>NC_060123.1:644572628-645941378 GCF_021461395.2 Schistocerca americana
AAGAGAACCGCTGTAGTCCCACCGGGGTCGGCTTCGCGCAAAGCGGTGACACGGTGTATCAGAAGGGCCGCACATTTCCGGGAAAAGTCAATGAGGCCGAGGCCGCCATCGACCTTCGGCAGCGTACAGGTCAGCGCATCAACCTTGAACAGCGCATGCCGCCACAAGAGCCAGTATACTGCTTGCGAGATGGCTCGGCCGATCTGCTTCGGCAGCGTAAGGAGTTGGGCGACATACCATGCCCGTGAGAGGAGATAACCATTAATCAGCTGGATGCGTTGATGGAGGTCGAGCCGTCGATCAGCGTGGCTCACGCAAAGGCCCCTGATGCGTGTGAGAAGCCGCCGCCACGTGAGGGTTAACATACGCTGCGGACAGGCAGTCACCTCAAGACCCAAGATACGCTGTTCCCCCACAACGCGGTACCAGGGGCGTTCGACGGTCAATGATCGTGGCCCTAGCGGAAGCAACACGGTCTTGTTGGGATTTAACTGAGCACCGGAGGCCCGTTCATAAACGTCGAGAACGCGGCGAACGGAATCGATGTCCCTGGCGTTAGCAACGAACACACCAACGTCATCGGCGTAGGCTGCACAGCGGAAGGTGACGCCTGGGAGAGCGACACCGTCGACCAACCGGCCAATGTCACGCAGCAAGGGGTCCAGCGCTAAGGCAAACAAATACATCGACAAGGGACACCCCTGTCGAACTGACCGTCTGATGGGAATGGGGCGCGACCGGCAACCGTTCACCACGATAGTGGAATTCGCCCCATCCAAGAAGTGCCGGATGATTCGTATGAAGCGCTCCCCAAAACCCATCCGCGACATAACGCCCAGCAGGTAAGGGTGCGAGACCCTGTCAAAGGCACCGGCGAAGTCCAAGGAAAGAATGGCAGCCGGGGTACGAGTGTCAGCGGTGAGGAAGACAACATCGCGGTACAGGGAAGCGGCGGTGAAGATGTTCCGACGCGAAACGCCACAGGATTGAGTGGGGCAAAGTACCTTAGTCATCGCCTGTTTGAGACGAGAGGCCACGCATCGTGCCACCAACTTATAGTCAGTGTTAAGGACAGTGATAGGACGCAGGTCTTGAGCTCGACAGTGACCAGTCACCTTTGGAATAAGGGCAATACGTCCAGATAAAAAGTCGGCGGGTAAGTCGCATCCAGCAAAAATCTCCTCGCACATTTTGCAGAAACGGTCGCCGAGCAGGTCCCAAAATTGTTGGTAGAACTCATAAGGGAGACCGTCGGGGCCAGGTGACTTGCGTCCCGGACAGGCACGGAGGACAGATGTGAGGTCAGCGAGCGTCAGGGGCTCGGTTAAAGAGCTGCGGTCATGACGATCCAAAGAAGTAGGCACCCCACTGACAAGTACACGTTGGGCGGCGACGTCGACCTCAACATCCTGGAAGAGGTGTGTGAAATGGTCCGTCAGGTGTTGGAGGACGTCACGGTTGTCCGTGATACGCGCACCATCGTCTGTCTTAATGCGCAAAATGGTGTTCTTCTTGGCACGAGTTCGTTCAGAGGCAAGGTGATAAAGGGATGGTTCCTCGCCTTCAATCAGGGATGCAGAACGACACCGCACCACCATACCGTCGGCTTTCTCTCGAGAGAAGCGAAGGATTTGCGCCTTAAGTTTGTTGAGGCGCATGCGGAGCTGATCGTACCTGTCAGCAGGAAGAGTCAGGGCGTCAGTGAGACACTGCTGATAGAAAGCCAACGTGCTACGTTTCCAGTGGGCGACGTCGCGACTATATTGCCGGATAACACGTCGCAGCCGGGGCTTCGCACAGCGGAGCCACCAAACCACCGTGGTAGGGTACCGGGAAGTGTCCACGAGACAATCCTGCCACGTTTTCGTGACAAGAGCACGAAGTTCGGGCAGGGACAGATGAAGGGTATTCATCTTCCAAGAGGTGCCACGAGGAACCGGGGCAGGACCCGCGATACGCAAGGAACACAAGTACGCACAGTGGTCACTAAAGGCCACGGGTATGACTTGGACGGCACAAAGGGCGGGAGTCAAATCAGCCGAGACATAAACACGATCAATACGGCTGGCTCCAGTGGGATAGATGTGGGTAAATTGCGTGTAGGCGGGATGGAAGTGGCGCCACGTGTCAGTAAGGTCAGCCGCCCGAAGGAGTGAAGCGAGCGCTTCACACCGCATAGGCGTCGGGACCTGGTCAACTTCGGCTACCACACAGTTGAAGTCTCCGCCAAAGACGATAGGGCGACGAGCTGCTAAGAAAGGGGGGAGATCAGACTGAAAAAGTGTTGTTCTGTCATGCCTGTGGTTAGCACCTGAAGGAGCATAGACATTTAGAAAAAGGACATCTTGAAGGATACATGCAAGAACGCGACCGTTGGGTAGCGTGGTAACGTGGGATGGAGTAAACTCTGATCGGTAGAGCAAAGCAGTACCCCGCCGGGCGTCAGGGTCGATGTTATACAGTGCCTCATAACCAGCAAGGTCAGATAGAAAAGGGGCACAAACCTCCTGGAGAAAGACCACATCAAACGCACCAAGGCGGAGAAAGTCCTTCAGAGATCGAAGTTTGACCGGGTTGGAGATGGAGTTGATATTGATCGTTAAAAGGGAGAGGGCTCTCGGCGGACGGTCAAAGGCAGGCATGGGAGAGCAACACAGAGTAGACAACGGCAGATAGGGTCACGGCCGTAGGGAAGCAGGTGTGGAAACATCCACACCAGAACCCAGCGATATCACCCCGGATGTGAGAAACAAATACCAAGCAGCTCATGTGGGGAAAGGCCCACTCAATCACGCATGTCATCGCCCTCGTCGTCAGCCCAGTTCAGGCCTCCCCCATCGGCAGGATAGTCTGAGCCAGGCGGCGCAGACGCGTCGGACACAGTAGGATGTGAAAGGGTACGAGTACGCTGCATTGGCTGGTCGCTACCCTGGTCATGTTTTCGATTTGCAGGGATCGCTCCCCGATCTCGTGAGGAACTGATAAGAGCCTCTAGTTGCCGAGCAGTTTGCCGCATACCGCCCGAGCGGTCAGCGGAAACAGAGCGGGAAACGGAGGAGGCCTGAGAGTCAGCCTCACTGCCGCTCTCAGGAGGACGTAAACCGTCCGCCTCCTCTGCCGGCTGGTCCGGGTTCGCCTTCTTGCGCCGATGACGACGGCGGGGGGACTTAGCGTCATCTGCCGGGAGGGGCGGGGTAGGAAGAACGACCTCCATCTGTTCCACAGCGACCACATCACTAGCCATAGCAGGCACATCAGACGCAGCCGGCGGTACCGCCACAACGGGCGTCTGGTCCGGGACGGGTCCGTCAACCGGTGCACTGAGTGCCGGTTGCACTGCTTCTGGCGGGGGCGACACGTCAGGTCGCTCAGCGGGACGGTGGGCAGCGCCCGCCACTACCTCGCTGAGGAGAGGCACAAGGTCGGTACCAGCAGTGCGTTCCCGCGGCAGTTGCACAGGACGCCGGCGCGGGCAGTCCACGCGGAGATGCTCCGTCGATTGACAAAGGGAGCAAGTCTGCGGCTGCCCAATATAGGTGACCTGGGCCCTGGTACTCGCAACATTGATATACGACGGGATGTGCTGGCGGAGGTCCATGCGGACACTACGAACGCCGCTGTTGCCCTGGAAACGGTAGGCACTGCCCCACTTCTCATTCGTGATGCTGAGCACCGTGCCATACCGCGACAGGACACGGCCGATTACGTCATTGGGACACTCAGGGGGTACGTTAAATACCCGCACAGTCCGTATCCCAAAGCCAGATGGCACTATATGCACTGTTCCGACAGTTCCATCGAAGTAGCGGAACGGATGTTCGCCCGCGAGTGCCAGGCCATACTTTTCGTATTTCTCCTGGTCGAGAAATTTCACGAATAACGAGAATAAGACAAAATCCAGTTGAAAGGTGTCGACGTCATTTTCCGGTACTTTCAGATCACCAAATATCCATTCCTGTATTTCAAAGGCCGTAGGCCGTCTCGCTGCTCTGTCGAATACGCATTGAATACTGTTCGACCGGTTCGACATATTCACCGCAAAAATATCAACGCTGGAAAAACCAAGAACAAACGAAACGACCACGAAACGCGACTCGCGACCCGCTACAGAGCACAACGGACCGCTCCGACCGCGGGGTGCTTCTTAGCCAAAAGGCCGAGAAGCGATAAGGAAAAACCGCAGTGGAAGGGCCTAAATGCTTGCAGCGTGTGCGCTCCACTTGTGGGAGTGACAAACGGTGGTACGGGCCGATATGGCAACAGGCGACCGTCGAAAACATCGCAAAAGCAAGAACAGGAAGGATCGACAATTCACGAGAGCACTCGTCAACAGCCCAGTACTACCCTCCATGTCCAAGAGTAAACTGCAACTCCCATCTGAACGCCGCTAGCTGCCAGGGCAGTGGAGAAGCCGTGAGTCCGCCCTACAGCAGCTCCAGGCCGGCGCGAGCAACATCGGCGCGAGGCTGGCGCGAGCTACACCTAGCCGAGTGCTTGCATCGTCCACCGCCTACTGCATACGTGTGTCTGCACACGCATTCTGCGTGCGTGCGGCGACGACGACGACGTTCGCGAGGAGCTAAGGATATAACTCCAAAAAATGTAATTAAAATTATCTGTGGCCGGACCATAGGAGACGCCAACGACGCATCCGAAGGCACTGCTCTGGGCCACGATAAATTACCAGCCTAGTGTAATGCGGCTGCAAGAGCGGTCCGGCTAACCGCAAAAAAAAAAAAAAAAAAAAAAAAAAAAAAAAAAAAAAAAAAAAAATGCTTGAGATAATCTTAAATTAATTAATAGAAATCATGGTGTGTAGGCAGCTAACTACTGGGCACATCGACAACTACGACAAGTTTAGCTGCCAGCGGAATATCTCATCACTGCAGAATATTAACCCATTTCAGTCTGTGTTTTAATTAATTTTAGGTGGGCCGATCCCGGCGGTACTGCAATGCCGGGCCAACCCGCGACAGAGGTGGAGCAAGCCCCTAGCACTCCGTCATGAGCCAAAAATGAGTTTAATATTCTGGTCCTGCGATGCAGGACGTATCAGATATTAAGCTGATAAGAACAGATACTACACTTTTTTTTTAATATATTACAGCCCAGTACTACCCTCCATGTCCAAGAGTAAACTGCGACTCCCATCTGAACGCCGCTAGCTGCCAGGGCAGTGGAGAAGCCGTGAGTCCGCCCCACAGCAGCTCCAGGCCGGCGCGAGCTACATCGGCGCGAGGCTGGCGCGAGCCACACGTAGCCGAGTGCTTGCATCGTCCACCGCCTACTGCATACGTGTGTGTGTCTGTGTGTGTGTGTGTGTGTGCACACGCATTCTGCGTGCGTGCGGCGGCGGCGGCGACGACGACGACGTTCGCGAGGAGCTAAGGATATAACTCCAAAAACTTTAATTAAAATTATCTGTGGCCGGGACATAGGAGACGCCAACGACGCATCCGAAGGGACTGCTCTGGGCCACGATAAATTACCAGCCTAGCGTAATGCGGCTGCAAGAGCGGTCCGGCTAACCGCAAAAAGAAAAAAAAAAAAGAAAAAAAATGCTTGAGATAATCTTAAATTAATTAAAAGAAATCGTGGTGTGTAGGCAGCTAACTACTGGGCACATCGACAACTACGACAAGTTTAGGTACCAGCGGAATATCTCATCACTGCAGAATATTAACCCATTTCAGTCTGTGTTTTAATTAATTTTAGGTGGGCCGATCCCGGCGGTACTGCAATGCCGGGCCAACCCGCGACGGAGGTGGAGCAAGCCCCCAGCACTCCGTCTTCTTGTGCTTAAGTCGGCATAGTGCCTTTTGTATTTAATTCCGATGCGATTTCTGTGTTTCATAGTCAATGTGAAAGTCAAAGGGATCCAGTAAACCTGAAGTGAAGCATCGGAATCTAAAACTCGTCTCACAGGAATGGCTCAAAAAATAGACAGTAAGAAGAGTCAGTCTTCTTTTGCTTAAGTCGGCATTGTGCGTTTTGCATTTAATGCCGATGCATTTTCTGTGTTTCATCGTCAATGTGAAGGTCCAAGGGATACAGTAAACCTTAAGTGAAGCATCGGAATCTGAAATGGGGCTCCCAGGAAGGGCTCAAAACATTGGCAGTAAGTAGAGTCACTCTTCTTGCACTTAAGTCGGCATTGAGCCTTTTGTATTTAATTCCGATGCAATTTCTGAGTTTCATCGGTAATGTGAAGGTCCAAGGGATCTAGTAAACCTGAAGTGATGCATCGGAATCTAAAATTGGTCTCACAGAATAGTCTCAAAACATAGACAGTAAGGAGAGTCAGTCTCCTAGTACTTAAGTCGGCTTTGTGCCTTCTGTATTTAAATCCGATGCAATTTCTGTGTTTCATCGTCAATGTGAAAGTCCAAGGGATCCAGTAAATCTGAAGTGAAGCATCGGAATCTAAAACTGGTCTCACAGGAATGGCTCAAAACTTAGACAGTAGGAAGTGTCAGTTTTCTGTTGCTTAAGTGAGCATTGTGCCTTTTATATTTAATTCCGATGCAATTTCTGTGTTTCATTGTCAATGTGAAGGTCCAAGGGATACAGTTAACCTGAAGTAAAGCATCGGAATCTAAAACTGGTCTCACAGGAAAGCCTCAAACATAGGCCGTAAGAAAAGCAAGTCGTCTTGTACTTACGTCAGCATTGTGCCTTTTGTATTTAATTCCGATGCAATTTCTGTGTTTCATCGTCAATGTGAAGGTCCAAGGGATACAGTAAATCTGAAGTGAAACACCGGAATCTAAAACTGGTCTCACAGGAGAGGCTCAAAGAGTAGACAGTAAGAAGAGGCAGCCGTCTTGTACTTGAGTCGGCATTGTGCCTTTTGTATATAATCCGATGCAATTTCTGTGTTTCATCGCCAATGTGAAGGTCAAGGGATACAGTACACCTGAAGTGAAGCATCGGGATCTAAAATTGGTCTCACAGGAAAGGCTCAGAGCGTAGACAGTAAGAAGAGTCAGTCTCCTTGTACTTATGTCGGCAATGTGCCTTTTGTATTTAATTCCGTTGCAAATTCTATGTTTCATCGTCAATGTGAAGGTTCAAGGGATACACTAAACCTGCAGTTGTGCATTGGAATCTAAAACCGGTCTCACAGGAAAGGCTCAAAAAATAGACAGTAAGAAAAGTCAGTCTTCTTGTACTTAAGTCAGCATTGTGCCATTTGCATGTAATTCCGATGCAATTTCTGGGTTTCATCGTCATGTGGAGGTCCAAGGGACACAGTGAACCTGAAGTGACACATCGGAATCTAAAACTGGTCCCACAGGAACGGCTCAAAACATATACAGTAAAAAGAATAAGTCTTCATGTATTTAAGTCGGCATTGTGACTTTTGTATTTCATTCCGATGCAATTTCTGTGTTTCATCGTCAATGTGAAGGTCCAATTGATACAGTTAACCTGAAGTGAAGCATCGGAAACTAAAACTGGTCTCACAGGAAAGGCTCAATACATAGACAGTAAGAAGAGTCAGTCTTCTAGTACTTAAGTCGGCATTGTGCCTCTTGTAATTAATTCCAGTGCATTTTCTGTGTTTCATAGTCTATGTGAAGGTCTAAGGGATACAATAAACCTGAAGTGAAGCATCGGGATCTAAATCATGTCTCACAGGAATTTCACAAAACATAGGCAGAAATAAGAGACAGTCTTCATGTACTTAAGTTGGCATTGTGCCTTTTGTATTTAATTGCAATACAATTTCTGTGTATCATCGTCAATGTGAAGGTCCAAGGGATAGAGTAAACCTGAAGTGAAGCATCTTAATCTAAAACTGGTCTCACAGGAAGTGCTCGCATCATAGACAGTAAGGAGAGTCAGTGTTCTTGTACTTAAGTCGTCATTGTGCCATTTGTATGTAATTTTGATGCAATTTCTGTGTTTCATCGTCAATGTGAAGGTCCAAGGGATACAGTTAACCTGAAGGGAAGCATCGGAATCTAAAAGTGGTCTCACAGGAAAGGCTCAAAATTTAGACAGTAAGAAGAGTCAATGTGGTTGTACTTATGTCGGCATTGTGCCCTTTGTATTTATTTCCGATTCAATTTCTGTGTTTCATCGTTAATGTGTTCGTTTAAGGGATACAGTAAGCCTGAATTGAAGAATCGGAATCTGCAACCGGTCTCACAGGAAAGGGTCAAACATAGTTAGTAAGATGAGTCACTCATCTTGTACTTAAGTCGGCAATGTGCCTTTTGTATTTAATTCCGATGCAATCTCTGTGTTTCATCGTCATTGTGAAGGTCCAAGAGACACAGAAAAACCTGCAGTGAAGCCTCGGAATCTAAAACTGGTCACACAGGAAAGGCTCAAAACATAGACAGTAAGAAGAGTCAGTCTCCTATTACTTAGGTCGTATTGTGCCTTTTGTATTTAATACCGATGCAATTTCTGTGTTTCATCGTCAATGTGGGGGTCCGAGGGATACAGTAAACCTGAAGCGAAGCATCGGAATCGAAAACTGGTCTCACAGGAATGGTTCTAAACATAGACAGTAAGAAGAGTCAGTCTTCTTGTACATAAGTCGGCATGGTGCTTTATGTATTTAATTCCGATGCAATTTCTGTGCTTCATCGTCAATGTTAAGGTCCAGGGGATACAGTAAACCAGAAGTGAAGCACTAGAATCTAAAACTGGTCTCACAGCAAAGGCTCCAAACATAGACAGTAAGAAAAGTCAGTCTTGCAGTACTTAGATCGGCATTGTGCCATTTGTATGGAATGCCGATGCAATTTCTGGGTTTCATCGTCATGTGAAGGACCAAGGGAAACAGTACACATGAAGTGAAGCATCTGAATCTAAAACCGGTCTCACACTAAAGGCTCAAAACATATACAGTAAGAAGCGTAAGTCTCCATGTACTTAAGTCGGCATTGTGACTTTTGTATTTCATTCCGATGCAGTTTCTGTGTTTCATCGTCAATGTGAAGGTCCAAGGGATACAGTATACCGGAAGTGAAGCATCTGAATCTAATACTGGTCTCACAGGAAAGGCTCAAATCATAGACAGTAAACGAGTCAGTGTTCTTGTACCTATGTCAGCTTTTTGCCTTTCGTATTTAATTCCGATGCAATTTCTGTGTTTCATCGTCAATGTGAAGGACCAAGGGATACAGTAAACCTGAAGAGATGCATCGGAATCTAAAACTGGTCTCACAGGAAAGGTTCAAATCAAATGCAGTAAGAAGAGTAAGTCGTCATTTACTTATGTCGGCTTTGTGACTTTTGTACTTAATTCCGTTGCAATTTCTGTGTTTCATCGTTACTGTGAAGGTCCAAGAGATACAGTAAACCTTTAGTGAAGCATCGGAATCTAAATCTGGTCTCACAGGAAAGGCTCAATACATAGACAGTAAGAAGAGTCATTCTTCTAGTACTTAATTCAGCATTGTGCCTTTTGTATTTAATTCCGTTGCAATTTCTATATTTCATCGTCAATGAGAAGGTGCAAGGGATACAATACAAATGAAATGAAGCATCGGAATCTAAAACAGGTCTCAGAAGAAAGGCTCAATACATAGACAGAAAGAAGAGTCAGTCTTCTAGTACTTAAGTCAGCATTGTGCCTTTTGTATTTAATTCCGATGCAATTTCTATGTTTCATCGTCAATGTGAATGTCCAAGGGATACAATCAAAATGATGTGAAGCATCGGAATTTAAACTGGTCCCATAGGAAAGGCTCAAGACATAGGCAGAAAGAAGAATCAGTCTTCTTGGACTTAGGTTGGCATTGAGCCTTTTGTATTTTTTTTCCGATGCAATTTCTGAGTTTCATCGTCAATGTGAAGGTCCAATGGATACAGAAAACCTAAAGTGAACCACCGGAATCTAAAACTGGTCTCAGAGGAATGTCCCAAAACATAAACAGTAAGAAGAGCCAATGTGGTTGTACTTAAGTCTGCATTGTAACTTTTGTATTTATTTCTGATTCAATTTCTGTGTTTCATCGTCAATGTG
Source organism: Schistocerca americana (assembly GCF_021461395.2). Classification (NCBI taxonomy): domain Eukaryota; kingdom Metazoa; phylum Arthropoda; class Insecta; order Orthoptera; family Acrididae; genus Schistocerca; species Schistocerca americana. The sequence goes on from NC_060123.1 coordinate 644,582,614, forward strand.
TTGGACCTACGGATGCAGTAAACCTGAGGTGAAGCATCGGAATCTAAAACTGGTCTCACAGGAAAGGGTCAAAACGTAGACAGTAAGAAGAGTCACTCTTCTTGTACTTATGTCGGCAATGTGGCTTTTGTAGTTAATTCCGATGTAATTTCTGTATTTCATCGTCAATGAGTGGATCCAACTGATACAGTAAACCTTCAGTTGTGCATCGGAGTCTAAAACTGGTCTCACTGGAAAGGTTCAAACCGTAGACTGTAAGTAGAGTCAGTCATCTTGTTCCTATGTCAGCATTGTGGCTCTTGTATTTAATTCCGATGCAATTTCTGTGTCATCGTCAATGAGAAGGTCCAAGGGATACAGAAAACCTGAACTGAAGCATCGAAATCTAAAGCTGGTCTCACAGGAAAGGCTCGAAACATAGACAGTAAGAGGTGTCAGTCTTCTAGTACTTAGGTCGGCCTTGTGCCGTTTGTATTTTGTTCCGATGGAATCTCTGTGTTTCATCGTCAATGCGAAGGGCCAAGGGATATAGTAAACCTGAAGTGAATCATCGGAATCTAAAACTGGTCTCACAGGAAAGGCTCAACACATAGACACTAAGAAGAGTCAGTCTTCTTGTGATTAAGTCGGCATTGTAACTTTTGGATTTAATTCCGATGCAATTTCAATGTGAAGGTCCAAGGGATACAGTAAACCTGAAGTGAAACATCGGAATCTAAAACTGGTCTCACAGGAAAGGCTCAATACATATACAGTAAGAAGAGTAAGTCTTAATGTACTTAAGTCGGCATTGTGCCATTTGTATTTAATTCCGATGTAATTTCTGTGTTTCATCGTTAGTGTGAAGGTCCAAGGGATACGGTAATCCTGAAGTGAAGCATCGAAATCTAAAACTGGTCTCACAGGAAAGACTCAAAGCATATACGGTAAGAAGAGTCTATGTGGTTGTACTTAAGTCGGCATTGTTGCTTTTGTATTTATTTCCGATTCAATTCCCGTGTTTCATCTGCATGTGTTGGTCCAAGGGATACAGTAAACCTGAAGTGAAGAATCGGAATCTAAAGCTGGTCTCACAGGAAAGGGTCAAAACATAGACAGTAAGAAGAGTCACTCTTTTTGTACTTAAGTAGGCAATGTGCCTTTTGTATTTGATATCCGATGCAGTTTCTATGTTTCATCGCCAATGTGAATGTCGAAGGGATACAGTAAACCTGCAGTGAAGCATCGAAATGTATAACTGGCCTCACAGGAAAGGCTCAAAGCATAGACAGTAAGAAGAGTCTGTCTTCAAGTACTTAAGTCGGCATTATGCCCTTTCTATTCAATTCCGATACAATTTCTGTGTTTCATCGTCAATGTGAAGGTCCATGTGATACTGTAAACCTGAAGTGAAGCATCGGAATCTGAAACTGGTCTCACAGGAAAGGCTCAATACATAGACAGTAAGAAGAGTCAGTCTTCTAGTACTTAAGTTGGCATTGTGCCTTTTGTATTTAATTCCGATGCAATTTCAATTTGAAGGTCCAAGGGATACAGTAAACCTGAAGTGAAACATCGGAATCTAAAACTGGACCCACAGGAAAAGCTCATAACATATACAGTAAGAAGAGTCAGTCTTCTTGCACTTAGGTAAGCATTGTTCGTTTTGTATTTAATTCCCATGCATTTTCTGTTTTTCATCGTCAATGTGAAGGTCAAAGGGATACAGTGTACCTGAGGTGAAGCATCGGAATCTAAAACTGGTCTCACAGGAGAGGCTCAAACCATAGACAGTAACAAGAGTCAGTCTTCATGTACCTAAGTCGGCATTGTGCCTTTTGTATTTAAATCCGATGCAATTTCTGTGTTTCATCGTCAATGTGAAGGTCCAAGAGATACAGTAAACCTGTAGTGAAGTATCGGAATCTCAATCTGGTCTCACAGGAAGGGCTCAATACATAGACAGTAAGAAGAGTCAGTCTTCATGTACTTAAGGCGGCATTGTAGCTTTTCTATTTAATTTCGATGCAATTTTTGTGTTTCATCGTCAATATGGAGGTTAAAGTGATACAGTAAACCTCCATTTGTGCATCGAAATCTAAAACTGGTCTCACAGGAAAGGCTCAAGGCATAGATGGTAAGAATAGTCTATGTGGTTGTACTTAAGTCGGTATTGTGCCTGTTGTATTTATTTCAGATTCAATTTCTGTGTTACATAGTCAACGATAAGGTCCAAGGGATACATTAAACCTGAAGGGAAGCATCGGAATCTAAAACTGGTCTCACAGGAAAGGCTCAAAATATAGACAGTAACAAGAGTCAGTCTTCTTGTACCTAAGTCGGCATTGTGCCTTTTGTATTTAATCCGATGCAATTTCTGTGTTTCATCGTCAATGTAAAGGTCTAAGGGATACAGGAAACCTGCAGTTCTGCATCGAAATCTAAAACTGGTATCACAGGAAAGGCTCAAACATAGACAGTAAGAAGAGTCAATGTGGTTGTAATTAAGTCGCCAATGTGCCTTTTGTATTTAATACCGATTCAATTTCTGTGTTTCGTCATCAATGTGACTGTCCAAGGTATACAATAAACCTGAAGTGAAGCATCGGAATCTAGAACTGGCCTCACAGGGAAGGCTCAAAACATAACAGTAAGAAGAGTCAGTGTTCTTGTACTTAGGTCGGCAATGTACCTTTTGGATTGAATTCCGATGCAATCTCTGTGTTTCATCGTCAATGTGAAGGTCCAAGGGATACAGTAAACCGGAAGTGAAGCATCTGAATCTAAAACTGGTCTCACAGGAAAGGCTCAAATCATAGACAGTAAGACGAGTCAGTCTTCTTGTACCTAGGTCGGCTTTGAGCCTCTCGTATTTAATTCCAATGCAATTTCTGTGTTTCATCGTCAGTGTGAAGGTCCAAGGGATACAGTAAACCTGAAGAGATTCATCGGAATCTAAAACTGGTCTCAAAGGAAGGGCTCAAATCAAATGCAGTAAGAAGAGTAAGTCTTCATTTACTTACGTCGGTTTTGTGACTTTTGTATTTAATTACGATGCAATTTCTGTGCTTCATCGTTACCGTGAAAGTCCAAGAGATACAGTGAACCCATAGTGAAGCTTCGGAATCTAAATCTGGTCTCACAGGAAAGGCTCAATACATAGACTGTAAGAAGAGTCAGTCTTCTAGTACATAAGTCAGCATTGCACCTTTTAAATTTAATTCCGTTGCAATTTCTATGTTTCATCGTCAATGTGAAGGTCCAAGGGATACAATAAAAATGAAGTGAAGCATCGGAATTTAAACTGGACCCATAGGAAAGGCTCAAGACATAGGCAGAAAGAAGAATCAGTCTTCTTGGACTTAGGTTGGCATTGAGCCTTTTGAATTTTTTTTCCGATGCAATTTTTGAGTTTCATCGTCAATGTGAAGGTCCAATGGATACAGAAAACCTGAAGTCAACCACCGGAATCTAAAACTGGCCTCAGAGGAATGTCCCAAAACATAAACAGTAAGAAGAGGCAATGTGGCTGTACTTAAGTCTGCATTGTAACTTTTGTATTTATTTCTGATTCAATTTCTATGTTTCATCGTCAATGTGTTGGTCCAAGGGATGCATAAACCTGAAGTGAAGCATCGGAATCTAAAACTGGTCTCACAGGAAAGGGTAAAAACATAGACAGTAAGAAGAGTCACTCTTCTTGTACTTATGTCGGCAATGTGCCTTTTGTATTTAATTTCAATGTAATTTCTGTATTTCATCGTCAATGTGAGGATCCAAGAGATACAGTAAACGTTCGGTTGTGCATCGGAGTCTAAAACTGTCTCACTGGAAAGGTTCAAACCGTTGACTGTAAGTAGAGTCAGTCATCTTGTTCCTAAGACGGCATTGTGCCTCTTGTATTTACTTCCGGTGCTATTTCTGTGTCATCGTCAATGTGAAGTTCCAAGGGATACAGTAAACCTGAAGTGAAGCATCGAAATCTAAAACTGGTCTAACAGGAAAGGCTCGAAACATAGACAGAAAGACGTGTCAGTCTTCTAGTACTTAGGTTGGCATTGTGCCGTTTGTATTTTATTCCTATGCAATCTCTGTGTTTCATCGTCAATGTGAAGGGCCAAGAGATACATTAAACCTGAACTGAAGCATCGGAATCTAAAACTGGTCTCCCTGGAGAGGCTCAACCATAAACGGTAAGAATAGTCAGTCTTCTAGAACTTACGTCAGCATTGTGCATTTTGTAATTAATTCCGATGCAATTTCTATGTTTCATCGTCAATGTGAAGGTCCAAGGTATACAATAAAAATGAAGTGAAGCATCAGAATCTAAAACTGGACCCTCAGGAAAAGCTCAAAATATAGGCAGAAAAAAGAATCAGTCTTCTTGTACATAAGTCGGCATTAAGTATTTTGTATTTAATTCCGATGCAATTTTTGTGTTTCATCGTCAATGTCAAGGTCCAATGGATACGGTAAACCTGAAGTGAATCATCGGAACTAAAACTGGTCTCACAGGAAATGGTCAAAACATAGGCAGTAAGAAGAGTCACTCTTCTTGTACTTATGTCGGCAATGTGCCTTTAGTATTTGATTCCGATGCAATTTCTGTATTTCATCGTCAATGTGAAGATCCAAGGGATACAGTAAACCTTCAGTTGTGCATCGGAATCTAAAACTGGTCTCACAGGATAGGATCAAACTATAGACTGCAAGTAGAGCCGGTCCTCTTGTACCTAAGTCGGCATTGTGCCTTTTGTATTTAATTCCGATGCAATTTCTGTGTCATCGTCAATGTGAAGGTCAAAGAGATACAGTAAACCTGAAGTGAAGCATCGGAATCTAAAACTGGTATCACAGGGAAGGCTCAATATATAGACAGTAAGAAGAGTCTTCCTTCTAGTACTTAAGTCGGCATTGTGCCTTTTTTATCTAATTCCGATGCAATTGCCATGTTTCATCGTCAATGTGAAGGTCCATGGGATACAATATAAATGAAGTGAAGTATCAGAATCTAAAACAGGTCTCACAGGAAAGGCTCAAATCATAGGCAGAAAGAAGTATCAGTCTTCTGGTACTTAAGTCGGCATTGTGCCTTTTGTATTTAATTCCGATGCAATTTCAGTGTTTCACCGTCAATGTGAAGGTCCAAGGGATACAGTAACCCCAAAGTGAAGCATCAGAATCTAAAACTGGTCTCACTGGAAAGGCTCAAAACATAGACAGTAAGTTGAGTCAGTCCCCTTATACTTAAGTCGGTATTGTGCATTTTGTGTTTAATTCCGATGCAATTTCTGTGTTTCATCGTCAATGTGAAGGTCCAAGTTATACAGTAATCATTAAGTGAGGCATCGGAATCTAAAACTGGTCTCAGGGGAAAGGCTCAAAACATACACAGTAAATAGAGTCAGTCCTCTTGTACTTAAGTCTGCATTGTGCCTTTTGTATTGCATTCTGATGCAATTTCTGTGTCTCATCGTCAATGTGAAGGTCCAAGGCATACAGTAATCCCGCAGTTATGCATCGGAATCTAAAACTGGTCTCACAGGAAAGGCTCAAAGCACAGACAGTAAGAAGAGTCAGTCTTCATGTACCTAAGTCGGCATTGTGCCTTTTGTATTTAAATCCGATGCAATTTCTGTGTTTCATCGTCAATGTGATGGTCCAAGAGATACAGTAAACCTGTAGTGAAGTATCGGAATCTCAATCTGGTCTCACAGGAAGGGCTCAATACATAGACAGTAAGAAGAGTCAGTCTTCATGTACTTAAGGCGGCATTGTAGCTTTTCTATTTAATTTCGATGCAATTTTTGTGTTTCATCGTCAATATGGAGGTTAAAGTGATACAGTAAACCTCCATTTGTGCATCGAAATCTAAAACTGGTCTCACAGGAAAGGCTCAAGGCATAGATGGTAAGAATAGTCTATGTGGTTGTACTTAAGTCGGTATTGTGCCTGTTGTATTTATTTCAGATTCAATTTCTGTGTTACATAGTCAACGATAAGGTCCAAGGGATACATTAAACCTGAAGGGAAGCATCGGAATCTAAAACTGGTCTCACAGGAAAGGCTCAAAATATAGACAGTAACAAGAGTCAGTCTTCTTGTACCTACGTCGGCATTGTGCTTTTTGTATTTAATCCGATGCAATTTCTGTGTTTCATCGTCAATGTAAAGGTCTAAGGGATACAGGAAACCTGCAGTTCTGCATCGAAATCTAAAACTGGTATCACAGGAAAGGCTCAAACATAGACAGTAAGAAGAGTCAATGTGGTTGTAATTAAGTCGCCAATGTGCCTTTTGTATTTAATACCGATTCAATTTCTGTGTTTCGTCATCAATGTGACTGTCCAAGGTATACAATAAACCTGAAGTGAAGCATCGGAATCTAGAACTGGCCTCACAGGGAAGGCTCAAAACATAGGCAGTAAGAAGAGTCAGTGTTCTTGTACTTAGGTCGGCAATGTGCCTTTTGTATTTAATTTCAATGTAATTTCTGTATTTCATCGTCAATGTGAGGATCCAAGAGATACAGTAAACGTTCGGTTGTGCATCGGAGTCTAAAACTGTCTCACTGGAAAGGTTCAAACCGTTGACTGTAAGTAGAGTCAGTCATCTTGTTCCTAAGACGGCATTGTGCCTCTTGTATTTACTTCCGGTGCTATTTCTGTGTCATCGTCAATGTGAAGTTCCAAGGGATACAGTAAACCTGAAGTGAAGCATCGAAATCTAAAACTGGTCTAACAGGAAAGGCTCGAAACATAGACAGAAAGACGTGTCAGTCTTCTAGTACTTAGGTTGGCATTGTGCCGTTTGTATTTTATTCCTATGCAATCTCTGTGTTTCATCGTCAATGTGAAGGGCCAAGAGATACATTAAACCTGAACTGAAGCATCGGAATCTAAAACTGGTCTCCCTGGAGAGGCTCAACCATAAACGGTAAGAATAGTCAGTCTTCTAGAACTTACGTCAGCATTGTGCATTTTGTAATTAATTCCGATGCAATTTCTATGTTTCATCGTCAATGTGAAGGTCCAAGGTATACAATAAAAATGAAGTGAAGCATCAGAATCTAAAACTGGACCCTCAGGAAAAGCTCAAAATATAGGCAGAAAGAAGAATCAGTCTTCTTGTACATAAGTCGGCATTAAGTATTTTGTATTTAATTCCGATGCAATTTTTGTGTTTCATCGTCAATGTCAAGGTCCAATGGATACGGTAAACCTGAAGTGAATCATCGGAACTAAAACTGGTCTCACAGGAAATGGTCAAAACATAGGCAGTAAGAAGAGTCACTCTTTTTGTACTTATGTCGGCAATGTGCCTTTAGTATTTGATTCCGATGCAATTTCTGTATTTCATCGTCAATGTGAAGATCCAAGGGATACAGTAAACCTTCAGTTGTGCATCGGAATCTAAAACTGGTCTCACAGGATAGGATCAAACTATAGACTGCAAGTAGAGCCGGTCCTCTTGTACCTAAGTCGGCATTGTGCCTTTTGTATTTAATTCCGATGCAATTTCTGTGTCATCGTCAATGTGAAGGTCAAAGAGATACAGTAAACCTGAAGTGAAGCATCGGAATCTAAAACTGGTATCACAGGGAAGGCTCAATATATAGACAGTAAGAAGAGTCTTCCTTCTAGTACTTAAGTCGGCATTGTGCCTTTTTTATCTAATTCCGATGCAATTGCCATGTTTCATCGTCAATGTGAAGGTCCATGGGATACAATATAAATGAAGTGAAGTATCGGAATCTAAAACAGGTCTCACAGGAAAGGCTCAAATCATAGGCAGAAAAAAGTATCAGTCTTCTGGTACTTAAGTCGGCATTGTGCCTTTTGTATTTAATTCCGATGCAATTTCAGTGTTTCACCGTCAATGTGAAGGTCCAAGGGATACAGTAACCCCAAAGTGAAGCATCAGAATCTAAAACTGGTCTCACTGGAAAGGCTCAAAACATAGACAGTAAGTTGAGTCAGTCCCCTTATACTTAAGTCGGTATTGTGCATTTTGTGTTTAATTCCGATGCAATTTCTGTGTTTCATCGTCAATGTGAAGGTCCAAGTTATACAGTAATCATTAAGTGAGGCATCGGAATCTAAAACTGGTCTCAGGGGAAAGGCTCAAAACATACACAGTAAATAGAGTCAGTCCTCTTGTACTTAAGTCTGCATTGTGCCTTTTGTATTGCATTCTGATGCAATTTCTGTGTCTCATCGTCAATGTGAAGGTCCAAGGCATACAGTAATCCCGCAGTTATGCATCGGAATCTAAAACTGGTCTCACAGGAAAGGCTCAAAGCACAGACAGTAAGAAGAGTCAGTCTTCGTGAACTTAGGTCGGCATTGTGCCTTTTGAATTTTATTCCGATGCAATTTCTGTGTTTCATCGTCAATGTGAAGGGCCAAGGGATACAGTAAACTTGAAGTGAAGCATCGGAATCTAAAACTGGTCTCACAGGAAAAGCTCAAAGCATAGACAGTAAGAGGAGTCAGTCCTCTCCTACTTAAGTCGGCATTGTGCCTTTTGTATTTAATTCCGATGCAATTTCTGTGTTTCATCGTCAATGTAAGGGTCCAAGGGTACAGTGAACCTGAAGTGAAGCATCGGAATCTAAAACTGGTCTCACTGGAAAGGCTCAAAACGTTGACAGTAAGTAGAGTCAGTCATCTTGTAATTAAGTCGGCATTGTGCCTCTTGTATTTAATTCCGATGCAACGGGTGTGTTTCATCGTCAATGTGAAGGTCCAAGGGATACAGTTAGCCTGATGTGAAGCATCGGAATATAAAACTGGTCTCACAGGAAAGGCTCAAAACATAGACAGTAAGAAGAGTCAGTGCTCTTGAACTTAAGTCGTAATTTTGCCTTTTGTATTTAATTCCGATGCAATTTCTGAGATTCATGGTTAATGTGATGGTCCAAGGGATACGTTAAACCTAAAGTGAAACAACGGAATCAAAATCTGGTCTCACAGGAAACGCTCAAAGCATAGACAGTAAGAAGAGTCAGTCTTCTTGTACTTAAGTCGGCATTGTGTCTTTTGTATTTAATTCCGATGCAATTTCTGTGGTTCATCGTCAGTGTGTGGATCCAAGGGATACGGTAAACTTTACGTGAAGCAGCGGAATCTAAAACTTGTCTCAAAGGAAAGGCTCATAACATATACAGTGAGTAGAGTCAGTGCTGTTGTACTTAAATCAGCATTGTGCCTTTTCAATTTAATTCCGATGCAATATCTGTGTATCATCGTCAATTTGAAGGTCGAAGTTATACAGTAAACTTTAAGTGAGGCATCAGAATCTAGAACTGGTCTTAGAGGAAAGGCTCAAATCATACACGGTTAGTAGAGTCAGTCCTCTTGTACTTAAGTCGGCATTGTGCCTTTTTATTTAATTCCGATGCAATTTCAGTGTTTCATCGTCAATGTGAAGGTCCAAGGGATACAGTAACCCCAAAGTGAAGCATCAGAATCTAAAACTGGTCTCACTGGAAAGGCTCAAAACATAGACAGTAAGTTGAGTCAGTCCCCTTATACTTAAGTCGGTATTGTGCATTTTGTGTTTAATTCCGATGCAATTTCTGTGTTTTATCGTCAATGTGAAGGTCCAAGTTATACAGTAATCATTAAGTGAGGCTACGGAAAGTAAAACTGGTCTCAGGGGAAAGGCTCAAAACATACACAGTAAATAGAGTCAGTCCTCTTGTACTTAAGTCTGCATTATGCCTTTTGTATTGCATTCTGATGCAATTTCTGTGTCTCATCGGCAATGTGAAGGTCCAAGGCATACAGTAATCCCGCAGTTATGCATCGGAATCTAAAACTGGTCTCACAGGAAAGGCTCAAAGCACAGACAGTAAGAAGAGTCAGTCTTCGTGAACTTAGGTCGGCATTGTGCCTTTTGTATTTATTTCCGATGCAATTTCTGTGTTTCATCGTCAATTTGAAGTTCCAAGGGATACAGTAAACCTGAAGTGAAGCATCTGTATGTAAAACTGGTCTCACAGGAAATACTAAAACATAGCCAGTAACAAGTGTCAGTCTTCTTGTACTTATGTCGGCATTGTGTCTTTTGTATTTAATACCGTTGCAGTTTCTGTGCTTCATCGTCAATGTGGAGGTGCAAGGGATACAGTTAACCTGAAGAGAAGCATCGGAATCTAAAACTGGTCTCACAGAATAGTATCAAATCATAGACAGTAAGAAGAGTCACTCTTAATGTACTGACGTAGCCATTGTGCCTTTTGTATTAAATTCCGATGCAATTTCCGTGTTTCATCATTAATGAGGAGGTCCAAGGGATACAGTGGACCTGAAGTGACGCATCGTAATCTAAAACTGGTCTCGGGAAAGGCTGATAACATAGACAGTAAGAAGAGTCAGTCTTCTTGTACTTAAGTCGGCGTTGTGCCTTTTGAATTTTATTCCGATGCAAATTCTGTGCTTCATCGTCAAAGTGAAAGTCCAAGTGATACTGTAAACATTAAGTGAAGCATCGGAATCTGAAACTGGTCTCCGAGGAAAGGCTCAAAACATACACGGTAAGTAGAATAAGTCCGCTTGTACTTAATTCGGCATTGCGCCTTTTGAATTGAATTCCGATGCAAATTCAGTGTTTCATCGTCAATGTGAAGGTCCAAGGGATACAGTAAGCCTGAAGTGAAGCATCGGAATCTAAAACTTGTCTCACAGGATAGGTTCAAAACATGGACAGTATAATGAGTCAGTCTTCCAATTCTTAAGTCGGCATTGTGTCATTTGTATTTAATTCCGATTCAATTTCTGTGATTCATCGTAAATGTGAAGGTTCAAGGGATACTGTAATCCTAACGTGAAGCATCGGAATCTAAAACTCGTCTCACTGGAAAGGCTCAAAACATAGACAGTAAGTAGAGTAAGTCCTCTTTTACTTAAGGCGGCATTGTGATTTTTGTATTTAATTCCGATGCAATATCTGTGTTTCATCGTCAATGTGAAGCTCCAAGGTATAAAGTAGACCCGCAGTTATGCATCGTAATATAAAACTGGTCTCACAGGAAGGGCTCAAAGCATAGACAGTGAGAAGAGTCAGTCTTCGTGTACTTAGGTCGGCTTTGAGACTTTTCTATTTAATTCCGATGCAATTGCTGTGTTTCATCGTCAATGTGAAGGTCCAAGGGATACAGTATACTTGAAGTGAAGCATCGACATCTAAAACTGGACTCACAGGGATTGCTCAAACATAGACAGTAAGAGGAGTCAAAAATGGTTCAAATGGCTCTGAGCACTATGGGACTCAACTGCTGAGGTCATTAGCACCCTAGAACTTAGAACTAGTTAAACCTAACTAACCTAAGGACATCACAAACATCCATGCCCAAGGCAGGATTCGAACCTGCGACCGTAGCGGTCTTGCGGTTCCAGACAGCAGTGCCTTTAACCGCACGGCCACTTCGGCCGGCAAGAGGAGTCAGTCCTCTTGTACTATAGACGGCATTTTGCCTTTTGTATTTAACTCCGATGCAAATTCTGTGATTCATCGTCAATGTGAAGGTCGAAGGGATACAGTGAACCTGAAGTGAAGCATCGGAATCTAAAACTGGTCTCACAGGAAAGGCTCAAAACATGGACAGTAAAATAAATCAGTCCTCTTGTACTAAAGTCGGCATTGAGTCTTTTGAATTTCACTACGATGCAATTTCTGTGTTTCATCGTAATTGTTAAGGTGCACGGGATACGGTAATCCTCACGTGAAGCATCGGAATCTAAAACTGGACTCACTGGAATGGTTCAAAACATAGACAGTAAGTAGAGTCAGTCCACTTGTACTTAAGTCGGCATTGTGCCTTTTGTATTTAATTCCGATGCAATTTCAGTGTTTCATCGTCAATGTGGCGGTCCAAGGGATCCAGTAAACCTGAAGTGAAGCATCGGAATGAAAAACCAGGTCTCACAGGAAAGGCTCTAAACATAGACATTAACAAGAGTCAGTCATCTTGTAATTAAGTCGGCATTGTGCCTCTTGTATTTAATTCCGATGCAACGTCTGTGTTTCATCGCCAATGTTAAGGTCCAAGGGATACAGTAATCCTGAAGTGAAGCATCGGAATCTAAAACTGATCTCACAGGAAAGGCTCAAAACAAAAACAGTATAAAAGTCAGTCTTCTTGTGCTTAAGTCGGCATTGTGTCCTTTGTATTAAATTCCGATGAAATATCTGTGTTTCATCGTCAATGTGAAGGTCTAAGGGATACAGTAAGCCTGATGTGAAGCATCGGAATCTAAAACTGGTCTCACAGGAAAGGCTCAAAACATAGACAGTAAGAAGAGTCAGTGCTCTTGTACTTATGTCGTAATTTTGCCTTTTGTATTTAATTCCGATGCAATTTCTGAGCTTCATGGTTAATGTGATGTTCCAAGGGATACGTTAAACCTGAAGTGAAACATCGGACTCAAAATCTGGTCTCACAAGAAACGCTCAAAGCATAGACAGTAAGAAGAGTCAGTCTTCTTGTACTTAAGTCGGCATTGTGTCTTTTGTATTTAATTCCGATGCAATTTCTGTGTTTCATCGTCAGTGTGAAGGTCCAAGGGATACGGTAAACGTTACGTGAAGCAGCGGAATCTAAAACTTGTCTCAAAGGAAAGGCTCATAACATATACAGTTAGTAGAGTCAGTGCTGTTGTACTTAAGTCGGCATTGTACGTTTTCAATTTAATTCCGATGCAATTTCAGTGTTTCATCGTCAATGTGAAGGTCCAAGGGATACAGTAACCCTGAAGTGAAGCATCAGAATCTAAAACTGGTCTCACTGGAAAGGCTCAAAACATAAACAGTAAGTTGAGTCGGTCCCCTTATACTTAAGTCGGTATTGTGCATTTTGTGTTTAATTCCGATGCAATTTTTGTGTTTCATCGCCAATGTGAAGGTCCAAGTGATACAGTAAACATTAAGTGAGGCATCGGAATCTAAAACTGGTCTCAGGAGAAAGGCTCAAAACATACACGGTAAGTAGAGTCAGTCCACTTGTACTTAAGTCTGAATTGTGCCTTTTGTAATTGATTCTGATGCAATTTCTGTGTCTCATCGTCAATGTGAAGGTCCAAGGGATACAGTAAACCCGCAGTTATGCATCGGAATCTAAAACTGGGCTCACAGGAAAGGCTCAAAGCACAGACAGTAAGAGGAGTCAGTCTTCGTGAACTTAGGTCGGCATTGTGCCTTTTGAATTTTATTCCGATGCAATTTCTGTGTTTCATCGTCAATGTGAAGGTCCAAGGGATACAGTAAACTTGAAGTGAAGCATCGGAATCTAAAACTGGTCTCACAGGAAAGGCTCAAAGCATAGACAGTATGAAGAGTCAGTCCGATCGTACTTAAGTCGGCATTGTGCCTTTTGTATTTAATTCCGATTCAATTTCTGTGTTTCATCGTCAATGTGATGGTCCAAGGGATACAGTGAACCTGAAGTGAAGCATCGGAATCTAAAACTGGTCTCAGGGGAAAGGCTCAAAACATACACGGTAAGAAGAGTCAGTGCTCTTGTACTTATGTCGTAATTTTGCCTTTTGTATTTAATTCCGATGCAATTTCTGAGCTTCATGGTCAATGTGATGGTCCAAGGGATACGTTAAACCTGAAGTGAAACATTGGAATCAAAATCTGGTCTCACAAGAAACGCTCAAAGCATAGACAGTAAGAAGAGTCAGTCTTCTTGTACTTAAGTCGGCATTGTGTCTTTTGTATTTAATTCCGATGCAATTTCTGTGTTTCATCGTCAGTGTGAAGGTCCAAGGGATACGGTAAACGTTACGTGAAGCAGCGGAATCTAAAACTTGTCTCAAAGGAAAGGCTTATAACATATACAGTTAGTAGAGTCAGTGCTGTTGTACTTAAGTCGGCATTGTACCTTTTCAATTTAATTCCGATGCAATTTCAGTGTTTCATCGTCAATGTGAAGGTCCAAGGGATACAGTAACCCTGAAGTGAAGCATCAGAATCTAAAACTGGTCTCACTGGAAAGGCTCAAAACATAAACAGTAAGTTGAGTCGGTCCCCTTATACTTAAGTCGGTATTGTGCATTTTGTGTTTAATTCCGATGCAATTTTTGTGTTTCATCGCCAATGTGAAGGTCCAAGTTATACAGTAAACATTAAGTGAGGCATCGGAATCTAATACTGGTCGCAGGGGATAGGCTCAAAACATACACGGTAAGTAGAGTCAGTCCACTTGTACTTAAGTCTGCATTGTGCCTTTTGTAATGGATTCTGATGCAATTTCTGTGTCTCATCGTCAATGTGAAGGTCCAAGGGATACAGTAAACCCGCAGTTATGCATCGGAATCTAAAACTGGTCTCACAGGAAAGGCTCAAAGCACAGGCAGTAAGAAGAGTCAGTCTTCGTGAACTTAGGTCGGCATTGTGCCTTTTGAATTTTATTCCGATGCAATTTCTGTGTTTCATCATCAATGTGAAGGTCCAAGGGATACAGTAAACTTGAAGTGAGGCATCGGAATCTAAAACTGGTCTCACAGGAAAGGCTCAAAGCATAGACAGTATGAAGAGTCAGTCCGATCGTACTTAAGTCGGCATTGTGCCTTTTGTATTTAATTACGATTCAATTTCTGTGTTTCATCGTCAATGTGATGGTCCAAGGGATACAGTGAACCTGAAGTGAAGCATCGGAATCTAAAACTGGTCTCAAAGGAATGGCTCAAAACATAGACAGAAAGAAGAGTCAGTCTTCTTGTACTTAGGTCAGCATTGTGCGTTTTGTATTTCATTCCGATGCAATTTCTGTGCTTCATCGTCAATGAGATGGTCCAATGGATACAGTGAACTTGAAGTCATGCATCGGAATCTAAAACTGGTCTCACAGGAATCGCTCAAAGCATAGACAGTGAGATGAGTCAGCCCTATTGTAATTTAGACGGAATTTTGCCTTTTGTATTTAATTCCGATGCAATTTCTGTGTTTCATCGTCAATGTTAAGGTCCAAGTGATACTGTAAACATTAAGTGAAGCATCGGAATCTGAAACTGGTCTCCGAGGAAAGGCTCAAAACATACACGGTAAGTAGAATAAGTCCGCTTGTACTTAATTCGGCATTGCGCCTTTTGAAATGAATTCCGATGCAAATTCAGTGTTTCATCGTCAATGCGAAGGTCCAGGGGATACAGTAAGCCTGAAGTGAAGCTTCGGAATCTAAAACTTGTCTCACAGGAACGGCTCAAAATTTGGGCAGTAAAAAGAGTCAGTCTTCTTGTACAAAAGTCGGCATTGTGTCTTTCGTATTTAATTCCGGGACAATTTTTGTGTTTCATCGTCAATGTGAAGGTCCAAGGGATACAGTAAACGTGAAGAGAAGCATCGGAATCTAAAACTGGCCTCACAGGAAAGGCATAAACAGAGACAGTAAGAAGAGTCAGTCCTCTCATACTTAAGTCCGCACTTTGCGTTTTGTATTTAATTCCGACGCAAATTCCGTGTTTCATCGTCAATGTGAAGGTCCAAGGGATACAGTAAACCTGAAGTGAAGCATCGGAATCAAAAACTGGTGACACAGGAAAGGCTCAAAACATAGAAAGTAACAAGAGTCAGTCCTCTTGTACTTAAGTCGGCATTGTGCCTTTTGAATTTAATTCCAATGCAATATCTGTGTTACATCGTCAATGTGAAGGTCCAAGTGATGCAGTAAACATTAAGTGAAGCATCGGAATCTAAAACTGGTGTCAGAGGAAAGGCTCAAAACATACACGGTAAGTAAAGTTAGACCTCTTGGTCTTAGGTCGGCATTGTGCCTATTGTATTTACTTCCGATGCAATTTCTGTGTTTCAACGTCAATGTGATGGTTCAAGGGATACAGTAAACCTGAAGTGAAGCATCGTAATCAAAAACTGGTCTCACAGGAAAGGCTCCAAACATAGACAGTAAGAAGTGTCAGTCTTCTCCTACTTAAGTCGGCATTGTGCCTTCTGTATCTAATTCCGATGCTGTTTCTGTGTTTCATCGTCAATGTGATGGTCCAAGGTATACAGTAAGCCTGAAGTGAAGCATCAGAATCCTAAACTGGTCTCTCAGGAAAGGCTGAAATCATGGACAGTAAAAAGAGTCAGTCGTCTTGTACTTAGGTCGGCATTGTGTCATTTGTGTTTGATTCCGATTCAATTTCTGTGTTTCAACGTAAATGTGAAGGTGCATGGGATATGGTAATCCTTACGTGAAGCATCGGAATCTAAAACTCGTCTCACTGGAAAGCCTCAAAACATAGACAGTAAGTAGAGTCAGTCCACTTGTACTTAAGTCGGCAAGGTGCATTTAGTATTTAATTCCGATACAATTTCTGAGTTTCATCTCCAATGTGAAGGTCCAAGGGATACAGTAAACCTGAAGGGAAACATCGGAATCTAAAACTGGTCTCTCAGGAAAGGCTCAAAATATGTACAGTAAAAGGAGTCAGTCTTCTTGTATTTAAGTCGGCATTGTGCTTTTTGAATTTAATTCCGATGCGATTTCTGTGTTTCAACGTCAATGTGATGCTTCAAGGGATACAGTAAACCTGAAGTGATGCATCGCAATCTAAAACTGGACTCACAGGAAAGGCTCAAACTATGGACAGTACTTAAGTCGACATTGTGTCTTTTGTATTTAATTCTGATGCAATTTCTGTGTTTCATCGTAAATGTGAAGGAGCAAGGGATTCGGTAATCCTTACGTGAAGCATGGCAATCTAAAACTGGTCTCACAGGAAAGGCTCAAAACATAGACAATAAGTAGAATCAGTCCTCTTGTACTTATGTCGGCGTTGTGCCTTTTCTATTTAATTCCGATGAATTTCTGTGTGTCAGCGTCCATGTGAAGGACCAAGGGATACAGTAAACCTGAGGTGAAGCATCGGAATCTATAACTGGTCTCACAGGAAAGGCTCAGACCATAGACAGTAAGAAGAGTCAGTCTACTTGTACTTAGGTCTGCATTGTGCTATCTGTATTTTATTCCGTTGCAATTTCTGTGTTTCATCGTAAATGTGAAGGACCAAGGGATACAGTGAACCTGAAGTGAAGCATCGGAATCAAAAACTGGTCTCACAGGAAAGGCTCAAATCATAGACAGTAAAAAGAATCGCTCTTCTTGTACTTCAGTCGGCGTTGTGGATTTTGTAGTTAATTCTGATGCAATTACTGTGATTCATCGTCAATGTGAATGTCCAAAGGATACAGTAAACCTGAAGAGAAGCATCGGAATCTATAACTGGTCTCAGAGGAAAGGCTCTAAAGATAGACAGTAACAAGAGTCTGTCTTTTTGTAATTAAATCCGCATTGTGCCTCTTGTATTTAATTCCGATGCAATTTCTGAGTATCATCGTCAATGCAAAGATCCCAGAGATACAGTAAACATTAAGTGAAGCATCGGAATCTAAAACTGGTCTCAGAGGAAATGGTCAAAACATACACGGTAAGTAGAGTCAGCCTATGGTACTTAAGTCGGCATTGTGCATTTGGATCTAATTCCGATGCAATCTCTGTGTTTCATCATCAATGTTAGGGTATAAGGGATACAGTAAACCCTAAGCGAAGCATCGGAATCAGGAACTGGTGACACAGGAAAGGCTCAAAGCATTGACAGTAGGAAGAGTCAATCCTCTTGTACTAAAGTAGGCATTGTGTCTTTTGTAATTAATTCTGATGCAAATTCTGTGTTTCGGCGTAAATGTGAAGGTGCAAGGGATACGGTAATCCTTACGTTAAACATCGGAATCAACTACTGGTCTCACTGTAAAGGCTCGAAACATAGACAGTAAGTAGAGCCTGTCCTCTTGTACTTAAGTAGGCATTGTGTCTTTTGAATTTTATTCCGATGCAAATTCAGTGTTTCATCGTATATGTGAAGGTGCAAGGGATACGTTAATCCTTACGTGAAGCATCGGAATCTGAAACTGGTCTCAGAGGAACGGCTCAAAAAATGCGCCGTAAGTATAGTCAATCCTCTTGCACTTAAGTCGGCATTGTGCATTCTGTATTTAATCCGATGCAATTTCTGTGTTTCATCATCATTGTGAAGGTCCGATGGATACAGTAAACCTCACGCGGAACATCGGACTCAAAGACTGGTCTCAAAGGAAAGGCTCAAAACATAGACAGTAAGAAGAGTCACGCCTATTGTACTTTAGTCGACATTGTGCCTCTTGTATTTAATTCCAATGCAATTTCTGTATTTCATCGTCAATGTGAAGGTCCAAGGGATACAGTAAACCTGCAGCGATGAATCGGGATCAAAAACTGGTCTCACAGGAAAGGCTTAAAACATACACAGTAAGAAGAGTCAGTCCTTTCGAACTTAAGTCGGCATTGTGCCTTTTGTATTTAATTCCGATGCAATTTCTGTGTTTCATCGTCAATGTGATGGTCCAAGGGATACAGTAAGCCTGATGTGAATGATCGGAATCAAAAACTGGTCACACAGGAAAGGCTCAAAAGTTAGACAGTAAGAAGAGTCAGTCCTCTTTAACTGAAGTCGGCATTGTGCTTTTTAAATTTAATTCCGATGCAATTTCTGTATTTCATCGTCAATGTGAAGGTCCAAGTGATACAGTAAACAATACGTGAAGCATCGGAATCTATAACTGGTCTCAGAGGAAAGGCTCAAACATATATGGAAAGTAGAGTCAGTCCTAATGTACTTAAGTCGGCATTGTGCATTTGGATTTTCTTCCGATGCAATTTCTGTATTTCATCATCAATGTGAAGGTCCAATGGATGCAGTAAACCTGAAGCGTAACATCGGAATCAAAAACTGGTCTCACAGGAAACTCTCAAAACATAGACAGTAAGAGGAGTCACTCTTCTTGTTCTTAAGTCGCCATTGTGCCTTTTGTAGTTAATTCCGATGCAATTCCGGTGTTTCATCATCAATGTGAAGGTCCAAGGGATACAGTAAACCTGAAGTGAAGCATCAGAATCTAAAACTGGTCTCACAGGAAAAGCTCAAAACATGGACAGTAAAAAGAGTACTAAAGTCGGCATTGTGTCTTTTGTACTACATTCCGATGCAATTTCTGTGTTTCATCGAAAATGTGAAGGTGCAAGGGATACGGTAATCCTTACGTGAAGCATCGGAATCTAAAACTGGTCGCACTGGAAAGGCTCAATACATAGACAGAAAGTAGAGTCAGTCATCTTGTACTTATGTCGGCATTATGCCTTTTGTGTTTAATTCCGATGCAATTTCCGTGTTTCATCGTCAATGTGAAGGTCCAAGGGATACAGTAAACCTAGAGTGAAGCATCGGAGTCTAAAACTGGTCTCACAGGAAAGGCTCAAAACATAGACAGTAAGAAAGGTCTGCCCTATTGTACATTAGACGGCATTGTGCCTCTTGTAATTACTTCCGATGCAATTAGTGTCTTTCATCGTCATTGTGAAGATCCAAGGGATACAGTAAACCTGAAGAGTAGCATCGGAATCTATAACTGATCTCACAGGAAAGGCTCGATACATAAACAGTGACAATAGTCAGTCTTCTTGTAATTAAGTCGGCATTGTGCTTCTTGTATTTAATTCCGATGCAATTTCTGTGTTTCATCGTCTATGTAAAAGTCCAAGGGATACATTAAGCCTAAAGTGAAGCACCGGAATCTAAAACTGGTCTCACAGGAAAGGAACAAAACGTAGACAGTAAGAAGATCAGTCTTCTTGTACTTAAGTCGGAATTGTACCTTTTGTATTTATTTCCGATGCAATTTCCGTGTTTAATTGTCAATGTGAAGGTCCATGGGATACAGTGAAACTGAAGTGAAGCATCGGAATCAAAAACTGGTCTCACAGGAAAGGCTCAAAACATAGACTGTTACAAGAGTCAATCTTCTTGTACTTAAGTCGGCATTGAGACTTTTGTATTTAGTTCTGATGCAATTTCTGTATTCCATCGACAATGTAAAGGTACAAGGTATACAGTAACCCTCAAGTGAAGCATCGGAATCAAAAATTGGCCTCACAGGAAAGGCTCAAAACATAGACAGTAAGAAGAGTCAGTCTTCTTGAACTTAAGTCGGCATTATGCCGTTTGTATTTAATACCGATGCAATTTCTGTGTTTCATAGTCAATGTGAATGTCGAAGTGATGCAGTAAACCTGAAGTGATGCATCTGAATCTAAAAGTGGACTCACAGAAAAGGCTAAAAGCATATACAGTAAGGAGAGTCAGTCTTTTTGTACTTAAGTCGACATTATGCCTTTTGTATTTAATTCCGATGCAATTTCTGTGTTTCTTCGTCAATGTGAAGCTCCAAGCGATACAGTAAACCTGAAGTTGAGCATCGGAATTCAAAACTGGTCGCACAGGTAAGGTCCACATCATAGACAGTAACAAGAGTCAGTCATCTCTAACTTAAGTTGGCACTGTGCCTTTTGTATTTAATTCCGATGCAATTTCTGTGTTTCATCGTCAATGTGAAGGTCAAGGGATACAGTACACCTGAATTGAAGCATCGGAATCTAAAACTGGTCTCACAGAAACGGCTCAAAATATAGACAGTAAGATGAGTCAGTCCTCTTGTACCTAAGTCAGCATTGTGCCTTTCGTATTTAATTCCCATGCAATTTATGTGTTTCATCGTCATTGTGAGGGTCCAAGAGTTACAGTAAACCCGAAGTGAAGCATCGGAATCTGAAACTGGTCTCACAGGAAGTGCTCAAAATATAGACAGCAAGAAGAGTCAGTCTTCTTGTACTTAAGTCGGCTATTTGAATTTATATTTAATTCTGATGCAATTTCTGTGTTTCGTCGTCAATGTGTAGGTCCAAAGGATACAGGAAGCCTGATGTGAAGCAACGGAATCTAAAACTGTTCTCACAGGATAGGATTAAAACAAAGACAGTAAGAAGAGTCAGTCTTCATTTACTTAAGTCGTCAATGTGCCTTTTGTATTTCTTTCCGATGCAATTTCTGTGTTTCATCGACAATGTGAAGGTCCATGGGATACAGTAAACAAGAAGTGATGCATCGGAATTAAAATCTGGTCGCACAGGAATGGCTCAAAATATAGAGAGTAAGAAGAGACAGTATTCTTGTACTTAGGTCGGCATTGTGCG
This sequence comes from Schistocerca americana, assembly GCF_021461395.2. Taxonomy (NCBI): domain Eukaryota; kingdom Metazoa; phylum Arthropoda; class Insecta; order Orthoptera; family Acrididae; genus Schistocerca; species Schistocerca americana. The sequence goes on from NC_060123.1 coordinate 644,603,663, forward strand.
ATTTGTATTTAATTCCAATGCAATTTCTGTGTTTCATCGTCAATGTGAAGGTCCAAGGGTACAGTAAACCTGTAGTGAAGCATCGGAATCTAAAACTTGTCTCACAGGAAAGGCTCGAATCATGGACAGTAAATATAGTCAGTGTTCTTGTATTTAAGTCGGCATTGGGTCTTTTGTATTTAATTCCGATGCAATTTCTGTGTTTCATCGTAAATGTGATGATGCATTTAATTCGGTAAACATTACGTGTAGCATCGGAACCAAAAAATGGTCTCACTGATGAGGCTCAAAACATAGACAGTAAGTAGAGTCAGTAATCTTGTACTTAAGCGGCATTGTGCCATTTGTATATAATTCCGATGCAATTTATGTGTTTCATCGTCAATGTAAAGGTCCAATTGATACAGTGAACTTGAAGTAAAACATCGGAATCTAAAACTGGTCTCACACGAATGGCTCAAAACACAGACAGTAAGAAGAGTCAGCCCTATTGTATAAAGTCGGCATTCTGCCTTATGCATTTAATTCCGATGCAATTTCCGTGTATCATCGTCAATGTGATACAGTAAACCGCAAGTGAAGCATCGGAATCTAAAACTGGTCTCACAGGGAACGCTCAAATTTAGACAGTAAGAAAAGTCAGTCGTCTTGCACTGAAGTCGTCTTTTTGCCTTTTGTATTAACATTCAATGTAATTTCTGTGTTTCATCCTCAATGTGAAGGTCCAAGGGATACAGTAAACCTGAAATGTAGCATCGGAATCGGAATCAGGTCTCACAGGAAAGGCTCAAACTATAGACAGTAATAAGAGTCAATCTTCTTTTACCTAAGTCGGCATTGTGCCTTTTGTATTTCATTCCGATGCAATTTCTGTGTTTCATCGTCAATGTGACGGTCCAAGGGATACAGTAAACCTGAAGCGAAGCATCGGAATCTAAAACTGGTCTCACAGGATAGGCTCAAAAAATATACAGTAAGAAAAGTTAGTGTACTTGTACTTAGGTCTTCATTGTGCCTTTTGTATTTTATTCCGATGCAATTTCTGTGTTTCATCGTCAATGTAAAGGTCCAATTGATACAGTGAACTTGAAGTAAATCATCGGAATCTAAAACTGGTCTCACACGAATGGCTCAAAACACAGACAGTAAGAAGAGTCAGCCCTATTGTATTAAGTCGGCATTCTGCCTTTTGCATTTAATTCCGATGCGATTTCCGTGTATCATCGTCAATGTGATACAGTAAACCGCAAGTGAAGCATCGGAATGTAAAACTGGTCTCACAGGGAACGCTCAAATTTAGACAGTAAGAAAAGACAGTCGTCTTGCACTGAAGTCGTCAATTTGCCTTTTGTATTAACTTTCGATGTAATTACTGTGTTTCATCCTCAATGTGAAGGTGCCAGGGGGTACAGTAAACCCGAAATGAAGCATCGGAATCGGAATCAGGTCTCACAGGAAAGGCTCAAACTATAGACAGTAATGAGAGTCAATCTTCTTTTACCTAAGTCGGCATTGTGCCTTTTGTATTTCATTCCGATGCAATTTCTGTGTTTCATCATCAATGTGAAGGTCCAAGGTATACATAAACATGAAGTGAAGCATCGGAATCTAAATCTGGTCACACTGGAAAGGCTCAAAACATAGACAGTAAGAAGAGTCCTTCTCCTTGTACTTAGGTCTTCATTGTCCCTTTTGTATTTAATTCCGATGCAATTTCTGTGTTTCATAGTCAATGTGAATGTCCAAGTGATGCAGTAAACCTGAAGTGAAGCATCTGAATTTAAAAGTGGACTCACAGAAAAGGCTAAAAGCATATACAGTAAGGAGAGTCAGTCTTCTTGTACTTAAGTCGGCATTATGCCTGTTGTATTTAATTCCGATGCAATTTCTGTGTTTCTTCGTCAATGTGAAGCTCCAAGCGATACAGTAAACCTGAAGTGTAGCATCGGAATTCAAAACTGGTCTCACAGGAAAGACCCAAATCATAGACAGTAACAAGAGTCAGTCATCTCTAACTTAAGTCGGCACTGTGCCTTTTGTATTTAATTCCGATGCAATTTCTGTGTTTCATCGTCAATGTGAAGGTCAAGGGATACAGTACACCTGAATTGAAGCATCGGAATCTAAAACTGGTCTCACAGAAACGGCTCAAAATATAGACAGTAAGATGAGTCAGTCCTCTTGTACCTAAGTCGGCATTGTGCCTTTCGTATTTAATTCCGATGCAATTTCTGTATTTCATCGTCATTGTGAAGGTCCAAGGGTTACAGTAAACCCGAAGTGAAGCATCGGAATCTCAAACTGGTCTCACAGGAAGTGCTCAAACCAAAGACAGTAAGAAGAGTCAGTCTTCTTGTACTTAAGTCGGCTATTTGAATTTATGTTTAATTCGGTTGCAATTTCTGTGTTTCGTCGTCAATGTGAAGGTCCAAGTGATACAGTAAGCCTGATGTGAAGCAACGGAATCTAAAACTGTTCTCACAGGATAGGACTAATCAAGACAGTAAGAAGAGTCAGTCTTCTTTTACTTAAGTCGTCAGTGTGCCTTTTGTATTTAATTCCGATGCAGTTTCTGTGTTTCATCGACAATGTGAAGGTCCATGGGATACAGTAAACATGAAGTGATGCATCGGAATCAAAATCTGGTCGCACAGGAAAGGCTCAAAATATAGAGAGTAAGAAGAGTCAGTATTCTTGTACTTAGGTCGGCATTGTGCCATTTGTATTTAATTCCAATGCAATTTCTGTGTTTCATCGTCAATGCGAAGGTCCAAGGGTACAGTAAACCTGTAGTGAAGCATCGGAATCTAAAACTTGTCTCACATTAAAGGCTCGAATCATTGACAGTAAATAGAGTCAGTGTTCTTGTATTTAAGTCGGCTTTGGGTCTTTTGTATTTAATTCCGATGCAATTTCTGTGTTTTATCGTAAATGTGATGGTGCATTTGATTCGGTAAACCTTACGTGTAGCATCGGAACCAAAAAATGGTCTCACTGGTGAGGCTCAAAACGTAGACAGTAAGTAGAGTCAGTAATCTTGTACTTAAGCGGCATTGTGCCTTTTGTATATAATTCCGATGCAGTTTCTGTGTTTCATCGGCAATGTGAAGGTCCAAGGGATACAGTAAACCTGAAGCGAAGCATCGGAATCTAAAACTGGTCTCACAGGATAGGCTCAAAAAATAGACAGTAAGAAGAGTCAGTGTTCTTGTACTAAGGTCTTAATTGTGCCTTTTGTATTTTGTTCCGATGCAATTTATGTGTTTCATCGTCAATGTAAAGGTCCAATTGATACAGTGAACTTGAAGTAAAGCATCGGAATCTAAAACTGGTCTCACACGAATGGCTCAAAACACAGACAGTAAGAGGAGTCAGCCCTATTGTATTAAGTCGGCATGCTGCCTTTTGCATTTAATTCCGATGCGATTTCCGTGTATCATCGTCAATGTGATACAGTAAACCGCAAGTGAAGCATCGGAATGTAAAACTGGTCTCACAGGGAATGCTCTAATTTAGACAGTAAGAAAAGTCAGTCGTCTTGCACTGAAGTCGTCATTTTGCCTTTTGTATTAACTTTCGATGTAATTTCTGTGTTTCATCCTCAATGTGAAGGTCCAAGGGATACAGTAAACCTGAAATGAAGCATCGGAATCGGGATCAGGTCTCACAGGAAAGGCTCAAACTATAGACAGTAATGACAGTCAATCTTCTTTTACGTAAGTCGGCATTGTGCCTTTTGTATTTCATTCCGATGCAATTTCTGTGTTTCATCATCAATGTGAAGGTCCAAGGTATACAGTAAACCTGAAGTGAAGCATCGAAATCTAAATCTGGTCACACTGGAAAGGCTCAAAACATAGACAGTAAGAAGAGTCCTTCTCCTTGTACTTAGGTCTTCATTGTTCCTTTTGTATTTAATTCCGATGCAATTTCTGTGTTTCATCATTAATGTGAAGGTCCAAGGGATATAGTGAACCTGAAGTGAAGCATCGGAATCTAAAACTGGTCTCACAGGAAAGGCTGAAAACATGGACAGTAAGAAGAGCCAGTCTTCTTGTACTTAAATTGGCAGTGTGCTTTTGTATTTTGTTCAATGCAATCTCTGTGTTTCATCATTAATGTGAAGGTCCAAGGGATATAGTGAACCTGAAGTGAAGCATCGGAATCTAAAAATGGTCTCACAGGAAAGGCTCAAAACATAGACAGTAAGAAAAGTCAGTCTTCTTGTACTTAAGTCGTCAATGTGCCTTTTGTATTTAAATCCGATGCAATATCTGTGTTTCATCGCGAAAGTGAAGGTCCAAGGGATGCAGTAAACCTCAAGTGAAGCATCCGTAACAAACACTGGTCTCCCAGGAAAGGCTCAAAAAATATACAGTAACAAGTGTCAATCTTCTTGTACTTCAGTCGACATTGTGGCTTTTGTATTTAATTCCGATGAAATTTTTGTGTTTCACCATCAATGCGAAGGTCCAAGGGATACAGTATACCTGAAGTTGAGCATCGGAATCTAAAACTGGTCTCACAGGAAAGGCTCAAAACATTGATAGTAAGAAGGGTCGATCTTCTTGTACTTGGCATTGTGCCTTTTGTATTTAATTCCGATGCAACTTCCGTGTTACATCGTCAAAGTGAAGGTCCAAGGGTTACAGTAAACCTTAAGTGAAGCAACGGAATCTAAAACTGGTCTCCCAGAAAAGGCTCAAATCATAGACATAAAGAAGAGTCAGGCCTATTGTACTTAAGTCGGCATTGTGCCTTTTGTATTTAATTCTGATGCAGTTACTGTGATACATCGTCAATGTGAAGGTCCAAGGGATACAGTTAGCGCGACGTGAAGCATCGGAATTTAAAACTGGTCTCACAGGAAAGGTTCAAAACATACACTGTAAGAAGAGTCAGTCTTCTTGTACTTGAGGTTGCATTGTGCTATTTGCATTTAATTCCGATGCAATTTCCGTGTTTCATCGTCAATGTGATACAGTAAACCAGAAATTTCTGTGTTTCAACGACAAGGTGAAGGTCCAAGGGATACGGTAAACCTTACGTGAAGCATCGGAATCTAAAACTGATCTCACTGGATAGGCTCAAATCACAGACAGTAAGTAGACACAGTCCTCTTGTAATTTAGTCTGCATTGTTCCTCTTGTATTTAATTCCGATGCAACTGCTGTGTTTCATCGTCAACGTGAAACTCTAAGTGATACAGTAAACCCGATGTGAAGCATCGGAATCTAAAAGTAGTCTTACAGGAAAGGGTCAAACATAGACAGTAAGATGAGTCAGTCTTCTTGTACTTAAGTCGGCATTGTGTCTTTTGTATTTAATTCCGATGCTGTTTCTGTGATGCATCGTCCAAATGAAGGTGCAAGGGATACGGTAAACATTATGTGAAGCATCGGAATCTAAAACTGGCCTCACTGGATAGGCTCCAATCATGGACAGTAAGTTAAGCCAGTCCTCTTGTAATTAAGTCTGCATTGTACCTTTTGTATTTAATTCCGATGCAATTACTGTGTTTCATCGTCAATGGGAAGGTCCAAGGGATACAGTAATCCTGAAGTGAAGCATCTGAATCTAAAACTGGTCTCAGAGTTAAGGCTCAAAGCATATACAGTAAGAAGAGTCAGTCTTCTTGTACGTAAGTCGGCATTGCGACCTTTGAATTTAATTCTGATGCAATTGCAGTGTTTCGTCGTCAATGTGAAGGTCCAACTGGTGCAGTAATCATTAAGTGAAGCATCAGAATCTAAAACTGATCTCACAGGAAAGGCTCAAATCATAGACAGTAAGTAGAGTCAGTCCTCCTGTACTCAAGTCGGCATTGTGCCTTTTGTATTTCATTCCGAGGCTATTTCTGTATTTCATCGTCAATGTGAAGGTCCAGGGGATACAGTAAATCTGAAGTGAAGCATCGGAATCTAAAACTGTTCGCACAGGAAAGGCTCAAAACATATACAGTAAGAAGAGTCAGCCTTCTTGTAGTTAAGTCGGTATTGTGCCTTTTGTATCTAATTCCGATGCAATTTCTGTGTTTCATCGTCAATGTGAAGGTCCAAGGGATACACTAAGCCTCAAGTGAAGCATTGGTATCTAAAACTGGTCTCACAGGAACGGCTCAGAGCATAGACAGTATGAAGAGTCAGTCTTCTAGTACTTAAGTCTGCATTGTGCCTTTTTATTTAATCCAATGCAATTTCAGTGTTTCATCATCGATGTGAAGGTCCAAGGGATACAGTAAACCTGAAGTGAAGCATCGGTATCTAAAACTGGTCTCACAGCAAGGGGTCAAAACATAGACATTCAGAGGAGTCAGTCTTCCTGTAGTTAAGTCGTCATTGTGCCTTTTGTATTTCATTCCGATGCGACTTCTTTGTTTCATCATCCATGTGAAGGTCCAAGGGATGCAGTAAATCTGAAGTGAAGCATCGGAATCAAAAATTGGTCACACAGGAAAGGCTCAAATAATAGATAGTAAGAAGAGTCCGTCTTCCTGAACTTAACTCGGCATTGTGCCTTTTGTTCTCAATTCCGATGCAGTTTCTGTGTTGCATCGTCAATATGAAGGTGCAAGGGATATGGTAAACATTACGTGAAGCATCGGAATCTAAAAGTGGCCTCACTGGATAGGCTCCAATCATAGACGGTAAGTAGAGTCAGTCCTCTTGTAATTGAGTCTGCATTGTGCCTTTTGTATTTAATTCCGATGCAATTACTGTGTTTCATCGTAAATGTGAAGGTGCCGGGGTACGGTAATCCTTACGTGAAGCATCGGAATCTAAAACTGGTCTCAGTAGAAATGCTCAAAACATAGACAGTAAGTAGAGTCGTTCCACTTGACGTAAAGTCGGCATTGTGCATTTTGAAATTATTCCGATGCAATTTCTGTGTTTCATCGTCAATGTGAGGGTGCAAGGGATACAGTAAACATGAAGAGAAGCATCGGAATCCAAAACTGGTCTCCCAGGATAGTCTCAAATCATAGACAGTAAGAAGAGTCACTCTTCTTGTACTTAAGTCGGAATTGTGCCTTTTGTATTTAACACCGATGCAATTTCCGTGGTTCATTGTCAGTGAGAAGGTCCAAGGGATACAGTAAACATGAAGTGAAGCATCGGAATCTGAAACTGGTCTCACAGGAAGGTCTGAAAACATAGACAGTAAGTTGAGTCAGTCTTCTAGTACTTAAGTCGGCAATGTGCAGTTTGTATTTAATTCCGATGCAAATTCTGTGTTTCTTCGTCAATATGACGGTCCAAGGGATACAGTAGACCTAAAGTGAAGCATCGGAATCTAAATCTGGTCTCACAGGAATGGCTCAAAACATAGACAATAAGATCAGTCAGCCCTACTGTACATAAGAAGGCATTGTGCCTTAGTATTTAATTCCGATGTAATTTCTGTGTTTCATCGTAAATGTGAAGGTGCAAGGGTTACGGTAATCCTTACGTGAAGCATCGGAATCTAAAACTGGTCTCATTGGAGAGGCTCAAAACAAAGACAGTATGTATAGTCTGTATCCTTGTACTTAAGTCGGCATTGTGTATTTTGTATTTAATTCCGATGCAATCTCTGTGTTTCATCGTCAATGTGGAGGTCCAAGGGATACAGTAAACCTGAAGTGAAGCATCGGAATCTAAAACAGGTGTCACAGGAAAGGCTCATAACATAGACAATAAGAAGAGTCAGTCTTCTTGTACTTAGGTCCGCATTGTGCCATTTGTATTTTATTCCGATGGAATTTCTGTGTTTCATCGTCTATGTGAAAGTCCAAGGGATACAGTGATCTTGAAGTGAAGCATCGGAATCTAAATCTGGTCTCACAGGAATGGCTCATAACATAGACGGTAAGAAGAGTTAGCCCTATTGTACTTACGTCGCATTGTGCCTTTGTATTTAATTCCGATGCAATATCTGCGTTTCATCGTCAATGTGAAGGTCCAAGGGATACAGTGAACTTGAAGTGAAGCATCTGAATCTAAAACTGGTCTCACAGGAAAGGTTCAAATCATAGACAGTAAGTAGAGTCAGTCCTCCTGTACTCAAGTCGCCATTGTGCCTTTTGTATTTAATTCCGAGGCAATCTCTGTGTTTCATCGTAAATGTGAAGGTGCCGGGATACAGTAATTCTTACGTGAGGCATCGAAATCAAAAACTGGTCTCACTGGAAAGGCTCAAAACATAGACAGTAGGAAATGTCAGTCTTCTTGTACTTAAGTCTGCATTGTGCCCTTTGTATTTAATTCCGATGCAATTTCTGTGTTTCATCGTTAATGTGAAGATCCAAATCATACAGTAAGTCTGAAGTGAAGCATCGGAATCTAAGACTGGTCTCATTGGAAAGGCTCAAAACGTAGTCAGTAAGTAGAGTCAGACCTCTTGTACTTAAGTCGGCATTGTGCCTTTTGTACTTTATTCCGATGCGATTTCGGTGTTTCGTCGTCAATGTGAAGGTCCAAGGGATACAGTAAGCCTGAAGTTAAGCATCGGAATTAAAAACTGCTCTCACAGGAAAGGCCCTAAACATAAACAGTAAGAAGAGTCAGTTTTCTTGTTCTTAAGTCTGCATTGAGTCTTTTGTATTTAATTCCGATGCAATTTCTGTGTTTTATCGTAAATGAGTACGTGCAAGGGATATGGTAATCCTTACTTGAAGCATCGGAATCTAATACTGGTCTCACAGGAAGGGCTAGAACGTGGACAATAAAAAGAATCTGTCTTCTTGTACTTAGGTCTGCATTGTGCCATTTGTGTTTTTTCCGATGCAATTTCTGTGTTTCATCGTCTATGTGAAAGTCCAAGGGATACAGTGAGTTTGAAGTGAAATATCGGAATCTAAATCTGCTCTCTCACAGGAAAGTCTCAAAACATAGACTGTAAGAAGAGTCAGTTTTCTCGTTCTTAAGTCGGCGTTGTGCCTCTTGTATTTAATTCCGATGCAATTTTTTGTGTTTCATCGTCAATGTGAAGGTCCAAGGGATACGGTAAACAAGAAGTGAAGCATCGGAATCTAAAACTGGTCTCACTGGAAAGGCTCAAAACATAGACAGTTAGTAGAGTCAGTCCAGTTGCACTTATGTCGGCATTGTGCATTTTGTATTTAATTCCGATGCAATTTCTGTGTTTCATTGTAAATGAGAAGGTACAAGGGATATGGTAATTCTTACGTGAAGCACCGGAATCTAAAACTGGTCTCGGTGGAAAGGCTCAAATCATAGACACTAAAAAGAGTCAGTCTCCTTGTCCTTAAGTCGGCATTGTGCCTTTTGTATTTAATTCCGATGCAATTTCTGTGTTTCATCGTCAGTGTGAAGGTCCGAGGGATACAATAAGCCTGAAGTGAAGCATCGGAATATCAACTGGTCTCACTGGAAAAGCTCAAAAAATGGACAGTAAAAAGAGTCCGTCATCTTGTACTTAAGGCGGCATTGTGTCTTTTGTATTTAATTCCGATGCGATTTCTGTGTTTCTTCCTGAATGAGAAGGTGCAAGGGATATGGTAATCCTTACGTGAAGCAATGGAATCTAAAACTGGTCTCGCTGGAAAGGCTCAAAACATAGACAATAAATAGAGTCAGTCCTCTAGTACTTAAGTTGGCATTTTGCCTTTTGTATTTAATTCCGATGCAATTTCTGTGTATCTTCGTCAATGTGAAGTGCTAAGGGATTCAGTAAACCTGAAGTGAAGCATCGGAAAAAACTTGTCTCACAGGAAAGGCTCAAAATATAGGCAGTAAGTAGAGTCAGTTCTCTTCTACTTAAGTCGGCATTCTTCCTTTTGTATTTAATTCGGATGCAATTTCTGTGTTTCATCGTAAATGTGAAGGTGCAAGGGATACGGTAATACTTACGTGAAGCATCGGAATCTAAAACTGGTCTCATTGGAGAGGCTCAAAACATAGACAGTAAGTATAGTCAGTTCTCTTGTACTTAAGTCGGCATTGTGCATTTTGTATTTAATTCCGATGCAATCTCTGAGTTTCATCGTCAATGTGAAGGTCAAAGGGATATAGTAATCCTGATGTGAAGCATCGGAATCTAAAACTGGTGTCACAGGAAAGGCCGAAAACATAGACATTAAGAAGAGTCAATCTTCTTGTACTTAGATCTGCAACGAGCCATTTGTAATTTATTCCGATGCAATTTTTGGGTTTCATCGTCTATGTGAAAGTCCTAGGGATACAGTGAACTTGAAGCGAAGCATCGGAATCTAAATCTGGTCTCACAGGAATGGCTGACAGTAAGAAGAGTCAGCCCTATTGTACTTACGTCGGGATTGTGGCTTTGTATTTAATTCCGATGCAATATCTGTGTTTCATCGTCAATGTGAAGGTCAGAGGGATACAGTAAACCTGAAGTGAAGCATCGGAATCAAAAACTAATCTCACAGGAGAGCCACAAAACATAGACAGTAAGAAGAGTCACTCTTCTTGTACTTACGTCGGCATTGTGCCTTTCGTAGTTAATTCTGATGCAATTTCTGTCAATCATCGTCAGTGTGAAGGTCCAAGGGATACAGTAAACCTGATGTGAAGCATCGGAATCTATAACTGATGTCACAGGAAAGGCTCTATACATAGACAGCAATAAGAGTCAGTCTTCTTGTAATTAAGTCGGCATTGTGCCTCTTGTTTTTAATTCCGATGCAATTTCTGTGTTTCATCGTCAATGTGAAGGTCCAAGGGATACAGTAAATCTGACATGTAGCATCGGAATCAGAAACTGGTCACACAGGAAATTCTCAAATCATAGACAGTAAGAAGAGTCAGTCCTCTTGTTCTTAAGTCGGCATTGTGCCATTTGAATTTAATATCAATGCAATTTCTGTGTTTCATCGTCAATGTGAAGGTCCAAGTGATACAGTAAACATTAAGTGAAGCATCGCAATCTAAAACTGGCCTCATAGGAAGGGCTCAAAACATACACGGTAAGTAGAGGCAGCCCTCTTGTACTTATGTCGGCATTGTGCCCTTTGTATCTAATACCGATGCGATTTCTGTGTTACATCGTCAATGTGAAGGACCAATGGATACAGTAAACATGAAGTGAAGCATCGGAATCTAAAACTGGTCTCACTGGAAAGGCTCAAAACATTGACAGTTAGTAGAGTCAGTCCTGTTCTACTTAAGTCGGCATTGTGCCTTTTGTATTTAATTCCAATACAATTTCTGTGTGTCATCGTCAATGTGAATGTCCGAGGCATACAGTAAATCCGCAGTTGTGCATCGGAATCTAAAACTGGTCTCACAGGAAAGGTTTAAAACATATACAGAAAGAAGAGTCAGTCTTCGTGTACTTACGTCGGCATTGTGCCATTTGTATTTTATTCCGTTGCAAGTTCAGTGATTCATCGTCAATGTGAAGGCCAAAGGGGTACAGTAAACCTGAAGTGAAGCATCGAAATCATAAACTGCTCTCACAGGAAAAGCTCAAAACATAGACAGTAAGAAGAGTCAGTCCTCCTGTACTTAAGTCGGCATTGTGCCTTTTTGGTTTTAATTCCAATGCAATTTCTATGTATCTTCGTCAATGTGAACGTCCAAGGGATTCAGTAAACCTGAAGTGAAACATCGGAATCAAAAACTGGTCTCACATGAAAGCCTCAAAACTTAGACAGTAAGAAGAGTCACTCTTCTTGTACTTATGTTGCCATTGTGCCTTTTGTAGTTAATTCTGATGCAATTTCTGTCAATCATCGTCAATGTGAAGGTCCAAGGGGTACAGTTAACATGAAGTGAAGCATCGGAATCTATAACTGATCTCACAGGAAAGGCTCTATACATAGACAGCAACAAGAGTCAGTCTTCTTGTAATTAAGTCGCCATTGTGCCTCTTGTATTTAATTCCGATGCAAGTTCTGTGTTTCATCGTCAATGTGTAGGTCCAAGGGATACAGTAAACATGAAGCGAAGCATCGGAATATAAAACTGTACTCACAGAAGGGCTCAAAATGATAGACTGTAAGAAGAGTCAGTCCTCTCGTACTGAATTCGGCATTGTGCCTTTTGTACTTAATTCCGATGCAATTTCTATGTTCCGTCGTCAATTTGAAGGTGCTAGGGATACAGTAAACCAGAGGCGAAGCATCGGAATCTAAATCTGTTGTCACAGGAAAGGCTCAAAACATAGACAGTAAGAAGGGTCAGTCCTCTTGTACTTAAGTCGGCATTGTGCTCTTGAATTCAATTCCAATGCAATTTCTATGTTTCATCATCAATGTGCAGATCCAAGGGATACATTAAACCAGAAAAGAAACATAGGAATCTATAACTAATCTCACAGGAAAGGATATATACATAGACAGTAAGAAGATTCAGTCTTCTTGTATTTAAGTCGGCATTGTGCCTCTTGTATTTAATTCCGATGCAATTGCTGTGTTTCATCGTCAATGTGAAGGTCCAAGGGACACAGTAAACTTGAATTGAAGCATCGGAATCATAAACTGGTGTCACAGGAAAGGCTCAAAACAGAGACAATGAGTAGAGTCAGTCTTCATGTACTAAGGTCTGCATTGTGCCTTTTGTATTTTATTCCGATGCAATTTCTGTGTTTCATCGTCAATATGAAGGTCCAAGGGATACAGTGAACTTGAAGTGAAGCTTCGGAATCTGAATCTGGTCTCACAGGAATGGCTCAAAGCATAGACAGTATGAAGAGTCAGCCCTATTGTACTTAGGTCGGCATTGTGCGTTTGTATGTAATTCCGATACATTTCTGTGTTTCATCGTCAATGTGAAGGTCCAAGGGATGCAGTAAACCTGAAGTAAAGCATCGAAATCAAAAACTGGTACCACAGGCGAGGCTCAATACATAGACAGTAAGAAGAGTCACTTTTCTTGTACGTAGGTCGGCATTGTGCATTTTGTAGTTAATTCTGATGCAATTTCTGTGATTCATCGTTAATGTGAAGGTCCAAGGGATACGGAAACCTGAAGTGAATGATCGGAATCAAAATCTGGTCCCACAGGAAAGGCTCAAAGCATCGACAGTAAGAAGAGTCAGTCTTCTTGTACTTAAGTCGGCATTATGTCTTTTGTATTTAATTCCGATGCAATATCTGTGTTTGATCGTCAATGTGAAGATCAAAGTGATACAGTAAACATTAAGTGAAGCATCGGAATCTAAAACTGGTCTCAGAGGAAAAGCTCAAAACATACACGGTAAGTAGGGTCAGTCCTCTTGTACTTAAGTCGGCATTGTGCCTCTTGTACTTAATTCCGATGCAATTTCTCTGATTCATCATCAATGTGAAGGTCCAAGTGATACAGTAAACCAGACGTGAAGCATCGGAATCTATAACTGGTCTCACAGGAATGGCTCAAAATATAGACAGTAACAAGAGTCAGTCTTCATGTACTTAAGTCGGCATTGTGCCTTTTGTTTTAAATTCCGATGCCATTTCTGTGTTTCATCGTCGATGTGAAGGTCCAAGTGATACAGTAAACCTGAAGTGAAACATCGGAATCTAAAACTGGTCTCACAGGAAAGGCTAAATTCATAGACAGTAACAAGAATCAGTCTTCTTGTACTTAAGTCGGCATTGTGCCTTTTGAATTTAATTCCGATGCAATTTCTGTGTTTCATCGTCAATGTGAAGGTCCAAGGGTCGCAGTAAACCTGAAGTGAAGCATCGGAATCTAAAACTGGTCTTACAGCAATGGCTCCAACCAAAGAAAGTAAAAAGAGTGAGTCTTCTTGTACTGAAGTCGGCATTGTGCCTTTTGCATTTAATGCTGATGCAATTTCTGTGTTTCATCGTCAATGTGAAGGAACAAGGGTCGCAGTAAATCTAAAGTGACGCATCGGAATCAAATCTGGTCTCACAGGAATGGCTCAAAACTTAGACAGTAAGAATAGTCCGTCTTCTTGTACTTAAGTCGGCATTGTGACATTTGTTCTTAATTCCGATGCAATTTCTGTGTTTCATCGTCAATGTGAAGGTCCAAGGGGTACAGTAAACCTGAAGTGAAGCATCGGAAACCAAAACTGGCCTCACAGAAAAGGCTCTAAACGTAGACAGTAAGAAAAGCCAGTCTTCTTGTACTTATGTCCGCAGTCTGCCTCTTGTATTTAATTCCAATGCAATTTCTGTGTTTCATCGTCAATATGAAGGTCCAAGGGATGCAGTAAGCCTGAAGTGAAGCATCGGAATCTAATACTTGTCTCACAGGAAAGGCTCAAAACATAGACAGTATGAAGTCAGTCTTCTTGTACTTAAGTCAGCATTGGGCCTTTTGTATTTTACTCCGATGCAATTTCTGTGTCTCATCGTCAATGTGATGGTCCAAGTGATACAGTAAACCTGACGTGAAGCATCGGAATCAAAAACTGGTCTCACAGGTAAGGCTCAAATCATAGGCAGTAACAACAATTAGTCTTCTTATACTTAAGTCGGCATTGTGCCGTTTGTACCTAATTACGATGCAAATTTCTGTGTTTCATCGTCAATGTGAAGGTCCAAAGGATACAGTAAATCTAAAGTGAAGTATCGGAATCTATAACAGGTCTCACAGGAAGGGCTCAACACACAGACAGTAAGAAGCGTCAGTCTTCTTGTACTTAAGCCGGCAATGTGCCTTTTGTATTTAATTCTGATGCAATTTTTGTGTTTCATCGTCAATGTGAAGGTCCAAGGGATACTGTAAACCTGAAGTGAACCATAGGAATCAAAAACTGGTCTCGCAGGAAACTCTCAAATCATAGACAGTAACAAGAGGGAATCTTTTTGTAAATAAGTCGGCATTGAGCCTTTTGTATTTTATTCCGTTCCAATTTCTGTGTTTCATCATCATTGTGAAGGTCCAAGTGATTCAGTAAACCTGAAGTGAAGCATCAGAATGTGAAACTGGTCTCACAGGAAAGGCTCAAAACATAGACAGAAAGAAAGGTCAGTCTTATTGTCCTTAAGTCGGCATTGTGCCTTATGTATGTAATTCTGATGTCATCTCTGTGTTTCATCGACAATGAGAAAGTACAAGGGAAACAGTATTTCTGAAGTGAAGCATCGGAATCAAAAATTGGTCTCACAAGAAAGGCTCAAATCATTGACAGCAAGAAGAGTCAGTCTTCTTGAATATAAGACGGCATTATGCCCTTTGTATTTAATTCCGATGCTATTTCTGAGCTTCATCGTCAATGTGAAGGTCCAAGTGATACAGTAAACCTGAAGTGCAGCATCGGAATCTAAATATGGCCACACAGGAAAGGCTCAAATCGTGGACAGTAAGAAGATTCCGACCTCTTGTAATTAAGTCAGCATTGTGTCTTTAGTATATAATTCCGATGCAATTTCTGTGCTTCTTCGTCAATGTGCAGGTCCAGGGGTCGCAGTAAATAAGAAGTGAAGCATCGGAATCAAAATCTGGTCTCACAGGAATGGCTCAAAACTTAGACAGTAAGAAGAGTCCGTCTTCTTGTACCTAAGTCGGCATTGTGCCTTTTGTTCTTAATTCCGAAGCAATTTCTGTGTTTCATCGTCACTGTGGAGGTCCGCGTGATACAGTAAACCTGAAGTGAAAAATCGGAATTTAAAATTGGTCTCACAGAAAAGGCTCACGCATTGACAATAAAAGGAGTCTGTCTTCTTGCACTTATCTCGGCATAGTGACTTTTATTTTCTATCCGTTGCAATTTCTGTGTTTCATCGTCAATGTGAAGGTCAAGGGATACAGTAAACCTGAGGTCAAGCATCGGAATGTAAAACAGGTTTCACAGAAACGGCTCAAATCGTAGACAATAAGAAGAGTCAGTCCTCTTGTACCGAAGTCGGCATTGTGCCTATTGTATTTAATTCCGAAGCAATTTCTGTGTTTCATCCTCAATGTGAAGGTCTACGTGATACAGTAAACATTAAGTGTTGCATCGGAATCTAAAACTGGTCTCACAGGAAAGATTCAATCCGAAGACAGTTTGAAGATTCAGTCTTTTGTACTCAAGTCGGCATTGTGCTTTTGTATTTAATTCTGAAGCAATATCTGTGTCTCATCGTCAATGTGACGGTAAAAGGGATACAGTAAATTTGAAGTGAGGCTTCGGAATCAAACACTTGTCTCCCAGGAAAGGCTCAAAACATAGACGGTAACAAGAGTCAATCTTCTTGTACCTAAGTCGACATTGTGCCCTTTGTATTTAATTCCAATGCAATTTCTGTGTTTCATCATCAAAGTGAAAGTCCATTGGATACTGTAAACCTGAAGATTATCGGATTCTAAAACTGGTCTCACAGGAAAGGCTCAAAACATAGATAGTAAGAAGAGTCAGTCTTCTAGTACTTGGCACCGTACCTTTTGTATTTAATTCCGATGCAATTTCCGTGTTTCATCGTCAATGTGAAGGTCAAGGGATACAGTAAACCTGAGGTGAAGCATCGGAATCTAAAACTGGTTTCACAGAAACGGCTCATAACATAGACAGTAACAAGAGTCAGTCCTCTTGTATCTAAGTCGGCATTGTGTCTTTTGTATTTAATTCCGATGCTATTTCTGTGTTTCATCGTCAATGTGGAGGTCCAAATGAAACAGTAAACATTAAATGAAGCATCGGAACCCAAAACTGGTCTCACAGGAAAGATTCAAACCGAAGACAGTTATAAGAGTCAGTCTTTTGTACTTAAGTCGACATTGTGCACTTTGTACTTAATTCCGATGCAACCTCTGTGTTTCATCGTCAATTTGAAGGTCCAAGGGACACAGTAAACCAGTGGTAACGCATCGCAACCTAAAACTCGTCTCACAGGAAAGGTTCAAGGCATAGACAGTAAGATGAGTCAGTCTTCTTGTACTTAAGTCGTTTTTGTGTCTTTTGTATTTAATTCCGATGCAATTTCTGTGTTTCATCGTCAATGTGAAGGCCCAAGGGATACAGTCAATCTGAAGTGAAGCATCGGAATCAAATATTGGTCTCACAGGAAGGGCTCACAACATATACAGTTAGGAAAGTCAGTCTTCTTGTACTTAAGTCGTCATAGTGCCTTTTGTATTTAATTCCTATGCAGTTTCTGTGTTTCATCGTCAATGTGAAGCTCCAAGGGATACAGTAAACCTGAAGTGAAGCATCGGAATCAAAAATTGGTCACACAGGAAAGGCTCAAATCATAGACAGTAAGAAAAGTCAGTCTTCTTGTACTTAGGTCGGCATTGTGCCATTTGTATTTAACTACGATGCAACTTCTGTGTTTCATCGTCAATGTGAAGGTCCAAGTGATACAGTAAACCTGAAGTGAAGCATCGGAATCAAAATCTGATCTCACAGGAAAGGCTCAAAACTTACACAGTAAGAAGAGTCGGTCTTCTTGTACCTAAGTCGGCATTGTGCCATTTGTTCCTCATTCCGATGCAATTTCTGTGTTTCATCGTGAATGTGAAGGTCCAAGGGATACAGTAAATCTGAAGTGAAGTATCGGAATCTAAAACTGGTCCCACAGGAAAGGCTCAAAACATAGACAGTAAGATGAGTCAGTCATCTTGTACTTAAGGGGCTCCGGAACGCCCTGTACTTGCAATGTTAAAATGTCGCTTATAAATTTCATCTTCCCTCACAAAGTATTTGAGGTTGGAAGTTGAACTTTTTACAGATTATTTGTTGGAATATGGGCTGCAACTTAACACAGGTATTTTACAAAATTTATGTTCAGTTTTTAAAGATGATTTTTTTTCAATTGTGATGAAAATTCACAACAATTTTTTTGCAATTTTTTATTAATATATTCAAAAATATACAGTTTTTTTGGACAAAGGCTGTGTTAAATTATGCAGAAGGTACTGTGTAACATTTACTGAAAGTATGAAACAAATATGTTTGGAAGATCCTTAGAAAACATGTAATTAGTATGAGAAAATAAAAGGTTGGGAATCGAGCGACAAAGATTGGATTAACTTTTTAGTGCATTCCAGGTCCATAGGATGGATTATCTTCATCCTCTGCAAACTCCTCCTCCAGCTTCCTCTTGTTCCTCCTCCTGTTTACTCTTGCTTGTATTTCTAAACTTTCTACAGCCCTGTCTGCAGCCCAAAGGCGTTCCTTGTCTAAAGCAATCATCGCTCGTTGTTGTGCTTGTAGATTTTGCTAGCATTTTCTTTAGTTGCAGTTATTGCAACACTGTTCAAAAACGTAATCATTTATGAACACTTATCACATTTCAGTTGTATTTCACTAGCAAGTCCTACGTGCTTTATTATGGAGAGTTCCAGACCAACTTCACTACAATGAATACATCTTACACAGTTTGAAAAAATTCCTTTGAGAACTGACATATCAAATATTTCATTCACATCCGATTCGCTCATAAAACATTCATAGTTTTCACTCATTGAACCAAGCTTCTTCTGTGAAGTATTTTCTTTCCCACTTTGACTGCTATGGGCAGGTTTACTTGAGAGGTTTGGTTCACTCACTTGGTTATCGCCTTTATTGTTTACAGTAATAACACATACCTTTGGCTTTCCAACACTTCTCCTTTTCTTAAAAGCCTTCAGAGGATTTCTAATAACTTTACTTTTACTCATTATTATACTTCAGCAAAACAGAGACTCAAGAAACAGAATTAATTACGAACATTTTCGAGATAACGACAGAGTAAATAAACATGAAACAATCGACAATCACACCAGCGATACATATTGAACCATCACAGGTTAGCCAGAACACATACTTTATCTCACATCGCTAAAATGTACCTGATGAACACGGACGTTAATAATAACACCATTTGACAGCAGTTTAACAGCGCCACAGTGGGTCACGCCCATGTAAAACACATTTGAAAAAAAATTTAAAAATAGTTGTAGCCTTCGGAATTGAATAAATTGTATGTCTATTAAAGGGTAATAGTCTGCAGATTCAGAAAATGCAATAAGGTAAAAATAGAACTTTTCATGATTTTGAGCCTATCCGGAGCCCCTTAAGTCGACATTGTGCCTTTTGAATTTAATTCCGATGCAATTTCTGTGTTTCTTCGTCAATTTGAAGGTCCAAGGGACACAGTAAACCAGAAGTGAAACATCGCAACCTAAGACTCGTCTCACAGGAAAGGCTCAAAGCAAAGACAGTAAGATGAGTCAGTCTTCTTGTACATATGTCGGCATTGGCCCTTTTGTACTTAAATCCGATGCAATTTCCGTGTTTCATCGTCATTGTGTAGGTCCAAGGGATACAGTAAACCTGAAGTGAAGCATCTGAATCAAAAATTGGTCTCACAGGAAAGGCTCAAAACATAGAGAGTAAGAAGAGTCAGTCTTCTTGTACTTAGGTCGGCATTGTGCCATTTGTATTTAATTCCGATGGTGTTTCATCGTCAATGTGAAGGTCCAAATGATACTGTAAACCTGAAGTGAAGCATCGGATTCAAAATTTGGTCTCACAGGAAAGGCTTAAAACTTAGACAGTAAGAAGAGACAGCCTTCTTGTACTTAAGTCGTCATTGTGCCTCTTGTTCTTACTTCCGATGCAATTTCTGTGTTTCATCGTTAATGTAAATGTCCAAGGGGTACAGTAAATCTGAGGTGAAGTATCGGAATCTAAAACTGGTCTCACAGGAAAGGCTCAGATCTTAGACAGTAAGTAGAGTCAGTCCTCTTGTAGTTAAGTCGCCATTGTGCATTTTGTATTAAATTCCGATGCAATTTCTGTGTTTCTTCGACAATGTGGAGGTCCAAGGGATACAGTAAATCTGAGATGAAGTAACAGAATCTATAACTGGTCTCACAGGAACGGCTCAAAGAAATAGACAGCAAGAAGAGTCAGTCTTCTTGTACTTATGTCGACATTGTGCCTTTAGTAATTAATTCCGATGCATATCTGTGTTTCATCCACAAATTGAAGGTCCAAGGGATAAAATAAATCTGAAGTGAAGCATCGGAATCAAAAATTTGTCTCACAGGAAAAGCTCAAAACATAGACAGTGAGAAGAGTCAGTCTTCTAGTACGTAAGTCGGCATTGCGCCTTTTGTATTTAATTCAATGCAATTTCTATGTTTCATCGTCAATGTGAAGGTCCAAGGGATACAGTAAACGTGATGTGTAGTATCGGAATCTAAAACTGGTCTCACAGGATAATCTCGAAACATAGACAGTACGAAGAGTCACTCTTCTTGTACTTAAGTCGGTATTGTGCCTTTTGTATTTAATTCTGATGCAATATCCGTGTTTCATCGTCAATTTGAGGGTCCGAGGGATACAATAAACCTGAAGTGAAGCATCGGAACCTAAAATCCGTCTCACAGGAAATGTTCAAAACATAGACAGTAAGATGAGTCACTCTTCTTGTACTAAAGTCGGCTTTGTGCATTTTGTATTCAATTCTAATACAATTTCTGTGTTTAATCGTCAATGTGAAGGTCCAAGGGATACAGTGAACCTGAAGTGAAGCATCGGAATCTAAAACTGGTCTCACAGGAAATTCTCAAAACATAGACAGTAAGAAGAGTCAGTCTTCGTGTACTGAAGTCGGCATTGTGCCTTTTGTATTTAAATCCGATGCAATTTCTGTGTTTCATCGGCAATGTGAAGGTCCAAAGGATACAGTAAACCTGAAGTGTAGTATCGGAATCTAAAACTGGTCTCACAAGAAAATCTCGAAACATGGACAGTAAGAATAGTCACTCTTCTTGTACTTAAGTCGGTATTGTGCCTTTCGTATTTCATTCTGATGCAATATCCGTGTTTCATCGTCAATTTGAGGGTCCGAGGGATACAGTAAACCTGAAGTGAAGCATTGGAACCTAAAATTCGTCTCACAGGAAATGTTCAAAACATAGACAGTAAGATGAGTCAGTCTTCTTGTACTTATGTCGGCATTGTGCCTTTGTATTTAAATCCGATGCAATTACTGTGTTTCATCGACAATATGGAGGTCCAAGGGATACAGTAAACCTGACTGAAGTATCGGAATCTAAAACTGGTCTCACAGGAAATGCTCAAAACATAGACAGTAAGAAGAGTCACTCTTCTTGTACTAAAGTCGGCTTTGTGCATTTTGTATTTATATAAGATCAATTCCTGTGTTTCATCGTCAATACGAGTATGAAGGTCCAAGGGATACAGTGAAATTGAAGTGAAGCATCTGAATCTAAAACTGGTCTCACAGGAAAGGCTTAATACATAGACAGTAAGAAAAGTCAGTGTTCTTGAATTTAAGTCGGCATTGTGACTTTTGTGTTTAATTCCGATGCAATATCTGTGTTTCATCGTCAATGTGAAGGTCCAAGGGATACAGTAAACCTGAAGTGAAGAATCGGAAAGTAAAACTGGTCTCACAGGAAATGCTTAAAACATAGACAGTAAGAAGAGACAGTCTTCTTGTACCTAAGTCGTCATTCTGCCTCTTGTATTTCATTTCGATGCAATTTCTGTGTTTCATCGTCAGTGTGAAGGTCCAAGGGATACAGTAAACCTGAAGTGAAGCATCTGAAGCTAAAACTGGTCTCACAGGAAAGGCTCATATTATAGACAGTAGGAAGAGTCACTCTTCTTGTACTAAAGTCGGCTTTGTGTATTTTTTATTTATTTCTAATGCAATTTCCGTGTTTGATCGTCAATGTGAAGGTCCAAGGGATACAGTAAATCTGAAGTGAAGTTTCGGAATCTATAAGTAGACACACAGGAAAGGCTCAAAAAAGTAGACACCAAAAAGAGTCAGTATTCTTGTACTTAAGTCGGCATTGTGCCTTTTCCATTTAATTCCGATGCATTTGCTGTGTTTCATCGTCAATGTGAATGTCCAAGCGATACAGTGAACCTGAAGAGAAGCATCGGAATCTAAAACTGGTCTCACAGGAAAGGCTCAAAACTTAGACAGTAAGTCGAGTCAGTCCTCTTGTAGATAAGTTGGCATTGTACATTTTGTAATAAATTCCGATGCAATTTCTGTGTTTCATCGTCAATGTGAAGGTCATAGGGATACAGTAAATCTGAAGTGAAGTATCGGAATCTATAACTGGTCTCACAGGAGAGGCTCAAAACATACGCAGTAAGTAGAGTCAGTCTTCTTGTACTTGTGTCGGCATTGTGCCTTTTGTATTTAATACCAATGCAATGCCTGTGTTTCATCGACAATGTGAGGCTCCAAGGGATACAGTAAACCTGAAGTGAAGTATCGGTATCTAAAGCTGGTCTCACTGGAAAGGCTCAAAACATAGACAGTAGATAGTGTCAGGCTACTTGTACTTCAGCCTGCATTGTGCTCTTTGTATACAATTCGATGCAATATTTGTGTTTCTTCGTCCATGTGAAGGTCCAAGGAATACAGTAAACCTGAAGTGAGGCATCGGAATCCAAAACTGGTCTCACAAGATAGGCTCAACACATAAACAGTAGGAAGAGTCAGTCTTCATGTCCTTATGTCGAAATTGTGATCCTTGTATTTAACTCCGATGCAAATTTTGTGTTTCATCGACAATTTGAAGGCTTTACGGATACAGTAAACTCGAAGTGATGCATCGGAATCTAAAACTTGTCTCTCAGGAAGGGCCCAAATCATGGACAGTTAGAAGAGTAAAGTCTTCTCGTACTTAAGTCGGGATTGTGCCTTTTGTACTTAATTCCGATGCAATTTCTGTGTTTCATCGTCAATGAGAAGGGCCAAGGGATACAGTCAACCTGAAGTGAAGCATCTTAATCTAAAACGGGTCCCACAGGAAAGGCCCAAATCATAGACAGTAAGTAGAGTCACTAATCTTGTACTTATGTCGGCATTGTGCTATTTGTATTTATTTCCGAAGACATTTCTGTGTTTCATCGTCAAAGTGAACGTGCAAGGGATACAGTATACCTGAAGTGAAGCGTCGGAATCTAAAACTGGTCTCTCAGCAAAGGCTTAAAACATAGACACTAAGAAGGCACAGTCTTCTTGTACTTAAGTCGGCATTGTGCCACTGGAATTTAATTCCGAAGCAATTTGTGTGTTTCATCGTCAATTTGAAGGTCCAAGGGACACAGTAAACCAGTGGTGACGCATCGCAACCTAAAACTCGTCTCACAGGAAAGGTTCAGGGCATAGACAGTAAGATGAGTCAGTCTTCTTGTACTTAAGTCGTTTTTGTGTCTTTTGTATTTAATTCCGATGCAATTTCTGTGTTTCATCGTCAATGTGAAGGCCCAAGGGATGCAGTTAATCTGAAGTGAAGCATCGGAATCAAATATTGGTGTCACAGGAAAGGCTCACAACATATAAAGTTAGGAAAGTCAGTCTTCTTGTACTTAAGTCGTCATTGTGCCTTTTGTATTTAATTCCTATGCAGTTTCTGTGTTTCATCGTCAATGTGAAGCTCCAAGGGATACAGTAAACCTGAAGTGAAGCATCGGAATCAAAAATTGGTCACACAGGAAAGGCTCAAATCATAGACAGTAAGAAAAGTCAGTCTTCTTGTACTTAGGTCGGCATTGTGCCACTTGTATTTAATTTCGAGCAACTTCTGTGTTTCATCGTCAATGTGAAGGTCCAAGTGATACAGTAAACCTGAAGTGAGGCATCGGAATCAAAATCTGATCTCACAGGAAAGGCTCAATACTTACACAGTAAGAAGAGTCGGTCTTCTTGTACCTAAGTAGGCATTGTGCCATTTGTTCCTCATTCCGATGCAATTTCTGTGTTTCATCGTCAATGTGAAGGTCCAAGGGATACAGTAAATCTGAAGTGAAGTATCGGGATCTAAAACTGGTCCCACAGGAAAGGCTCAAAACATAGACAGTAAGATGAGTCAGTCATCTTGTACTTAAGGGGCTCCGGAACGCCCTGTACTTGCAATGATAAAATATCGCTTATAAATTTCATCTTCTATCACAAAGTATTTGAGTTTGGAAGTTGAACTTTTTACAGATTATTTATTGGAATATGGGCTACAACTTAACACAGGTATTTTATTAAATTTATGTTCAGTTTTTAAAGATGATTTTTTTTCAATTGTGATGAAAATTCACAACAATTTTTTGCAATTTTTTATTAATATATTCAAAAATATACAGTTTTTTTGGACAAAGGCTGTATTAAATTATGCAGAAGGTACTGTGTAGCATTTACTGAAAGTATGAAACAAATATGTTTGGAAGATCCTTAGAAAACATGTAATTAGTATGAGAAAATAAAAGGTTGGGAATCGAGCGACAAAGATTGGATTAACTTTTTAGTGCATTCCAGGTCCATAGGATGGATTATCTTCATCCTCTGCAAACTCCTCCTCCAGCTTCCTCTTGTTCCTCCTCCTGTTTACTCTTGCTTGTATTTCTAAACTTTCTACAGCCCTGTCTGCAGCCCAAAGGCGTTCCTTGTCTAAAGCAATCATCGCTCGTTGTTGTGCTTGTAGATTTTGCTAGCATTTTCTTTAGTTGCAGTTATTGCAACACTGTTCAAAAACGTAATCATTTATGAACACTTATCACATTTCAGTTGTATTTCACTAGCAAGTCCTACGTGCTTTATTATGGAGAGTTCCAGACCAACTTCACTACAATGAATACATCTTACACAGTTTGAAAAAATTCCTTTGAGAACTGACATATCAAATATTTCATTCACATCCGATTCGCTCATAAAACATTCATAGTTTTCACTCATTGAACCAAGCTTCTTCTGTGAAGTATTTTCTTTCCCACTTTGACTGCTATGGGCAGGTTTACTTGAGAGGTTTGGTTCACTCACTTGGTTATCGCCTTTATTGTTTACAGTAATAACACATACCTTTGGCTTTCCAACACTTCTCCTTTTCTTAAAAGCCTTCAGAGGATTTCTAATAACTTTACTTTTACTCATTATTATACTTCAGCAAAACAGAGACTCAAGAAACAGAATTAATTACGAACATTTTCGAGATAACGACAGAGTAAATAAACATGAAACAATCGACAATCACACCAGCGATACATATTGAACCATCACAGGTTAGCCAGAACACATACTTTATCTCACATCGCTAAAATGTACCTGATGAACACGGACGTTAATAATAACACCATTTGACAGCAGTTTAACAGCGCCACAGTGGGTCACGCCCATGTAAAACACATTTGAAAAAAAATTTAAAAATAGTTGTAGCCTTCGGAATTGAATAAATTATATGTCTATTAAAGGGTAATAGTCTGCAGATTCAGAAAATGCAATAAGGTAAAAATAGAACTTTTCATGATTTTGAGCCTATCCGGAGCCCCTTAAGTCGACATTGTGCCTTTTGAATTTAATTCCGATGCAATTTCTGTGTTTCTTCGTCAATTTGAAGGTCCAAGGGACACAGTAAACCAGAAGTGAAACATCGCAACCTAAGACTCGTCTCACAGGAAAGGCTCAAGGCAAAGACAGTAAGATGAGTCAGTCTTCTTGTACTTATGTCGGCATTGGCCCTTTTGTATTTAAATCCGATGCAATTTCTGTGTTTCATCGTCATTGTGTAGGTCCAAGGGATAGAATACACATGAAGTGAAGCATCGGAATCTAAAACTGGTCTCACGGGAAAGGCTCAAACCATAGGCAGTAAGAAGAGTCAGTCTACTTGTACTTAAGTCGGAATTGTGCCTTTTGTATTTAATTCCAATGCAGTTTCTGTGTTTCATCGTCAATGTGAAGGTCCAAGGGATACAGTAAACCTGAAGTGAAGCATCTGAATCAAAAATTGGTCTCACAGGAAAGGCTCAAAACATAGAGAGTAAGAAGAGTCAGTCTTCTTGTACTTAGGTCGGCATTTTGCCATTTGTATTTAATTCCGATGGTGTTTCATCGTCAATGTGAAGGTCCAAATGATACTGTAAACCTGAAGTGAAGCATCGGATTCAAAATTTGGTCTCACAGGAAAGGCTTAAAACATAGACAGTAAGAAGAGACAGCCTTCTTGTACCTAAGTCGTCATTGTGCCTCTTGTTCTTACTTCCGATGCAATTTCTGTGTTTCATCGTTAATGTAAAGGTCCAAGGGGTACAGTAAATCTGAGGTGAAGTATCGGAATCTAAAACTGGTCTCACAGGAAAGGCTCAGATCTTAGAAGTAAGTAGAGTCAGTCCTCTTGTAGTTAAGTCGCCATTGTGCATTTTGTATTAAATTCCGATGCAATTTCTGTGTTTCTTCGACAATGTGAAGGTCCAAGGGATACAGTAAATCTGAGATGAAGTAACAGAATCTATAACTGGTCTCACAGGAACGGCTCAAAAAAATAGACAGCAAGAAGAGTCAGTCTTCTTGTACTTACGTCGACATTGTGCCTTTAGTAATTAATTCCGATGCATATCTGTGTTTCATCCTCAAATTGAAGGTCCAAGGGATAAAATAAATCTGAAGTGAAGCATCGGAATCAAAAATTTGTCTCACAGGAAAGGCTCAAAACATAGACAGTAAGAAGAGTCAGTCTTCTAGTACTTACGTCGGCATTGCGCCTTTTGTGTTTAATTCAATGCAATTTCTATGTTTCATCGTCAATGTGAAGGTCCAAGGGATACAGTAAACGCGATGTGTAGTATCGGAATCTAAAACTGGTCTCACAGGATAATCTCGAAACATAGACAGTACGAAGAGTTACTCTTCTTGTACTTAAGTCGGTATTGTGCCTTTTGTATTTAATTCTGATGCAATATCCGTGTTTCATCGTCAAATTGAGGGTCCGAGGGATACAATAAACCTGAAGTGAAGCATCGGAACCTAAAATCCGTCTCACAGGAAATGTTCAAAACATAGACAGTAAGATGAGTCACTCTTCTTGTACTAAAGTCGGCTTTGTGCATTTTGTATTCAATTCTAATACAATTTCTGTGTTTAATCGTCAATGTGAAGGTCCAAGGGATACAGTGAACCTGAAGTGAAACATCGGAATCTAAAACTGGTCTCACAGGAAATTCTCAAAACATAGACAGTAAGAAGAGTCAGTCTTCTTGTACTTATGTCGGCATTGTGCCTTTGTATTTATATCAGATCAATTCCTGTGTTTCATCGTCAATACGAGTATGAAGGTCCAAGGGATACAATGAAATTGAAGTGAAGCATCTGAATCTAAAACTGGTCTCACAGGAAAGGCTTAATACATAGACAGTAAGAATAGTCAGTGTTCTTGAACTTAAGTCGGCATTGTGACTTTTGTGTTTAATTCCGATGCAATATCTGTGTTTCATCGTCAATGTGAAGGTCCAAGGGATACAGTAAACCTGAAGTGAAGAATCGGAAAGTAAAACTGGTCTCACAGGAAATGCTCAAAACATAGACAGTAAGAAGAGACAGTCTTCTTGTACCTAAGTCGTCATTCTGCCTCTTGTATTTCATTTCGATGCAATTTCTGTGTTTCATCGTCAGTGTGAAGGTCCAAGGGATACAGTAAACCTGAAGTGAAGCATCGGAATCTAAATCTGGTCCCACATGAAAGGCTCAAGGCACAGACAGTAAGAAGAGAGCGTCTTCTTGTACTTATGTCGCCATTGCGCCTTTTGTTCTTACATCCGATGCAATTTCTGTGTTTCATCGTTAATGTGAAGGTTCAAGGGGTACAGTAAATCAGAAGTGAAGTATCGGAATCTAAAACTGGTCTCACAGGAAACGCTCAATACATTCACAGTAAGAAGAGTCAGTCTTCTTGTACATAAGTCGGCATTGTGAATATTTTATTTAATTTCGATGCAATTCCTATGTTTTGTCGTCAATCGGAAGGTCCAAGGGATACAGTAAACCTGAAGTGAAGCATCGGAAGCTAAAACTGGTCTCACAGGAAAGGCTCATATTATAGACAGTAGGAAGAGTCACTCTTCTTGTACTTAAGTCGGCTTTGTGCATTTTTTATTTATTTCTAATGCAATTTCTGTGTTTCATCGTCAATGTGAAGGTCCAAGGGATACAGTAAATCTGAAGTGAAGTTTCGGAATGTATAAGGGGACACACAGGAAAGGCTCAAAAAAGTAGACACCAAAAAGAGTCAGTCTTCTTGTACTTAAGTCGGCATTGTGCCTTTTCCATTTAATTCCGATGCATTTGCTGTGTTTCATCGTCAATGTGAATGTCCAAGCGATACAGTGAACCTGAAGAGAAGCATCGGAATCTAAAACTGGTCTCACAGGGAAGGCTCAAAACTTAGACAGTAAGTAGAGTCAGTCCTCTTGTAGATAAGTTGGCATTGTGCATTTTGTAATAAATTCCGATGCAATTTCTGTGTTTCATCGTCAATGTGAAGGTCATAGGGATACAGTAAATCTGAAGTGAAGTATCGGAATCTATAACTGGTCTCACAGGAAAGGCTCAAAACATACGCAGTAAGTAGAGTTGTCTTCTTGTACTTGTGTCGGCATTGTGCCTTTTGTATTTAATTCCAATGCAATGCCTGTGTTTCATCGACAATGTGAGGCTCCAAGGGATACAGTAAACCTGAAGTGAAGTATCGGTATCTAAAGCTGGTCTCACTGGAAAGGCTCAAAACATAGACAGTAGATAGTGTCAGGCTACTTGTACTTCAGCCTGCATTGTGCTCTTTGTATACAATTCGATGCAATATTTGTGTTTCTTCGTCCATGTGAAGGTCCAAGGAATACAGTAAACCTGAAGTGAGGCATCGGAATCTAAAACTGGTCTCACAAGATAGGCTCAACACATAAACAGTAGGAAGAGTCAGTCTTCATGTCCTTATGTCTAAATTGTGATCCTTGTATTTAACTCCGACGCAAATTTTGTGTTTCATCGACAATTTGAAGGCTTAACGGATACAGTAAACTCGAAGTGATGCATCGGAATCTAAAACTTGTCTCTCAGGAAGGGCTCAAATCATGGACAGTTAGAAGAGTAAATTCTTCTCGTTCTTAAGTCGGGATTGTGTCTTTCGTACTTAATTCCGATGTAATAACTGTGTTTCATCGTCAATGAGAAGGGCCAAGGGATACAGTCAACCTGAAGTGAAGCATCTTAATCTAAAACGGGTCCCACAGGAACGGCCCAAATCATAGACAGTAAGTAGAGTCACTAATCTTGTACTTATGTCGGCATTGTGCCTTTTGTATTTATTTCCGAAGAAATTTCTGTGTTTCATCGTCAAAGTGAACGTCCAAGGGATACAGTATACCTGAAGTGAAGCGTCGGAATCTAAAACTGGTCTCTCAGCAAAGGCTTAAAACATAGACACTAAGAAGGCACAGTCTTCTTGTACTTAAGTCGGCATTGTGCCACTGGAATTTAATTCCGAAGCAATTTGTGTGTTTCATCGCCAATGTGAAGAACCAACGGATACAGTAAACCTGAAGTGAGGCATCGGAATCTAAAACTGGACTCGCAGGATAGGCTCAGAACATAGACAGTAAAAATAGTTACTCTCTTTGTACTTAAGTCGGCAGTGTGCCTATTGTAAGGGATACAGCAAACCCGAAGTGAAGCATCGTAATCTAAAACTGGTCTCTCAGGAAAGGCTCAAAACATAGACACTAAGAGGAGCCAGTGTTCTTGTACTTAAGTCGTCATTGTGCTTCTGGAATTTAATTCCGCAGCAATTTCTGTGGTTCATCGCCAATGTGAAGGACCAACGGATACAGTAAACCTAAAGTGAACCATCGTAATCTAAAACTGGCCTCACAGGAAGGGCTCAAATGATAGACAGTAGGAAGAGTCAGTCTTGATGTACTTATGTCCGCATTTTGCCCTTTGTATTTGATTCCGATGCAATTTCTGTGTTTCATCGTCAATGCGACGGTCGAAGGGATACAGTAGACCTGAAGTGAGGCATCGGAATCTGAAACTGGTCTCACAGGAAAGGCTCAAAACATAGGCAGTAAGTAGAGTCAGTCTTCTTCTACTTACGTTGGCATTGTGCATTTTGTACTTAATTCCGATGTAATTTCTTTGTTTCATCGTCAATGTAAAGGCCCAAGGGGTACAGTGAACCTGAAGTGGAGCATCGGAATCTAAAACTGGTCTCATAGGAAAGGCTCATAGCATAGACAGTAAGAAGAGTCACTCCTTTTGTACATAATTCGCCATTGTTCCTTTTGTAGTTAATTCCGATGCAGTATCTGTGTTTCATCGTCCATGTGAAGGTCCAAGGGATACAGTAAACCTGAAGTGAAGCATCGGAATCTAAAACTGGTCTCACAATAAGGGCTCAAAACACAGACAGTAAGAAGAGTCAGTCTTGTTGTACATACTTCGGCATTGTGCCTTTTGTATTTAATTCCGATGCAATTTCTGTGTTTCATCGTCAATGTGACGTTCCAAGGGATACAGTAAACCCAAAGTGAAGCATCGGAATCCAAAACTGGTTCCACAGGAAGGGCTCGAACCATAGACAGTAAGAAGAGTCACTCTTCTTGTACTTAAGTCGGTATTGTGCCTTTTGTATTTGATTCCGATGCAATATCTGTGTTTCATCGTCAATGTGAAGGTCCAAGTGATGCAGTAAACCTGAAGTGAAGCATCTGAAACCAAAACTCGTCTCACAGGAAAGGCTCAAATCATGGACAGTAAAAAAAGTCACACTTCTTGTATATAAGTCGGCATTGTGCTGTTTCATCGTCAATGTGAAGGTCCAAGGGATACAGTAAACCTGAAGTAAAGCATCGGAATCTAAAACTGGTCTCACAGGAAGGGCTCAAAGCATAGACAGTCAGAAGAGTCAGTCTTCTTGTACTTAAGTCGGCATTGTGCCTTTGGACTTAATTCCAACGCAATTTCTGTGTTTCATCGCCAATGTGAAGCTCCAAGGGATACAAAAAATCTTAAGTGAAGCATCGGAATCTAAAACTGGTCTCACATGAAATGTTCAAAGCATAGACAGTAAGAAGTGTCAGTCAGCTTGTACTTAAGTCGCCATTGTGCATTTTGTATTAAATTCCGATGCAATTTCTGTGTTTCTTCGACAATGTGAAGGTCCAAGGGATACAGTAAATCTGAGATGAAGTAACAGAATCTATAACTGGTCTCACAGGAACGGCTCAAAAAAATAGACAGCAAGAAAAGTCAGTCTTCTTGTACTTATGTCGACATTGTGCCTTTAGTAATTAATTCCGATGCATATCTGTGTTTCATCCTCAAATTGAAGGTCCAAGGGATAAAATAAATCTGAAGTGAAGCATCGGAATCAAAAATTTGTCTCACAGGAAAGGCTCAAAACATAGACAGTAAGAAGAGTCAGTCTTCTAGTACTTACGTCGGCATTGCGCCTTTTGTGTTTAATTCAATGCAATTTCTATGTTTCATCGTCAATGTGAAGGTCCAAGGGATACAGTAAACGTGATGTGTAGTATCGGAATCTAAAACTGGTCTCACAGGATAATCTCGAAAAATAGACAGTACGAAGAGTTACTCTTCTTGTACTTAAGTCGGTATTGTGCCTTTTGTATTTAATTCTGATGCAATATCCGTGTTTCATCGTCAATTTGAGGGTCCGAGGGATACAATAAACCTGAAGTGAAGCATCGGAACCTAAAATCCGTCTCACAGGAAATGTTCAAAACATAGACAGTAAGATGAGTCACTCTTCTTGTACTAAAGTCGGCTTTGTGCATTTTGTATTCAATTCTAATACAATTTCTGTGTTTAATCGTCAATGTGAAGGTCCAAGGGATACAGTGAACCTGAAGTGAAACATCGGAATCTAAAACTGGTCTCACAGGAAATTCTCAAAACATAGACAGTAAGAAGAGTCAGTCTTCTTGTACTTATGTCGGCATTGTGCCTTTGTATTTATATCAGATCAATTCCTGTGTTTCATCCTCAATACGAGTATGAAGGTCCAAGGGATACAGTGAAATTGAAGTGAAGCATCTGAATCTAAAACTGGTCTCACAGGAAAGGCTTAATACATATACAGTAAGAATAGTCAGTGTTCTTGAACTTAAGTCGGCATTGTGACTTTTGTGTTTAATTCCGATGCAATATCTGTGTTTCATCGTCAATGTGAGGGTCCAAGGGATACAGTAAACCTGAAGTGAAGAATCGGAAAGTAAAACTGGTCTCACCGGAAATGCTCAAAACATAGACAGTAAGAAGAGACAGTCTTCTTGTACCTAAGTCGTCATTCTGCCTCTTGTATTTCATTTCGATGCAATTTCTGTGTTTCATCGTCAGTGTGAAGGTCCAAGGGATACAGTAAACCTGAAGTGAAGCATCGGAATCTAAATCTGGTCCCACATGAAAGGCTCAAGGCACAGACAGTAAGAAGAGAGCGTCTTCTTGTACTTATGTCACCATTGTGCCTTTTGTTCTTACATCCGATGCAATTTCTGTGTTTCATCGTTAATGTGAAGGTTCGAGGTGTACAGTAAATCAGAAGTGAAGTATCGGAATCTAAAACTGGTCTCACAGGAAACGCTCAATACATTCACAGTAAGAAGAGTCAGTCTTCTTGTACATAAGTCGGCATTGTGAATTTTTTATTTAATTTCGATGCAATTCCTATGTTTTATCGTCAATCGGAAGGTCCAAGGGATACAGTAAACCTGAAGTGAGGCATCGGAAGCTAAAACTGGTCTCACAGGAAAGGCTCATATTATAGACAGTAGGAAGAGTCACTCTTCTTGTACTTAAGTCGGCATTGAGCCTTTTGTACATAATTCTGAACCAATTTACGTGTTTCATCATCAATTTGAGGGTCCGAGAGATACAGTTAACCTGAAATGAAGCATCGGAACCTAAAACTCGTCTCACAGGAAATGTTCAAAACATAGACAGTAAGATGAGTCAGTCTTCTAGTACTTATGTCGTCATTATGCCTTTGTATTTAAATCCGACGCAATTTCTGTGTTTCATCGATAATATAAAGGTCCAAGGGATACAGTAAACCTGAAGTGAAGTATCGGAATCCAAAACTGGTCTCACAAGAAATGCTCAAATGATAGACAGTAAGAAGAGTCACTCTTCTTGTACTTAAGTCGGCTTTGTGCATTTTTTATTTATTTCTAATGCAATTTCTGTGTTTCATCGTCAATGTGAAGGTCCAAGGGATACAGTAAATCTGAAGTGAAGTTTCGGAATGTATAAGGGGACACACAGGAAAGGCTCAAAAAAGTAGACACCAAAAAGAGTCAGTCTTCTTGTACTTAAGTCGGCATTGTGCCTTTTCCATTTAATTCCGATGCATTTGCTGTGTTTCATCGTCAATGTGAATGTCCAAGCGATACAGTGAACCTGAAGAGAAGCATCGGAATCTAAAACTGGTCTCACAGGGAAGGCTCAAAACTTAGACAGTAAGTAGAGTCAGTCCTCTTGTAGATAAGTTGGCATTGTGCATTTTGTAATAAATTCCGATGCAATTTCTGTGTTTCATCGTCAATGTGAAGGTCATAGGGATACAGTAAATCTGAAGTGAAGTATTGGAATCTATAACTGGTCTCACAGGAAAGGCTCAAAACATACGCAGTAAGTAGAGTCAGTCTTCTTGTACTTGTGTCAGCATTGTGCCTTTTGTATTTAATTCCAATGCAATGCCTGTGTTTCATCGACAATGTGAGGCTCCAAGGGATTCAGTAAACCTGAAGTGAAGTATCGGTATCTAAAGCTGGTCTCACTGGAAAGGCTCAAAACATAGACAGTAGATAGTGTCAGGCTACTTGTACTTCAGCCTGCATTGTGCTCTTTGTATACAATTCGATGCAATATTTGTGTTTCTTCGTCCATGTGAAGGTCCAAGGAATACAGTAAACCTGAAGTGAGGCATCGGAATCTAAAACTGGTCTCACAAGATAGGCTCAACACATAAACAGTAGGAAGAGTCAGTCTTCATGTCCTTATGTCTAAATTGTGATCCTTGTATTTAACTCCGATGCAAATTTTGTGTTTCATCGACAATTTGAAGGCTTAACGGATACAGTAAACTCGAAGTGATGCATCGGAATCTAAAACTTGTCTCTCAGGAAGGGCTCAAATGATAGACAGTAGGAAGAGTCAGTCTTGATGTACTTATGTCCGCATTTTGCCCTTTGTATTTGATTCCGATGCAGTATCTGTGTTTCATCGTCCATGTGAAGGTCCAAGGGATACAGTAAACCTGAAGTGAAGCATCGGAATCTAAAACTGGTCTCACAATAAGGGCTCAAAACACAGACAGTAACAAGAGTCAGTCTTGTTGTACATACTTCGGCATTGTGCCTTTTGTATTTAATTCCGATGCAATTTCTGTGTTTCATCGTCAATGTGACGTTCCAAGGAATACAGTAAACCCAAAGTGAAGCATCGGAATCCAAAACTGGTTCCACAGGAAGGGCTCGAACCATAGACAGTAAGAAGAGTCACTCTTCTTGTACTTAAGTCGGTATTGTGCCTTTTGTATTTGATTCCGATGCAATATCTGTGTTTCATCGTCAATGTGAAGGTCCAAGTGATGTAGTAAACCTGAAGTGAAGCATCTGAAACCAAAACTCGTCTCACAGGAAAGGCTCAAATCATGGACAGTAAAAAAAGTCAGACTTCTTGTATATAAGTCGGCATTGTGCTGTTTCATCGTCAATGTGAAGGTCCAAGGGAATCAGTAACCCTGAAGCGAAGCATCCGAATCCAAAACTGGTCTCACAGGAAAGGCTCAAATCATAAACAGTTACAAGAGTCGGTCTTCTTGTACTTCAGTCGGCATTGTGCCATTTGTATTTAATTCCGATGCAATTTGTGTGTTTCATCGTCAATGTGAAGGTCCAAGAGATACAGTAAACCTGAAGTGAAGCATCGGAATCCAAAACTGGTCCCACAGGAAGGGCTCGATCCATAGAGAGTAAGAAGAGTCAGTCTTCTTGTACTTTAGTCGGTATTGTGCCATTTGTATTTGATTCCGATGCAATTTCGGTGTTTCATCGTCAATGTGAAGGTCCAAGGGATACCGTAAACCTGAAGTGAAGCGTTGGAATCAAAAATTGGTCTCACATGAAAGCCTCAAATCATGGAGAGTACAAAAAGTCAGTCTTCTTGTATATAAGTCGGCATTGTGCCACTTGTATTTAATTCCCATGCAATTTTTGGGTTTCATCTTCAATGTGAAGGTCCAAGGGATACAGTAAACCTGAAGTAAAGAATCGGAATGTAAAACTGGTCTCACATGAAAGGCTCAAAACATAGACAGAAAGAAGAGTCAGTCCTCTTGTACTTAAGTGGAAATTGTGCCTTTTATATTTAATTCCGATGTAATATCTGTGTTTCATCGTCGTTGTGGAGGTCGAAGTGATACAGTGAACCTGAAGTGTACCATCGGAATCTAAAACTGGTCTCGCAGGAAAGGCTCAAACCATAGGCAGTAAGTAGAGTCTGTGTTCTTGTACCTAGGTCGACATTGTGCCTTTTGTATTTTATTCCAATGCAATTTCTGTGTTTCATCGTCCATGTGAAGGTAAAAGGGTTAGAGTAAACCTGAGGTGAAGCATCAGAATCTATAACTGGTCTAACAGGAAAGGCTCAAAGTATAGACAGTGTGTAAAGTCAGTCTTCTTGTACTTTGGTCGGCATTGTGCCCTTTTAATATAATTCCGATGCAATTTCTGTGTTTCATCGCCAATGTGAAGGTCCAAGGGAATCAGTAAACCTAGAGTGAAGCATCGGGATCTAAAACTGGTCTCACAGGAAAGGCTCAATACATAGACTGTAGGAAGAGTCAGTCTTCTTGTACTTAAGACGTCATTGTGCCTTTTGTATTTAATTCCGATACAATTTCTGTGCTTCATCGTCAATGTGAAGGTCCAAAGGATACAGTAAACCTGAAGTGAGACATCGGGATCTAAAACTGGTCTCACAGGAATCGATCATATCATAGAGAGTAAATATAGTCAGTCCTCTTGGAATTAAGTCGGCTTTGTGCCTTTTGTATTTAATTCCAATGCAATTTCTGTGTTTCATCGTCAATGTGAAGGTCCAAGGGATACAGCAAACATCAAGTGAAGCATCGGAATTAAAAATTGGTCACACAGGACAGGCTCAAAACATAGACGGAAAGAAGAGTCGGTCTTCTTGTACTTAAATCGGCATAGTGCCAATTGTATTTAATTTCGATGCAAATTCTGTGTTTCATCGTCAATGTAAAGCTGCAAGGGATACTGTAAACCTGAAGTGGAGCATCGGAATCTAAAACTGGTCTCACAGGAAAGGCTCAAATCGTATACAGTTAGTTGAGTCAGTCTTCTTGCACTTAAATCGGCATTGTGCGTTTTGTATTTAATTGCGATGCACGTTCTGTGTTTCATCGTCAAAATGTAGGTCCAAGGGATACAGCAAACCTGAAGGAAAGCATCGGAATCTAAAACAGGTCTCACAGAAAGGGCTCAAAACATAGACAGTAAGAAGAGTCAGTCTTTCTGCACTTAAGTCGGCATTGTCCCTTTTGAATTTAATAATTCCGATGCAAGTTCTGTGTTTCATCGCCAATGTGAAGGTCCAAGGGAATCAGTAAACCTGAGGTCGAGCATCGGAATCAAAAACTGGTCTCACAGGAAGGGCACATGATATAGACAGTAAGAAGAGTCAGTCTTCTTGTACTTAAGTCGGCATTGTGCCTTTTGTATGTAACTCCGATGTAATTTCTATGTTTCATCGTCAATGTGAAGGTCCAAGGGATACAGTAAACCTGAAATGAAGCATCGGATTCTAAAACTGGTCTCACAGGACGGTCTCGTAACATAGACAGTAAGAAGAGTCAGTCTTCTTGTACTTAAGTCGGCATTGTTCCTTTTGTATATAATTCGGATGCAATTTCTGTGTTTCATCGTCAATGTGAAGATCCACGTTATACAGTAAGTCTAAGGTGAAGCATCGGTGTCTAAAACTGGTCTCACGGGAAAGGCTCAAAACATAGACAGTAGGAAGAGTCAGTCCTCTTGTACTTAAGTCTGCATTGTGCCCTTTGTATATAATTCCGATGCAATTTCTGTGTTTCATCGTCAATGTGAAGATCCAAGTTATACAGTAAACCTAAAGTGAATCATCGGTATCTAAAACTGGTCTCACGGGAAAGGCTCAAAACATAGACAGTAGGAAGAGCCAGTCCTCTTGTACTTAAGTCTGCATTGTGCCCTTTGTATATAATTCCGATGCAATATCTGTGTTTCGTCTTCCATGTGAAGGTGAAAGGAATACAGTAAGATTGAAGTGACGCATCGGAATCTAAAACTGGTCTCACAGAAAAGGCTCAGCACATAGACAGTAGGAAGAGTCAGTCGTCTTGTACTTATGTCGAAATTGTGCCTTTTGTATTTAATTCCGATGCAAATATTGGGTTTTATCGTCATTGAGGATGTCCAAGGGATACAGTGAACCTGAAGTGAAGCATCGGAATCGAAAACTGGTCTTACAGGAAAGGCTCAAATCATAGACAATAAGAAAAGTCAGTCTACTTGTACTTAAGTCGGCAATGTGCCTCTTGTATTTAATTCCGATGCAATTTCTGTGTATCATCGTCAATGTGAAGTTCCAAGGGATACAGCAAACCTGAAGTGAAGCATCGGAATCTCAAACTGGCCTCACAGGAAGGGCTCAAAGCATAGACAATAAGAAGAGTCGGCGTTCTTGTACTTAAGTCGGCATTGTGCGTTTTGTATTTAATTCCGATGAAGTTCCTTTGTTTCATAGCCAATCTGAAGCTCCA
Source organism: Schistocerca americana (assembly GCF_021461395.2). Taxonomy (NCBI): domain Eukaryota; kingdom Metazoa; phylum Arthropoda; class Insecta; order Orthoptera; family Acrididae; genus Schistocerca; species Schistocerca americana. The sequence goes on from NC_060123.1 coordinate 644,641,147, forward strand.
AGGGTTACAGTAAACCTGAAGTGAAGCATCGGAATCTAAAACTTGTCTCACAGGAAAGGCTCAATACATAGACTGTAGGAAGAGTCAGTCTTCTTGTACTTAAGTCGAAATTGTGATCTTTGTATTTAATTCCGATGCAATGTCTGTGTTTAATCGTCAATGCGAAAGGACAAGGGATACAGTAAACCAGACGTGAAGCATGGAAATTTAAAACTGGTCTCACAGGAACAGCTCAAATCATAGACTGTATGAAAAGTCAGTCTTCTTGTACATGAGTCGACATTGTGCCTTTTGTATTTAATTCCGATACATTTTCTGTGTTTTATTGTCAATGTGAAGGTCCAAGGGATATGTAAACATGAAGTGTAGCATCGGAATCTAAAACAGGTCTCACAGAAAAGGCTCAAACATAGACAGTAGGATGAGTCAATCTTCTTGTACTGAAGTCGGCATAGTGCTTTTTGTATTTAATTCCGATACAATTTCTGTGTTTCATCGTCATTGTGATGGTCCAAGGGATACTGTAAACTTGAAGTGAAGCGTCATAATCTAAAACTGGTCTCACATGAAGGCTCAGAACATAGACACTAAGAAGAGTCAGTCTGCTTGTACTTAAATCGGCATTGCGCCTTCTGTATTTAATTCCAATGCAATTATTGCTTTTCGTCGTCAATGTGAAGGTCCGAGGGATATATTGAACCTGAAGTGAAGCATCTGCTTCCAAAACTGGTTTCACAGGAGAGGCTCAAAACATAGACAATAAGTAGAGTCAGTCTTCTTGTACTTATGTCGGCATTGTGCCTTTTGTTTTTAATTCCGATGCAATTTCTGTGTTTCATCGTCAATGTGAAGGTCCAAGAGATACAGTAAACCTGAAGTGAAGCATCGGATTTTAAAACTGGTCTCACAGGAGAGGCTCAAATCATAGACAGTAAGAAAAGTCAGTCATCTTGTACATATGTCGGCATTGTACCTTCTGTATTTATTTCCGATGCAATTTCTTTGTTTCATCGTCAATGCGAAGATACAAGGGACACAGTAAACCTGAAGTGAAGCATCGGAATCTAAAAGTGGTCTCACAGGAAAGGCTCAAAACATAGACAGTAAGTAGAGTCAGTCCTCTTGTACTTAAGACGGCATTGTGCCCTTTGTATTTAATTCCGATGCAATTTCATCGTTTCGTCGTCAATGTGAAGGTCCAAGGGATACAGTAAAACTGAAGTGAACCATCGTAATCTACAACTGGTCTCACAAGAAGGGTTCAAAATATAGAAAGTAAGAATAGTCAGTCTTCTAGTACTGAAGTCGGCATTGTGCCTTTTGTATTTAATTCCGATACAATTTCTGTGTTTCATCGTCAATGTGAAAGTCCACGGGATACAGTAAACCTGAAGTGAAGCATCGGATTCTAAAACTGGTCTCACAGGACGGGCTCATAACACAGAAAGTAAGAGGAGTCACTCCTCTTGTACTTACGTCGGCAGTGTGCCTTTTGTATATAATTCCGATGCAATTTCTGTGTTTCATTGTCAATGTGAAGCTCCAAGGGATACAGTAAACCTGAGGTGAAGCATCGGAATCTGAAACTGTTCTCACAGGAAGGGCTTAAAACATAGACAGTAAGAAGAGTTATCCTGCTTGTACTTATGTCCTCATTGTGCCTTTTGTATGTAACTCCGATGCAAATGTGAAGGTCGAAGTGATACAGTAAACCTGAAGTGAAGCATCGGAAACTAAAACTGGTCTCACAGGAAAGGCTCAAAACATTGACAGTAAGTAGATTCAGTCCTCTTGTACTTAAGACGGCATTGTGCCTTTTGTATGTAATTCAAATGCAATTTCTGTGTTTCATCGTCAATGTGAAGCTTTAAGGGATTTAGTAAACCTGAAGTGAAGCATCGGTACAAAAAACTCGTGTCACTGGAAAGGTTCACAACATAGACTGTAGGAAGAGTCACTCTTCTTGTGGTTAAGCCAGCATTGTGCCCTTTGTATATAATTCCGATGAAATATCTGTGTTTCATTGTACATGTTATGGTCCAAGGGATACAGTAAACCCGAAGTGAAGCATCGGAATCTAAAACCGGTCTCACAGGAAAGGCTCAAAGCATAGACAGACAGTAGAGTCAGTCCTCTTGTACTTAAGACGGCATTGTGCCTTTTGTATTAATTTACGATACAATTTCTGTGTTTCATCGTCAATGTGAAGGTCCAAATGATGCAGTACACCTGAAGTGAAGCATTGGGATCTAAAACTGGTCTCACAGGAATCGCTCATATCATAGAGAGTAAAAATAGTCAGTCCTCTTGCACTTAAGTCGGCTTTGTGCCTTTTGTATTTAATTCCAATGCAATTTCTGTGTTTCATCGTCAATGTGAAGGTCCAAGGGATACAGCAAACCTGAAGTGATGCATCGGAATCTGAAATTGGTCACACAGGACAGGCTGAAAGCATAGACGGAAAGAAGATTCGGTCTTCTTGTACTTAAATCGGGATTGTGCCCTTTGTATTTAATTCCGATGCAATTTCTTAGTTTCGTCGTCAATGTGAAGGTCCAAGGGATACAGTAAACGTGACGTGAAGGATCGGAACCTAAAACTGGTCTCACAGGAAAGCCGCAAAGCATAGACAGTAAGAAGAGTCAGTCATCTTGTACTTCAATCGGCATAGTGCCAATTGTATTTAATATCGATGCAAATTTTGTGTTACATCGTCAATGTGAAGCTCCAAGGGATACTGTAAACCTAAAGTGGAGCATCGGAATATAAACCTGGTCTCACAGGAAAGGCTCAAATGCTAGACAGTAAGTAGAGTCAGTCTTCTTGTACTTAAATCGGCATTGTGCGTTTTGTATTTAATTCCGATGCAATTCCTGTGTTTCATCGTCAATGTGAAGCTCCAAGTTGTACAGTAAAACTGAAGTGACGCATCGGAATCTAAAACTGGTCTCACAGAAAAGGCTCAACACATAGACAGTAGGAAGAGTCAGTCTTCTTGTACTTAAGTCGAAATTGTGCCTTTTGTGTTTAGTTCCGATGCAAATTCTGTGTTTTTTCGTCAATGAGAAGGTCCAAGAGATACAGTAAGCCTGAAGTGTAGCATCGGAATCAAAAACAGGTCTCACATGAAAGGCACAAAACATAGACATGAAGAAGAGTCAGTCCTCTTGTACAGAAGTCGGCATTGTGTTCATTGTACTTAATTCCATGCGATTTCGGTGTTTCTTCGTCAATGTGATGGTCCAAGGGGTACAGTAAACCTGAGGTGAAGCATCGGAATCTTAATCTCGTCACACAGGACAGGCTCAAAATACAGACGGAAAGAAGAGTCGGTCTTCTTGTACTTAAGTTGGCATTGTGCCTTTTGTATTTAATTCCGATGCAATTTCTATGTTTCGCCGTCAACGTGAAGGTTCAGGGGATACAGTAAACGTGAAGTGAAGCATCGGAATCTGAAACTGGTCTCACAGGAGAGGCTCAAGACATAGAAAGTTAGAAGAGTTAGTCTTCTCGTACTTAAATCGGCGATGTGCCTATTGTATTTTATTCGGGTCAAATGCTGTGTATCATCATCAATGTGAAGGTCCAAGGGATACGGGAAACCTGAAGTGAAGCATCGGAGACTAAAACTGGTCCCACAGGAAAGGCTCAAAACATAGAAAGTAAGAAGAGTCAGTCATCTTGTACTTAAGTCGGCATTGTGCCTTTTGTATGGAATTCCGATGCAATTTTTATGTTTCATCCTGAATGTGAAGGTCAAAGGGATACAGTAAAACTGAAGTGAAGCATCGGAATCTATAACTGGTCTCACAAGAAGGAGTAAAATCGTAGAAAGTAAGAAGAGACTGTCTTCTTGTACTTAGGTCGGCATCGTGCCTTTTGTATTTAATTCCGATGCATTTTCTGTGTTTCATCGTCAATGTGAGGCTCCAAGGGATACAGTAAACCTGACGTGAGGCATCGGAATATAAAACTGGTCTCACAGGTCGGGCTCATTGCATAGACAGTAAGAAGAGTCGCTCTTCTTGCACTTAAGTCGGCATTGTGCCTTTTGTATATAATTCCGATGCAATTCCTGTGTCTCAGCGTCAATGTGAAGGTCCAAGGGATACGGTAAACCTGAAGTGAAGCATCGGAATGTAAAACTGGTCTCACAGGAAAGCCTCAAATCATAGAGAGTAAGTAGAGTCATTCTTCTTGTACTTTAGTCGGCATTGTGCCTTTTGTATTTAATTCAAAGTCAATTTCTGTGTTTCATCGTCAATGTGAAGCTGCAAGACATACAGTAAACCAGAAGTGAAGCATCGGTATCTAAAACTAGTCTCACTAGAAAGGCTTAAATCATAGACAGTAAGAAGAGTCAGTCTTCTTGTACATAAGTCAGCATTGTGCCCTTTGTGTACAATTCCGATGTAATATCTGTGTTTCATCGTACATGTTAAGGTCCAAGGGATACAGTAAACCAGAAGTAAAGGATTTGGATCTACAACTGGTCTCACAGGAAAGGCTCCTAACATAGAGAGTAAGTGGAGTAAGTCTTCTTGTACTTAAGTCGGCATTGTGCCTTTTGTATTTAATTCAAAAGCAATTTCTGTGCGTTCTCGTCAATGTAAAGCTCCAAGCGATACACAAAACCTGAAGTGAAGCATCGGTATCTAAAACTGGTCTCACTGGAAAGGCTCAGAACATAGACAGTAGGAAGAGTCAGTCTTCTTGTACTTAAGTCGGCATTGTGCCCTTTGTATATAATTCCGATGCAATATCTGTGTTTCATCGTACATGTGAAGGTTCAAGGGATACACAAAACCTGAAGTGAAGCATCGGTATCTAAAACTGGTCTCACTGGAAAGGCTCAAAACATAGACAGTAGGAAGAGTCAGTCTTCTTGTACTTAAGTCGGCATTGTGCCCTTTGTATATATTTCCGATGCAATATCTGTGTTTCATCGACCATGTGAAGGTCCAAGGGATACAATAAACCTGAAGTGAAGCATCGGAATCTAAAACTTGTCTCGCAGGAATCGCTCATAACATAGACAGTAAATATAGACAGTCCTCTTGTACTTAAGTCGGCATTGTGGCTTTTGTATTTAATTCCAATGCAATTTCTGTGTTTCATCGTCAACGTGAAGGTCCAAGGGATACAGTAAACCCGAAGTGAAGCATTGGTATCTAAAACTGGTCTCACTGGAAAGGTTAAAAACATAGACAGTGGGAAAAGTCAGTCTTCTTGCACTTATGTCGGCATAGTGCCCTTTGTAAATGATTCCGATGTAATATCTGTGTTTCATCGTCCATGTGAAGGTCCAAGGGATGTAGTGAACCAGAGGTCAAGTATCGCAATGTAAAACTGGTCTCACAGGAAAAGCTCAAATCATAGACAGTAAGAAGGGTCAGTGATCTTGTACTTAAGTCAGCACTGTGCTTTTTGTATTGAATTCCGATGCAATTACTGTGTTTCATCGCGAAAGTGAAGGTCCAAGGGATACAGTAAATCTGAAGTGAAGCATCGGAATCTAAAACTGGTCTCACAAGAAGGAGTCAAAACATAGGAAGTAAGAACAGTGAGTATTCTTGTACTTAGGAGGGCATTGTGCCCTTTGTACTTAATTAAGATGAAATTTCTGTGTTTCATCGCCAATGGGAAAGTCCATGGGATACAGTAAACCTGAAGTGAAGCATTGGAATATAAAACTGGTCCCACAGGAAGGGCCAAAACACAGAAAGTAAGAAGAGTCAGTCATCTTGTACTTAAGTCGGCATTGTGCCTTTTGTATTTAATTCAAAGTCAATTTCTGTGTTTCATCGTCAATGTGAAGCTCCAAGAGATACAGTAAACCAGAAGTGAAGCATCGGCATCCAAAACTAGTCTCACTAGAAATGCTTAAATCATAGACAGTAGGAAGAGTCAGTCTTCTTGTACTTAAGTCGGCATTGTGCCCTTTGTACATAATTCCGATGCAATATCTGTGTTTCATCGTACATGTGAAGGTCCAAGGGATACAGTAAACCTAAGGTGAAGCATCGGAACCTAAATCTGGTCTAACAGGAAAGGCTCAAAACATAGACAGTTGGAAGGGTCAGCCTTCTTGTACCTAAGTCTGCATTGTGCCCTTTGTATTTAATTCCGATGCAATTTCTGCGTTTCATCGTCGATGTGAAGGTCCAAGTTATGCAGTAAACCTGAAGTGAAACATCGGAATCTAAGACTGGTCTCACAGGAAAGGCTCAAAACAAAGACAGTAAGAAGAGTCAGTCTTCTTGTACATAAGTCGGCATTGTGCCTTTTGTATTTAAATCCGATGCAATTTCTGTGTTTCATCGTCAATGTGAAGGTCAATGGGTTACAGTCAACACGAAGTGAAGCATCGGTATCTAAAACTGGTCTCACAGGAAGGGCTCAGGGCATAGACAACAAGAAGAGACAGTCTTCTGGTACTTAAGACGGCATTGTGCCATTTGTATTTAATTCCGATGCAATTCGTGTGTATCATCGTCAATGTGAAGGTCCAAGGGATACAGTGAACCAGGAGTGAAGCATCGGAATCAAAAACTAGTCTCACAGGAAAGGTTCAAAGCATAGAGAGTAAGAAGAGCCAGTCTTCTTTTACTTAATTCGGCATTGTGCCTTTTGTATTTAATTCCAATGCAATTTCTGTGTTTCATCGTCAATATGAAGCTCCAAGGAATGCAGTAAACATGAAGTGAAGTTCGGTATCTGAAACTGGTCTCACAGGAAAGGCTCAGAACATAGACAGTAGGAAGTGTCTGTCTTCTTGAACTTAAGTCGGCATTGTGCCTTTTGTATTTAATTCCAATGCAATTTCTGTGTTTCATCGTCAATATGAAGCTCCAAGGAATGCAGTAAACATGAAGTGAAGCATCGGTATCTGAAACTGGTCTCACAGGAAAGGCTCAAAGCATAGACAGTAGGAAGAGTCAGTATTCTCGTACTTAAGGCGGCATTGTGCCCTTTGTATTTAATTCCGATGCAATTTCTGTGGTTTATCGTCAATTCGAAGGTCCAAGGATTACAGTAAACCTGAAGTGAAAAATTGGAATCTAAAACAGGTCTCACATGAAAGGCTCAAAACATTGGCAGTAAGAAGAGTCAGTCTTCTTGTACTTAAGTCGGCATTGTGCATTTTGTATTTAGTACTGATGTAATTTCTGTGTTTCATCGTCAATGTGATGGTCGAAGGGATGCAGAAAACCTTAAGGGAAGCATCGGAATCTAAAACTTGTCTCATAGGAAAGGCTCAAAGCATAGACAGTAAGTAGAGTAAGCCTCCTTGTACTTAAGTCGGCATTGTGCCTCTTGTATGGAATTCCGATGCAATTTCTATGTTTCATACTGAATGTGAAGGTCAAAGGGATAAAGTAAAACTGAAGTGAAGCATCGGAATCTATAACTGGTCTCACAAGAAGGAGTAAAATCATAGAAAGTAAGAAGAGTCAGTCTTCTTGTACTTAGGTCGGCATAGTGCCTTTTGTATTTAATTCCGATGAATTTTCTGTGTTTCATCGTCAATGTGAGGCTCCAAGGGATACAGTAAACCTGAAGTGAGGCATCGGAATCCAAAACTGGTCTCACAGGTCGGGCTCATTGCATAGTCAGTAAGAAGAGTCTATCTTCTTGTACTTAAGTCGGCATTGAGCCTTTTGTATATAATTCCGATGCAATTTCTGTGTTTCAGCGTCAATGTGAGGGTCCAAGGGAAACGGGAAACCTGAAGTGAAGCATCGGAATCTAAAACTGGTTTCACAGGAAATCCTCAAATCATAGAGAGTAAGCAGAGTCATTCTTCTTGTACTTAAGTCGGCATTGTGCCTTTTGTATTTAATTCAAAGTCAATTTCTGTGTTTCATCGTCAATGTGAAGCTCCAAGAGATACAGTAAACCAGAAGTGAAGCATCGGCATCTAAAACTAGTCTCACTAGAAATGCTTAAATCATAGACAGTAAGAAGAGTCAGTCTTCTTGTACATAAGTCAGCATTGTGCCCTTTGTGTACAATTCCGATGCAATATCTGTGTTTCATCGTACATGTTAAGGTCCAAGGGATACAGTAAACCAGAAGTAAAGGATTTGGATCTACAGCTGGTCTCACAGGAAAGGCTCCTAACATAGAGAGTAAGTAGAGTAAGTCTTCTTGTACTTAAGTCGGCATTGTGCCTTTTGTATTTAATTCAAAAGCAATTTCTGTGCTTTCTCGTCAATGTAAAGCTCCAAGGGATACAAAAATCCTGAAGTGAAGCATCGGCATCTAAAACTTGTGTCACTGGAAAGGCTCAAAACATAGACAGTAGGAAATGTCAGTCTTCTTGTACTTAAGTCTGCATTGTGCCCTTTGTATTTAATTCCGATGCAATTTCTGTGTTTCATCGTCGATGTGAAGGTCCAAGTTATGCAGTAAACCTGAAGTGAAACATCGGAATCTAAAACAGGTCTCACAGGAAAGGCTCAAAGCATAGACAGTAGGAAGAGTCAGTCTTCTTGTACTTAAGTCGGCATTGTGCTTTTGTATTTAATTCCGATACAACTTCTGTGTTTCATCGTCAATGTGATGGTCCAAGGGATACAGTAAACCTGAAGTGAAGCATCTGAATCTAAAACTGGTCTCACAGGAAAAGCTCAAAACAAAGACAGTAAGAAGAGTCAGTCTTCTTGTACCTAAGTCGGCATTGTGCCTTTTGTATTTAAATCCGATGCAATATCTGTGTTTCATCGTCAATGTGAAGGTCCATGGGTTACAGTCAACCTGAAGTGAAGCATCGGTATCTAAAACTGGTCTCAGAGGAAGGGCTCAGGGCATAGACAATAAGAAGGGACAGTCTTCTGGTACTTAAGACGGCATTGTGCCATTTGTATTTAATTCCGATGCAATTCGTGTGTATCATCGTCAACGTGAAGGTCCAAGGGATACAGTGAACCAGGAGTGAGCCATCGGAATCAAAAACTAGTCTCACAGGAAAGGTTCAAAGCATAGAGAGTAAGAAGAGCCAGTCTTCTTTTACTTAAGTCGGCATTGTGCCTTTTGTATATAATTCGGATGCAATTTCTGTGTTTCATCGTCAATGTGAAGGTCCAAGGGATACAGGTAACCTGAAGTGAAGCATCGGAATCTAAAACTGGTCTCACAGGAGAGGCTCAAAACATAGATAGTAAGAAGAGTCAGTCTGCTTTTACTTAAGTCGGCATTGTGCCTTTTGTATTTAATTCCAATGCAATTTCTGTGTTTCATCGTCAATATGAAGCTCCAAGGAATGCAGTAAACATGAAGTGAAGCATCGGTATCTGAAACTGGTCTCACAGGAAAGGCTCAAAGCATAGACAGTAGGAAGAGTCAGTATTCTCGTACTTAAGGCGGCATTGTGCCCTTTGTATTTAATTCCGATGCAATTTCTGTGGTTTATCGTCAATTCGAAGGTCCAAGGATTACAGTAAACCTGAAGTGAAAAATTGGAATCTAAAACAGGTCTCACATGAAAGGCTCAAAACATTGGCAGTAAGAAGAGTCAGTCTTCTTGTACTTAAGTCGGCATTGTGCATTTTGTATTTAGTACTGATGTAATTTCTGTGTTTCATCGTCAATGTGATGGTCGAAGGGATGCAGAAAACCTTAAGGGAAGCATCGGAATCTAAAACTTGTCTCATAGGAAAGGCTCAAAGCATAGACAGTAAGTGGAGTAAGCCTCCTTGTACTTAAGTCGGCATTGTGCCTCTTGTATGGAATTCCGATGCAATTTCTATGTTTCATACTGAATGTGAAGGTCAAAGGGATACAGTAAAACTGAAGTGAAGCATCGGAATCTATAACTGGTCTCACAAGAAGGAGTAAAATCATAGAAAGTAAGAAGAGTCAGTCTTCTTGTACTTAGGTCGGCATAGTGCCTTTTGTATTTAATTCCGATGAATTTTCTGTGTTTCATCGTCAATGTGAGGCTCCAAGGGATACAGTAAACCTGAAGTGAGGCATCGGAATCCAAAACTGGTCTCACAGGTCGGGCTCATTGCATAGACAGTAAGAAGAGTCTATCTTCTTGTACTTAAGTCGGCATTGAGCCTTTTGTATATAATTCCGATGCAATTTCTGTGTTTCAGCGTCAATGTGAGGGTCCAAGGGAAACGGGAAACCTGAAGTGAAGCATCGGAATCTAAAACTGGTTTCACAGGAAATCCTCAAATCATAGAGAGTAAGCAGAGTCATTCTTCTTGTACTTAAGTCGGCATTGTGCCTTTTGTATTTAATTCAAAGTCAATTTCTGTGTTTCATCGTCAATGTGAAGCTCCAAGAGATACAGTAAACCAGAAGTGAAGCATCGGCATCTAAAACAAGTCTCACTAGAAATGCTTAAATCATAGACAGTAAGAAGAGTCAGTCTTCTTGTACATAAGTCAGCATTGTGCCCTTTGTGTACAATTCCGATGCAATATCTGTGTTTCATCGTACATGTTAAGGTCCAAGGGATACAGTAAACCAGAAGTAAAGGATTTGGATCTACAGCTGGTCTCACAGGAAAGGCTCCTAACATAGAGAGTAAGTAGAGTAAGTCTTCTTGTACTTAAGTCGGCATTGTGCCTTTTGTATTTAATTCAAAAGCAATTTCTGTGCTTTATCGTCAATGTAAAGCTCCAAGGGATACAAAAAACCTGAAGTGAAGCATCGGCATCTAAAACTCGTGTCACTGGAAAGGCTCAAAACATAGACAGTAGGAAATGTCAGTCTTCTTGTACTTAAGTCTGCATTGTGCCCTTTGTATTTAATTCCGATGCAATTTCTGTGTTTCATCGTCGATGTGAAGGTCCAAGTTATGCAGTAAACCTGAAGTGAAACATCGGAATCTAAAACAGGTCTCAGAGGAAAGGCTCAAAGCATAGACAGTAGGAAGAGTCAGTCTTCTTGTACTTAAGTCGGCATTGTGCTTTTGTATTTAATTCCGATACAACTTCTGTGTTTCATCGTCAATGTGATGGTCCAAGGGATACAGTAAACCTGAAGTGAAGCATCTGAATCTAAAACTGGTCTCACAGGAAAAGCTCAAAACAAAGACAGTAAGAAGAGTCAGTCTTCTTGTACCTAAGTCGGCATTGTGCCTTTTGTATTTAAATCCGATGCAATATCTGTGTTTCACCGTCAATGTGAAGGTCCATGGGTTACAGACAACCTGAAGTGAAGCATCGGTATCTAAAACTGGTCTCAGAGGAAGGGCTCAGGGCATAGACAATAAGAAGGGACAGTCTTCTGGTACTTAAGACGGCATTGTGCCATTTGTATTTAATTCCGATGCAATTCGTGTGTATCATCGTCAACGTGAAGGTCCAAGGGATACAGTGAACCAGGAGTGAGCCATCGGAATCAAATACTAGTCTCACAGGAAAGGTTCAAAGCATAGAGAGTAAGAAGAGCCAGTCTTCTTTTACTTAAGTCGGCATTGTGCCTTTTGTATATAATTCGGATGCAATTTCTGTGTTTGATCGTCAATGCGAAGCTCCAAGGGATACAGTACACCAGAAATGAAGCATCGTAATCTAAAACTGGTCTCACAGGAAAGGCTCAAAACATAGACAGTCAGAAGAGTCAGTCTTCTTGTACTTAAGTTGGCATTGTGACTTTTGAATTTAATTCCGATGCAAGTTCTGTGTTTCATCGTCAATGCGATGCTCAAACTGATGCAGTACACCTGAAGTGAATCATCAGAATCTAAAAATGGTCTCACATGATAGGCTCAAAACATACACATTAAGAAGGGTCAGTCTTTTTGTACTTAAGTCGGCATTGTGCCTTTTGTATTTAATTCCAATGTAATTTCTGTGTTTCATCGTCAATGTGAAGGTCCAAGGGATACAGGTAACCTGAAGTGAAGCATCGGAATCTAAAACTGGTCTCACAGGAGAGGCTCAAAACATAGATAGTAAGAAGAGTCAGTCTGCTTTTACTTAAGTCGGCATTGTGCCTTTTGTATTTAATTCCAATGCAATTTCTGTGTTTCATCGTCAATATGAAGCTCCAAGGAATGCAGTAAACATGAAGTGAAGCATCGGTATCTGAAACTGGTCTCACAGGAAAGGCTCAGAACATAGACAGTAGGAAGTGTCTGTCTTCTTGAACTTAAGTCGGCATTGTGCCCTGTGTATGTAATTCCGATGCAATATCTGTCTTTCATCGTTCATGTGACTGTCCAAGGGATACAGTAAACCCGAAGCGAAGCATCGGAATCTAAAACTGCTCTCACAGGAAAGGCTCAAACATAGAAAGTTGGAAGAGTCAGTATTCTCGTACTTAAGTCAGCATTGTGATCTTTGTATTTAATTCCGATGTAATTTCTGTGTTTTATCGTCAATTCGAAGATCCAAGGATTACAGTAAACCTGAAGTAAAAATTGGAATCTAAAACAGGTCAAACATGAAAGGCTCAAAACATTGGCAGTAAGAAGAGTCAGTCTTCTTGTACTTAAATCGGCATTGTGCATTTTGTATGTAATTCTGATGTAATGTCTGTGTCTCATCGTCAATGTGATGGTCGAAGGGATGCTGAAAACCTTAAGGGAAGCATCGGAATCTAAAACTTGTCTCACAGGAAAGTCTCAACACATAGACAGTAGGAAGAGTAAGCCTCCTTGTACTTAAGTCGGCATTATGCCTTTTGAATTTAATTCCAATGCAATTGCTGTGTTTCATCGTCAATGGGAAGCTCCAAGCGATACACTAAATCTGAAGTGAAGCATCGGTATCTAAAACTGGTCTCACTGGAAAGGCTCAAAACATAGACAGTAGGAAGAGGCAGTCTTCTTGTACTTAAGTCGGTATTGTACCCTTTGTATATGATTCCGATGCAATATCTGTGTTTTATCGTCGATGTGAAGGTCCAAGTTATACAGTAAACCTGAAGTGAAACATCGGAATATAAAACAGGTCTCACAGGAAAGGCTCAAAGCATAGACAGTAGGAAGAGTCAGTATTCTTGTACTTAAGTCGGAATGGGCTTTTGTATTTAATTCCGATACAACTTCTGTGTTTCACCGTCAATGTGAAGGTCCAAGGGATACAGTAAACCTGGAGTGAAGCATCGGAATCTCAAACTAGTCTCACAGCAAAGGCTCAAAGCATAGACAGTAAGAAGAGCCTGTCTTCTTGTACTTAAGTCGGCATTGTGCTTTTTGTATTTAATTCCGATGCAACTTCTGTGTTCCATTGTCAATGTGATGGCCTAACGGATGCAGTAAACCTGAAGTGAAGCATCGGAATCTAAAACTGGTCCTACAGGAAAGGTTCAAAACATAGCCAGAAAGAAGAGTCAGTCTTCTTGTACTTAAGTCGGTATTGTGCGTTTTGTATTATATTCCGATGCAATCTCTGTGTTTCATCGTCAATGTGAAGGTCCATGGGTTACAGTCAACCTGAAGTGAAGCATCGGTATCTAAAACTGGTCTCATAGGAAGGGCTCAGGGCATAGACAACTAGGAGTGTCAGTCCTCTTGTACTTAAGTCGACATTGTGCTTTTGTATATAATTCCGATGCAATTTCTGTGTTTCACCGTCAATGTGAAGGACGAAGGGATACAGGAAACTTGAAGTGAAGCATCGGAATCTAAAACTGGTCTCACAGGAAAGGCTCAATGCATAGACAGTAGCTAGAGTCAGCCTTCTTGAACTTAAGTCGGCATTGTGCCTTTTGTATTTAATTCCAATGCTATTTCTGTGTTTCATTGTCTATGTGAAGCTCCAAGCGATACAGTAAACCTGAAGTGAAGCATCGGTATCTAATACTGGTCTCATTGGAAAGGCTCAAAACATAGACAGTAGGAAGAGACAGTCTTCTTGTACTTAAGTCGGCATTGTGCCCTTTGTATATAATTCCGATGCAATATCTGTGTTTCATCGTACATGTGAAGGTCCAAGGGATACAGTAAACCTAAAGTGAAGCATCGGAATCAAAAACTGGTCTCACAGGAAAGGCTCAAAGCATAGACAGTTGGAAAAGTCAGTCTTCTTGTACTTAAGTCTGCATTGTGCCCTTCGTATTTAATTCCGATGCAATTTCTGTGTTTCATCGTCCATATGAAGGTCCAAGGGATACAGTAAACCTGAAGTGAAACATCGGAATCTAAAACAGGTCTCACGGGAAAGGCTCAAAGAATAGACAGTAGGAAGGGTCAGTCTTATAGTACATAAGTCGGCATTGTGCTTTTGTATTTAATTCCGATACAACTTTAGAGTTTCATCGTCAATGTGATGGTCCAAGGGATACAGTAGACTTGAAGTGAAGCATCGCAATCTAAAACTGGTCTCACAGGAAAGGCTCAAATGATAGACAGTAAGAAGTGTCACTCTTCCGTTATTTATGTCGGCATTGTGCCTGCAGTATTTACTTACGATACTATTTCTGTGTTTCATCGTCAATGTGAAGCTCGAAGGGATAAAGTACACCTGCAGTGAAGCTCCAGAATCCAAAACGGGTCTCACATGAAAGGCTCAAAACATAGACAGTAAGAAGAGACCGTCCTCTTGTACTTAAGTCGGCATTGTGCCTATTGTATATAATTCCGATGCAATATCTGTGTTTCATCGTCAATGTGAGGGTCGATGGGATACAGTCAACCTGAAGTGAAACATCGGTATCTAAAACTGGTCTCACAGGAAGGGCTCAGGGCATAGACAATAAGAAGAGACAGTCTTCTTATACTTAAGACGGCACTGTGCCTTTTGTGTTTAAATCCGATGCAATTTCTGTGTTTCATCGTCAATGTGAAGGCCCAAAGGATACAGTAAAACTGACGTGAAGCATCGGAATCTAAAATTGGTCACACAGGAAAGGCTCAAATTATAGACAGCAAGAAGAGTCAGTCTTCTTGTACTTAAGTCGGCATTGTGCCTTTTGTAATTAATTCCGACGCAATTTCTGGGCTTCATCGTCAATGTGAAGCTCGAAGGGATACAGAACACCTGAAGTGAAGCATCGGTATCTAAAACTGGTCTCACAGGAAGGGCTCAGAGCATGGACAATAAGAAGAGTCAGTCTTCTTATACTTAAGACGGTATTGTGCCTTTTGTACATAATTCCAATGCAATTTCTGTGTTTCATCATCAATGTGAAGATCGATTGCATACAGTAAACCTGAATTGAAGCATCAGTATCTGAAACTGGTTTCACACGAAGGGCTCAGAGCATAGACAATCGGAATAGTTAGTCTTCTTATACTTAAGATGGCTTTCTGAATTTTGTATTTAATTCCTATGCAATATCTGTGTTTCATAGTCAATGTGAAGGTCCAAGGGATACAGTAAGCCTCAAGTGAAACATCGCAATCTAAATCTTGGTTCACATGAAAGGTTCAAAGCATAGACAGTAAGAAGCTTCGGTCATCTTGTACTTAAGCCGGCATTGTATATATTGTATTTATTTCTGATGCAATTTCTGTGTTTCTTCGTCAATGTGAAGGTCGAAGGGATACAGTAAACCTGAAGTGAAGGATCGGAATCGAAACTGGTCTCTCAGGAAAAACTCTAAAATAGACAGTAAATAGAGTCAGTCCTCTTGTACTTATGTCGGCTTTGTGCCTTTTGTATTTAATTCCAATGCAAAGTCTGTGTTTCATCGTCAATGTGATGGTCCTAGGGATACAGCAAACCTGAAGTGAAGCATTCGAATATAAAACTGGTCACCCATGTAAGGCTCAAAACATAGACAGTAAGAAGAGTCAGTCTTCTTGTACATAAGTTGGCATAGTTCCTATTTTACTGAATTCCATGCAAAATCGGTGTTTCTTTGTCAATGTAAAGGTACAAGGCGTATAGTAAACCTGAAGTGAAGCATGGGAATCTAAAATTGGTCACACAGGAGAGGCTCAAACCATTGAAGGTAAGAAGAGTCTGTCTTCTTGTACTTAAGTCGGCATTGTGCCTTTTGTACTTAATTCCGATGCAATTTCTTTGTTTCGTCCTCAATGTGAAGCTCCAAGGGATACTGTAAACCTGAAGTGAAGCATCGGAAACTAAAACTGGTCTCACTAGAAAGGCTCAAAACATAGACAATAAGTAGAGGCAGTCATCTTGTACTTAAGTCGGCATTGTGCCTTTTGTATTTATTTCCAATGCAATTTCTGTGTTTCATCGTCAATGTGATGGTCCAAGGGATACAGTAAACCTGAAGTGAAGCATCGGAATCTAAAACTGGTCTCACAGGAAAAGCTCAAAACAAAGACAGTAAGAAGAGTCAGTCTTCTTGTACCTAAGTCGGCATTGTGCCTTTTGTATTTAAATCCGATGCAATTTCTGTGTTTCATCATCAATGTGAAGGTCCATGGGTTACAGTCAACCTAAAGTGAAGCATCGGTATCTAAAACTGGTCTCACAGGAAGGGCTCAGGGCATAGACAATAAGAAGGGACAGTCTTCTGGTACTTAAGACGGCATTGTGCCATTTGTATTTAATTCCGATGCAATTCGTGTGTATCATCGTCAACGTGAAGGTCCAAGGGATACAGTGAACCAGGAGTGAGGCATCGGAATCAAAAACTAGTCTCACAGGAAAGGTTCAAAGCATAGAGAGTAAGAAGAGCCAGTCTTCTTTTACTTAAGTCGGCATTGTGCCTTTTGTATATAATTCCGATGCAATTTCTGTGTTTGATCGTCAATGCGAAGCTCCAAGGGATACAGTACACCTGAAATGAAGCATCGTAATCTAAAACTGGTATCACAGGAAAGGCTCAAAACATACACATTAAGAAGGGTCAGTCTTCTTGTACTTAAGTCGGCATTGTGCCTTTTGTATTTAGTTCCAATGTAATATCTGTGTTTCATCGTCAATGTGAAGGTCCAAGGGATACAGGAAACCTGAAGTGAAGCATCGGAATCTAAAACTGGTCTCACAGGAGAGGCTCAAAACATAGACAGTAAGAAGAGTCAGTCTGCTTTTACTTAAGTCGGCATTGCGCCTTTTGTATTTAATTCCAATGCAATTTCTGTGTTTCATCGTCAATATGAAGCTCCAAGGAATGCAGTAAACATGAAGTGAAGCATCGGTATCTGAAACTGGTCTCACAGGAAAGGCTCAGAACATAGACAGTTGGAAGTGTCTGTCTTCTTGAACTTAAGTCGGCATTGTGCCCTGTGTATGTAATTCCGATGCAATATCTGTCTTTCATCGTTCATGTGACGGTCCAAGGGATACAGTAAACCTGAAGCGAAGCATCGGAATCTAAAACTGGTGTCACAGGAAAGGTTCAAACATAGATAGTAGGAAGAGTCAGTATTATCGTACTTAAGTCGGCATTGTGCCCTTTGCATTTCATTCCGATGTAATTTCTGTGTTTTATCGTCAATTCGAAGTTCCAAGGATTACAGTAAACCTGAAGTGAAAAATTGGAATCTAAAACAGGTCTCACATGAAAGGCTCAAAACATTGGCAGTAAGAAGAGTCAGTCTTCTTGTACTGAAGTCGGCATTGTGCATTTTGTATTTAATTCTGATGTAATTTCTGTGTTTCATCGTCAATGTGATGGTTGAAGGGATGCAGAAAACCTTAAGGGAAGCATCGGAATCTAAGACTTGTCTCACAGGAAAGTCTCAAAGCATAGACAGTAAGTGGAGTAAGTCTCCTTGTACTTAAGTCGGCATTGTGCCTTTTGAAATTAATTCCAATGCAATTGCTGTGTTTCATCGTCAATGTGAAGCTCCAAGCGATACACTAAATCTGAAGTGAAGCATCGGTATCTAAAACTGGTCTCACTGGAAAGGCTCAAAACATAGACAGTAGGAAGAGACAGTCTTCTTGTACTTAAGTCGGTATTGTACCCTTTGTATATGATTCCGATGCAATATCTGTGTTTCATCGTACATGTGAAGGTCCAAGGGATACAGTAAACCTAAGGTGAAGCATCGGAATCTAAATCTGGTCTAACAGGAAAGGCTGTAAACATAGACAGTTGGAAGAGTCAGTTTTCTTGTACCTAAGTCTGCATTGTGCCCTTTGTATTTAATTCCGATGCAATATCTGTGTTTTATCGTCGATGTGAAGGTCCAAGTTATACCGTAAACCTGAAGTCAAACATCGGAATATAAAACAGGTCTCACAGGAAAGGCTCAAAGCATAGACAGTAGGAAGAGTCAGTCTTCTTGTACTTAAGTCGGCATTGTGCTTTTGTATTTAATTCCGATACAACTGCTGTGTTTCATCGTCAATGTGATGGTCCAAAGGGTACAGTATACCTGAAGTGAAGCATCGTCATCTAAAACTGGTCACACAGGAAAGGCTCAAAACATAGACAGTAAGAAGAGTCAGACTTCTTGTACTTAAGTCTGCATTGTGCGTTTTGTATTTAATTCCGATGCATTTCTGTGTTTCATTGTCAATGTGAAGCTGGAAGGGATAAAGTGCACCTGAAGTGAAGCATCAGAATCTAAAACTGGTCTCACATGAAAGGCACAAAACATAAACGGTAAGAAGAGTCAGTCCTCTTGTACTTAAGTCGACATTGTGCCTTTTGTATATAATTCCGATGCAATTTCTGTGTTTCACCGTCAAGGTGAAGGTCGATGTGATACAGTCAACCAGAGGTGAAGCATCGGTATCTGAAACCGATCTCACTGGAAGGGCTCAGGGGATAGACAATAACAAGTGACAGTCTTATTATACTTAAGACGGCATTGTGACATTGGTATTTAATTCCGATGCAATTTCTGTGTTTCATCGTCAATGTGAAGGTCCAAGGGATACAGTAAAACTAAGGTGAAGCATCGGAATCTAAATCTGGTCTAACAGGAAAGGCTGTAAACATAGACAGTTGGAAGAGTCAGTTTTCTTGTACCTAAGTCTGCATTGTGCCCTTTGTATTTAATTCCGATGCAATATCTGTGTTTTATCGTCGATGTGAAGGTCCAAGTTATACCGTAAACCTGAAGTGAAACATCGGAATATAAAACAGGTCTCACAGGAAAGGCTCAAAGCATAGACAGTAGGAAGAGTCAGTCTTCTTGTACTTAAGTCGGCATTGTGCTTTTGTATTTAATTCCGATACAACTTCTGTGTTTCATCGTCAATGTGATGGTCCAAAGGATACAGTATACCTGAAGTGAAGCATCGTCATCTAAAACTGGTCACACAGGAAAGGCTCAAAGCATAGACAGTAAGAAGAGCCTGTCTTCGTGTACTTAATTCAGCACTGTGGTTTTTGTATTTAATTCCGATGCAACTTCTGTGTTCCATTGTCAATGTGATGGCCTAGCGGATGCAGTAAACCTGAAGTGAAGCATCGGAATCTAGAACTGGTCCCACAGGAAAGGTTCAAAACATAGACAGAAAGAAGAGTCAGTCGTCTTGTACTTAAGTCGGCATTGTGCGTTTTGTATTATATTCCGATGCAATTTCTGTGTTTCATTGTCAATGTGAAGGTCCATGGGTTACAGTCAACCTGAAGTGAAGCATCGGTATCTAAAACTGGTCTCATAGGAAGGCCTCAGGGCATAGACAACTAGAAGTGTCAGTCCTCTTGTACTTAAGTCGACATTGTGCTTTTGTATATAATTCCGATGTAATTTCTGTGTTTCAACGTCAATATGAAGGACGAAGGGATACAGGAAACCTGAAGTGAAGCATCGGAATCTAAAACTGGTCTCACAGGAAAGGCTCAAAGCATAGACAGTAACTAGAGTCAGCCTTCTTGAACTTAAGTCGGCATTGTGCCTTTTGTATTTATTTCCAATGCTATTTCTGTGTTTAATTGTCTATGTGAAGCTCCAAGCGATACAGTAAACCTGAAGTGGAGCATCGTTATCTAATACTGGTCTCACTGGAAAGGCTCAAAACATAGACAGTAGGAAGAGTCAGTCTTCTTGTACTTAAGTCGGCATTGTGCCCTTTGTATATAATTCCGATGCAATATCTGTGTTTCATCGTACATGTGAAGGTCCAAGGGATACAGTAAACCTAAAGTGAAGCATTGGAATCTAAAAATGGTCTCACAGGAAAGGCTCAAAGCATAGACAGTTGGAAAAGTCAGTCTTCTTGTACTTAAGTCTGCTTTGTGCCCTTCGTATTTAATTCCGATGCAATTTCTGTGTTTCATCGTCCATATGAAGGTCCAACGGATACAATTAACCTGAAGTGAAACATCGGAATCTAAAACACGTCTCACGGGAAAGGCTCTAAGAATAGGCAGTAGGAAGGGTCAGTCTTATAGTACATAAGTCGGCATTGTGCTTTTGTATTTAATTCCGATACAACTTCAGAGTTTCATCGTCAATGTGATGGTCCAAGGGATACAGTAGACTTGAAGTGAAGCATCGCAATCTAAAACTGGTCTCACAGGAAAGGCTCAAAAGATAGACAGTAAGAAGTGTCACTCTTCTCTTATTTATGTCGGCATTGTGCCTGCAGTATTTACTTCCGATACTATTTCTGTGTTTCATCGTAAATGTGAAGCTCGAAGGAATAAAGTACACCTGCAGTGAAGCTCCAGAATCCAAAACGGGTCTCACATGAAAGGCTCAAAACATAGACAGTAAGAAGAGACCGTCCTCTTGTACTTAAGTCGGCATTGTGCCTTTTGTATTCATTTCCAATGCCATTTCTGTGTTTCATCGTCAATGTGAAGGTGATAGGGATACAGTAAAAGTGAAGTGAAGCATCGGAATGTAAAACTGGTCTCACTGGAAAGGCACAAAGCATAGTAAGATGAAACATCCTTCTTGTATTTAAGTCGGCATAGAATCTTTTGTACTTAATTCCGATGCAATCTCTGTGTTTCGTCGTCAATGTGAAGGTCCAAGGGATACAGTAAACGAGAAAGTGAAGCATCGGTATCTAAAACCGGTCTCACTGGAAAGGCTCAAATCATAGACAGTAGGAAGAGTTAGTCCTCTTGTACTTAAGTCGGCATTGTTCATTTTTTATGTAATTCCGATGCAATATCTATGTTACATCGTCCATCTGAAGGCCCGAGGGATGCAGTAAATCTGAAGTGAAGCATCGGTATCTAAAACTGGTCTCACAGGAAAGGCTCAAAACATAGACAATAAGAAGAGCCAGTCTTCTTGTACTTAAGTCGGCATTCTGCCTTTTGAATTTAATTCCGATGTAATTTCTGTGTTTCATCGTCAATGTGAAGGTCGAAGGGATACAGAAAACCTGATGTGAAGCATCGGAATCGAAAACTCGTCTCACAGGAAAGGATCAAAACATAGACAGTAAGTAGAGTCAGTCCTCTTGCACTCAAGTCGGCATTGTGGCTTTTGCATATTATTCCAATGCAATTTCTGTGTTTCATCGACAATGTGAAGGTCGATGGGATACAGTCATCCTGAAGTGAAGCATCGGTATCTAAAACTGGTCTCACAGGAAACTCTCAAAACATAGCCATTAAGAAGAGCCAGTCTTCTTGTACTTAATTCGGCATTGTGATATTTGTATTTAATTCCGATGCAATTTCGGTGTTTCATCGTCAATGCGAGGCTCGAACTGATGCAGTAAACCTGAAGTGAAGCATCGGAGTCTAAAATTCGTCTCACAGGAATTGATCGAAACATAGACAGTAAGTAGAGGCAGGCCTCTTGTACTTAAGTCGGCATTGTGCATTTTGTATTTAATTCCAATGCAATTTCTGTGTTTCATCGTCAATGTGAAGCTCCAAGGAGTACAGTAAACCTGAAGTACAGCATCAGTATGCAAAACTGGTCTCACTAGAAAAGCTCAATACATAGAGAGTAGGAAGTGTCATTCCTCTTGTACTTGAGTCGGCATTGTGCCCTTTGTATATAATTCCGATGCAATATCTGTGTTTCATCGTACATGTCAAGGTCCAAGTTATACAGTAAACCCGAAGTGAAGCATCGGAATCTAAAACTGGTCTCACATGAAAGGCTCAAAACATAGACAGTAAGAAGAGTCAGTCTTCTTGTACATAAGTCGGCATTCTGCCTTTTGAATTTAATTCCGATGTAATTTCTCTGTTTCATCGTCAATGTGAAGGTCGAAGGGATACAGTAAACCTGAAGTGAAGCATCGGAATCTAAAACTCGTCTCACAGGAAAGGATCAAAACATAGACAGTAAGTAGAGTCAGTCCTCTTGTACACAAGTCGGCATTGTGGCTTTTGCATATTATTCCAATGCAGTTTCTGTGTTTCATCGTCAACGTGAAGGTCGATTGGATACAGTAAAACTCAAGTGAAGCATCGGAATCTATAACTGGTCTCACAAGAAGGAGTAAAATCGTAGAAAGTAAGAAGAGACTGTCTTCTTGTACTTAGGTCGGCATCGTGTCTTTTGTATTTAATTCCGATGCATTTTCTGTGTTTCGTCGTCAATGTGAGGCTCCAAGGGATACAGTAAACCTGACGTGAGGCATCGGAATATAAAACTGGTCTCACAGGTCGGGCTCATTGCATAGACAGTAAGAAGAGTCGCTCTTCTTGCACTTAAGTCGGCATTGTGCCTTTTGTATATAATTCCGATGCAATTCCTGTGTTTCAGCGTCAATGTGAAGGTCCAAGGGATACGGTAAACCTGAAGTGAAGCATCGGAATGTAAAACTGGTCTCACAGGAAAGCCTCAAATCATAGAGAGTAAGTAGAGTCATTCTTCTTGTACTTAAGTCGGCATTGTGCCTTTTGTATTTAATTCAAAGTCAATTTCTGTGTTTCATCGTCAATGTGAAGCTGCAAGACATACAGTAAACCAGAAGTGAAGCATCGGTATCTAAAACTAGTCTCACTAGAAAGGCTTAAATCATAGACAGTAAGAAGAGTCAGTCTTCTTGTACATAAGTCAGCATTGTGCCCTTTGTGTACAATTCCGATGTAATATCTGTGTTTCATCGTACATGTTAAGGTCCAAGGGATACAGTAAACCAGAAGTAAAGGATTTGGATCTACAACTGGTCTCACAGGAAAGGCTCCTAACATAGAGAGTAAGTGGAGTAAGTCTTCTTGTACTTAAGTCGGCATTGTGACGTTTGAATTTAATTTCAATGCAATTTCTGTGTTTCATCGTCAATGTGAAGCTCCAAGCGATACACAAAACCTGAAGTGAAGCATCGGTATCTAAAACTGGTCTCACTGGAAAGGCTCAGAACATAGACAGTAGGAAGAGTCAGTCTTCTTGTACTTAAGTCGGCATTGTGCCCTTTGTATATAATTCCGATGCAATATCTGTGTTTCATCGTACATGTGAAGGTTCAAGGGATACACAAAACCTGAAGTGAAGCATCGGTATCTAAAACTGGTCTCACTGGAAAGGCTCAAAACATAGACAGTAGGAAGAGTCAGTCTTCTTGTACTTAAGTCGGCATTGTGCCCTTTGTATATATTTCCGATGCAATATCTGTGTTTCATCGACCATGTGAAGGTCCAAGGGATACAATAAACCTGAAGTGAAGCATCGGAATCTAAAACTTGTCTCGCAGGAATCGCTCATAACATAGACAGTAAATATAGACAGTCCTCTTGTACTTAAGTCGGCATTGTGGCTTTTGTATTTAATTCCAATGCAATTTCTGTGTTTCATCGTCAATGTGAAGGTCCAAGGGATACAGTAAACCCGAAGTGAAGCATCGGTATCTAAAACTGGTCTCACTGGAAAGGTTAAAAACATAGACAGTGGGAAAAGTCAGTCTTCTTGCACTTATGTCGGCATAGTGCCCTTTGTAAATAATTCCGATGTAATATCTGTGTTTCATCGTCCATGTGAAGGTCCAAGGGATGTAGTAAACCAGAGGTCAAGTATCGCAATGTAAAACTGGTCTCACAGGAAAAGCTCAAATCATAGACAGTAAGAAGGGTCAGTGATCTTGTACTTAAGTCAGCACTGTGCTTTTTGTATTGAATTCCGATGCAATTACTGTGTTTCATCGCGAAAGTGAAGGTCCAAGGGATACAGTAAATCTGAAGTGAAGCATCGGAATCTAAAACTGGTCTCACAAGAAGGAGTCAAAACATAGGAAGTAAGAACAGTGAGTATTCTTGTACTTAGGAGGGCATTGTGCCCTTTGTACTTAATTAAGATGAAATTTCTGTGTTTCATCGCCAATGGGAAAGTCCATGGGATACAGTAAACCTGAAGTGAAGCATTGGAATATAAAACTGGTCCCACAGGAAGGGCCAAAACACAGAAAGTAAGAAGAGTCAGTCATCTTGTACTTAAGTCGGCATTGTGCCTTTTGTATTTAATTTCAATGCAATTTCTGTGTTTCATCGTCAATGTGAAGCTCCAAGCGATACACAAAACCTGAAGTGAAGCATCGGTATCTAAAACTGGTCTCACTGGAAAGGCTCAAAACATAGACAGTAGGAAGAGTCAGTCTTCTTGTTCTTAAGTCGGCATTGTGCCCTTTGTATATAATTCCGATGCAATATCTGTGTTTCATCGTACATGTGAAGGTCCAAGGGATACAGTAAACCTAAGGTGAAGCATCGGAACCTAAATCTGGTCTAACAGGAAAGGCTCAAAACATAGACAGTTGGAAGGGTCAGCCTTCTTGTACCTAAGTCTGCATTGTGCCCTTTGTATTTAATTCCGATGCAATTTCTGCGTTTCATCGTCGATGTGAAGGTCCAAGTTATGCAGTAAACCTGAAGTGAAACATCGGAATCTAAAACAGGTCTCACAGGAAAGGCTCAAAGCATAGACAGTAGGAAGAGTCAGTCTTCTTGTACTTAAGTTGGCATTGTGCTTTTGTATTTAATTCCGATACAACTTCTGTGTTTCATCGTCAATGTGATGGTCCAAGGGATACAGTAAACCTGTAGTGAAGCATCGGAATCTAAGACTGGTCTCACAGGAAAGGCTCAAAACAAAGACAGTAAGAAGAGTCAGTCTTCTTGTACATAAGTCGGCATTGTGCCTTTTGTATTTAAATCCGATGCAATTTCTGTGTTTCAACGTCAATGTGAAGGTCAATGGGTTACAGTCAACACGAAGTGAAGCACCGGTATCTAAAACTGGTCTCACAGGAAGGGCTCAGGGCATAGACAACAAGAAGAGACAGCCTTCTGGTACTTAAGACGGCAGTGTGCCATTTGTATTTAATTCCGATGCAATTCGTGTGTATCATCGTCAATGTGAAGGTCCAAGGGATACAGTGAACCAGGAGTGAAGCATCGGAATCAAAAACTAGACTCACAGGAAAGGTTCAAAGCATAGAGAGTAAGAAGAGCCAGTCTTCTTTTACTTAAGTCGGCATTGTGCCTTTTGTATATAATTCAGATGCAATTTCTGTGTCTGATCGTCAATGCGAAGCTCCAATGGATACAGTACACCTGAAATGAAGCATCGTAATCTAAAACTGGTCTCACAGGAAAGGCTCAAAACATAGACAGTAAGAAGAGTCAGTCTTCTGGTACATAAGTCGGCATTGTGACTTTTGAATTTAATTCCGATGCAAGTTCTGTGTTTCATCGTCAATGCGATGCTCAAACTGATGCAATACACCTGAAGTGAAGCATCAGAATCTAAAAATGGTCTCACATGATAGGCTCAAACCATACACATTAAGAAGGGTCAGTCTTCTTGTACTTAATTCGGCATTGTGCCTTTTGTATTTAATTCCAATGCAATTTCTGTGTTTCATCGTCAATATGAAGCTCCAAGGAATGCAGTAAACATGAAGTGAAGCATCGGTATCTGAAACTGGTCTCACAGGAAAGGCTCAGAACATAGACGGTAGGAAGTGTCTGTCTTCTTGAACTTAAGTCGGCATTGTGCCTTTTGTATTTATTTCCAATGCAATTTCTGTGTTTCATCGTCAATATGAAGCTCCAAGGAATGCAGTGAACATGAAGTGAAGCATCGGTATCTGAAACTGGTCTCACAGGAAAGGCTCAAAGCATAGACAGTAGGAAGAGTCAGTATTCTCGTACTTAAGGCGGCATTGTGCCCTTTGTATTTAATTCCGATGCAATTTCTGTGGTTTATCGTCAATTCGAAGGTCCATGGATTACAGTAAACCTGAAGTGAAAAATTGGAATCTAAAACAGGTCTCACATGAAAGGCTCAAAACATTGGCAGTAAGAAGAGTCAGTCTTCTTGTACTTAAGTCGGCATTGTGCATTTTGTATTTAGTACTGATGTAATATCTGTGTTTCATCGTCAATGTGATGGTCGAAGGGATGCAGAAAACCTTAAGGGAAGCATCGGAATCTAAAACTTGTCTCATAGGAAAGGCTCAAAGCATAGACAGTAAGTAGAGTAAGCCTCCTTGTACTTAAGTCGGCATTGTGCCTCTTGTATGGAATTCCGATGCAATTTCTATGTTTCATACTGAATGTGAAGGTCAAAGGGATACAGTAAAACTGAAGTGAAGCATCGGAATCTATAACTGGTCTCACAAGAAGGAGTAAAATCATAGAAAGTAAGAAGAGTCAGTCTTCTTGTACTTAGGTCGGCATCGTGCCTTTTGTATTTAATTCCGATGAATTTTCTGTGTTTCATCGTCAATGTGAGGCTCCAAGGGATACAGTAAACCTGAAGTGAGGCATCGGAATCCAAAACTGGTCTCACAGGTCGGGCTCATTGCATAGACAGTAAGAAGAGTCTATCTTCTTGTACTTAAGTCGGCATTGAGCCTTTTGTGTATAATTCCGATGCAATTTCTGTGTTTCAGCGTCAATGTGAGGGTCCAAGGGAAACGGGAAACCTGAAGTGAAGCATCGGAATCTAAAACTGGTTTCACAGGAAATCCTCAAATCATAGAGAGTAAGCAGAGTCATTCTTCTTGTACTTAAGTCGGCATTGTGCCTTTTGTATTTAATTCAAAGTCAATTTCTGTGTTTCATCGTCAATGTGAAGCTCCAAGAGATACAGTAAACCAGAAGTGAAGCATCGGTATCTAAAACTAGTCTCACTAGAAATGCTTAAATCATAGACAGTAAGAAGAGTCAGTCTTCTTGTACATAAGTCAGCATTGTGCCCTTTGTGTACAATTCCGATGCAATATCTGTGTTTCATCGTACATGTTAAGGTCCAAGGGATACAGTAAACCAGAAGTAAAGGATTTGGATCTACAGCTGGTCTCACAGTAAAGGCTCCTAACATAGAGAGTAAGTAGAGTAAGTCTTCTTGTACTTAAGTCGGCATTGTGCCTTTTGTATTTAATTCAAAAGCAATTTCTGTGCTTTATCGTCAATGTAAAGCTCCAAGGGATACAAAAAACCTGAAGTGAAGAATCGGCATCTAAAACTCGTGTCACTGGAAAGGCTCAAAACATAGACAGTAGGAAATGTCAGTCTTCTTGTACTTAAGTCTGCATTGTGCCCTTTGTATTTAATTCCGATGCAATTTCTGTGTTTCATCGTCGATGTGAAGGTCCAAGTTATGCAGTAAACCTGAAGTGAAACATCGGAATCTAAAACAGGTCTCACAGGAAAGGCTCAAAGCATAGACAGTAGGAAGAGTCAGTCTTTTTGTACTTAAGTCGGCATTGTGCTTTTGTATTTAATTCCGATACAACTTCTGTGTTTCATCGTCAATGTGATGGTCCAAGGGATACAGTAAACCTGAAGTGAAGCATCGGAATCTAAAACTGGTCTCACAGGAAAAGCTCAAAACAAAGACAGTAAGAAGAGTCAGTCTTCTTGTACCTAAGTCGGCATTGTGCCTTTTGTATTTAAATCCGATGCAATATATGTGTTTCATCGTCAATGTGAAGGTCCATGGGTTACAGTCAACCTGAAGTGAAGCATCGGTATCTAAAACTGGTCTCAGAGGAAGGGCTCAGGGCATAGACAATAAGAAGGGACAGTCTTCTGGTACTTAAGACGGCATTGTGCCATTTGTATTTAATTCCGATGCAATTCGTGTGTATCATCGTCAACGTGAAGGTCCAAGGGATACAGTGAACCGGGAGTGAGCCATCGGAATCAAAAACTAGTCTCACAGGAAAGGTTCAAAGCATAGAGAGTAAGAAGAGCCAGTCTTCTTTTACTTAAGTCGGCATTGTGCCTTTTGTATATAATTCGGATGCAATTTCTGTGTTTGATCGTCAATGCGAAGCTCCAAGGGATACAGTACACCAGAAATGAAGCATCGTAATCTAAAACTGGTCTCACAGGAAAGGCTCAAAACATAGACAGTCAGAAGAGTCAGTCTTCTTGTACTTAAGTTGGCATTGTGACTTTTGAATTTAATTCCGATGCAAGTTCTGTGTTTCATCGTCAATGCGATGCTCAAACTGATGCAGTACACCTGAAGTGAATCATCAGAATCTAAAAATGGTCTCACATGATAGGCTCAAAACATACACATTAAGAAGTGTCAGTCTACTTGTACTTAAGTCGGCATTGTGCCTTTTGTATTTAATTCCAATGTAATTTCTGTGTTTCATCGTCAATGTGAAGGTCCAAGGGATACAGGTAACCTGAAGTGAACCATCGGAATCTAAAACTGGTCTCACAGGATAGGCTCAAAACATAGATAGTAAGAAGAGTCTGTCTGCTTTTACTTAAGTCGGCATTGTGCCTTTTGTATTTAATTCCAATGCAATTTCTGTGTTTCATCGTCAATATGAAGCTCCAAGGAATGCAGTAAACATGAAGTGAAGCATCGGTATCTGAAACTGGTCTCACAGGAAAGGCTCAGAACATAGACAGTAGGAAGTGTCTGTCTTCTTGAACTTAAGTCGGCATTGTGCCCTGTGTATGTAATTCCAATGCAATATCTGTCTTTCATCGTTCATGTGACGGTCCAAGGGATACAGTAAACCCGAAGCGAAGCATCGGAATCTAAAACTGCTCTCACATTAAAGGCTCAAACATAGAAAGTTGGAAGAGTCAGTATTCTCGTACTTAAGTCAGCATTGTGATCTTTGTATTTAATTCCGATGTAATTTCTGTGTTTTATCGTCAATTCGAAGATCCAAGGATTACAGTAAACCTGAAGAAAAATTGGAATCTAAGACAGGTCAAACATGAAAGGCTCAAAACATTGGCAGTAAGAAGAGTCAGTCTTCTTGTACTTAAATCGGCATTGTGCATTTTGTATGTAATTCTGATGTAATGTCTGTGTTTCATCGTCAATGTGATGGTCGAAGGGATGCTGAAAACCTTAAGGGAAGCATCGGAATCTAAAACTTGTCTCACAGGAAAGTCTCAAAGCATAGACAGTAAGTAGAGTAAGCCTCCTTGTACTTAAGTCGGCATTATGCCTTTTGAATTTAATTCCAATGCAATTGCTGTGTTTCATCGTCAATGTGAAGCTCCAAGCGATACACTAAATCTGAAGTGAAGCATTGGTATCTAAAACTGGTCTCACTGGAAAGGCTCAAAACATAGACAGTAGGAAATGGCAGTCTTCTTGTACTTAAGTCGGTATTGTACCCTTTGTATATGATTCCGATGCAATATCTGTGTTTTATCGTCGATGTGAAGGTCCAAGTTATACCGTAAACCTGAAGTGAAACATCGGAATATAAAACAGGTCTCACAGGAAAGGCTCAAAGCATAGACAGTAGGAAGAGTCAGTATTCTTGTACTTAAGTCGGAATGGGCTTTTGTATTTAATTCCGATACAACTTCTGTGTTTCATCGTCAATGTGAAGGTCCAAGGGATACAGTAAACCTGGAGTGAAGCATCGGAATCTCAAACTAGTCTCACAGCAAAGGCTCAAAGCATAGACAGTAAGAAGAGCCTGTCTTCTTGTACTTAAGTCGGCATTGTGCTTTTTGTATTTAATTCCGATGCAACTTCTGTGTTCCATTGTCAATGTGATGGCCTAACGGATGCAGTAAACCTGAAGTGAAGCATCGGAATCTAAAACTGGTCCTACAGGAAAGGTTCAAAACATAGCCAGAAAGAAGAGTCAGTCTTCTTGTACTTAAGTCGGCATTGTGCGTTTTGTATTATATTCCGATGCAATCTCTGTGTTTCATCGTCAATGTGAAGGTCCATGGGTTACAGTCAACCTGAAGTGAAGCATCGGTATCTAAAACTGGTCTCATAGGAAGGGCTCAGGGCATAGAGAACTAGGAGTGTCAGTCCTCTTGTACTTAAGTCGACATTGTGCTTTTGTATATAATTCCGATGCAATTTCTGTGTTTTACCGTCAATGTGAAGGACGAAGGGATACAGGAAACTTGAAGTGAAGCATCGGAATCTAAAACTGGTCTCACAGGAAAGGCTCAAAGCATAGACAGTAACTAGAGTCAGCCTTCTTGAACTTAAGTCGGCATTGTGCCTTTTGTATTTAATTCCAATGCTATTTCTGTGTTTCATTGTCTATGTGAAGCTCCAAGCGATACAGTAAACCTGAAGTGAAGCATCGGTATCTAATAACGGTCTCATTGGAAAGGCTCAAAACATAGACAGTAGGAAGAGACAGTCTTCTTGTACTTAAGTCGGCATTGTGCCCTTTGTATATAATTCCGATGCAATATCTGTGTTTCATCGTACATGTGAAGGTCCAAGGGATACAGTAAACCTAAAGTGAAGCATCGGAATCTAAAACTGGTCTCACAGGAAAGGCTCAAAGCATAGACAGTTGGAAAAGTCAGTCTTCTTGTACTTAAGTCTGCATTGTGCCCTTCGTATTTAATTCCGATGCAATTTCTGTGTTTCATCGTCCATATGAAGGTCCAAGGGATACAGTAAACCTGAAGTGAAACATCGGAATCTAAAACAGGTCTCACGGGAAAGGCTCAAAGAATAGACAGTAGGAAGGGTCAGTCTTATAGTACATAAGTCGGCATTGTGCTTTTGTATTTAATTCCGATACAACTTTAGAGTTTCATCGTCAATGTGATGGTCCAAGGGATACAGTAGACTTGAAGTGAAGCATCGCAATCTAAAACTGGTCTCACAGGAAAGGCTCAAATGATAGACAGTAAGAAGTGTCACTCTTCCGTTATTTATGTCGGCATTGTGCCTGCAGTATTTACTTACGATACTATTTCTGTGTTTCATCGTCAATGTGAAGCTCGAAGGGATAAAGTACACCTGCAGTGAAGCTCCAGAATCCAAAACGGGTCTCACATGAAAGGCTCAAAACATAGACAGTAAGAAGAGACCGTCCTCTTGTACTTAAGTCGGCATTGTGCCTATTGTATATAATTCCGATGCAATTTCTGTGTTTCATCGTCAATGTGAGGGTCGATGGGATACAGTCAACCTGAAGTGAAACATCGGTATCTAAAACTGGTCTCACAGGAAGGGCTCAGGGCATAGACAATAAGAAGAGACAGTCTTCTTATACTTAAGACGGCACTGTGCCTTTTGTGCTTAAATCCGATGCAATTTCTGTGTTTCATCGTCAATGTGAAGGCCCAAAGGATACAGTAAAACTGACGTGAAGCATCGGAATCTAAAATTGGTCACACAGGAAAGGCTCAAATTATAGACAGCAAGAAGAGTCAGTCTTCTTGTACTTAAGTCGGCATTGTGCCTTTTGTAATTAATTCCGACGCAATTTCTGGGCTTCATCGTCAATGTGAAGCTCGAAGGGATACAGAACACCTGAAGTGAAGCATCGGTATCTAAAACTGGTCTCACAGGAAGGGCTCAGAGCATGGACAATAAGAAGAGTCAGTCTTCTTATACTTAAGACGGTATTGTGCCTTTTGTACATAATTCCAATGCAATTTCTGTGTTTCATCATCAATGTGAAGATCGATTGCATACAGTAAACCTGAATTGAAGCATCAGTATCTGAAACTGGTTTCACACGAAGGGCTCAGAGCATAGACAATCGGAATAGTTAGTCTTCTTATACTTAAAATGGCTTTCTGATTTTTGTATTTAATTCCTATGCAATATCTGTGTTTCATAGTCAATGTGAAGGTCCAAGGGATACAGTAAGCCTCAAGTGAAACATCGCAATCTAAATCTTGGTTCACATGAAAGGTTCAAAACATAGACAGTAAGAAGCTTCGGTCATCTTGTACTTAAGCCGGCATTGTATATATTGTATTTATTTCTGATGCAATTTCTGTGTTTCTTCGTCAATGTGAAGGTCGAAGGGATACAGTAAACCTGAAGTGAAGGATCGGAATCGAAACTGGTCTCTCAGGAAAGGCTCTAAAATAGACAGTAAATAGAGTCAGTCCTCTTGTACTTATGTCGGCTTTGTGCCTTTTGTATTTAATTCCAATGCAAAGTCTGTGTTTCATCGTCAATGTGATGGTCCTAGGGATACAGCAAACCTGAAGTGAAGCATTCGAATATAAAACTGGTCACCCATGTAAGGCTCAAAACATAGACAGTAAGAAGAGTCAGTCTTCTTGTACATAAGTTGGCATAGTTCCTATTTTACTGAATTCCATGCAAAATCGGTGTTTCTTTGTCAATGTAAAGGTACAAGGGGTATAGTAAACCTGAACTGAAGCATGGGAATCTAAAATTGGTCGCACAGGAGAGGCTCAAACCATTGAAGGTAAGAAGAGTCTGTCTTCTTGTACTTAAGTCGGCGTTGTGCCTTTTGTACTTAATTCCGATGCAATTTCTTTGTTTCGTCCTCAATGTGAAGCTCCAAGGGATACTGTAAACCTAAAGTGAAGCATCGGAAACTAAAACTGGTCTCACTGGAAAGGCTCAAAACATAGACAATAAGTAGAGGCAGTCATCTTGTACTTAAGTCGGCATTGTGCCTTTTGTATTTATTTCCAATGCAATTTCTGTGTTTCATCGTCAATGTGATGGTCCAAGGGATACAGTAAACCTGAAGTGAAGCATCGGAATCTAAAACTGGTCTCACAGGAAAAGCTCAAAACAAAGACAGTAAGAAGAGTCAGTCTTCTTGTACCTAAGTCGGCATTGTGCCTTTTGTATTTAAATCCGATGCAATTTCTGTGTTTCATCATCAATGTGAAGGTCCATGGGTTACAGTCAACCTAAAGTGAAGCATCGGTATCTAAAACTGGTCTCACAGGAAGGGCTCAGGGCATAGACAATAAGAAGGGACAGTCTTCTGGTACTTAAGACGGCATTGTGCCATTTGTATTTAATTCCGATGCAATTCGTGTGTATCATCGTCAACGTGAAGGTCCAAGGGATACAGTGAACCAGGGGTGAGGCATCGGAATCAAAAACTAGTCTCACAGGAAAGGTTCAAAGCATAGAGAGTAAGAAGAGCCAGTCTTCTTTTACTTAAGTCGGCATTGTGCCTTTTGTATATAATTCCGATGCAATTTCTGTGTTTGATCGTCAATGCGAAGCTCCAAGGGATACAGTACACCTGAAATGAAGCATCGTAATCTAAAACTGGTCTCACAGGAAAGGCTCAAAACATAGACAGTCAGAAGAGTCAGTCTTCTTGTACTTAAGTTGGGATTGTGACTTTTGAATTTAATTCCGATGCAAGTTCTGTGTTTCATCGTCAATGCGATGCTCAAACTGATGCAGTACACCTGAAGTGAAGCATCAGAATCTAAAAATGGTCTCACATGATAGGCTCAAAACATACACATTAAGAAGGGTCAGTCTTCTTGTACTTAAGTCGGCATTGTGCCTTTTGTATTTAATTCCAATGTAATTTCTGTGTTTCATCGTCAATGTGAAGGTCCAAGGGATACAGGAAACCTGAAGTGAAGCATCGGAATCTAAAACTGGTCTCACAGGAGAGGCTCAAAACATAGACAGTAAGAAGAGTCAGTCTGCTTTTACTTAAGTCGGCATTGTGCCTTTTGTATTTAATTCCAATGCAATTTCTGTGTTTCGTCGTCAATATGAAGCTCCAAGGAATGCAGTAAACATGAAGTGAAGCATCGGTATCTGAAACTGGTCTCACAGGAAAGGCTCAGAACATAGACAGTTGGAAGTGTCTGTCTTCTTGAACTTAAGTCGGCATTGTGCCCTGTGTATGTAATTCCGATGCAATATCTGTCTTTCATCGTTCATGTGACGGTCCAAGGGATACAGTAAACCCGAAGCGAAGCATCGGAATCTAAAACTGGTCTCACAGGAAAGGTTCAAACATAGATAGTAGGAAGAGTCAGTATTCTCGTACTTAAGTCGGCATTGTGCCCTTTGCATTTCAATCCGATGTAATTTCTGTGTTTTATCGTCAATTCGAAGTTCCAAGGATTACAGTAAACCTGAAGTGAAAAATTGGAATCCAAAACAGGTCTCACATGAAAGGCTCAAAACATTGGCAGTAAGAAGAGTCAGTCTTCTTGTACTTAAGTCGGCATTGTGCATTTTGTATTTAATTCTGATGTAATTTCTGTGTTTCATCGTCAATGTGATGGTCGAAGGGATGCAGAAAACCTTAAGGGAAGCATCGGAATCTAAGACTTGTCTCACAGGTGAGTCTCAAAGCATAGACAGTAAGTGGAGTAAGCCTCCTTGTACTTGAGTCGGCATTGTGCCTTTTGAATTTAATTCCAATGCAATTGCTGTGTTTCATCGTCAATGTGAAGCTCCAAGCGATACACTAAATCTGAAGTGAAGCATCGGTATCTAAAACTGGTCTCACTGGAAAGGCTCAAAACATAGACAGTAGGAAGAGAAAGTCTTCTTGTACTTAAGTCGGTATTGTACCCTTTGTATATGATTCCGATGCAATATCTGTGTTTCATCGTACATGTGAAGGTCCAAGGGATACAGTAAACCTAAGGTGAAGCATCGGAATCTAAATCTGGTCTAACAGGAAAGGCTGTAAACATAGACAGTTGGAAGAGTCAGTTTTCTTGTACCTAAGTCTGCATTGTGCCCTTTGTATTTAATTCCGATGCAATATCTGTGTTTTATCGTCGATGTGAAGGTCCAAGTTATACCGTAAACCTGAAGTGAAACATCGGAATATAAAACAGGTCTCACAGGAAAGGCTCAAAGCATAGACAGTAGGAAGGGTCAGTCTTCTTGTACTTAAGTCGGCATTGTGCTTTTGTATTTAATTCCGATACAACTGCTGTGTTTCATCGTCAATGTGATGGTCCAAAGGGTACAGTATACCTGAAGTGAAGCATCGTCATCTAAAACTGGTCACACAGAAAGGCTCAAAACATAGACAGTAAGAAGAGTCAGACTTCTTGTACTTAAGTCTGCATTGTGCGTTTTGTATTTAATTCCGATGCATTTCTGTGTTTCATTGTCAATGTGAAGCTGGAAGGGATAAAGTGCACCTGAAGTGAAGCATCAGAATCTAAAACTGGTCTCACATGAAAGGCACAAAACATAAACGGTAAGAAGAGTCAGTCCTCTTGTACTTAAGTCGACATTGTGCCTTTTGTATATAATTCCGATGCAATTTCTGTGTTTCACCGTCAAGGTGAAGGTCGATGTGATACAGTCAACCAGAGGTGAAGCATCGGTATCTGAAACCGATCTCACTGGAAGGGCTCAGGGGATAGACAATAAGAAGTGACAGTCTTATTATACTTAAGACGGCATTGTGACATTGGTATTTAATTCCGATGCAATTTCTGTGTTTCATCGTCAATGTGAAGGTCCAAGGGATACAGTAAAACTAAGGTGAAGCATCGGAATCTAAATCTGGTCTAACAGGAAAGGCTGTAAACATAGACAGTTGGAAGAGTCAGTTTTCTTGAACCTAAGTCTGCATTGTGCCCTTTGTATTTAATTCCGATGCAATATCTGTGTTTTATCGTCGATGTGAAGGTCCAAGTTATACCGTAAACCTGAAGTGAAACATCGGAATATAAAACAGGTCTCACAGGAAAGGCTCAAAACATAGACAGTAGGAAGAGTCAGTCTTCTTGTACTTAAGTCGGCATTGTGCTTTTGTATTTAATTCCGATACAACTTCTGTGTTTCATCGTCAATGTGATGGTCCAAAGGAAACAGTATACCTGAAGTGAAGCATCGTCATCTAAAACTGGTCACACAGGAAAGGCTCAAAGCATAGACAGTAAGAAGAGCCTGTCTTCGTGTACTTAAGTCAGCACTGTGCTTTTTGTATTTAATTCCGATGCAACTTCTGTGTTCCATTGTCAATGTGATGGCCTAGCGGATGCAGTAAACCTGAAGTGAAGCATCGGAATCTAGAACTGGTCCCACAGGAAAGGTTCAAAACATAGACAGAAAGAAGAGTCAGTCGTCTTGTACTTAAGTCGGCATTGTGCGTTTTGTATTATATTCCGATGCAATTTCTGTGTTTCATCGTCAATGTGAAGGTCCATGGGTTACAGTCAACCTGAAGTGAAGCATCGGTATCTAAAACTGGTCTCATAGTAAGGGCTCAGGGCATAGACAACTAGAAGTGTCAGTCCTCTTGTACTTAAGTCGACATTGTGCTTTTGTATATAATTCCGATGCAATTTCTGTGTTTCAACGTCAATATGAAGGACGAAGGGATACAGGAAACCTGAAGTGAAGCATCGGAATCTAAAACTGGTCTCACAGGAAAGGCTCAAAGCATAGACAGTAACTAGAGTCAGCCTTCTTGAACTTAAGTCGGCATTGTGCCTTTTGTATTTATTTCCAATGCTATTTCTGTGTTTAATTGTCTATGTGAAGCTCCAAGCGATACAGTAAACCTGAAGTGAAGCATCGTTATCTAATACTGGTCTCACTGGAAAGGCTCAAAACATAGACAGTAGGAAGAGTCAGTCTTCTTGTACTTAAGTCGGCATTGTGCCCTTTGTATATAATTCCGATGCAATATCTGTGTTTCATCGTACATGTGAAGGTCCAAGGGATACAGTAAACCTAAAGTGAAGCATTGGAATCTAAAAATGGTCTCACAGGAAAGGCTCAAAGCATAGACAGTTGGAAAAGTCAGTCTTCTTGTACTTAAGTCTGCATTGTGCCCTTCGTATTTAATTCCGATGCAATTTCTGTGTTTCATCGTCCATATGAAGGTCCAACGGATACAATTAACCTGAGGTGAAACATCGGAATCTAAAACACGTCTCACGGGAAAGGCTCTAAGAATAGGCAGTAGGAAGGGTCAGTCTTATAGTACATAAGTCGGCATTGTGCTTTCGTATTTAATTCCGATACAACTTCAGAGTTTCATCGTCAATGTGATGGTCCAAGGGATACAGTAGACTTGAAGTGAAGCATCGCAATCTAAAACTGGTCTCACAGGAAAGGCTCAAAAGATAGACAGTAAGAAGTGTCACTCTTCTCTTATTTATGTCGGCATTGTGCCTGCAGTATTTACTTCCGATACTATTTCTGTGTTTCATCGTCAATGTGAAGCTCGAAGGAATAAAGTACACCTGCAGTGAAGCTCCAGAATCCAAAACGGGTCTCACATGAAAGGCTCAAAACATAGACAGTAAGAAGAGACCGTCCTCTTGTACTTAAGTCGGCATTGTGCCTTTTGTATTCATTTCCAATGCCATTTCTGTGTTTCATCGTCAATGTGAAGGTGATAGGGATACAGTAAAAGTGAAGTGAAGCATCGGAATGTAAAACTGGTCTCACTGGAAAGGCACAAAGCATAGTAAGATGAAACAGTCTTCTTGTATTTAAGTCGGCATAGAATCTTTTGTACTTAATTCCGATGCAATCTCTGTGTTTCGTCGTCAATGTGAAGGTCCAAGGGATACAGTAAACGAGAAAGTGAAGCATCGGTATCTAAAACCGGTCTCACTGGAAAGGCTCAAATCATAGACAGTAGGAAGAGTCAGTCTTCTTGTACTTAAGTCGGCATTGTTCATTTTTTATGTAATTCCGATGCAATATCTATGTTACATCGTCCATCTGAAGGCCCGAGGGATGCAGTAAATCTGAAGTGAAGCATCGGTATCTAAAACTGGTCTCACAGGAAACGCTCAAAACATAGACAATAAGAAGAGCCAGTCTTCTTGTACTTAAGTCGGCATTCTGCCTTTTGAATTTAATTCCGATGTAATTTCTGTGTTTCATCGTCAATGTGAAGGTCGAAGGGATACAGAAAACCTGATGTGAAGCATCGGAATCGAAAACTCGTCTCACAGGAAAGGATCAAAACATAGACAGTAAGTAGAGTCAGTCCTCTTGCACTCAAGTCGGCATTGTGGCTTTTGCATATTATTCCAATGCAATTTCTGTGTTTCATCGACAATGTGAAGGTCGATGGGATACAGTCATCCTGAAGTGAAGCGTCGGTATCTAAAACTGGTCTCACAGGAAACTCTCAAAACATAGCCATTAAGAAGAGCCAGTCTTCTTGTACTTAATTTGGCATTGTGTCTATTGTATTTAATTAAGAAGCAATTTCTGTGTTGAATCTTCAATGTGATGGTCCAAGTGATACAGTAAACCAGTGGTGAAGCATCGGTATCAAAAACTGGCCTCAAAGGAAAGGCTCAAATCGTTGACAGTAGGAAGAGTCAGTCTTCTCGTACTTATGTCGATATTGTGCATTTGTATTAAATTCCGATACAATTTCTGTGTTTCATCGTCAATGAGATGGTCCAAGAGAGACTGTAAACCAGAAGAGAAGCATCGGAATCTAAAACTGGTCTCACATGAATGGCTCAAAACATAGACAGAAAGAAGAGTCAGTCTGCTTGTACTTACGTCGGCATTGTGTGTATTGTATTTAATTACGATGCAATTTCTGTGTTTCTTCGTCAATGTGAAGGTCCAAATGTTACAGTAAAACGGAAGTGAAGCATCGGAATCTAACACTGGTCACAAAGGAAGGGCCTAAAACATAGACATTAAGAGGAATCAGTCTACTTGTGCCTTTTGTATTTAATTCCGATGCAATTTCTGTGCTTCATCGTCAATGCGAAGGTCCTAGGGATACAGTAAAAGTGAAGTGAAGCATCGGAATGTAAAACTGGTCTCACTGGAAAGGCACAAAACATAGTAAGATGAAACAGTCTTCTTATACTTAAATCGGCATAGAACCTTTTGTACTTAATTCCGACGCAATCTCTGTGTTTCGTCGTCAATGTGAAGGCCCAAGGGATACAGTAAACGTGAAGTGAGGCATCGGTATCTAAAACTGGTCTCACTGGAAAGGCTCAAATCATAGACAGTAGGAATAATCAGTCTTCTTGTACTTAAGTCGGCATTGTTCATTTTTTATGTAATTCCGATGCAATATATGAGTTTCATCGTCCATCTGAAGGCCCAAGGGATGCAATAAATCTGAAGTGAAGCATCGGTATCTAAAACTGGTGTCACAGGAAAGGCTCAAAACATAGACAGTAAGAAGAATTAGTCTTCTTGTACTTAAGTCACCATTGTGCCTTTTGTATTTTATTCCGATGCAATTTCTGTGTTTCATCGTCAATGTGAAGCTCGAAGGGATACAGTACACCTGCAATGAAGCTCCAGAATCTAAAACTGGTCTGATATGAAAGGCTCAAATCATAGAGAGTAAGAAGAGTCAATCCTCTTGTACTTAAGTCGGCAATGTGCCTTTTGTATGTAAATCCGAAGCAATTTCTGTGTTTCATCGACAATGTGAAGGTCGATGGGATACAGTCATCCTGAAGTGAAGCATCGGTATCTAAAACTGGTCTCACAGGAAAGGCTCAAAACATAGCCATTAAGAAGAGCCAGTCTTCTTGTACTTAATTCGGCATTGTGTCTATTGTATTTAATTAAGAAGCAATTTCTGTGTTGAATCTTCAATGTGATGGTCCAAGTGATACAGTAAACCAGTGGTGAAGCATCGGTATCAAAAACTGGCCTCAAAGGAAAGGCTCAAATCGTTGACAGTAGGAAGAGTCAGTCTTCTCGTACTTATGTCGATATTGTGCATTTGTATTTAATTCCGATACAATTTCTGTGTTTCATCCTCAATGAGATGGTCCAAGAGAGACTGTAAACTAGAAGAGAAGCATCGGAATCTAAAACTGGTCTCACATGAATGGCTCAAAACATAGACAGAAAGAAGAGTCAGTCTGCTTGTACTTACGTCGGCATTGTGTGTATTGTATTTAATTACGAT
This sequence comes from Schistocerca americana, assembly GCF_021461395.2. Classification (NCBI taxonomy): domain Eukaryota; kingdom Metazoa; phylum Arthropoda; class Insecta; order Orthoptera; family Acrididae; genus Schistocerca; species Schistocerca americana. Next base: position 644,680,923 of record NC_060123.1, read on the forward strand.
GCAATTTCTGTGTTTCTTCGTCAATGTGAAGGTCCAAATGTTACAGTAAAACGGAAGTGAAGCATCGGAATCTAACACTGGTCACAAAGGAAGGGCCTAAAACATAGACATTAAGAGGAGTCAGTCTACTCGTGCCTTTTGTATTTAATTCCGATGCAATTTCTGTGCTTCATCGTCAATGTGAAGGTCCTAGGGATACAGTAAAAGTGAAGTGAAGCATCGGAATGTAAAACTGGTCTCACTGGAAAGGCACAAAACATAGTAAGATGAAACAGCCTTCTTATACTTAAATCGGCATAGAACCTTTTGTACTTAATTCCGATGCAATCTCTGTGTTTCGTCGTCAGTGTGAAGGCCCAAGGGATACAGTAAACGTGATGTGAAGCATCGGTATCTAAAACTGGTCTCACTGGAAAGGCTCAAATCATAGACAGTAGGAATAATCAGTCTTCTTGTACTTAAGTCGGCATTGTGCCCTTTGCATATAATTCCGATGCAATATCTGTGTTTCATCGTACATGTGAAGGTCCAAGGGATACAGTAAACCTAAAGTGAAGCATTGGAATCTAAAAATGGTCTCACAGGAAAGGCTCAAAGCATAGACAGTTGGAAAAGTCAGTCTTCTTGTACTTAAGTCTGCTTTGTGCCCTTCGTATTTAATTCCGATGCAATTTCTGTGTTTCATCGTCCATATGAAGGTCCAACGGATACAATTAACCTGAAGTGAAACATCGGAATCTAAAACACGTCTCACGGGAAAGGCTCTAAGAATAGGCAGTAGGAAGGGTCAGTCTTATAGTACATAAGTCGGCATTGTGCTTTTGTATTTAATTCCGATACAACTTCAGAGTTTCATCGTCAATGTGATGGTCCAAGGGATACAGTAGACTTGAAGTGAAGCATCGCAATCTAAAACTGGTCTCACAGGAAAGGCTCAAAAGATAGACAGTAAGAAGTGTCACTCTTCTCTTATTTATGTCGGCATTGTGCCTGCAGTATTTACTTCCGATACTATTTCTGTGTTTCATCGTAAATGTGAAGCTCGAAGGAATAAAGTACACCTGCAGTGAAGCTCCAGAATCCAAAACGGGTCTCACATGAAAGGCTCAAAACATAGACAGTAAGAAGAGACCGTCCTCTTGTACTTAAGTCGGCATTGTGCCTTTTGTATTCATTTCCAATGCCATTTCTGTGTTTCATCGTCAATGTGAAGGTGATAGGGATACAGTAAAAGTGAAGTGAAGCATCGGAATGTAAAACTGGTCTCACTGGAAAGGCACAAAGCATAGTAAGATGAAACAGTCTTCTTGTATTTAAGTCGGCATAGAATCTTTTGTACTTAATTCCGATGCAATCTCTGTGTTTCGTCGTCAATGTGAAGGTCCAAGGGATACAGTAAACGAGAAAGTGAAGCATCGGTATCTAAAACCGGTCTCACTGGAAAGGCTCAAATCATAGACAGTAGGAAGAGTTAGTCCTCTTGTACTTAAGTCGGCATTGTTCATTTTTTATGTAATTCCGATGCAATATCTATGTTACATCGTCCATCTGAAGGCCCGAGGGATGCAGTAAATCTGAAGTGAAGCATCGGTATCTAAAACTGGTCTCACAGGAAACGCTCAAAACATAGACAATAAGAAGAGCCAGTCTTCTTGTACTTAAGTCGGCATTCTGCCTTTTGAATTTAATTCCGATGTAATTTCTGTGTTTCATCGTCAATGTGAAGGTCGAAGCGATACAGAAAACCTGATGTGAAGCATCGGAATCGAAAACTCGTCTCACAGGAAAGGATCAAAACATAGACAGTAAGTAGAGTCAGTCCTCTTGCACTCAAGTCGGCATTGTGGCTTTTGCATATTATTCCAATGCAATTTCTGTGTTTCATCGACAATGTGAAGGTCGATGGGATACAGTCATCCTGAAGTGAAGCATCGGTATCTAAAACTGGTCTCACAGGAAAGGCTCAAAACATAGCCATTAGGAAGAGCCAGTCTTCTTGTACTTAATTCGGCATTGTGTCTATTGTATTTAATTAAGAAGCAATTTCTGTGTTGCATCGTCAATGTGATGGTCCAAGTGATACAGTAAACCAGTGGTGAAGCATCGGTATCAAAAACTGGCCTCAAAGGAAAGGCTCAAATCGTTGACATTAGGAAGAGTCAGTCTTCTCGTACTTATGTCGATATTTTGCATTTGTATTTAATTCCGATACAATTTCTGTGTTTCATCGTCAATGAGATGGTCCAAGAGAGACTGTAAACCAGAAGAGAAGCATCGGAATCTAAAACTGGTCTCACATGAATGGCTCAAAACATAGACAGAAAGAAGAGTCAGTCTGCTTGTACTTACGTCGGCATTGTGTGTATTGTATTTAATTACGATGCAATTTCTGTGTTTCTTCGTCAATGTGAAGGTCCAAATGTTACAGTAAAACGGAAGTGAAGCATCGGAATCTAACACTGGTCACAAAGGAAGGGCCTAAAACATAGACATTAAGAGGAGTCAGTCTACTTGTGCCTTTTGTATTTAATTCCGATGCAATTTCTGTGCTTCATCGTCAATGTGAAGGTCCTAGGGATACAGTAAAAGTGAAGTGAAGCATCGGAATGTAAAACTGGTCTCACTGGAAAGGCACAAAACATAGTAAGATGAAACAGTCTTCTTATACTTAAATCGGCATAGAACCTTTTGTACTTAATTCCGACGCAATCTCTGTGTTTCGTCGTCAATGTGAAGGCCCAAGGGATACACTAAACGTGAAGTGAGGCATCGGTATCTAAAACTGGTGTCACTGGAAAGGCTCAAATCATAGACAGTAGGAATAATCAGTCTTCTTGTACTTAAGTCGGCATTGTTCATTTTTTATGCAATTCCGATGCAATATATGTGTTTCATCGTCCATCTGAAGGCCCAAGGGATGCAATAAATCTGAAGTGAAGCATCGGTATCTAAAACTGGTGTCACAGGAAAGGCTCAAAACATAGACAGTAAGAAGAATTAGTCTTCTTGTACTTAAGTCACCATTGTGCCTTTTGTATTTTATTCCGATGCAATTTCTGTGTTTCATCGTCAATGTGAAGCTCGAAGGGATACAGTACACCTGCAATGAAGCTCCAGAATCTAAAACTGGTCTGATATGAAAGGCTCAAATCATAGAGAGTAAGAAGAGTCAATCCTCTTGTACTTAAGTCGGCAATGTGCCTTTTGTATGTAAATCCGAAGCAATTTCTGTGTTTCATCGACAATGTGAAGGTCGATGGGATACAGTCATCCTGAAGTGAAGCATCGGTATCTAAAACTGGTCTCACAGGAAAGGCTCAAAACATAGCCATTAAGAAGAGCCAGTCTTCTTGTACTTAATTCGGCATTGTGTCTATTGTATTTAATTAAGAAGCAATTTCTGTGTTGAATCTTCAATGTGATGGTCCAAGTGATACAGTAAACCAGTGGTGAAGCATCGGTATCAAAAACTGGCCTCAAAGGAAAGGCTCAAATCGTTGACAGTAGGAAGAGTCAGTCTTCTCGTACTTATGTCGATATTGTGCATTTGTATTTAATTCCGATACAATTTCTGTGTTTCATCCTCAATGAGATGGTCCAAGAGAGACTGTAAACTAGAAGAGAAGCATCGGAATCTAAAACTGGTCTCACATGAATGGCTCAAAACATAGACAGAAAGAAGAGTCAGTCTGCTTGTACCTACGTCGGCATTGTGTGTATTGTATTTAATTACGATGCAATTTCTGTGTTTCTTCGTCAATGTGAAGGTCCAAATGTTACAGTAAAACGGAAGTGAAGCATCGGAATCTAACACTGGTCGCAAAGGAAGGGCCTAAAACATAGACATTAAGAGGAGTCAGTCTACTCGTGCCTTTTGTATTTAATTCCGATGCAATTTCTGTGCTTCATCGTCAATGTGAAGGTCCTAGGGACACAGTAAAAGTGAAGTGAAGCATCGGAATGTAAAACTGGTCTCACTGGAAAGGCACAAAACATAGTAAGATGAAACAGTCTTCTTATACTTAAATCGGCATAGAACCTTTTGTACTTAATTCCGATGCAATCTCTGTGTTTCGTCGTCAATGTGAAGGCCCAAGGGATACAGTAAACGTGAAGTGAAGCATCGGTATCTAAAACTGGTCTCACTGGAAAGGCTCAAATCATAGACAGTAGGAATAATCAGTCCTCTTGTACTTAAGTCGGCATTGTTCATTTTTTATGTAATTCCGATGCAATATATGTGTTTCATCGTCCATCTGAAGGCCCAAGGGATGCAATAAATCTGAAGTGAAGCATCGGTATCTAAAACTGGTGTCACAGGAAAGGCTCAAAACATAGACAGTAAGAAGAATCAGTCTTCTTGTACTTAAGTCACCATTGTGCCTTTTGTATTTTATTCCGATGCAATTTCTGTGTTTCATCGTCAATGTGAAGCTTGAAGGGATACAGTACACCTGCAATGAAGCTCCAGAATCTAAAACTGGTCTGATATGAAAGGCTCAAATCATAGAGAGTAAGAAGAGTCAATCCTCTTGTACTTAAGTCGGCAATGTGCCTTTTGTATGTAAATCCGAAGCAATTTCTGTGTTTCATCGACAATGTGAAGGTCGATGGGATACAGTCATCCTGAAGTGAAGCATCGGTATCTAAAACTGGTCTCACAGGAAAGGCTCAAAACATAGACAGTAAGAAGAGCCAGTCTTCTTGTACATAAGTCGGCATCTTGCCTTTTGTATTTAATTACGATGCAATTTCTGTGTTTCATCGTCGATGTGAAGCTCCAAGGGATACAGAACACCTGAAGTGAAGCATCGGAATCGAAAACTGGACTCACATGAAAGGCTCAAAACATAGACAGTAGGAGGAATCAGTCTTCTTGTACTTAATTCGGCATTGTGATATTTGTATTTAATTCCGATGCAATTTCGGTGTTTCATCGTCAATGCGAGGCTCGAACTGATGCAGTAAACCTGAAGTGAAGCATCGGAGTCTAAAATTCGTCTCACAGGAATTGATCGAAACATAGACAGTAAGTAGAGGCAGTCCTCTTGTACTTAAGTCGGCATTGAGCCTTTTGTATGTAATTCCAATGCAATTTCTGTGTTTCATCGTCAACGTGAAGGTCGAATGGATACAGTAAACCTGAAGTGAAGCATCGGAATCTAAAATTGGTCACACAGGAAAGGCTCGAACATAGTCAGTGAGAAAATTCAATCTTCTTGTACTTAAGCCGTCATTGTGCCTTTTGTATTTAATTCCGATGCAATTTCTGTGTTTCATCGCCGATGTGAAGGTCCAAGGGATACAGGAGACCTAAAGTGAAACATCAGAATCAAAAACTGGTCTCACTGGGAAGGCTCAAAACATAGACAGTAAGTAGAGTCAGTCTTCTTGTACTTAATTCGGCATTGTGCATTTTGTATTTAATTCCAATGCAATTTCTGTGTTTCATCGTCAATGTGAAGCTCCAAGGAGTACAGTAAACCTGAAGTTCAGCATCAGTATGCAAAACTGGTCTCACTAGAAAAGCTCAATACATAGAGAGTAGGAAGTGTCATTCCTCTTGTACTTAAGTCGGCATTGTGCCCTTTGTATATAATTCCGATGCAATATCTGTGTTTCATCGTACATGTCAAGGTCCAAGTTATACAGTAAACCTGAAGTGAAGCATCGGAATCTAAAACTGGTCTCACATGAAAGGCTCAAAACATAGACAGTAAGAAGAGTCAGTCTTCTTGTACATAAGTCGGCATTCTGCCTTTTGAATTTAATTCCGATGTAATTTCTCTGTTTCATCGTCAATGTGAAGGTCGAAGGGATACAGTAAACCTGAAGTGAAGCATCGGAATCTAAAACTCGTCTCCCATGAAAGGCTCAAAACATACACAGTTAGATGAGTCAATCTTCTTGTCCTTAAGTCGGCAGTATGCCTTTTGTATTTAATTCCGGTGCAATTTCCGTGTTTCATCGTCAATGTGATGGTCCAAGTGATACAGTAAACCAGTGGTGAAGCATCGGTATCAAAAACTGGCCTCAAAGGAAAGGCTCAAAGCATAGACAGTAGGATGAGTCAGTCTTCTCGTACTTATCTCGGCATTGTGCTTTTGTATTTAATTCCGATACAATTTCTGTGTTTCATCGTCAATGAGATGGTCCAAGAGATACTGTAAACCAGTAGAGAAGCATCGGAATCGAAAACTAGTCTCACATGAAAGGCTCAAAACATAGACAGAAAGAAGAGTCAGTCTTCTTGTACTTACGTCGGCATTGTGTGTATTGTATTTAATTACGATGCAATTTCTGTGTTTCTTCGTCAATGTGAAGGTCCAAGTAAAACGGAAGTGATGCATCGGAATCTAAAACTGGTCACAAAGGAGGGGCCCAAAACATAGTCATTAAGAAGTGTCAGTCTACTTGTGGCTTTTGTATTTAGTTCCGATGCAATTCCTGTGTTTCATCGTCACTGTGAAGCTCCATGGGATACAATAAACCTGAAGTGAATCATCGGAATCTAAAACTGGTCTCACATGAAAGGCTGAAAACATAGACAGTAACAAGAGTCAGTCTTCTGGTACTTAAGTCGGCATTGTGCATTTTGTATTTAATTCCGATGTAATTTCTCTGATTCATCGTCAATGTGAAGGTCGAAGTGATACAGTAAACCTGAAGTGAAGCAACGGAATCTAAAACTGGTCTCATAGGAAAGGCTCAAAAATTGACAGTAAATGGAGTCACCCCTTTTGTAGTTAAGTCGGCATTGTGGCTTTTGTATATAATTCCAATGCTATTTCAGTATTTCATCGTGAATATGAAGGTCGAAGGGATACAGTAAACCTGAAGTAAAGCATCGGAATCCAAAACTAGTCTCACATGAAAGGCTCAAAACATAGACAGAAAGATGAGTCAGTCTTCTTGTACTTACGTCGGCATTGTGTTTATTGTATTTAATAACGATGCAATTTCTGTGTTTCTTCGTCAATGTGAAGGTCCAAGTAAGACGGAAGTGAAGCATCGGAATCTAAAACTGGTCACAAAGGAAGGGCCCAAAACATAGTCATTAAGAAGAGTCAGTCTACTTGTGCCTTTTGTATTTAATTCCGATGCAATTTCTGTGTTTCATCGTCAATGACATGGTCCAAGAGATACTGTAAACCAGTAGAGAAGCATCGGAATCTTAAACTGGTCTCACATGAATGGCTCAAATCGTAGACAGTAGGAAGAGTCAGTCTTCTTGTACCTGAGTCGGGATTGTGCATTTTTTATTTAATTCCGATGTGATTTCTGTGTTTCGTCGTCAATATGAAGGTCGAAGGGATACAGTAAACCTGAAGTGAAGCATCGGAATCCAAAACTAGTCTCACATGAAAGGCTCAAAACATAGACAGAAAGAAGAGAAAGTCTTCTTGTACTTAGGTTGGCATTGTGTGTATTGTATTTAATTACGATGCAATTTCTGTGTTTCTTCGTCAATGAGAAAGTCCAAGTAAAACGGAAGTGAAGCATCGGAATCTAAAACTGGTCACAAAGGAAGGGCCCAAAACATAGTCATTAAGAAGAGTCAGTCTACTTGTGTCTTTTGTATTTAATTCCGATTCAATTTCTGTGTTTCATCGTCACTGTGAAGCTCCATGGGATACATTAAACCTGAAGTGAAGCAACGGAATCTAAAACTGGTCTCACAGGAAAGGCTCAAAAATAGACAGTAAATAGAGTCACTCCTTTTGTACTTAAGTCGGCATTGTGGCTTTTGTATATAATTCCAATGCTATTTCTGCATTTCATCGTCAATGTGAAGGTCGAAGGGATACAGTAAACTTGAAGTGAAGCATCGCAATCTAAAACTAGTCTCACATGAAGGGCTCAAAACAAAGACAGTAAGAAGAGTCAGTCTTCGTGTACTTAAGTCGGCATTGTGTCTATTGTATTTAATTCCGAAGCAATTTCTGTGTTTTTCTTCGTCAATGTGAAGGTCGAAAGGATTCAGTAAACCTGAAGTGAAGCAACGGAATCAAAACTGGTCTCACGGGAAAGGCTCAATAATAGACAGTAAATAGAGGCAGTCCCCTTGTACTTACGTCGGCATTGTGCCTTTTGTATTTAATTCCAATGCAAATTCTGTGTTTCATCGTCAATGTGATGGTCCTAGGGATACAGCAAACCTAAAGTGAAGCATTAGAATCTAAAACTGGTCTTACATGAAAGGCTCAAAACATAGACAGTAAGAGGAGGCAGTCTTTTTGTACATAAGTTGGCATTGTGCCTATTGTACTGAATTCCATGCAATTTCGGTGTCACTTTATCAATGTGAGCGTCCAAGGGGTACAGTAGACATGAAGTTAAACATCGGAATCTAAAATTGGTCACACAGGACAGGCTCAAACCATAGAAGGTAAGAAGAGTCAGTCTTCTTGTAGTTAAGTCGGCATTTTGCCTTTTGTACTTAATTTCGATGCAATTTCTGTGGTTCGTCGTCAATGTGAAGGTCCAAGGGATACAGTAAACGTGAAGTGACGCATGGGATTCTAATACTGGTCTCACAATAAAGGCTCAAAACATAGACAGTAAGAAGATTCAGTCTTCTTGAACTAAAGTCGGCATTGTGCCTATTGTATTTAATTACGATTCAATTTCTGTGTTTCATCGTCGATGTGAAGATCCAAGGGATACTGCAAACCTGAAGTGAAGCATCGGAGTCTAAAACTCGTCTCACAGGAAAGGCTCAAAAATAGACAGTAAATAGAGTCACTCCTTTTGTACTTAAGTCGGCATTGTGGCTTTTGTATATAATTCCAATGCTATTTCTGCATTTCATCGTCAATGTGAAGGTCGAAGGGATACAGTAAACTTGAAGTGAAGCATCGCAATCTAAAACTAGTCTCACATGAAGGGCTCAAAACAAAGACAGTAAGAAGAGTCAGTCTTCGTGTACTTAAGTCGGCATTGTGTCTATTGTATTTAATTCCGAAGCAATTTCTGTGTTTTTCTTCGTCAATGTGAAGGTCGAAAGGATTCAGTAAACCTGAAGTGAAGCAACGGAATCAAAACTGGTCTCACGGGAAAGGCTCAATAATAGACAGTAAATAGAGGCAGTCCCCTTGTACTTACGTCGGCATTGTGCCTTTTGTATTTAATTCCAATGCAAATTCTGTGTTTCATCGTCAATGTGATGGTCCTAGGGATACAGCAAACCTAAAGTGAAGCATTAGAATCTAAAACTGGTCTTACATGAAAGGCTCAAAACATAGACAGTAAGAGGAGGCAGTCTTTTTGTACATAAGTTGGCATTGTGCCTATTGTACTGAATTCCATGCAATTTCGGTGTACTTTATCAATGTGAGCGTCCAAGGGGTACAGTAGATATGAAGTGAAACATCGGAATCTAAAATTGGTCACACAGGACAGGCTCAAACCATAGAAGGTAAGAAGAGTCAGTCTTCTTGTAGTTAAGTCGGCATTTTGCCTTTTGTACTTAATTTCGATGCAATTTCTGTGGTTCGTCGTCAATGTGAAGGTCCAAGGGATACAGTAAACGTGAAGTGACGCATGGGATTCTAATACTGGTCTCACAATAAAGGCTCAAAACATAGACAGTAAGAAGATTCAGTCTTCTTGAACTAAAGTCGGCATTGTGCCTATTGTATTTAATTACGATTCAATTTCTGTGTTTCATCGTCAATGTGAAGATCCAAGGAATACTGCAAACCTGAAGTGAAGCATCGGAGTCTAAAACTCGTCTCACAGGAAAGGCTCAAAGCATAGACAGTACGTAGAGTCAGTCTTCTTGTACTGATGTTAGCATTGTGCCTTTTGTATTTAATTCCAATGCCATAATTGTGTTTCATCGTCCAACTGAAGTTCCAAGGGACGAAGTAAACCTGAAGTGAAGTATCGGAATCTAAAATTGGTGTCACAGGAAAGGCTCAAATCATAGACAGTAAGAAGAGACAGTCTTCTTGTACTTATGTCGGCATTGTGCCTTTTGTATCGAATTCCGATGCAATTTCTGTGTTTCATCGTCAATGTGAAGGTCCAAGAGATACAATGAAACTGAAGTGAAGCATCGGAATCTAAAACTGGTCACACAAGAAGGGGTCAAAACATAGACAGTAAGATGAGTCAATCTTCTTCTACTTAAGGCGGCATTGGGCCTTTTGGATTTAATTCTGATGCAATTTCTGTGTTTCATCGTCAATGTGAAGGTCCAAGTGAGATAGTAAACCTAAAGTGAAGCATCGGAATCCAAAACTGGTCTCACAGGAAGGGCTGTAAACTTAGACAGTAAGAAGAGTCAGTCTTCTTGTACGTAAATCGGTGTTGCGCCTATTGTATATAATTCCGATGCAATTTCTGTGTTTCATCATCAATGTGAAGGTCCAAGGGATACAGTAAAAGTGAAGTGAAGCATCGGAATCTAAAACTGGTCTCACTGGAAAGGCTCAAACCACAGTAAGATGAATCAGTCTTCTTTTACTTAATTCGGCACAGAGCCTCTTGTATTTCTTTCCAAAGCAATTTCTGTGTTTCTTAGTCAATGCGAAGCTCCAAGTGATACGGTAAACCTGAAGGGAAGCATCGGAATCTAAAACTGGTCTCTCAGGAAGGGCTCAAAACATAGCCAATAAGAAGAGTCAGTCCTCTTGTACTTTAGTCGGCATTGTGCCTTTTGTACTTATTTCCGAAGCAATTTCTGTGTTTTTTCGTGAATGTGAAGGTCCAAGGGATACAGTAAACCTGAAATGAAGCATCGGAATCTAAAACAGATCTCACGGGAAGGGTTCAAAACATAGACAGTAAGAAGTGTCAGTCTACTTGTACTTAAGTCGGTGTTGTGCCTTTTGTATATCTTATTCCGATGACATCTCTGTGTTTCATCATCAATGTGATTGTCCAAGGGATCTAGTATTTCTGCATTTCATCGTCAATGTGAAGGTCGAAGGGATACAGTAAACATGAAGTGAAGCATCGGAATCTAAAACAGGTCTCACAGGAAAGGCTCAAAGCATAGACTGTATCAAGAGTCAGTCTTCTTGTACTTAAGTCGGCATTGTGCTTTTGTATTTAATTCCGATACAATTTCTGTGTTTCATCGTCAATGTGACTGTCCAAGGGATCTAGTAAACCTTAAGTGAAGCATTGGAATCTAAAACTGGTCACACAGGAAAGGCTCAAAACATAGACAGTAAGAAGAGTTAGTCTTCTTGTACTTAAGTCGGCACTTTTATTTTTGTATTTAATTCCGATGTAATTTCTGTGTTTCATCGTCAATGTGAAGGTCGAAGGGATACAGTAAACCTGAAATGAAGCATCGGAATCTAAAACAGATCTCACGGGAAGGGTTCAAAACATAGACAGTAAGAAGTGTCAGTCTACTTGTACTTAAGTCGGTGTTGTGCCTTTTGTATATCTTATTCCGATGACATCTCTGTGTTTCATCATCAATGTGATTGTCCAAGGGATCTAGTAAACCTTAAGTGAAGCATTGGAATCTAAAACTGGTCACACAGGAAAGGCTCCAAACATAGACAGTAAGAAGAGTCAGTCTTCTTGTACTTAAGTCGGCATCGTGCCTTTTGTATTTCATTCCGATGTAATTTCTGTGATTCACCGTCAAAGTGAAGGTCCAAGCGATACAGGAAGCCTGAAGTGAAGGATTGGAATCTAAAACTGGTCTCGCTGGAAATTCTCAAAACAAAGACAGCAGGAAGAGTCAGTCTTCTTGTACTTAAGTCGGCATTGTGCCCTTTGTATATAATTCCGAAGCAATATCTCTATTTCATCGTAAATATAAAGGTCCAAGGGATACAGTAAACCTGAAGTGAAGCATCGGAATCAAATACTAGTCTCACAGGAAACGCTGAAAACATTGACAGAATGAAATGTGTGTCTTCTTGTTCTTAAGTGGGCATTGTGCCCTTTGTATTTAATTCTGAAGCAATTTCTGTGTTTCATCGTCCATGTGAAGGTCCAAGTGATACAGTACACCTGAAGTGAAGCATCACAATCTAAAACTGGTCTCACATGAAAGGCTCAAAACATAGACAGTAAGAAGTGTCAGTCTTCTTGTACTTAAGTCCTCATTGTGCCTTTTGTATTTAATTCCGAAGTAATTTCTGTGTTTCATCGTCAATGTGAAGGTCGAGGAGATACAGTAAACCTGAAGTGGAGCGTCGGAACCTAAAACTCGTCTCACAGGAAAAAATCAAAACATAGACAGTAAGAAGAGTCAGTTCTCTTGTACTTAACTCGGCATTGTGCCTTTTGCATATAATTCCGATGCAATTTCTGTGTATCATCGTCAATGTGAAGGTCGATGGGACACAGTAAACTTGATGTAAAGCATCGGTATCTAAAATTGGCCTCACAGGAAGGGCTCAGAACATAGACAATAAGGAGAGTCTGTCTTCTTATACTTAAGACGGCATTGTGCCTTTCGTATTTAATTCCGATGCAATTACTGTGTTTCATCGTCAATGTGAAGGTCCAACGGATACAGTAAACCTCAAGTGAAGCATCGGAATCTAAAACTAGTCTGACATGAAAGGCTCAAAAGATAGACAGCAAGAAGAGTCAGTCTTCTTGTACTTAAGTCGGCATTGTGCCTTATGTATTTAATTCCGATGCAATTTCTGTGTTTCATCGTTAATGAAACCGGTCTCGCTGGAAAGTCTCAAAACATAGACAGTAGGAAGAGTCAGTCTTCTTGTACTTAAGTCGGCATTGTGACCTTTGTATATAATTCCAAAGCAATATCTCTGTTTCATCGTACAAGTAAAGGTCCAAGGGATACAGTAAACCTGAAGTGAAGCATCGGAATCTAAAACTAGTCTCACAGGAAACGCTCAAGACATAGACAGAAGGTAATGTGTGTCTTCTTGTACTTAAGTAGGCATCGTGCCCTTTGTATTTAATTCCGAAGCAATTTCTGTGTTTCATCATGCATGTGAAGGCCAAGCGATACAGTAAACCTAAAGTGAAACCTCGGAATCTAAAACAGGTCTCACAGGAAAGGCTCAAAGCATAGACAGTAGGAAGAGTCAGTCTTCTTGTACTTAAGTCGGCATTGTGCTTTTGTATTTAATTCCGATACAATTTCTGTGTTTCATCGTCAATGTGAAGGTCGAAGGGATACAATATAACTGAAGTGAAGCGTCGGAATCGAAAACTGGTCACACAAGAAGGGGTCAAAACATAGACAGTAAGAAGAGTCAATCTTCTTCTACTTAAGGCGGCATTGTGCCTTTTGTATTTAATTCTGATGCAATTTCTGTGTTTCATCGTCAATGTGAACGTCCAAGGGAGACAGTAAGCCTAAAGTGAAGCATCGGAATCCAAAACTGGTCTCACAGGAATGGCTCTATACTTAGACAGTAAGAAGAGTCTATCTTCTTGTACGTAAATCGGTGTTGCGCCTATTGTATGTAATTCCGATGCAATATCTGTGTTTCATCATCAATGTGAAGGTCCAAGGGATACAGTAAAAGTGATGTGAAGCATCGGAATCTAATACTGGTCTCACTGGAAAGGCTCAAACCACAGTAAGATGAATCAGTCTTCTTTTACTTAAGTCGGCATAGAGCCTCTTGTATTTCTTTCCGATGCAATTTCTGTGTTTCGTAGTCAATGCGAAGATCCAAGTGATACGGTAAACCTGAAGGGAAGCATCGGAATCTAAAACTGGTCTCTCAGGAAGGGCTCAAACATAGCCAATAAGAAGAGTCAGTCTTCTTGTACTTAAGTCGGCATTGTGCCTTTTGTACTTATTTCCGATGCAATATCTGTGTTTATTCGTGAATGTGAAAGTCCAAGGGATACAGTAAACTTGAAGTGAAGCATCGGAATCTCAAATTGGTCTCACAAGAAGGGGTCAAAAGATAGACAGTAAGAAGAGTCAGTTCTCTTGTACTTAAGTCGGCATTGTGCATTTTGTATATAATTCCGATGCAATTTCTGTGTATCATCGTCAATATGAAGGTCGATGGGACACAGTAAACCTGATGTGAAGCATCGGTATCTAAAATTGGCCTCACAGGAAGGGCTCAGAACATAGACAATAAGGAGAGTCAGTCTTCTTATACTTAAGACGGCATTGTGCCTTTCGTATTTAATTCCGTTGCAATTTCTGTGTTTCATCGTTAATGTGAAGGTCCAAGTGATACAGGAAACCCGAAGTGAAGGATCGAAATCTAAAACTGGTCTCGCTGGAAAGTTTCAAAACATAGACAGTAGGAAGAGTCAGTCTTCTTGTACTTAAGTCGGCATTGTGCCCTTTGTATATAATTCCAAAGCAATATCCTTGTTTCAACGTACAAATGAGGGTCCAAGGGATACAGTAAACCTGAAGTGAAGCATCGGAATCTAAAACTAGTCTCACAGGAAACGCTCAAAACATGGACAGAAGGTTATGTGTGTCTTCTTGTACTTAAGTAAGCATTGTGCCCTTTGTATTTAATTCCGAAGCAAATTCTGTGTTTCATCCACCATGTGAAGGTCCAAGGGATACAGTAAACCTAAAGTGAAATCTCGGAATCTAAAACAGGTCTCACAGGAAAGGCTGAAAGCATAGACAGTATCAAGAGTCAGTCTTCTTGTACTTAAGTCGGCATTGTGCTTTTGTATTAATTCCGATACAATTTCTGTGTTTCATCGTCAATGTGATTGTCCAAGGGATCCTGTAAACCTTACGTGAAGCATTGGAAAGTAAAACTGGTCACACAGGAAAGTTTCAAAACATAGACAGTAAGAAGAGTCAGTCTTCTTGTACTTAAGTCGGCATTGTTCCTTTTGTATTTAATTCCGATGTAATTTCTGTGTTTCATCTTCAATGTGAAGGTCGAAGGGATACAGTAAACCTGAAGTGAAGCATCGGAATCTAAAACAGGTCTCACGGGAAGGGTTAAAAACATAGACAGTAAGAAGTGTCAGTCTACTTGTACTTAAGTCGGTGTTGTGCCTATTGTATATCTTATTCCGATGTCATTTTTGTGTTTCTTCGTCAATGTGAAGGTCCAAGGGGTAGAGTAAACCTGAAGTGAAGCATCGGAATCTAAAATTGGTGACACAGGAGAGGCTCAAAGCATAGACAGTAGGAAGAGTCAGTCTTCTAGTAGTTAAGTCGGCATCGTGCCTTTTGTATTTCATTCCGATGTAATTTCTGTGATTCACCGTCAAAGTGAAGGTCCAAGTGATACAGGAAGCCTGAAGTGTAGGATCGGAATCTAAAACTGATCTCGCTGGAAATTCTCAAACAAAGGCAGTAGGAAGAGTCAGACTTCTTGTACTTAAGTCGGCATTGTGCTCTTTGTATATAATTCCAAAGCAATATCTCTGTTTCATTGTACATGTTAAGGTCCAAGGGATATAGTAAACCTGAAGTGAAGCATCGGAATCTAATACTAGTCTCACAGGAAACGCTCAAAACATAGACAGAAGGAAATGTGTGTCTTCTTGTTCTTGAGTAGGCATTGTGCCCTTTGAATTTAATTCTGAAGCAATTTCTGTGTTTCATCGTCCATGTGAAGGTCCATGGGATGCAGTAAACCTGAAGTGAAGCATCGGAATCTAAAACTGGTCTCACAGGAAAGGATCAAAACATAGACTGTAAGAAGAGTCAGTCCTCTTGTACTTAAGTCGGCATTGTGCTTTTGTATTTAATTACGATGCAATGACTGTGTTTCATCGTCAATGCGAAAGTCCAAGTGATACAGTAAACCTGAAGTGAGGCATCGGAATCTAAAACTGGTCTCACAGGAAGGGCTCAACCCATGGACAGTAAGAAGAGTCACTCTTCTTGTACTTAGGTCGGTATTGTGCCTTTTGTATTTAATTCGGATTCAATTTCTGTGTTTCATCGACAATGTGAAGGCCCAAATGATACAGTAAACTTGAAGGGATGCAACGGAATCTAAAACTGGTCTCACAGGAAGGGCTCAAGGCATAGCCAATAAGAAGAGTCAGTCTTCTTGTACTTAAGTCGGCAATGTTCCTTTTGTATTTAATTCCGATGCATTTTCTGTGTTTCATCGACAATGTGAAGCTCGAGCCTATACAGTACACCCGAAGTGAAGCAAAAGAGTCCAAAACTGGTCTCACATGAAAGGCTCGATACATAGACCGTACGAAGAGTCAGTCATCTTGCACTTAAGTCGGCATTGTGCCTTTTGTATTTAATTCAGATGTATTTTCTGTGTTTCATCGTCAATGTGAAGGTCGAAGGATTACAGTATGCCTGAGGTGAAGCATCGGAATCTAAAACTGGTCTAACAAGAAAGGCTAAAACATAGACAGTAAGAATAGTCAGTCTTCAAGTACTTAAATCGTCATTGTGCCCATTGTATTTAATTCCGAAGCAAATTCTGTTTTTCATCGTCCATGTGAAGTTCCAAGGGCTGCAGTAAACGTAAGTGAAATCTCGGAATCTAAAACAGGTCTCACTGGAAAGGCTCAAAGCATATACAGTAGGAAGAGTCAGTCTTCTTGTACTTAAGTCGGCATTGTGCTTTTGTATTTAATACCGATACAATTTCTGTGTTTCATCGTCAATGTGATTGTCCAAGGGATCTAGTAAACCTTAAGTGAAGCATTGGAATCTAAAACTGGTCACACAGGAAAGGCTCAAATCATAGACAGTAAGAAGAGTCAGTCTTCTTGTACTTAAGTCGGCATTGTGCCTTTTGTATTTAATTCCGATGTAATCTCTGTGTTTCATCGTCAATGTGAAGGTCGAAGGGATACAGTAAACCTGAAGTGAAGCATCGGAATCTAAAACAGGTCTTACGGGAAGGGTTCAAATCATAGACAGCAAGAAGTGTCAGTCTACTTGTACTTAAGTCGGTGTTGTGCCTTTTATATATCTTATTCCGATGACATTTTTGTGTTTCTTCGTCAATGTGAAGTTTCAAGGGGTAGAGTAAACCTGAAGTGAAGCATCGGTATCTAAAACTGGACGCACAGGAGGGGCTCAGTGCATAGGCAATAAGAGGAGTCAGTCTTATTATACTTAAGACGGCATTGTGCCTTTTGTATTTAATTCCGATGCAATTTCTGTGTATCACCGTCAGAACCATGGACCTTGCCGTTGGTGGGGAGGCTTGCGTGCCTCAGCGATACAGATAGCCGTACCGTAGGTGCAACCACAACGGAGGGGTATCTGTTGAGAGGCCAAACAAACGTGTGGTTCCTGAAGAGGGGCAGCAGCCTTTTCAGTTGTTGCAAGGGCAACAGTCTGGATGATTGACTGATCTGGCCTTGTAACAATAACCAAAACGGCCTTGCTGTGCTGGTACTGCGAACGGCTGAAAGCAAGGGGAAACTACAGCCGTAATTTTTCCCGAGGGCATGCAGCTTTACTGTATGATTATAGGATGATGGCGTCCTCTTGGGTAAAATATTCCGGAGGTAAAATAGTCCCCCATTCGGATCTCCGGGCGGGGACTACTCAAGAGGATGTCGTTATCAAGAGAAAGAAAACTGGCGTTCTACGGATCGGAGCATGGAATGTCAGATCCCTTAATCGGGCAGGTAGGTTAGAAAATTTAAAAAGGGAAATGGATAGGTTGAAGTTAGATATAGTGGGAATTAGTGAAGTTCGGTGGCAGGAGGAACAAGACTTCTGGTCAGGTGACTACAGGGTTATAAACACAAAATCAAATAGGGGTAATGCAGGAGTAGGTTTAATAATGAATAGGAAAATAGGAATGCGGGTAAGCTACTACAAACAGCATAGTGAACGCATTATTGTGGCCAAGATAGATACGAAGCCCACGCCTACTACAGTAGTACAAGTTTATATGCCAACTAGCTCTGCAGATGACGAAGAAATTGAAGAAATGTATGATGAAATAAAAGAAATTATTCAGATTGTGAAGGGAGACGAAAATTTAATAGTCATGGGTGACTGGAATTCGAGTGTAGGAAAAGGGAGAGAAGGAAACATAGTAGGTGAATATGGATTGGGGGACAGAAATGAAAGAGGAAGCCGCCTGGTCGAATTTTGCACAGAGCACAACATAATCATAACTAACACTTGGTTTAAGAATCATGAAAGAAGGTTGTATACATGGAAGAACCCTGGAGATACTAAAAGGTTTCAGATAGATTATATAATGGCAAGACAGAGATTTAGGAACCAGGTTTTAAATTGTAAGACATTTCCAGGGGCAGATGTGGACTCTGACCACAATCTATTGGTTATGACCTGTAGATTAAAACTGAAGAAACTGCAAAAAGGTGGGAATTTAAGGAGATGGGACCTGGATAAACTAAAAGAACCAGAGGTTGTACAGAGTTTCAGGGAGAGCATAAGGGAACAATTGACAGGAATGGGGGAAATAAATACAGTAGAAGAAGAATGGGTAGCTTTGAGGGATGAAGTAGTGAAGGCAGCAGAGGATCAAGTAGGTAAAAAGACGAGGGCTAGTAGAAATCCTTGGGTAACAGAAGAAATATTGAATTTAATTGATGAAAGGAGAAAATATAAAAATGCAGTAAGTGAAACAGGCAAAAAGGAATACAAGCGTCTCAAAAATGAGATCAACAGGAAGTGCAAAATGGCTAAGCAGGGATGGTTAGAGGACAAATGTAAGGATGTAGAGGCCTATCTCACTAGGGGTAAGATAGATACCGCCTACAGGAAAATTGAAGAGACCTTTGGAGATAAGAGAACCACTTGCATGAATATCAAGAGCTCAGATGGAAACCCAGTTCTAAGCAAAGAAGGGAAAGCAGAAAGGTGGAAGGAGTATATAGAGGATCTATACAAGGGCGATGTACTTGAGGACAATATTATGGAAATGGAAGAGGATGTAGATGAAGATGAAATGGGAGACATGATACTGCGTGAAGAGTTTGACAGAGCACTGAAAGACCTGAGTCGAAACAAGGCCCCCGGAGTAGACAATACTCCATTGGAACTACTGACGGCCGTGGGAGAGAGAGTCCTGACAAAACTCTACCATCTGGTGAGCAAGATGTATGAAACAGGCGAAATACCCTCAGACTTCAAGAAGAATATAATAATTCCAATCCCAAAGAAAGCAGGTGTTGACAGATGTGAAAATTACCGAACTATCAGCTTAATAAGTCACAGCTGCAAAATATTAACACGAATTCTTTACAGACGAATGGAAAAACTAGTAGAAGCCAACCTCGGGGAAGATCAGTTTGGATTCCGTAGAAACACTGGAACACGTGAGGCAATACTGACCTTACGACTTATCTTAGAAGAAAGATTAAGGAAAGGCAAACCTACGTTTCTAGCATTTTGTAGACTTAGAGAAAGCTTTTGACGATGTTGACTGGAATACTCTCTTTCAAATTCTAAAGGTGGCAGGGGTAAAATACAGGGAGCGAAAGGCTATTTACAATTTGTACAGAAACCAGACGGCAGTTATAAGAGTCGAGGGACATGAAAGGGAAGCAGTGGTTGGGAAGGGAGTAAGACAGGGTTGTAGCCTCTCCCCGATGTTGTTCAATCTGTATATTGAGCAAGCAGTAAAGGAAACAAAAGAAAAATTCGGAGCAGGTATTAAAATTCATGGAGAAGAAATAAAAACTTTGAGGTTCGCTGATGACATTGTAATTCTGTCAGAGACAGCAAAGGACTTGGAAGAGCAGTTGAATGGAATGGACAGTGTCTTGAAAGGAGGATATAAGATGAACATCAACAAAAGCAAAACAAGGATAATGGAATGTAGTCTAATTGAGTCGGGTGATGCTGAGGGAATTAGATTAGGAAATGAGGCACTTAATGTAGTAAAGGAGTTTTGCTATTTGGGGAGCAAAATAACTGATGATGGTCGAAGTAGAGAGGATATAAAATGTAGGCTGGCAATGGCAAGGAAAGCGTTTCTGAAGAAGAGAGATTTGTTAACATCCAGTATTGATTTAAGCGTCAGGAAGTCATTTCTGAAAGTATTCGTATGGAGTGTAGCCATGTATGGAAGTGAAACATGGACGATAAATAGTTTGGACAAGAAGAGAGTAGAAGCTTTCGAAATGTGGTGCTACAGAAGAATGCTGAAGATTAGATGGGTAGATCACATAACTAATGAGGAAGTATTGAATAGGATTGAGGAGAAGAGAAGTTTGTGTCACAACTTGACCAGAAGAAGGGATCGGTTGGTAGGACATGTTCTGAGGCATCAAGGGATCACCAATTTAGTATTGGAGGGCAGCGTGGAGGGTAAAAATCGTAGAGGGAGACCAAGAGATGAATACACTAAGCAGATTCAGAAGGATGTAGGTTGCAGTAGGTACTGGGAGATGAAAAAGCTTGCACAGGATAGAGTAGCATGGAGAGCTGCATCAAACCAGTCTCAGGACTGAAGACCACAACAACAACAACCGTCAAAGTGAAGGTCCAAGTGATACAGGAAACTTGAAGTGAAGGATCGGAATCTAAAACTGGTCTCGCTGGAAAGTCTCAAAACAAAGACAGTAGGAAGAGTCAGTCTTCTTGTACTTAAGTAGGCATTGTGCCCTTTGTCTATAATTCCAAAGCAATATCACTGTTTCATCGTACATGTAAAGGTCCAAGGGATACATTATACCTGAAGTGAGGCATCGGAATCTAAAACTAGTCTCACATGAGAAGCTCAAAACATAGACAGTAAGAAGAGTCAGTCTTCTAGTACTTACGTCGGCATTGTGGCCATTGTAATTATTTCCGATCCAATTTCTTAGTTTCATCGTCAATGTGATGGTCGAGGGATTACAGTAAACCTGAAGTGAAGCATCGGAATCTAAAACTGGTCTCAAAGAAAGGGCCCAAAGCGTAGACAATAAGAGGAGTCAGTCTTCTTGTACTTAAGTCGGCATTGTGCCTTTTGCATTTAATTCCGATGTAATTTCTGTGTTTCATCGTCAATGTGAAGCTCCAAGGGATACCGTAAACCTGAAGTGAAGCATCGGAATCTAAAACTGGTCTCACAGGAAAGGCTCATAACATAGACAGTACGTAGAGTCAGTCTTCTTGTACTTAAGTCGGCATTGTGCCTTTTGTATTTAATTCCAATGCAATTTCTGTGGTTCATCGTCTATGTGAAGGTGCTAGGGATACAGTAAAACTGAAGTGAAATATCGGTATCTAAAACTGGTCTCACTGGAAAGGCTCAGAACATAGTCAGTAGGAAGAGTCAGTCTTCTAGTACCTAAGTCGGCAATGTGCCCTTTGTACGTAATTCCGACACAATATCTGTATATCATCGTCCATCAGAAGGCCCAAGGGATGCAGTAAACCTGAAGTGAAGCATCGGAATCCAAAACTGGTTTCACAGGAAAGGATCATAACATAGACAGTAAGAAGAGTCAGTCTTCTTGTACTTAAGTCTTCATTGTGTCTTTTATATTTAATTCCGAAGTAATTTCTGTGTTTCATCGTCAATGTGAAGGCCGAAGGGATACAGTAAACCTGAAGTGGAGCATCGGAATCTAAAACTCGTCTCACAGGAAAGAATCATAACATAGACAGTAAGAAGAGTCAGTTCTCTTGTACTTAAGTCGGCATTGTGCCTTTTGCATATAATTCCGATGCAATTTCTGTGTATCATCGTCAATGTGAAGGTCCAAGGGATACAGTAAACCAGAAGTGTAGCATCGGTATCTAAAACTGGTCTCACAGGAAGGGCTCAGAGCATTGACAATAAGAAGAGTCAGTCATCTTACACTTAAGACGTCATTGTGCATTTTGTATTTAATACCGATGCAATTTCTGTGTTTCATCGTCAATGTGAAGGTCCAAGGGATACATTAAACCAGAAGTGAAGCATCGGAATCTAAAACTAGTCTCACATGAAAGGCTCCAAACATAGAGAGTAAGAAGAGTGAGTCTTCTTGTACTTAAGTCGGCATTGTGCCTTTTATATTTAATTCCGATGTAATTTCTGTGTTTCATCGTCAATGTGAAAGTCGAAGGGATACAGGAAACCTGAAGTGAAGCAACGGAAGCTAACACTGGTCTCACAGGAAAGGCTCAAAAATAGACAGCAAATAGAGTCAGTCCTCTAGTAGTTAAGTCGGCATTGTACCTTTTGTATTTAATTCCAATGCAATTTCTGTGCTTCATCGTCAATGGGAAGGTCCTAGGGATACAGCTAACATTATGTGAAGCATTGGGATGTAAAACTGGTCTCACAGGAAAGGCTCAAAACATAGACAGTAAAAAGAGTCAGTCTTCTTGTACTTAAATCGGCATTGTGCCTATTTTATTTAATTCCGATGCAATTTCTGTGTTTCATCGTCAAAGCGAAGGTCCAAGGGATACAGTAAACCTGAAGTGGAGCCTCTGAATCTAAAACTGGTCTCACAGGAAAGGCCCAAATATAGTAAGATGAGTCAGCCTTCTTGTACTTAAGTCGGCATTATGCCTTTTGTATTTAATTCCGAAGCAATTTCTGTGTTTTCTCGTCAATCTGAAGGTCCAAGGGATACAGTAAACCTCAAGTGAATCCTCAGAATCTAAAACTGGTCTCACAGGAAAGGATCAAATATAGTAAGATGAGTCAGCCTTCCTATACTTAAGTCGGCATTACGCCTTTTGTATTAAATTCCGAAGCAATTTCTGTGTTTCCACGTCAATGTGAAGGTCCAAGGGATACAGCAAACCTGAAGTGAAGCATCGGAATAGAAAACTGATCTCACATGAAAGGCTCAAACATAGACAGTAAGCAGAGTCAGTCTTCTTTTACATAAGTCGGTATTGTGCATATTGTACTTAATTCCATGCAATTTCGGTGTTTCTTCGTCAATGTGAAGTTCCAAGGGATACAGTACACCTGAAGTGAAGCATCGGAGTCTAAAACTAGTCACACATGAAAGGCTCAAAACATAGACAGCAAGAAGAGTCCGTCTTCTAGTACTTACGTCAGCATTGTGGCTATTGAATTTAATTCCGATGCAATTTCTGTGTTTCCTCGTCAATGTGAAGGTCGAAGGATTACAGTAAACATGTAGTATAGCATCGGAATCTAAAACTGGTCTCAAAGGAAGGGCTCAAAACATAGACAATAAGAAGAGTCAGTCTTCTTGTACTTAAGTCGGCATTGTGCCTATCGTATTTAATTCCGATGCAATTTCTGTGTTTCATCGTTAGTGTGAAGCCCCAAGGGATACAGTAAACCTGAACGGATGCATCAGAATCTAGAGGTGGTCGCACACGAAAGGTTGAAAACATAGACAGTAAGAAGAGTCAGTCTTCTTGTTCTTAAGTCGGCATTGTGCTTATCGTATTTAATTCCGATGCAATTTCTGTGTTTCAACGTTAGTGTGAAGCTCCACGGGATACAGTAAACCTGAAGTGAAAGATCGGGATCTGAAACTGGTCTCACTGGAAGGGCTCAGAGCATTGACAATAAGAAGAGTCAGTCTTCTTATACTGAAGACGGCACTGTGCATTTTGTATTAAATTCCGATGCAATTTCTGTGTTTCATCGTCAATGTGAAGGTCCAAGGGATACATTTAACCTGAAGTGAAGCATCGGTATCTAAAGCTGGTCTCACAGGAAAGGCTCAAATCGTAGACAGTGGGAAGAGTCAGTCTTCTAGTACTTAAGTCGGCATTATGCCTTTTGTATTTAATTCCGAAGCAATTTCTGGGTT
This sequence comes from Schistocerca americana, assembly GCF_021461395.2. Lineage (NCBI taxonomy): Eukaryota > Metazoa > Arthropoda > Insecta > Orthoptera > Acrididae > Schistocerca > Schistocerca americana. Next base: position 644,704,515 of record NC_060123.1, read on the forward strand.
TCCTCGTCAATGTGAAGGACCAAGGGATACAGCTAACCTGAAGTTAAGCATCGGAATCTAAAACTGGTCTCACAGGAAAGGATCAAAACATAGACTGTAAGAAGAGTCAGTCTTCTTGTACTTAAGTTGGCATTGTGCTTTTTGTATATGATTACGATGCAATTTCTGTGTTTCATCGTCAATGCGAAGGTCCAAGGGATACAGTAAACCTGAAGTGAAGCATCGGAATCTAAAATTGGTCTCACAGGAGAGGCTCAAACATAGACAGTAAGTAGAGTCAGCCCTCTTGTAGTTAAGTCGGCATTGTGCATTGTGTATTTAATTCCGGTGCAATTTCTGTGTTTCATCGTCAATGTGAATCTCCAAGGGATACAGTAAACCTCTAATGAAGCGTCGGTCTAAAAATGGTCTCACATGAAAGTTCAAAACGTAGACAGTAAGAATAGTCACCCAATAGTCGGCATTGTGTCTTTGTATTTATTTCCGATGCAATTTTTGTGTTTCATTGTTAAATTGAAGGTCCAACTCAAACAGTAAACCTAAAGTGAGTCATCGGAATCCAAAAGTTATATCACAGGAAGGGATCAAAACGTAGACAGTAAGAAGAGTCAGCCTTCCTGTACTTAAGTCGACATTGTGCCTTTTGTACTTTATTCCGATGCAATTTCTGTGTTTCATCGTCAATGCGAAGGTCCAAGGGATACAGTAAACCTGAAGTGAAGCATCGGAATCTAACACTGTTCTCACGGGAAAGGCTCAAACATAGACACTAAGAAGAGTCAGTCTTCTTGTACTTATGTCGGCATTGTGCTTTTTGTATTTAATTCCAATGAAATTTCTGTGGTTCATCGTCAATGTGTAGGTTCAAGGGATACAGTAAACTTGAAGTGAAGCATCGGAATATAAAATTGGACTCACAGGAAAGGCTGAAAACATAGACACTAAGAAGAGTCAGTCTTCTTGTACATAAGTCGGCTTTGTGCGTTTTGTATTTAATTCCCTCGCAATTTCTGTGTTTCATCGTCAATGTGAAGGTCCAAGGGATACAGTAAAGCTGAAGTGAAGCATTGGAATCTAATACTGGTCTCACAGGAATGGCTGAGATCATAGACAGTAAGAAGAGTCAGTCCTCTTGTACTTAAGTCGGCATTTTGCTTTTATATTTAAATCTGATGCAATTTCTGTGTTTCATCATCAATGTGAAGGTCCAAGTTATACAATAAACCTGAAGTGAAACATCGAAATCTAAAACTGGTCTCATAGGAAAGGCTCATAACATAGGCAGTTTGAAGAGTCAGTCGTCTTGTTCTTAAGGCGGTCTTGTGCCTCTTGTATTTTCTTCCGATGCATTTTCTGTGTTTCATCGTCAATGTGAAGGTCCAAGGAAAACAGTAAACTTGAAGTGAAGCATCGGAATCTAAAACTGGACTCACAGGAAAGGCTCAAATTATAGACAGTAAGACAAGTTACTCTTCTTGTACTTTAGTAGGCATTGTGCCTTTTGTATTTAATTCCGATGTGATTTCTGTGTTTCATCGTCAATGACAAGGTCCAAGGGGTACAGTAAACCTGAAGTGAGGCATCGTAATCAAAAACTGGTCTCACAGGAAAGGCTCAAACCATAGACAGTAATTAGAGTCAGTCTTCTTGTACTTAAGTCGGTATTGTGCCTTTTGTATTTTACTCCGATGCAATTTGTGTCTTTCATCGTCAATGTGAAGGTCCAAGGGATACAGGAAACCTGATGTTAAGCATCGGTATTTCAAACTGGTCTCACAGGAAAGGTTCAATACATAGACAGTAAAAAGAGTTAATCTTCTTATAGTTAGGTCTGCATTTTGCCTTTTTTATTTTATTCCGATGCAATATCTGTCTTTCATCGTCAGTGTAAAGGTCGAAGGGATACAGTAAACCTGAAGTGAAGCATGGAAATCTAAAACTGGTCTCTGAGGAAAGGTTCATAATATAGACAGTACGATGTGTCATTCTTCTAGTACTTATGTCGACATTGTGCCTTTTGTATTTAATACCGATGCAATATCTGTGTTTCATCGTCAATGTGAAGGTCCAAGCGATACAGTAACCTGAAGTGATGTATCAGAATCTAAAACTTGTCTCACAGGAAAGGCTCAAACCATGGACGGTAAGAAGTGTCAGTTGTCTTGTACTTAGGTCGACATTGTGCTTTTAGATTTAATTCCAATGCAATTTCAATGTTTCATTGTCAGTGTGAAGGTCCAAGGGATACAGTAAATCTGAAGTGAAGCATCGGAATCTAAAACTGGTCTCACTGGAAAGGCTCAAATCATAGAGAGTAAGAAGAGTCACTCTTCTTGTACTGCAGTCAGCATTCTGCCTTTTGTATTTAATTCCAATCCAATTTCTGTGTTTCATCGTCAATGTGAAGGTCCAAGGGATACAGGAAACCTGATGTTAAGCATCGGACTCTAAAACTGGTCTCACCGGGAAGGTTCAATACATAGGCAGTAAAAAGAGTTAATCTTCTTATAGTTAGGTCTGCATTTTGCCTTTTTTATTTTATTCCGATGCAATATCTGTCTTTCATCGGCAATGTGAAGGTCCAAGGGATACAGTAAACCTGAAGTGAAGCATTGGAATCTAAAACTGGTCTCTGAGGAAAGGTTCATAATATAGACAGTACGATGTGTCATTCTTCTAGTACTTATGTCGACATTGTGCCTTTTTATATTTAATGCCGATGCAATATCTGTGTTTCATCGTCAGTGTGAAGGTCCAAGCGATACAGTAAACCTGAAGTGATGTATCAGAATCTAAAACTTGTCTTACAGTAAAGGCTCAAACCATAGACAGTAAGAAGTGTCAGTCGTCTTGTATTTATGTCGGCATTGTGCTTTTTGTATTTAATTCCGATGCAATTTCTGTGTGTCATCGCCAATGGGAAGGTCCAAGGGATACAGTAAACCTGAGGAGAGGCATCGTAATCTAAAACTGGTCTCACAGGAAACGCTCAAACTATAGACAGTAAGTAGAGTCAGTCTTCTTGTACTTAAGTCGGTATTGTGCTTTTGTACTTAATTGCGACGAAATTTCTGTGTTTCATCGTCAATGTGAAGGTTTTATGGATACAGTAAACCTGAAGTGAAGCATCGGAATCTAAAACTGGTCTCACTGGAAAGGTTCAAATCATAGAGAGTAAGAAGAGTCACTCTTCTTGTACTGAAGTCAGAAATCTGCCTATTGTATTTAATTCCAATCCAATTTCTGTGTTTCATCGTCAATGTGAAAGTCCAAGGGATACATAAAACCTGAAGTGAAGCATCGGAATCTAAATCAGGTCGCACAGGAAGGCTCAGACATATAGAGTAAGAAGAGTCTGACGTCTTGTACTTAAGTTGGCATTGTGCCTTTTGTATTTAATTCAGATGTAATTTCTGTGTTTCATCGTCAATGTCAAGGTCCAAGGGATACAGTAAACCTGAAGTGATGCATCGGAATCGAAAACAGGTCTCACAGAATGGCTCAAAACATAGACACGAAGAAGAGTCAGTCTTCTTGTACTTATGTCGGCATTGTGCTTTTTATATTCAATTCCGAAGCAATTTTTGTGGGTCTTCGTCAATGGAATGGTCCAAGGGATGCAGTAAACCTGAAGTGAAGCATCGGAAGCTAAAACAGTTCTCAGAGGAACGGCTCAAAGCATAGAGAGTAAGAAGAGTTAATCTTCTTGTACTTCAGTCGGCATTTTGCCTTTTGTACTTAGTTGCGATGCAATATCTGTGTTTCATCGTTAATGTGAGGGACCAAGCTATACAGTAAACGTGAAGTGAAGTATCAGAATCTAAAACGTGTGTCCCACAGGAAAGGCTCAAAACCTAGAAAGTAAGAAGAGTCAGTCGTCTTGTACTTAAGTCGGCATTGTGCCTTTTGTATTTAATTCCGATGCAATTTCTTTGTTTCATTGTCAGTGTGAAAGTTCAAGGTATACAGTAAACCAGAAGTGAAATATCGGAATCTAAAAGAGGACTCACAGGAAAGGCTCAAAACATAGACAGTAAGATGAGTCACTCTTCTTGTCCTTAAGTCGGCATTGAGCCTATTGAATTTAATTCCGATGCAATTTCTGTGTTTTATCCTCAATGTGAAGGTTCAAGGGATACAGTAATCCTGAAGTGAAGCATCGGAATCTAAAACTGGCCTCACTGGAAAGGATCAAATCATTGCCAGTAAGGAGAGTCATTCTTCTTGTACTGAAGTTTGCATTGTGCCTTTTGTATTTAATTCCAATGCAATTTCTGTGTTTCATCGTCAATGTGAAGCTACAAATGATACAGTAAACGTGAAGTGAAGCATCGGAATCTAAAACAGGTCGCACAGGGAGGCTCAAACAAATAGAATAAGAAGAGTGTGACTTCTTGTACTTAAGGCCGTATTGTGCCTTTTGTATTTAATACAGATGCAATTTCTGTGTTTCATCGTCAATGTGAAGGTCCAAGGGATACAGTAAAGCTGAAGTGAAGCATTGGAATCTAATACTGGTCTCACAGGATTGGCTGAAATCATAGACAGTAAGAAGAGTCATTCCGCTTGTACTTAAGTCGGCATTGTGCTTTTGTATTTAAATCTGATGCAATTTCTGTGTTTCATCATCAATGTGAAGGTCCAAGTTATACAGTAAACCTGAAGTGAAACATCGAAATCTAAAACTGGTCTCATAGGAAAGGCTCAAAACATAGGCAGTTTGGAAAGTCAGTCTTCTTGTACTTAAGTCGGTCTTGTGTCTCTTGTATTTTTCTCCTATGCAATTTGTGTCTTTCATCGTCAATGTGAAGGTCCAAGGGATACAGGAAACCTGATGTTAAGCATCGGACTCTAAAACTGGTCTCACCGGGAAGGTTCAATACATAGACAGTAAAAGGAGTTAATCTTCTTATAGTTAGGTCTGCATTTTGCCTTTTTTATTTTATTCCGATTCAATATCTGTCTTTCATCGGCAATGTGAAGGTCCAAGGGATACAGTAAACCTGAAGTGAAGCATTGGAATCTAAAACTGGTCTCTGAGGAAAGGTTCATAATATAGACAGTACGATGTGTCATTCTTCTAGTACTTATGTCGACATTGTGCCTTTTTATATTTAATTCCGATGCAATATCTGTGTTTCATCGTCAATGTGAAGGTCCAAGCGATACAGTAAACCTGAAGTGATGTATCAGAATCTAAAACTTGTCTTACAGTAAAGGCTCAAACCATAGACAGTAAGAAGTGTCAGTCGTCTTGTATTTATGTCGGCATTGTGCTTTTTGTATTTAATTCCGATGCAATTTCTGTGTGGCATCGTCAATGGGAAGGTCCAAGGGATACAGTAAACCTGAGGAGAGGCATCGTAATCTAAAACTGGTCTCACAGGAAACGCTCAAACTATAGACAGTAAGTAGAGTCAGTCTTCTTGTACTTAAGTCGGTATTGTGCTTTTGTATTTAATTGCGACGAAATTTCTGTGTTTCATCGTCAGTGTGAAGGTTTTATGGATACAGTAAACCTGAAGTGAAGCATCGGAATCTAAAACTGGTCTCACTGGAAAGGTTCAAATCATAGAGAGTAAGAAGAGTCACTCTTCTTGTACTGAAGTCAGCAATCTGCCTATTGTATTTAATTCCAATCCAATTTCTGTGTTTCATCGTCAATGTGAAGGTCCAAGGGATACATAAAACCTGAAGTGAAGCATCGGAATCTAAATCAGGTCGCACAGGAAGGCTCAGACATACAGAGTAAGAAGAGTCTGACTTCTTGTACTTAAGTTGGCATTGTGCTTTTTGTATTTAATTCAGATGTAATTTCTGTGTTTCATCGTCAATGTCAAGGTCCAAGGGATACAGTAAACCAGAAGTGATGCATCGGAATCGAAAACAGGTCTCACAGAATGGCTCAAAACATAGACACTAAGAAGAGTCAGTCTTCTTGTACTTATGTCGGCATTGTGCTTTTTATGTTCAATTCCGAAGCACTTTCTGTGGGTCTTCGTCAATGGAATGGTCCAAGGGATGCAGTAAACCTGAAGTGAGGCATCGGAATCTAAAACTGGTCTCACAGGGAAGGCTCAAATCATAGACAGTAAGTAGAGTCAGTCTTAATGTACTTAAGTCGGTATTGTGCCTTTTGTATTTAATTCCAATGCAATTTCTGTCTTTCATCGTCAATGTGAAGGTCAAAGGGATACAGTAAACCTGAAGTGAAGCATCGGAGTCTAAAACTCGTCTCACAGGATGGGCTCAAAACATAGACAGTAAGAAGAGTCACTCTTCTTGTACTGAAGTCGTTATTGGGCCTTTTGTATTTAAGTCCGATGCAATTTCTATTTCATCGTCAATATGAAAGTCCAAGGGATACAGTAAACCTGAAGTGAGCCATCGGAATCTAAATCTGGTGTTACAGGAAAGGCTCAAAACATAGAAAGTAAGAAGAGTCAGTCTTCTTGTACTTATGTCGGCATTGTGCGTTTTGTATCGTCAATGTGAAGGTCCAAGGGGTACAGTAAAGGTGAAGTGAAGCATCGGAATCTAAAACTGGTCTCACTGGAAAGGCTCAAATCATTGACAGTACGAAGAGTCACTCTTCTGATACTGAAGTCAGCAATGTGCCTTTTGTATCTAATTCCGATGCAATTTCTGTGTTTCATTGTCGGTGTGAAGGTCCAAGGGATACAGTGAACCTGATGCGAAGTATCGGAATCTAAACCAAGTCTCACAGGAAAGGCTCAAAGCATAGACAGTAAGATAAGTCACTCCTCTTGTACTTAAGTCGGCGTTGTGGCTTTTGTATTTTATTCCGGTGCAATGTCTACATCTACATCTACATTGATACTCCGCAAGCCACCCAACGGTGTGTGGCGGAGGGCACTTTACGTGCCACTGTCATTACCTCCCTTTCCTCTTTCAGTAGCGAATGGTTCGCGGGAAGAACGACTGTCTGAAAGCCTCCGTGCGCGCTCTAATCTCTCTAATTTTACATTCGTGATCTCCTCGGGAGGTATATGTAGGGGGAAGCAATATATTCGATACCTCATCCAGAAACGCAACCTCTCGAAACCTGGCGAGCAAGCTACACCGCGATGCAGAGCGCCTCTCTTGCAGAGTCTGCCACTTGAGTTTATTAAACATCTCCGTAACGCTATCACGGTTACCAAATAACCCTGTGACGAAACGCGCCGCTCTTCTTTGGATCTTCTCTATCTCCTCCGTCAGACCGATCTGGTACGGATCCCACACTGATGAGCAATACTCAAGTATAGGTCGGACGAGTGTTTTGTAGGCCACCTCCTTTGTTGATGGACTACATTTTCTAAGCACTCTCCCAATGAATCTCAACCTGGTACCCGCCTTACCAACAATTAATTTTATATGATCATTCCACTTCAAATCGTTCCGCACGCATACTCCCAGATATTTTACAGAAGTAACTGCTACCAGTGTTTGTTCCGCTATCATATAATCATACAATAAGGGATCCTTCTTTCTATGTATTCGCAATACATTACATTTGTGTATGTTAAGGGTCAATTGCCACTCCCTGCACCAAGTGCCTATCCGCTGCAGATCTTCCTGCATTTCGCTACAATTTTCTAGTGCTGCAACTTCTCTGTATACTACAGCATCATCCGCGAAATGCCGCATGGAACTTCCGACACTATCTACTAAGTCATTTATATATATTGTGAAAAGCAATGGTCCCATAACACTCCCCTGTGGCACGCCAGAGGTTACTTTAACGTCTGTAGACGTCTCTCCATTGATAACAACATGCTGTGTTCTGTTTGCTAAAAACTCTTCAATCCAGCCACACAGCTGGTCTGATATTCCGTAGGCTCTTACTTTGTTTATCAGGCGACAGTGCGGAACTGTATCGAACGCCTTCCGGAAGTCAAGAAAAATAGCATCTACCAGGGAGCCTGTATCTAATATTTTCTGGGTCTCATGAACAAATAAGGCGAGTTGTGTATCATCGTCAATGTGAAGGTCAAAGGGATACAGTAGACCTGAAGTGAAGCATCGGAATCTAAAAGAGGTCTCACAGGAAAGGCTGAAAGCATAGACGGTAAAATGAGTCACTCATCTTGTACTTAAGTCGGCATTGTGATTTTTGTATTTCATTCCAATGGAATTTCTATGTTTTATCGTCAATGTGAAGGTCCAAGGGACACAGTAACCCTGAAGTGAAGCCACGGAACCTAAAACTGGACTCACAGGAAAGGCTCAAAGCATAGACGGTAAGAACAGTCAGTGTTCTTGTACTTAAGTCGGCATTGTGCCGTTTGTATTTTATTCCGATGCGATTTCTGTGTTTCTTCGTCAATGTGAAGGTCAAAGGGATACTGTAAACCTGACGTGTAGCATCGGAATCTAAAACAGGTCTCACAGAAGATGCTCAAACATATAGAGTGAGAAGAGTCTGTCTTCTTGAACTAAGTCGGCGTTGTGCCCTTTCTATTTAATTCCGATGCAATTTCTGTGTTTTATCGTCAATGTGAAGGCCCAAGGGGTAACGTAAACCTGAAGTGAAGCATCGGAATCTAAAACTGGTCTCACAGGCAAGGCTCAAATCATAGACAGTAAGAAGTGTCAGTTGTCTTGTACTTAAGTCGGCGTTGTGCTTTTTTATTTAATTCCGATGCAATTTCAGAGTATCATCGTCAGTGAGAAGGTACAAGTTGTACAGTAAACCTGAAGATGTGCATCGGAATCTAAAACTGGTGACACAGGAAAGGCTCAAATCGTAGGCAGTAAAAAGAGTCACTCTTCTTGTACTTAAGTCGCCACTGTGACTTTTCTATTTCATTCCGATGCAATTTCTGTGTGTCATCGCCAATGTGAAGGTCCAAGGGATACAGTAAACCTGAAGTGATGCATCGGAATGTGAATCTGGGCCCACAGGAAATGCTCAAAAATTAGACAGTAAAAGGAGTCACTATTCTTGTACTTAAGTCGACATTGTGCCTTTTGTATTTAATTCCGATGCAATTTCTTTGTCTTATCGTCAATGTGAAGGTGCAAGAGATACAGTAAACCTGAAGTGAAGCATCGGAATCTAGAACTGGTCTCACAGGAAAGGCTCAAGGCATAGAGTGTAAGAAGGGTCAGTCTTCTTGTACTTAAGTCGGCATTGTGCCTTTTGTATTTTATTCCGACGCAATTTCTGTGTTTCATCGTCAATGTGAAGGTCAAAGGGATACATTAAACCTGAAGTGAAGCATCGGAATCTAAAACTGGTCTCACACGGAAGACTCTAATTATAGTGAGCAAGATGAGTAATTCTTCTTGTACTGAAGTCAGCATTGTGCTTTTGTATGTAATTCCGATGCAATTTCTGTGTTTCATCGTCATTGTGAAGGTCCAAATGAAACAGTAAACCTGACGTGAAGCATCGGAATATTAAACAGGTCAGATAGGAACGGCTCAAACATATAGAGTGAAAAGAGTCAGTCTTTTTGTACTTATTTCGGCATTGTGCCTATTGTATGTAATTCCGATTCAATTTCTGTGTTTCATCGACAATGTCATGGTCCAAGGTAAACAGTAAAGCTGAAGTGAAGCATTGGAATCTAATACTGGTCTCACAAGAAAGGCTCAGAACAAATTGAGGAAGAAGAGTCACTCTGCTTGTACTTGAGTCGGCATTGTGCCTTTTGTATTCCATTCCGATGCAATCTCTGTGTTTCATCGTCAATGTGAAGGTCCAAGGGATACAGTAAATCTAAAGGGAAGCTTCGGACTCTAAAACTGGTTTCACAATAAAGGCTCAAATCATAGACGGTAAGAAGAGTCAGTCGTCTTGCACTTAAGTCGGCATTGTGCGATTTGTACTTCATTCCCATTCAATTTCTGAGTTTAATCGTCAGTGTGAAGGTCCAAGGGATACAGTTAATCGGAAGTGAAGCATCGGATCTAAAACTGGCCTCACAATAAAGGCTCAAAACATAGGTGTAGGAAGAGTCATTCTTCTTGTACTTAAAACGGAGTTGTGCCTTTTGTATTTAATTCCGATGCAATTTCTGTGTTTCATCGTCAATGTGAAGGTCCAAGGGTTACAGAAAACCTGAAGTGAAGCATCGGAATCTAAAACTGGTCTCACAGGAAAGGCTCAAATTAAATGCAGTAAGAAGAGTCACTCTTCTTGTACTTAAGTCTGTATTGTGCCTTCTGTATTTAATTCCGATGCAATTACTGTGTTTCATCGGCAATGTTAAGATCCAAGGGATACATATAACCTGAAGTGAAGCATCGGAATCTAAAAGTGGTCTCACAGGAAAAGCTCAAAACATAGACAGTAAGACGAGTCAAAGTTATTGTACTTAAGTAGGCGTTGTGCCTTTTGAATTTAATTCCGATTCAAATTATGTGTTTCATCGTCAATGTGATGGTCCAAAGGAAACTGTAAACCTGAAGTGAAGCATTGCAATCTAATACTGGTCTCACACGAAAGGCTCAAAACATAGGGAGTAAGAAGAGTCATTTTATTTGTACTTAAGTTTGGCATTGTGCCTTTTGTATTTAATTCCGATGCTATTTCTGTGTTTCATTGTTAAGGTGATGGTCCAATGATATAGTAAACCTGTACTGAAGCATAGAAATCTAAAACCGGTCTCACATAAAAAGCTCAAAACATAGGGAGTAAGAACAGTCACTCTTTTTGTACTTGTGTCGGCATTGTGCCTATGGTATTTAATTCCGATTCAATTTCTGTGTTTCACCGTCAATGTGAAATTCCAAAGGATACATTACACCTGAGGTGAAGCATCAGATTCTAAAACTGGTCTCACAGGAAAGGCTCATAAAATAGACAGTAGGAACAGTTAGTCTTCTTGTACTTAAGTCGGCATTGTGCCTATGGTATTTAATTCCGATGCAATTTCTGTGTTTCATCGTCAATGTGAAATTCCAAGGGATATATTGCACCTGAGGTGAAGCATCGAAATACAAAGCTGGTCTCACAGGAAAGGCTCATAACATAGACAGTAGGAAGAGTCAGTCTTCCTGTACTTAAGTCGGCATAGTGAATATGGTATTTAATTCCGATGCAATTTCTGTGTTTCATCGTCAATGTGAATGACCGAGGGATACAGTAAACCAGAAGTGAAACATCGGAATCTAAAACAGGTCTCACGGGAATTGCTCAAAACATAGTCAGTAAGAAGGGTCACTCTTCTTGTACATGAGTCGGCATTGTGCCTCTTGTATTTGACGACGATGCAAATTCTGTGTTTCATCGTCAATGTGAAGGTCCAGGGGACACAGTAAACCTGAAGTGAAGCATCGGAATCTAAATCTGGTCTCACAGGAAAGGCTCAAAGCATTGACAGAATGAAGAGTCACTTCTTTTACTGAAGTCAGTATTGTGCCTTTTGTATTTAATTCCGATGAAATTTCTGCGTTTCATCGTCAATGTGAAAGTCCAAGGGATACAGTAAACCTGAAGGGAAGCATCGGAATCTAAAAATGGTCTCACAGGAAAGGCCCAAAACATAGAAAGTTGGTAGAGTCTGTCTTCTTGTACATAAGTCGCTTCTACATTTTGTATTTAATCCCGATGCAGTTTGTGTGGTTCATTGTCGATGTGAAGGTCCAAGGGAATCAGTAAACCAGAAGTGAAACATCGGAGTCTAAAACTGGTCTCACGGGAAAGGCTCAAAACATTGACAGCATGAAGAGTCACTCTTCTTGTACGTAGGTTGGCATTGTGCCTTTCGTATTTAACGTCGATGCAATGTCTGTGTTTCATCGTCAATGTGAAGGTCCAAGGGAAACAGTAAACCTAAAGGGAAGCGTCGGACTCTAAAACTGGTCTCACAGCTAAGGTTCAAATCATACACAGTAAGAAGAGTCGGTCGTATTGTACTTACGTCGGCATTGTGCCATTTGTATTTAATTCCGATGCAATGTCTGTGCTTCATCGTCAGTGTCTAGGTGCAATGGATACAGTAAACCTGAAGTGGAGCATCGGAAACAAAAAGTGGTATCACAGGAAAGGCTCAAACCATAAGCAGTAAGAATAGTCACTCTTCCTGTACATAAGTCGGCATTGTGCCTTTTGTATTTTATTCACATGTAATTTCTGTGTTTCATCGTCAATGCGAAGGTCCAAGGAATACAGTAAAAATGAAGTGAAGCATCGGAATCCAAAACTTGTCTCTCGGGAAAGGCTCAAAACATAGACAGTAAGAAGAACCAGTTTTCTTTTACTTAAGTCGGCATTATGCCTTTTGTATTTAATTCCGATGCAATTTCTGTGTTTCATCGTCAATATGAGGGACCAAGGGATACAGTGAACCTGAAGCGAAGTATCGGAATCTAAAACTGGTCTCACAGGAAAGGTTAAAACCATAGACAGTAAGGAGAGTCAGTCTTCTTGTACTTAAGTCGGCACTGTGCCTTTTGTAGTTAATTCCGATGCAATTTCTGAGTTCATCGTCATTGTGAAGGTCCAAGGGATACAGTGAATCTGAAGTGAAGCATCGGAATCGAAAACTGATCTCACACAAAAGGCTCAAAGCATAGAGAGTAAGAAGAATCACTTTTCTTGTACTTAAGATGGCATTGTGCCTTTTGTGTTAAATTCCTATTCAATTTCTGTGTTTCATCGTCAATGTAAAGGTCCACGAGATACAGTAAATTTGTAGTGAAGCATCGGAATCTAAAACTGGTTTCTCAGAAAAGGATCAAAACATAGACAGAAAGAAGATTGACTCTTCTTGTCCTTAAGTCGGCATTGTGCCGTCTTTATTTAATTCCGATGCAATTTCTGTGTTTCATCGTCAATGTGTAGGTCCAAGGAATACAGCAAACCTGAAGTGAAGCACCTGAAGCTAAAACTGGTCCCGCAGGAAGGCTCAAAACATAGACACTAAGAAGAGTCAGTCTTCTTGTACTTACGTCGGCGTTGTCCCTTTTGTATTTAATTCCGATTCTATATCTGTGTTTCAATGTCAATGTGAAGGTCCAAGGAATACAGTAAAACTGAAGTGAAGCATCGGAAACAAAAACTGGACTCACAGGAAATGCTCATAACATAGACAGTTAGAAGAGTGATTCTTCTTGTCCTTAAGTCGGCATTGTATCGTTTTTATTTAATTCCGATGCAATATCTGTGTTTCATCGTCTATGTGAAGGTCCAAGGGATATAGTAAACCTGAAGTGAAGCTTCGGAATTTAAAACTGGTCTCACAGGATAGGCTCAAACCATAGGCAGTAAGAAGAGTCACTCTTCTTGTACTTAAGTCGGCATTGTGCCTTTTGTATTTTATTTTCATGCAAACTGTGTTTCATCGTAAATGCGAAGGTCAAAAGGATACAGTATACCTACAGTTGTGCATCGGAATCATATACTGGTCTCACAGGAAAGGCTCAAAACATATACAGTGAGTAGAGTCAGTCTCCTTGTACATAAGTTGGCTTTCCTTTTTGTATTTAATTCCGATGCAATATCTGTATTTCACCGTCAATGTGTAGGTCCCAGAAATGCAATAAGCCTGAAGTGAAGCATCGGAATCTTAAACTGGCCTCACAGGAAAGGCTGAAACCATAGCCACTAAGAAGAGTCAGTCTACTTGTACTTACGTCGGCATTGTGCATTTTGTATTTAATTACGATGCAATTTCTGTGTTTCATCGTCAATGTGAATGTCCAAGGGATACAGTAATTCTGAAGTGAAGCATCGCCATCTGAAACTGGTCTCACAGGAATGGCTCAAAACGTAGACAGTAGGAAGAGTCACTCTTCTTTTTCTTACGTCGGCATTGTGCCTTTTGTATTTTATTCCGATGAAGTAATTGTGTTTCATCGTCATTGTGAAGGTCCAAGGGATACAGTAAACCTGATTTGAAGCATCGGTATCTAAATCTGGTGTCACAGGAAAGTCTCAACACATAGACAGTATGAAGACTCAGTATTCTTAAACTTAAGTCGGCATTTTGCCTTTTGTATTTAATTACGATGCAATTTCTGTGTTTCATCGTCAATGTGACGGTCCAAGGGATACAGTAAACCTGAAGTTGAGCATCAGAATCTAAAACTGGTCTCACGGGAAAGGCTCAATACATAGACAGTAAGAAGAGTCAGTCTTCTTGTACTTAAGTCGGCATTGTGCCTTTTGTATTTAGTTCCGATGCAATTTCTGTGTTTCAACGTCATTGTGAAGGTCCAAGGGATACAGTAAACCTGAAGTGAAGCATCGGAATCTAAAACTGGTCTCACAGGAAAGGCTCAACACATAGAGAGAAAGAAGAGTCAGTCTTCTTGTACTTATGTCGGCATTGCGCTTTTGTATTTAATTCCGATGCATTTTCTGTGTTTTATCGCCAATTAGAAGGTTTAAGGGATACAGTAAGCCTGAAGTCAATAATCGGAATCTAAAACTGGTCTCACAGGAAAGGCTCAAAACATAGACACAAAGAAGAGTCAGCCTTCTTGTACTTACGTCGGCAGTGTGCCTTTTTATTTTATTCCGATGCTATAGTTGTCTTTCATCGTCAACGTGAAAGTCCAAGGGATACAGTACACCTGAATTGAAACATCGGAATTGAAAACTGGTCTCACAGCATAAGCTCAAAACTTAGACACTAAGATGAGTCAGTCTTCTTGTACTTAAGTTGGCATTGTGCCTTTTGCATTTAATTCCGATGCAATTTCTGTGTTTCATCGTCATTGTGAATGTCCAACGGATACAGTATACATGAAGTGAAGCATCGGAATCTAAAACTGGTCTCACAGGAAAGGATCAAATCATAGACAGTGAAGAGAGTCAGTCTTCTTGTACTTAATTCGGCCTTGTGCTTTTGTATTTAATTCCGATGCAATTTCATTGTCTCGTCGTCAATGTGATGGTCCAAAGGATAAAGTACACCTGAGGTCTACAATGGGAATCTAAAACTGGTCTCACACGAAAGGCTCAAACCATAGACAGTAAGAAGAGACAGCCTTCATGAACTTAAGTCGGCATTGTGCATTTTATATTTAAATCCGATGCAATTTCTGTGTTTCATCGTCAATGTGAAGGTCCAAGAAATACAGCAGACCTGAAGTGAAGCACCAGAATCTAAAACTGGTCTCACAGGATTGGTTCAAAACGTAGACACTAAGAAGAGTCAGTTTCCTTTGACTTACGTCGGCCATACGCCTTTTGTATTAAATTCCGATGCGATTTCTGTGTTTCATCGTCCCAGGGATAAAGTAAACACGAATTAAAGCATTGGCATCGTAAAACCGGTCTCACAGGAAAGGCTCAACACATAGGCAGTATGAAGACTCAGTCTTCTTCTACTTAAGTCGGCATTGCGCCATTTGTATTTTATTCCGATGCAATTTCTCTGTTTCATCGTCAATGTGAAGGTCCAAGGGATACAGTACACCGGAAGTCTAAATCGGCATCTAAAACTGGTCTCACAGGAAAGGCTCAAACCATAGACAGTAAGAAGAGTAAGCCTTCTGGAACTTAAACCGGCATTGTGCCGTTTGTATTAAAATCCGATGCCTTTTCTGTGTTTCATCGTCAATGTGAAGGTCCAAGGGATACAGTAAATCTGAAGTGAAGCATCGAAATCTAAAACTGGTCTTACTGGAACGGCTCAAAACATAGACACTAAGAAGATTCAGTCTTCTTGTACTCAAGTCGGCATTGTGCCTCTTGTACATAATTCCGATGCAATTTCTGCGTTTCATCGTCAATGTGAATGTCCACGGAATGTAGCAAACCTGAAGTGAAACAACGGAATCTAAAAAAGGTCTCACAGGATAGGCACAACACATAGACAGTAAGAAGAGTCAGCCTTCTTGAACTTAAGTACGTATTGTGCCTTTTGTATTTAATTCCGATGCAATTTCTTTGTATCATCGTCCAAGGGATACAGTTAACCTAAACTGAAGCATCGTCATCTGAAACTTGTCTCACAGGAAAGGCTCAACACATAGACAGTAAGAAGAGCCGGCCTTCTTGAATTTAATTCTTCATTGTGCCTTTTGTAATATAATTACTATACAATCTCTGTGTTTCATCGTCAATGTGAAGGTCCAAGGAATACAGCAAACCTGAAGCGAAGCATCGGAATTTGAACCTAGTCTCACAGGAAAGGCTCAAAACATAGACACTAAGAAGAGTCAGTCTCCTTGTACTTACGTCGGCATTGTGCCTTTTGTATTTAATTCAGATGAAATTTCTGTGTTTCAGCGTAAATGTAAAGGTCGAAGGGATACAGTAAACCTGAAGTGACTCATCGGAATCTAAAACCCGTCTCACAGGAACGGCTCAAAACATAGACACAAGAAGACTGAGTCTTCTCCTACTTATGTCGGCACTGTGACTTTTGTATTTCATTCCGACGCAATTTCTGTTTCATCGTCACTGTGAAGGTCCAAGGGACATAGTAATCCTGAAGTGAAGCTTCGTAATCTAAAACTTGTCTCACAGCATAAGCTCAAAACATAGACACTAATAAGAGTCAGTCTTCTTGTACTTACGTCATCCTTGTGCCTTTTGTATTTAATTCCGATGCAATTTCTGTGTCTCATCGTCAATGTGAAGAGCCAAGGGATACAGTAAATCTGAAGTGAAGCACCGAAATCTAAAAGTGGTCACACAGGAAAGGCTCAAATCATAGACAGTAGTAAGAGTCAGTCTTCTTGTACTGAAGTCGGCATGTGCCGTTTGTATTTAATTCCGATGCAATTTCTATGTTTCATCGTCCATGTGAAGATCCAGGGGATATAGTAAACCTGAAGTGAAGCATCGGAAGATAAAACTGGTATCACAGGCAGGGCTCAAATCATAGACAGTAAGAAGAGTCAGTTTTCTTGTACTTAAGTCGGCCTTATGGCTTTTGTGTTTAATTCCGATCGAATATCTTTGTTTCACCTTTAATTCGAAGGTCCAACGGATACAGTAAACCAGAAGTGAAGCATCGAAATCAAAAACTGGCGTCACAGGAAGGGATCAAAACATAGACAGTAAGAAGAGTCAGTCTTCTTGTACTTAAGTCGGCTATGTGCCTTTTGTATTTAACTCTGATGCAATATCTGTATTTCATCGACAATGCGAAGGTCCAAGGGATAAAGTAAACCTGAAGTGAAGCATCAGAATCTAAAACTGGTCTCACAGGAAGGGCTCAAGCCATAGACAGTGAGAGAAGTCACTCTTCTTGTACTTAAGTCGGAAATGTGCGTTTTGTATTTAATTCCGATGCAATTGCTGTGATTCTTCGTCAATGTGAAGATCCAAACGATACAGTAGACCTGAAGTGAAGCATTGGAAAAAAAACTGGTCTCACAGGAGGGGCTCAAAGCATAGACAATAAGAAGAGCCAGTCTTCTTGTAGTTAAGTCGGCATTGTGCCTTTTGTCTTTAATTCCGATGCAATTTCCGTGTATCTTCGTGTATGTGAAGGTCCAAGGGGTAGAGTAAACCTGAAGTGAACCAACGGAATGTAAAACTGGTCTCGCAGGAAAGGATCAAAACTAAGACAGTAGTAATAGTCAGTCTTCTTGTACTTAAGTCGGCATTGTGGGGTTTGTATTTAATTCCTATGCAATTTCTTTGTTTCATCGTTAATGTGAAGGTCCAACGGTTACAGTAAACCTGAACTGAAGCATCGGAATCTAAAACTGGTCTCACAGGAAGGGCTCAAAACATAGACAGTAAGAAGGGTCAGTCATCTTGTACTTAAGTCGGCATTGTTTGTTTTGAATCTACTCCGTTGCATTTTCTGTGTTTCATCGTCATTGTGACGGTCCAAGTGATGCAGTAAATCTGAATTGAGAATCGGAATCTAAAACTGGTCTCACAGCAAAGCCCCAAGTATAGACATTAAGAAGAGTCAGTCATCTTGTACTTAAGTCGGCATTGTGCCTTTTGTATTTAATTCTGATGCAATTTCTGTGTTTCATCGTCAATGCGAAGGTCCAACGGATACAGTAAACCTGAAGTGAAGCATCGGAATCTAAATCTGGTCTCACATGAAAGGCTCAAACATAGACAGTAAATAGAGTCAGTCCTCGTGTACTTAAGTTGGCATTGTGCGTTTTCTATATAATTCCGATGCAATTTCTGTGTTTTATCGTCAATGTGAAGGTCCAAGGGATACAGTAACGCTGAAGTGAAGCATCGGAATCTAAAACTGGTCTCACAGGAAAGGGTCAAATCATAGACAGTAAGAAAAGTCAGTCTTCCTGTACTTAAGTCGGCATTGTGCATTTTGTATTTAATTCCGATGCAATTTCTGTATTTCATCATCAATGCGAATGTCAAAGGGATACAGAAAATCTTTGGTGAAGCATCGGAATCATTAACTGGTCTCATAGGAAGGACTAAAACCATAGACAGTAAGAAGAGTCACTCTTCTAGTACTTAAGGAGGTATTGTGCCCTTTGCATTTAATTCCGATGCAATTTCGGTGATTCATCGTCAATGTGAAGGTCCAAGGGATACAGTAAACCTGAAGTGAAGCATTGGTAAAAAAACTGGTCTCACAGGAACTGCTCAAAGCCTAGACAATAGCAAGAGTCAGTTGTCTTGTACTTAAGTCAGCATTGTGCTTTTTGAATATAATTCCGACACCATTTCAGTGTTTCATCGTCAATGTGAAGATCCAAGGGAAACAGTAAACTTGAGGTGAAGCATCGGAAACCAAAACTGGTCTCACAGGAAATGCTCAAAACATAGACAGTAAGAAGGGTCAGTCTTATTGTACTAAATTCGGCATTGTGCCTTTTGTATTTAATTCCGATGCAATGTCTGTGTTTCATCGTCAATGTGAAGGTCCAAGGGATACAGTAAACCTGAAGTGAAGCATCGGAATCTAAAACTGGTGTCACATTTTGGGCTCAAAACATAGACAGTGAGAAGTGTCAGGCTTCTTGTACTTAAGTCGGCATTGTGGTTTTGAATTTAATTCCGATGCAATTTCTGTGATTCATCGTTAGTGTGAAGGTGCAAGGGATACTGTAAACCTGAAGTGAAGCATAGGAATCTAAAACTGAACTCACAGGAAAGGATCAAACATAGACAGTAGTAAGACTCAGTCTTCTTGTACTTAAGTCGGCATGAGCCCTTTGTATTTAATTCCGATGCAATATCTGTGTTTCATCGTCCATGCTAAGATCCAAGGGACGCAGTAAACTTGAAGTGCAGCTTCGGAATCTAAAACTGGTCTAACAGGAAAGGCTCAAAACATAGACAGTAAGAAGAGTCAGTCTTCTTGTACTTATGTCGTCATTGTGCCTTTTGTATTTAATTACGATTCAATTTCTGTAAATCATCGTCTATGTGAAGTTCCAAGGGATACAGTAAACCTGAAGGGAAGCATCAGAATCTAAAACTGGTCACACCGGAAGAGCTCAAATCACAGTCACTAAGAAGAGTCAGTCTTCTTGGAATTAAGTCGGCATTGTGCTTTTGTATTTAATACCTATGCAATTTCTGTGTTTAATAGTCAATGGCAAGGTCCAAGGAATACAGTAATCCTGAAGTGAATCATCGGTATCCATCACAGGTCTCACAGGCAAGGTTCAAAGCATAGACAGTTGGAAGAGTCACTCTTCTTGTACTTATGTCGGCGTTGTGCATTTTGTATTTAATTCCGATACAGTTTCAGTGTTTAATCGACAATGTGAAGGTCCAAGGCATACAGTAAACCTGAAGTGAAGCATCGGAATCTAAAACTCGTCTCACAGGAAAGACTCAAAAGCATAGACAGTAAGTAGAGTCAGTCCTCTTGTACTTAAGTCGGCATTGTGCCATTTGTATATAATTCCGATGCAATATCTGTGTTTCATCGTCAATATAATGGTCCAAGGGATACAGTAAATCTGAAGTGAGGTATCGGTATCTAAAACTGGTGTCTCAGGAAGGGCTCAAGCATAGAAAATAAGAAGAGTCAGTCTTCGTGTACTTAAGTCGGCATTGTGCCTTTTGTATTTAATTCCGCTGCAATTTGTGTGTTTCATCGTCAATGAGCAGGTCCAAGGGGTACAGTAAGCCAGCAGTGAAGGATCGCAATCTAAAATTGGTCATCGGGGAGAGCCTCAAAACATAGACAGCAAGAAGAGTCAGTCTTCATGTACTTAAGACGGCATTGTGCCTTTTCTATTTAATTCCGACGCCATTTCAGTGTTTCATCGTAAATGTGAAGGTCGAACGGAATACAGTACACCTGAAGTGAAGCATCGGAATGTGAAACTAGTCTCACAGGAAAGGCTCAAATCATAGACAGTAAGGAAAATCAGTCTACTTGTACTGACGTCGGCGTTGTGCCTTTTGTATTTAATTTCGATGCAATTTCTGTGTTTCATCGTCAATGGGGAGATCCAAGGTATACTGTATACCTGAAGTGAAGAATCGTATTCTAAAACTGGTCTCACATGAAAGACTCAAACTAAGACAGTAAGAAGATCAGTCCCCTTGTACTTAAGTCGACATTGTGCCTTTTGTATTTAATTCCGATGCAACTTCTGTGTTTTATCGCCAATGAGAAGGTCCAAGGGATACAGTAAACCTGAAATGAAGCATCGGAATGTAAAACTGGTCTCACAGGAAATGCTCAATACATAGACAATAGGAAGAGTCAGTCTTCTTGTACTTGAGTCGGCATTGTGCCTTTTGTATATAATTCCGATGCAATTTCTGTATTTCGTCGTCAATGTGAAGGTCCAAGTGACACACTAAGCCTGAAGTGAAGCATCGGAATCTAAAACTGGTCTCACAGGATAGGCTCAATCATAGACACTAAGTAGAGTCAGTCCCCTTGTAATTAACTAGGCATTGAGCCTTTTGTATATTATTTCGATGCAGTTTCTGTGTTTCTTCCTCAATGTGAAGGTCCAAGGGGTAACAGTAAACCTGAAGTGAAGCATCGGAATATAAGATTGGTCACACAGGAAAGGCTCAAAGCATAGACAGTAAGAAGAGTCAGTCTTCTTGTACTTAAATCGGCATTCTGGCTTTTGTATTTCATTCCGATGCAATTTCTGTGTTTCATCGTCAATGTGAAGGTAAAAGGGATACAGTAAATCTGAAGTGATGCATCAGATTCTAAAACTGGTCTCACTATAAGGGCTCAAAGCAAAGACAGTAAGAAGAGTCAGTCTTCTTGTACTTAAGTGGGCATTGTGCCTTTTGTATTTAATTCCAATGCAATATATGTGTTTCATCGTCAATCTGAAGGTCCGAGGGATACAGTAAACCTGAAGTGAAGCATGGGAATCTACAACGGGTCTCACAGGAAAGGCTGATAACATAGACAGTAAGAAGATTCAGCCTTCTTGTACTTGAGTCGCCATTATGCCATTTTAATTTAATTGCGATGCAATTTCTGTGTTTCATCGGCAATGTGAAAGTCTAATGGATACAGTAAAACTGAAGTGAAGCAACGGAATTTACAGCTGGTTCCTGAGGAACGGCTCAAATCATAGACTGAACGAAGACTCAGTCTTCTTGTACTTAAATCGGCATTCTGGCCTTTGCATTTCACTCCGATGCAATTTCTGTGCTTCATCGTCAATGTGCAGGTCCAAGGGGTACAGTAAACCAGCAGTGAAGGATCGCAATCTAAAATTGGTCATAGAGGAAAGCCTCAAAACATAGACAGCAAGAAGAGTCAGTCTTCTTGTACTTAACTCGGCATTGTTCCTTTTGTATTTAATTCCGATACAATATCTGTGCTTCATCGATAATGTGACGGTCCACGAGATACAGTAAACCTGAAGTGAAGCATCGGAATCTATATCTGGTCTCACAGGAAGGGCTCAAAACATAGACAGTAAGAAGAGTCAGTCTTCTTGTACTTAAGTCGGCACTGTGCATTTTTGTATTTAATTCCGATGCAATATCTGTATTTCATCGACAATGTGTAGGTCCAAGGGATACAGTAAACCTGAAGTGAGGCGCCGGAATCTAAAACTGCTCTCACAGGCAGGGCTCAAAACATAGACAGTAGGAAGAGTCAGGCTTCTTGATTTTAAGTCGGCATTGTGGCTTTTGTAATTAATTCCGATGCAATTTCTGTGTTTCATCCTAATTGTGAACATCCAACGGATACAGAAAAACCTGAAGTGAAGCATCGGAATCTAAAACTGGTATCACAGGAAGGGGTCAAACATAGACAGTAAGAAGAGTCAGTCGTCTTGTACTTAAGTCGGCAGTGTGCCTTTTGTATTTAACTCCGAAGCAATTTCGGTGTTTCATCGTCAATGTGAAGGCCCAAGGGATACAGTAAACCTGAAGTGAAGCATTGGAAAAAAAAACTGGCCTCACGGGAAGGGCTCGACGCTAGGACAATAAGAAGAGTCAGTCTTCTTGTATTTAAGTTGGCATTGTGCCTATTGTATTTAATTCCGTTGCAATTTGTGTGTTTCATCGTCTATGTAAAGGTCCAAGGGATACAGTAAACCTGAAGTGAAGCATCGGAATCTAAAACTGGTCTCACATGAATGGCTCAAAACATAGACAGTAAATAGAATCAGTCCTCTTCTACGTATGTAGGCATTGTGCCTTTTGTAAATAATTCCGATGCAATTTCTGTGTTTCATCGTCAATTTGAAGGTCCAAGGGATACAGTAAATCTGAAGTTAAGCAACGGAATTTAAAACTGGTCTCATAGGAAAGGCTCAAAGCATTGAAAATAAGAAGAGTCAGTATTCTAGTACTTAAGTCGGCATTGTGCTCTTTGTATTTAATTCCGATGTGATTTTAGTGTTTCATCGTCAATGTGACGGTCCAATGGATACAGTTAACCTGAAGTGAAGCATCGGAATCTAAAACTAGTCTCACAGGAAAGGCTCAAATCATTGACAGTAAGGAAAGTCAGTCTACGTGTACCGACGTCGGCATTGTGCCTTTTGTATTTAATTTCGATGCAATTTCTGTATTTCATCGTCAATTCGAAGATCCAAGGGATACAGTAAACCTGAAGTGAATCATCGAAGTCTAAAACTGGTCTCGTAGGAGGGGCTCAAAACATAGACAGTAAGAAGAGTCACTCTTCTTGTACTTAAGTCGTTATTGTGCCTTTTGTATTTAATTCCGATGCAATTTCTATTTCATCGTCAATATGAAAGTCCAAGGGATACAGTAAACCTGAAGTGAACCATCGGAATCTAAATCTGGTGTTACAGGAAAGGCTGAAAACATAAAAAGTAAGAAGAGTCAGTCTTCTTGTACTTATGTCGGCATTGTGCGTTTTGTATCGTCAGCGTGAAGGTCCAAGGGATACAGTAAAGCTGAAGTGAAGCATCGGCATCTAAAACTGGTCTCACTGGAAAGGCTCAAATCATTGACAGTAAGAAGAGTCACTCTTCTGATACTGAAGTCAGCAATGTGCCTTTTGTATCTAATTCCGATGCAATTTCTGTGTTTCATTGTCGGTGTGAAGGTCCAAGGGATACAGTGATCCTGAAGTGAAGCATCGGAATCTAAACCAAGTCTCACAGGAAAGGCTCAAAGCATAGACAGTAAGATAAGTCACTCCTCTTGTACTTAAGTCGGCGTTGTGGCTTTTGTATTTTATTCCGGTGCAATGTCTACATCTACATCTACATTGATACTCCGCAAGCCACCCAACGGTGTGTGGCGGAGGGCACTTTACGTGCCACTGTCATTACCTCCCTTTCCTGTTCCAGTCGCGTATGGTTCGCGGGAAGAACGACTGTCTGAAAGCCTCCGTGCGCGCTCTAATCTCTCTAATTTAACATTCGTGATCTCCTCGGGAGGTATAAGTAGGGGGAAGCAATATATTCGATACCTCATCCAAAAACGCACCCTCTCGAAACCTGGCGAGCAAGCTACACCGCGATGCAGAGCGCCTCTCTTGCAGAGTCTGCCACTTGAGTTTATTAAACATCTCCGTAACGCTATCACGGTTACCAAATAACCCTGTGACGAAACGCGCCGCTCTTCTTTGGATCTTCTCTATCTCCTCCGTCAGACCGATCTGGTACAGATCCCACACTGATGAGCAATACTCAAGTATAGGTCGGACGAGTGTTTTGTAAGCCACCTCCTTTGTTGATGGACTACATTTTCTAAGCACTCTCCCAATGAATCTCAGCCTGGTACCCGCCTTACCAACAATTAATTTTATATGATCATTCCACTTCAAATCGTTCCGCACGCATACTCCCAGATATTTTACAGAAGTAACTGCTACCAGTGTTTGTTCCGCTATCATATAATCATACAATAAAGGATCCTTCTTTCTATGTATTCGCAATACATTACATTTGTGTATGTTAAGGGTCAGTTGCCACTCCCTGCACCAAGTGCCTATCCGCTACAGATCTTCCTGCATTTCGCTACAATTTTCTAATGCTGCAACTTATCTGTATACTACAGCATCTCCCGCGAAAAGCCGCATTGATCTTCCGACACTATCTACTAAGTCCTTTATATATAATGTGAAAAGCAATGGTCCCATAACACTCCCCTGTGGCACGCCAGAGGTTACTTTAACGTCTGTAGACGTCTCTCCATTGATAACAACATGCTGTGTTCTGTTTGCTAAAAACTCTTCAATCCAGCCACACAGCTGGTCTGATATTCCGTAGGCTCTTACTTTGTTTATCAGGCGACAGTGCGGAACTGTATCGAACGCCTTCCGGAAGTCAAGAAAAATAGAATCTACCAGGGAGCCTGTATCTAATATTTTCTGGGTCTCATGAACAAATAAGGCGAGTTGTGTATCATCGTCAATGTGAAGGTCAAAGGGATACAGTAGACCTGAAGTGAAGCGTCGGAATCTAAAAGAGGTCTCACAGGAAATGCTGAAAGCATAGACGGTAAAATGAGTCACTCATCTTGTACTTAAGTCGGCATTGTGATTTTTGTATTTCATTCCAATGGAATTTCTATGTTTTATCGCCAATGTGAAGGTCCAAGGGACACAGTAACCCTGAAGTGAAGCCACGGAACCTAAAACTGGACTCACAGGAAAGGCTCAAAGCATAGACGGTAAGAACAGTCAGTGTTCTTGTACTTAAGTCGGCATTGTGCCTTTTGTATATTATTCAGATCCAATTTCTGAGTTTCATCGTCAATGTGAAGGTCCAAGGGTTACAGTAAACCTGAAATGAAGCATCAGAATCTAAAACTTGTCTCACACAAAAGGCTCAAAACATAGACAGTAAGGAGAATCAGTCTTCTTGTACTTAAGTCGGCATTGTGCCTTTTGCATTTAATTCCGATGCGGTTTCTATGTTTCGTCGTCAATGTGAAGGTCCAAGGGATACAGTAAACCTGAAGTGAAGAATCGGAATCTAAAACTGGTCCCACAGTAGGGCTCCAAACATAGACACTTAGAAGGGTCAGTCTTCTTGTACTTATGTCGGCATTGTGCCTTTTGTATTTAATTCCGATGCAATTTCTGTGTTTCATTCTCAATGTGAAGGTCAAAGGGATACATTAAACCTGAAGTGAAGCATCGGAATCTAGAACTGGTGTCACACGTAAGACTCTAAACATAAAGAGCAATTTCTGTGTTTCATCGTCATTGTGAAGGTCCAAATGAAACAGTAAACCTGACGTGAAGCATCGGAATATTAAACAGGTCACATAGGAACGGCTCAAACATGTAGAGTGAAAAGAGTCTGTCTTTTTGTACTTATTTCGGCATTGTGCCTATTGTATTTAATTCCGTTTCAATTTCTGTGTTTCATCGTCAATGTCATGGTCCAAGGTAAACAGTAAACCTGAAGTGAAGCATTGGAATCTAATTCTGGTCTCACACGAAAGGCTCAGAACAAATTGAGGAAGAAGAGTCACTCTGCTTGTACTTGAGTCGGCATTGTGCCTTTTGTATTTAATTCCGATGCAATCTCTGTTTTTCATCGTCAATGTGAAGGTCCAAGGGATACAGTTAATCTGAAGTGAAGCATCGGATCTAAAACTGGCCTCACAATAAAGGCTCAAAACATAGGCAGTAGGAAGAGACATTCTTCATGCACTTAAAACGGAATTGTGCCTTCTGTATTTAATTCCGATGCAATTACTGGTTTTCATCGGCAATGTTAAGATCCAAGGGATACATATAACCTGAAGTGAAGCATCGGAATCTAAATGTGGTCTCACAGGAAAAGCTCAAAACATAGACAGTAAGACGAGTCAAAGTTATTGTACTTAAGTAGGCGTTGTGCCTTTTGAATTTAATTCCGATTCAGATTCTGTGTTTCATCGTCAATGTGATGGTCCAAGGAAAACTGTAAACCTGAAGTGAAGCATTGGAATCTAATACTGGTCTCACACGAAAGGCTCAAAACATAGGGAGTAAGAAGAGTCATTTTACATGTACTTAAATATGGCATTGTGCCTTTTGTATTTGATTCCGATGCTATTTCTGTGTTTCATTGTCAAAGTGATAGTCCAATGATATAGTAAACCTGAAGTGAAGCATAGAAATCTAAAACTGGTCTCACATAAAAGCCTCAAAACATAGGGAGTAAGAACAGTCACTCTTCTGGTACTTGAGTCGACATTGTGCCTTTTGTATTTAATTCTGATGGAATTTATGTGTTTCATCTTCATTGTGAAGGTCCAAGGGATACAGTTAACTTCCAGTTGTGCATCGGAATCTAAAATTGATGTCACAGGAAACGCTCAAAACATAGTCAGTAAGAAGACTCAGTTTTTTTGTACTTAAGTACCCATTATGCCTTTTGTATTTAATTCTAATGCAATTTCTGTGTTTCATCGGCAATGTAAGATCCAAGGGATACATTTAACCTCAAGTGAAGCGTCGGAATCTAAAAGTGGTCTCACAGGCAAAGCTCAAAACATAGAGAGTAAGAGGAGTCAGTCTTCCTGGACTTAAGTCGGGATTGTAACTTTTGTATTTCATTTCGATGCAATTTCTGTGCTTTATCGTCTATGTGAAGGTCCAAGGGGCACATTAAACCAGAAGTGAAGCTTCGGAATCTAAAACTGGAGACACAGGAAAGTCCCATACTTCGACAGTAACACGAGTCAGTCTTCTGGTACTTAAGTCGGCATTGTGCCTTTTGTATTTAATTCCGATGCAATTTCTGAGTTTTATCGTCAATGTGAAGGTCCAAGGGATACAGTGAACCGGAAGTGAAGCATCGGAATCTAAAACTGGTGTCATAGGAAAGGCTCATATCATAGACAGTAGGAAGAGTCAGTCTGCCTGTACTTAAGTCGGCATAGTGAATATGGTATTTAATTCCGATGCAATTTCTGTGTTTCATCGTCAATGTGAATGACCGAGGGATACAGTAAACCAGAAGTGAAACATCGGAATCTAAAACAGGTCTCATGGGAATTGCTCAAAACATAGGCAGTAAGAAGGGTCACTCTTCTTGTACATAGGTCGACATTGTGGCTTTTGTATTTGACGTCGATGCAAACTCTGTGTTTCTTCGTCAATGTGAAGGTCCAGGGGATACAGTAAACCTGAAGTGAAGCATCGGAATCTAAAACTGGTCTCACAGGAAAGGCTCAAAGCATTGACAGAATGAAGAGTCACTTCTTGTACTGAAGTCAGTATTGTGCCTTTTGTATTTAAATCCGATGAAATTTCTGCGCTTCATCGTTAATGTGGAAGTCCAAGGGATACAGTAAACCGGAAGTGAAGCATCTGAATCTAAAACTGGTCTCACAGGAAACGCTCAAAACATAGACAGTGGGAAGTGTCAGTCTTCTTGTACTTAAGTCGGCATTGTGCCTATGGTATTTGATTCCGATGCAAAATCTGTGCTTCATCGTCAATGTGAATGACCAAGGGATACTGTACACCAGAGGTGTAGCATCGTAATCTAAAACTGGTCCCACAGGAATATTCTCAAAACATTGACAGTAAGAAGAGTTATTCTTCTTGTACTGAAATCAGCATAGTGCCTTTTGTATTCCATTCCGATGCAATCTCTGTGTTTCATCGTCAATGTGAAGGTCCAAGGGATACAGTAAACCTAAAGGGAAGCTTCGGACTCTAAAACTGGTCTCACAATAAAGGCTCAAATCATAGACGGTAAGAAGAGTCAGTCGTCTTGCACTTAAGTCGGCATTGTGCGATTTGTACTTAATTCCGATTCAATTTCTGAGTTTAATCGTCAGTGTGAAGGTCAAAGGGTTACAGTTAACCTGAAGTGAAGCATCGGACCTAAAACTGGCCTCACAATAAAGGCTCAAAACATAGGCAGTAGGAAGAGTCATTCTTCTTGTACTTAAAACGGAATTGTGCCTTTTGTATTTAATTCCGATGCAATTTCTGTGTTTCATCGTCAATGTGAAGGTCCAAGGGTTACAGTAAACCTGAAGTGAAGCATCGGAATCTAAAACTGGTCTCACAGGAAAGGCTCAAATTAAATGCAGTAAGAAGAGTCACTCTTCTTGTACCTATGTCTGTATTGTGCCTTCTGTATTTAATTCCGATGCAATTACTGTGTTTCATCGGCAATGTTAAGAACCAAGGGATACATATAACCTGAAGTGAAGCATCTGAATCTAAAACTGGTCTCACAGGAAAAGCTCAAAACATAGACAGTAAGACGAGTCAAAGTTATTGTACTTAAGTAGGCGTTGTGCCTTTTGAATTTAATTCCGTTTCAAATTCTGTGTTTCATCGTCAATGTGATGGTCCAAGGGAAACTGTAAACCTGAAGTGAAGCATTGGAATCTAATACAGGTCTCACACGAAAGGCTCAAAACATAGGGAGTAAGAAGAGTCATTTTACTTGTTCTTAAGTTTGGCATTGTGCCTTTTGTATTTAATTCCGATGCTATTTCTATGTTTCATTGTCAAAGTGATGGTCCAATGATATAGTAAACCTGACCTGAAGCATAGAAATCTAAAAGTGGTCTCACATAAAAGGCTCAAAACATAGGGAGTAAGAACAGTCACTCTTCTAGTACTTGAGTCGGCATTGTGCCTTTTGTATTTAATTCCGAAGCAATTTATGTGTTTCATCGTCATTGTGAAGGTCCAAGGGATATAGTTAACTTCCAGTTGTGCATCGGAATCTAAAATTGATGTCACAGGAAAGGCTCAAAACATAGTCAGTAAGAAGACTCAGTTTTCTTGTACTTAAGTACCCATTATGCCTTTTGTATTTAATTCTAATGCAATTTCTGTGTTTCATCGGCAATGTAAGACCCAAGGGATACATTTAACCTCAAGTGAAGCGTCGGAATCTAAAAGTGGTCTCACAGGCAAGGCTGAAAACATAGAGAGTAAGAGGAGTCAGTCTTCCTGGACTTAAGTCGGGATTGTAACTTTTGTATTTCATTTCGATGCAATTTCTGTGCTTTATCGTCTATGTGAAGTTCCAAGGGGCACATTAAACCAGAAGTGAAACTTCGGAATCTTGTCTTGTGACAGCCAGATCGAGAGCACCAGCAGCAGCGAGTACTGTTTGTATAAAGCGTTTATTTTGCATTTTGTTTACGACCTTCCACTAAGGAAGGGATTCTATTTGTGTTTATCTGCTCTGCATAGTAACTAACAGTTCTTGATAAAACTTTACGTAGTTTTCGTGTTAGATTTCTTAGTGTTTTCTTGATCGTTTAGAACAGAAAGCGCCCTAAAACCGTCTTTTGTTTGTTTCGCGGCCGTTAGCCACTAGTCACTTGAATGAGCAGTTGTCTTGTGACAGCCAGAGCGAGAGCACCAGCAGCAGCGAGTACTGTTTGTATAAAGCGTTTATTTTGCATTTTGTTTACGACCTTCCACTAAGGAAGGGATTCTATTTGTGTTTATCTGCTCTGCATAGTAAGTAACAGTTCTTGATAAAACTTTACGTAGTTTTCGTGTTAGATTTCTTAGTGTTTTCTTGATCGTTTAGAACAGAAAGCGCCCTAAAACCGTCTTTTGTTTGTTTCGCGGCCGTTAGCCACTAGTCACTTGAATCAGCAGTTGTCTTGTGACAGCCAGAGCGAGAGCACCAGCAGCAGCGAGTACTGTTTGTATAAAGCGTTATTGTACTTATTTGCTGCGCTTAGCTTTTAAGTAGTTTTTCTGGGAAAATCTAGCGTAGTTTTCGCGTCTCGTATTTCAGTGAGTGTTTCTTGATTATCAGAGTAGCTCATCACAAGATTATCTTGGGAATTTGTCACCGTATAGAGTAGGGTAAACATAGTCATGTGTAGGGACTGTGGTTGTTGTGAGCGGACGCAAGGAGAATTGGCCACTCTTCGGGGGCAGGTGGAGGCTTTGTCCGTTAGGCTCATCGAGCTCGAGGCGCAGGCGTCGGCTCGTAGTGGCGTTGGGGCAACTGTGGTGAGACCTATGCCTACTTCGGTGGCCTTGGAATCACATGGAACCCCTGATGTCGCTGCGTCTTCCGGCAGTGAGCATCTTACCGGTCAGCCATCACTCCAGGGTGAATGGCGGACAGTGATGGGCTTGCGCGTGCCTGGCCGAAAGGCGAAGGTGGGATCTGGCCGCGTGGCAGCTGCCTTACCCCTTTCCAACAGGTACGGGGTGCTTCCTAGTGGTGATGACATCGTTTCCGAGCCACCACAGGATGCCTCGCCTGTTGGGCCAGTGGCCGATTCTCCAGCAAGGTCCCGACAGTCACAGAGGGCGGGCCTATTAGTTATAGGGAGCTCCAACGTTAGGCGGGTTATGGAGCCCCTTAGGAAAATAGCGGGTAGGTCGGGGAAGAATGCCAGTGTGCACTCGGTGTGCTTGCCGGGGGGTCTCGTCCGTAATGTGGAGGAGGCCCTTCCGGCAGCTATTGAACGCACTGGGTGTGACCGGCTGCAGATAGTAGCACATGTCGGAACTAATGACGCCTGCCGCTTGGGTTCTGAGGCCATCCTTGGTTCCTTCCGGCGGCTGGCTGATTTGGTGAAGACAACCAGCATCGCACGCGGAGTGCAAGCTGAGCTTAATATCTGCAGCATAGTGCCCAGAGTCGATCGCGGTCCTCTGGTTTGGAGCCGTGTGGAGGGTCTAAACCAGAGGCTCAGACGACTCTGCGACTATAATGGTTGCAAATTCATCGACCTCCGTTATTGGGTGGAGAACTGTAGGGCCCCCCTAGACAGGTCAGGCGTGCACTACACACCGGAAGCAGCTACTAGGGTAGCAGAGTACGTGTGGCGTGCACACGGGGGTTTTTTAGGTTAGAGGGACCCCCCCTTGGGCGAAACGATAAAATACCTGACGGCTTACCAGAGAGGACATTATCATCGTTGATAAAGAACGTCCGTCCTCAGAGACCAAAAACAGGAAAAGTTAACGTAATATTGGTAAACTGCAGGAGTATCCAGGGCAAGGTTCCTGAATTAGTATCTCTTATTGAAGGAAATAGTGCGCATATACACTCCTGGAAATGGAAAAAAGAACACATTGACACCGGTGTGTCAGACCCACCATACTTGCTCCGGACACTGCGAGAGGGCTGTACAAGCAAAGATCACACGCACGGCACAGCGGACACACCAGGAACCGCGGTGTTGGCCGTCGGATGGCGCTAGCTGCGCAGCATTTGTGCACCGCCGCCGTCAGTGTCAGCCAGTTTGCCGTGGCATACGGAGCTCCATCGCTGCCTTTAACACTGGTAGCATGCCGCGACAGCGTGGACGTGAACCGTATGTGCAGTTGACGGACTTTGAGCGAGGGCGTATAGTGGGCATGCGGGAGGCCGGGTGGACGTACCGCCGAATTGCTCAACACGTGGGGCGTGAGGTCTCCACAGTACATCGATGTTGTCGCCAGTGGTCGGCGGAAGGTGCACGTGCCCGTCGACCTGGGACCGGACCGCAGCGACGCACGGATGCACGCCAAGACCGTAGGATCCTACGCAGTGCCGTAGGGGACCGCACCGCCACTTCCCAGCAAATTAGGGACACTGTTGCTCCTGGGGTATCGGCGAGGACCATTCGCAACCGTTTCCATGAAGCTGGGCTACGGTCCCGCACACCGTTAGGCCGTCTTCCGCTCACGCCCCAACATCGTGCAGCCCGCCTCCAGTGGTGTCGCGAGAGGCGTGAATGGAGGGACGAATGGAGACGTGTCGTCTTCAGCGATGAGAGTCGCTTCTGCCTTGGTGCCAATGATGGTCGTATGCGTGTTTGGCGCCGTGCAGGTGAGCGCCACAATCAGGACTGCATACGACCGAGGCACACAGGGCCAACACCCGGCATCATGGTGTGGGGAGCGATCTCCTACACTGGCCGTACACCACTGGTGATCGTCGAGGGGACACTGAATAGTGCACGGTACATCCAAACCGTCATCGAACCCATCGTTCTACCATTCCTAGACCGGCAAGGGAACTTGCTGTTCCAACAGGACAATGCACGTCCGCATGTATCCCGTGCCACCCAACGTGCTCTAGAAGGTGTAAGTCAACTACCCTGGCCAGCAAGATCTCCGGATCTGTCCCCCATTGAGCATGTTTGGGACTGGATGAGGCGTCGTCTTACGCGGTCTGCACGTCCAGCACGAACGCTGGTCCAACTGAGGCGCCAGGTGGAAATGGCATGGCAAGCCGTTCCACAGGACTACATCCAGCATCTCCACGATCGTCTCCATGGGAGAATAGCAGCCTGCATTGCTGCGAAAGGTGGATATACACTGTACTAGTGCCGACATTGTGCATGCTCTGTTACCTGTGTCTATGTGCCTGTGGTTCTGTCAGTGTGATCATGTGATGTATCTGACCCCAGGAATGTGTCAATAAAGTTTCCCTTTCCTGGGACAATGAATTCACGGTGTTCTTATTTCAATTTCCAGGAGTGTAGTACACTTGTACTTAAGTACACATTATGCCTTTTGTATTTAATTCTAATGCAATTTCTGTGTTTCATCGGCAATGTAAGATCCAAGGGATACAATTAACCTCAAGTGAAGCGTCGGAATCTAAAAGTGGTCTCACAGGCAAGGCTGAAAACATAGAGAGTAAGAGGAGTCAGTCTTCCTGGACTTAAGTCGGGATTGTAACTTTTGTATTTCATTTCGATGCAATTTCTGTGCTTTATCGTCTATGTGAAGGTCCAAGGGGCACATTAAACCAGAAGTGAAGCTTCGGAATCTAAAACTGGAGACACAGGAAAGTCCCATACTTCGACAGTAACACGAGTCAGTCTTCTGGTACTTAAGTTGGCATTGTGCCTTTTGTATTTAATTCCGATGCAATTTCTGTGTTTTATCGTCAATGTGAAGGTCCAAGGGATACAGTGAACCGGAAGTGAAGCATCGGAATCTAAAACTTGTCTCACAGGAAAGGCTCAAAACATAGACAGTGGGAAGTGTCAGTCTTCTTGTACTTAAGTCGGCATTGTACCTATGGTATTTGATTCCGATGCAAAATCTGTGTTTCATCGTCAATGTGAATGACAAAGGGATACTGTACACCTGAGGTGTAGCATCGTAATCTAAAACTGGTCCCACAGGAATATTCTCAAAAACATTGACAGTAAGAAGAGTCACTCTTCTTGTACTGAAGTCAGCATAGTGCCATTTGTATTTAATTCCGATGCTATTTCTGTGTTTCAACGCCAATGTGAAGGTCCAAGGGATACAGTAAACCTGAAGGGAAGCATCGGAATCTAAAACTGGTCACCCAGTTAAGGCTCAAAACATAGACAGTAGGAGGAGTCAGTCTTCTTGTACTTAAGTCGGCATTGTGCCTATGGTATTTAATTCCGATGCAATTTCTGTGTTTCATCATCAATGTGAAATTCCAAGGGATATATTACACCTGAGGTGAAGCATCGGAATCTAAAGCTGGTCTCACAGGAAAGGCTCATAACATAGACAGTAGGAAGAGTCAGTCTGCCTGTACTTAAGTCGGCATAGTGAATATGGTATTTAATTCCGATGCAATTTCTGTGTTTCATCGTCAATGTGAATGACCGAGGGATACAGTAAACCAGAAGTGAAACATCGGAATCTAAAACAGGTCTCACGGGAATTACTCAAAACATAGGCAGTAAGAAGGGTCACTCTTCTTGTACATAGGTCGGCATTGTGCCTTTTGTATTTGACGTCGATGCAAATTCTGTGATTCATCGTCAATGTTAAGGTCCAGGGGATACAGTAAACCTGAAGTGAAGCATCGGAATCTAAAACTTGTCTCACAGGAAAGGCTCAAAACATAGACAGTGGGAAGTGTCAGTCTTCTTGTACTTGAGTCGGCATTGTGTCTTTAGTATTTAATTCCGAGGCAATTTCTGTGTTTCATCACCAATGTGAAGGGCCAAGGGGAACAGTAAACCTAAAGGGAAGCATCGGAATCTAAAACAGGTGTCACAGGAGAGGCTCAAACATGTAGAGTAAGAAGAGTCTGTCTTCTTGTACTTAAGTCGGGATTGTAACTTTAGTATTTAATTTCGATGCAATTTCTGTGCTTTATCGTCTATGTGAAGGTCCAAGGGAAACAGTAAACCATAAGTGAAACATCGGAATCTGAAACTGGTCTCACGTGAAAGGCTCAAAACAGGCAGTAAGAAGAGTTACTCATTTTGTACGTAGGTCGACATTGTGCCTTTTGTATTTAACGCCGATGCAATTTCTGTGTTTCTTCGTCAATGTGAAGGTCCAAGGGATACAGTAAACCTGACGTGAAGCATCGGGAACTAAAAGTGGTATCACAGGAAAGGCTCAAACCATAAGCAGTAAGAATAGTCATTCTTCTTGTACATAAGTCGGCATTGTGCCTTTTGTATTTTATTCCCATGCAATTTCTGTGTTTCATCGTCAATGTGATGGTCCAAGGGATACAGTAAACCTGAAATGAAGTTTCGGAATCTAAAACTGGTCTCACACGAAAGGTTCAAACATAGACAGTAAGAAGAGACACTCTTCTTGTACTTAAGTCGGCATTGTGGCTTTTGTATAAAATTCCGATGCAATATCTGTGTTTCATCGTCAATGTGATGGTCCAAGGGATACAGTAATAATGAAGTGAAGCATCGGAATCCAAAACTTGTCTCTCGGGAAAGTCTCAAAACATAGACAGTAAGAAGAGTCAGTTTTCTTTTACTTAAGTCGGCATTCTGCCTTTTATATATAATAGCGATGCAATAACTGTGTTTCAGCGTCAAATTGAAGTTCCAAGGGATACAGTAAACCAGAAGTGAAGCATCGGACTCTAAAACTGGTCTCACAGGAAAGGTTCAAAACATAGACAGTAAGAAGAGTAAGTCGTCTAATACTTATGTCAACATTGTGCCTTTCGTATTTAATTCCGATGCAATATCTGTGTTTCATCTTCAATGTGAGGGACCACGGGATACAGTGAAACTGAAGCGAAGTATTGGAATCTAAAACTGGTCTCACAGGAAAGGTTAAAACCATAGACAGTAAGAAGAGTCAGTCTTCTTGTACTTAAGTAGGCATTGTGAGTTTTGTATTTAATTCCGATGCTATATCTGTGTTTCATCGTCGATGTGAAAGCCCAAGGGATACAGTAAACCTGATGTGAAGCATCGGAATCTAAAACTGGTATCACAGGAAAGGCTCAAACCATAAGCAGTAAGAATAGCCACTCTTCTTGTACTTAAGTCGGCATTGTGCCTTTTGTATTTAATTCCGATGCAATTTCTGAGTTTCATCGTCAATGTAAAGGTCCAAGGGATACAGTAAACCTGAAGTGAAGCATCGTAATCTAAAACTTGTCTCACTGGAAAGGCACAAAACATAGACACTAAGAAGAGTCACTCTTCTTTTACTTAAGTACGCGTTGTGACTTTTGTATTTAATTCCGATGCAATTTCTGTGTTTCATCGTCAATGTGAAGTTCCTAGGGATACAGTGAACCTGAAGTGACGCATCGGAATCTAAAACTGGCTTCACACGAAAGGATCAAAACATAGAGAGTAAGAAGAGTCACTCTTTTTGTACTTAAGTCGGCATTGTGCCTTTTGTATTTTATTCCCATTCAAACTGTGTTTCATCGTAAATGCGAAGGTCCAAAGGATACAGTATACCTACAGTTGTGCATCGGAATCAAATACTGGTCTCACAGGAAAGGCTCAAAACATATACAGTGCGTAGAGTCAGTCTTCTTGTACATAAGTTGGCTTTCATTTTTGTATTTAATTCCGATGCAATTTCTGTGTTTCATCATCAATGAGTATGTCCAAGGGATACAGTAAACCTGAAATGAAGCATCAGAATCGAAACTGGTCTCACAGGAATGGCTCAAAACATAGACGGTAAGAAGAGTCACTCTTCTTGTACTTAAGTTGGCATTCTGCATTTTGTATTTAATTCCGATTCATTCATCGTGAATGTGAAATTTCAAGAGATACAGTAATACTGAAGTGAAGTATCGGAGTCTAAAAACTGGTTTCCCAGAAAAGGCTCAAAACATAGACAGTAAGAAGAGTGACTCTTCTTGTCCTTAAGTCGGCGTTGTGCCGTTTTTATTTAATTCCGATGCAATTTATGTGTTTCATCGTCAATGTGAAGGTCCAAGGAATACAGCAAACCTGATATGAAGCATCGGAACCTAAAACTGGTCCCTCAGGAAAGGCTCAAAACATAGACACTAGCAAGAGTCAGTCTTCTTGTACTTCCGTAGGCATTGTGCCTTTTGTATTTAATTACGATGCAATTTCTGTGTTTCATCGTCATTGTTAAGGTCCAAGAGCTACAGTAAATCAAGTGAAGCATCGCAATCTGAAACTGGTCTCACAGGAGAGGCTCAAAACGTACACGGTCAGAAGCGTCACTCTTCCTGTTCCGACGTCGGCATTGTGAATTTTGTATTTTATCACGAAGAAATTATTGTATTTCATCGTCAATGTGAAGGTCCAAGGGATACAGTTAACTTGAATTGAAGCATCGGTATCTAAAACTGGTCTCACAGGAAAGGATCAACACATAGACAGTAAGAAGAGCCGGTCTTCTTGTACTTATTTCGGCATTGCGCTTTTGTATTTAATTCCGATGCATTTTCTGTGTTTCATCGTCAACGTGAAGCTCAAAGGGATATAGCAAACTTGAAGTGAAGCATCGGAAACTAAAATTGGTCTCACAGCATAAGTTCAAATCATAGATACTAACAAGAGTCAGACTTCTTGTACTTAAGTCGGCATTGGGCATTTAGTATATAATTCCGATGCACCTTCTGTCTTTTATCGTCAATGTGAAGGTCTGATGGATACAGTTAACCTGAAGTGAAGTATCGGAAGCTAACACTGGTCTCACAGGAAAGGCCCAATACATAGACAGTATAGAGAGTCAGTCTTCTTGTACTTAATTAAGCCTTGTGCTTATGAATTTAATTCTGATCCAATTTCTGTGTGTCATCGTCAAATTGAAGGTTCAAGGAAAACAGTAATCATGAATTGAAGCATCGGCATATTAAACTGGTCACACACGAAAGGCGCAAAGCATAGACTGTAAGAAGAGTCAGTCTTCTTGTACTTAAGTCGGCATTGCTCCTTTTGTTTTTAATTCCGATGCAAATTCGGTGTTTCATCGTCAATGTGAGGGTCCAAGAGATACAGTAAACCTGAAGTGAAGCATCGGAATCCAAAACTGGTCTTACAGGAATGGCTCAACTCATAGACAGTAGGAGGAGTCAGTCTTCTTGTACTTAAGTCGGCATTGCGATTTTTGTATTTAATTCCGATGCATTTTCTGTGTTTTATAGCTAATGTGAAGGTTTAAGGGATACAGTAAACCTGAAGTCTATAATCGGAATCTAGAACTTGTCTCACTGGAAAGGCACAAAACATAGACAGTAAGAAGAGTGACTCTTCTTGTCCTTACGTCGGCATTGAGAAGCTTTTCATTTAATTACGATGCAATTTCTGTGTTTCATCGTCAATGTGATGGTCCAAGGAATTCAGCAAACCTGAAGTGAAGCATCGGAATCTAAAACTGGCCTCACAGGAAAGGCTGAAACCATAGCCACTAAGAAGAGTTAGTCTTCTTGTACTTAAGTTGGCATTGTGCCTTTTGCATTTAATTCCGATGCAATTTCATTGTCTCGTCGTCAATGTGATGGTCGAAGGGATACAGTACACCTGAGGTCTATAATGGGAATCTAAAACTGGTCTCACACGAAAGGCTCAAACCATAGACAGTAAGAAGAGACAGCCATCATGAACTTAAGTCGGCATTGTGCATTTTATATTTAAATCCGATGCAATTTCTTTGTTTCATCGTTCATGTGAAGGTCCAAGAAATACAGCAGACCTGAAGTGAAGCACCAGGATCTAAAACTGGTCTCACAGGATTGGCTCAAAACGTAGACACTAAGAAGAGTCAGTCTTCTTGTACTTAAGTTGGCATTGTGCCTTTTGCATTAAATTCCGATGCGATTTCTGTGTTTCATCGTCCCAGGGATAAAGTAAACATGAATTGAAGCATTGGCATCTAAAAACCGGTGTCACAGGAAAGGCTCAACACATAGACAGTACGAAGACTCAGTCTTCTTCTACTTAAGTCGGCATTGCGCCATTTGTATTTTATTACGATGCAATTTCTCTGTTTCATCGTCATTGTGAAGGTCCAAGGGATACAGTACACCGGAAGTCTAAATCGGCATCTAAAACTGGTCTCACAGGAAAGGCTCAAACCATAGACAGTAAGAAGAGTAAGCCTT
This sequence comes from Schistocerca americana, assembly GCF_021461395.2. NCBI lineage: Eukaryota > Metazoa > Arthropoda > Insecta > Orthoptera > Acrididae > Schistocerca > Schistocerca americana. The sequence goes on from NC_060123.1 coordinate 644,743,041, forward strand.
CTTGAAATTAAGTCGGCATTGTGCCGTTTGAATTAAAATCCGATGCCTTTTCTGTGTTTCATCGTCAACGTGAAGGTCCAAAGAATACAGCAAACCTGAAGTGAAGCATCGTAATCTAAAACAGGTCTCACAGGAAAGGCTCAAAACATAGACACTAAGAAGAATCAGTCTTCTTGTATTTATGTCGGCATTGTGGCTTTTGTATTTAAATTCGAAGCAATTTCTGTGTTTCATCGTCAATGTGAAGGTCCAAGTGATACAGTAAATCTGAAGTGAAGCATCGAAATCTAAAACTGGTCTTACAGGAACGGCTCAAAACATAGACACTAAGAAGAGTCAGTCTTCTTGTACTCAAGTCGGCATTGTGCATCTTGTACTTAATTCCGATGCAATTTCTGTGTTTCATCGACAATGTGAAGGTCCAAGGGATACAGTAAACCTTAAGTGAAGCATCGGAATCTAAAACTGGTCTCTGAGGGAAGGGCTCAAATCACAGACTGCAAGAAGACTCAGTTATCCTGTACTTAAGTCGGCATTGTGACTTTTGCATTTAATTCCGATGCAATTTCTGTGTTTCATCGTCACTGTGAAGGTCCAAGGGATATAGTAATCCTGAAGTGAAGCTTCATAATCTAAAACTTGTCTCACAGAATAAGCTCAAAACATATACACTAATAAGAGTCAGTCATCTTGTACTTACGTCATCCTTGTGCCTTTTGAATTTAATTCCGATGCAATTTCTGTGTTCCATCGTCCAAGGGAACAGTAAACCTGAATTGAAGCATCGGCATCTAAAACTGGTTTCACAGGAAAGGCTAGACACATAGACAGCAAGAAGAGTCAGCATTCTTGATCTTAAGTCGGCATTGTGCCTTTTGTAATTTAAATCCGATGCAATTTCTGTGTCTCATCGTCAATGTGAAGGTCCATGGATTACAGCATACCTGAAGTGAAGCATCGGAATCTAAAACTGGTCTCACAACATAAGCTCAAATCATAGACACTAAGAAGAGTCAGTCTTCTTGTACCTAAGTCGGCATTGTGCCTTTTGTATTTAATTCCGATGCAATATCTGTGTTTCGGTGTCAATGTGAAGATCTGAGGGATACAGTAAACCTGAAGTGAAGCATCGGAATCTAAAACTGGTCTCACAGGATAGGCTCAAAACATAGGCATTTAGGAGAGTCAGTCTTCATGTACTTAAGTCGGCCTTGTGCCTTTTGTATTTAATTCCGATGCAATTTCTGTGTCTCATTGTGAATGTTAACGTCTGGGGGATACAGTAAACCTGAAGTGAAGCATCGGAATCTAAAACTGGTCCCACAGGATAGGCTCAATGCATAGACAGTAAGGAGAGTCTTCTTCTACTTGAGTCAGCCTTGTGCCGTTTTGTATTTAATTCCGATGCAATTCCTGTGTTCCATCGTCCAAGGGATGCAGTAAAGCTGAATTGCAGCATCGGAATCTAAAACTGGTCTCACAGGAAAGGGTTAACTCACAGACAATATGAAATCACAGTCTTCTTTTACATAAGTCGGCATTGCGCCTTTTGTATTTAATTCCGACACATTGTCTGTGTTTTATCGTCAATGTGAAGGTCCATGGCTTGCAGTAAACCTGAAGTCTAGCATTGGTCTCACAGGGATGGCTCAAACCATAGACAGTAAGAAGAGTCAGCCTTCTGGAACTGAAGTCGGAATTGTGCCTTTTGTATTTAAATCCGATGCAATTTCTGTGGTTCATCGCCAATGTGAAGGTGCAAGTAATACAGCAAACCTGAAGTGAAGCATTGGAATCTAAAACTGGTCTCACAGGAAAGGCTCAAAACATAGTCGGCATTGTACCTTTTGTATTTCATTCCGTTGCAATTTCTGTGTTTCATCGTCAATGTGAAGGTTCAAGGGATACAGTAAACCTGAAGTGAAGCGTCAGAATCTAAAACTGGTCACACAGGGAAGGCCAAAACGTAGACAGTAGGAAGAGTCTGTCTTCTTGTACTTATGTCGGCATTTTGCCTCTTGAATTTAATTGCGATGCAAATTCTGTGTTTCATCGTCAATGTGAAGGTCTGAGGGATACAGTAAACCTGAATTGAAGCATCGGAATCTAAAACTGGTCCCACAGGAAAGGCTCAACTTATAGACAATATGAAGACTCAGTCTTCTTGTACTTAAGTCGGCATTGTGCTTTTTGTATCTAAACCGATACAATTTCTGTGTTTCATCGACAATGTGAAGGTTAAAGGGATACAGCAAACCTCATGTGAGGCATCGGAATATAAAACTGGTCACACAGGAAAGGCTCAAAACATAGATAGTAGGAAGAGTCAGTCCTCTTGTACTTACGTCGGCGTTGTCCCTTTTGTATTTAATTCCGATGCTATTTCTGTGTTTCAACGTCAATGTGAAGGTCCAAGGAATACAGTAAAACTGAAGTGAAGCATCGGAAACAAAAACTGGACTCACAGGAAATGCTCATAACATAGACAGTTAGAAGAGTGATTCTTCTTGTCCTTAAGTCGGCATTGTGTCGTTTTTATTTAATTCCGATGCAATATCTGTGTGTCATCGTCTATGTGAAGGTCCAAGGGATATAGTAAACCTGAAGTGAAGCTTCGGAATTTAAAACTGGTCTCACAGGAAAGGCTCAAACCATAGGCAGTAAGAAGAGTCACTCTTCTTGTACTTAAGTCGGCATTGTGCCTTTTGTATTTTATTCCCATTCAAACTGTGTTTCATCGTAAATGCGAAGGTCCAAAGGATACATTATACCATCAGTTGTGCATCGGAATCAAATACTGGTCTCACAGGAAAGGCTCAAAACATATACAGTGAGTAGAGTCAGTCTTCTTGTACATAAGTTGGCTTTCATTTTTGTATTTAATTCCGATGCAATTTCTGTGTTTCATCGTTAATGAGTATGTCCAAGGGATACAGTAAACCTGAAATGAAGCATCGGAATCGAAACTGGTCTCACAGGAATGGCTCAAAACATAGACGGTAAGAAGAGTCACTCTTCTTGTACTTAAGTTGGCATTGTGCATTTTGTATTTAATTCCGATTCAATTTCTGGGTTTCATCGTCAATGTGAAATTTCAAGAGATACAGTAATACTGAAGTGAAGTATCGAAGTCTAAAAACTGGTTTCCCAGAAAAGTCTCAAAACATAGACAGTAAGAAGAGTGACTCTTCTTGTCCTTAAGTCGGCGTTGTGCCGTTTTTATTTAATTCCGATGCAATTTCTGTGTTTCATCGTCAATATGAAGGTCCAAGGAATACAGCAAACCTGATATGAAGCATCGGAACCTGAAACTGGTCCCACAGGAAAGGCTCAAAACATAGACACTAGCAAGAGTCAGTCTTCTTGTACTTACGTAGGCATTGTGCCTTTTGTATTTAATTACGATGTAATTTCTGTGTTTCATCGTCATTGTTAAGGTCCAAGAGCTACAGTAAATCAAGTGAAGCATCACAATCTGAAACTGGTCTCACAGGAGAGGCTCAAAACGTGCACGGTCAGAAGAGTCACTCTTCCTGTTCTGACGTCATCATTGTGAATTTTGTATTTTATCACGAAGAAATTATTGTATTTCATCGTCAATGTAAAGGTCCAAGGGATACAGTTAACTTGAATTGAAGCATCGGAATCTAAAACTGGTCTCACAGGAAAGGATCAACACATAGACAGTAAGAAGAGCCGGTCTTCTTGTACTTATTTCGGCACTGCGCTTTTGTATTTAATTCCGATGCATTTTGTGTGTTTCATCGTCAACGTGAAGCTCAAAGGGATATAGCAAACTTGAAGTGAAGCACCGGAAACTAACATTGGTCTCACAGCATAAGTTCAAATGATAGATACTAACAAGAGTCAGACTTCTTGTACTTAAGACGGCATTGGGCATCTAGTATATAATTCCGATGCACCTTCTGTCTTTTATCGTCAATGTGAAGGTATGATGGATACAGTTAACCTGAAGTGAAGTATCGGAAGCTAACACTGGTCTCACAGGAAAGGCCCAATACATAGACAGTAAAGAGAGTCAGTCTTCTTGTACTTAATTCGGCGTTGTGCTTATGTATTTAATTCCGATCCAATTTCTGTGTGTCATCGTCAAATTGAAGGTTCAAGGGAAACAGTAATCATGAATTGAAGCATCGGCATATTAAACTGGTCACACACGAAAGGCGCAAAGCATTGACTGTAAGAAGAGTCAGTCTTCTTGTACTTAAGTCGGCATTGTTCCTTTTGTTTTTAATTCCGATGCATATTCGGTGTTTCATCGTCAATGTGTGGGTCCAAGAGATACAGTAAACCTGAAGTGAAGCATCGGAATCCAAAACTGGTCTTACAGGAATGGCTCAACTCATAGACAGTAGGAGGAGTCAGTCTTCTTGTACTTAAGTCGGCATTGCGATTTTTGTATTTAATTCCGATGCATTTTCTGTGTTTTGTAGCCAATGTGAAGGTTTAAGGGATACAGTAAACCTGAGGTCTATAATCGGAATCTAGAACTGGTCTCACAGGAAAGGCTCAAAGCATAGTCACAAAGAAGTGTCAGCCTTCTTGCACTTACGTCGGCAGTGTGCCCTTTTGTATTTTATTCCGATGCAATTTCAGTGTTTCATCGTAAATGTGAAGGTCCAAGGGATACAGCAAACCTGAAGTGAAGCATCGGAGTCTAAAACTGGTTTCACAGGAAAGACTCAAAACATAGACAGTAAGAGGAGTCACTCTTCTAGTACTTAAGTAGACATTGTGACTTTTGTATTTCTTTCTTATTCAATTTCTGTGTTTCATCGTCAATGTGAAGTTAAAAGGGAGACAGTGAACCTGAAGTGAATTATCGGAATCTAAAACAGGACTCACAGGAAAGGCTCTAAACATAGACGGTAGAGAGAGTCAGTCCTCTTGTCCTTAAGTCGGCATTGTGCCGTTGTCATTTAATTCGTATGCAATATCTGTGTTTCATCGTCAATGTGAAGGTCCAGGGGATATGATAAACCTGAAGTGAAGCATCGGAATCTAAAACTGGTCTCACAGGAAAGGCCCAAACCATAGAAAGTTGGTAGAGTCTGTCTTCTTGTACATAAGTCGCTTTTACATTTTGTATTTAATCCCGATGCAGTTTCTGTGTTTCATCGTCGATGTAAAGGACCAAGGGATACAGTAAACCTGAAGTGAAGTATCGGAATATAAAACTGGTTTCTCAGAAAAGGCTCAAAACATAGACAGTAAGAAGAGTGACTCTTCTTGTCCTTACGTCGGCATTGAGAAGCTTTTCATTTAATTACGATGCGATTTCTGTGTTTCATCGTCAATGTGATGGTCCAAGGAATTCAGCAAACCTGAAGTGAAGCATCGGAATCTAAAACTGGCCTCACAGGAAAGGCTGAAACCATAGCCACTAAGAGGAGTCAGTCTACTTGTACTTACGTCGGCATTGTGCCTTTTGTATTTAATTACGATGCAATTTCTGTGTTTCATCGTCAATGTGAATGTACAAGGGATGCAGTAATTCTGAAGTGAAGCAACGCAATCTGAAACTGGTCTCACAGGAATGGCTCAAAACGTAGACAGTAGGAAGAGTCACTCTTCTTCTTCTTACGTCGGCATTGTGCCTTTTGTATTTTATTCCGATGAAGTAATTGTGTTTCATCGTCATTGTGAAGGTCCAAGGGATACAGTAAACCTGAATTGAAGCATCGGTATCTAAAATTGGTCTCACAGGAAAGGCTCAACACATAGACAGTATGAAGACTCAGTATTCTTGTACTTAAGTCGGCATTGTGAATTTTGTATTTAATTCCGACGCAATTTCTGAGTTTCATCGTCAATCTGAAGGTCCAAGGGATACAGTAAACCTGATGTGAAGCATCGGATTCTAATACTGATCTCACAGGAAAGGCTCAAAACATTGCCTGTAGGAAGTGTCAGTCTTGTTGTACTTAAGTCGGCATTGGGCCTTTTGTATTTAAGTAGGATGATTTTCTGTGTTTCATCGTCATTGTAAATGTCCAAGGGGTACTGTTAATCTGCAGTGTCGCATCGGAAACGAAAACTTGTCTTACAGGAAAGGCTCATTACATAGACACTAAGAAGGGTCAGTCTTCTTGTACTTATGTTGGTATTGTGCTTTTTGTATTTAATTGCGATGCACCTTCTGTGTTTCTTCGTAAATGAGAATGTCTGAGCGATCCAGTAAACCTGAAGTGAAGAATCGGAATCGAAAACTGGTCTCACAGGAAAGGCACAACACATAGACAGTAAGAAGAGTCAGCGTTCTTTGACTTAAGTCGGCATTGTGCTTTTGTATTTAAATCCGATGCAATTTCTGTGTTTCATCGTCAATGTGAAGATCCAAGGAATACAGCAAACCTGAAGTGCAGCATCGGGATCTAAAAGTGTTCTCACAGGAAAGGCTCAAAACATAAAACTAAGAAGAGTCAGTCTTCTTGTAGTTAAGTTAGCATTGTGCCTTTTGTATTTAATTCCGATGCAATTTCTGAGTCTCGTCGTCAATCTGAAGGTCCAAGCGATACACTAAACCAGAAGTGAAGCATCGGTTTTTAAAACTGGTCTCACAGGAAAGGCTTAAACATTGACACGAAGAAGAGTCAGTCTTCTTGTACTTAAATCGCCATTGGGCCTTTTGTATTTAATTCCAATGAACTTTCTGAGTTTCATCGTCAATGTGAAGTTCCAAGGGGTACTGTAAACCTGAAGTTAAGCATCGGAATCTAAAACTGGTCTCACAGCATAAGTTCAAAACATAGACACTAAGAAGAGTCAGTCTTCTTGTACTTAAATCGGCATTGTGCCTTTTGTATTTAATACTGATGAGCCTTCTGTGTTTCATCGTCAATGTGAAGGTCTGGGGGATACAGTAAACCTCAGGTGAAGCATCGGATTCTAAAACTCGTGTCACAGGAAAGCCTCAACACTTAGTCAGTATGAAGTGTCAGCCATCTTGCAATTAAGTCGGCATTGTGGCTTTTGTAGTTAATTCCGATGCAATTCCTGTGTTTCATCGTCAATGTGAAGGTCCAAGCGATATAGAAAACCTGAAGTGAAGCATCGGAATCTGAAGCTGGTCTCACAGGAGAGGCTCAAAACATATACAGTAAGGAGAGTCAGTCTTCTTGTACTTACAACGGCCTTGCGCCATTTGTATTCAATTCCGAAGCAATTACAGTGTTTCATCGTCCAAGGGATACAGTAAGCCTGAATTGAAGCTTCGGAATCTAAAACTGGTCCCACAGGAAAGCCTCAACACATAGGCAATATGAAAACTCTGTCTTCTTGTACTTAAGTCGGCATTGCGCCTTTTGTACTTAATTCCGATGCAAATTCTGTGTTTCATCGTCAATGTGAAAGTCCAAGCGATACTGTAAATCTGAAGTCTAGCATTGGACTCTAAAACTGGTCTCACAGGAAAGGCTCAAACCATAGACAGTAAGAAGAGTCAGCCTTCTCGAACTTAAGTCGGCATTGTGCCTTTTTTATTTAAATCCGATTCAATTTCTGTGTTTCATCGTCAATGTGAAGGTCCAAGGAATATAGCGAACCTGAAGTGAAGCATCGGAATCAAAACCTGGTCTCTCAGGAAAGGCTCAAATCATAGACACTAAGAAGAGTCAGTCTTCTTGTACTTATGTCGGCTTTGTGCCTTTTGTATTTAATTCCAATGCAATTCCTGTGATTCATCGTCAATGTGAAGATCCATGGTCTGCGCTAATTCTGAAGTGGAGAATCGGAATCTGAAACTGGTGTCTCAGGAAAGGCTCAACAAATTGTCTGTAGGAAGTGTCAGTCTTGTTGTACTTAAGTCGGCATTGGGCCTTTTGTATTTCAATCCGATGCAATTTCTGTGTTTCATCGTCAATGTGAAGGTCCAAGGAATGCACCAAACCTGAAGTGAAGCATCGGAATCTAAAAGTGTTCTGACAGGAAAGGCTCAAAACATAACACTAAAAAGAGTCAGTCTTCTTGTACTTAAGTCGGCGTTGTGCCATTTGTATTTAATTCCGATGCAATATCTGAGTTTCATCGTCAATCTGAGGGTCCAATGAATACAGTAAACCAGAAGTGAAGCATCCGTTTCTAAAACTGGTCTCACAGGAAAGGCTCAAAGCAAAGACAGTAAGAAGAGTCGGTCTTGTTGTACTTATGGCGGCATTGGGCCTTTTGTATTTAATTCCGATTAACTTTCTGTGTTTCATCGTCAATGTAACGGTCCAAGGGGTACAGTAAACCTGCAGTGACGCTTCGGAAACTAAAACTGGTCTTACAGGGAAGGTTCAAAGCATAGACACTAAGAAGACTCAGGCTTTTTGTACTTAAGTCGGCATTGTGCCTCTAGTATTTAATTCCGATGCCATTTCTGTGTTTCGTCGTCAATGTGAAGTTCCAAGGGTACTGTAAACCTGAAGTGAAGCATCGGAATCTAAAACTGGTCTCACAGCATAAGCTCAAAACATAGACACTAAGAAGAGTCAGTCTTCTTGTACTTAAGTCGGCATTGTGCCTTTTGAATTTAATTCCGATGAACCTTCTGTGTTTCATCGTCAATGTGAAAGTCTGGGGGATACAGTAAACCTGAAGTGAAGCATCGGAATCTTAAACTGGTCTCACAGGAAAGGCTCAAAGCATAGACAGTAAGGTGAGTCAGTCTTCTTGTTCTTACGTTGGCCTTGTGCCTTTTGTATTGAATTCCGAAGCAATTTCTGTGTATCATCGTTCAAGGGATACAGTAAACCTGATTAGAAGCATCGGAATCTAAAACTGGTCTGACAGGAAAGGCTCAACACATAGACAATATGAAAATTCAGTCTTCTTGTACTTAAGCTGGCATTGCGCCTTTTGTATTTAATTCCGATGCAATTTCTGTGTTTCATCGTCAATGTGAGTGTCCAAGAGATACAGTAAACCTAAAGTCTAGCATTGGACTCTAAAACTGGTCTCACAGGGAAGGCTCAATCCATAGACAGTAAGAAGTGTCAGCCTTCCTGAACTTAAGTCGGCATTGTGCCTTTTGTATTTAAATCCGATTCAATTACTGTGTTTCATCGTCAGTGAGAAGGTCCAAGGAATCCAGCAAACCTGGAGTGAAACATCGGAATTTAAAGCTGGTCTCACAGAAAACGCTCAAAACAAGGACACTAAGAAGAGTCAGTCTTCTTGTACTTACGTCGGCATTGTGCCGTTTGTATTTAATTCCGTTGCAATTTCTGTGTTTCATCGGCAATGTGGAGGTCCAATTGCTGCAGTAAATCTGAAGTGAAGAATCGGAATCTGAAACTGGTCTCACTGGAAAGGCTCAAACGTAGACAGTAAGAAGAGTCACTCTGCTTGATCTAACGTCGGAATTGTACCTTTTGTATTTTATCGAGATGCAATTTCTGTGTTTCATCGTCAATGTGAAGGTCCAAGGGATACAGTAAACCTGAAGTGAAGCATCGGAATCTAAAACTGGTGTCACAGGAAAGACTCAACACTTAGTCAGTATGAAGAGTCAGTCATCTTGTACTTAAGTCGGCATTGTGTCTTTCGTAATTATTCCGAAGCACCCTCTGTGTTGCTTCGTCAATGTGAAGGTCTGAGGCATACAGTAAACCTGAAGTAAAGCGTCGGAATCTAAAACTGGTCTCACAGGAAAGGCTCAGAAGATAGACAGTGAAGAGAGTCAGTCTTCTTGTAGTTAAGTCCGCCTTGTGCCTTTTGTATTTAATTCCGATGCAATTTCTGTGTCTCATCGTCAATATGAAGGTCCAAGGGATACTGTAAACCTGAATTGAGGCATCAGAAACTAAAACTGGTCTCACAGGAAAGGCCCAACACATAGAGAGTATGAAGACTAAGTCATTGTGTACTTACGTCGGCATTCTGCCTTTTGAATTTAAATCCGAAGCAATATCTGTGATTAATCGACAATGTGAAGGTTCGAGGGATACAGTAAAACTGACGTGAAGCATAAGAATCAAAAACTGGTCACACAGGAGAGGCGCAAAACATAGACATCAAGAAGAGTCAGTCTTCTTGTACTTAAGTCGGTATTGTGCCTTTTGTATGTAATTCCTATACACCTTCTGTGTTTCATCGTAAATGCGAATGTCTGAGCGATACAGTAAACCTGTAGTGAAGAATTGGAATCGAAAACTGGTCTCACAGGAAAGGCTCAAAACGTAGACAGTAAGGAGAGTCAGTCTTCTTGTACTTAAGTCGGATCTGTGCCTTTTATATTTAATTCCGATGCAAATTCTGTGTTTCATCGTATAAGCGATACAGTAAAACTGAATGGAAGCATCGGAATCTAAAACTGGTCTCACAGGAAATGCTTAAACATTGACAGTAAGAAGAGTCAGTCTTGTTGTACTTAAGTCGGCATTGGGCCTTTTGTATTTAATTCCGATGATCTTTCTGAGTTTCATCTTCAATGTTAAGGTCCAAGGGGTACAGTAAACCTGCAGTGACGCATCGGAAACTAAAACTAGACTTACAGGAAAGGTTCAAAGCATAGACACCAAGAAGAGTCAGTCTTCTTGTACTTAAGTCGGCATTGTGCCTTTTGTATTTAATTCCGATGCGATTTCTGAGTTTCATCGTCCAATAGATATAGTAAACCTGAATTGAAGCATCGGCATCTAAAACTGGTCTCACAGGAAAGGCTCAACACGTAGACAGTAAGAAAAGTCAGCCTTCTTGAACTTAAGTCGGCATTGTGCCTTTTGTATTTAAATCCGATGCAATTTCTGTCTTACATCGTGAATGTGAAGGTCCATGGAATACAGCAAACCAGATGTGCAGCATCCGGATCTAAAACTGGTCTCACAGGAAAGGCTCGAAACGGAGACACTAAGAAGAGCCAGTCTTCATGTACTTACGTCGGCTTTGTGCCTTTTGTTTTTAATTCAGATGAAATTTCTGTGTTTCATCGTCAATGTGAAGGTCTGAGGGATACAGTAAACCCTAGGTGCAGCATCGGAATCTAAAACTGGTCTGACAGGAAAGGCTCAAAACATAGACATTAAGAAGAAATAGTCTTCTTGTACTTAAGTCGGCCTTGTACCTGTTGTATTTAATTCAGATGCAATTTAAGTGGTTCATCGACCAAGGGATACAGTAAACCAGAATTTCGCATTCGGGAGGACGAGGGTTCAATCCCGCGTCCAGCCATCCTGATTTAGGTTTTCCGTGATTTCCCTAAATCACTCCAGGCAAATGCCGGGATGGTTTCTCTGAAAGGGCACGGCCGACTTCCTTCCCAATCCTTCCCTAATCCGATGAGACCGATGACCACGCTGTCTGGTCTCCTTCCCCAAGCCAACCAACCAACCAACTAAACCTGAATTGAAGCATCGGAATCTAAAACTGGTCCCACAGGAAAGGCTCAACATATAGACAATATCAAAACTCAGTCTTCTAGTACTTAAGTCGGCATTTTACTTTTTGGATTTCATTCCGATGCAATTTCTTTGTTTCATCGTCAATGTGAAGGTTCATGGGATACAGTAAGCCTGAAGTGAAGCATCGGAATCTAACGCTGGTCACACAGGAAAGGCGCAAATCATAGACACAAAGAAGACTCAGTCTTCTTGTACTTATGTCGGCATTGTGATATTTGTATTTCATTCCGATGCAATTTCAGTGCCTCATAGTCAATGTGAAGGTCCAAGGCATATAGCAAACCTGAATTGAAGCATCGGAATCTAAAACTGGTCCCACAGGAAAGGCTCAACATATAGACAATATCAAGACTCAGTCTTCTAGAACTTAAGTCGGCATTTTACTTTTTTGATCTCATTCCGATGCAATTTCTGTGTTTCATAGTCAATGTGAAGGTCCAAGGCATATAGCAAACCTGAAGTGAAGCATCGGAATCTAAAACCGGTCTCACGGCATAAACTCAAAACATAGACACAAAGAAGACTCAGTCTTCTTGTACTTACGTCTGCATTGTGCCTTTTGTATTTAATTCAGATGAATTTTCTGTGTTACGTCGTCAATGTAAAGGTCCAAGGAATACAGCAAACCTGAAGTGCAGCATTGGAATCTAAAAGTGTTTTCACAGGAAAGGCTCTAAACATAAAACTAAGAAGAGTCAGTCTTCTTGTAGTTAAGTAGGCATTGTGCCTTTCGTACTTAATTCCGATGCAATTTCTGAGTCTCATCGTGAATCTGAAGGTCCAATGGATACAGTAAACCAGAAGTGAAGCATCGGTTTTTAAAACTGGTCTCACAGGAAATGCTTAAACATTGACAGTAAGAAGTGTCAGTCTTGTTGTACTTAAGTCGGCATTGGGCCCTTTGTATTTAATTCCGATGATCTTTCTGAGTTTCATCGTCAATGTGAAGTTCCAAGGGATACACTAAACCTGAAGTGAAGCATCGGATTCTAAAACTGGTGTCACAGGAAAGACTCAACACTTAGTCAGTATGAAGAGTCAGCCATCTTGCACTTAACTCGGCATTGTGGCTTTTGTATTTAATACCGATGATTCTTCTGTGTTTAATCGTCATGTGAAGGTCTGGGGGATACAGTAAACCTTAAGTGAAGCATCGGAATCTAAAACTGGTCTCACAGGAAAGGCTCAAAGCATAGACAGAAGGAGAGTCAGTCTTCTTGTTCTTACGTCGGCTCTGTGCCTTTTGTTTTCAATTCCGATGCAATTTCTGTGTATCATCTTCCAAGGGATACAGTAAACCTGAATTGAAGCATCGGAGTCGAAAACTGGTCTGACAGGAAAGGCTCAACACATAGACAATATGAGAACTCAGTCTACTTGTACTTAAGTCGGCATTGCGCTTTTTGTATTTATTTCCGATACAATATCAGTGTTTCATCGGCAATGTGAAAGTCCAAGGGATACAGTAAACCTGAAGTCAAGCATTGGACTCTAAAACTTGTCTTACAGGGAAGGCTCAAACCATAGACAGTAAGAAGAGTCAGCCTTCTTGTACTTAAGACGGCATTGTGCCTTTTGTATTTAATTCAATTGCAATTTCTGTGTTTCATCGTCAATGTGAAGGTCCAAGGGATACAGTAAACCTGAAGTGAAGCATCGGATTCTAAAACTGGTGTCTCAGGAAAGACTCAACACTTAGTCAGTATGAAGAGTCAGCCATCTTGCACTTAACTCGTCATTGTGGCTTTTGCAGTTAATTCCGATCCAATTTCTGTGTTTCATCGTCAATGTGAAGGTCCAAGCGATATAGTAAACCTGAAGAGAGAATCGGAATCTAAAACTGGGCTCACAGCATAATCTCAAATCATAGACACTAAGAAGAGTCAGTCTCCTTGTACTTAAGTCGGCATTGTGCCTTTTGTATTTAATTCCGAAGAACCTTCTGTGTTTCATCGTTAATGTAAAGGTCTAAGGGATACAGTAAACCTGAAGTGAAGCATCGGAATCTAAAGCTGGTCTCACAGGAGAGGCTCAAAACATATACAGTAAGGAGAGTCAGTCTTCTAGTACTTACAACGGCCTTGTGCCCTTTGTATTCAATTCCGAAGCAATTACAGTGTTTCAACGTCCAAGGGATACAGTAAGCCTGAATTGAAGCTTCCGAATCTAAAACTGGTCCCATAGGAAAGGCTCAACACATAGGCAATACGAAAACTCAGTCTTCTTGCACCTAAGTCGGCATTGCGCCTTTTGTACTTAATTCCGATGCAATTTCCGTGTTTCATCGTCAATGTGAAAGTCCAAGGGATACTGTAAACCTGAAGTTTAGCATTGGACTCTAAAACTGGTCTCACAGGAAAGGCTCAAATCATAGACAGTAAGAAGAGTCAGCCTTCTCGAACTTCAGTCGGCATTGTGCCTTTTGTATTTAAATCCGATTCAATTTCTGTGTTTCATCGTCAATGTGAAGGTCCAAGGAATATAGCAAACCTGAAGTGAAGGATCGGAATCTAAACCTGGTCTCACAGGAAAGGCTCAAAACATAGACACTAAGAAGTGTCTGTCTTCTTGTACTTATGTCGGCTTTGTGCCTTTTGTATTTAATTCCGATACAATTCCTGTGTTTCATCGTAATGTGATGATCCAAGGGCTGCACTAATTCTGAAGTGAAGAATCGGAATCTGAAACTGGTGTCTCAGGAAAGGCTCAACGAATTGTCCGTAGGAAGTGTCAGTCTTGTAGTACTTAAGTCGGCACTGGGCTTTTTGTATTTAAATCCGGTGAACTTTCTGTGTTTCATCGTCATTGTAAAGGTCCAAGTGGTACAGTTAACCTGCAGTGTCACATCGGAAACTAAAACTGGTCTTACTGGAAAGGCTCATAACATAGACACTAAGAAGAGTCAGTCTATTTGTACTTAAGTCGGCATTGCGCCTTTTGTATCTAATTCCGATGCAATTTCTGTGTTTCATCGTCAATGTGAAAGTCCATGGATACTGTAAACCTGAATTGAGGCATCGGATACTAAAACTGGTCTCACAGGGAAGGCTCAACACATAGACAGTATGAAGACTAAGTCGTCGTGTACTTATGTCATCATTTTGCCTTTTGAATTGAATTCCGATGCAATATCTGTGATTCATCGACAATGTGAAAGTTCAAGGGATACAGTAAAACTGACGTGATGCATCGGATTCTAAAGCTAGTCATACAGAAGAAGCATAAAACATAGACATTAAGAAGAGTCAGTCTTCTTGTACTTAGGTCGGCCTTGTGCCTTTTGTATTCAATTCCGCAGCAATTTCTGTGTTTCATCGTCCAAGGGATACAGTAAACCCGATTTGAAGCTTCGGAATCTCAAACTGGTCCCATAGGAAAGGCTCAACACATAGACAATATGAAAACTCAGTCTTCTTGTACTTACGTCGGCATTGTGCCTTTTGTATTTAATTCCGATGCAATTTCTGTGTTTCATCGTATAAGGGATACAGTAAACCTGAATTGAAGCATCGGCATTTAAAACTGATCTCACTGGAAAGGCTCAACACATACACAGTAAGAGGACTCAGCCTTCTTGAACGTAAGTCGGCATTGTGCCTTTTGTATTTAATTCCGATGCACCTTCTGTGTTTCATTGTAAACGCGAATGTCTGAGCGATACAGTAAACCTGAAGTGAAGAATCGGAACCGAGAACTGGTCTCACAGGAGAGGCGCAAAACATAGACATTAAGAAGAGTCAGTCTTCTTGTTCTTAAGTCGCATTGTGCCGTTTGTATTTAATTCATATGCAATTTTTGTGTTTCATCGTCAATGTGAAGGTCCAAGGGATATAATAAACCTGAAGTGAAGCATCGGAATCTAAAACTGGTCCCACAGCATAAACTCAAATCATAGACACTAAGAAGGGTCAGTCTTCTTGTACTTAAGTCGGTATTGTGCATTTTGTATTTAATTCCGATGCACCTTCTGTGTATCATTGTAAATGCGAATGTCTGAGCGATACAGTAAACCTGAAGTGAAGAATCGGAACCGAGAACTGACTCACAGGAAAGGCTCAAAACATAGACAGTAAGGAGAGTCAGTCTTCTGGTACTTAAGTCGGCCTTTTGCCTTTTGTATTTAATTCCGTTGCAATTTCTGTGTTTCATCGTCCAAGGGATACAGTAGTCCTGAATTGAATCGTCGGCATCTAAAACTGGTCACACAGGAAATGCTCAACACATAGACAGTAAGAAGAGTCAGCGTTCTTTAACTTAAGTCGGCATTTTGCTTTTGTATTCAAATCCGATGCAATTTCTGTGTTTCATCGTCATTGTGAAGGTCCAAGGAAATTCACCAAACCTGAAGTGAAGCATCGGAATCTAAAAGTGTTCTCACAGGAAAGGCTCAAAACATAACACTAAGAAGAGTCAGTCTTCTTGTACTTAAGTCGGCGTTGTGCCTTTCGTATTAAATTCCGATGGAATTTCTGAGTTTCATCGTCAATCTGAAGGTCCAATGAATACAGTAAACCAGAAGTGAAGCATCGGTTTCCAAAACTGGTCTCACAGGAAAGGCTCAAAGCATAGACAGTAAGAAGTGTCGGTCTTGTTGTACTTATGTCGGCATTGAGCCTTTTGTATTTAATTCCGATGAATTTTCTGTGTTTCATCGTCAATGTAAAGTTCCAAGGGGTACAGTAAACCTGCAGTGACGCTTCGGAAACTAAAAATGGTCTTACAGGAAAGGTTCAAAGCATAGACACTAAGAAGACTCAGTCTTGTTGTACTTAAGTCGGCATTGTACCTTTAGTATTTAATTCCGATGCCATTTCTGTGTTTCATCGTCAATGTGAAGTTCCAAGGGTACTGTAAACCTGAAGTGAAGCATCGGAATCTAAAACTGGTCTCACAGCATAAGCTCAAAACATAGACACTAAGAAGAGTCAGTCTTCTTGTACTTAAGTCGGCATTGTGCCTTTTGAATTTAATTCCGATGAACCTTCTGTGTTTCATCGTCAATGTGAAAGTCTGGGGGATACAGTAAACCTGAAGTGAAGCATCGGAATCTTAAACTGGTCTCACAGGAAAGGCTCAAAGCATAGACAGTAAGGAGAGTCAGTGTTCTTGTACTTAAGCCGGCCTTGTACCTGTTGTATTTAATTCCGATGCAATTTATGTGGCTCATCGTCCAAGGGATACAGTAAGCCTGAATTGAAGCATCGGAATATAAAACTGGTCCCACAGGAAAGGCTCAACATATAGACAATATCAAGACTTACTCTTCTAGTCCTTAAGTCGGCATTTTACTTGTTGGATCTCAGTCCGATGCAATTTCTGTGTTTCATCGACAATGTGAAGGTTCAAGGTATACAGTAAACCTGAAGTGAAGCATCGGAATCTAAAGCTGGTCACACAGGAAAGGCGCAAATCATAGACACAAAGAAGACTCAGTCTTCTTGTACTTATGTCGGCATTGTGACTTTTGTATTTCATTCCGATGCTATTTCAGTGTTTCCTAGTCAATGTGAAGGTCCAAGGCATATAGCAAACCTGAAGTGAAGCATGGGAATCTAAAACCGGTCTCACAGCATAAACTCAAAACATAGACACTAAGAAGGGTCAGTCTTCTTGTACTTAAGTCGATATTGTGCCTTTTGTATCTAATTCTGATGCACCTTCTGTGTTTCATCGTAAATTCGAATGTCTGAGGGATACAGTAAACCTGAAGTGAAGAATCGGAATCGAAAACTGGTCTCACAGGAAAGGCTCAAATCATAGACAGTAAGGAGAGTCAGTCTCTTGTACTTACATCGGCCTTGTGCCTTTTATATTCAATTCCGGTGCAATATCTATGTTTCTTTGTCAAAGGGAAACAGTAAACCCGAATTGAAGCATCGGAATCTAAAACTGGTCTGACAGGAAAGGCTCAACACATAGACGATATGAAAACTCAGTATTCCTGTACTTAAGTTAGCATTTTGCCTTATGTATTTAAATCCGATGCAATTTCTGTGTTTCATCGTCAATGTGAAGGTCCAAGGAATACAGCAAACCTGAAGTGAAGCTACGGAATCAAAAAGTGGTCTCACAGGAAAGGCCCAAAACATAGACACTAAGGATAGTCACTCTTCTTGTACTTAAGTCGGCATTGTTCCTCTTGTATTTAATTCTGATGCAATTTCTGGGTATCATCGTCAATCTGAAGGCCAATGGATACACTAAACCTGAAGTGAAGCATCGGTTTCTAAACCTGGTCTCACAGGAAAGGCTCAAAACGTAGTCACAAAGAAGAGTCAGTTTTCTTGTACTTAAGTCGGTATTGTGCCTTTTGTATTTAATTCCTATGCACCTTCTGTGTTTCATCGTAAATGCGAATGTCTGAGGGATACGGTAAACCTGAAGTGAAGAACCGGAATCGAAAACTGGTCTCACAGGAAAGGCTGAAATCATAGACTGTAAGGAGAGTCAGTCTTCTTGTACTTAAGTCGGTCTTGTGCCTTTTGTATTTAATTCCGATGCAATTTCTGTGTTTCATCGTCCAAGGGATGCAGTAAACCTGAGTTGAAGTATCGGCATCTAAAACTGGTCCCACAGGAAAAGCTTAAAACATTGGCGGTAAGAAGAGTCAGTCATGTTGTACTTAAGTCGGCATTGGGCCTTTTGTATTTAATTCCGATGTAATTTCTGAGTTTCATCGTCAATCTGAAGGTCCAATGGATAGAGTAAACCTGAAGTGAAGCATCGGTGTCTAAAACTGGTCTCACAGGAAAGGCTTGAAACATTGACAGTAAGAAGAGTCAGTCTTGTTGTACTTAAGTCTGCATTGGGCCTTTTGTATCCAATTCCGATGAACTTTCTGTGTTTCATCGTCAATGTATAGGTCCAAGGTGTATAGTAAACCTGCAGTGACGCATCGGAAACTAAAACAGGTCTTACAGGAAAGGCTCAAAAAATAGACACTAAGAAGAGTCACTCTTCTTGTACTTAAGTCGGCATAGTGTCTTTTGTATTTAATTCCGATGCCATACCTGTGTTTCTTCGTCAATGTGAAGTTCCTAGGGGTACAGTAAACCTGAGTGAAGCATCGGAATCTAAAATTGGACTCACAGGAAAGGCTTAAAACATAGACAGTTAGAAGAGTCAGTCTTCTTGTACTGAAGTCAGCATTGTGCCTTTTGTATTTAACTCCGATGCAATTTCTGCGTTTCATCGTCAATGTGAAGGTCCAAGGGATGCAGTAAACCGGAAGTGAAGCATTGGAATCGAAACCTGGTCTCACAGGATAGGCTCAAAACATAGACAGTAGGAAGAGTCAATCTTCTTGTACTTAAGTCGGCATTGTGCCTAAGGTATTTAATTGCGATGCAAATTCTGTGTTTCATCGTCAATGTGATTGGCCAAGGGATACAGTACACCAGAGGTGAAGCATCGTAATCTAAAACTGGTCTCACAGGGAAATTCTCAAGACATTGACAGTATGAAGAGTCACTTTTCTTGTACTGAAGTCAGCATAGTGCCATTTGTATATAATTCCGATGCAATATCTGTGTTTCATCGTCAATGTGAAGGTCCAAGTGATACAGTAAACAGTAATACGCCAGTCACTACTCTTGAGGAACTGTGGTATCGTGTTGAAGTTGCATGGAGAGCTGTACCTGTACACGCAGTCCAAGCTCTGACTCAATGCCCAGGAGTATCAACGCCGTTATTATGGTCAAAGGTGGTTGTTCCGGGTACTGATTTCTCCGGCTCTATGCACCCAAACTGCGTGAAAATGCAATGACATGTCAGTACTAGTAGAATATATATGTCCTATGAACACCCGTTTACCATCTGCATTTGTTCTCGGTGTAGCAATTTTAATAGCTAGTAGCATCGATATATGTTAGTATTCATGAAGAAATTCGTGTTTTCAAGGTTTACTCCTTGATGGGACAACATTCACAAAACCACTGTAGGTTTGAAGTCGCTTCTCCTCACTCAACTTTGGTTTGCTACCTCCCTATTTAGTAATAATTCAGTTTGATCAAGGCCCATGACAAGTTCTATAGCTCGTTCAACCTGTTCCTGCTCAACCACGTTAACACCTAACTCATGTTTTACATTTACTGTAAATAATTCTAGTTCAGATTCATCTCTCAATCCAGGTTTGACATGTACCGAATGGTTAGCTGGTGCACTCACCAGCTCCTCCTGACACACTGTCAGCTCTGTCCATAAGCACGGAGCTTCAATTGGCTATCACAGCTCTGCTTACTATTAGCAGTCACTTGAGCGACAGCAGTAGCAAGTTCAACACTATTTTTCTTAAAACAAAATTTTCTGTGTTGACCTTGAATTCTTCTACTGCATGTTCAAGATTTTCCAAAATTGCTGCATGAATAGCTAGTTTCTCGTTAACCTGACTTAACAGGCTGAATTGGAGCAGCTTTTAGCCTATCATGTAACTCAGATTGTTAACTTCAACAAAAGCTATCCACCTGGACTTTCACTTATTTTCAACTACTTTTGACAGTTATAATTGTCCAAGATATTGCTCTTCAACTGGTATTAATCTGTTAAGTTCTATCATTCCTTTGTCGTCCTATGTGTTATGTTGTAACATTAGAATTTCATCCCCTGCGGAATCTGAATTCTCTCAAAGAAACTTCTGCAGAGTGATAACTTAGCGACTGAAGTAACATATACCACACTGAGCTGAATCCAACCCACCGTCCCACATCAAAAAATATCAAATGCACCACGGGTGCACAGTAAAGGGTAAAGTAATAAATTAGCTTGGCATTGGTACAGAATTCAAGCAGCAGACAATCAAAACTTGTAGTCTGAGACACTTCAAATTTCTGGCATTAACTTGCTCATGCGAGAACATTTACAAAGTCGAATATACACTTCCCTGATCTAATAAATCTACTAGAGTCATCAGACTCATGTATGTTAATGTATTTCGTTTTCTTACGGAATGCGAAAGTGACTGTAAATTCCGCTCTGGTCAAATCACAGTAAACGTCAGCGTGAAGGTGGTGGGGGATGTTTGAGGAAGCTGCAAATTTTCACCACTGCAAAGTACAACGATGAAATTGACAATTAAAGTTACTCTGACCACTCCATTAAACTGCCTGTTGCAACAGCCCACAGAAACCCAGTAATAAGTTTCGTTACAGATGCTGAACTCACCAACTGCCAACAGATAAACTGCAGATTAGTGTGAATGCTCAATGGCACAGACACAGCTCCAGTCAACAAGTTTCGAAACATTTAGGCCACGATTCTATACAATTAGGTACATTTAATCTACAGCAATATTTGACACAATTAGCAGAAAAAAGTTTTTCACTTAGAATTTCAATATAGATCTCACGTCAAGTGGGCAGTTCCAAAAATATGTATCATAAATGTTTTCTTAATGTAAAACTAATTTAGTATTGATTCCACAAGATCAGAAAATATGATCCTATTCAGTAATATCACTTAGGAAGTTCTACCTATCGGAACATCACTAACAGGAACATCACCTACCGCTGGTACTAACTTTG
This sequence comes from Schistocerca americana, assembly GCF_021461395.2. Taxonomy (NCBI): domain Eukaryota; kingdom Metazoa; phylum Arthropoda; class Insecta; order Orthoptera; family Acrididae; genus Schistocerca; species Schistocerca americana. The sequence continues at coordinate 644,763,961 of NC_060123.1, forward strand.
CTAACCCTGACAAATCCCTTGAGCCATTCACTATTCCAAAATATCACTCTCCTACTAAACAATCAAAAGCATCTTAAAACCACCGACCTGACGAAGAATCCCTACATAAATTAATGGACTAGCAACTGACATGTGACCACTCAATAGAACTACAAGCTCCTTTTGCTGGAAAGCACACGAACATTTGCCCCTCCAAATTAAACACAAGGAGAGAACATAAAAATATCCAAGTACACAACTAATAATTTCAGTATTATGCACAAACCTATTTTCATGAAATCAACCCAACATATTAATATGTCAGCCCTTATAGTTGGCAATTTATCTACTCATAACACGTATGGTACCCCAAAAGAAGAGAAAAACCGTAGCTTAGCAACAAGCAACATAAATGCACTTCGTGAAATGTGAATGTAACATTCCACTCAGTGTTTACTCAACAGCCTCCACTAACAGTCCATACCCATGTGTATCAATTACTGTGCCAGCATTTAATGAGCAAAGCAGAAAAAAAATCATCAAGATTATGGGTTGCGCGCGAATAAAATTAAGCTGCATGAATGTAACAGTTTTCAATACAGTATATTTCAGTATGTATAAATTACGTTTCATTAACGCAGACCAAGTAAAATGTTCAGATTAAAGCGATTAAAAATGCACAGTCAGGGAAACGTTGTATTGTAAAATACGTATTCCATCGAATAAAGGAGACAAGCGCTGTCAGATTTTTTTCACACAAATTATTGTTCTTGTAGGCACAGAATCCCTGTATTTCAAAATATTATTACCCAACTGCGTCACAGTTGCTCCGCGAGTATATGGATATCTACGCTAGAGGCTGCAAGCTTCCGAATATTATTTCGAATTCAACTTACGAGAGAAAAATAAATTAATACAAATAGTGGACTAGTGAAGCCGCAATGGTTCACAAATGATAAATGAAACGACGGTCATAGAGGCATGCCGAACCACCCAGCAATTCCCTACAACTGTTAAATGAAATCACTCGTAGCGGCAGCCTAGCAGACAAGGCTGTGAAGTGGGAGAGCTATCTCAGCAACAGCCATGTCATCAACAGTTGGCATAATGACAATTTATCTGAACAAACTTAACCATTGGGTGCATGGACACAATTAAGAAAATATTTTCCTGCTTGAAATACACAAATGAAATGTAATTACACAAAAAAATTGTAATTAAGAAAAGTACTTCACAACACACGGTAAAGCATGTATTAGCAGGAATTTCAATAAATTTTACATTTAAAAAAACACACGCCAAGCACTGACTGAACTATCTGTCAACAACAATTTAGGTTCTCGAAACAGTTTCATTAATGTTTTCAATTTTAGATAAATGTGCTACTGGCACTTATCAAACTCTGTTAATAACCTTCGAATTAACAAATGTGATTAAGGAACACGCGCCACTGCACCTACTACGCCTCCAACATTTCCGCGGGTGCAGGGGCTGGCGGCAGGGAGCGCAGTGCAGAGCAGAGCGGCGGCCGACCCAGCCAGGCCTGCCTGCGGCCGCTGCAGGCTTCCCGCACCTTCCGGCGCTCTCACAGCCACTGTTCAGCAGTGTTCTTCCCAATAACAGTGCACCCTCTGCGGTCAAAGTGGGTGTATTTTCTGGTAACCGCGAAAGAGAGCTTCCGACTGACCAACGCTTCCAGTTATACGTTTATTACGGGCTGAAAAACATTTGGTTTAGAAAATGATGGGTACTCTTTGAGTAGTAATTCCTGTAACTTGTACCGTCGATGTATGGGTCCACACCATATTAGAATATCATAAACACCGAACGAATGTGTTTTAAGATAAATAGTGACTAGTGCGTAGCAGAAACGCCCAAATCTCGGACAGTTCTTGCTACAATCTTAAATAAAAGATAATAACCGAAATTTAAAACCAAATTGTGTCATGTATCCGGACTCAGAGTTAAACAAAGAATATATCTGGACAGCTCATTTTGCGGTAGGCCCACGGCTTCGTTTCTAATTGAAGCCTAAAGTCCATTCTCCACAGTATGAAATCGGATAGTAAACGTCTACCTTCTTCTAGCTCGCTGTTTTCATTTCCAGCTCGTCACGTTCAGTTCGGTTTACTTTACTGGATTCCCATCCTCAGTTCTGACCCGCAGGTTTTGGACTGCCACTGGCTGAGTTAAAAACTATTTTTTTTACTTTTATTTACTTTATTATTTTTGTTTTTTACTTTCCTTTACTTGAAACGTACACAGTTACCAAAACATCCTAATATTTCTTTAGTGAGTGATATTTTTCGAAACACAGCAACATGCAGGGAGCCACATCACACTTTCTGCAACTTATGCATGTCATTTTTCGAATTTCTGGAATGCAAACTGAGGCTTCATTATCTTGGATGGTATCCTCCTTATGTATCTAACCATCACGTTTCATATTTATTTCCCACAATATCTTCTTCAGTAGGGCTTCATGCGCTGTAAGGTTTGCATGCTGACAAAAATTGCACAACACATAAAAGTTATCCTAACATAAATTATACACCAATTGCTCTATACATTTAAAAATACTCCCGGTGAAGCCAAGCTGATAGGCTCATAATGTTACCTTGTAGTCTTATAAATACATACCTGTATACGTATAATTTATACTTTTCCTTTCCTTCATCATTGTAAAGGAAGCCCAGCATTCTCTATAGTCTGTGTCTATCATAACTCTTCTTTTTTAATCATCCTTTATATAACATGCTTGAAACGTCCCCTTTGAACAATTTTACACGACTGTGCTTAAACTGACACACAATATTTTTTCAGCGCAACGCAATCTGACTTTCAGAAATCCCTACAAAAGAATGACCCTTACTAACATTAACCTGTACCTTTCACAAATCACTTACCTCACAAAAATCTTCGTTACTCAAGCTACTGCAATACAGCGAGCGCCACTACTGCCAGCTAAATAAAAGATTCAAACTAAGGAAGGCACTAACTACTGATAGGCATAGTTAGCAAATGAAAGATTTTAATAGAGAACAAACACTGTATTTACCTTAATAGTCATAATATATATTGCAGTTCATGACAAATTACAAAACTCCGCCATCTCTCTCCCCACATCCACCACTGCTGACGGCTCACCTCCAACTGCGCAACGCTACGCGCTGTTCACAGCCAGCTGCCTAACACTACAATGGCGAGTATTACAACAATGCAAAGCAGCCACAGACTGCACACAGCACAGCCAGTGATTTTCATACAGAGGTGGCGTTACCAATAAAAAAACCTAAACAGCCTACTTACAGTCTTTCCACGAAATGCAGCCTACTTACATGCTTCCTCTCTGACATTTATGCTTTTTAAAATGCAACAAAAACAACTTTAGTAACCAGTACCTGCTACATCTAAACACATGTCGTTGGTCAAGGTGCAATCATTGCAGTTGGAGAACATCTGAGTGTACCACATCACTCCAGTCATCTATGTATTTCATGTTGCTTTTAATTCTGTAAACTTATGTATAGTGGAAAACTAACCTTTCCCAAATCTCCTCTTGCCTTCCCTGGTTCACCTGCTTTTTGTATCTTTCATTTCGTCTGTTCTAAGAAAAGCTTGTGTGATTGATGTGATAGTGGTAAGTGAGTACATTAGACCCAGTCTGGGTAAAAAACATGAACATACGTTTGTGAAGCCAGGGAAAATTAACGAGAGAGATCTGCAGCTAATTCAGTTAACGAAGACCTCCAAAAATACATGGATAAATAAGCTTAAAAATTTTCACTCAAAGTCCTATGCTCAGCAAGTTTTTCTCACTAGAAATTACTATGTAGTTAAGCATTTCATGTGGAATTTTATTACTAAATGTGGCACACAGCTTCATTGTTGTTTTATTTTCTGTGTAGCTAACACATTCATTTCCCTGACATATTTGTGATATAGATAGGACAATTTGTTAAGAAATTGTACATATGTACAACAACATAACCATTCAATTGTGTGACTCACTTACAGAAGTGGCAAAAAGTAAATTAACTGATAGAAATAACTGGTTACCAGGAAGTAACAGTTATTGTAATACCCACTCCTCTGATACTAGCAGTTATTTTTATAACTGCCAATGGTACATTACGCCATTTGTTTACTGAATATCATATAGTGTTTTCAAGTCGTCTGAGATCTGGCCACAAATGGGAGAGGCAGACCATCTAGACAGTGTTCAAAAAATGGTTCAAATGGCTCTGAGCACTATGGGACTCAACTGCTGAGGTCATTAGTCCCCTAGAACTTAGAACTAGTTAAACCTAACTAACCTAAGGACATCACAAACATCCATGCCCGAGGCAGGATTCGAACCTGCGACCGTAGCGGTCCTGCGGTTCCAGACTGCAGCGCCTTTAACCGCACGGCCACTTCGGCCGGCATGTAGACAGTGTCCTACAGCTCATGGAAATAACTCTGCGACTATGCACCATCTGTTTAAAGAAGTGTGTACTACGTTTCTGTGTGCCCTGACTACTAGTGGCATAAATCGGCTGGCGTCAGGATGGCGGCTGACGAGGCAGCCGTAATGGCATTTGACACGTATAGTCAATCCCATCAGCCACTGTGCTGCGTGTCAGCATAGTTTGGACTCGTGGTACAAACAGAGTAACAACAAAGAATTCGTACCACTGACGATACATCCATCTGATGTTGATATTTTTCCTGGATATTATCATATTTGCTAACAGTTCTTGTTCTCTATAAGTTAATGGGCTACCACTACAAGTAAGCAAGAGGTTGGTAAGTATGGTCCAGATTCCAGTTAAAGGTCATAGAAGTTGGAGATATTTCCAGAGAGCTTGGTTATTGTAATGAACAACTATTATCATACTGATGTACGGCAAGGATGGTTGGCCAGATATCACACAGCTGTACAGTATGCCCCTGTCGATAGCACTCATTACTTCATGGGTATAAAGAGCTAATTCTGTTTCACAAGGATGATCTTTTCCGAATCAGTGATGACTATGCATGAATAAATCGTTTCCTTCGATGTAATTCATAATAGTCGTACACAGTATATGTTCCAAAACAATACTGCAAATCAACGTTAGTGATATCGGCCTGCAATACAGCGGATTACTCATATTTCCCTTCTTGGGTATTGGTGTGACTTGAGCAATTTTACAGTCCTTAGGTGCGGATCTGTCTAAGAGCTAGTGGTTTTATATAATTGCTAAATATGGAGCTATTTTATTAGCATACTCTGAGAGGAACCTGACTGGTATACAATCTGGACTGGAGGCCTGGCCTTTATTAAGTGATTTATGCTGCTTTGCTGCACCGAGGATATCTACTTCTATGATTCTCATCTTGATAGTTGTTCCTAATTGGCATTCTGGAATATTTACGCCGGCCGAAGTGGCCATGCGGTTTAAGGCGCTGCAGTCTGGAACCGCAAGACCGCTACGGTCGCAGGTTCGAATCCTGCCTCGGGCATGGATGTTTGTGATGTCCTTAGGCTAGTTAGGTTTAACTAGTTATAAGTTCTAGGGGACTGATGACCTCAGCAGTTGAGTCTCGTAGTGCTCAGAGCCATGTGAACCATTTGAGGAATATTTACTTCGTCTTCTTTGGTGAAGGAGTTTCGGAAAACCGTGTTTAATAACTCTACATTGGTGGCACTATCTAAATCTACATCTATATGGATACTCTGCAAATCACATTTATGTGCCTGGCGGAGGGTTTATCGCACCAACTTCACAATTCTCTATTATTCCAATCTCGCATTGAAGTTTGCCCTAAATTTCGAGCTTCTGTAGAAGATCGCAGATCTTTGAGTTTGTGCGTCTGTTTAAATTTGGTATATTTGTTTCGTTGTTTCTGCAACGGTGTTCTAACCCGTTTTGTGTACCAGGGAGGATCAGCGCCATCGTTTGTTAATTTCTTTGGTATAAATCTCTCAATTGCCACCGATACTATTTCTTTGAATTTAATCCACATCTAGTCTACACTTACAGTACTAATTTGGAATGAGTGGAGATTGTCTCTCAGAAAGGCGTCAAGTGATTTATTATCTGCTTTTGTACATAGGTATATTTTTCGCTTATTTGTGGAGAATTGAGGGATTACAATACTCAGTCTCGCAAAGGCAACTCTGTGTTCACTAATCCACGTATCGGGTTTGATGCTCGTTATTAACTTAGAATTATTTGTTTTTAACGGGTCAAGTGTGTTTCCACAACTGTTTACTATATAGTGGACACCTGACCTATTCGCGGAACCCGAAACTCAACCAACCTTTGGTGCAAGTCGTGGAATCTTCTGAATACACGGTAGCAGAACCGTCCTAGCCTCTGATTTAGACCCTCCACTCGACTCTGTACCATAGGTCCGCAATCAGTCCTGTCGACTACGCTGCAAATGGTCAGCGACGCTTTCATCTTGCAAGCAAGACTAGCATCCCTTACCACTTCTGTTAGCCGCTCGAAACCAGAGAGAATCTCTTCTGATCCAAAGTGACACACACCATAGGTACCGACGTGAGCAACAACCTGCATTTGGCTGCACCCTGTGCTCTTCATGGCATCCGGGAGGACCTTTTCCTCACCTGGAATGACTCCACCCGGTATGCACACGGAGTGCACATTGGATTTCTTTTCCCATATTGTCAGCCAATTCCTACGGGGCCACATAAAGCGCATAACGTTGGAGCTCCAAACTAACAATTATCCCACCCTCTGTGATTGCCCGGATCTTGCACACTGAGTGGTTTCGAATTATTAAACAAATCAGCAATAATTAATGACAGTCGTAATAAGTGTAAAAACCACAGTTTTGTTTCGAAATTATGTTTTAATTACCAGATAATTTCATAGTCCATAAGAAGCTGATGTCTTTCGACCACAGACGCAACGATGACCATGACTCACTGTTGAAATCTGCTGCTCGTTGCCGTTTCTTACTTAATACGGGAGCGTTATGAAACGCTGTGCCTCATGGTCATTCTTATTTTCTTATTTTATTTTTCTTTTTTGCGATAGAATTGCTCTTACAGAGCATAGTGATTCAGTTAATTGGGCAACTGGCGAAGATAACAACACAAAACACTTAGCGATACCTTCAATGTAAATAGTGACGTTCCTAGAGAATTCATATAAAAAGTTATGCTGAACGGCTTCAGCGTTCAGTAGGGAATCGGCATAAGAATGAAAAACAATCTGAGTCACTCCAATTGATTTTCCTTACCCAGATTTGCATAATCACCATAGATCTAACAATAAACACGTGAAAGACGTGAATTGGTAGAATGTAAGACGTATCTTGGTAGTGTATGAAAACCGCTACTCATGTGGACAAATGCACAGGTTGCCCATTCAGTAACAGGAGGTGACTGACTGGCCGACAATGTTACCAGAGCTATAGTCCACCTGTAATTTAAATGAGTCGCATCAACAAGGAGCGGTGCTGTACAACTACCAACACTTATCTAGATTCTAATCTGGTACGAAACTAGTGGGAAGGTTACTACTTAAACAAGACAATTTTCCGTAACTCGACACATGCAGTACTCTAAAAACTTTTACGCGTGTGGTGCGACGTTAAACACCAATCATAAAAAATTACCGTTTCATTCGAATTTCCACTTCTTCTACTGCAAGGCGACTGCACAATTTGTTATTAAAATTTTGCACTTGGTTTTTTGCTTGGCAACAACAGTGATTTGCCTTTGTATAGTCAAAAAAGAATTTTAGAGTACGGTACGTTTCCGTGTGAAAGATAAAATGGAATTATTGTTACTTTTTACTCAGAACTTGCATTGTACATACATATATAGTTTTTACGACCTCTTTCTGGTCACATAGTGTTTTCAGTGAAAATAATTTCAAAAACGAAGTCTCATGGATTTACCTCAAACTATTCCTAAGCCGTGACGTCTCTTTCTAGGTGGTGATGTAGACATATAGCATTCTCAAAGGGAAAACATCAAGTAAGTGAGATGAAACACGTGGTTATCACACACAAAAATTAACTTTTCCAATGAACAACTTCTATTATCCAGAAACTATCTTCATTAAATGTAAAGGTCGAATAGAAAGCCATTGACATATACGGTTCTATTAAATTTTACATGCTGTTTAAAGCGTCGCCTAGAAGACAACTAATAATTTCTCAGAGGGTGGTAACAATTTTAGATCGACCCTATTTACGATAAAGTTAAATTCAGTTTTCGACACACATATTATAGTTAGATGTGAATAAAGGACGAAGCTCACATTCTGCTAACGAGTGTGGTTAGTTATTCGCATAAACAACTAAGACAAACAGTGTAAAAGAAACCTTAAATACTTCCTGCGTGGCAGTATGCGGGTTTCGCATGTCACGTGCGAAAATCTCCACTCTGGTTTAACACTCTGAATTGATTACAGGCGCTATTCTTGGGCATGCAGTACGTTTGACGGCTCGACTTTAATCCTCCAAAAAGAATAACATCGATTTTGCTAAAGATGCCGTGGCACGAGTACGGAAAGGTAAGTGATATGTTGCACACGGCTTCAGGTGAGATACGTAGCAGTGGAAAGTGCACAGATTAGGAGCTACAGAATTCGGATGCAGTGTGCACCGCTCCGCTTTCATAAAATGACTTTAATATGGACTCAGCGACTTTAGAAGTAACATCCAACGATATTACTGATTAGGAGAGACAAAGATACTGAAATACAGTGTAGTCGTTATTTCTTTGCTTGAAATGAGAGTCGATTTGCGTAGTTTTGTGTGCCATGCTGTTCGTAAATAGACGAAATGTAAAAGACGTTATGTGTAACTATCAAAATTCCCTTATCGTTGGCACACATTTCGAAGTGCAAGGATTTAATCACTGTAGCTTCCATTTAGTATCTATTTTGCGTTTCAGTAACAATTTGTTAAACTGGCGTGAACTTACAGCGTGTGCAACTCATCCGTAGTACGTTCCTGTTCGTAATTCGTTGTCGTACGTCGTACCCAGTCTGATGATAGTACACAGTAGCAATTGAAAATCAATCACTTCGGTTTTTTCCGACTTTGTCCATTTTCTCCGAGTGAAAGAAAATATCCATGAACTTCGTTTATGAAACACAGGAAGCTACGAAGAAGCAGTGCTGTTCTTTATCCACATCCGATTAATTATTCGCCGTGTTCACTTCCTACCATTTTTCACAATAACTCTTCCAACAAACGGACCTAGACAGGGTAAGTGCACCTTTAGCTCTTCTTGTGCGCCGGCCGAAGTGGTCGTGCGGTTAAAGGCGCTGCAGTCTGGAACCGCAAGACCGCTACGGTCGCAGGTTCGAATCCTGCCTCGGGCATGGATGTTTGTGATGTCCTTAGGTTAGTTAGGTTTAACTAGTTCTAAGTTCTAGGGGACTAATGACCTCAGAAGTTGAGTCCCATAGTGCTCAGAGCCATTCTTCTTGTGCATCTCACACGTCGAACTACCGTTGCATGTGTAGCTGACTTGTAATCGTTGTTCATATTTATATCAGCAGACACTGGTTGTAATATCATTTGCCTAACATCACTAACATTACAATTTTCGCAGTAGGTATGAGTTAGGAGCAAATGAAACACGAAAACTATCTCTTAACCACAGTTTTATAGATAGTCAAGAAGATGGTACATCCATAAATGGGCCATCCCATCAAGTCTGAACGTAATGGGTTGGGTACACATGAGCACAAACTTAACATTAACTTTTAACCATAGTCAGGAATGCGATCTCACCATCCCCTCTACCCAATACAGATTAAACAAAAATGCGTTACGCCAATGGATACACACCACATCATCATCTTCCTTTGAAGAATTAGGCTCTTAGCCGTTCCAGACTTAACAAACAGAATCATTTCAGTCTTTTCTGAATTCCTCCATTAACTCTTTTCCCATTCGAATTGTATTTAACGGTTATCTGTGGAATCTCGAATTCTCATGAGGTTTTGAGTCTATTTTTCTCGATTCATTTGATTTTCATGTTCAAAATATTTAATTCGGTTCTATCATTTCCAATCACGTCTCTGTTCTTTATTTTTGTGGTCTATAAAGTTTCATTTACATAGTGTAACAAAGTAGTCACAATCATCCAACATCATTAATTTCCTTTGGGCCTTTGTCCCATTTCAGCTCGGTGTCAGGTTTGTTACAAAATATTTGTCGATGTTAGTGTCAGAGGGTGGCCATATGCCATTCCTCTCACACCTCATACCCCACAGGATAGAATTAGTGTACCCCACCTGTATGTGTCTAGTGTAAGCCATGAAATAGTGCGAACGTTTTCAAATGTCTGCGAGTAGTGTATCTGAGGCGTAACGTGGGGACGAGCCCATTATCCACCTAGTGGGATGTGGAAAACCGCCTAAAAACCATATCCAGTCTGGCCCGCACACCTGCCCTCTTCGGTAATCTGCCGGGGGGGATTCGATCCAGGGCCGGCCCGCCTACCCGAGTCCAGGAGCAGCGCGTTAACGCCCTCGCCTAACCTGGCAGGTCTAACGAAGTATCCTCCATCAGTTTATAAAATTTTGTACTCGTTTCTTTTTGCACCTTAGGAGTCAATTTTCTGTTACTGGTTCGAAAGACAGTTCGATTATACATTTTATTTTCAATATCGTTTTCAACAGTAGCAGATTTGAAACGTTTGTTATAAAAATGAATTATCTAGAAAAGATTTTTGTCTTACTGGATATTTTGTTCGGAATGCCAATAATTTCGTTATATAATCTTACGTCAGGTGTCGGAACATAGGCCTATTCACCTTTTAGAAATAACAGAAAATATTGTTCAACCTCTTTTGTTTTTGGATTTTCGTTTTTCCTGTCAGTATCTGTTCTAAATGAACTGGGCGTTGCCTACTTTGTGTGGATTACCTTTTTTAACAGTTACACCGTCTATGAAATAGACTATGAAAATAAGTCAAAATTCTTTATAAAACAGTTGTTTTATGTACAAGGAACAAATCATCACAAAAGATGCATTCCATTCTGTGTTTACAACAGTTGTGTATTACTTGTGATGTTAATTGGAATTTTTGTTTGTTTCACATACGTGAAAATTAATGAGTAATTATGTGCAACACCGCGTATGTGGATATAATCAGCATAATAGTACATGAGCAGTTGAAACTCATGTCCATCTTAACCCTATCCTCTTTCACCTCAGACAGAGCTAATATTTTCTTCTTAACTTCACAATGCCAGTATCCGACGTATGTGTGTTTTCTCCTGCTTTCTGTTCTTGTCTAGAAGATTTCCCATCATTCTTATCCCCCTTACAACTACGAAGATATGTTGCAGATTTGTTGCAGATTGGGCTAGGAAACTGTCTTCCTCACTGTAACTGCATCGTCATTCGCGAAATTCACATAATGAATAAAAATTTGAAACTTTTTTCGTGCATTTCGTGTGTCTAATGTTACCTGTAGTTACCCGATTTTGTGACAATTATTTTGTATAATACAAAGCCTAATGTCGTGGTATAACCGTAACCACTGTATCATGATGGAAAACACCGTCTGCGCCGCTAAATTTATATGTTTATTTAGCGGTTTCGATCGTAAATATATGTAGCGCTGAAACACTAATCATTCTAGCAGACACCTTTGTCCCATGCACCTAAACTTGTGTGTCCATCTTCAAGAAATGTTGCTGTTGCCAACAATTTAACAAAGTAGTATCATGGAGGTATTCGAGTTACCTCTGAAACTAGTTAGGGGGAAGTAAGCGAATACGTAAGGTAGATACACAAATCACCAGCTGAGTTTACAGTGACGTCAACGTGTTTATCCCATTATCGGCTGTTAGTTTCGTATCACACAGTAGCAATTTTAGTATCTTTCATCGCCTGTGTAATAAAGACAGTTAAGCTTTGAGTCAACCTGTGGAGCAGTGACTTGTACTCAACAACATGAACTAAGGTAACTCACAAAATTACAAAGAAATCTTCGTACAGGTGATGCTGACTAAGGCGAGAGTGTGAATATATTTTACTTTCTTGTCAGCAGTGATTTGAATTATCTCCGTACAGGTTAAGGCAGTCAGGACATGAGGCCCGAAATACAGCGCGAGTCGGAACTCTTGAAGTTTTTGCGGGCAGTTTCTGAGTATTTCAGTATAAGGGTTTCGTGGTCACCAACCCCTCGTTATAGTATAATAATGTAATGATGATTTATTCAACTTTTTACCACATTTACGCATATTTCTTTGAAAGGATCTTCACAACAGTAAAGCCACTGTGATACACAGTCAACGAAAGATTCGAAACAGAACAGTGTAGCGCAAAAACCCTCGGACAGTGCTAGAGTAGAGTGATGTGTTTTTCTGTGGCTGCGGGAACAGTCAGCACGGAGTCGTGGCAGTCTGCCACCGCACGCAGTCAGCCCAGACACGAGAGGAAAGTCAGCCTGTTCTTCGTCAGTAAACGTATCCGCACTGCTGTCTGTCACTGTGACACGGTCGCGAATCTAAACCCAGGCAGAAACTTAATGAACCCTACTGAGTACAACATTGAGGACGAAGAGTCTAGCGGGCTTGTTACTATCAACAGAAAGTACGATAGATAAATGGTACAAACTTGTTTGCAAACGAGACACACAGCACATACAGTGGACACTTGCAATGTTGCCCATATAATTTCCGTACAATACAGATACAAACAGAAACGGGAATAGGAAACCAAACGAAATGCAATTGCTCGGTAAAAAGCAACCATAGCCCGTTAGTCACTCATACCAAATTGATGAAAAAATGTCCCTGCCAAACCTCCGAAGTTTTATCGCTGCAGTTATACTTCACCTACCACGAAGAATCATGAATTTACGTAGCAGTCGAGTGTGAAGCGTATCAGAGTAATACACCTCTCGTAACTGCTATCCAATAGTTGTGAAAAGAGCCATCGTGAAGCCATAATACTTGAGTTCTTATAAAGACGCCTAGCCTCTCCTAATATAGATATATTACAACATGACTTTCTTTTGAAAACAGAAATATTATTATACGGGATTTATTCGCAGTTGCGAACACTAACATAAATCAGTTGATTACATTTGACGATCGCTAAGTTTCTAGCAGCAGAAACACCTCTCATCCATTGGTTCACAATGGCTGAGCGAACCAGCTGTTTTCCAGCTGCTGTTCCAGACGTGAAGTACATCTACATCTACATCTACATTGATACTCCGCAAGCCACCCAACGGTGTGTGGCGGAGGGCACTTTACGTGCCACTGTCATTACCTCCCTTTCCTGTTCCAGTCGCGTATGGTTCGCGGGAAGAACGACTGTCTGAAAGCCTCCGTGCGCGCTCTAATCTCTCTAATTTTACATTCGTGATCTCCTCGGGAGGTATAAGTAGGGGGAAGCAATATATTCGATACCTCATCCAGAAACGCACCCTCTCGAAACCTGGCGAGCAAGCTACACCGCGATGCAGAGCGCCTCTCTTGCAGAGTCTGCCACTTGAGTTTATTAAACATCTCCGTAACGCTATCACGGTTACCAAATAACCCGGTGACGAAACGCGCCGCTCTTCTTTGGATCTTCTCTATCTCCTCCGTCAACCCGACCTGGTACGGATCCCACACTGATGAGCAATACTCAAGTATAGGTCGAACGAGTGTTTTGTAAGCCACCTCCTTTGTTGATGGACTACATTTTCTAAGCACTCTCCCAATGAATCTCAACCTGGTACCCGCCTTACCAACAATTAATTTTATATGATCATTCCACTTCAAACCGTTCCGTACGCACACTCCCAGATATTTTACAGAAGTAACTGCTACCAGTGTTTGTCCCGCTATCATATAATCATACAATAAAGGATCCTTCTTTCTATGTATTCGCAATACATTACATTTGTCTATGTTAAGGGTCAGTTGCCACTCCCTGCACCAAGTGCCTATCCGCTGCAGATCTTCCTGTATTTCGCTACAATTTTCTAATGCAGCAACTTCTCTGTATACTACAGCATCATCCGCGAAAAGCCGCATGGAACTTCCGACACTATCTACTAGGTCATTTATATATATTGTGAAAAGCAATGGTCCCATAACACTCCCCTGTGGCACGCCAGAGGTTACTTTAACGTCTGTAGACGTCTCTCCATTGATAACAACATGCTGTGTTCTGTTTGCTAAAAACTCTTCAATCCAGCCACACAGCTGGTCTGATATTCCGTAGGCTCTTACTTTGTTTATCAGGCGACAGTGCGGAACTGTATCGAACGCCTTCCGGAAGTCAAGAAAAATAGCATCTACCTGGGAGCCTGTATCTAATATGTACTGGGTCTCATGAACAAATAAGGCGAGTTGGGTCTCACACGATCGCTGTTTCCGGAATCCATGTTGATTCCTACAGAGTAGATTCTGGGTTTCCAGAAATGACATGATACGCGAGCAAAAAACATGTTCTAAAATTCTACAAGAGATCGACGTAAGAGATATAGGTCTATAGTTTTGCGCATCTGCTCGACGACCCTTCTTGAAGACTGGGACTATCTGTGCTCTTTTCCAATCATTTGGAACCCTCCGTTCCTCTAGAGACTTGCGGTACACGGCTGTTAGAAGGGGGGCAAGTTCTTTCGCGTACTCTGTGTAGAATCGAATTGGTATCCCGTCAGGTCCAGTGGACTTTCCTCTATTGAGTGATTCCAGTTGCTTTTCTATTCCTTGGACACTTATTTCGATGTCAGCCATTTTTTCGTTTGTGCGAGGATTTAGAGAAGGAACTGCAGTGCGGTCTTCCTCTGTGAAACAGCTTTGGAAAAAGGTGTTTAGTATTTCAGCTTTACGCGTGTCATCCTCTGTTTCAATGCCATCATCATCCCGTAGTGTCTGGATATGCTGTTTCGAGCCACTTACTGATTTAACGTAAGACCAGAACTTCCTAGGATTTTCTGTCAAGTCGGTACATAGAATTTTACTTTCGAATTCAATGAACGCCTCACGCATAGCCCTCCTTACGCTAACTTTGACATCGTTTAGCTTCTGTTTGTCTGAGAGGTTTTGGCTGCGTTTAAACTTGGAGTGGAGCTCTCTTTGCTTTCGCAGTAGTTTCCTAACTTTGTTGTTGTACCACGGTGGATTTTTCCCGTCCCTCACAGTTTTACTAAGCACGTACCTCTCTAAAACGCATTTTACGATTGCCTTGAACTTTTTCCATAAACACTCAACATTGTCAGTGTCGGAACAGAAATTTTCGTTTTGATCTGTTAGGTAGTCTGAAATCTGCCTTCTATTACTCTTGCTAAACAGATAAACCTTCCTCCCTTTTTTTATGTTCCTATTAACTTCCATATTCAGGGATGCTGCAACGGCCTTATGATCACTGATTCCCTGTTCTGTACATACAGAGTCGAAAAGTTCGGGTCTGTTTGTTATCAGTAGGTCCAAGATGTTATCTCCACGAGTCGGTTCTCTGTTTAATTGCTCGAGGTAATTTTCGGATAGTGCACTCAGTATAATGTCACTCGATGCTCTGTCCCTACCACCCGTCCTAAACATCTGAGTGTCCCAGTCTATATCTGGTAAATTGAAATCTCCACCTAAGACTATAACATGCTGAGAAAATTTATGTGAAATGTATTCCAAATTTTCTCTCAGTTGTTCTGCCACTAATGCTGCTGAGTCGGGAGGTCGGTAAAAGGAGCCAATTATTAACCTAGTTCGGTTGTTTAGTGTAACCTCCACCCATAATAATTCACAGGAACTATCCACTTCTACTTCACTACAGGATAAACTACTACTAACAGCGACGAACACTCCACCACCGGTTGCATGCAATCTATCCTTTCTAAACACCGTCTGTACCTTTGTAAAAATTTCGGCAGAATTTATCTCTGGCTTAAGCCAGCTTTCTGTACCTATAACGATTTCAGCTTCGGTGCTTTCTATCAGCGCTTGAAGTTCCGGTACTTTGCCAACGCAGAAGTAATACCTGCACTTTCGTCATTATGGAAAGGTAAAGAACACGACCCATGCAGTATTATATAAAGTGCGTAGCTGCAGTAATTACGTGTGTTAGAAGAAACAGAACTATAAAGGTTCGCGTCGTTTCGTACACAATAAAACTCAATTCGGGTTGCTATAGACTTAACGACATTCACCGTTGTAGGCTGCAATATTATTTATTACAAAACCAATACAATGTTGTTAAATTGCGCTTGCTACACTAAGCCTCTCTTCTTGTGGTCAAAATCGATGTTGTGTGTCTGAATTGGAAGTGTGTATGGAAGGTAGTGCGAGTTCGTCTTCTCCCTGACCGTCATTCAAAAATTTCGTATTTACTATTGAGTTAACCGAACTGAAAAGACAGTAACTCTAAAGGCCTTCCGAGCCAACATTAATAATTTATTGTGCCTCGACGATATCGCACTCAAGTGTCGCACCCTTACCGCAATCTGTGTCTTCTTTTCTTGCTAGCAAATGATGGGTTTTGGTGTTTTATCGTGACACGAATAATGATTCATATTTATGTGCGCAGTGACATTCAACTTAAGTGTCTCGTTTTCTCAGTATGAATTTCAACATAATACGATTCTTTACGTCGACTTGATATTGACAACAGCCATAGTTTTGATACAAAGTTTCAACTTATTTTTGTAAAAGGTGATTATATTTCGAACAGCATGCAACTTCTATATTCAGCTAGACAGAAAACACAGAATTGTTGGAAGCAGATAATAATTGTCTGTATGATGTATGGTAAACATTACATTGTTTGACGGAATGCTGAGATAAGTAGTGGAAATTTTAGTTTGTTGTAGTTGATGAGGTCTTCCGTCCAAAGACTGTTTTGATGCAGCTCTCCATGCCACTCTATCCTGTGCAAGTCTCTTCATCTCCAAGTAGCTACTGCAACCTACATTCTTCTGAATGTGCTTAGTGCATCATGTTTTGGTCTTTCTCTACGATTTTTACCCCTCATGCTTCTCTCCAGTATAAAAATTGGTGCTCCCTTGGTGCATCGGAATTTGTCCTACCAAACGATCCCTTCTTCTGGTCAGGTTGTGCGACAAATTTCTCTTCTCACAAACTCTATTCCGTACCTCCTCAATAGTTAGGTGATTCACACTTCTAAGCTTCAGCATTCTTCGGTAGCATCACATTTCTAAAGCTTCTATTCTCTTCCTGTCTAAACGGTTTATCGTGCATGTTTCACTTCCATCCATGGCTACACTCCATGCAAATACTTTGATAACAGACTTCCTGTCACTTAAACTTATACTCGTTGTTAACGAATTTCTCATCTTAAGAAACACATTCCTTGTCATTGCCAGTCTACATTTTATATCATCTCTACTTCGGACATAATCTTTTATTTTACTCCCCAAATAGCACAACTCATCTGCTACTTTAAGTGTCTCATTTCCTTATCTAATTCCGTCACCATCACCTGATGTAATTTGACTACATTCCATTACCTTCGTTTTGCTTTTGTTGATGTTCATCTTGTATCTTCCTATCAACAAACTGTCCATTCCATTTTAGTTTATTGCAAAGAAAATTTCTTTTCATGTAGCATGGGATAGAAACTCACAATCTTTGTCATGCACCTTACAAAATGGTCCTGGTATATAAATCTCGATTAGAAACATTGACTTCGTTTGAATTTTGAAATACTTTCGTAGCTTTAAACGCAAGAAATTTCAACGAAGGTGACAAGAAATGTCGATTATTGCAAATAACAGCGTATGACACGTAATTTCATATCATTTCTGTTCTCGCCATTTAACTTGTAACACAGCGAAAGACCAGCACGGGCGACTGAGCTTCTCCCTGTATATCGGCCTCTTCATCTGCAGATCACATTCAGTAAAAAAATTCTCTGTCTTTAATTGTGTTGTATGATAATGCTACAAAACAACACGGTTAGAAAAGCAGAAGAATTGAATTAATACGATCGATTTTTTCTTTGAAATCTTGTTCGTACAATAATTCGATTAAAGAGATGCCTCATACTAGAGTTTTGACTTTGGAAACCATATTTAAATACTCGACCGCAATTTACACGAGACTCTTCGCATGGTATTGTCGTCCTGCTGCGCTTCTTTATATACCTTGGACACATATACCTAATTTGCAGCTCTGCTGGCACAGAAATGAAAATATATAGCGTCACTTCAGAAAATCATTTCCGTGATATTTAGTAAACTAATAAAAGGCAGGGACGTAACTAGATATATGACTAATAATCATTCATTCGAAATGCTTTATACGTAATGTACAGAATAATGTTAAAAGTTTTTCTAAGCAGATCGGTGCAAGCACGCTTTATCCTGTTCTTATTAAAATAGAACGAGATGAAATACTTTTTTATAATAATTACTGAACTGAACGTTGACAAAAATTTTGATGTAAGTTTTACACTACGTTGACTACTATTGAGAAAATACCGTCGCTTTTGATGTAGCATAATACCCCACACTCACTGCATTCTGTGTCTCTGTTCCAGGTCCTAAGTACTGCTGCCGAATGTAGGTCCATTCCACCGACATGCCATACACGGATGCTATCAACATGATTTACGAACTGTAGCAAAAATAATTACTTAGTACATTGACGCAAGCTGGTGTTCTTACTTTTTTTACATTAACAACATTACATGTCGTTTTGTCCTAATATCACTTAATTGGAGTAATTACTGAATTGAATATCGATCAAAAGTTATACTGAGGGTTTTAGAAACATTTACTGCTATTCATAAAATTCTGTGCCTTGCAATTTAGCATAATACCCATTAGTCACTGCATTCTGTATCTCTGTTACAGGTGATGAGCGCTGATGCAGAGTGTAGGGCCGTTCCACCTCTACAGCCTGTACGGGAGCAAGACGTGGAGGTCTTGTTCAAATACCGTCAGTACCTTTTTGTGTGCTGAGGATACGAGTAGTAAGGATTCAACTAGTGTAATGGTTTTGATGATGTGGCTCTGTTACTGGGCTTACTTTTGATATCAGAAACTTGTTACCATATCCCAGCTGCGTCTGTTATAATAAACACGAAATGAATGTAGCGTTGCAACGACTTCGTTCTTTTGTTGTAGTCCGCTTTATGCGTTACGTGATCTGGGGATTCTGTGACATTTGCTATGGGAAGGATATTCAGGTCTGCTAGTCTTTCAGCAAAAACCACTGAACCGATAAATTATATTTGGAGTGATGCCGGAGAGGTCACGTTTTATGGTACGAACTTTTTACAGGTCGTGTTCTCTTGATTAGCCTGATAGATGAGTACCAAGGACAAAGTCCATGAATTGCGTCTGTCAGTGAGTGCACTCCTTCCTGATGGAACTTTCAACTACATCCATGTGGTAGTAACAGAGTGAGGGAAAACGCTGAGGAGATCTTTATAACTCTCCGTTTTGAACCACAGTAGTGTGTGTCATATTTCCACTAAATACTGCACTGCTAATGGGCAGTACATAGGCCTCTGAAATGGTCACTAGATTACTCCATAATTATTTTGATCATGTCAAATAAATTTCTGTTTGCAGATGGTAACAACTTCATTATCATTTGTCCACCAACTGTGTGAACAACGCTGGATAGCAGTAAGTACAAGAAGATGTTTTCACTTTTCAGGCATGCAAGTGCAATAATATTAAGAATTCTAGATGTCTATGTACATACTGCTATGGTGACACATTATTAGTCTTTAGTCGTCGATGAGTGTGAGCTTTTGCAGATAGATGTTGTTTAGACTGATGGTGAACTTTTATTTTACAGGCCACTGCTACCGCCACGACGTGCAGTCTGAGCTGTCCCCGAGACCCGCGCTCACGTACGTAGTACCAAACGTGGCAG
Organism: Schistocerca americana; assembly: GCF_021461395.2. Taxonomy (NCBI): domain Eukaryota; kingdom Metazoa; phylum Arthropoda; class Insecta; order Orthoptera; family Acrididae; genus Schistocerca; species Schistocerca americana. The sequence goes on from NC_060123.1 coordinate 644,783,754, forward strand.
CAGGTAAGGTGCAAGAGAGGCGAAGTGGAGGCGAAACAGCCCGACAGCAGCCGCCGCAGCAGCACCGGGATGTGGTTGTGGCAGAGGGTGGTGAAGAGGAGGGGGAACTGAGGGAGGCCGAGACTAGCCGCGGCCTGCTGCGGCGGCTGCTGGCCCGCTGCCTCTGCATTAGGCTGCCACGAGGCCGCAGGTCCAGGGGGACCAGCAGGTGAGTCCGGCCTGACGTGCCGTGTGTTCAGAATTCTTCAGCGTGGAACTTACCGTGTAGCGCAGCTGAATTCGTGAATATGCTGTAACTACTGCCCCACACAGTGAACTCTGGGGTTACAGGGAGTGGGGGAGGAGTGTTTGGGCTTATCCAAATTTATGTACTTCAGTTGTGTGCAGGGACTTGAGTATTGCTTCTCATTCTTCAGAATTCTGATTGTAGAGAAATAGCTCAATCAAGTTCAAGTTACTCAAGTATCAATGAGTTAGGGTTATTTAAGTGAGATACTCATGTATGTGTTTTAATCATATTAAAGTAAACATAACGATATAACAGTTTTGCATGGCAGCTACATGCGTGATTTCTTGTATGAAAAATTTATCTGAAAACGATTTTAGATATATGAATAAATAAACCTAAAAATATTTCATTAATTTCAGAGTTCATCCTGAAAGAGCGCCAATACCTGGCAGTCAGGCTAAGGAACAGAGCCCTGCCAACAAAATCCTGGTATGTATTGAAAGAAACATGTACAAAACATACGAAATCTTTGTAAAGACATGTAAAATGCTACTACTTGTCCAGTAGCCGTTTTATTAGTTTCATTAGTAGTTAACTGAGTTATTATAGAGCGTACTTGGCATCATTTCACCTAAAGGAAAATTGTGATATACAGTTTATTGTACTCATCACTACAGAAGCCTAGCGAGGCTTAATTTAAATAAGAGTAGCAGTAAATAGCAACTCAGTCTGTGTATGCAGTATAATCTATGAGACACAATGTAACCTTGGCTCTGTCAATAAAAGAAATGATACTATGCAATTAATGGAATGGTACAAAGTGAAAATTTTATATTATTATCCGTTTATGCTTTTCATTCTCTACCACAGAGAGTGGTGTGGATAGTTTGAGGTATGATCTACAGCCCAGATCTTGTCAGTCAAGTGGCAGCAGACTTAGTAATCACATGGTTCCCCATCTGCAAATGTTTGGGGACGCTTTCCAGATTGGAATATGTCTTTTAATTAAGGTCAAATTTTCGAAAAACTTGTTTGCAACTGGGGAATAGGAATAAATTTTAATTTATTTTTACCCAATATGACATTTTTCTTTGAGAAATCTTTGATAAACTTGTTTTTGTAACTCAGTACATTTCACGATCTTCTCACCATTTTCAGTTTATCTATAATACTCCTCAGGAATATCACCGAATCTGTCCTGTTACACATGCTTAGGAACATGAGCTGATAATTACTGCTGGGGCATGTTCCTATCTAGTCAGAAAGGAAATGGTTTCAGTTTCCCGGTTCTGTCATCTGTTTTCGGAGATTTGTCTTGGTTGAATATTATTGCAATCACCTCTCCACTTTTCAAAACCAAGAAACCCCGTGGCTACCTTGACCCTATGGGTAACACACAGGTCAAATTGTAACTGCGTTAGCTGCTGGCTGGTAAGATCCAAATTGATGTGTTCTCATAATTATGTCAACCAGAAATGCTACATTTTTAGACTAGCAGTAAATAGTAACTCAGTCTGTGTATGCAGTATAATCCATGAGACACAATGTAACCTTGGCTCTACCCACAAAAGAAATGATACTACGCAATTAAGGGAATGGTACAAAGTGAAAATTTAATATTATTATCCTTTTATACATTTCATTCTTTTCTACAGAGAGCAATGTGGATAGTTTGATGTAGGATCCACAGCCCAGATCTTGCCAGTCAAATGGCAGCTGACTTGATAGTAATCAGATGATTGCCCATCTGGAAATATTTAGGGACGTTTTCCAGATTGGAATATGTCTGGAATTAAGGTCACCTTGTGTAAATATTGGTTTTCAACTGAGGAATAGGAGTAAATTTTAATTTATTTTTACCGAATATGACATTTTCTTAGACAAAATTTTTATAGCCTTGTTTTTGTAACTCAGTACATTTCACCATCTCACCATTTGCAGTTTACCTGTAACACTCGTCAGGAATATCATCGAATCTGTCCTGTTACACATGCTTAAGAATATGACCTGATAATTCCTGCTGGGGCATGTTCGTCTCTAGTCAGAAATAAAATGGTTTCAGTTTCCCGGTTCTGTCCTCTGTTTCTGGAGATTTGTCTTGGTTGTAAACTACTGCAATCACCACTACGTTTTTCGAAACCAAGAAACCAGTTGTCTACATTAAACCCTATGGGTAACACACAGGTCAAATTGTAACTTCGTTAGCTGTTGGCTGGTAACATCCAATTTGATGCGTTCTCATAAATATGTCAACCAGAAATGCTACATTTTTAGAACGCAAGAAGTTGCGTTATACGTTGGGATTTCCTGCAGATAATGACGGACTGGGATGTTACGTACTAGGATACAATCCGAAAAATTCCTGTCTTTATACCTCTATGTCGCACGTTGATACATACAGAACAGTCGTCAAACGATATGAACGAGGCTTAACCAACATAAAATTTCACAATTGTCATGCATTTCTCCCTTTACCCGACGTGTTGATACACACATTGTATATACATTAGTGAAAGGGTGTGTGAGTAGTGACCATTTCGATTAGTTACAGATACAAGAAGATGCATTAAAAAAAACCATATGTTGTTTCTCATTCAAATCTTCATTTATTAGGATTTGGAAGCACAAATGCTAGTATATGAATTGTTGTAACACAAATGAAGTCCATAATATTGTTTCCAAGCAGTATACAAACTGTACTTATTGGTAATGTTTTAACTGGAGGATAACAGTCTACCGTGTGAATCGATGGTGATACTACAAAGTCTCAAGATTGATCGAAAAAGGTAAATGTGTCAACGTAACGATAGAGGCCATGGTCAGGAAACGACTAAACTGAAAGGTATAAGCGAAAATTGCTCCGGTGTGTCTGCCAGTCACCCTACTACTGCAGGCCCTTTGTTGTCCGCACTTGGGGAAGAGCTAGAATGGATCGAAAAAAGCAAAGTGGTTCATTAAATATGGACTCTAACGTGCATAGCTGAAGAGTTATGAGCAGTTGTTAACTTTTGCTACTGTGAAATACAAGTCTTCTACTGAACAACAACTGATAGCTCATTATGTATGCGTTTCAGAGCCCTTGTTTGCTAGACTTTTGCTACTGTGAAATACATGTCTTCTACTGAACAACAACTGATAGCTCATTAGGTATGCATTTTAGAGCCCTTGTTTGCTGGATATATTTGTTGTTTTGGTTCAGACTACCTAATCAAAAAAGACAAAAAGCAAAAAATTTGCAGTAGAAGTGATGTACTGTCAGATATATCAAAACTATTTTCGCTTGCAGATTTAGTCTCTGTCGATTCTGGACGAGGGTTTCATGCGTTGGATTGATATATTTCTCCCTCTCCATCACCCCTTAGAGTCTGTAAGATCATCACGGACCAACCCAGTGTAGCTCGCATTCACTGTGCGTTCTTCGTTCACGCCACCATTTACAACAATGACCTAACAGTCAGTATAGAGAGAAGTTTCTATTTAAACGAACCTAGCATTTCGTTACTCCTATACTGACTGCAGTGTCTTCATCTGTTGCAGGACGGAAGTGTAGACGAGATGAATAACAGAAGATCGGAAAATCGGTTTTCTTTCGGAATACAGATACTGACAAGGCTTTAATTTGATAGGTATGTGTTTCATTGTTGGGGAAAGTAATCCTGAATTAATCTAAGTGTGTTTTCCTGTTGCAGGAGACGTACTCGGAGGAGAAGCACGAGATGGTGTCGGTGTGGGTGCTGAAGCACTTCGGGAGCGCCCAGGACGGAGGGGCTGCACGAAGGAGGCGCCAACACACCAGTGGCAGAGATAACCTACTGCAGGAGCTTTAGCTGTGCAGGCAGCGGTGAGTAGAACAGTAATACAAATGAAAATTCATATATACTGGGCGAAGTAATGTGGTTATATATCAAAGACTAAATCGTTGTGTCTCAGTCCGATGTGCAATTGAAATTTTGGTGTGTCTGTCTACACCCTTAATTTACAGAATCAGAATATTGGATCAGAAACTAAATAACTCTAAATAAGTTTGTTTACAGATTCTGTTCCATCTATTGTCTAGATATGGTTACTCATTTCAGTTTTTAAATGTCAACCATCTGCCTACTGCAGGATGTCCCTGTAATAGGAAACAACCAAAAAAACCAGCACTTATTAACCGTCTCCCACTAACGCCCCAAAATACATATAACTGTCCTAACAGGTCCCACATTTAAACAATGCATCAAGGGTTCTGAAGACTGGACGTTGTTATCAGTTAAACTCTTGTGGAGCCAAAGCGTTTCAAAAATGAAGACTGTGGAAAGTCATAAACTACCAGTACACATAATCGGAAAGATATTTTTCATACAAGAGAATAGAATATTTTGAGTTACAGATGTGCACCTGTAATAGCAGAAACGCAACACTTGTTGATGATCCAGGACCTTGGATCAAAAATACAAATTTAATCCAAGTTCTTGTCCGTGACTGCCAAACGACTTACTTTGAATATTATTCCAAACTTTAATTAACAGATTTGTTCTGTGAGAAAAGCCCGTTTAAGTAAATTTTTATTTATTACTAGCAAAAGCGGTTTTTTTAAGTGTCTCGTTAAATGCAGTGGATTTTAGTCAATTTTTCACGAAAAGTTTGCAACTGTTTAGGGGGCAGTGTCAAATGACTCCTACTGTGATTTCAGGAGAGAAAGCTGTGTCAGGCGTCGTACGTTTGGTGGGTCATCTCTGCCTGTCGTCTTAAACGTTGACAAACTCAAATTTTTTCAACGGAATGCAGTAGCAAAATGTCGCCTTTTGAGTGTTACATGCGAGCTGTCTGTGTATTCCACTACACACGGATTCCTTCAGAAATACAGTGAGATAGGAAAATGTAGTTAGTTATCTGGGGTGAAAAACAAAACTTTAGTCACAATAATGGTAGTGAAAACCTTGGAGTTAAGGCCTGAATTATCCGTTGCTTGCCAGCCTGACTTTGAATTCCACAGATATAATTGTAGTGTTGCGCTTAATTAATAATGCATTGTACGAAATAACATAAACAAATAACATATTAGTATGAGAGATGTTTCCTCTCATAAAGTGTACCATCTCAAAGATCGTGTTGTTGTATTATTGGAACAGGAACACAAGAAAGAGAAGAATGAGAAATCGTGAATGTATTTTGATATAAAATGTAAAAAAATCCGTAGAACCATTAGTTCCTTGTGAATTTCAATCATTTTACATCAGCAGAGGATGAAGATACTAAGGATCTAGATTCTTTGAGTCTTTTCAATATTATTCTATCGTGGATTTTCCTTTGTTTGATATTTACTTGAATGTGTGCCCAATTTAAAAATGCTGAGTGTCCTTTTAACACAAGGTTTGTAACGATTCAAGTGTCAGATTAACTGATACCCTAAAGTAAATTTCAATAGTATTTTAGCGTTGTTTACATCTTAAGAAGAATAGAGGCAAACAATTAATAAATTTTTTTATGTCAGTGATCTAAGAAATCATAGCAAACTCTAACAACAGAAACTGAATATGAATATTGGAATGAAATAGTGGTCTGGCACTACTCATACGTGAGTGTAATGAGAAATCAGCATTAGCAGAGTTACATACATGCTCGTTTAGACTAACGTGCTGTGAGCAGCTGCGGTTGTCCAGAAAGGTAAGGTTAATGAATTTCAAGGCAAGCCCCAAATAACTATTCAATTTTAAACAGACACACGCAATTTTGTTATGAAGAATAACAGCTTATAACTAGAAACTATATAAGCGACAAAAATTATCTCGAAAGTTTCTTTTTACAATTTACAATTTTAGGGATATACTGTCTTCCAAAGGGTTGCAAAATCATCCATTTTGCAATCATTGTCATCAGTTACTCAGAGTCTTACGATTTAGCTTAGAACCTGTGCGGCCTGCTAACGCATTATCATCTTTCCATTCCTTTGTAAGCATGTAATGGAGAGTTTGCAGCGAAGTTTTCGTCACACCATCGAAATTTCATAAACTAACAGCTGATCACATCAAAAGGTATCTGACAGAAGGAAAAAATGTATCAAGCTTTTCCTTACAGGTTATCATTACTGTAATGATTTTGCATTATCAGAAAGAGTTACCAATTATTTTCAACTGATATCTTACACATGTGTGAATTGGTAGACAAGGACAAAAAAACATGAATCTTAAAAGTAAAGTATCATTTGGAAACATAAAGCGAAGCTAAATAAAGCAAAGAATTGGAAGCATAATGAACATGTACCTATTTCAATTAGATATGTTGAAAATACTCCTGTAGCACTTTTTTGTAACATATTTAATAAAAATGGCGTTCCAGGAAGCAGCTTTATTACATATGGATGGCTGTGGAAAGAGAATGGCTCTAATTTATGTTGTAACAGACGTTCTAATTTCTCCAAATGTATTGTTAGTGGTGCGAAATTTTGTAGAAAAATTCAGTTTATACCAGAGGAAAGTTAATACAGTTCTATGTGGACACACACTTTTTCCTTCACCATGCACCAAATTACGTATGGGTTGTGTTTTTACCCCTAAGTGAAAATGGACAGAAACGGACAAAATGTGTATTGCATTATTTGGGCCAGTTTACATATCCACCAAATATCATCAAGACCATTTATTTACATCTGTGGTAGTTACCTTGTTAGATAGCGAGTCCAAGCATGTCCAAGCATGTTATATTTTGTCGACTGGACAAAAATGCATGTGACGTCACCTCACACCACCTGGGGCTTGTAAAATGCAGGGACATCAATCTTAGTTTTCCGATGGTTTTCTGTCCACCTTGTGATGCATGACAGCACTTAGACGTGGGAAGCAATTAAGTTGAGGATTCTTTCGATGTCTGCACGTACAGGAACGCTGATTTACGTTATATTTTTGATAAATATGCTGCTGGGTGTTTCATATACTACAAAACGCAGCAAGTTGCAATCATTATGTAATTTTGGTATAAATTTTATTATGCGTGAGCATGTGTGTGTGTGTGTGTGTGTGTGTGTGTGTGTGTGTGTGTGTGCGTGTGCGTGCGTTAATTTTGAAAACGAAATAAATCTTTCTCCAGAAAATTAGGGGCCTACTTTGTAAAAGAGATACCACGTACAATGAGTATGTTTTAAATATACTTCCCTTATTCATTGAAACTGCGAGTACTTTCAGACTGGTTGCCTCATTTTCGTACTACACGATAATGTAAGTAGTGTAAGTCAGCAGGTGACATAATTATAAGGGGTGTCAAGACTGGCTGCTGTGTCATATTAATTTCTATTTTCTTCCCCTTCTCTACAGATCTGTTTCGACTATACTGTCCGACTATAACAAAAAAATGTATAATGAGTGTAACGTCACCCACATTGTAGAACAGGTCACTCGTTAATGGCAGTTAAGCCGAAATAAATGTGTAGCCAAAGGGAAAAAATAAAAATTATCATCATACAGCAGCAAGTCCGGACATTGCTTATAAAAAATAATTCTCACAGGTATTCTGTCTCATAAATGTAATTCCACTGATCACGACGGATCAGTAACCAATCAATGTGATGTGCACGAAACTCACAGACTTACCTCTCCACGTAAGGACTTCCAGTACTATGGAAAGCTTTTGGACAATTCCTCCACTTAGCGAGCTCCTAGAAGTTTTACGAAAATGTTTAAGCTCTCAGCCAGGTAACCACAGAAAAGAGTGTAAGCATATTCTTGACTATGTCCTGCCCTCAACAAACAGCAGTCTTTTTGCAAAATGATACTCCCGTCCAGGAGATCTGAGAATGTCTTGTAAAATATCTGCTGTTACAGGAAAGCCATCAGCCATTAGTTTAGTACGGTAGCACCTATTACAACCCCTTTAGAAGGATTATGTTAAGAACAGCCTATCATCCCCAGTTTGCACAAATGCACCCTCCTCAGACAGCATAAAGTTGATCCTGCTTTCATAGTATGCATCCAGACACACACATTGTAGAGTCCTCCTCTCTTGGCGACAGTTAAAATTATTCGGCAGAGTAAAGAAAACATTGGGCTGAAAAATCCACAATACATGTCAGTGATAAGACTAACATAACAGCAAGTAATGAATTAACAATGAACAAAGTGATAAAATAATATGACGGCATGCTTTAATGAAAAGCTCAATTAAATTCTCAGGAATGGTCAATGTACAACATGATGATAATGTCAAATTAAGACAAAGAATGATGCCTCTGGTAGCATTAAAGTCAACTATATCATTGATTGAAATAGCCAGATGATCAGGGAAATAAAATAGTCATAACTTTCAACGCCTTAAATATCACTAAAGAACGACTGTAACTATGTCGGGATTAGTTAGCTGAATCAGAATGAATTGCAGATTTTACTAATAACATACATATTACCATCTAATAATTCAAACAATCAATCCCACAATTTGGCCCAAGACTAGGAAACTAGGCTCTGCCTGTCACAAAAAAGAAAAAAAAGAAACGAAGAAGGAAATTGGTCCAGCTGTCCCATCTGGTAGCCACTTGAGAGCATACTTTTCGATGATTACAGATGAAAAAAGTCAACGATTTTGAAAGTAGAAGAGGACCATTCGTACCAAAGGTGTATAAAGCAAACGAACTCCAAGTTTCATGGCATAATACGGTGAATCTACTACCGGGAAGGAACAAATCCGACCCACCTCTCTCTAACAATCAGACATCATCGAAAGTCATCAAAAAGAAACCACTAATCCCGGTGGCAACTGTAGGCAGAAACCCATCACTGTTAGGAGTGCCGGCATATCTTTGAATCCTTTAGGCTTGATGCTACTTCTTAGAGAAGTCAGAGAAACTTGCATGCTCCGCATCGAGAAATACTAAGTTGAAAACGAAACAAAATTATTACATCGGTACAATAAAAATGAAGTATTTGGGAAAATTTAGGAAACACGAGGTATTTACAATTTATTGCACTACCAAAACATGACAATCCTGGTTTTCAAGGTACACATTATCAGGACGAAAACGTTATTGTCAATGTAGGGTATACCATCTACGAAAAAAAGGAAGCCATGAATATAAGCATGAATATATCAATGTTTGGACAGATTTCTCTGTAAATAAGACGTCTATCAACCCAGTAGTGAATTTTTTTATAGGATCAAGTAACCGTCAATACTCACTCTTTGGTGCCGGAGGCGGCTACACACTGTTCAACGTACATGTGGTCATCTCATCTGTGAGAACAACAGCCATAGTCTAGAGAAAATAGAACAATTTTGGGACCACGTAGAGAAGGAGAAGGCGAAAATAACTACGAAGAATATTAAGATTTTTGTCGACGACTGTAAACTGACGTGGAATAGAAGCAAATTATGAACCGGTACAGGAAAACATCCTGCGCACGGAAGGAAAACACGTTTTGAATTTGGTTTTGTCGAACTGTGTCGAAAGTTTAGTTAATATCAAACGCAAACTAAGTAAGGAGGAGACACGGCGTCCACTTGGAAACTCGAACTATGTAAAATCGTCCAAATGTCCCATTCAAGGAATGCGATGAAGGAAATTAAGAATATTAAAGTACAGAGAGTTTCCAAGTATCATTTTGATAATTAACTCTCAAGGATAAAAATTCCAACAACTGGAAAAAACAAATGCAGAAATGATGTGAAAAGACTAAAAATCAGCTAACAATTATTGGGAGAGTGCCAACAGCAACTAACATTTCAGTATAACAACTGGACAGACAGTACAATACAGTAGACAGTACAAGAAGCAGCTAATGTTTCAATCTTTGTCGCAAACGGAAACGTAGATGGTGCAACTAGACCTGGAACCAAAACTACGTACAGAGAACACATTCGCTGAAAAAATGAAACTCCCCCAACGAACACGAAGATTTTAACACCTTTTGCAAAAGTCGGAAGCACGCAGCCAATGTGATTCGACATGTAACGCAATTATTTTAGAATTCACTGATGGAACTTATTGATCAGGATATTACAAAGAACAATTTCAGGGCTTTCACCCAAATTTTCATTTCTAAGCTGAAAGTGTATCAATTTCCAGTGAAGAAAAAAATGGAATGCTGGGCGTGAACAAAAAATCTAATAGGCTAGTACTCTAATATCTTGGCAGTTAGTTTAAGAAAACTGCTTTATTGGAATGAACCAAAGGGAGATTACCCATATGATAAGCCACTCGAATAGTGACAAACGCGCGTCCACCCATCTAAGACAGATATTAAACAGAGCATGGATGGCCTAAGGAATAATATAGCAGGTAGGAGGGAATCAGCTGTTGCAGAGTTCCTGAAGCTGGAGAATGAAGATTTTCTGAAGATAGCAGCTGAACTCTTTGAGGATCTGGTCGGGTATCCTCTGTTTGGCTGCGGCCCTAGTCCGCCAACTCCATAAAATGGTGGCTTGAAAGGTGATCAGCCGTTGAAGGCATATTACATTAGTATCTGTTCCATGGGAGATGCTCTTGTAAATACTCCAGAACTGAATTGAGGATTATTTTAATAAACAGACTATTGAGTAACAGGCTAATATCAGGAAAGGACGTTCTTGCCTAGAGGAGATTTTCAACTTCGCAGACATTATCAGGCATAAAACGTCTTTTAGGTACTACTGTGGAGTCGTACGCATTGATAAAAAAAACGTGCACGGTTCAGTTGACAGTGAGTTACTGTTGAATGTTATGGAAGGATTTGGAGGGATGATTCAACAGGTTCTGATCGGTGCAGGATAATAAATGAATTTCGTTGACAATAACTCGGACCGCTTCCAAAACTGAAACAGGTATCAAACAACTCAATGAAGTTTCTCCACTCCCTTTATCTGTATTTTGGAAAACGTCGTTCGAGAATGGAGCTAAAAGGATGGGAATGAATAATTAATTATTCAGACTAGGACCCAAACTCAACCATTTTTTTTCGACAACATTAACTCACCAATGGTGAAGATTCATCAACTAACAGAGATAGCTGAGAGAGTAAGATTACAGGTTTCCTTTGTGAAGAAAAAATACATTACAAAAATCAGTGATAGATGATTTTAAATAAAGGGAAGATTAATGTCGTATAGAAATTTAAATATCTGGTCGGATTAACTGAGCAGAAAGTCTTGGAGCAAGACGCGATTAATCTTAAGATCTGCAAATCTCATCTACCTTATGAAATGACGGAAAGGATCTATAAGAAATGTCAGATAATATTGGAGACAAGTCAAAACTGTATGGTACGGTTGTCTAACCAGAAGGGTTATATGCCTTGAAGATAATGAATTATTTTTAAAAATATTAACTTATTTATTCACTCATTTATTTAACCTTTCATACGGATGGGGAAATTAGGCTCTCTCTCAAATCTAACCAGGTGATTCACTAACTTTACACAACACATATCTGAATAATCACGTAATACTGCATTTGGAAATTGAAAACTATAATAGTGCGCGTAAAAAAGACACATTTACAAAGTTAATATTCGCACATGATAAATAGCATAAAAGAAAATATGGGATGTGGGTTTTTAATTGTCAGTGCTAGCAGCAGTAGGCATGAGAGAAAGGAATACAGAAGGGAGGGAAAGGAGAGAGTAATAACACATATTTAAAGAATATGAAGGAAGAGATTGGTGTGACTCATAGAGAAAAGCAATGATATAGGGTCATGACTGGCAGAAGACAGGAGCATTGGCTATGCTTTTTGAAAGACGGGAGATTGGCATTATACTTTAATACTGGGGATGTAAAAAGGGAGTGCGCAAACTTCCCCCTGAAATCAGGAAGACTTTGAATTTTTCGCATTATGCAGCGAAGCGCCTTCCAGAAGCGGACAGTGGCAAAAGCAAAGGGTATTGCGAGATGGCAGAGCTAGGATACTAGATAAATGGACCTTGTGTTTCGATTGCGACGTCGTGTTTATTCTCTAATGGAAGGCAGTGGGTAGCCCGCACACTGCTGAACCTGTAAAGTAGACACTGCGTGTGGTAGACCCGTAACATGTTTGGCCACAACGATCCTAACTGAGCTAATGAAGAGCCGACAGGCAGTACTGATGGATGTTGCAGATGTAACGCACATAGGCATTCATGGTTATGTCTGACAGTCATGTGTTTTTACCACTCGTGGGTCGTTGAACTACATCTCAATACTAGAGGTTCGGCAGAACGAGTGCTTGCTTAAGTTTACGTTCACATCCTGTGGAAAACGTTTCGAAACTATTTGTAATCAGGGACTCAACTGAAGGTGTTCTGCCACATTGTGATAGTAGTTTCTACCCAGTTGAGATGATCTTCCAACGGCACACCAAGTTCTTCACTTGTTTCTGATGTGATATCGGAATATTTTCAAGCTATATATATATATAATTAACTTTTATCGGGATTGGCCGGTGCGTAGAGCAGACTAGTTAGAAGGGAGACATGGAGGTCGTCGAGTCTTGTGATTGGCACGGAACGCTCGTGGTAGCAGTTGCGTGACTCCTTTTGACGAGTTTACTGAGGTTGGCGCAAAGAGAGGAGCGGAAAAATGTGGGTCTTCAGATTGAGACTCCAGTCAGACGAGGAGATTCTAGTCGCGACACTTGTTATGAGTGACTTGCCTTTGGGACACTCGTCCTGAGCGTGACTTGGCACTGGTATTGGTCTTAGCTGTATCAGCAGTCTGGTCCTTAGTTATCTCAGACGACTCGCTGTGCCGGGGACATTCATATAATCTTATTCGTATTAGCTCTGCCGCCTTGACATTCGATTTCCCTGTGTGTACTGCCGTATGAGTGAATGAAATTGGTCAGTGGTATGACTGGGGAATGCGAGTGTCACATGCTGGCACCTACCGATATTTCAGGGCTCCATGAGAGATTAATTGCAATCAATCCAACACATATCCAGCCCACGACTTTGCTTATTTCGGGGCAGTGATAACGAATTACAGGTCTCGCTCGTCAGAGCTCTGCTGACGCTTGCAAAACAAGTGTCACCTCAGACAATCCTACGCATGGAGAAAGGGTTATAGTTTTGCTGTACCCGATTGTTTTGGCAAACAGAATCCCAGTCTTCTCAGTTGTTCTCAGCTGCACCAACGTAGTACAATTTCCGTGCAGAATTAATCCATCGAAGTTTATTCAGTAGTAGATAATTTGAGATTGCGTTATCTTTGTTTTGAGTTAGAGTAAACAGACTGAATAGACAAACCTTAGTCTTAGCCAATCGGTCGTCACCCAGTGGACTGATAATTATTTCTTACATCTATTTGTGTAGCCAGGAAGTCATGAATTATTTGACACTTCCCTTTACTGCTCACGCTGAAAACGAGGCCTGTTTGATTTCCAAACATACAGAGGCCAAAGTACATCTGGGTATAGAAAACAGTTGCTACAAACATGGCTTCCCTGAAGATAAGGCCGAATACTTAATTTGTTTTGGTTGTGTCGTACCTGGCTAGAAGGCCCCGATGAATGTAAACCTGATTGGAGTCGCTGCATGGAAATGCATTAACAAGTGAAAACTTCCTAGCCGGATGAAGACCGACTTCAATAGGCTATCAGCAGGTGCCTTTGCTACTATTACACGACATTTAGCGTACAAAGGCTGATCAAAAGTCACTGGAGTTATGCTTCGTCCATTGTTGGTCCCTTTTGTAGCAGCTTGAACAAGAGCCGTATAAATTGGTGACGGCTTTAAGGAAGCCAAGATGATGAATGGAAGAGGAACTATGGAGGACGTTTGGAACTCTCTCATCGCAACTTAATCTGCACGTGTTTACCTGCAAGACTCTCTGGAACTTCACAACAAAATGAGACCAGAAAACGACTTGTTCGTTAACAGTGGTTATTTCACCATCCAACGTACTTGAAAATTTTGATCTTGAGCCTGGAGTGACATAACCATTGAACCGGTTTCGATGAGATCCTCGAATAGCATTTGTAGATTGGCCGGAGGCAGAGGAATAACAGCAAAAACTATTGGAACTTTAATTAAGTACGCGCCAACTTGTTCTCTGGCGTGAGAAGCAATGGACGAATATGCAGGTGTGTGCAGCATCTCTTCAGAGCTCAACGTGGAGCTACAGGGGGCAAGGCAGAAACGAAACTGCAAGAACTTGCAAACTTTTATTTCTTGGACTGAGGAACACAATCCGTTTTCCAAAACACCCAAACTCTCTCCGTTATCGACAGAGGTTGTAGCAGTTGAGAACGTGAACTCTGATAAAGCGCTTCAAGCTGAAACACCAGCCTTGAAAGAGATTGAGAACCAAACATTCAATGAGATACACTGGAAAAGAAAGTTAGCTGTTAAATCACTGTCCTCTATAGCCAAGTTTACAATAATTAACAACAACACAATGTGTGAACCCTAACACTCTCTTATGTCAGATGGTGTGCACAGTAAGAAATGATGTGAGACTTGGAGAAATATTTAGATCCGTATTATGTGCTTATCCTCCATCCTTATACGACTAATCTGTCTAATGAGGGAGGGAAGCAAGTCTTCAATGATGGCTGGCTTGATTCCAGATCCAAATGAATCATCAATCACACCACATTCAGAGTGTCCACCAAAATTGATTGGGGTCACCTCCTTAATTGTGATGTCTGGCGACACCCAGCTACCTACAGACAGGTTTCAAGCAGTACGCAGATTACATAGTTATTCATTATGGGCCAGCCACTGTTTTATTTTATGGAAACAAGCAAGGAAACACAAAAGATGACGACACTTACGCTGATCACGTCATCCACTAAGATTGATGTGAAAATAGAAGATCCATCCATGTAAATGTCAATCAAAGATAAAGACACTGTATCAACTATATATAAGAAGGGGAAAATTGCATTGTACAGAAAAGTGAAAGTCAACAACACTCTTCGTAAGAAACTTCTGATCTAGATTGTTTTCAGCACCAGTGTTACTTGCAGGCTGTTGTTGAAGTTGGCTGCCCTTTCACCTCGCACACACCCCCTCCCCCTTCGGCAGCTTTCAGGCAGCATTTGTTTAGAACCTACCACCCTACGAGGTGCAGCAGTGGCTGAATGAGTAGAACAATACGCTCGAGTGCGGATGGAAGAAGACTGGCGAACACCTGAGACGAACAGTACGTCCTGCAGCTGCCTCGGAATTACTGTCCCTCGTTGCGTGTGCTTCGAGAGACGTATGCATCCGTAACTTCGAGTGCAGAAAGAGAGGTCTAAACTGCATATGTGGTAATTGTTCAATCTTAGGATATGTTAACAGAAACACGAATATCATACATGAATACATAAATGTTAGGTCGCATCTAACATTCTACATTTTTATTCAGTATTACTCCTGAACTCAATTCCTGAAATTCAGAAATTTCAATAAAATTTAGTTGCAACATATAACCAAATCTACCTGTTTTCTAAAGAAAAGCCTCCAAAAGCCTCAGTTTCAAAAACGTTTTGATTAAAAGTGTTATAATTATATAACATAATTATTATACACATCATATTTTGATAATTTTAAATAATTTATCATGGAGAGATACTCTTTCTTAATGTGGCTTTGTCCAGAGAGTGTTTAGAATGGGTTTCTCCGTACCACAGGTTTATATGGCCTAGGCCTTAAAAAGTAGCGTCCCTTGAGATGGTGGTGAGGTTGTCGTTCCTTCAAGGGCTTATCACTAACATACCACCGGCCACTAAAATCAAAATTTGCTTTCAGAAACCACAAAACTATTTGAAAAATAGTCATATATATATATATACAAAAACATGTAGAAAGTACGAAACATTTTTAATTGTGAAACCATATGTAACTCTGGAACCGTTCAGTTTAGCAAAATTGTGCACAGGGCTATTATTCTTCACAATTTAACGCAGATTAAAATGCGAAATATTTATGAAAACTGATAAAAACTACTAATTTACCAACTTATTCGCCCATTCCCCCAAACACGTCACTTAAAATGGTGTAACATTTTACCAACCAATATATAGACTCCATGAAACACTCTGGAACTGGAAGGAGACTCTCACTTTGGATGTTGAGGTTTTGGGACTAATTGCACCGTACTATCTCCTCGCTTAGCCGTGGGCCACTATTGGCCCACTACGAACATCTACATTCAGTAAATACTCCGCAAGCCACGATATCGTGAGTGGCGAAAGGTATCTTGCATACCTCTATTTGCCGTATCCTTTCCAGTTCAACTTGCAAATAGGGCGACAGGTAAAAGGAGCTCTCTCGTATGTGTCTATACAAGCCCTCCTTGATCTTGTCTTAATAAGCCTTACGGGAAATGTACGTTGGTGGCAGTAGAATCGGTCCGCAGTCAGTTTGACTATCCGGTTCCCTAAATTTTCTCAGTCGCTTTCCCATTTGTGTTCGAGAACTACTTCAGTTAACGAAACCCACGAGCAATAAACCAAACGGCTCGCCTCGGAAATGCTTCGATGTCTTCCTCTTATTTGACCTGTTGAGAACTCCAAACACTTGAGCAATACTGAAGAATGGGTGGCACTAGTGTTCTGTACGCAGTACCATTTACAAATGAACCACTCTTTCCTAAAATCCTCACAACAAACCTATTTCGATCCTTAGCCTTCCCTGTTATTGTCCTTCCGTTCTCGATCCATTTCAGATTTACAATGTTACTTCTATATATGTGAGGCAGTCCACTACTAATGCTGTATCCGAACATTAGAGGATTGTTTTCCTAGCCATCTGGATTTCCTTACATTTTCCAATATTTAGTGCAAGCTGCCGTTCATGGAACCACTTGTAACAGAGACCGGGACGGTCGCGGGGTTGAAATGACGGAAAGCGCGGCGGGATCTGCGGAGAGGCCCGCCATCAACAACACAACGGGAGAAGACGGTCACGACCAACGAACAACAGCAAGATCGAACAACGGAGTCACAGGGAACCTAACAGACACGTGTACTTGTACACAGAATAAGTAATCTGTCTAACGTCAGGCAATGTGTCCACGGACGTACGCGAGGTTAGACTGGCTAGCTGAGCGAGAGGCAGGCGCTCAAGTACTCTACCGAGGGCGCCACTATTAGCCGCTGGAACCACGTGTTCCACTGTGGCGCCCTCACACTAAATGCGGGCCAGAAGGCGCGCACCGAAACTGCTTACGGCGCTGTGGTGCACAGACCTTTAAGGTTTTTCGACGTCCATGACGTCTGGCGAGAATTCAAATTCCGCGGAGCGCGGTACCAGAGCACCAACTGGAAACTTTGTCTAAGTCGTCTTGTACCTTCATACAGTCACTAAACGACGACAGCTTATCGTACAACACAGCATCGTCAGCAAACAACCGGATAATGCTGCCCAACCTGTCCGCCAAATCATTTATGTATTTAGATAACAACAGCGGTCCTGTCACGCTTCCCTCGAGCACTCCAAACGGTGCCCTGGTCAGTGGTGAGCACTCGCCGTCGAGGACAACGTACTGAGTGCCCTTATGTAAGAAGCCTTCGAGCCATTCTCGCACAGTTGCAATGGGGTACTGCGTCAAATTGTTTCCGGAAATCTACCAATATGGAATCTGTCTGTCGCCCCTCATCCATGGTTTGCAGTATTCACGTGAGAAAGGGATACGTGAGCTTTTCACATGCGATGCTTTCTCAATTAGAGCAGATTTTTGAACAGAAGACGCTCCGTTTCAAGTAATTTTATTATATTTGACTGAGAATACGTTCAAGAATACTGTAGCAAACGGATGTTATGGATATTGATTTGTCCGTTCTTTCACCCTTCTTATATAAATGAGTCACCACCGTTTGTTTCCAGTCGCTTGGGACTTGGCGCTGGGTGACAAATTCGAGATAAATGCATGTTAAGTAATGGGCAAATGCCGTAGGTACTCTCTGTAAAATCGAACTGGGACTCCTTTCAGACTTGTAACTTTTTTTTTCAACCCTTGCAGTTGCCTCTGTAAATCAGTGAAGCCTAACACTCTGTCCTCTCTACGGGAACTTGTGCGACGGTCAGACGACGATACGTTTGTACGATCCTCCTGGAGCCGCCCGCGGTGGTCTAGCGGTTCTGGCGCTGCAGTCCGGAACCGCGGGACTGCTACGGTCGCAGGTTCGAATCCTGTCTCGGGCATAGGTGTGTGTGATGTCCTTAGGTTAGTTAGGTTTAAGTAGTTCTAAGTTCTAGGGGACTTATGACCTAAGATGTTGAGTCCCATAGTGCTCAGAGCCATTTGAACCATTTTTGATCCTCCTGGGCGAATGATTTCTTAAAAGCTAAGTTTAAAACTACGGCTTTACTTTCATTGACTTACGTGGCAACGTTGCCACACTAGACTGGTCACAAAGTGAATGAGTACCTGTCTTAGCCCCGTCAAGGGATTTTACGTGGGACTAGAATTTTCTCGGGTTCTCGGGAAGATCTGTTGCTAGGTGAAGGTTGTAGTTTTATGTTTTCCGCATCGGTCTTCTTACAGATACACGATTTTACTGTCTCTCATCATTTGAAGGATGCAGCGACACTGGCGCTCCAAGCGGTGAGAAAGCAGACAGCCAGGTGCGTCTTGACGTAACGTTGGTATTTAACTGTTTTCTATTCGATTAACGAAACGTTTGTTATAGTTGTGCGTTCCTTACGTTAGTAAATTACCTAAAAACATGAATTATCGTGAAACTCGTGTGAAACCAACCAAATTACGTTAATCCAATAACATAAGCTACTACTTATTTGTGAAGATGAACGTTCAAGTACGTACGTATATTTCGAGCATGTGAAGCCCATATTTCTCATACTGTCTGTTGTTATTACCGTAAATACTTTCCTTGACATTTAGACAACTTTAAGAATAGGCGAATTGTTTGAATCCATAAACTTCACTCGTCTCTCTAACGCACGAATAATTTTGTAAATCTAGTTACTTTTGCTTCAAAAACGAACGACTTGATATTCTGTGCCGTTTGTGGTTCAAATTTAGCAACATGTGTAGAACTGGTTCCTTCTGTATTGGGAAAGAGTTCTATCGCTTTTGATGATTTATTATCACGTGTGCGGCGTTTTATCTCAAGCTACAGCTGTGATGGCGTATTTCGTACATTAAGTAATGTAGATGAAATCATGTTCCTAATTCATTGATTTGGCCTTAAGTGTAGCAGACAAAATTCGACTTTGTAGGGTAGACATATAATGTCTTTGTGTAAATGGTCAGGTCTTCTGGTATTTGCTAACAGTTTTTTGTTATTAAAGGAAAACATTATCCGGTAAATATCTGTCCCGTACAAAATAATCATAAATAAACAGTTATGTGAAGTACCGTTTCGTACCTTCCAGGATCCTTATGAAACTAAAGAATGACAAATGTGTGATTCGGTAGGATTTTTGGCGATTTTTATGTTAGCAGAGGTTCCCAATCCGGGGGTAATTACCCCTGAGGGACAAAATGAAATTTTATGAGGAATGAAAACAAAAAGGGTTGGATTGTGTTTGTCACGAATTTAAATTATTTTTAAAATGTTGTTTCTATTATTACTACTGAATTGTTTATGACTCTTTGCCGCACCTGTTGTATTGTGTGTGAGTTGACTGAGGTTCTGCAGTGGTTTCGTTTTGCAAGCTGCCTGACACGCACGTGAAATCAACACGCAAATGACGAAACAAGCGATTCTTAGCTCAGGGAGAATCCAACACAATAATACAAATGTTAAACTGATAATTATTAATGTTGCTAAATGTCAAACCAGGTGAAGTTTCGTTACTCCCAAAATATAATTTCATTCAGTTCGTATAGTTAGAAAGTATCCAGCTAACTTTCCAAATTAAAAGAAACGAAAGTGTAATGGCACCTCTATTATATCGGAAACAGCGTCATATTGAGACTGCAGTTCAGTGAGCTAGAGTCCTCTGATGATATTTTTCATTAAAGGGTGGCTTCATAAAAACTAGAATGAGGAAAAGTCATTTCAAAAGTAATTAATTTATTGTCTCTCAAACAATATTTTTCAGGTTGAAGTTGGATTGATTTACAATTACTATCGTCAAAATATTTAAACCCAAATATACGTAGAAGTTTAAGATTTTTCTGACTTCGAGTACTGATCCCAGTATGAGAGAAAACTAACGATAAAAATCAGTCACAAAATTACGAAAAAGACTCGCAAAGCGTCAGCTACGCAGTGCACAGACGACGCAAGTCTTACTCAGAAACAGTGAAAGGAGCGTGACGGTGCAGCAGTGTGCCGCAGAGGGACTTCCGAACGAGACACGCACCGCCGCCGTTTGCTCGCCCCAAAATGCACTACTGACAACCTGCTCTGACATACTTCTCCATATTACGGCAAGAGGAGAGGAAAATTACAGGGTTGCTACTGTGACAACTGAAAATATCCCTCTTTGGTGCTGCATGTAGCGAAAGCTTGCAGAATTTTCTTCCCCAGTATTTGTTTTTTTTTTTTTTTGTCAACAGACTAAAAGTAGCCCGTGTCCTGGCTCTCACCTTACGATTGGCGGCATGATGTCTGGGCGTGTAAACGCAGTTCGCTTCCCATACCGTTCACAGAAACATAGCGGTGTTCAGTTGTCCTCTTCCGCTTTTAGGACCACTTGTAAGCTTTTACTGAAACTCTCTGACGATCTCCTGTGATTTGCACTGCTTTAAAAGTATCTTTTGAAGGACTCTGGCCTAAGAGGCACTCACAGTGGCTCACTCACACGACCGCTCTGCATGGGAATTCCTGGTGGTAAACCTCTCGGATTTCTGCCACTGTCTTCCCAACACGTAACACTCACACGTGGCACATCTCGCCACATTCCAGCAGTTGGGAGAAACAGGAGCTAAAATACTAGAATTCACAGACCCTTCTCTTCCTTATATATATATATATATATATATATATATATAATATATATATATATATATATATATATATATATATATATATATATATATATATATATATATAGGCATGTGACATGTGACAAACTAGTGCTGCTACACTAGTTAAAAAGATTGTAATACTATTTACATAGTTTTTCACGTACTAGCATTGGCGCTTGGCTCAATATGGTGGAAGCTACACCTTCTGAAAGGAATTTATCTATGTCATTGTCCTCAGCTAGTCCATCCACTACACACACACTTCGTGTTTTATACTATTCATCTATGAGAGTAAAATTCAGATATATACATAAAATATGATTAAATATCACATGAAAAACCTCCGAGTTGTAGATAGTTTCGCAATGAACTACAGTAGGCTTCATTATTCACTTGGTAGCTGCTAAACGAACTAATTGAGAACACAACAATAACTACGGATATGACCATTATGTTGCTGTAAGGCCTACAATCTTTGTTATTATTATTGTTAGCCTGAATTCTGCTAATCGCTTTCATTCCCATAGTAAAACAGTCCAGCAATGAAGTGATTTACAAACTGTGTATAGTTGATTTAAAATGGGGGTGGAGTATGTGGGTGAAGCCATGTGCAGCTAGGGAGAGGACTGGTGCAGAGAAACCATGTCTTGTAACAAGTGACTACCCTCAATGCGAGTAGCTAGCTTTCTTCTCTGAGAAGCACTTTAGGTAGCACTCGTGTCGCTCTGGCAGCTGCTCCATAACTCTATTAAAAATGTTCTACCAGTTGATGGGTACTGGTTGGTTGGTTGGTTGGTTTGGAGAAGGAGACCAGACAGCGTGGTCATCGGTCTCATCGGATTAGGGAAGAATGGGGAAGGAAGTCGGCCGTGCCCTTTCAGAAGAACCATCCCGGCATTTGCCTGGAGTGATTTAGGGAAATCACGGAAAACCTAAATCAGGATGGCCGGACGCGGGATTGAACCGTCGTCCTCCCGAATGCGAGTCCAGTGTCTAACCACTGCGCCACCTCGCTCGGTGATGGGTACTAGCAGATATGTTATTGCTCTCATAGGGTAACGCTACCCGGAAACCACTGCACTAAATAGACGCTCTGTAAAAACTGTGCTGCAGAGCAGTATAAACGTTAGTATCCTCACTTATCTGGTGTCGTATTCAGAGTGTTGCTTACTGGTCACTTAGTTCGCTGCTATCGGTGTGGGTCACGAAAACGATTCGGAGTCTGTTCCGGCAATGCAATTGTGGGCCTTTAGTATGAATATTTGGGTGCCTTGTTGGCCGTTCCTGCTAAGTCTAAATTAATTACACGTTTTCCTGATAGTGCCCTGTACGTAGCCTACACTGAATGTACGATTACGTGATGCTCAAAGAGCGAGATTTAAATGTCAGTGAGTTGTTTAAAAGGCCCATTTACAGAAGTAAATACCTAGCTCACCAGCATTGGTTTGGAGCAGTTGCCCGCATCTCGTGGTCGTGCGGTAGCGTTCTCGCTTCCCACGCCCGGGTTCCCGGGTTCGATTCCCGGCGGGGTCAGGGATTTTCTCTGCCTCGTGATGGCTGTGTGTTGTGTGCTGTCCTTAGGTTAGTTAGGTTTAAGTAGTTCTAAGTTCTAGGGGACTGATGACCATAGATGTTAAGTCCCATAGTGCTCAGAGCCATTTGAACCATTTTTTTGGAGCAGTTACCAGTGATTAATTCAATCACACCATGCGAGGTTAATTACAGTCAATTAAGTAATATCATTAAATCAAATGTCATTTAATTTAATATCATCCGAATGAGTTAATCGTGTTCGCCACCAAGTTTATTTCGACCACGACTGATTCACTACAACCGTTAAGTGGCCGACCGTTGTATCGTTTAGACGGACTGACATTGTATCTATACAGACACAGTCGATAAGGTCAAGTTTGTTCATAGCTACAAGATTTGAAACACTCCCATTATGTATGGACTCTCGTACTAGACGCTCGACATATTTTCGGAAAACTTGTTCAAAAGTACTTTACAAGACTTCCTGTCTGTGAAACGACAACGAATCCGTAGGTTCTGCCTGAGTTGATGGTTGTTTCCCTAGCATCTCGTGGAATCCCTATGGAACACCCTTATCAAGCTACTGCTCCTGACAGGACGGATGTACCATCAGGTAGTATCTACACCCACTCATCACAGAGAGCCCAGTTGGTCAGTCCTCCCGAAAAGTCTCAGAATCATAGTAACAGGGCATTAGCGTGTCATAACACTTCGATTGTAATCACAGAAGCTGGAGGAACCGTTTCTATGTTCACAAGGCACTGGAAGATATTGCTGAGTCTCTAAAAAGTGTCAAATAACATTGTAATGCAACACTTCTTGTTGAAACTACTAATTCAACCAAAATATCTAAGCTCCTGGGATGTAAGGCCTTAGGTGACTACCCAATGGTGCGTGAGTTCCATAGTACTCTTAACTTTAGTAAGGGTGTGGTTACCTGCCCCGATCTAATGGACGTAAACAACGCAGAGTTACGTGAAGAATGGAATAATATGAGCGTCACGGAAATGCAGAACTATGGCAAATTGGAAAAATCGGCAACATTCAATCTAACGTTTAGTATTCCGGAACTAACTGAACAAATCCTTGCAGGCTATATCCGTCTGACGTAAACACCGTAGAGTTACGTGAAGAATGGAATAATATGAGCGTCACGGAAATGAAGAACTATGGCAAATTGGAAAAATCGGCAACATTCAATCTAACGTTTAGTATTCCGGAACTAACTGAACAAATTCTTGCAGGCTATATCCGCCTGTTTGTTTCTAACCTAATATGATGCTACAGATGTCAAGGTTTGGAAATACCACTATAGGATGTAATTGGAGGGCTACGTGTGGCAATTGTGGAGGCTCAGCTCAGGAATCAGGCAATTCTTCTACAATATCAAATGTGTAAACTGCTCTGGGGACCACCCAGTATAGTGCAGAAACTTTGAGGTTACAACGAGGAAAGGAAAATTGAAAGCTGTCAACCTCCGGTTTTTGCTACTTCTTTTTCATCACCCCTTAAGTGTGATGCCTCCACACAAACTCAGACCACAGATTTAAGTGCGAACACATGCACTTGTCAGTGTACCTGTGGGGGGGGGGGGGGGACCTCCACTTGAAACTGAAGTCGTTCGGAAGCCATCAACAATGGGCTTACCACCTAAGACACATACCACTACCCAACATCACAAACCAACAAGGCTGTCCCCGCAACCCAGGCAACCAACCCCTCCTATCGGTAATGAAAAACGTCTTTCAAAAAGTAGTTCAAAGTCCAAGAAAAGGTTGTTCAACCTTCTGATGGTAGAGCTCTCTTCCTCTCTGATGGGGCTATGCTCTTGAGGATATGGACTTCCAGTGAGAAGAACGAGAGAGCAGGGAACCGGCTAACGTTCTCCATGACCTCTCCGCTAAATAACCGCCTTTGAGGGAGAAAGGAAAGAACAACCATCGATAAACACTGGCTTCCCAGGAACTTGCCTGTTACAATATAATTTGAATGGATATCGCTCACATTTGGAAGAATTACAGCTCCAGGTCCATGGGAAACCGTTGTTCATCTGCTTACAAGAAATGCCTCTTAAAGTCACTTACACACCTGCATTACATGCTTAGCACACATGTAGGAAGGACGATACTACTTGATACAGGGCTAACGGAGGAGTGGCTGTTTTCCTTGATACCAGATGACACATGCGAGTGCAGGCTTTCTCGGCGAATTTCATATATGATGACTTCATAAAATGGCTCTGAGCACTATGGGACTTAACATCTATGGTCATCAGTCCCCTAGAACTTAGAACTACTTAAACCTAACTAACCTAAGGACAGCACACAACACCCAGTCATCACGAGGCAGAGAAAATCCCTGACCCCGCCGGGAATCGAACCCGGGAAGAAGACTTCATATACAGATGACACTTCTCTTCTGTCCCTCTCACCACGACCATACAAGCAAATGCTGTGAAAGTTCTCACACCCTTCTATATCACAGAGTGTTCCTTGCACCTTGCCACTAATGAAGCTTTGAATGCAGACGCACTGGCAAAGCTCTTTCGGGCACACCCACGGCCATTCTGCCTTGTGGGGGACTTCAGTCCACACAATGCCCTGTGGGGCTCGGCTACCACTTGCTACAAGGTTCGGATGATCGAGCTACTCGTCCATTCTGAGATTATCTGCCTTCTGAATGCAGATCAAATGACACACTTTTCTGTAGCCACAGGGCCTTTTCCAGCCAATGACCTCCGCGTTTGTTCCACAGCTATTGCAGACTCAATGTCAAAATATATATCGGCTCAACCACTTGTTTATAGTGTAAAACACTAAGATTGGCGCGTTTCGGAAGTCAAGCTTCCATCATCAGAATACTAAATAACTACATGTTTAGCAATTGGCAGGATACCATCAATTCATGAGATCCTTGGAACATATATACGTTATCTTTTTGTATAGACATCTCTGTGACTTCCTTGTTTACTTGCGCGTGAGCTCACTCGCGTTTCAGTGTCGTGTTTGTCTGTGTGGTGTGTGGTATCGACGAAGACGCACGGGTGGTTTACGACTATAGAGGAGAGAGCCATGTGTTTAGGTGTTTAACACCATAGGCGACACTATTTTAGTGTTTTTTTATATTTTGACGACTATGTGGGGATGCACCTTGGAAGACACGTTTGCAACAAGGGAAGCAGCCAAGATGTTTTAATTTTATTGTGAATTTTATTGAGCTTGGTGCATGTTCCGTTTTAGCGAGTTTTAAAAGGTTCTTTTACCTTATTATTCTGACGATTGACGCGTTTCGGAAGTCAAGCTTCCTTCTTAGTGTTTTACACTATAAACAAGTGATTGAGCCGATATCTTTCTTTCACATTGACATCATAACCACGACCTATCATCCAGTATGGATAAAATCAAAACATTGCAGACTCATTTCAGTGGGAAGTGGGTACAGATTCATATTCTAGTGACCACTCCCCAGTGTGGCTCCATCTGCCGACTAGGTTGTTGGCTGACAGGAGACCATTCAGATAGGTGATACAAAGGGCAAACTGCTTGCAGTACAATCGACAGGCTATTTTTGAACAAAAGGATCGTGCACAGAAGACGGTGGCCAATATCACTTGTGAGATGCAACAGGCTGCAGCAGAGTCCATCCATAAATCGGTGTGGAGTTGTGTACATGTCTGGCGCCAGGCACGGCGTTTCTTCACAGTAAGCAGGTTGCGGATGTGTCGTTGTAATAGCCGGTGGCGGGTAAGTGTATCCCGGTCACGAGTGCGGAGAAAAGTGCGGTAGAGACGGCGTGACTCTCGAAGGAGAAGGACAGCCTGTGGAGGCAGGGCGGGGCGGTGAGGGTGGATGGCTTTAGTGGGGATATGAGTGGCGACGGCGTCATACAAGGTCTGGTGCAGGAAGGCAGCAGTGGGAGAGATGTCGTCAGGAGATTGGAGGGTAAGGTGATGGCCGTCAACCTGGGTGTGAATGGAATTCCGGTTGGCATTCCAGTTGGCACTGGAGTAATCATGGACAAGTTTAGGAGGGACGTCACTGGCTGCGCGAGAGGCAGGCGCTTAAGTACTCTATCGAGGGCACTGCTATTGGTCGCTGGAACCACGTGTTCCACTGTGGCGCCCTCACACTAAAAGCGGGCCAGGAGGCGCGCGCCGGAACAGCTTGCGGCGCTGGGGTGCACAGACCTTTAGGGGTCTACGACGTCCATGACGTCTGGCGCGGATTCAAATTCCGCGGCGCTCGATACCAGAGCACCAACTGGAAACTTTGTCTAAGTCGTCTTGTACCTTCATACAATCACTAAACGACGACAGCTTATCGTACAACACAGCATCGTCAGCAAACAACCAAAGAATGCTGCCCAACCTGTCCGCCAAATCATTTATGTATATAGATAACAACAGCGGTCCTGTCACGCTTCCCTCGAGCACTCCAAACGGTGCCCTGGTCAGTGGTGAGCACTCGCCGTCGAGGACAACGTACTGAGCTCTGTTATTTAAGAAGCCTTCGAGCCATTCTCACACAGTTTGCCATGGGGCACTGTGTCAAATTGTTTCCGGAAATCTACCAATATGGAATCTGTCTGTCATCCCTCATCCATGGTTTGCAGTATTCACGTGAGAAAGGGAAACGTGAGCTTTTCACATGCGATGCTTTCTAAATTAGAGCAGATTTTTGAACAGAAGACGCTCCGTTTCAAGTAATTTTATTATATTCGACTGAGAATACGTTGAAGAATACTGTAGCAAACGGATGTTATGGATATTGATTTGTCCGTTCTTTCACCCTTCTTATATAACGGAGTCCCCTCCGTTTGTTTCCAGTCGCTTGGGACTGTAGTGCCTAGAACCACTCGGCCATCCCTGCTGGCTCAGTCCACTCAACCACAAAAATTTCCTGTTTGACCAAAGTCACAATCACCATGGCAACGAGTACACACACACGTTGCACGACTTTTTCGGACATTCGTTGGTTGATTGTGGTAGACTCTTATAGCAAAATTGATCTGGCCGTGCCAATGAAATCGGCAAGTCACGTAGCACAGTTCAGGCGTTGTTCCCTACTTTTGGCCTCGAAGGTTTGCCTGAGGTCATAGTGTAGGACAACAGCTTTCATTTCACGTCAAATGAATGTGAAACATTCTGTGAGCGCAATGGCATACAGCATCTAACTGGTGCAGTGTTCCACCCACAGTCAAACGGCGAAACGGAACGTTTTGTCCAAACCTTCAAGCAGCAGATGGCCAGACTTCGCACTGCACACACCAGGGATCAAGCATTACAACTGTTTCTCGTCCCCTATCGTTCGCACCCGCGACTTGGACCTTCGCCGGCGAAATCCCTTCACGACCGCCGCCATTGGACAATGCTCCAGCTGTTGCACCCTCCTTAGCATCTGGCGCCGAAGGAAGGCCGCAACTATCGCTTCGCGCCGCTTGATATTGTGTTTTAAGGTGTTTTTAGCGGCAACAGACGGTGTGCGCGAGGTGAGATCGTTCGTCGACTTGGAGCATGCATGTACCTTACTTCAGGTCCTGATGAATTGAAGCGCCGAAATTACAATCGAATTCGCCACTGTCATATGCACGGTGATCCTTCTGTGCCTCTTCCCCCAGATTCACGGGTCCCGAGGACAGCGCGGCCACAGCATCGGCCGGAGGTGGTCATCACGATACCTCGGGACGTCGGGACGACCCCACGGAGATGGAGGATTCGCCACCTCCGCCTCCTCTCGTCCTACCGATAGAGCTGGACCCGGCCACGCCGCAGCAGCCGACGCCTTCGACATCTGGTTGTGGGCCTCAGGAGGTGGACACGCCTCTGGTGGTTTTACGGGGGACGTTTCCACCAGAGCGTTCTCCGGAGCGACGCGCTATCACCAACCCGTCCGCCATGCCCCAAGTCACCACTCCCCAGTCGTCCCATTGGTGGACCGAGGGTGCTTCAGTGGGCGTTCCCCATCAGAGGCGTACAGACGTATCGTCCCCAGTCAGCGGTACTACCGTGGGACGATGTTCACGTGGACTGAGCGTGGGTGTTACGCGAAACATCCCGTACTATGGTAGCCCAGGCCCAGCCACTGCGTTACGAAAGAGGCAGCCTGTGTGTCATACGATGGATAGCTAAAATGAAAAATTAAAAAAAAAAAGTTGGAAACCCGTGTCTCCTCTGATCATAATAACTGCTCACAACGCACATGGTTTCAAGATAGTGCAAGTTTCAGGCTAGAGCATCTAACAGATGAGCGAAATGCAATGAATGATAGTTCCATTGTATTGTCGCTTTTATATACAAATGTATACAACAAAGCCGGTACTAATTTGTAGTTTACAACACCAAGCCCTTAAGCCAACACAGTCTGTATTAATTCACTGACACAGCGTAAGCACTTTTTAGTGGCCATTTTAAGTTTTTCACCCAGACCTCATACTGAAACTGCACACGAACTTATGGTTCTAATGCTTGCTCTTATAGTTTGCTAGTCAGCACTTCAACCCCCAACGGAATCCTACTCCCAACACTAAATTGCGCGAAACCCCTCTCTACTGATAAGCCAAATCCCAGATTTTGACTCTGATCGATGCAACTCTGTGTTTTCCCGCTATGGGCCAGTTCCGTTCCCAAATTAAAAAATAAAATGTGAGGCAATTTGATAAAAGCAAATTAACCATATTCTTAAATGTCTGAAATCCTAAATTACGCTTTAAGATTCCAAAGTACCAAGTGAAAGCACGGCAAGTCTGGAGACACGCGGTCACCCCTCATTACAGACGTCGAACGTCGTAGGCAGGGCAGACTGGTAAAACAGGACACGCGGAGATCTGTGGCGAAAGTAACGTCAGACTGGAATGCTGGGCACAGCACAAGTGTGTCTGAACACGCAGTGCACCGAATACTCCCAACAATGGGCCTCCGCAGCCGACTACCCGTGCGGGCGCCAAAGTGGACACCACGACTGAAATGGGCACGTGACCATCGGCAGTGGACGTTGACGAAATGGCAGAGCGTTGCGTGGTCTGATGCCGATGGTAGGCACGAATCGGTCGACTTTCATTGTAACAGCTCCTTTACACCCGGGCTGTTGGAGTAGAAAAGCTGCCGACGGCTCCATCATGCTCTGGGGAACATTCGCAGGCCCATACATGGGTCCAGTGGAGCTCATGCAGGGCACTGCGACATTCCGATGTATCGTACACTGGTTGAAGACATCTTATACCCCTTCATGACGATCATGTTTCCCACGGCAGTGGTATTTTTCAGCAAGATAATGCTCCTTGTCACAAGGCCAGGATTGTGATAGAGTAGTTTGAAAAACACAGTGGTGAGTTAAAATTGACATGCGCCCCCCCTCCCCCCTCCTTCCAACATATCAGATCTGAACCCAATCAAACACACTGGTTTTCGACAGAACGTGAAGTAAGAGCTCATCGCCCTCCCCCCGGAATTTACGGGAATTAGACGATTTGTGTGTACAGATGTGGTGCCAACTCTCTCCAAGGCCCTATCGCTTCAGTGGCATGATGCGCCGCCGCTGTTATCCGTGCCAAAGGTGGACATGCCGGCTTTTAGGTAGGTCCTCATAACGTAGGTGTAAGTGTCTACGATGAACCTTAACTCAGATTCATAATTAAATTCTGTTATTCAGGGAAATATATCTTGTTCTATGCTCGCAGTACAGTCGAAAGAATTTGCTAACAAACTTACTCAGCAATATCAATAATACACTCATGGAAATGGAAAAAAGAACACATTGACACCGATGTGTCAGACCCACCATACTTGCTCCGGACACTGCGAGAGGGCTGTACAAGCAATGATCACACGCACGGCACAGCGGACACACCAGGAACCGCGGTGTTGGCCGTCGAATGGCGCTAGCTGCGCAGCATTTGTGCACCGCCGCCGTCAGTGTCAGCCAGTTTGCCGAGGCATACGGAGCTCCATCGCAGTCTTTAACACTGGTAGCATGCCGCGACAGCGTGGACGTGAACCGTATGTGCAGTTGACGGACTTTGAGCGAGGGCGTATAGTGGGCATGCGGGAGGCCGGGTGGACGTACCGCCGAATTGCTCAACACGTGGGGCGTGAGGTCTCCACAGTACATCGATGTTGTCGCCAGTGGTCGGCGGAAGGTGCACGTGCCCGTCGCCCTGGGACCGGACCGCAGCGACGCACGGATGCACGCCAAGACCGTAGGATCCTACGCAGTGCCGTAGGGGACCGCACCGCCACTTCCCAGCAAATTAGGGACACTGTTGCTCCTGGGGTATCGGCGAGGACCATTCGCAACCGTCTCCATGAAGCTGGACTACGGTCCCGCACACCGTTAGGCCGTCTTCCGCTCACGCCCCAACATCGTGCAGCCCGCCTCCAGTGGTGTCGCGACAGGCGTGAATGGAGGGACGAATGGAGACGTGTCGTCTTCAGCGATGAGAGTCGCTTCTGCCTTGGTGCCAATGATGGTCGTGTGCGTGTTTGGCGCCGTGCAGGTGAGCGCCACAATCAGGACTGCATACGACCGAGGCACACAGGGCCAACACCCGGCATCATGGTGTGGGGAGCGATCACCTACAATGGCCGTACACCACTGGTGATCGTCGAGGGGACACTGAATAGTGCACGGTACATCCAAACCAACATCGAACCCATCGTTCTACCATTCCTAGACCGGCAAGGGAACTTGCTGTTCCAACTGGACAATGCACGTCCGCGTGTATCCCGTGCCACCCAACGTGCTCTAGATGGTGTGAGTCAACTACCCTGGCCAGCAAGATCTCCGGATCTGTCCCCCATTGAGCATGTTTGGGACTGGATGAAGCGTCGTCTCACGCGGTCTGCACGTCCAGCACGAACGCTGGTCCAACTGAGGCGCCAGGTGGAAATTGCATGGCAAGCCGTTCCACAGGACTACACCCAGAATCTCTACGATCGTCTCCATGGGAGAATAGCAGCCTGCATTGCTGCGAAAGGTGGATATACAATGTACTAGTGCCGACATTGTGCATGCTCTGTTGCCTGTGTCTATGTGCCTGTGGTTCTGTCAGTGTGATCATGTGATGTATCTGACCCCAGGAATGTGTCAATAAAGTTTCCCCTTCCTGGGACAATGAATTCACGGTGTTCTTATTTCAATTTCCAGAAGTGTATGTACCAGTAAAGATCGGAAAAGTAATGAAAAATCCTGCACCTCGTCTAACAGCAGAAGCAGCTCATGGAACTAAGACGGTGCACATCGGGCATACGAACTTCGCCCCACGCGCAAAATCGTTTTGCTTACAAACATAAGCGGAACAGAGTCAGTCACGCTGTGAGAAATGCAAATATCGGGCATGCCCATACATTAACCGTCAAAAGAAACAGACCAGCTGTCATGTGTGGACATGGTACAGGCAAAGGTGAAGCTGCAGTTGACCCCATTGTCCCACATGAAGAACTGAATCGGTACCTCACATTACCTGCAACCACACCTGAATGACAAACGAAACGGAGACTCGTTGATTATTTCGTGGTGCCGCGCGACCGCTAGGGTCGCAGGTTCGAATCCTGCCTCGGGCATGGATGTGTGTGACGTCCTTAGGTTAGTTAGATTTAGGTAGTTCTAAGTTCTAGGGGACTGATGACCTCAGAAGTTAAGTCCCATAGTTCTCAGTGCCATTTGAACCATTTCATGGTGGTAAACGACTTTAGTCACGAAAAAATCTATCCAAAGAATGGTATTTGCAATTCCCTAAAATCCATGATAAGGATCAGATGGGCATCTACTGAACACGAAAATGCCAACTTGCCCAGGCTACGTGATGTCACACCACGAGAGCTGGGCACCCACTGCTCGCCACCCACAAGCGAAAATTCACCCTCCCGGTACAAAAGCACGCACTCTGGATAACACAGTAGCAAATCACTTTCATACCTCGATTCACATAACCAGCTGTCCTCATTCTTTTGACCAATGCCACTTGTAAACTATTATGTTAGAAAAAGGCAAAAGAAATCACATTAACATCATCTTTCCTCCTTGCCGTAATCGGCAGTCGTCGATGCGAAGCTTTTCTTTTTGGTCATGGGGAGACCGTCCTCTCGTACCGTTAGTAGTAAGCTTATAATCAATGTGAACAAGTTAATTTTATGGTCTTTCTTAAACAGACGCACTATAATAGCATCCCGTATGAAAATTATTTGCACAAAATAACTTCTTCCCATTTCATTACGTAAAACATAGACAGTAGTGTTGCACTTTCGGAATCCGAACGCGCTGCTACGGCTGTTCAATGGGTCGTAAAACTACGAGAGCATCTCCATATAACAGGGACGAAGAATTCCTACACGGCGGCTCACTATGTCAGCTCAAGGACTGACTGGCCTAATAGTCGCAAAACTCGGCTGGAAAAGGTAGCCCGTTACACCATACGCCCTTATATGAATTATATGAATATGAATATAATGAATTATTATCTGCTTTTTTACATAGGTATATTATTCGCTTATTTTTGGAGAATTAGGGGATTACAATATTCAATCTCGCTACGGCAACTCTGTGTTTACTAATCCATGTATCGGGTTTGATGCTCGTTATTAACTCAGAATTATTTGTTTTTAAGAGGTCAAGTGTGTTTTGACAACCGTTTGCTATATAGTGGACACCTGACCTATTCGCGGAGTCCGAAACTCGACCAACCTTTGGTGCAAGTCGAGGAATCTGCTGAATACACGGTAGCAGAACCGTCTGAGCCTCTGACTCAGGCCCTTCACTCGGCTCTGTACCACAGGTCCGCAATCGCTCCTGTCGACTATGCTGCAAAAGGTCAGCGCCGCTTTCAACTTGCAAGCAAGACTAGCAGCCTTTACCACTTCTGTTAGCCGCTCGAAACCAGAGAGAATCTCTTCTGACCCAAAGTGACGCACATCATTGGTACCGACGTGAGCAACCACCTGCAGTTGGTGGCGCCCTGTGCTCTTCTGGCATCCGGGAGGACCTTTCCCACACCTGGAACGACTCCTCCCGGTATGCACACGGAGTGCACATTGGATTTTTTTCCCCTCTATTCCTACGGGGCCACATAACGCTCATAACGTTGGAGCTCCAAACTGCCAATTATCCCACCCTCTATGATTGACCGGATCTAGCAGTCTGAGTGGTATCAAATAATTAAACAAATTAGCAATAATTAATGGCATTCGTAATAAGCGTAAAAACCACAGTATTGTTTCAAAATTATGTTTTAATTAGCAGATAATTTCATAGTCCATACGAAGCTGATGCCTTTCGACCACAGACGCAACGATGACCATGACTCGCTGTTGAAAGCTGCTGCTCGCTGCCGTTTCTTACTTAACGTGGGGGCATTATGAAACGCTGTGTCTCATGGTCATTCTTATTTTCTTATTTTATTTTTAATTTTTGTCATAGAATTGCTCTTACAGAGCATAGTGATTCAGTTAATCGCGCAACTATCGAAGATAACAACACAAAACACTTAGCGATACCTTCAATGTAAATGTTGACGTTCCTAGAGAATTCATATAAAAAGATATCCTGAACGGCTTCAGCGTTCAGTAGGGAATTGGCATCAGAATGAAAAACAATCAGAGTCACTCCAGTGTATTTTCCTTACCCAGATTTGCATAATCACCATAGATTTAACAATAAATATGTGAAAGACGTGAATTGGTAGAATGTAAGACATATCTTGGTAGTGTATGAAAACCGCTACTCATGTGGACAAATGCACAGGTTGCGCACTCAGTAACAGAGGGTGACTGACTGACCGACAATGTTATCACAGCTATAGTTCACCTGTAATTTAAGTGAGTCGCATCAACAAGGAGTGGTGCCGTACATTTACCAACACTTCCCAGCATTCTAATCTGGTACGAAACTAGTGGGAAGGTTACTACTTAAACAAGACTATTTTCCGTAACTCGACACATGCAATACTCTAAAAGCTTTTACGCGTGTAGTGCGGCATTAAACACCAATCATAAAAAATTACCGTTTCATTCGAATTTCCACTTCTTCTGATGCAAGGAGACTGCATAACTTGTTATGAAAATTCTACACTTTGTGTTTTGCCTGGCAACAACAGTGATTTGCCTTTGTATAGTCAAAAAACCTGTGTTTACTTCAACGACACAGCCACGCTTAACCGTTCTGTTGTGTGTTACAACCATTCACCTTAATATTTCCGATTTGGAAATTCTAACGGGAATAGCTGTACTTAAAACTATCTTCACTTCTACGTCGTCGTTTGTAGAATGATTAGTAAGAATTTTAGAGTACGGTACGTTTCCAGTGTGAAAGATAAAACGGAATTATTGCTACTTTTTACTCAGAACTTGCATTATACATATAATTTATTTACGTCCTTTTTCTGCTCATATAGTCTTTTCAGTGAAAACCATTTCAAAAACGAAGTCTCATGGCTTTACCTCAAACTATTCCTAAGGCGTGACGTATCTTTCTAGATGGTGATGTGGATATATAGCATTCTCAAACCGAAAACATCAATTAAGTGATATGAAACACGTGGTTACCACACAAAAAAATTGATTTTTCAAATGAACAGATAGAATTATCCTGAAACTATCTTCATTAGATGTAACGATGGAATACAAAGCCATTTACATATACGATTCTATTGAATATTGCCTGCTGTTTAATGCGTCGCCTAGAAGACAACTAATAATTTCTCAGAGGGTGGTAACAATTTCAGATCGACGCTATTTACGGCAAAGTTAAATTCAGTTTTCGACACACATATTATAGTTAGATGTGAATTACGGACGAAGCTCACATTTTGCTGACGAGTGAGGTTAGTTATTCCCATGAACAACTGAGACAAACAGTGTAAAATAAGCCTTAAATACTTCCTGCGTGGGAGTATCCGGGTTTCGCATGTTACGTACTAGAATCTCCATTCCGGTTTAACACTCTGAATTGATTACAGGCGCTATCCTTTGGCATGCAGTACGTTTGTCGGCTCGACTTTAATCCTCCAAAATGAATAACATCGATTTTGCAAAAGATGCGGCACACGCAACAATGAATGACAGTTGACGATTGCTAAGGTCATTTCCGCAGAAACGCGTCCCTTCATTGCCTTCAAGATGTCGGAGCGCGTCGGAAGTGTTCCTCTCGCTGTGCCCGCGGCGAAGAGGAAGCCGTACTACGTGCCGTGGCACGAGTACGGAAAGGTAAGTGATATGTTGCACACGGTATCAGGTAAGATACGTAGCAGTGGAAAGTGCACAGATTAGAAGCTACAGAATTCGGATGCAGTTTGCACCGCTCGACTTTCATAAAACGACTTTAATACGGACTCAGCGGCTTTGGAAGTAACATCCAACGATATTACTGATTAGGAGAGACAAAGATACTGAAATACAGTGTAGTCGTTATTTCTTTGCTTGAAATGAGGGTCGATTTGCGTAGTTTTGTGTGATATGCTGTTCGTAAATAGTCGGAATGTGAAAGACGTTATGTATAACTATCAAAGTTCCCTTATCGTTGATACACATTTCTAAGTGCAAGGATTTAATCAATGTAGCTTCCATTTTGTATCTGTTTTGCGTTTCAGTAATAATTTGTTGAACTGGCGTGAACTTACAGCGTGTGCAAATCATCCGTAGTACGTTCCTGTTGGTAATTCGTTGCCGTTCGTCGTAGCCAGTCCGGTGACAGTAGACGATAGTAATTGAAAATCAATCACTTCGATTTTTTCCGATTTTAAGTCCATTTCCTAAACTGTGGCTAAAAATTGCTCCGAGTGGAAGAAAATATCCATCAACTTCGATTATTAAGTACAGGAAGCTACGAAGAAGCAGTGTTGTTCTTTATCCACATCCGATTAATTATTCGCCGTGTTCACTTCCTACCAAGCCCGTAGACATGGTAAATGCACCTTTACCTTTTCTTGTGCATCTCACATGTCAAACTAGCGTTGCATATGTAGCTGACTTGTAATCGTTGTTCATGTTTGTATCAGCAGACACTGGTTGTAATGTCATTTGCCTAACATCAGTAATGTTACAATTTTCGCAACAAGTATAAGTAAGGAGTAAATGAAACACGAAAACTATTTCTTAACCTCAGTTTGATAGACAGTCAAGAAGATGGTATATCCAAAAATGGGCCATCCGATCAAGTCTGAACGTAATGGGTTGGGTACACACGAGCACAAACTTAACATTAGCTTTTAACCATAGTCAGGAATAACGATTAAACAAAAATGCGTTACGCCAATGGATACACACCACATCATCATCTTCCTTTGAAGAATTAGGCTCTTGGCCGTTCCAGACTTAACAAACAGAGTCATTTCAGTCTTTTCTGAATTCCTCCATTAACTCTTTTCCCATTCGAATTGTATTTCACGGTTATCTGTGGAATCTCGAATTCTCATGAGGTTTTGAGTCGATTTTTCTCGACTCATTTGATTTTCATGTTCAAAATATTTAATTTCTGTTCTTTCATTTCCAATCACGTCTCTGTTCTTTATTTTTGTGGTCTCCAATTTTTCATTTACAAAGTGTAACAAAGAAATCACAATCAACCATCATCATTAATTTCCTTTGGGCCTTTGTCCCATTTCAGCTCGGTGTCAGGTTTGTTACAAAATATTTGGCGATGTTAGTGTCAGAGGGTGGCCAGATGCCATTCCTCTCACACCTCATACCCCCCAGGATAGAATTAGTGTACCCCACCTGTATGTGTCTAGTGTAAACCAGGAAATAGTGCGAACGTTTTCAAATGTCTACGAGTAGTGTATTTGAGGCGCAACGTGGGGACGAGCCCGTTATCCACCTAGTGGGATGTGGAAAACCGCCTAAAAACCATATCCAGTCTGGCCCGCACACTTGCCCTCTTCGCTAATCTGCCGGGGGGGATTCGATCCAGGGCCGGCCCGCCTACCCGAGTCCAGGAAGCAGCGCATTAACGCCCTCGCCTAACCTGGCAGGTGCAACGAAGTTACCACCATCAGTTTATAAAATTTTTGTACTCGTTTCTTTTTGCACCTTAGGAGTCAATTTTCTGTTAATGGTTCGAAAGACAGTTCGAGTATACATTTTATTTTCAATATCGTTTTCAACGTCGTTACCTAAGTTACGGATTTGAAACACTTGTTCTAAAAATGTATTATCTACAAAAGATTTTTTTCTTGCTGGATATTCTGTTCGAAATGCCATTATTTTCGTAATATAATCTTAAGTCAGGTGGCGGAACTTAGTCCTATGCACCTTTTAGAAATAACAGAAAATAATGTTTAACCTCTTTTGCGTTCGGATTTTCGATTTTCCTGTCAGTATCTATGAAGTGGGCGTTATCTACATTGCGTGAATTGACTTTCTTAACAGGTACAGCGTCTATGATGTAGACTATGAAAATAAGTCCAAATTCTTTATAAAACAGTTGTTTTATGTACAAGGAACAAATCATCACAAAAGATGCATTTCATTCTGTGTTTATAACAGTTGTAAATTATATGTGATGTTAATGGGAATTTTTGTCTTTTTTGTTTCATATACGTGAAAATTAATGAGTAATTATCTGTAATACCGCGTATTTTGACATAATAATCATGACAGTATATGTTCAGTTGAAACTCATTACCATCTTAACCCTATCCTCTTTTACGTCGCACAGAGCTAATATTTTCATCTAAAATTCGCAAGGCGAGTATCTGCGTATGTACGTCTTCTCCTGCTTTCTGTTCTTGCCTAGAAGAGTTCCCATCATTGTTATCTCCCTTACATCTATGCAAATATGTTGGAGATTTGTTGCAGATTGGCCTAGGAAGCAGTCTTCCTCACTGTACCTTCATCGTCATTAGCGAATTTAATGCAATCAACAAAAATTTGGAATTTTTTCCGTGCATTTCGGGTGTCTAATGTTACTTGTAGTTCCACGATTTCGTGACAATTATTTTGCATTATACAAATCATAGCCTAATCTCGTAGGATAACCGTAACCGCTGTATCATGATGGAAAACACCGTCTGCGTCGCTAAATTTATATATTTATTTAGCGGTTTCGATCGTAAGTGCATGTAGCGCTGAAACACTAATCATTCTAGCAGCCACCTTTGTCCCATGCCCCTAAAGTTGTGTGTCCAGCTTCAAGAAATGTTGATGTTGCTAAGGAAAGCTCAACGATTTAAAAAAGTAGTAACATAGAATGATACGAGTTACCTTGGAAACTAGTTTGGGAGTAGTAAGCGAATACGTAAGGTAGATCCACAAATCACCAACTGCGTTTACAGTAACGTCAACGCGTTTATCGCATTACCGGCTAACAGTTTCGTATCACACAGTATCAATTTTAGTATCTTTCATCGCGTGTGTAGTAATGACAGTTAAGGTTTCAGTCAACCTGTGGAGCGATAACTTGTACTCAACAACATGAACGAAGGTAACTTACAAAATTACAAAGAAATCTTCGTACAGGTGATGCTGTCTAACGAGACTTGTGAATATATTTTACTTTCTTGTCAGCAGTGATTTGAATTCCCTCTGTACAAGGTAAAGCAGTCAGGACATGAGGCCCAAAATAGAGGGCGAATCGGAACTCTTGAAGTTTTTGTGGGCTGTTTCTGAGTATTTCAGTGTAAGGGTATCGTGGTCACCAACCCCTCGTTATATGTTATAATAATGTAATAATGTAATGATGATTTATTCAACTTTTCACCACATTTACGTATATTTCCGAGAAGGGATCTTCACAACAGCAAAACACCCTGTGATACGCATACAACAAAAGATTCGAAACAAAACAGCGTAGCGCAAACACCCTCGGACAGTGCTGGAGTAGAGTGATGTGTTTTTCTGTGGCTGCGGGAACCGTCAGCACGAAGTCGTGGCAGTCTGCCACCGCACGCAGTCAGCCCAGACACGAGAGGAAAGTCGGCCTGTTCTTCGTCAGTAAACGTATCCGCTCTGCTGTCTGTCACTGTGACACGGTCGCGAATCTAAACACAGGCAGAAACTTAATGAATCCTACTGAATACAACATTGAGGACGAAGAGTCTAGCGGGCTTGTTATTATCAACAGAAAGTACGATAGATAAATGGTACAAACTTGTTTGCAAACAAGACACACAGCACATACAGTGGACACTTGCAATGTTGCGCATATAATTTCCGTACAATACAGATACTAACAGAAACGGGAACAGGAATCCAAACGAAATGCAATTGCTCGGTAAAAAGCAACCAGAGCCCGTGAGTCACTCATACCAAAATGATGAAAAAATGTCCCTGTCAAACCTCCGAAGTTTTATTGCTGCAGTTCTACTTCACCTATCACGAAGAATCGTGAATTTAGGTAGAGGTCGAGTGTGAAGTATAGCAGAGTAATACACCTCTCGTAATTGCTATCCTATAGTTGTGAAAAGAGCCATCATGAAGCCATAATGCTTGCGTTCTTATAAAGACGCCTAGCCTTTCCTAACATCGCTATAATACAACATGACTTTCATTTGAAAACAGAAATATTATTATACGGGATTTATTCGCAGTTGCGAACACGAACATAAATCAGTTGATTACATGTGACGATCGCTAAGTATGTAGCTGCTGAAACACCTCTCATCCATTGGTTCACACGGGCTGAGCGAACCAGCAGTGTTCCAGCTGCTGTTCCAGACGTGAAGTAGCAGAAGTAATATCTGCACTTGCCTCGGGATGGAAAGGTAAAGAACACGACCCATGCAGTATTACATCAAGTGCGTAGCTGCAGTAATTACATTTGTTAGAAGTAACGGAACTGTAAAGGTTCACGTCGTTTCGCACACAATAAAACTCAATTCGGTTTGCTATAGACTTAACGACATTCGCCGTTGTAGGCTGCAATATTATCTATTACAAAACCAATACAATGTTGCTAAAGTGCGCTTGCTACACTAAGCCTCTCTTCCTGTGTTCCAAATCAATGTTGTGTGTCTGGATTGAAAGTGTGTATGGGAGGTAGTGCGAGTTCGTCTTCACCCTGACCGTCATTCAACAATTTCGTATTTACTATTGAGTTAACCGAACTAAAAAGACAGTAACTCTAAAGGTCTTCCGAGCCAACATTAATAATTTATTTTGCCTCGACGATACCGCTCTCAAGTTCCGCCGCCTTACCGGGATCTGTGTCTTCTTTTCTTGCCAGCAAATGATGGGTTTGGGTGTATTATCGTGACACGAATAATGATTCATATTTATGTGCGCAGTGACATTCAACTTAAGTGTCTCGTTTTCTCACTATAAATTTCAACATAATAAGATTCTTTACGTCGACTTGATATTGACAACAGCCAGAGTTTGATACAAAGTTTCCACATATTTTTGTAAAAGGTGATTACATTTCCATCAGCATGCAACTTCTATATTCAGCTAGACAGCGAACAACGAATTGTTGGAAGCAGATAGTAATTCTCTGTATGATGTATGGTAAATATTAAATAGTTTGACGAATGCTAAGCTAAGTAGTGAAAATGTTTGTTTATTGTAGTTGATGTGGTCTTCCGTCCAAAGACTGTTTTGATGCAGCTCTCCATGCTACCCTATCCTGTGCAAGTCTCTTCATCCCCATGTAACTACTGCAACCTACATTCTTCTGAATGTGCTTATTGTACTCATGTTTTGGTCTTCCTCTACGATTTTTACTCCTCATGCTTCTCTCCAGTATGAAATTGGTGCTTCCTTGGTGCCTCAGAATTTGTCCTACCAAACGATCCCTTCTTCTGGTCAGGTTGTGTAACAAATTTCTCTTCTCCCAAACTATATTCAGTACCTCCTCAATAGTTAGGTGATTCACCCTTCTAATCTTCAGCATTCTTCTGTAGCATCACATTTCAAAATCTTCTATTCTCTTCCTGTCTAAACGGTTTATCGTGCATGTTTCACTTCCATCCATGGCTACACTCCATGCAAATACTTTGATAACAGACTTCCTGTCACTTAAACTTATACTCGTTGTTAACGAATTTCTCATCTTCAGAAACACATTCCTTGTCATTGTCAGTCTACATTTTATATCCTCTCTACTTCGGATATAATCTTTTATTTTACTCCCCAAATAGCACAACTCATCTACTACTTTAAGTGTCTTATTTCCTAATCTAATTCCGTCACCATCACCTGATGTGATTTGACTACATTCCGTTACCTTCGTTTTGCTTTTGTTGATGTTCATCATAGATCTTCCTATCAATACACTGTCCATTGCAATTTGGTTTATTGAAAAGAAAATTTCTTTTCAGGTAGCATGGGAAAGAAACTCACAAACTTTGTCACGCACCTTACAAAATGGTGCTGGTAAATAAATCTCGATTAGCAAAGGTTTGACTTCGTTTGAATTTTGAAATACTTTTGTAGCTTTAAGCGCAAGAAAGTTCAACGAAGGTGACAAGAAATGTCGATTATTGCAAATAACTGCGTATGACACGTTATTTCATATTATTTCTGTTCTAGCCATTTAACTTGTAACACAGCGAAAGACCACCACGGCGACTGAGCTTCTCCCTGTGTATCGGCCTCTTCATCTTCAGATCACATTCAGTAAAAAAATTCTCTGTCTTTAATTGCGTTGTATGGTAATGTTACGAAACAACACGGTTAGAAAAGCGGAAGAATTTAATTCATACGATCGATTTTTTTTTTTTGTAATTCTTGTCCGTACAATAGTTCGAGTAAAGAGAAGCCTCCTACTACACTTTTGGCTTTGCAAACCGCATTTAAATACTCGACCGCAATCTACATGTGACTCTTCACATAGTTTTGTCGTCCTGCTGCGCTTCTTTATGTACCTTAGACACATATAAATAATTTGCAGCTCTGCTGGCACAGAAATAAAAATATATACCGTCACTTCAGAAAATCATTTCCGTGTTATTATTTAGTAAACTGATAGGAGGTAGGTACATAACTAGATATATGACTAATAATCATTCATTCGAAATGCTTTATACGTAATTTTCAGAATAATGTTAAAAGTTTTGACGGCCGCGGTGGTCTCGCGGTTCTAGGCACGCAGTCCGGAACCGTGCGACTGCTACGGTCGCAGTTTCGAATCCTGCCTCGGGCATGGATGTATGTGATGTCCTTATGTTAGTTGGGTTTAAGTAGTTCTAAATTCTAGGGGACTGATGACCACAGCAGTTGAGTCCCATAGTGCTCAGAGCCATTTGAACCATTTTTTTAAAAGTTTTTCTTAGCACATTGGTGCAAGCACGCTTTATCTTGTTCTTATTAATGATGGAACGAGATGAAATACTTTTTTATAATAATTATTGAACTGAACGTTGACAAAAATTTTGATGTAAGTCTTACAATACGTTGACTACTATTGAGAAAATACCGTCGCTTTTGATGTAGCATAATACCCCACAGTCATTGCATTCTCTATGTCTGTTCCAGGTCCTATGTACTACTGCCGAATGTAGGTCCATTCCACCGCCATGCCCTACACGGATGCTATCGTTATGATTTGCGACCTGTAGCAAAAATAATTACTTACTACATTTACGCAAGCTGGCGTTCTTACTATTTTTACATTAACAACATTACATGTCGTTTTGTCCTAATATCACTTAATTGGAGTAATTACTGAATTGGATATCGATCAAAAGATAAGCTGAGGGTTTTGCAACCATTTACTGCTATTCATAAAATTCCGTGTCTTGCAATTTAGCGTAATACCCATTACTCATTGCATTCTGTATCTCTGTTACATGTGATGAGCGCTGATGCAGAGTGTAGGGCCGTTCCACCTCTACGACCTGCACGAGAGCAAGACGTGGAGGTCTTGTTCAAATACCGTGAGTACCTTTTGGTGTTCTTTGCATACGAGTAGTAGGATTCAAGCAGTGTAATGGTTTTGAGGTGGTGGCTTCGTTACAGAGCTTACGTTTGATATCAGCAATTTGTTACCATATCCCAGCTGTGTCTGCTATTATAAACATGAAATGAATGTAGCGTTGCAACGTCTTTGTTACTTTGTTGTAGTCTGCTTTCTACGTACCGTGATCTGGGGATTCTGTGACGTTTTAGGGTATGAACTTTTTGCACGTCGTGTTCTCTTCATTAGCCTGATAGCTGAGTACCTAGGACAAAGTCGACGAATTGCGTCTGTCAGTGAGTGCACTCCTTCCTGATGGAACTTTCAACTAGATCCATGTAGTAGTAACAGAGTGAGAGAAAACGCTGAGGAGATCTTTATAACTCTCCGTTTTAGAACCACAGTAGTGTCTGTCATATTTACACTAAATACTGTACTGCTAATGGGCAGTACACAGTCCTCTGAGATGGTCACTGGATTACTCCATAATTATTTTGATCATGTCAAATAAATTTATGTTTACAGATGGTAACAACTTCATTATCATATGTCCACCAACTGTGTGAACAAAGCTGGATAGCAGTAAGTACAAGAAGAAGTATTCACCTTTTCAGGCATGCAAGGGCAATAATATTAAGAATTACTGTT
Organism: Schistocerca americana; assembly: GCF_021461395.2. NCBI lineage: Eukaryota > Metazoa > Arthropoda > Insecta > Orthoptera > Acrididae > Schistocerca > Schistocerca americana. The sequence continues at coordinate 644,827,767 of NC_060123.1, forward strand.
GTCTATGTACATACTGCAATGGTGAGACATTATTAGTCTGTAGTCGTCGATGAGTGTGAGCTTTTGCAGGTAGATGTTGTTTAGACTTTTATTTTACAGGCCACTGCTAACGCCACGACGTGCAGTCTGAGCCGTCCCCGAGACCCGTGCTCACATATGTAGTACCAACCGTGGCAGCAGGTAAGGTGCAAGAGAGGCGAGGTGGAGGCGAAGCAGCCCGACAGCAGCCGCCGCAGCAGCACCGGGATGTGGTTCTGGCAGAGGGAGGTGAAGAGGAGGGGGAGGTGAGGGAGGCCAAGACCAGCCGCGGCCTGCTGCGGCAGCTGCTGGCCTGCTGCCTCTGCATTAGGCTGCTACGAGGCCGCAGGTCCAGGAGGACCAGCAGGTGAGTCCGGCCTGACATTCCGTGTGTATAGAATTCTTCAGCGTGGAACTTGCTGTGTAGCGCAGCTGAATTCGTGAATATGCTGTATTTACTGCCCCACACAGTGACCTCTATGATTGGAGGGAGTGGGGAAGGGGTGTTTGGGCTTATCCAAATTTATGTACTTAAGCTGTGTGCAGCGACTTTAGTACTACTTCTCATTCTTCAGAGTTCTGATTGTTGAGAAATAGCTCAATCAAGTTCAGTTTACTCAAGTATCAATGAGTTAGGGTTATTTAAGTGAGATAATCATGTATGTGTATTAATCAAATTAAAGTAAACATAACTGTATAACAGTTTTGCATGGCAGCAACATGTGTAATTTCTGGTATGAATAATTTGTCTAAAAAGGATGTTAAATATATGAATAAATAAAACAAAAAATATTTCATTAATTTCAGAGTTCATCCTGAAGGAACGCCGACACCTGGCAGTCTGGCAAAGGAACAGACCCCTTCCAAAAAAATCCTGGTATGTATTGAAAGAAACACGTACAAAACTTACTAAACCTTTGTAAAGACATGTAAAATGCTACTACTTGTCCAATAGCCGTTTTATTAGTTTGATTAGTAGTTAACTGAGTTATGATACTTGGTATCCTTTCACCTGAAGAAAAATTGTGATATTTAGTTTATTGTACTTATCACAACACAAGCCTAGCGAAGCATAATTTAAATAAGACTAGCAGTAAATAGTAACTCAGTCTGTGTATGCAGTATAATCCATGAGACACAATGTAACCTTGGCTCTACCCATAAAAGAAATGATACTACGCAATTTAGGGGATTGTTCGAAGTGAATATTTATTATTATTATCCTTTTATACATTTCATTCTTTTCTACAGAGAGCAATGTGGATAGTTCAATGTAGGATCCACAGCCCAGATCTTGCCAGTCAAATGGCAGCTGACTTGATAGTAATCAGATGGTTGCCCATCTGGAAATATTTAGGAACGTTTTCCAGATTGGAATATGTCTGGATTTAAGGTCAGCTTGTGTAAGTACTTGTTTGCAACTGTGCAATAGGAGTAAATTTTAATTTATTTTTACCGAATATGACATTTTCTTAGACAAAGTTTCGATAGCCTTGTTTTTGTAACTCAGAACATTTCACCATCTCACCATTTGCAGTTTACCTGTAACACTCGTCGGGAATATCATCGAATCAGTCCTGTTACACATGCTTAAGAATATGACCTGATAATGCCTGCTGGGGCATGTTCGTCTCTAATCAGAAATAAAATGGTTTCAGTTTCCCGGTTCTGTCCTCTGTTTTTGGAGATTTGTCTTGGTTGTAAACTACTGCAATCACCACTACGTTTTTCGAAACCAAAAAACCAGTTGTCTAAATTAAACCCTATGGGTAACACACGGGTCAAATTGTAACTTCGTTAGCTGTTGGCTGGTAACATCCAAATTGATGTGTTCTCATAAATATCTCAACCAGAAATGCTACATTTTTAGAACACAAGAAGTTGCGTTATACGTTTGGATTTCCTGCAGATAACGACGGACTGGGATGTTACATACTAGGATACAATCTTAAACACTCCTGTCTTTATACCTCTATGTCGCACGTTGATACATACAGAACAGTCGTCAAACGATAATGAACGAGTCGTAACGAACATAAAATTTCGCAATTTTCATGCTCTTCTCTCTTTACCTGACATCTTGATACACACGTTGTAGATACATTAATGAAAGTGTGTGTGAGTACTGACCATTTCGATTAGTTACAGATACAAGAAGATGCGTTAAAATAAACATACATTGTTTCTCATTGAAATTTTCATATATTAGCATTTGGAAGCGCAGATCCTAGTGTATGAATTGTTGAAACACAAACAAAGTCCATAATTTTGTTGCCAAGCAGTATACAAACTGTACTTATTGGTACTGTTTTAACTGGAAGATGATAACAGTCTACAGTGTGAATCCATGGTGATACTACAAAGTCTCAGGATTGATAGAAAAAAGTAAATGTGTCAACGTAACGAAAGCGGCCATGGTCAGGAAACGGCGGAATAGAAAGTTATAAGCGCAAATTGCTCTGGTGTGTCTGGCAGTCGCCCTCCTACTGCAGGCCCCTCGTTGGGGAAGAGCTAGAATTGATCGAAAAAGCAAAATTGGTTCATTAAATATGGACTCTAACATGCATACCTGCAGAGCTATGAGCAGTTGTTAACTTTTGCTACTGTCAAATATATTTCTTCTAGTGAACAACAACTGATAGCTCATTAGGTATGCGTTCTAGATCCGTTGTTTGCTGGATATATTTGTTGTTTTGGTTCACACTACCTAATCAAAAATGACAACAAGCAAAGAATTTGCAGTAGAAGTGATATACTGTCAGAGGTATCAAAACTATTTTCGCTTGCAGATTTAGTCTCTGTCTCTTCTGGACGAGGGTTTCATGCGTTGGATTGATATATTTATCCCTCTCCATCACCCTTGAGAGTCTGTAAGATCATCACGGACCAACCCCGTGTAGCTCGCATTCTCTGTCCGTTCTTCGTTCACACCACCATTTACAACAATGATATAACACTCAACACTCAATATAGAGAGAAGTTTCTATTTAAACGAACCTAGCATTTCGTTAACCCTATACTGACTGCAGTGTCTTCATCTGTTGCAGGACGGAATTGTAGACGAGATGAATAACAGAAGATCGGAAAATCGGTTTTCTTTTGGAATACAAATACTGACTATTCTTTGTTTTAATAGGTATATGTTTCATTGATGTGGAAAGCAATCCTGAATTAATCTAACCGTGTTTTCCTGTTAAAGGAGACGTACTCGAAGGAGAAGCACGAGATGGTGTCGGCGTGGGTGCTGAAGCACTTCGGGAGCTCCCAGGACCGCTGCAGGTGAACGGAGGGGCTGCACGGAGGAGCCGTCAACACACCAGTGGCAGAGGTAACCTACTGCAGGAGCTTTAGCTATGCAAGCAGCGGTGAGTAGAACAATGATATAAATGAAAATTCATATATACTAAGCGCAGTAATGTTGTTATATATCAAAAACTAAATTGTTGTGTCTCAGTCTGATGTGCAATTGAAATTTTGATGTGTGTGTTTACACCCGTAATTTACAGAATCAGAATATTTGATCAGCAACTAAAAGATTCTAAATAAGCGTGTCTACAGATTCTGTTCCATCTGTTGTGTAGATATGCTTACTCATTTTAGTTTTTAAATGTCAGCCATGTCCCTGTAATACGAAACAACCAAAACAAAAACAGCACTTATTAACCCTCCCCCACTAACGCCCCAAAATACATATAACTGTCCTAACAGGTCTCACATTTAAACAATGTATCAAGGGTTCTGATGACTGGATATTGTTATCAGTTAAACTGTTGTGGAGCCAAAGCGTTTCAAAAATGAAGACTGTGGAAAGTCATAAATTACCATTAGGTGTAATCGGAAAGGTATTTTTCATACAAGGGAATAGAATATTATGAGTTACAGATGTGCACCTGTAATAGCAGAACCGCAACAGTTGTTGATGATTCAGGTCCTTGGATCAAAAATACAAATTTAACCCAGGTTATTGTCCGTGACTGCCAAACGACTTCCTTTGAATATTATTCCAAACTTTCATTAACAGATTTGTTCTATGAGAAAAGCCCATTTAAGTAAATTTTTATTTATTACTAGCAAAAGCGGATTTTTAAGTGCCTCGTTAAATGCTGCTGATTTTAGTCAATTTTTCACAAAAAGTTTGCAGCTGTTTAGGGGACAGTGTCAAATGACCCCTACTGTGGTTTCAGGAGAGAAAGCTGTGTCAGGTGTCGTACGTTTGGTGGGTCAGCTCTGCCTGTCGTCGTAAACGTTGACAAACTCAAATTTTTTCAACGGAATGCAGGAGCAAAATGACGCCTTCTGAGTGTTACATACGAGCTGTCTGTGTATTCCATTAAACACGGATTCCTTCAGATGTACAGTGAGATAGGAAAATGTAGTATAGTTATCTGGCTTGAAGGACAAAACATTAGTCACCATAATGGTAGTGAAAACCTTTGAGTTAAAGCCTGAATTATCCGTTGCTTGCCAGCCTGACTTTGAATTCCATAGATGTAATTGTAGTGTTGCGCTTAATAAATAATGCGTAGTACAAAATAACGTAAACAAATAACATATTAGTATGCAAGATATTTCCTCTCATAAAGCGTACCAGTTCAAAGATAATGTTTTAATATCATATGTAGTAGGAAGCAAGAAAAATCTTGGAATGTAATTATCGCAGTTGAGTTATAGATACTGGAACACAAGAAAGAGAAGTATGTGAATTAGTGAATACATTTTGATGTAAAATGTAAAAACAAATCCGTAGAACCATTACTTCCTTGTGAATCTGCATCAGCAGAGGATGAATATATTAAGGATCTAGATCCTTTGAGGATTTTCAGTATTATTCTATCGTGGATTTTCTTTCGTTTGATATTTCCGTGAATCTCTGCCATATTTAAAAATGCTGGGGGTCTCTTTAACACAGGATTGGTGACGACTCAAGTGTCAAATTAACTGATACCCTAAAGCAAATTAAAATAGCATGTTGGCGTTGTTTGCGTCTTAAGAAGAATAGTGGCAGACACTAAATAATTTTTTTTATATCACTGATCTAAGAAATCATAGCATACTGTAAAAACAGAATCTGAATAACGATATCGGAAAGAAATGGTGGTCTGGCACTACTCATACGTGAGTGTAATGAGAAATCAGCATTAGCGGGGTTACAGACATGCTCCTATACACTAACGTGCTGTGAGCTAGCTGGCGAGGCAGGGAGGTTGACCAGACGCGAATGTAGTGCAAATATTGTACTCACGACTACGGCTTTTATGCCGTTTTTCACGCTCGTTTGGGCGAATGCTGGGCTGATCTCCAATCTACAGCTCATAAAAGACACCATTCACAAACAGCTGCAAAACAAATGTATACAGATCAGCGTTTGCAACATTCGCAGACAGGCGACAAACATAGCTTTCAGCCGCTACGTTTAACTTATGGCTACAGCCACAGGAAGGGTAACCTGCCAGAAAGTAAAAAAATAAAAACAAGAAAATGCCGGGTCACGAGAACTATGATATTCGACCACGCTATAAACGTTAGGAGAGAGAAGTTATACGTAGCAAGTGACATTCGTAGCAGGGATCGGAGAATTTATTTTGTATACATGTAAAATTAGTCATTACTCACGTTCATTTAGGACTTAAGCCCTTTAGCGTTAATTTGTTACTCTTACCGTCTTTAACGGTAACCGTTGATATCGTATCGTATGTGATTTAACTGTTCAGTAGGCGAAAGTGTTTCAGTAAGAAAACCGAAAGTTGTCAAAGACACAGAGTTCCCTTCATCCTTGAAGCGTAATTACTTCAAGTTAGTGGAGTGGCACAGCTTTCTCGCTGGGAAAAGTGTGTTATTCAATGGCTCTGAGGTAAGATGTAGCACTTTTACAAAAAATATTAGGTTATCGATTATCAACTGATCGTCATGACATTCATCTTCAAACGCGGGCGTTGCAATTGACCAGAAAGGTAAAGTTAATGTATTTCAAGGCAAGCCCGAAATAACTATTCAATTTTAAACAGAGAATAACAGAGCTTATAACTAGAAACTATGTAAGCGACAAAAATTATCTGGAAAATTTCATTTTATAATTTTAGGTAAAGACTGTGTTACAAAGGGTTAAAAAACATCCATTTTGCAATCATTGTCATCAGTTACTCAAAGTTTTACGATTCATCTTAGAGCCTGTGCGGTCTGACAACGGATTATCCTCTGTCCATTCCTTTAAAAGAACCTAATGGAGAGTTTGCAGCGAAGATTCGAGAACCTCTTGCATGAAGCCCCAAATGTTTTCGTTACACCATCGAAATTTGATAAACCAACGTCTCATCACATCAAAAGATATCTGACAAAAGAAAAAATGTGTCAAGCTTTTCCTTGCACGTTATCATTACTGTAATGATTTGGCATTATCAGAAAGAGTTACAAATTATTCTCAATTGATATCTTACACATGTGTGGAATGGTAGACAAAGACTAAAAATCATGAATTTTTAAAGTAAAACATCATTTGGAAACATAAAGAGAAGCTGCATAAAGCAAAGATTTAGAAGCATAATGAACATGAACGTATTTCAATTAGATATGTTGAAAATACTCCTACAGCACTTTTGTGTAACATATTTCATAAAAAGGCGTTCCAGGATGCAACTTTATTACATATGGATGGATAAGGAAAGAGAATGTCTCTGATAGACGATGTAACGGAAATTTTAATTTCTCCAAATTTATTGATAGTGGAGGGATATTTTGTAGAAATATTCAGTTTATACCAGATTAAAGTTAGTACAGTTCTACGTGGCCGCACATTTTTTTCTTCACCATGCACCAAATTACATTTGGGGTGTGTTTTTACTCCTAAGTGAAAATGGGCAAAAACCGAAAAAACATGTTTTGCAATATGTGGGCCAAGTTACATACCCACCAAATATCATCACGACCATTTATTTACATCTGGGATATTTACCTTGTTAGGCAGCGAGTCAATATTTTCGCAATCTTAAAGCATGTTATTTTTTTGTTGACTGAACCAAAATACACGTGTCGTCACCTCACACCTATCTGCGACGTCGTGTTTATTCTCTAATGGAAGGCAGTGGGTAGCCCGCACACTGCGGAACCTGTAAAGTAGACACTGCGTGCGGTAGACTTGTAACTTGTTTGGCCACAACGATCCTAACTGAGCTAATGAAGAGCCGACAGGCTGTCTTGATGGATGTTGCAGATGTAACGCACGTAGGCATTCATGGTTATGTCTGACAGTCATGTGTTTGTACCACTCGTGGGTCGTTGAACTACATCTCAATACTAGAGGTTCGGCAGAACGAGTGCTTGCTTGAGTTTACGTTCACATTCTGTGAAAAACGTTTCGAAACTATTTGTAATCAGGGACTCAATAGTAGGTGTTCTGACACATTGTGATAGTATTTTGTACCCAATTGAGATGATCTTCCAACGGCACACCAAGTTCTTCACTTGTTTCTGATGTAATATCGGAATATTTTCAAGCTTTATACATACATACATACATATATATATATATATATATATATATATATATATATATATTAAATTTTATCGCGATTGGCCGGTGCGTAGAGCAGACTAGTTACAAGGGAGACATGGAGGTCGTCGAGTCACGTGATTGGCAAGGAACGCTCGTGGTAGCAGTTGCGTGACTCCTTTTGACGGGTTTACTGAGGTTGGCGCAAAGAGAGGAGCGGAAAAATTTGGGTCCTCAGATTGAGAATCCAGTCAGACGAGGAGATTCTAGTCGCAACTCTTGTTATGAGGGATTTTCCTTTGGGAAACTCGTCCTGAGCGTGACTTTGCACTGGTATTGGTCTTAACTGTGTCAGCAGTCTGGACCGTAGTTATCTCAGACAACTCGCTGTGCCGAGGACAATCTTATAATCTTATTCGAATTATCTCTGCCGCCTTGACAATCGATTTCCCTGTGTGTACTGCCGTATGAGTGAATGAAATTGGTCAGTGGTATGACTGGGGAATGCGAGTGTCACATGCTGGCACCTACCGATATTTCAGGGCTCCATGAGAGATTAATTGCAATCCATCCAACACATATCCAGCCCACGACTTTACTTATTTCGGGGCAGTGATAACGAATTTCCGGTCTCGCACGTCAGAGCTCTGCTGACGCTTGCAGCACGACTGTCACCTCAGACAGCGCTACGCATAGAGAAAGGGGTGTAGTATTGCTGTACCCGCTGGTTTTGGCAAACAGAATCCCAGTCTTCTCAGTTGCTCTCAGCTGCACCAACGTAGTACAATTTCTGTGCAGAATAAATCCAGCGATGTTTATTCAGCATTAGATAATTTCAGATTGCGTTATCCTTGTTTTCAGCTGGAGTAAACAGACTGAATAGACAAACCTTATTCTTGGCCATTCAGTCTTTACCCAGTGTACTGATATTTATTTGTTACATCTATTTGTGTAGCCAGGAAGTCATGATTTATTGACACTTCCCTTTACTGCTCACGCTGAGAACGAGGCCTGTTTGATTTCCAACATACAGAGCCCAAAGCTCATCTGGGTATTCGAAAACTTTTGCTACAAAAATGGCTTCCCTGAAAATAAAATCACAGTCATATGTACAAGGCCGAACACTTAATTTGTCCTGGTTGAGTAATACATGGCTAGAAGGTCCTGAAGAATGTAAGCCTGATTGGAGTGGTTGCATGGGAATGCATTAACAAGTGAAAACTTCCTAGTCGAATGAAGACTGACTTCAATAGGCTGATCAAAAGTCACTGGTGTTATGCTTCATCCATTGCTGGTCCCTTTTGTGGCAGCTTGAAGAACAGCCATATAAATTGGTGACGGATTTAAAGAAGCCAAGTTGATGAATGGAAGAAGAACTATGGAGGACGTTTGGAACTCTCTCATTACCGCTAAATCTGCATGTGTTTACCTGCAAGACTCGCTGGAACTTCACAACAAAATGAGACCAGAAAACGAGTTGTTCGTTAACTGTGGTTCTTTCAACATCCGACGTACTTGAAAATTTTGATCTGGAGTCTGGAGTGATATAACCATTGAACCGGTTTCAATGAGATCCTCGAATAGCATTTGTGGATTGGCCGGAGGCAGAGGAATAACAGCGAAAACTATTGCAACTTGAATTAAGTCCATGCCAGCTTGTTCTCTGGTGTGAGAAGCAATGGTAGAATATGCAGGTGTGTGCAGCATCTCTTCAGAGCTCAACGTGGAGCTACAGGAGGCAAGGCAGAAAAGAAACTGCATGAACTTGCAAACTTTTATTTCTTGGACAGAGGAACACAATCCGTTTTCTAAAACACCCAAACTCCCTCCATTATCGACAGAGGTTGTAGCAGTTGAGAACGTGAACTCTGACAAAGCGCTTCAAGTTGAAACACTAGCCTTGAAAGAGATTGAGAACCAAACATTCAATGAGATACACTGGAAAAGAAAGTTAGCTGTTAAATCACTGTCCTCTATAGCCAAGTTTATAATAATTAACAAATACACAATGTGTGAATCCTAACACTCTCTTATGTCAGATGGTGTGCACAGTAATGAATGATGAGAGACTTGAAGAAATATTTAGATCCGTATTATGTGCTTATCCTCCATCCTTCTACGACTGATCTGGCTAATGAGGAAGGGAAGCAAGTCCTCAATGATGGCTGACTTGATTCCAGATCCAAATGAATCATCAATCACACCACATTCAGAGTAAGTGTGCACCATAATTCATTGGGGTCACCTCCTTCATTGTGATGTCTGGCGACACTCAGCTACCTACAGACAGGTTTCAAGCAGTACGCAGATTACATAATTATTCATTATGGGCCAGCAACTGTTTTATTTTATGGATACAAGCAAGGAAACACAAAAGATGAAGTCACTTACGCCGATCACGTCATCCACCAAGATTGATGTGAAAGTAGAAGATCCATCCATGTAAATGTCAATCAAAGAAAAAGACACCGTATCAACTATATACAAGAAGGGGAAAATTGCATTGTACAGAAAAGTGAAAGTCAACAACACTCTTCGTAAGAAACTTCTGATCTAGATTGTTTTCATCACCAGTGTTATGTGCAGGCTGTTGTTGAAGTTGCCTGCCATTTCTCCTCCCACACTCCCCCTCCCCCTTCAGCAGCTTTCAGGCAGCATTCGTTTAGAACCTACCACCCTACCAGGTGCAGCAGTGGCTGAATGACAAGAACTATACGCTCGAGTGCGAGTGGGAGAAGATTGGCGAACACCTGAGACCAATTACAACAGTACGTCCTGCAGCTGCCTCGGAATTACTGTTCCTCATAGTGTGTCCTTGCAGAGACGCATGCGTCCATAACTGCGAGTGCAGAAAGAGGGGTCTAAACTGCTAATGTGGTAATTGTTCAGCCCTAGGATATGTTAACAGGGACACGAATATCATACATGAATACATAAATGTTAGGTCGCATCTAACATTCTACATTTTTATTCAATATTACTCCTGAACTCAAATCCTGAAATTCAGAAATTTCAATAAAATATCGTTGCAACATATAACCAAATATGCCTGTTTTCTAAAGAAAAGCCTCCAAAAGCCCCAGTTTTAAAACGTTATGGTTAAAAGTGTTATAATTATATAACATAATTATTATACACATCATATATTCATAATTTAAAATCATTTATTCTGAACAGATACTCATACTTAATGTGACTTTGTCCAGAGAGTGTTCAGAATGGGTTTCTCCGTACCATAGGTTTATATGGCCTAGGCCTGTGGAAGCCTCTTTTCCCTTAAAAAGTAGCGCCCCTTGAGATGGTGGTGAGGTTGTCGTTCCTTCAAGGGCTTATCACTAACATACCACCGGTTACTAAAATCACAATTTTCTTTGAGAAAGCACAGGACTATATGAAAAATAGTCATATCTATACAATAACATGTAGAAATTGCGAAACATTTTTAATTTTGAAACCTTATGTAACTCTGTAACCGTTCAGTTTAGCAAGATTGTGCACATGGCTATTATTGTTCACAATTTAATGCAGATTAAATTGCGACATATTTATGAAAAACTGATGAAAACAAATAATTTACCAATTTCTCCGCCCATTCCCCCAAACACGCCGCTTAAAATGATGTAACATTTTACCAAACAATATGTAGACTCTATGAAACACTCTGGAGCTGGAAGGAGACTGTCCCTTTTATGTTGAGGTTTTGGGTCTAGTTGCATCGTACTATTTCCTCGCATAGCACTGGGCCACTATTGGGCCTACTACGATTATCTACATGCGGTAAATACTCCGCAAGCCACGATATCGTGAGTGGTGAAGGGTACCTTGTATACCTCTATTTGCCGTATCCTTTCCCGTTCAACTTGCAAATAGGCGTTCTCTCATATGTGTGTGTAAGAGCCCTGCTTGATCTTGTGTTTATAAGCCTTACGTGTAATGTACGTTGGCGGCAGTAGAATCGATCTGCAGTCAGTTTGAAAATACGGTTCCCTAAATTTTCTCAGTCGCGTTCCAATTTGAGTTCGAGAACTACTTCAGTTAATGAAACCCACCAGCAATAAACCAAGCGGCTCGTCTCGTAAATGCTTCGATGTCTTTCTCTAATCCGACCTGTTGCGAATTCCAAACACTTGAGCAATGCTGAAGAATGGGTGGCACTAGTGTTCTGTACGCAGTACCATTTACAAATGAACCACTCTTTCCTAAAATCCTCCCAACAAACCTATTTCGATCGTTAACCTTCCCTGTTATTGTCCTTCCGTTTTCGTTCCATTTCATATTTACAATGTTACTTTTATATATTTATTCGATGCGACTATGTGAGGCAGTCCACTACTAATATTGTATTCGAACATTACAGGATTGTTTTCCTAGTCACCTGGATTTCCTTACAATTTCCTATACTAAGAGCAAGCTGCCGTTCATGGAACCTGTTGTAACTGCGACTGGGACGGTCGCGGAGTTGAAATGACGGAAAGCGCGGCTTGACCTGCGGAGAGGCCCACGAACAACAACACAATGGGAGAAGACGGTCACGACCAACGAACGGCAGAACGAACAACAAGATCGAACAATGGAGTCACAGGGAACCTAACAAACACCTCGACTTGTACACAGAATAAGTAAGTAATCTGTCTAACGTGAGGCGATGTGTCCAAAGACGTACGCCAGATTAGACTGACTGGCTGCGCCCTTTTTTTTTTCTTTATTAACATTCTATTCCCCTGAAGGGGGTGGGCTGGCACCAGCTAAGTACGCTGCTCTACAGCCGACAGACTTTTTTAAAAACGGAAGAAGAGAGAAACCAGAAAAACAGGTGATAAAACGGTGACTTAAAGTGTAAAATGGCGGAAAGGTTAAAACCGAAAGCAAAAGGGGTTGGCAATGTTAATAAAATACACAGGAACCAGACAAGTAACATTGGAGACACACAATTAAAAAACATGGCGACAGTCTGGTTTCTGTTCGCAAGAGATAAAAAATCACACCCAGCGACAGTATGATGGCCGTTCGCAACACTTTCCAAAAGACACAACACGGAACACTCACTGTAAACATACTCACTGTAAAACACTGCACGAAAATGGCGGCACAAAGATGACACTACCGAGCCAAAGGCAGAGGGAGGGGGGGGGGGGAACCTGGAGGAGGGGGAAAAACAAGGAGGGAGGAGAGGAAAAAACGAAAATGGGGGGAACCGAGGGGGGTGAGGACTCATAAAGGGGGAGTGGGGCAGGGCAGATGCGAAAGGGAATGAGAAGAGGCAGAGGAGCGAAATGCAAAAGGACTCAGTGAAGAGATGGGAGCCCAGGAAAAGGACAGAGGAAAGGAGGAGAAGTGAGGATCACAGTTGATAGGTAGGATAAATGGAGGGAGAGAGGGCTACCTTGGGAAAGGCGATGAAGGGTGTAAAGATGGAGGGTAGGGGGGACACAACAGTGCAGACGTGGCATGGGGTGGGGATAGGAGAGGAGAGGGGCAACCAGGGGGTGAGGGGGATCAAGGCGGCGGGAGGTGTAGAGGATGCGGATATGTTCGAGGAATAGGAGCAGATGGCGGAAAGGAATGAGGTCATAGAGGATCCGCATGAGGGACGGGAGGCATATACAGAAGGCGAGGCGGAGTGCATGATGCTCAAGGATCTGGAGGGACTTATAGAACTTTGGGGGGGGGGGGGGGGGGCAGATATCCAGGCAGGACTGGCATAACAGAGGATGGGACAGAGTAAGGATTTGTAGGTGTGGAGGATGGTAGAGCGGTGCAACCCCCATGTCCGGCCAGAGAAGGATTGATTTTCATGAGCAGAAGCAGCTCATGAAACTATGACGCTGCACATCGGGCATACGAACTGCGCCCCATGCGCAAAATCGTTTTTCTTACAAACATAAGCGGAACAGAGTCAGTCAGGCTGTGAGAAATGCAAATATCGGGCATGCCTATACATTAACCGTCAAAAGAAACAGACCAGCTGTCCTGTGTGGACATGGTACAGGCAAAGGTAAGGCTCCAGTTGATCCCTTTGTCCCATATGAAGAAATTAATCGATACCTCACATTAGCTGCAACCACATCTGAATGACAAACGAAACGGAGACTCGTTGATTATTTCGTGGTGCCGCGCGTCCGCTACGGTCGCAGGTTCGAATCCTGCCTCGGGCATGGACGTATGTGATGTCCTTAGGTTAGTTAGATTTAGGTAGTTCTAAGTTCTAGGGGACTGATGACCTCAGAAGTTAAGTCCCATAGTGCTCAGTGCCATTTGAACCATTTCATGGTGGTAAACGACTTTAGTCACGAAAAAATCTATCCAAAGAATGGTATTTGCAATTCCCTAAAATCCATGATAAGGATCAGATGGGCATCTACTGAACACGAAAATGCCAACGTGCCCAGGCTACGTGATGTCACACCACGAGAGCTGGGCACCCACTGCTCGCCACCCACAAGCGAAAATTCACCCTCCCGGTACAAAAGCACGCACTCTGGATAACACAGTAGCAAATCACTTTCATACCTCGATTCACATAACCAGCTGTCCTCATTCTTTTGACCAATGCCACTTCAGAAATTAATATGCTCGAAAATGTAAACTATTATGTTCGAAAAAGGCAAAAGAAATCACATTAACATCATCTTTCCTCCCTGCCATAATCGGCAGTCGTCGATACGAAGCATTTCTTTTTGGTCATGGGGAGACCATCCTCTCGTGAAAATTATTTGCACAAAATAACTTCTTCCCATTTCATTACGTAAAACATAGACAGTAGTGTTGCACTTTCGGAATCCGAACGCGCTGCTACGGCTGTTCAATGGGTCGTAAAACTACGAGAGCATCTCCATATAACAGGGACGAAGAATTCCTACACGGCGGCTCACTATGTCAGCTCAAGGACTGATTGGCTTAATTGTCGCAAAACTCGGCTGGAAAAGGTAGCTAGTTACACCATACGCCCTTATACCACCATATACGGAGTCACCGGATAAATTGAGACGTTTCTCGGAGTTTTGTACGAGTGGAGGTTCTTGCACCCATGTGTCTGATGAACACTCAACAGCGAGGGCAACATACTGGTCCTACAAATTAAGAAGTCTTCGAGTCGCTTATCTGTGAATCTATTTCATATGCTTCTACCTTCTTTAACGGCCTGGTAAACGCTTACCGGAAATCTAGCAATATCAAATGTGCCTGCTGCCCTTCATCCACAGTCCGCCGTATATCATGTGAGAAAAGGGGAAACAAAATTTCGGACTAGTGATTCTTTCTAAAAACATGCTGATTCGCGGGCATAAGATTCTCCGTCTCAAGAAAATTTGTTACAGTTGAATTGAGAATATGTTGAAAGATACCGCAGCAAACCGATGTTGCTAATGTTTCTGTGTCATTTTGAGGACCCGTTCTTTTGCGCTACTTATAAACAGGAGTCGCCTGAGCTTTTTTCCAGTTGCTTGGTGCTTTGGCTGGGGGAGACACTAGCGATAATTCCAAGCTAAGCAAGGGAAAAATGCCGCAGAGTATTCTTTGAAAAATCCAACTGCAATTTCATCCAGACCTGATGCCTCACTTGCTTTCAACCATTCCAGTTGTATCTCTACGCCACAGTTGCTTATTACTACGTCGTCTATATGGGCGCCTGTTCGATGCTCAAACGACGCTATGTTTGTACGATTCTCCTGCGTGAACGGTTTCTTGAACGTGAAATTTAAAACTTCGTCTCTCGTTTCGTATCTCCACCGGCCTCACCAGGCTGGTCGAGAAGTGACTGGATGGAAGATTTTCTCTGGTTCTCTGCTAGACCTTTTTCTAAGGTGTAACGGTGGTAGTAGTTATATGCTTTGCGTGTAGATCTTTTCACAGACGTACGAATCTCTAGCCATCTTTACTTGCCGTTATTTTTGCGTTCTCTTGTGAACCGAGAGTGCAACAGAATTTGCTTCCTCAGCAGTTTACGAATCTCGTTATTAAAACATTGTAAGTCACTTCTGTCCTTAATCAAGATCACGGCTTAACAGTCTGTTTAAACTTTCCGATAATTCCACTGCGCCCATCACACTGGAATTGGATGATGACGATTCACTGTCTGAGTGAGATGATAACACCTGCTTTTCTGCTCCTCCTAGCAAACCACTCTCCTAGCCGTCTTGACTGATTTATTGGCTTTTGTAACCATAGTCTCTGAAACGTCACAAAAACCCCCGTCTGCATACTGGCGGTAGTAATTATGTCCGGCCTGTTTGTAGCTACAAGGTCTGAGATATTTCCATTGCATGTGGGCTCCCGAACTAGTTGCTCAAGACAGTTTCCAGAAAACGGGTTCAAAATTCTTCTGTTGATCTCGGCACCTAGCGGATAAAACCTTTGCGCAAAATCAGTGGAAGGGCAAACAACTACAAGAACACCGATCTCACTCCTAGACTACGTGCCCAATGCCTGTATTTGATATTGCCTTGAGGGTTCCGTTTCCTTGCGGGAACCGGATCCTTGGTAGTTCTCTGGAAGGCTTAACGTCAGTGGGAAGTATCGTGTGAAAGAGTAAAACTTTTTGCTGACTTCTTTTATATATCATACATACCCGATGACATGGCAGAAACTGTCATAACAATCGGTAAAAATATTATTTAATTGTGCCCAAATTGATTTTATTTTCAACTGGTGACTGGTTTCGACTGCAGTTGTTTATCTGAGGTACCCCTGAACTGTGTAAAATAATGTTCCACACGGACATCCTGATCTGAACATGGATATGTAATCGAAAGCGCTCCGCATAGACAAGTAAAAGCAACATGGAATCTTTTAAGATCGACTTTATATCTATCAGTCCCTTATGTTCTTTTCTAGACGACAGAACCTGTCATAGCATTGGGGGAACCAGGCATGCAACTGGTGTGCTTGATCTGTGAGTCTACCATCTTCAAAATTATTGTGCAGTTCACAGTTAAGTACCTGGCAGAGGTTTCGTCGAACCACCTTCAATCAATTTCCCTACCCCCTCTTTTGATGCATTGTGGATGTGGGACAGCGACTGGTCAAATATTTACCTAGGAAATATACACGTTTCGAGTAGTTATTTCATTTTACAACTAGTTTCGACATCTCAATAACGCCATCTTCAGGTCCCATACGCACTTCATGTGTTGTCACGTCTTCGAAGGAAACACTGGAATAACGAATTCAGTGTATCAAGATACCGATAGTTTGCTAGTTTGATGCATCTGATTGTACATGAAGGGCATATGGGCCCTCAAGATGGTATTACTGAGATGCTGGAACTAGTTGTCTAAATAAAAAACTTCTCAACACGTACGGATGTGTGGCGATTTCCCGTCATAAAAATTTCTGTGCTGTTTAACTATCGAACAGCACACGGGAAAAGTGAACATCTAAATCTCTCTGTGCCAGCTCTGATTCCTTTTATTTTATTACGATGGTCGTTCCTCCTATGAAAGTGGGCGCCAAAAAATATGTTTACAGGTTGAGCAGAAAGGTAGTGACTGCAACCTCCTGAGAAGGTCTTGTCGCAATGGAAAACGCCAATTTTTTAATTATTGCCACCCCAATTCTCATATCACGTCCGTGGCACACTCCCCCCTATTACGCAATAATACAAAACGAGCTGCTCTATTCTGAACTTTTTTGGTGTCCTCTGCCAATACTATCTGATGCGGATCCCACACCTCGTAGCAGTGCCCCAAAAGAGGACGCATCAGTGTAGTGGGAGGCAGCCTCTTTGGTAGACCTGTTGCATATTCTCAGTGTTCTGCCTATAAATTGCAGGCTTTGGTTTGCTTTACCCACAACATTATCTATGTGATCCTTACAACTTAAGTTAACGTAACTGAAAACACTAAGTATTTAGTTGAGTTTACAGCCTTTAGATTTCTGTGATTTATCGTGTAACCGAAATTTAGCTGATTTCTTATAGTGGTCTCGTGGATGGGTTCATACTTTTCATGACTTAGATTCACTTGCACCATAAAGATAACTTGTCTAAATCAATTTTCGGTTCAAGAATGGTTCAGATGGCTCTGAGCACTATGGGACTCAACTTCTGAAGTCATTAGTCCCTTAGAACTTAGAACTAGTGAAACCTAACTAACCTAAGGAAATCACACACATCCATGCCCGAGGCAGGACTTGAACCTGCGACCGTAGCGGCCTCGCGGTTACAGACTGGAGCGCCTATAACCGCACGGCAACCTCGGCCGGCAATTTTCGGTTCGTTTGATCACCTGATGATATTACATGAAAGTAAATGACTGGATAATGTGCAGACAAAGAGGACTACTCAGAAGGTCTCCTAAACGGCAACAGTAGAGGGTTATAACACTTCCTTGGGAAACGCCAGGAATCACTTGTGTTTTACTCGATGAGTTTCCGCCAGTTAGTACAGACTATGACTGTTCTGACAGGAAATCACGAATCCAGTCGCACAACTCAGGCGATAATCCATACGCGTGAAATTTGTTTAGATCTCTTCTGTGACGTATAGTGTCAAAAGCTTTCTGGAAATCTAAGAATATGGGATCAATTTGACAACCCATGTCTATAGCACTCATTATTGATAAGAATAAAGGGCTAGGCGTGTTTCGCAGTAACGATATTTCCTAAATTCGTGTTGGCTGTTTGTGAGTAAATCGTTTTCTTCGAGGTAACTCGTAAAGTTCGAAAACAGTATATATTCTAAAATCCTACTACAAATCACTGTTAGCAATATGTTCAAAAATGTTCAGATGTGTGTGAATTCCTAAGGACCCAAACTGCTGAGGTCATCGGTCCATATACTTACACACTACTTAAACTAACTTCTGCTAAGAACAACACACACACCTATGCCCGAGATAAGATCCGAACCTCGGCGGGGTGGGCGGCGTACTCCGTAACATGGCATCTCAAACCATGCAGCGACTCCGCGCGGTGGATCAGTTAGTAGGACACATTCTGAGACGTCAAGGGATCGTCAGTTTAGTATAGGAGGGAAGTGTGGAGGGTAAAAATGCAGTGAGAGACCAAGGGATGAATACAGTACGCAGGTTCAAATGGATGTGTCAATGTTTATTAGCACTATGGAATGATACTTTTGTTCTTCTTTATATATTAGTTATAATTATTAATACATTTCATGTGTTAAAAATTCATAAATTTCTAATTCTGCAGCGACAATCCAAATTTGTGATCACAAGCTGTTCTACAGAACTGCTTACCTGTGTATGCCTGTTCTGTGTCGTTTAGTGAGGTCGTATACGCATCCTAACAATTCAAGAGTCAGCCTCTCCTCTGTTTCCCATCTTGTTCCAGGGGCTGAGGTGGGAGGCAGCATCGAGTCAATTTCTGCTTGACGCTGAAAGTACATCCCAAACAGTATTATCAACACAGCGAATACTAGTCACCCAGGGAATGTATTTTCCATAAAAAATGTATGCGCATTCTTGGCTCTGTAATTAACTGCAAATTTCCCTTAACATCATAAAAGCTGGTCGGCAACCAAAAGGGGCTTAAAATGTATTGACATAACCTGTCTCCACCACACTGGTCGGGAAAGATGAAGTGCATAGATCGACTAGCAGGCGCTGGATCAAGGACGCCCATCACCTGAGCGGCCAGAGACACACCCACACGCAACAGGCCACCAACGCCATCTCGGCAGCCTGCATTTAGGCCGCCGCCGCTCACTAGGGGGCCTCATTCACTCGCTCACTCAATCAGTCACCCGGTTTGCCATCTGTCAGTTTACTCGCAGAGCGGGGTTAGTTCGTCACAGGCTACGACAGTACACTGCGACCAGATCTGTGACATTGAGAGATTCTTACTGATGAGCTTGTACCACAGACATGAAGTCTATTCATGTAAGTAGACATTCCAGTTCATATAAATAAAGAACAGTATTAATCCAAGTGTGCATTCATGTTGCAGAATACTGGCCACCCATAACTGCGCGGTCCCTCCTGCCAGAGGTTTGAGTCCTCCCTCGGACATCGGTGTCTGTGTTGTTCTTAGCGTAAGTTAGTTTAAGTAGTATGTAAGACTAGGGACCGATGACCTCAGCAGTCTGATCCCTTAAGAATTCACACACATTTGAACATTTTGTCCACCCATAATAACATCCTCTCCCGTCCTTCTTTGCGGTACAAGGCTCTGCAATGGTGAATGAGGATAATTCTCTGGCGATCGGTGTTTTAGCCTGCAGGGGTGATCGTATTCAAGTCTGACTATTTGCGAATTTGTTGTTGTCTTCTTGCATGTATTCCAAGAGGGGAACCGCAGAACTAATCAAATTTTTCTTTTCATAGGCTGTGATTGCTTTTTGATGCCCCGGCGCCTCTGCCGCTGACATCCAGTGTGATGGATCTAACACAAGTTTCTCAGTTTCAGAACCAACAAAATGCTACCGTACTGACGACGGTACAATAATTGCTTACTGCACGATCTGCGTCGGCCGCACAACCACTACCGACCAACCAATCGGCCTTCACAAGTGCCGCCGACCAGTATACCAACGTTACGGCAACTTAAAGAAACAGAAGAGGAATTGATTGAATACCTGACTCAGTTCCAAGAACATTATCAAGTCCAAGAGACTGTAAAGTTATGACACTTCTATTCGATTGCAGGGTCTCCAATGTTAAGGCTAATACAAAAACCGTTAACAATCGCGTCTCCCAACAAACTCATATGTGACTAAAAGTGGTTGAAATGACTCTAAGCACTATGGGACTTGCCCTCAGATGTTATCAGCCCCTAGATTTAGATCTACTTAAACCTAGCCAAATTAAGGACATCACGCACATCCATGCCTGTGTCAGGATTCGAACGTGCGACCGTAGCAGCAGCGCGGTTCCAGACTGAAGCGCCTAGACCCACTCGGCCACAGAGGCCGGCCGTGTATGACTACGTTATCGCTGCATTAACTCAGTACTATGATCAGAAACTTCATGAAGTTGCAACTGGATATCAGTCTTGCCGCTTGCAGAAAAAGCCGAAACACACACACCGCCAATGGTACACGGCATGAACGGGCATGACTAGGAAGTGTAAATTTAAATGCAGCTTTGGCTACTTTTACAGTCATTTAATGATACGTGATGCAAACAAATTGTGGCCCAGACAGTAGAATACGGGAACAGATCTTAAAGTATTCTGATCCGTCACTTCCCCAAGTATTGTAAATCTTAGAGCAATATGACTCGGGTGCTATAGCGGCCGGTAAGTTTGACCAGGTCCCCATTTGTCGAGTCGAGTCTCCCCTTGTCGCGACCGCCCAGAGTAGGCACAACAACGAGCACGTAGACAGCCTGGCGGACAGGACAGCCACGTAGACATGTAGACAGGCTCATGAATTTAGTGAAGTCTTGCCCTTGATGTTCTTCTCCCCATAAAAGATACGATTGCCCATCACGTAATGCCACGTGTTACAGGTGTAGAAAAAAGGCCACCTTCAAACTGTTTGTGTGCAACTGCACAAAAAGGCCAATTTTTTTGGCTCCCGGAGAAAACAAGCTCGTGCACAGGCAGTAAATGCCATGAATTCGAAACCTACAACAATTTTATTTTCGTAAGAACCTAAGGTAGTGCTTCCTTCTCTCCTTACAATAATATTCTCAAAACATATATTTCTCGTTACAAACTGCTGACCGTCGTGTGAACTTTCAGTTTGACACAGGTGCCTCAGTAAATTTGTTAAATCTTACAACATAATAACAGTTAGGCTCACCACGCCTTTCTAAATCTAGCAAGCTCCTCACTGCTTACAACTTACAGAAGTTGCAATGCTTGGACATTGTTGTTTGCCTGCCACTACAAATCTCACACGAGGAGAGTGTATTTTACTGTGTTGAAATCAAGAGACAGCGAGAACATATTCGGATTAGATGCCTTTAAAGACAGTGTAGCTACCTTACTTTAAGAGACAAAGGATACAGTGAATTGAAAGAATTGCTACATAATGGCGTAATTGCTCCAATTTCAGCTAGTCAATGCGCAAGTCCTCTCGTTTTGTCGCCCATGCCTTCTGATCGCGTTCGCATTTAAGTCTACAGTCAACTCACAGACAACAGTTGACACTTACCCGTTGCTCGCCTTGAGGAACTATGGCTTGGTGCAGTACGTTACTTTTCTAAGACACACTTAGGACTGTTCAAGTATTTGCATTTTCCCTTCAGCAGTGATTCCGAACCCGCCATTTTTCACGTTACTTGGAACAGCTGACTACAAATGTGTCAAATGTGTCATTTTGTGCAAACTACTTGACGATATTTTCGTGTCAGGTCGTACTCTAGAGGAACACATTGCCAATTTGCGTACTCTTTTTCGATTTTTTCAGAAGCTGGAATCAAGTGTGAATTTTTTCAAACCGAACTACAAGGTGCATTCAAGTTCTAAGGCTTCCAATTCTTTTTATAATTAACTACTCACCTGAAATCGATGAAACTGGCGTTACTTCTCGACGTAATCGCCCTGCAGATGTACACATTTTTCACAATGCTGACTCCATGATTCCATGGCAGCGGCGAAGGCTTCTTTAGGAGTCTGTTTTGACCACTGGAAAATCGCTGAGGCAATAGCAGCATGGCTGGTGAATGTGCGGCCACGGAGAGTGTCTTTCATTGTTGGGAAAAGCCAAAAGTCACCAGGAGTCAGGTCAGGTGAGTAGGGAGCATGAGGAATCACTTCAAAGTTGTTATCACGAAGAAACTGTTGTGTAACGTTAACTCGATGTGCGGGTGCGTTGTCTTGGTGAAACAGCACACGTGCGGCCATTCCCGGACGCTTTTGTTGCAGTGCAGAAAGGAATTTGTTCTTCAAAACATTTTCGTAGGATGCACCTGTGGGCCGGCCGAAGTGGCCGCGCGGTTCTGGCGCTGCAGTCTGGAACCGTGAGACCGCTACGGTCGCAGGTTCGAATCCTGCCTCGGGCATGGATGTGTGTGATGTCCTTAGGTTAGTTAGGTTTAACTACTTCTAAGTTCTAGGGGACTAATGACCTCAGCAGTTGAGTCCCATAGTGCTCAGAGCCATTTTTTTGATGCACCTGTTACCGTAGTGCACTTTGGAACGCAATGGGTAAGGATTACGCCATCGCTACCCCAGTACATGGACACCATCATTTTTTCAGCACTGGCGGTTACCCGAAATTTTTTTGGTGGCGGTGAATCTGTGTGCTTCCATTGAGCTGACTGGCGCTTTGATTCTGGATTGAAAAATGGCATCCACGTCTCATCCATTGTCTCAACCGACGAAAAGAAAGTCCCACTCATGCTGTCGTTGCGCGACAACATTGCTTCGCGACATGCCACACGGGCAGCCATGTGGTCGTCCGTCAGCATTCGTGGCACCCCCTGGATGACACTACGAATTTTGAGGTCGTCATTCAGGATTTTGTGCACAGAACCCACAGAAATGCCAACTCTGGAGGCGATCTGTTCAACAGTCATTCGGCGATCCCCCAAAACAATTCACTCCACTTTCTCGATCATGTCGTCGGACCGGCTTGTGCGAGCCCAAGGTTGTTTCGGTTTGTTGTCACACGATGTTCTGCCTTCATTAAACTGTCGCACCCACGAACGCACTTTCGACACATCCATAACTCCACACCACATGTCTCCTTCAACTGTCGATGAATTTCAGTTGGTTTCACACCACGCAAATTCAGAAAACTAATGATTGCACACTGTTCAAGTAAGGAAAACGTCGCCATTTTAAGTATTTTAAACAGTTCTCATTCTCGCCGCTGGTGGTAAAATTCCATCTGCCGTACGGTGCTGCCATCTCTGCGACGTATTGACAATGAACGCGGCCTCATTTTATAACAATTCGCATATTTCTATCTCTCTCCAGTCCGGAGAAAAAAAATCGGAGGCCTTAGAACTTGAATGCACCTCGTACTGAGGACACGTGCTAAACAGTCAGGGTGTGCACCCCCTGCAATGTCATTTGCTTGCAATCCGTGACCTGCCCCTGTACCCTGCAATGTGTTAGAATTCCAGTCAGTGCTAGACAAGATGACATACTACACTCGGGTCATACCAAACGCCGCTGAGATCGCGGCTCCATTTCACCGCTTGCGCCGCGAAAATGTACCTTTCGTGCGCACTAAAGACTGTCTCGACACATTTTAAAAAGTCAAAAATGCTTTGCTCAGTGACAGATGTTTAGTACATTCTGACTCTGCAAAGTCGGCAGTTTTTCAAGTAGACGCTTCCTGTTATGGAATCGCGCTGTGCTTTGGCAGAGAATTGGTGCACAAGACAGACCTATTGCTTTTGGTTCAAAGTTGTTACCTCAAGCCCAGTGCAATTATTCTCAAATAGAAGAAGGGGCTCTCGCTATTGCGTACCGTGTGACCAAATTCCATCGCAAGTTCTTTTTAGTGACAGATCAGAAGCCTTTGCAGTCCTTGTTTCATCCGTCATAACCGGTTCCTACACGCACTGCTCAAAAATTCCAACGTTGGGCTTTGTTGCTTTTGAAGCATCAGTATGAAATTGCGTGCAGACCCACGGCAAAGCATGGCAGTGTGGAACCCCCCATCTCTCCTTCAAATTGCCCCAGATTCTGGTTTTGATACATCTGCCGCATCTTGTTGCCAAATCTATGTGCAGGACTCTGAATTGCTGGAATATTTTTCGTTACACTACAGAAAAATAGCACACACCACGGAAGCAGACCCAGATTTTGTTGCATTGCGAACGCTCGTCTTGGCGTCATTGATTGTACAGTTTCCAGAACTCAGTTGTGCGCCGATGTTTTGCACGTCGGCATAATCTTTCAGTACAACAAGGCATGAACTTAGTGCAATCTAATTGTGGACAGTCGCGTGTTCTCTTTCCCAAAGTGTTGCAAAAGTATGTGTTGCGAATGGTATACCAAGGACATTGGTGAACTGTCGCAGTAAACAGTTATGGCGCTGGCACTGTACTTGGCAGGGTATGGACGGCCACATAGAAAGGATGATGCCACAGTGTCGGGCATGAGCGGAAAGTCAATCCACCAAACGACGGACATTCGCAATTTTTCCTACAACTCAATCCAATGGCAATGAGTGCACATAGGCTTTGCAGGATCATTTCGGAACACTCATTGTCTGATAGTGGTAAATTCTTGTACAAAGTTCCCATTTGTTGTGCCTGTGGGTTCTACCACATCATGTAGCACCTTTCAAGAGTAGTCCTACATATTTTGCATAGAAGGTTTCCGAGAACCACATGTGTTGAAAACGGATCACAGTTCACTCCACTTTCAACGGTGTTGTGATCGGAACGGCATTCGTCATCTAACAAGTACTCCATTTCAGCCCCAGTCCAATGGAGAAGCAGCTTCATGCCCACAATTAAACAACAGATGGCCAAACTTAGCACCACCCACACACGGGACCAGACGCTGCAACTCTTTCTCGCCTCCTATCGCTCCACCCACGAGACGGATCATCACTGTCGGAACTTCTGCATGTACTTGCTACACCCACTGCAGCGTCTTGCGCCGCCAACTGTTTGCACGTATTGCTTTGCACCACGCGATCTTGTTATTTTCAGGGATTATGGCAACCGAGTGCGCTGGGAATGAGGTGTGTTCCAGGAACACATTAGCTCTTATGTATTTTATTGGAGGAGCCGATGGTTTGTTAGCAGTGCAAACAGAACCAAAACTGGTGCGTTTCATTTGCCCCACGATTATGCTGCTTTCTTCCCCCAGATTCACGGCCTCACCGGACCTCACGGCCTTCGCAGCCGCCTGCATGTGCCACCAGGGCACCCCAGGGGGGGCAGATGGACGATGCGTCCTCGCTCCTTCCGTCCCCTCTCGCCGAGTCCAATGCACGTGGACCAATCGCCGCTGGTGCTGTCTCCGTCATCGCCGCAGGACACGCCCTCAGGCCTGGGCATGCGGTCTGGCAGCAGCTTTACAGAGGATGTTTCTGTTGCCTCACAAGCCAGAAAACGGGGTACAGTCGGGGGAACGCCGTGCTACACAGCCGTGGCTCCCAGCCCATCTGTATGTCCCGCGTCCTGTTCCCCCCCCCCCCCCCCCCCCGGCCAACTCACTGTTGTCTGGCATCTTCTCTACAGGACAATGATGCAGCATTTTGGGGGAAGGAATGTGCTGGCGTAAGATGAAGTGCGAAGATCGATTAGTAGGATCAAGTGTGTCTTCCACAAGAGAGGCCAGAGACACACCCACAAGCAACATGCCGCAAACGCCCGTATTAACTATGCTGCACGGTTAGGTGCCTACTAAAACAAGCTATTGACAATAGTTGACTTCTGGTTACAGTTTGTAGTTGGACACATTTTAAGTTGGCTATAATGTTGTTTGCTGACAAATGGCCATCAGCCGAGCAGCAATTTCACCCCGCCGACTGCAGGAACAGCTTTTCATGACTCTTAAATCGAGCCCACATTGGTTTGAGGTGGCTTGCAGAGTCCTGCGCCATGTCACTTTCCAACAGACAGGCGGCCGCGGCAAGGTGTGGAGAGAGTAGTTTGCGGCCGACGGTCGGTTTGTGAGGCCCTTGATAGGGGGCGCCTCTGGACCGCCAAAAAGTGAAGCTGAGCATGCAGCTGATCAAAACTCAAAAATCTCTTTATTAAGAACACAGTCGAAATTACTTTATAAAACTAAATCTGTGACTCTGCCATCATCAGCTGTGGTTCCCTGTTCATTCATTTAATTCACGTTCAAGATTTGTGATGGGAGGTGGACTCATATGACATGCCTAAAAAAAATATATATATAGTAACTCAAATTATAAGGACAATACATGTCATCTGCAAAATATACAGATATTAATCACGTTCAGGAAATACTGAAGCATCTTAGAGATGTCATGAACACACAAATTCACAAGAGCAGTTTATAAAAATGGAGCACTTTTATACACAGTGAGGCATAGAACAAATTGAGTAACATTGAAGAAACATAAAATATCAACCATTCAACACTATGTTTAAATTTAGTCATGTTTGCAAATGCGTGAGCAGTTGCTTTGAAACTAAATGACATTTCGCTCACAACAGCATAATGTTTAAACTTCCTAAATACTTTGCGTGTGAAAATATGTTATGAGTACTATATCTAATGTGGCAACGCCAATCAAATTTAAAATGAATCGGTGTGTGAGTATACCACTCTTAAGAACAAGCATGAGTAAACTTGCCAGATCAACAATTAACTGGTAAGACATGTGGCAGCAAAGAAATAGGGCAAAATGCATGACAATGATCAGCTCGTTGAATCACCCCCTGGTTGTCACTCACAGCGTGAGTTTGATGCATTGGGTAGATTACGTCAGTGCAATGGACAGCTGAGGGTCACCTTCCAGTCTGCTCAAATATGATGAAGACTGGGGAGATAGGCACACTAGGTGTAACATCACCTTGCTCAACGATGACGTAGGATTCATTTCCCCATTGTATCGGTCACATGGCATAAAGGTGGGTGGAAAATACGCTCTGTGGTGCTTTTAACGTTCATGGTGCATGGGTGCTGTGATTGATGCTGGTCATTTATTTGGAAACTCGATTCTAACATGAATGTGTGTTGCTAACCAGCTTGCTAGAGCTGAACAATACACAATTGCGGAGGCTTGGACAGTCGCTCCTCGCTGTCAAATGGTTTATTTGGGAATATTGTGCTGATCGATACACAGTGCAATGGCAGATAGTGTCAGGACTTTCTCGATGTGAGAACAGAAATATTGTAGCAGGTAACAGCACACTAATATGTTATGGTGCAGACTGGGTAATGGATAAAAATCACCAACATGGGAAAAAGTCCGTTGCATTATGGTAATGAAGACTCTTTCTGTCATGAATTGTCAAAGTTAAATTATGTTTTGGTACTGCATCATCATTACTACTCCTTAGTAGGGATGGAAAAAACCGACCGATTAAAACCAATATCGGTATTTTAGTTCTGGGGAACAGCATATTAATTCTAGTTGTTCATGTAGATCAATCAAACAGAGAATTATCAGTTAAAAAATTGAATTTCTGGAATGCAAACTGAGGCTTCATTTTCTTGGATGGTATCCTCCTTACGTATCTAACCATCACGTTGCATATTTATTTCACACAATAGCTTCATGTGCTGTAAGGTTTGCATGCTGACAAAAATTGCACATCACATAAAAGTTATCCTAACATAAATTGTTCTATACATTTAAAAATACTAACTGTGAAGCCAAGCTGATATGCTCATAATGTTACCTTGTACTCCTTATAAATACATACCTGTATATGTATAATTTATACTTTTCCTTTCCTTCATCATTGTAAATGAAACCCAGCATTCTCCATAATCTGTGTCTATCATAACTCTTCTTTTTTAATCATCCTTTATTTAGCATGCTTCCTCTCTGACATGTATGCTTTTTAAAATGCAACAAAAACAACTTTAGTAACCAGTACTTGCTACATCTAAACACATGCCATTGGTAGAGGTGCAATCATTGCAGATGGAGAAGATCTGAGTGTACCACATTACTACAGTCATCTATGTATGTCATGTTGCTTTTATTTCTGTAAACTTGTGTATAGTGGAAAAGTAGCCTTCCCCAAATCTCCTCTTGCTTTTCTTGGTTCAGCTGCTTTTTGTATCTTTCATTTCGTCTGTTCTAAGAAAAGCTTGTGTGATTGAT
This sequence comes from Schistocerca americana, assembly GCF_021461395.2. NCBI lineage: Eukaryota > Metazoa > Arthropoda > Insecta > Orthoptera > Acrididae > Schistocerca > Schistocerca americana. The sequence continues at coordinate 644,855,894 of NC_060123.1, forward strand.
GTGATAGTGGTAAGTGAGTACATTAGACGCAGTCTGGGTAAAAATTGTGAACATACGTTTGTGAAGCTAGGGAAAATTAACAAGAGAGATCTGCAGCTAATTCAGTTAACGAAGATCTCCAAAAATACATGGATAAATAAACTTAAAAATTTTCACTCAAAGTCCCATGCTCAGCAAGTTTTTCTCACCAGAAATGACTATGTAGTTAAAGATTTCATTTGGCAACAACACCGTTCAATTGTGTGACTCGCTTACAGAAGTGGCAAAAAGTAAATTAACTGATAGAAATAACTGGTTACCACGAAGTAACAGTTGTTGTAATACCCACACCTCTGATACTAGCAGTTATTTTTATAACTGCCAATGGTGCATCACACCATTTGTTTACTGAATATCATATGGTGCTTTCACGTCATCTGAGATCTGGCCACAAATGGGAGGGGCAGACCATCTAGACAGCGTCCTACAGCTCATGGGAATAACTCTGCGACTATGCACCATCTGTTTAATGAAGTGTGTACTACGTTTTTGTATGCCCTGACTACTAGTGGCATAAATCGGCTGGCGTTAGGATGGCGGCTGACGGGGCAGCCGTAATGGCATTTGACTCATGTAGTCACTGTGCTGTATGTCAGCTTAGTTTGGACTCGTGGTACAAATAGAGTAACTCTAACTAATTCGTACCTCTATCGATACATCTATCAGACGTGGATATTTTTACAGGATATTATCATATTTGCTAACAGTTCTTGTTCTCTATAAGTTAATGGGCTACCACTACAAGTAAGCAAGAGATTGGTAAGTATGTTCCAGATTCCAGTTATGGGTCATAGAAGTTGGTAATATTTCCAGAGAGCTTGGTTGGCCAGATATCACACAGCCGTGCAGTAAGCCCCTGTCAATAGCACTCAATACTTCATGGGTATAAACAGCTAATTTTGTTTCACAAGAATGATCTTTTCCGAATCAGTGATGACTACGCGTGAATAAATCGTTTCCTTCGAGGTAATTCATAATGGTCGTACACAGTATATGTTCCAAAACAATACTGCAAATCGACGTTAGTGATATGGGCCCGTAATTCAGCGGATTACTCCTATTTCCCTTCTTGGGTATTGGTGTGACTTGAGCAATTTTCCATTCCTTAGGTGTGGATCTGTGTGTGAGCAAGTGGCTGTATATAATTGCTAAATATGGAGCTATTTTATTAGCATACTCTGAGAGGAGCATGACTGGTATACAATCTGGACTGGAGGCCTGGCCTTTATTAAGTGATTTAAGCTGCTTTGCTACACCGAGATTATCTGCTTCTATGTTTCTCATCTTGGTAGTTGTTCCTAATTGGCATTCAGGAATATTTACTTTGTCTTCTTTGGTAAAGGAGTTTCAGAAAACCGTGTTTAATAACTCCGCATTGGTGGCACTATCGAAATCTACATCTATATGGATACTCTGCTAATGACATTTATGTGCCTGGTGGAGGGTTTATCGCACCAAATTCACAATTCTCTATTGTTCGAATCTCGCATCGAAGTTTGCCCTAAACTTCGAGCTTCTGTAAAAGATCGCCTATCTTTGGGATTTTGCGTCTGTTTAAATTTGGCATGTTTGTTTCATTGTTCCTGCAATAGTGTTCTAACCCGTTTTGTGTACACAGGAGGATCAGCTCCGTCGTTTATTAATTTATTTGATATAAATCTCTCAATTGCCTCCGATAGTATTTCTTTGAATTTAAGCCACATCTAGTCTACACTTACACTATTAATATGGAATGAGTGGAGATCGTCTCTCAGGAAGGCGTCAAGTGATTTATTATCTGATCTTTTACATAGGTATATTTTTCGCTTATTTCTGGAGGATTAGGGGATTGCAATATTCAATCTCGCTACGGCAACTCTGTGTTCACTAATCCATGTATCGGGTTTGATGCTCGTTATTAACTCAGAATTATTTGTTTTTAATTGGTCAAGTGTGTTTTGACAACCGTTTGCTGTATAGTGGACACCTGACCAAATCGCGGAACCCGAAACTCGACCAACCTTCGGTGCAAGTCGAGGAATCTGATGAATACACGGTAGCAGAACCATCTGAGCCTCTGACTCACGCCCTTCACTCGGCTCTGTACCACAGGTCCGCAATCGCTCCTGTCGACTATGCTGCAAATGGTCAGCGCCGCTTTCAACTTGCAAGCAAGACTAACAGCCTTTACCACTTCAGTTAGCCGCTCGAAACCAGAGAGAATCTCTTCTGACCCAAAGTGACGGACATCATTGGTACCGACGTGAGCAACCATCTGCAGTTGGCTGCGCCCTGTGCTCTTCATGGCATCCGGGAGGATTTTCCACACCTGGAACGACTCCACCCGGTATGCACACGGAGTGCACATTGGATGTTTTCCCCCCTATTCCTACGGTGCCACATAACGCTCATAACGTTGGAGCTCCAAACTACCAATTATCCCACCCTCTATGATTGCCCGGATCTTGCAGTCTGAGTGTTTTCAAATTATTAAACAAATCATCAATAACTAATGACATTCGTAATAAGCGTAAAAACCACAGTTTTGTTACGAATTTATGTCTTAATTAGCGGATAACTTCATAGTCTATAAGAAGCTGATGCCTTTCGACCCCAGACGCAACGATGACCATGACTCGCTGTTGAAAGCTGCTGCTCGCTGCCGTTTCTTACTTAATATGGGGGCGTTATGAAACGCTGTGCCTCATGGTCATTCTTATTTTCTTATTTTATTTTTAATTTTTGTCATAGAATTGCTCTTACAGAGCATAGTGATTCAGTTAATTGGGCAACTGGCGAAGGTAACAACACAAAACACTTAGCGATACCTTCAATGTAAATGTTGACGTTCCTAGAGAATTCACATAAAAAGTGACCCTGAACGGCTTCAGCGTTCAGTACGGAATTGGCATCAGAATGAAAAACAATCAGAGTAACTCCAGTGTATTTTCCTTACCCAGATTTGCATAATCACCATAGATCTAACAATAAATATGTGAAAGACGTGAATTGGTAGAATGTAAGACATATCTTGGTAGTGTATGAAAACCGCTACTCATGTGGACAAATGCACAGGTTGCGCATTCAGTAACAGAAAGTGACTGACTGGCCGACAATGTTATCACAGCTATAGTTCACCTGTAATTTAAGTGAGTCGCATCAACAAGGAGTGGTGCCGTACATTTACCAACACTTCCCTGCATTCTAATCTGGGACCAATTACAACAGTACGTCTTGCAGCTGCCTGGGAATTACTGTCCCTCGTAGCGTGTGCTTGCTGAGACGCAAGCATCCGTAACTGCGAGTGCAGAAAGAGGGGTCTAAACTGCTAATGTGGTAGTTGTTCAGCCCTAGGATATGTTAACAGGGACACGAATATCATACATGAATACATAAATGTTAGGTCGGATCTAACATTCTACATTTTTATTAATATTACTCCTGAACTCAATTCCATGGAATTCAAAAACTTCAATAGAATTTCGTTGCAACATGTAACCAAATATGCCTGTTTTCTAAAGAAAAACCTCCAAAAGCCTCAGTTATAAAAACGTTACGGTTAAAAGTGTTATAATTATATAACATAATTATTATACACATCATATATTCACAATTTAAAATCATTTACTCTGAACAGATACTCATACTTAATGTGGCTTTGTCCAGAGAGTGTTCAGAATGGGTTTCTCCGTACAACAGGTTTATATGGCCTAGGCCTGTGGAAGCCTCTTTTCCCTTAAAAAGTAGCGCCCCTTGAGATGGTGGTGAGGTTGTCGTTCCTTCAAGGGCTTATCACTAACATACCACCGGCCACTAAAATTACAATTTGCTTAGAGAAAGCACAAGACTATTTGAAAAATAGTTATATGTATACAAAAACAACTAGAAATTGCGAAACATTTTTAATTTTGAAGCCCTATGTAACTCTGGAACCGTTCAGTTTAGCAAGATTGTGCACATGGCTATTACTGTTCACAATTTAATGCAGATTAAATTGCGAAATATTTATGAAAAACTGATAAAAACAAATAACTTACCAACTCCTCCGCCCATTCCCCCAAACACGTCGCTTAAAATGATGTAACATTTTACCAAACAATATGTAGACTCTATGAAACACTCTGGAGCTGGAAGGAGACTGTCCCTTTTATGTTGAGGTTTTGGGTCTAATTGCATCATACTATTTCCTCGCATAGCACTGGGCCACTATTATGCCCACTACGAACATCAACATGCAGTAAATACTCGCCAAGCCACCATATCATGAGTGGAGGAGTATACCTTGTATACCTCTATTTGCCATATAGTTTCTCGTTCAACTTGCAAATACGGCGACACGTAAATGGCGTTCTATTATATGTGTGTATAAGAGCCCTACTTGATCTTCTGTTTATAAGCCTAACGTGTAATGTACGATGGCGGCAGTACAATCGATCTGTGGTCAGTTTGACTATCCGGTTCCCTAAATTTTCTCAGTCGCGTTCCCATTTGAGTTCGAGAACTACTTCAGTTAATGAAACCCACCAGCAATAAACCAAGCGGCTCGCCTCGAAAATGCTTCGATGTCTTTCTCTAATCCGACCTGTTGCGAATTCCAAACGCTTGAGCAATAATGAAGAATGGATTGCACTAGTGTTCTGTACGCAGTACCGTTTACAAATGAACCACTCTTTCCTAAAATCCTCCCAACAAACCTATTTCGATCGTTAACCTTCCCTTTTATTGTCCTTCCGTTCTCGTTTCATTTCAAATTTACAATGTTGCTTCTATATATGTGAGGCAGTCCACTACTAATGCTGTATCCGAAAATTACAGGATTGTTTTCCTAGTCATCTGGATTTCCTTACATTTTCCTATACTTAGAGCAAGCTGCCGTTCATGGAACCTGTTGTAACTGCGACTGGGACGGTCGCGGAGTTGAAATGACGGAAAGAGCGGCGGGACCTGCGGAGAGGCCCGCGTACAACAACACAACGGGAGAAGACGATCACGACCAACGAACGGCAGAACGAACAACAAGATCGAACAATGGAGTCACAGGGAACCTAACAAACACCTCGACTTGTACACAGAATAAGTAAGTAATCTGTCTAACGTGACGCGATGTGTCCAAAGACGTATGCGAGATTAGACTGACTGGCTGCGCTCTTTTTTTTTTCTTTCTTGATTTTCAATTCCTCTGAAGGGGGCGGGCTGGCACCAGCTTAGTACGCTGCTCTACAGCCTACAGAATTTTTTAAAAACGGAAGGAGAGAGAAACCAGAAAAACAGGCGATAAAACGGTGACTTAAAGTGTAAAATGGCGGAAAGGTTAAAACAGAAAGCAAAAGGGGTTGGCAATGTTAATAAAATACACAGGAATCAGACAAGTGACATAGGAGACACACAATTAAAAAAACATGGTGACAGTCTGGTGTCTGTTCGCAAGACATAAATATCACACCCAGCGACAGTATGATGGCCGTTCGCAACACTTGCCAAAAGACACAACACGGAACACTCACTGTAAAAACACTCACTGTAAGACACTGCATGAAAGTAGCGGCACAAAGATGACACTCCCGAGCCAAAGGCATAGGGGGGGCGGGGGGGGGGGGGGGGGTCGGGGAACCTGGAGGAGGGCGAAAAACAAGGAGGGATGAGAGGAAAAAACGAAAAGAGGGGGAACCAAGGGGGGTGAGGACTCATAAGGGGGGAGTGGGGCAGGGCAGACACGAAAGGGAATGAGAAGAGGCAGAGGAGGGAAATGCAAAAGGACTCAGCGGAGAGAAGGGAGGTGGGGCAAAAAGAGGATGGAAGGGGGGGAGCGGGAGCCTGGGAAAAGGATAGAGGAAAGGAGGGGAAGTGAGGATTAGAGTTGATAGGAGGGATAAATGGAGGGAGAGAGGGCATTATCCGGGAGGGGGAATTGATGGAGGCCACCTTGGGAAAGGAGATGTAGGGTGTAAAGATGGAGGGTAGGGGGGACACAGCAGTGAAGACGTGGCAGGGGGCAGGGATGGGAGAGGAGAGGGGCAACCAGGGGTGAGGGGGATCAAGGCGGCGGGAGGCGTAGAGGATGCGGATATGTTCGAAAAATAGGAACAGATGGGGGAAAGGAATGATGTCATTGAGGATCCGTGTGGGGGACGGGTGGCGTATACAGAAGGCCAGGCTGAGTGCATGATGCTCAAGGATCTGGAGGGACTTATAGAACTTCGGGCTGGGCAGATATCCAGGTGGGACTGGCATAACAGAGGATGGGATGGATTAAGGATTTGTAGGTGTGGAGGATGGTAGAGGGGTGCAAACCCCATGTCTGGCCAGAGAAGGATTGATTTTCAAGAGCCACTGGTTACACTATGCAGCAAAAAGTTCAAGGTGATTCTGGAGAAGTCGTTGGGACTAATGGAGAGTAGGAGCGAGGGCGAGGAATGTGGTGTCATCAGCATATTGCAAGAGGTGTACTTGTGGGGGGAGAGGGGGTTGGGGCATATCTGCCGTGTACAGGAGGTAGAGGAGAGGGGAGAGAACAGAGCCCTGCGGCACACCTGCAGAGGGGTGGAAGGTGTGGGAATTGGCATTATGGATGGTAACATAGGAGGGGCCTTGGGAGAGGAAGGAGGGTATCATACGGATGTAGTTGATATGAAGAGGGTAGGTTTGGAGTTTAAACAGTAGACTGGGATGCCAGACACGGCCGTATGCCTTTTTGAGGTCGAGGGAGACAAGAATGGCAGAGCGACGGGAGTTAAGCTGGAGGGAGAGGAGACAAGTGAGGCAGAGGAGTTGGTTATTGGCAGAGAAGGAAGGTCGAAAGCCACATTGGGTGTTGGGGAGGAGGTGTTTTTGGCGGAGGTGGTGGTGGATGCGCCGGGAAAGGATGGATTCCGAGAGCTTGCTGAACACCGATGTGAGACAGATAGGAGGATAGGAAGAGGGATCAGATGGAGGCTTGTTGGGTTTGGAGAACATCAGGATACGGGAGGTTTTCCACAGGTCAGGATAGAAGCCAGTGGCAAGGATGACATTGTAGAGGGTGGCAAGGACTGAAAGGAAGGAGGGAGGGCAGTGTTTGAGGTGGTGGTAGGTAATGCAGTCGTGGCCGGGAGCAGTGTTGTGTTTAGTGCGGAGTGTGAGGCTAGTGTAGTGATGATGTGAGTGTTGAGTTTAGATGGTGGTGTGTGGCCCAAGTACTGGAAGCTAGGAGCAAGGGGAGGAACATAGGTATTTGTACAGTCCATGACGTCAGGGAAGAGGGAATAATCAAAGTGGGGAACATCTGGGATGGAAAAAACATCTGAGAGGTGAGAGGCAAAGTGGTTGGCCTTACTGAGGTTGTCAGGAAAGGGACGGTCATCAAGGAGGAGAGGGTACTGTGGGTGGGGCATTTCCCAGCATGGCGGAGGAAAGCAGACCAATACTTGGAAGAGTTTATTGGGAGCGTGGTGTGGAGTTGTGTACATGTCTGGCGCCAGGCACGGCGTTTCTTCACAGTAAGCAGGTTGCAGATGTGTCGTTGTAATAGCCGGTGGTGGGTAAGTGTATCCCGGTCACGAGTGCGGAGAAAAGAGCGGTGGAGGCGGCGGGACTCTCGAAGGAGAAGGACGGCGGGGCGGTGAGGGTGGATGGCTTTGGTGGGGATATGAGTGGCGACGGCGTCAGACAAGTTCTCGGGCAGGAAGGCAGCAGTGTGAGAGATGTCACCAGGAGATTGGAGGGGAAGGTCATGGCCGTCAACCTGGGTGTGAATGGAATTCCGGTAGGCATCCCAGTTGGCACTGGAGTAATCATGGGCAAGTTTAGGAGGGACGTCACTGGCTGCGCGAGAGGCAGGCGCTTAAGTACTCTATCGAGGGCACTGCTATTGGCCACTTTAACCACGTGTTCCACTGTGGCGCCCTCACACTAAAAGCGGGCCAGGAAGCGCGCGCCGGAACAGCATGCGGCACTGGGGTGCACAGACCTTTAGGGGTCTACGACGTCCATGACGTCTGGCGCGGATTCAAATTCCGCGGCGCTCGGTACCAGAGCACCAACTGGAAACTTTGTCTAAGTCGTCTTGTACCTTCATACAATCACTAAACGACGACAGCTTATCGTACAACACAGCATCGTCAGCAAACAACAAAAGAATGCTGCCCAACCTGTCCGCCAAATCATTTATGTATATAGATAACAACAGCGGTCCTGTCACGCTTCCCTCGAGCACTCCAAACGGTGCCCTGGTCAGTGGTGAGCACTCGCCGTCGAGGACAACGTACTGAGCTCTGTTATTTAAGAAGCCTTCGAGCCATTCTCACACAGTTTGCAATGGGGCACTGTGTCAAATTGTTTCCGGAAATCTACGAATATGGAATCTGTCTGTCGCCCCTCATCCATGGTTTGCAGTACATCACGTGAGAAAAGGACGACGTGAGCTTCGCACTTGCGATGCTTTCTAAATTCGAGCACATTTGTGAACAGAAGACGCTCCGTTTCAAGTAATTTTGTTATATTCGACTGAGAATACGTTCAAGAATCCTGTAGCAAAAGGATGTTATTTATATTGATTTGTAATTTTATGGGTCCGTTCTTTCACCCTTCTTATAAAAAGGAGTCCCCTCCGCTTGTTTCCAGCTGCTTGGGACTTTGCGCTGGGTGAGAAATTTGAGATAAATGCATGTTAAGTAATGGCCAATGCCGTAGGTAGTCTCTGTAAAATCGAACTGGGACTCCTTTTAGACCTTGTGACTTCCTTGTTTTCAACCCTTGCAGCTGCTTCTGTACATCAGTGAAGCCTATTACTCTGTCCTCTCTACGGGAACTTGTGCGACTTTCAGACGACGATATGTTTGTATGATCCTCCTGGCCGAATGATTTCTTAAAAGCTAAGTTTAAAACTTCGGTACTTTCTTTGACTTACGTGGCAAGGTTGATACACTAGACGGTCACAAAGTTAATGGGTAGAAGTCTTAGCCCCGTCGAGAGATTTTACGTGGGACTAGAATTTACTCAGGTTCTCGGAAAGATGGTGGTAGTTGTACGTTTTGCCCATCGGGCTTCTTACAGTTGCACGATGTTACTGTCTGTCATCATTTGACGGATTCAGTGACACTAGCGCTCTAAGCGGTGAGAAAGGAGGCAGCCAGGCGCGTCTTAACGATAACGTTGTTTTTTAATTATTTTCTATTCAATTAAGGAAACGGTTGCTACAATTGTGCGTTCCTTACGTTAGTAAATTACATATGATATGAATTATTATGAAACTCGTGTGAAACCAACCGAATTACGTTAATTCATTAACATAAGCTACAACTTATTTGTGAAGATGTACGTTCAAGTACGTACATATTTGAATGTTACTCCGCTAAACGCAAGGGAATATAAACGTGTATTTCGAGCATGTGAAGCCCATATTTCTCATGTTGTCTGTTGTTATTATCGTAATTACTCTCCTTGACACTTACGCAATTCTATGAAATCAAACGATTCGCCTATTCTTAAACTTCACTCGTCTCTCTAACGCACGAATAATTTTGTACATCTACTTACTTTTGCTTCAAAAACGAACGTGTTGATGTTCCTTGCCATTTGTGGTTCAAATTTAGCAACATTTGTAGAACTGGTTCCTTCTCTATTGGGAAACAGTTCTATTGCTTTTGATGATTTATTATCGCGTCTGAGGCATTTTATCTCAATCTACAGCTGTGGTGGCGTACTTCGTACATTAAGTAATGTAGGTGAAATCATGTTCCAAATTCACTGATTTGGCCTGAAGAGTAGCGCACAAAATTCGACTTTGTAGGGTGGACATATAATGTCTTTATGTAAAGGGTCAGATCTTCTGGTACTTGCTAACAATTTTTTGTTATTAAAGGAAAACATTATTCGCTAAATATATGCACGGTACAACAGAATCGTAAATAAACAGTTCTGTGACGTACTGTTTCGTACCTTCCAGGGTCCTTATGAAACTACAGGATGACAAATGTGGTGTGATTTTGTCGTTATTGCCGATTTCTATGTTAGTTAAGTTTCCCTACCTGGGGGTAATTACCGCTGAGGGACAAAATGAAATTTTCTGAGGAATGAAAACAAAAAGGGTTCGATTGTGTTCATCACGAATTTAAATTATTTTTAAAATATTATTTCTATTATTACTACTGAATTGTTTATGACTCTTTGCCGCACCTGTTGTATTGTGTGTGAGTCGACTGAGCTTCTGCAGTGGTTTCGCTTTGCAAGCTGCCTGCCACGCACGCGAAATCAACACGCAAATGACGAAACAAGCGATTCTTAGCTCAGGGAGAATCCAACACAATAATACAAATGTTAAACTGATAATTATTAATGTTGCTAAATGTCAAACCAGGTGAAGTTTCGTTACTCCCACAATACAATTTCATTCAGTTCGTATAGTTAGAAAGTATCCAGCTAACTTTCCAAATTAAAAGAAACGAAAGTGTAATGGCACCTCTATTATATCGGAAACAGCGTCATATTGAGACTGCAGTTCAGTGAGCTAGAGTCCTCTGATGATATTTTTCATTAAAGGGTGGCTTCATAAAAACTAGACTGAGGAAAAGTCATTTCAAAAGTAATTAATTTATTGTCTCTCAAACAATATTTTTCAAGTCGAAGTTGGATTGATTTACAATTACTATCGTCAAAAAATTTAAACCGAAATATACGTAGAAGTTTAAGATTTTTCTGGAGCACCTGCGTAATAACATGTAAATCGCCTCGCAAAAACTGCTCAACTCACAACAGCGACACATACTGGATGGCTTCGAGTTCTGATCCCAGTATGAGAGAAAACTAACGATAGAAATCAGTCACAAAATTACGAAAAAGACTCGCAAAGCGTCAGCTACGCAGTGCACAGACGACGCAAACGCGAGTCTTACTCAGAAAGAGTGAAAGGAGCGGGACGGTGCAGCAGTGCGCCGCAGAGCGACTTCCGAACGAGACACGCACCGCCGCCGTCCGCTCGCCCCAAAGTGCACTACTGACAACCTGCTCTGACATACTTCTCCATATTACGGCAAGCGGAGACGAAAATTACAGGGTTGCTACTGTGACAACTGAAAATATGCCTCTTTGGTGCTGCATGTAGCGAAAGATTGCAGAATTTTCTTCCCCAGTACTTGTTGTGTTTTTTGTCAACAGACTAAAAGTAGCCCGTGTCCTGGCCCTCACCTTACGATTGGCGGCATGATGTCTGGGCGTGTAAACGCAGTTCGCTTCCCATACCGTTCACAGAAAAATTGCGCTGTTCAGTTGTCCCCTTCCGCTTTTAGGACCACTTGTAAGCTTTTACTGAAACTCTCTGACGATCTCCTGTGATTTGCACTGCTTGAAAAGTATCTTTTAAAGGACACACAGTGGCTCACTCACACGACCACACGACTGCTGTCCATGGGAAATTCTCGTGGTAAACCTCTCGGATTTCTGCCATTGTCTTCCCAACACGTAACTCTCGCAGGTGGCACATCTCACCACATTCCAGTAACTGAGAGAAACAGGAGCTAAAATACGAGAATTTACAGACCCTGCTCTTCCATATGTATATATATATATATGACAAACTAGTGCTGCCACACTATTTAAAAAGATTGTAATACTAATTACATAGTTTTTCATGTACTAGCATTGGCCCTTGGCTCAATATAGTGAAGGCTACACCTTCTGGAAGGAATTTATCTATGTCATTGTCCTCAGCTAGTCCATCCACTACACACACACTTCGTGTTTTATACCATTAATCTATGAGAGTAAAATTCAGATATATGCTTAAAATATGCTTAAATATCACATGAAAAACCTCCGAGTTGTAGATAGTTTCGCAATAAACTACAACAGGCTTCATTATTCTCTTTGCAGCAGCTAAACGATCTAATTAAAACCCAACAATAACTACGGATATGATCTTTATATTGCTGTGAGTCCTACACTCTAGTGTTATTATTATTATTATTATTATTATTATTATTACTATTATTACTAAACACTGTCAGCCTGAATCCTTCTAATCGCTTTCATTTCCGGTGTAAAAGAGTCCAGAAGTGGAGTGATTTACTATGTATAGTTGATTTGAAATGGGGGTGCAGTATGTGGGTGAAGGCATGTGCTGCTAGGGACAGGACTGGTGCAGAGGAACCATGTCTTGTAACAAGTGACTACCCTCAATGCGAGTAGTTAGCTTTCATCCCTGAGAAGGACTTTAGGCAGCACTCGTGACGCTCTGGCAGCTGGTCCACCGTTCTATTAAAAATGTTATACCAGTTATCTTATTGACTCAGTAGTTTGTGGTTTAATGGAACACCTACAAAATTTAAATATTGTTTTTTATCATTTTAAAAATAAAACTGTTCAAAGAAGATTTTGTTTCATTCTAAAATTTTGTTAGTTGCTAATGCTGATGGGTACTAGCAGATATGTAATTGCTCTCAGGGGGTGATGGTCCCAGAAACCAGTGCACTAAATAGACGCTCTGTTGCAAAAACAGTGCTGCAGAGCAGTATAAACGTTAGTAACCTCACTCATCCGGTGTCGTATTCAGAGTGTTGCTTACTGGCCGCTTAGTGCGCTGCTATCTGTGTGGGTCACGAAAACGAGACGGAGTCTGTTCCGGCAATGCGATTGTGGGCCTTTAGTATGAATATTTGGGTGTCTTGTTGGCCGTTCCTACTGAGTCTAAATTAATTACACGTTTTCTTGATAGTGCCCTGTACGTAGCCTACACTGAAGTTACGATTACGTTGTGTTCAAAGAGCGAGATTTAAATGTCAGTGAGTTGTTTAAAAGGCCCATTTACAGAAGTATATACCTAGCTCACCTGCATTGGTTTGGAGCATTTATCAGTGATTATTTCAATCACACCATGCAAGGGTAAATTACAGTCGATTAAGTAATATCATTAAATGTCATTTAATTTAATATCATCCGAAGGAGTTAATCGTGTTCGCCACCAAGTTTATTTCGACCACGACTGATTCACTACAACCGTTAAGTGGCCGACCGTTGTATCGTTTAGACGGACTGCCATTGTCTCTATAAAGACACAGTCGATAAGGTCAAGTTTGTTAATAGCTACAAGATTTGAAACACTCCCATTACGTATGGACTCTCGAACTAGACGCTCGACATATTTTCGGAAAACTTGTCCAAAAGTACTTTACAAGACTTCCTGTCTGTGAAACGACAACGAATTCGTAGGTTCTGCCTGGGTTGATGGTTGTTTCCCTAGAATCTCGTGGAATCCCTATGGAACGCCCTCATCAAGCTACTGCTACTGACAGGACGGATGTACCATCAGGTAGTACCTACACCCACTCATCACAGAGAGCCCAGTTGGTCAGTCCTCCCGAAAAGTCTCAGAATCATAGTAACAGGGCATTAGTGTGTCATCACACTTCGATTGTAATCCAGAAAGCTGGGGAACAGTTGCTATGTTCACAAGGCACTGGTAGATATTGCTGGGTCTCTAAAAAGCGTCAAAAAACATTGTAATGCAACACTTCGTGTTGAAACTACTAATTCAACCAAAATATCTCAGCTCCTGGGATGTAAGCCCTTAGGTGACTACCCAATGGAGCGTGAGTTGCATAATACTCTTAAGTTTAGTACGGGCATGGTTATCTGCTCCAATCTAATGGAGGTAAACAATGCAGAGTTACGTGACGAGTGGAAAAATATGGGCGTCACGGAAGTACACAACTATGGCAAATTAGAAAAATCGGCAACATTCAATCTAACGTTTAGTATTGCGGAACTAACCGTACAAATCCTTGCAGGCTATATCCGTCTTAGGGCTCGCCTGTTTGTTTCTAGCCCAATATAATGATGCAGATGTCATGGTTTGGAAATACCACTATGGGATGTAATTGGAGGGCTACGCGTGGCAATTGTGGAGGCTCAGCTCGGGAATCAGACAATTCTTCTACACTTTGAAAAGTGTAAACTGCTCTGGGGATCACCCACCGTGGTGCAGAAAGTTTGAGTTTGCAACGAAGAAAGGAAAATTGAAAGCTGTACAACCCCCGCTTTTTGCTACGTATTTTGCATCAGCCCTTACGTGTGGTGTCTCCACACAAACTCAGACAACAGATTCAAGTACGAACACATGCACTTTTCAGTGTACCTGTGGGGGGAAAGATCCACTTGAAACTGAAGTCGCTCGGAAGCCCTCAACAATGTGCATACCACCTAAGATACATTCCACTACCCAACCTCACAATCCAATAAAGCTGTCCCCCCAACCCAGGCAACCACCTCCTCCCATGAGTAAAGGAAAACATCTTTCAAAAAGTAGTTCCAAGTCCAAGAAACCGGTTGTTAAACCTTCTGATCGTCGAGCTATCTCCTTCTCTGATGGGACTATGCTCTTGAGGATATGGACGTCCAGTAAAAAGAACCAGAGAGCAGGGAACCGGTTAGCATTCTCCCTGAGCTCTGCGGTAAATAAGCGCCTCTGAGGGAGAAAGGAAAGAACAATCACAGCTAAACACTGGCTTCCCAGGGACGTCATCCATTCTGCATGTGGGAACTGGAATAAGGTTTGTCTGCAGCTAGAAACACTGCTCCAGGACCTGATGAGATTGCTGCAGGGGAATTATTGATGGAACAAATGAATCTCATTATCGCCTAGGTAGGGATAAGCCAAAAAATATGCTACTTCCCCAATTAATCAGTCAAGATGGCATGGTAGGCTGACAGCAGTTATCAACATGGAAGGCAGAGACTCCCGATGATTCAGTGATTTCTGATCGAATGTTGATCAAAAGGAAACCTCGCACTAGCAGGTTTTGCATCTGTTATTAAATTATGGTTAGCTTGACGGTGGATCTTTGAAGCGGTGAGTGATAGAAGTGGTCCGTACAAGTCGCTAGTCTCCTTCCTCTAGGTGGTCAACCAGTAACTTACATCTTCGTTCTACCATTCTCTATAGAAAGGTCACGTCTCTGTCTCTGTCTCTCACTCTCTCTCTCTCTCTCTCTCTCTCTCTCTCTCTCTCTCTCTCTCTCTCTGGGACCAATGAGGTACTCTTGGTTTTCACGGACCTGTGTCTCTAACTTGCAGTTTATTTACTTTAGCCATTACTGATGCATTTTATATTGCACAAAAATTTTCTGAGTGCTGAGACCGGCTGACCTCAGTGGCCGAGCGGTTCTAGGCGCTTCAGTGTGGAATCGCACGATCGCTCCGGTCGCAGGTTCGAATTCTGCCTCGGGCATGGATGTGTGCGATGTCCTTAGATTAGTTTGGTTTAAGTAGTTCTAAGTTCTAGGGGACTGATGATCTCAGAAGTTAAGTCCCTTAGTGTTCAGAGTCATTTGTACCAATTGCAGAGACAAAATGTTCAGTGCTGTCGCAAGTTCTCAGAGGCTCAGGACCGCGGATGGCTAACAATCTTGAGAAGCTTACCTGTAGCTTTGAGTATTTTCAGGAAAAGCTGCTAGTTTTCTAGATTTCCACCACACTGTTATCTTCCACATCACCCCCCCCCCCTTCCGGTTTTAAATGTTTGCCAATGCAGCTGTGCCCAAAACTTGTTAAAGCACCAGTGCATCAAAGACATTTTGGTTCTGTGTGACATTGGAATTATGTGCTCAGTTGAAACTGTTGACGATACGCACCCATCAATTTTGCTGGTGTACTAAATCCGTACTTTGCATCATTGTCCCAGATTAAACTCATTTATTTATCTTGAAAATTTCCTTTACAACTAATTCTTACTTATCTTACATGAAATCATATTCTCTATTCATACATACCGATCGTTTGTAGCATGCACTCATTCCATCATTTTAAAGAATAATTAATTTCCTTTTACTCTTCAGACAGTTTCATATTTACTCCATTCCCACTCTCACAAAACTTATAACATCCAATACCATGACAAACTTTAATACTTCACAATAGTATATAAGAAAAATATTCACATCACGAGATGAAACTGGGAGTACAAAGTGCATAAAACTGCAAAAATAAATCTTCATTAAACACATCACAGAATTAAGTGGGCGTAAAAGGTATTTGTAAACTGTATAATTTGTATCGAGTAGTAATGAACGAAAACTACTGTTCATTCACACTCAAGGTAATACCATCATTCTATATGACAAATTCGATTGACATTGGGTATGGGTTGGCGTAAAGGTCTAAAGATGTAATATACATATTTTTCGAATTTTGCTTGTTAGTGCATTCACAACTCAGTTCTCCAGGAAACAGAACTGTACAATTATATTACTGTACAATTAACAAAGCAGTACAAACATTACCATGCCTGAAAAATCATCATACCATAGAAAAATTTACGTCAATTTGAGGCACAATTAATGCGTCACATCAGAAGCAGAGTATCGCTGTCTGGGTAAAAGCGGGTAGCGTTAGGGTAGGTAATCATTTTTCAGTGGAAGTCTGTTCATTTTAAAGTAGCAAATCTGATCAGTTTGACATACTGCAACGTGTTTGCGATACATGATCATCCACAGCATTGTGTTTTTCCTTACTCTGTTGCACATACACACATACTAATCAAATTTCTTTTACTCAATACGTAGGTGACCTAGATATGGCTAGAGAAATTCAAGTCTTTGATCTGATTACAACTGAGTGCACTGAAAATTTTACTTGCAGATATTAAATGATTTGACTAGTGTCTTTTGACGATGAATTACGTAGTGTCTTTTAGATAGTGAAGGGTTGCTGTCCAGCAGGATTTGATATTATGGGACATAGACAGTGATTATGCAAGGGAAGTGGTCAGAATTCTTTTCTTACACAGTTACAGTCTGAGTTCCTTCGTGTGACATTAGTGGTCTATTTTCCTTGCAACACGAAATACAGTCTCCCATGGTGTGTGAAACGTACAGTAAATAGTCAGCTGCGTACTTTAAGTGTTTTCTGGCTATGTAGACATAAATATATTATTCATAAAATTTCCAAACGTGACTGTGTTATGTGAGCTGCTCCGTTTTTTGGGTTATGGGTCTCGGCGAAACCGAAATGCGCTTCAGTCTCAAAGGGTGCAGGCTGAACACAGGATGAATGTAGATCTAGGTACCATCGATATAACTGTTGTCAGTTACGTAGCTGCGGTCGGAACGTACGAAAGCTCCAAGCAATGTTAGAGAAAACTGATGCTCAAATGGCTGTAGGCGCTGACAGCTGGCTAAAACCGGAGGTAAGTTCATCCCAAATATTTGTGAAGAACCTAACGGTGTTCAGAAAGGATAGGCTAAACACAGCTAGCAGAGGCGTGGTTGTAGCTGTTGGAAGTAGTTTATCTTGTAGGGAAATTGAAGTAAATAGTTCCCGTGAGTTCGTAAGGGTAGAGGTCATCCTTGCCAACCTGAATAAAATACACTCCTGGAAATGGAAAAAAGAACACATTGACACCGGTGTGTCAGACCCACCATACTTGCTCCGGACACTGCGAGAGGGCTGTACAAGCAATGATCACACGCATGGCACAGCGGACACACCAGGAACCGCGGTGTTGGCCGTCGAATGGCGCTAGCTGCGCAGCAATTGTGCACCGCCGCCGTCAGTGTCAGCCAGTTTGCCGTGGCATACGGAGCTCCATCGCAGTCTTTAACACTGGTAGCATGCCGCGACAGCGTGGACGTGAACCGTATGTGCAGTTGACGGACTTTGAGCGAGGGCGTATAGTGGGCATGCGGGAGGCCGGGTGGACGTACCGCCGAATTGCTCAACACGTGGGGCGTGAGGTCTCCACAGTACATCGATGTTGTCGCCAGTGGTCGGCGGAAGGTGCACGTGCCCGTCGACCTGGGACCGGACCGCAGCGACGCACGGATGCACGCCAAGACCGTAGGATCCTACGCAGTGCCGTAGGGGACCGCACCGCCACTTCCCAGCAAATTAGGGACACTGTTGCTCCTGGGGTATCGGCGAGGACCATTCGCAACCGTCTCCATGAAGCTGGGCTACGGTCCCGCACACCGTTAGGCCGTCTTCCGCTCACGCCCCAACATCGTGCAGCCCGCCTCCAGTGGTGTCGCGACAGGCGTGAATGGAGGGACGAATGGAGACGTGTCGTCTTCAGCGATGAGAGTCGCTTCTGCCTTGGTGCCAATGATGGTCGTATGCGTGTTTGGCGCCGTGCAGGTGAGCGCCACAATCAGGACTGCATACGACCGAGGCACACAGGGCCAACACCCGGCATCATGGTGTGGGGAGCGATCTCCTACACTGGCCGTACACCACTGGTGATCGTCGAGGGGACACTGAATAGTGCACGGTACATCCAAACCGTCATCGAACCCATCGTTCTACCATTCCTAGACCGGCAAGGGAACTTGCTGTTCCAACAGGACAATGCACGTCCGCATGTATCCCGTGCCACCCAACGTGCTCTAGAAGGTGTAAGTCAACTACCCTGGCCAGCAAAATCTCCGGATCTGTCCCCCATTGAGCATGTTTGGGACTGGATGAAGCGTCGTCTCACGCGGTCTGCACGTCCAGCACGAACGCTGGTCCAACTGAGGCGCCAGGTGGAAATGGCATGGCAAGCCGTTCCACAGGACTACATCCAGCATCTCTACGATCGTCTCCATGGGAGAATAGCAGCCTGCATTGCTGCGAAAGGTGGATATACACTGTACTAGTGCCGACATTGTGCATGCTCTGTTGCCTGTGTCTATGTGCCTGTGGTTCTGTCAGTGTGATCATGTGATGTATCTGACCCCAGGAATGTGTCAATAAAGTTTCCCCTTCCTGGGACAATGAATTCACGGTGTTCCTATTTCAATTTCCAGGAGTGTAATTACTGGATCCTTATACAGACCTCCCAACTCAGATTATGGAATTTCAGTAAGGTTCAAAGAAATCTTGAGTGTAATTTCAAATACGTACTCGACTCTACAATCATAATTGATGATGACTTGAATTTACCCTCGATATGTTAGGAAAATAAACGTTTAAATCCAGAGATCCGCATAAAGGAATCTACAGAAATTGTGCTAAACTCATTCTCTGAAAGTTATTTCGAGAAATTAGTCCATAAGCCCACTCGAATAGTAAACGGTTGTGAAAACACATTTGACCTCTTAGTAACAAATCAGCTAATAATTAACATCCAGAAGGATACAGGTACTAGTGAGCGCGGGATTTACTTGGAGAGACTAAACATTGTAATTCCCAAATCCTCCAAAAATAAACGAAACATACATCTATTGAAAAAACCAGATAAAAGTTCGCTTGACGCCTTCCTCAGAGACATTCTCTGCTCCTTCCAGATTAACAATGTAAGTGTAGACCAGATATGGCTTGAATTCAAAGAAATAGCATCGATAGCAGTTGATACATTTATACTAAGTAAAGAAACGACGGAGCTGATCCCTCCCATGGTATACAAAACAGTTTGGGACACAGTTGCAGTAACAACGAAAAAGCATGCAAACTTTAAACGAGCGCAAATTCCCCAAGATAGGCGATCTTTTACAGAAACTCGAAATTTAGCGCGAACTTTAATGCGAGATGCTTATAGTTTCCACAACGAAACCTTGTGTTCAAACCTGGCAGCAAACCCAAAGATGTAAAGTACACTGGCGGCTAGACACAATCAATGCTTTCTCAGGGCAATAGCAATGGATATACTATCGATGGCAGTGCTCCTAAAGCAGAGATACTAAAGAAAACCTTTCGAAATTCCCTAGCCAAGGAAAACAATACGGCTGGCCCCTGTGGCCGAACAGTTCTAGGCGTTTAAGTCCGGAACCGGACTGCTGCTACGGCTGCAGGTTCGAATCCTGCCTTGGGCATGGATGTGTATGATGTCCATACTTTAGTCAGGCTTAAGTAGTTCTGAATCAGGTGACTGACGACCTCCGATGTTACGTCCCATAGGGCTTAGAGCCATTTTAACCATTTATTGGAAAACAATACGTACAAATAACTGTCAGCACATACTCTTCCACCTCTGGGCAGGAAGTCAATGAGCAGAATGCACTTCCCGTCTCAGAACACCCTGCACATCACTTTCGTGGCCTACACAGTCGGTCTGAATTTCGTTTTCATCGCAGGTCCCCCGTGATGCCAGCGCGTTGACTGCTGCCTGGTTTCCGGGATCAAGTGAGGAATCCGCGTCTTACCGCCCGTGATGATCCTCTGGAGGAACTCGTTGCCGTCTTCGTGATAACCCTGCAGAAATGTCAGTGCCGCTCTGGAGCAGCGAATTGTCTGCTCGGGAGTCAGGTTTTTTGGCAGCCACCTGACACACACTTTCTCGAACAGTTGGTACTTAGTGACAATTTGTTCTCCCGTATGCGCTGCTGCATCAGCTCAACCAGGTGATCATTGATGAGGGATGGTCGTCCACTTCACTCTTCATCTTGGACACTTTGACGACCTTCGTAGAAAAGCCTGTAGACCTGACAAAGCATGGTGATGGATTTAGACGAACGCTGTGCTTTGTGCATTGAGGAGCCTTATCACTGACCGAAACTCGCAGGCGGCGGTAGAATGAGCAGGAGACGCCATTCCGGCGCACTGCTGCTGCCGTACTGGAACCTGTCTGGCCGACATTTGATTGTCACGTCATAGATCTGTTGCGCATGCGAAATTTTCCCGTTCCAAAACGTCTACTTTAAAGGAAACATCGGGAAAATCACTTTCTGGATATGCCCTGTATTATGATTTAGCAGTGATCTACCAATCTTTTAAAGTTATCTCTCAAATACCCTCACTTGCCATACATTACTTCACCTCAAAACTATTGTGACGACGCATAGCTTTTAATTTTACCCCCACTTTTGTTCATTCTAGTCGTCATTTTTCATCTCGGTTCTAAAATTCGTCATTCAGCCTTCTACCATTTCAGTTCCTCCTTTACTCATTGTGGGTTTCCTTCAGATTGGAGATCAGCCTGCAACAAGATCACAAGCGTAATTTGGCTCTCAGCACATACAAAATTTATTCCACACCTGTTCATTTTAACTTTTACATCTTTACATTTCCTATTCGTTTTGCTTATAGCTCTTTATGTATTCATTTTACCTTTTGTACCCTATCGCACTGTTATTTGCCTGTCTCCATATTCAGTGGCAAACCCAACATCTGTGAACACACCTTCTTCTAAGAGGGCCGTCCTCGTTTATTTCCTCCACTGTTTGAACTCTATATTACATCGACATCCTCTTTGTTCATTTTTTTCTGAGATTAACAATTCCTGCAGATACAGTAAATCTGTATACATCATACTCTCATTAACTCATAAAAAACTCGTTTCAGCGTGCTGAACTCACATACATCCATACAAAATCATTCTCAAATGGCAGCGTCTCCCTATGTCTGCTAAAACTCACTTTACAGCGTCTATATGCATCTGATGAAACCTAACTAGGCAACTTCCCTTTGAGTCTGCAAAAACCTTACTCACTGAGCACCCTGGCTTCTTGCTCAGCACATTATTACATATTGTGTGCCTACAAAAATTAACCTTCAATATGCATTTCTCCATCAGGGCACCTATGGCCAACGATCTGTCTGATGTTACTCTTTTTGTCCTGTTCCTTCCAATACCTACGAGCACGTTCCCCAGAAGGTTTTCGAACATTACATTCATGTAGAGACCCTTGAAATTTCGATATTGCAGGGCCTGTGATATTCCGAATTGAGACGCAATGCTCCCGGTTGACGACATATTGGGGTTCGGGGCTGGCCGTGGCCCATACGCAGATGGTAAGGCGACCGCTCGCTATAAGCGGGAAATCCGGTTTCGAGTTTCGGTCCGAAAAAAACCTTCATTGTCGTCATTCCATTATTCAGTTGATGGTTGTCTGTAATTGCAACTGCGAATGTATTTAATGTGTCCCGTTGAAACTGGCTTTCCTTAATCTCGTTGACATCCTCCTGTGTTAGTCCTGTGGATACCAGTGACAGAGCGTCTGCTACCATGTTTTCCTTCATGGGAATGTGCTCTGTATAAAATCTAAACCCCTTGCAAACATGTCCTCCAGCACAAGAGTTGTCCATGTGTCTGTTATGCTGTCATCAAGAACTCTGAAGCTTGTGGTCCGTATAGACCACTGTAATTTTTCCTGTCAGAAAGTACCTAAATTTATGAAAACCCACACAATGGCGAGAACTTCCAGCTTAGTCACGAGCAGTTATGCTGTGAGTTAGCCAGGACATGATTTCCAAATGAGATGATTCCAACCGCAGATCCCATTCTGCTTCTTGAAACAGATGTATGGTGAGACCTACTCTAGATTCATCTGTTGACATACAAATCTCTCATTTTAGGATTGGACAATATCGGTGATTTCATTAGTGCTGCCTCTGAACGTACAAAATTCCTCTTTCAACTTCAGTCCACGTCCACCAATTACTCTTTCCTATCAATCATCAAAGTTGTGGTGTGATTAGTTCGTGTGCTTGTTTTACAGAAAACTTTGAGTCCTAGAAAAGCTTTTATTTATTTCGTCTCAGGTACCCAATACTTTTCTGTGGCCTCTATGTTCTTCAGATCAGACCGGATTCTGTCTGTGGGTATTACGTATCCCAGGTAGCCGCCAACTTACGTCCAAATTTTGACTTTTATAAGTTTTGGGGTAAGTCCATGAACGCCAAAAGCTTACAGTAATTTCTGTGAAATTTCATCATGTTCTTCCTACATTTTTCCTGGAATCAGTATATAAACATGCATAGTAATCTTGCCTTTCAGCGTCTCTGAGATTTCAGCTCATAGTTCTGTGATGTATGCTGACGATCAGACGTTCAGGTAAAATGAAGGTTCCTTAAACTGGAAACAACGTCCGCAGCACAAGAAAACTGTGTAGATGATAAAGTTGTGTTTGCCAACAGCTAATCCACAGATCAGTTGATGTCAAAACACATACTCCATGGAAGTGCAGCAAGACTTCTTTTATTGTCTCTGGTCTGTCCTTTGCTGGCTCTGTTACGATATTTAGTTACCGGTAATTAAGCAAAACCCTCATAGATCCGTCTTTTCTCTTCATACACCATAGAGGTTTGTGTACCAGCTAACAGTTTGTTTTATTACCCCTTCTTCGTACATTTTCTTCACTTTGTTGTGGATATTTTGCTTTTATTTTACTCGCAGTTGGCAAGGCTTGACAAAAAACTTGGGAAGTTTCTTCACCATCTGTTTATATAAGACGGTCCCTAATGGTCATGTCTAGTCCAGTTCATGTATCCTCGGATTCAATATCTCATACTCCACCCCTACCTCTTCATAAACAGCCTGAGTTTCGTCCTTGTGGGATTCCTCTAACCTGAGTGCCATGACTGCCTTCTATGATTTCGGATGGTTTATATGTCGCTTCATACCACATCTTTGGAAAATGGCACTGGATCTTGCCTTCTCGATTCTACATAGCTTTGCCTTCATGATTTCTAATTTCAGTTGTTCTTGTTTTCCCTTGCACCAGTGTTCTTCTAAGAATGTGGGGGTAAATTATTCCTATGTCCTACCTTGTCCTGCAATCTTGCGAATTTTCGTCGCCGCTTTCTCTGTGAAGCAATCACAGACAAATCTAATTTTCAAAACAGGTGGCCAAGATTTTGATAACATATCGCGGAATTGTTTGTTCCACAACTACGGGTGTTGACGGTTCACGATATCCGGAAACGGTGAAAATTTCTGAACTAACACAAACTGCTTCCTCAGCTCCTCTTCGTCCATGCCACAAGATACCGTATCGGCAGTCGCAGTGGAAATTATTCATGGCTCAGAGCGTCGTGGCTCTTCTCTGACTTGGCATAACCTTTCGGTTAGATATCTTCCCGGTTGCGTTATTCTTCGCTCTGAATCGCTACATTATCTTGTCGCTTGTCTTTTGTCAAAAACTTAATCTTCTCTATTTCTATCGGTAGTGCTCCAATGTCTCCTTGCTCTGGCGGTTTGTGGTTTCCTGCACATTCGCATCAAGTGCTCGCTGACCGTCTTTCTCGTTTGCGTTGCTGGCCTCTGCTGCCTGCCTGCTTGGTCGTTTGGTGCTCGCACACTAGTATGCACAGTTTTCTTAAATCGCCTACTATATGCTCTGGTTGAATGTGCGTGATAATATTTCGTGTGAGTAGGACCCTAATTTTAAAGTTATTGATAAAACACTAGTGGGCGCAACGGATAACAAGACACATACACACAACCAACGCACTCAGTAACGGAGCGATAACCGCTAGTATTTTTTAAGGCCCACGCCCGTATTCCTACTGGCTTATCAAAAGGGGAAAAGGGGATTGATAGTTGATTTGGCATTATGTACTAAGCTAACAAGGAAAACCTCCAAAAAGGGGAGGGGCGCAGACTCTGAAGAGACGCCCCGGACCGCACGGCTGCCCCGCGCGCATTTAACAAGAGGTTTCTGGCTCTTGAAAGTATCGAGTTGAGCTTTGGGGGACGAGGGGTAATTTTCTGAAATTTCTAACCCTTTTTCTTAAGGTGACAGAAATTTTATTACAAGTTTAGATGTTATGATTGAACGTAATCTCTAATCACTGGTCCATACTACTGTCAGTGCTGACAAGTATTGAAATAGCTAATTGGTGTCGTATTATCAGCCTATTATTGGTCACAGCATGGCAAGGCTGAGGGGAATTCATGGTCACACACCAGGGCACAAACCTTACATGCGTCGTGCCTTTCCATGCTTCGACACGCCGAAGTACACCGAGAAGCACTGCGCGAAAGGCGCTACTACGTAAATTAAAATCAGAAGGGCGACCACACAGAGCTGAGACGCTGACCACTGTGGTGGTGGTGGTGGTGGTGGTGATGGTGATGTGGGCTTGAAGTCAGCGTCAGTCTGTGCTGCCCCTTTCACGGCCAGCAATTCCCACGTTTTCTGCCTCGGGTGAAGTTTCGTGATCCACTGTTCCTCTAATTTCTCCCTCAGATATTTCATCGCTGTCTTGTCCCTGATCTTTATTTATCGTGTTGGTTTCATCCTGAGACACTACTTCGTACAGTTCATTGTTAACTATTCCCTGAAGTGCTAAACTTCTCAACCTCGCTCCCGCAAACCGTGGCGTACCCTAAGAAAGATATTAAATTCTAAACGTACCTGACTTTTAAAGCAAACCTGATCACTTTTACACTACATTTGTCAATCATCACGTACACTCAAAAATTTGTTACTCTACTAACATGCAGCATACATGTACGCAAAACCAGTAATAGCCACTCCTAAATTTCAACGACAATTCTCCCTCTCGACAACACAGACACTACAAACCGAACAATCTCATTGAAAAAGTACATAAATGGTTACGTACCAGTACCCAAAACTACTATACATTTTGTGAATTTAATTGTTCTTAAGATAGTGACACGTATCCTTTTGTTGTGCATCCTAACTGCTGCATCATAACGTCGCACATCAATGAATCCTAGGGAGGTGTGGGCACAATATACCTGGTGACGTTCTAAAATCTGCATGTTGACACTCCAGGTTAGTGAACTGGAATCCGCGGAGGCGTCGCAAAGAAGTGCAAGGGTACCCTCCAAAATGAAATGGCAAGGAAACTTACGGCTGTTAAATCAAGCGCTAATTACAGTTACACGATTTATTCCAATAAAATAATTGGTAGACAAATGACATCATGTTGCAAAGTTATTATTCCCACCCACTCATAAACAAAACAAATTGCAACCTGTGGCAACATTAATAACAATACCTTGGCATACCTGGTGACAAAATTGTTAGGGAGGAAATATCATAATAATGATGAATTGTAATCATGAAGTACCGAATGACTGTCAACATGTTAATTGCAAACAGATCCTACGACAGAACGGTGTGTCGCACCTGTGATCAGAGGTGAACGAAACTGTTCTTTGGCGTTAAAATACAAGTCTCGACACTGACGCTCGAAGCAACCAGATTACTACAAGATGACTCTAATGTCTTTGAAGAAAGACCTAAAACTGCCCACCAAACTCAGGTTTCGCACTAGTCGCCTAATATAAATACTTCAACTGCAGACACAATCACTAACAAACGTTTTAAGGAATCCATGAACATTCTGGTTTCTGCTAACAAAATATTGAATCTGAAAAAAGGTATTTATTGCGTGTTGCTGCTCGTGGACTTTCAATACGATCAGAATTTCTTTGGATTTTCTGATTTCGAGACAATCTCATTGCCGATGCAGTTTAATCATCTCGCACTAAAGTCTGCACTAAGTTTGGAGCTTAAGTAAAAATCGAAGATCTTTTATTAATTTATTCTGTGTAAGTCCCTCAGTTGCCTCAGATACTATTTCTTTGAATTTAAGCCGCATATCATCCAAGTTTACATTGTTGGTTGGTAAGGAATGGAGGCTTTCTCGCAGGAAGGCTTGAAGCCTGATTTTTTAACAGATAAATTTTTCGTTTACTTTTATTGTATTTGGATGTTATCCGTCTCGTTAGAACTACCTTGTGATCACAGATCCCAGTGTACCTCATGGTGCTCCCTATTTGCTGACGATTATTTGTTGCTAAGAGGTCAAGTATGTTTTGGCTCAGTCGGATAGAGCGTCTGCCATGTAAGCAGGACATCCCGGGCTCGAGTCCCCGTCGGGGCGCACATTCTCAACTGTCCCCGTTGACATTTATTAACCCCTGTACGGAGCTTATGGACTGGATTTCATTGCAATTTCATTTCCACTTCTAGTGCTCTCCTGAACCAACTGCGCAAAATAACTTTCTGATGATGTTTTATACCTACCACAGGCAGTTAATACGCATTTTCGCTAACAAATCGCAGCACATCCAAGTCACCATCAACATATGTCGTTTGGACGGGTTGCCTATTTGTGATGAGACTGAAGTTATCTTTGAACTTTTCAGTAAGTGTCTCATATTAGTCGAGAGTGATAAAAGGAACCAATTATTAATTTATTCCTGCTGTTACGTGTAACCTCTACCCATACTAACTCATAGGCATTACACACTTCAGCTTTTCTACGGGATAAACTACTGCTAAAAGCATAAAAAGCGTCGCCTATGACTGAATTTAATATACGATTTCTAAACAGAGTTAGGCCCAACTTTCGGCAGGCTACGTACTATTTGACCCTCATTACTTTCTGTTAGTTCGTGGAACTCTTGTTCTTCCCCAGCTCACCTTTGACAGTTCTTCCCCAACGTAGCTTTGACAGTTTACAATTGCTGTGTTGATTGTTGCTCTGTCAGATGGTTCAATTTGCTCTGAACACTATGGGACTTAACATCGGATGTCATCAGTACCATAGAACTTAGAATTACTGAAACCTAACTAACCTAAGGACATCACACACATCCATGCCCGTGGCAGGATTCGAACCTGCGACCCCAGTGGTCGCGCGGTTCCAGACTGTAGCCCCTGGAAACGCTCGGCCGTCCTGGCCAGCCATACGTCATTAATATGACTTGCTTGAATTGTTATCTAGCGATCCGAGAAAACAAGTTTCCTAAGCACCCAATATTCGACGAGTAGGCAGGATACAACATTGGTTTTTCAAATGTTTGTGAAATCTTATGGGACTGCTAAGGTCATCAGTCCCTAAGCTTACACACTACTTAAACTAAATTATCCTAAAGACAAACACACACACACCCATGCCCAAGGGAGGATTCGAACCTCCGCCGGTACCAGCTGCACAGTCCACAACGTTGGTGATGAGGTAGTCAACGGATTCCATAGCGACAACCCAGGGCCTAACTGCAAGAGAATTCCTTGTGTGTTTTGCTGGCGCCTTAATTCTCCTTTGTCTTTCTCGTTCGTGGGGGTGTGTTTACTTGCTTCGTCAGTACGCCTTATAGTGTTTTTGCTAATTAGTGTCTTCAGGTTGGCGTCGTGGACATTTTGTTTGCTTTTGTACTTTTGCCTTGTCTGTTTATTGCATTTCTCTCTCAACTAATCCACTCCCTGCACAAGCGCCTTAGCTGCTAGCGGTAGATGCAGCCCTGCGTATGCAGATGTTTCAGTTTCAGAACCAACAAGTATCAACCCTGCTAAACACGGTGCAGCACCTACTGGTGAGTGCTGCGTACCCAGTGGAACAGAAAACTACATCTACAGCAGCTCCAAGTGCTTTACCGCCTTTTCGCCAGTTTCGTGAACAAGAGGAGGTATGGCTCAAGTGGTTGCAACAGTTTGAAGTCCATGTAAATGCTCACATCGTAGCAGGTACTGTGAAAGTCCATTATTTTTTGTCCACAGTAGGAAGTGCAGTGGTCCGCCTCCTTCAGAAACTCTTCCCTAACGCCACTCCGAGTGCACTGTCGTATGTACAGGTTGCAAACTCGCTAACCAACTATTATGACCAACAAGTGAATGTGATAGTAACCAGGTACCAATTCTTTCATTGCAAGAAACGCTCGGAACAAACACATCGCGAGCGGGTAACAGATTTGCAAGGAATGATGAGGAAATGCAAATTCAAATGTGCTTGTGGTGCTTTATGCGTGATGCGATCTTGTACATTGCAACAGATTTCAGACTAACAGAACAAATTTTGAAACAGTCTGAGAGATCATTTCAGCACATAGTGCAGATACTAGATTAGTACAACTCAGGGGCCGTGATGACTGATGTTTGAGCAGCCAGTAATTTGTCAAGTTGAGTCGCCCCTTGCTCGCGACCGGCCCACTAGGCAGTGGCAGCTAGCGCTCGCCGTGCCGCATCAACAGTTCTGCACACAGCGTAAACACGTTTCTACACAGGCGAAAAGAATTAAGTCATGCCATTGGTGCCATTCACGGCACAAACGCCAAGACTGCCCATCCTGACAAGCACAGTGTTATGTTTGTGGCAAGGAAGGTCACGTACAATCCGTATGTTTGCAACAGAACAAACATAAGAATTCTGCCCACTCACGAAAATGAAGACAGAAGGTCAATGTAATGAATGCCGTGTATTCAGTCTGTTGCAAGCATTAGCAAAACCAGCAAGCGAACAGTTTCTTCAGTGGTACGACAGTCCAACAAGCTTTCTGCTCATTTTCATATTACTGGAAAACATGCGAATTTTCAGTTGGATCTTGTGCCTCTGTTACATTGGTGAATCATAACACGTTTGAACCGTTCGGCTCCCCACGCCTATCTGAAACTAGTATGCACCTAAAGACACTTTCGCTCTCAGAAAATGTACTTTGCCTGTCATATATCGCTCGGATATGCAAACTGTGACTTTCGCTGTGCTTCAATCACACGATTGTACCTTGATTCGTTTGATTTGTTCGGCTTTAAAATTCAGGACAACGTGCTATGAGTGTCTACATTCAGCGCAAAAGACAGTATAGCTAACTTGCTGAAAGAATTCCCTGAACTCTTTTCTGAAATTTTAGGCAAGGCTAACAATTTTGTTACACATATTACAATCAAAGGCAATGCTCAGCTGAAATTTTGCCAGGCGAAAACTGTTTCTATTGCATTATGGGACAAAGTCAATGCTGAATTTAAAGAATTGCAAGATAACGGGGCTACTGCGCCCATACTGATTTTGCTGCCTAAACCTTCAGTTCACATTCGCATCCACGTTGACTTTAGGTATACCGTCAACTCACATACTGTGAGTGATACTTATCTATTGTCACGCTGAGAGAATGTCATGGACAGATTAGACGCTGGTCGCTACTTTTGAAAAACTGATTCAGTTCTTACCGACAAATCACTGCTCCATTGCATCGCTTGCGTCGCAAGAATGTTCCCTTTGTTTGGCCAGATGAGTGCCAAGTAGGTTTTCAAAACCTTAAAGATGGATTGCTCGGTGATCGCTGCTTAGTTCACTTTGATCCAGACAGGCCAGTTGTATTGCAAGTTGTCGCTTTCTCTTACGGAGTCGGTGCAGAGCTTTCGCACAGAATTGGTGATAAAGACAGGCCTATTGCTTTCGCATCAAAATTGTAGTCCAATGCTCGGTGTAACTAGTCGCGAATGGAGAAAGCGGATTTGGCTATTTTGTATGGAGTCACCAAATTCCAACACTATTTGTATGGAACAAAATTCTACTTTGTAACGGATCACAAGACTTTGCAGTCCTTGTTTCAACCAATGAAGCGGGTTCCCGTACGAACCGACCAACTATTGCACAGATGGGTTTAGTTGTCAATACCGGTACGAGATTGTGTATCGTCCGACAGCTCAAGATGATGATGCGGACGGACTTTCACGTCTTCCGAATGGGCCTCGTCTAGACTTTCACGCTTCTGGTGCATCTTGTTGTCACATTGATGCTCAGGATTCTGAATTGCTTCAATTATTTCCTCTGAACTATAGGAAAATTGCACAGACCACGGAAGATGATTCAGATTTGAACATTTTGCTAAAATACTTTCTTACATCTTCGCCTCGCTCTTTACAAAACATAAAGAACCCTGTTGTCCGCCTATACTTTCCGGTCTGCGTAGCCTCGCTATGCAGAAAGGTGTGATTCTTGTTCAAACTGACAACGGACAGCCACGTGTGTTGATCCCTAGAGAGCAGACAACGCCCGCATCTCGTGGTCGTGAAGTAGCGTTCTCGCTTCCCACGCCCGGGTTCCCAGGTTCGATTCCCGGCGGGATCAGGGATTTTCTCTGCCTCGTGATGGTTGGGTGTTGTGTGCTGTCCTTAGGTTAGTTAGGTTTAAGTAGTTCTAAGTTCTTGGGGACCGATGACCATAGATGTTAAATCCCATAGTGCTGAGAACCATTTGAACCATTTTTTTTTTTTTTTTTTTGAACAGACAGCGTCACAGTGCCACACATGTGCGGAAAATCAGTCCGCTCAAATGGGTCAAATGGCTCTGAGCAGTTTGGGACTTAACTTCGGAGGTCATCAGTTCCCTAGAACTTAGAACTACTTAAACCTAACTATCCTAAGGACATCACACACAACCATGCCCGAGGCAGGATTCGAACCACTCGGCCATCCCTACTGGCTCAGTCCACTCAACCATAAAAATTGCCTGTTTGTCCTCAGTCACAATCACCATGGCAACGAGTACACACACACGTTGCGGGACCTTTTTGGGACATTCGTTGGTTGAGTGTGGTAGACTCTTATAGCAAGATTGATTTTGCCGTGCCAATGAAATCGACAACGTCACGTAGCACAGTTCAGGCGTTGTTCCCTACTTTTGGCCTCGAAGGTTTACCTGAGGTCATAGTGTAGGACAACAGCTCTCATTTCACGTCAAATGAATGTGAAACATTCTGTGAGCGCAATGGCATACAGCACCTAACTGGTGCAGTGTTCCACCCACAGTCAAACGGCGAAACAGAACGTTTTGTCCACACCTTCAAGCAGCAGATGGCCAAACGTCGCACCGCACACACCAGGGATCAAGCATTACAACTGTTTCTCGTCCCCTATCGTTCGCACCCACGACATGGACCTTCGCCGGAGAAATCCCTTCACAACTGCCGCCTTTGGACAATGCTCCAGCTGTTGTACCCTCCTCAGCATCCGGCGCCGAAAGAAGGCCGCAACTATCGTTTCGCGCCGCTTGATATTGTGTTGTAAAAGGTTTTTAGCGGCAACAGACGGTGTGCGCGAGGTGAGATCGTTCGTCGACTTGGAGCATGCATGTACCTTACTTCAGGTCCCGATGGATTGAAGCGCCGACATCACAATCGAATTCGCCACTGTCATGTGCACGGCGATCCTTCTGTGGCTCTTCCCCCTGATTCACGGATCCCGAGGACAGCGCGGCCACAGCGTCCGCCGGAGGTGGTCATCACGACACCTCGGGACGACCCCACGGAGATGGAGCATTCGCCACCTCCGCCTCCTCTCGTCCTACCGATAGAGCTAGACCGATAGAATAGGCATTTTTATAGCAGCGACTTAGGAATTGTATTACTTCTCATGTATTACAATTTGTGTATACTGAAGGGATTTCTTGTTTGTCTGTCGCTCTTTGTTCGCGACACGTCTGTATCTCACAAATTTAAGTATTGTAATCTTTTCCTTTTGTAATAAACTTCGTTAATACGATTTGCTTAAATTATTGTCTAGCGATCCGAGAAAGCAGGTTTCCTATTCGACGAGTGGGCAGGATACAACAGATAGATTCATTCCTGAAACGCCTCTGTGCGCATTATAATCAGTGTAATCTTGTCTTGTCACTTACTATGGTAATAATACACAGGGGGGTAGAGTTATATTCCCTAAATCCTCATTTTGAAAATCGTTTGTTAAAAACGCAGCTTTCAAGCTATTCGTATTTACAGTAGCAAAGCTGTTGCAAAAGATTTCTGTGGCACAAGTTATCGATTGCTGGACGTATTACAGTCTTTGCTTGGTAAAATTGCGCTACGTGTGCTAAGTGATGCTTTGGACGTAGGGATTCCGTTTTTATCAGGTTTCAGTTTCTGAGACGGTTATCATCAGCATACGTGTCGACAGAGTGTATGTGCTGAAGTCAGTCAGGATGGACAAATGAGCGGGAAGCGGGGTGTCCAATGGTGTTAGGAGCAAACCTTCGAAAGAAAAGACTGTTTCCAGTCGCCTGTGGAGTTTTCATTTCTCCAAAACACTACGCCAAAGCAGTGCAGTAAACTCAAACTCGATACTGTAACAGCAGGCTGCTGAAGTAAAACTGAGTGGTGTCGCGCCCCCAAAGGGAGGAACCAGTGGACACGTGCGGTCGCGAACCCAACTGGCCGACGAGAGCGCGTTCTCCGGAGCGACGCGCTTTCACCAACCCGTCCGCCATGCCCCAAGTGACCGCTCCCCAGTCGTCCCATTGGTGGACAGAGGGTGCTTCAGTGGGCGTCCCCAGTCAGATGTGTTCAGACGTATCGTCCCCAGTCAGCGATACTACCGTGGGACGATGTTCACGTGGACTGAGCGTGGGTGTTACGCGAAACATCCCGTACTAAGGTAGCCCAGGCCCAGCCACTGCGTTACGAAAGAGGCAGTCCGTGTGTCATACGAAGGATAGCTAAAATGAAAAATTTAAAAATAAATTGGAAACCCGTGTCTCCTCTGATCATAACTGCTCACAACGCACCAGCTTTCAAGATAATGCAAGTTTCAGGCTAGAGCATCTAACAGATGAGCGAAATGCAATGAATGATAGTTCCATTGTATGGTCACTTTTATATACAAATGTATACCACAAAGCCGGTACTAATTTGTAGTTTACAACACGAAGCCCTTAAGCCCACACAGTCTGTATTAATTCACTGGCACAGCGGAAGCAGTTTTTAGTAGCCATTTTAAGTATTTCACCCAGACCTCGTACTGAAACTACACACGAATTGAATGGTTCTAATGTTTGCTCTTATATTCTGCTAGTCAACACTTCAACCCCCAACGGAATCCTAATCCCAGCACTAAATTGTGTGAAACCCCTCTCTCCTGATAAGCCAAATCCCAAATTTTGACTTTGATCCATGCAACTCTGTGTTTTCCCACTATGGGCCAGTTCCGTTCGCAAATTAAAAAATAAAATGTGAGGCAATTTGATAAAAGCAAATTAACCATATTCTTCAATGTCTGAAATCCTAAAATACGCTTTAAGATTCCAAAGTACCATATACTTGCCTCTTTACAATTCGCAGTTCCTCCCCACTCACTCAAGCATACTCAGGTTTACACACTCCCATGCACTTCATTACTCAGAATTGCAAAGAGCGTTCAATAAGTATCACAAGATTTCTTTTCCGGGTAATTCCGGTTGATAAAAATGCGGAATTTGTTGTGCGACATAGCAGAATATTCGCGCTTCAGCTCCTACATTTTCACGAAGTTCCTTCAGGTGGTGGCGTTATATGAAGATTTCAAACTGTCGAGAGCCGCGTGGTCTTGGGCGCCTTGTCGCGGTTCTCGAGTCAACCCCCCGGAGGTTAGAGTCCTCCCTCGAGCATAGGTGTGTGTTTTGTCTTTAGCGTAAGTTATTTTAATTTTGATTAAGTAGTGTGTAAGCTTAAGAACCGAAGACCTCAGCAGTTTGGCCCCATAGAACTTACCACAAATTCCCAATGCAAAATGTCACCTGTGACGGACATACATTCGAAGCAGAGAACTGTCAGTCAGTTTTCTTTCGTAGAAAATCAGAGTTGCAGATACCCATAGGCGGTTGCAGAACACCTACAAAGAACTAGTAATGAACAAAAAGCACTGAGACTCGTTGGGCGAGGCGTCTGTCACCATCGCAACACGCTCGCGCATGCCTGACCGATCTCCGGCGTGCCGGCCTGCCGCACACAGCTCTGACACCTGGACTGTTGTAACGTGAGGACACTGTCACTCGGGCTGATCCAAGGACCACACACAAAACACCTCGCTGCGCAACTGTAAGTCTCTGTCGGTAGTGCTGACGCTGTCGTCAGAAGACGACCATCTGTGAGGAATTACTTGCGCATTACAAGGCACATTGTGATAACTTTTTGTCGAACCTCGTCACAATGGATGAAACAAGTCTTAATCATTTCGATTTCGGGCGGCACACCATCTCACCCCCGAAGAAAAAGTTCAAAGCCGCCCCCTCATCCAGTGAAGCCATGGCGATACTCTTCTGGGACTCTCAAGGGGGTATTCTGTTTGATGTTCTCCCTCATGGACAACGATCAGCTCTGAAGTGTAGTGTGCTACCACTTGAAAAATTAACAATGGAATGCAGCCTCTTCTCCGCCACAAAGTTGCAAACGAACTTCTTTTCCCTGACAACGCGAGGTCCTACATGTGTTCGAGAGGAGCTCACAAGTCTTCATTACACTGTTCCTCCTCACCCATCTTACAGACTGGATCTCGCACCTTCCGACTTGCATCTGTTTGGCCCAATGAAGGATGCACTCCGCGGGACGCAGCACGTGGATGATGGGGAGGTTATTGGAGCAGCGAGACGCTGGGCTGCCACGCCCACCAGTAGAGTGGCACCATGCGGGGCATACGGGTCCTTCCAGTAATGTGGTGTACGGCCGTCGCATAGAAAGGTGATTGTGCTGAAAAACAGGCTGAATAACAGGGTTCTGCAGCCAAGAGAGTGGAGAATATGATGTATTTGAATCTTTAATAAATCCAACCTCCTTTCATCAAAAAATGTGCTGCATTACTTACTGAATGCTCCTCGTACATTGATTCTTAAGTCACATTCGTCCCACACTCAGAACCAGATTAAATATAATTGACATTATTTAAAACAGGTATTAATTTGAGTAAACGATATTTATTATGTAAAATTAGCTGTTTTCCAAAATAATGTTTTTCTGTGATATTTAATGTTGAGATCTACGATCCATTGTCCTCTCTGACTTCTATTCAATAAATATTAACTTCTGAGAAGTTGCTTATTAATGTAAGTGGTAAATTCTGTGTTTTATGTAATTTAGTACAACTCAAAAAGCAATTAAAAGAGAATAAGAAATTCATATTGTCATTATCAATCAGCATTAAAATATTTCCATGAGGTTTTATCTCATTTCGTCTACGAAAAGAACCATATTTAGTTTGTAATACTGAATATACACTCATCAGCCAGAACAGTTTGACCACCTACCTGCTATCGATTTAAATCCGTCCAGACGAAATCAGCGTCACCTGGGTAGAGTCATTGCTCGTCAGAAACACGGGTGTATCAGTATGTTGAATGAGCAAAGCGGGTGATTTGAGTTTCGCCGACGGCGTATTGTGATGCTCCAGAACCTCGGAACAAGCATTTCGGAAACTGCGCGAATTGGTAAAAGCACGACAAGTCGCCTTGAGTCAGGCGGCAACCCCTGTCGAACGTCGTAGGCTGGGCAGACTGGTAAAACAGGACAGGCGGAGAACTGTGGCGAAAGTAACGTCAGACTGGAATGCTGGGCACAGCACAAGTGTGTCTGAACACGCAGTGCACCCAACACTCCTAACAATGGGCCTCCGCAGCCGACTACCCGTGCAGGCGCCAAAGTGGACACCACGACTGAAATGGTCACGTGACCAAAGGCACTGGACGTTGACGCAGTGGCAGAGCGTTGCGTGGTCTGATGCCGATGGTAGGCACGAATCGGTCGACTTTCATTGTAACAGCTCCTTTACACCCGGGCTGTTGGAGTAGAAAAGCTGCCGACGGCTCCATCATGCTCTGGGGAACATTCGCAGGCCCATACATGGGTCCAGTGGAGTTCATGCAGGGCACTGCGACATTCCGATGTATCGTACACTGGTTGAAGACATCTTATACCCCTTCATGACGATCATGTTTCCTACGGCAGTGGTATTTTTCAGCAAGATAATGCGCCTTGTCGTAAGGCCAGGATTGTGATGGAGTAGTTTGAAAAACACAGTGGTGAGTTTCAATCGACATGCGACCTCCCCCCCCCCCCCCCCCACCTTCCAACATGTCAGATCTGAACCCAATCAAACACACTGGTTTTCGACAGAACGTGAAGTAAGAGCTCATCGCCCTCCCCCGGAATTTACGGGAATTAGACTATTTGTGTGTGCGGATGTGGTGCCAACTCCCTCCAAGACCCTATCGCTTCAGTGGCATTACGCGTCACCGCTGTTATCCGTGCCAAAGGTGGACATGCCGGCTATTAGGTAGGTCCTCATAACATAGGTGTTAGTGTCTACGATGAACCTTAACTCGTATTCAGAATAAAATTTTGTTATTCGGGGAAACAGATCTTGTTCTATGCTCGCAGTACTCAGCTATATCACAAATATGTCCCAGTAAGGATTGGAAAAGTAATGAAAAAACCAGCACCTCGGCTAACAGCAGAAACAACACAGCTCATGGAACTCAGACGCTGCACATCGGACATAAGAGCGGCGCCCCACGCGCGAAAGTCGAGTTGCTTACAAACAGAAGCGGAACAGAGTCAGTCAGGCTGTGAGAAATGCAAATCTCGGCCATGCCCATACATTAAGCGTCAAAAGAAACAGACCAGCTGTCCTGTGTGGACATGGTACAGGCAAAGGTGAAGCTACAGTTGACCCCATTGTCCCATATGAAGAACTGAATCGGTTCCTCAAATTACCTACAACCACACCTGAATGACAAACGAAACGGAGACTCGTTGATTATTGCATGGTGCCGGGCGACCGCTACGGTCGCGGGTTCGAATCCTGCCTCGGGCATGGATGTATGTGATGTCCTTAGGTTAGTTAGATTTAGGTAGTTCTAAGTTCTAGGGGACTGATGACCTCAGAAGTTAAGTCCCATAGTGCTCAGTGCAATTTAAACCATTTCATGGTGGTAAACGACTTTAGTCACAAAAAATCTATCCAGAGGATGGTATTTGCAATACCCTAAAATTCATCATAAGGATCAGTCAGATGTGCATCTACTGAGCACGAAAATGCCAACTTGCCCAGGCTACGTGATGTCACACCACGAGAGCTGGGCACCCACTGCTCGCCACCCACAGGCGAAAATTCACACTTCCGGTACAAAAGCACGCACTCTGGATAACACAGTAGCAAATCACTTTCATATCTCGATTCACATAACCAGCTGTCCTCATTCTTTTGACCAATGCCACTTCAGAAATTAATTTGCTCGAAAATGTAAACTATTATGTTCTAAAAAGGCAAAAGAAATCACATTAACATCATCTTTCCTCCTTGTCATAATCAGCAGTCGTCGATACGAAGCTTTTCTTTTTGGTCATGGGGAGACCATACTCTCGTACCGTTAGTAGTAAGCTTATAATCAATGTGAACAAGGTAATTTCATGGTATTTCTTAAACAGACGCACTATAATAGCATCCCGCGTGAAAATGATTTGCTCAAAATAACTTCTTCCCATTTCATTACGTAAAACATAGACAGTAGCGTTGCACTTTCGGAATCCGAACGCGTTGCTACGGCTGTTCGATGGGTCGTAAAACTACGGGAGCATCTCCATATAACAGGGACGAAGAATTCCTACACGGCGGCTCACTATGTCACTTCAAGGACTGACTGGCTTAATAGTCGCAAAACTCGGCTGGAAGACGTAGCCAGTTACACCATACGCCCTTATACCACCATATACGGAGTCACCGGCTAAATTGAGACGTTTCTCGGAGTATCTTGGGGTTCTTGCACCCATGTGTCTGATGAGCACTCAACGACGAGGGCAACATACTGGATCCTACAAATTAAGAAGTCTTCGAGTCGCTCACATATCCGTCAACCTATTTCATATGCTTCTACCTTCTTTAACCGCCTGGTAAACGCTTACCGGAAATCTAGGAATATCAAATGTGCCAGCTGCCCTTCATCCACAGTCCGCAGTATATCATGTGAGAAAAGGGGAACCAAAATTTCGGACTAGTGATTCTTTCTAAAAACGTGCTGATTCGCGGACATAAGTTTCTCGGTCTCAAGAAAATTTGTTGCAGTTGAATTGAGAATATGTTGAAAGATACCGCAGCAAACCGATCTTCTGTCTCATTTTGCGGACCCGTTCTTTTGCGCTACTTACAAACAGGAGTCGCCTGTGCTTTCTTCCAGTTGCTTGGTGCTTTGGCTGGGGGAGACACTCGCGATAATTCCAAGCTAAGCAAGGGAATAATGCCGGAGAGTTTTCTTTGAAAAATCCAACTGCAATTTCATGCAGACCTGGTGCCTCACATGCTTTCAACCATTCCAGTCGTTTCTCTACGCCACGGTTGCTTATTACTACGTCGTCTATATGGGTGCCTGTTCAATGCTCAAACGGCGGTATGTTTGAACGATTCTCCGGCGTGAACGGTTTCTTGAACGTTAAATTTAAAACTTCGTCTCTCGTGTCGTATCTCCACCGGCCTCACCAGGCTGGTCGAGAAGTGACTGGATGGAAGATTTTCTCTGGTTCTCTACCAGACCTTTTGCTAAGGTGTAACGGTGGTAGTAGTTGTATGCTTTGCGTGTAGATCTTTTCACAGACGTACGAATCTCTAGCCATCTTTACTTGCCGTTAATTTTGCGTATACTTGTGAACCGAGAGTGAAACAGAAATTGCTTTCTCAGCAGTTTACGAATCTCGTTATTTAAACATTGTAAGTCACTTCTGTCCTTAATCAAGATCACGGCTTAGCAGTCTGTTTAAAATTTCCGATAATTCCACTGCGCCCATCACACTGGAATTGGATGATGACGATTCACTGTCTGAGTGAGATGATAACACCTGCTTATCTGCTCCTCCTAGCAAACCACTCTCCTAGCCGTCTTGACTGATTTATTGGCTTTTGAAACCATAGTCTCTGAAACGACACAAAAACCCCCGTCTGCATGCTGGCGGTAGTAATTATGTCCGGCCTGTTTGTAGCTACAAAGTCTGAGATATTTCCATTGCATGTGGGCTCCCGAACTAGTTGCGCAAGACAGTTTCCAGAAAACGCATTCAAAATTCTTCTGTTGATCTCGGCACCTAGCGGATAAAACCTTTGCGCAAAATCAGTGGAAGGGCAAACAACCATAAGAACACCGATCTTACTCCTAGACCACGTGCACAATGCCTGTATTTGATATTGTCTTGAAGGATTCGTTTCGTCGCGGGAACCGGATCCTTGGTAGTTCTCTGGAAGGCTTAACGTCAGTGGGAAGTATCGTGTGAAAGAGTTAAACTTTTTGCTGACTTCTTTTATATATCATACATACACGATGACATGGCAGAAACTGACATAACAATCGGTAAAAATATTATTTAATTCCGCCCAAATTGATTTTATTTTCAACTGGTGACTGGTTTCGACTGCAGTTGTTTATCTGAGGTAAACCTGAACTGTGTAAAATAATGTTCCACACGGACATCCTGATCTGAACATGGATATGTAATCGAAAGCGCTCCCCATAGACAAGTAGAAGCAACATGGAATCTTTTAAGATCGACTTTATACCTATCAGTCCCTTACGTTCTATTCTAGACGACAGAACCTGTCATAGCATTGGGGCAACCAGGCATGCAACTGGTGTCCAGGATCTGTGAGTCTACCATCTTCAAAATTATTGTGCAGTTCACAGTTAAGTACCTGACAGAGGTTTCATCGAACCACCTACAATCAATTTCCCTACCCCCTCTTTTGATGCATTGTGGATGTGGGACAGCGACTGGTCAATTATTTACCTAGGAAAAATACGCGTTTCGAGTAGTTATTTCATTTGACAACTAATTTCGACATCTCAATAAAGCCATCTTCAGGACCCATACGCACTTCATGTGTTGTCAGGTCTTCGAAGGAAACACTGGAATGACGAATTCAGTGTATCCAGATACCGATAGTACGCTAGTATTGATGAATCTGATTGTACATGAAGGACATATGGGCCCTCAAGGGGGTATTACTGAGACCGGAACCAGTTGTCTAAATAAAAAACTTCTCAACACGTACGGATGTGTGGCGACTTCTCTTCGTAAAAATTTCTGTGCTGTTTACTATCGAACAGCACACGGGAAAAGTGAACATCTAAATCTCCCTGTCCCAGCTCTGATTCCTCGTATTTTATTACCTTCAATGTGAAGGTCCAAGCAATACAGTAAACCTGAAGTGAAGCATAGGAATCAAAAACTGGTATCACAGGAAAGGCCCAAAACAAAGATAGTAACAAGAGTCAGTCCTCTTATACATAACTCGGCATTGTGCCTTTTGTATTTAATTCCGATGCGATTTCTGTGTTTCATCGTCAATGTGAAGGTCCTAGGGTCGCAGTAACCCTGAAGGGAAGCATCGGAATCTAAAACTCGTCTCACAGGAAAAGCTCAAAACATAGACACCAAGAAGAGTCAGTCTTCTTGAACTTATGTCGGCATTGTGCCTTTTGCATTTAGTTCCCATGCAATTTCTGTGTTTCATCGTCAATGTGAAGGTCCAAGGGACACAGTGAACCAGAAGTGAAGCATTGGAATCAAAAATTGGTCTCACAGGTAAGGCTCAAAACATAGACAGTAAGAAGAGTCAGTCTTCTTGTACTTAAGTCGGCCTGTGCCATTTGTATTTAATTTCGATGCAATTTCTGTGTTTCATCGTCAATGTGAGGGCCAAGTCATACAGTAAACCTGAAGTGATGCATCGAAATCAAAAATCTGGTCTCACAGGAATGGCTCGAAACTTAGACAGTAAGAAGAGTCCGTCTTCTTGTACTTAAGTCGGCATTGTGCCATTTATATTTAATACCGATGCAATTTCTGTGTTTCATCGTCAACGTGATGGTCCAAAGGATACAATAAACCCAAAGTGCAGCATCGGAATCAAAAATTGGTCTCACAGGAAAGGCTCAAAACATAGACAGTAAGAAGAGTCAGTCTTCTTGTCCTTAAGTCGGCATTGTGAATTTTGTATTTAATTCCGATGCAATTCTTGTGTTTCATCGCAAATGAGAAGGTCCGAGGGATACATTTAACCTGAAGTGAAGCATCGAAATCTAAAACTGGTCTCACAGGAAAGGATCAAAACAAAGACACTAAGAATACTCAGTCTCCTTGTACTTAAGTCTGCATTCTGCCCTTTGTATTTCATTCCGATACAATTTCTGTGTTTCATCGTGAATGTGAAGGTCCAAGGGATACAATAAACCAACAGTTGTGGATCGGAAACTAAAACTGGTCTCACAGGAAACAGTTAAAACATAGTCAGTAAGAAGAGTCAATGTTGTAGTACTTAAGTTTTCATTGTGTCTTTTGTATTTAATTCCGTTGGAATATCGGTGTTTCATCGTCAATGTGAAGGTCCAAGTGATACAGTAAACATTAAGTGAAGCATCGGTTTCTAAAACTGGTCTCACAGGAAACGCTCAAAACATAGACAGTAAGGAAAGTCGGTATTCTTGTAGTTAAGTCGGCATTGTGCCTTTTGTATTTAATTCTGATGCAATTTCTGTGTTTCATCGACAATGAGAAGGTACAAGGGATACACTAAACCCGAAGTGAAGCATCTGAATCTATAACTGGTCTCACAGGAAAGGCTCAAAACATAACCTGTAAGAAGAGTCAGTCTTCTTGTACTTAAGTCGGCCATTGCCATTTGTATTTAATTTCGATGCAATTTCTGTGTTTCATCGTCAATGTGAAGGCCAAGTCATACAGTAAACCTGAAGTGATGCATCGAAATCTAAATCTGGTCTCACTGGAATGGCTCAAAACTTAGACAGTAAGAGGAGTTCGTCTTCTTGTACGTAAGTCGGCATTGTGCCTTTTGTATTTAATTCCGATGCAAATTCTGTTTTTCATCGTCTATGTGAAGGTTCAAGGGATACAGTAAACCTGAAGTGCAGCATCGGAATGAAAAATTGGTCTCACAGGAAAGGCTCAAAACGTAGACAGTAAGATGAGTCAGTCTTCTTGTGCTTAAGTCGGCATCGTGAATTTTGTATTTAATTCCGTCGCAATTTCTGTGTTTCATCGTCAATGTGAAGGTCCAAGGGATACATTAAACCTGAAGTGAAGCATCGGAAAATAAAACTGGTCTCACAGAAAAGGCTCAAAACATAGACAGTAAGAAAAGTCAGTCTTCTTGTTCTTAAGTCGGCATTGTGCCTTCTGTATTTAATTCCGATGCAATTTCTGTGTTTCATCGTCAATGTGAAGGTCCAAGGGACACAGTAAATATGAAGTGAAGCATCGGAATCATAAATTGGTCGCACAGGAAAGGCTCAAATCACATACAGTAAGAAGAGTCAGTCTTCTTGTACCTAAGACGGCATTGTGCGTTTTGTATTTAATTCCGACGCAATTTCTGTGTTTCATCGTCAATGTGAAGGTCCAAGGGATACAGTAAACCTGAAGTGAAGCATCGGAATCTAAAACTGGTCTCACAAGAAGGGCTCTAAGCATAGACAATAAGAAAAGTCAGTCTTCTTGTACTTAAGTCGGCATTGTGCATTTTGTATATAATTCCGATGCAATTTCTGTGTTTTATCGGCAATGTGTAAGTCCGAGGGATACAGTAATCCTGAAGTAAGCATCGGAATCTAAAACTGGTCTCACAGGAAGGGCTCAAAGCATAGACAATAAGAAGAGTCAGTCTTCTTGTACTTAAGTCGGCATTGTGCATTTTGTATATAATTCCGATGCAATTTCTGTGTTTTATCGTCAATGTGAAGGTCCAAGGGATACAGTAAACCTGAAGTGAAGCATCGGAATCTAACACTGTTCTCAAAGGAATGGCTCAAAACATAGACGATAGGAAGTGTCAGTCTTCTTGTACTTAAGTCGGCATTGTGCTCTTTGTATTTAATTCCGATGTAATAACTTTGTTTCATCGTCAATGTGAAAGTCCAAGGGATACAGTATACCTGAAGTGAAACATCAGAATCTAAAACTGGTCTTACAGGAAAGGCTCGAACATAGACAGTAAGAAGAGTCAGTGTTCTTGTACTTACGTCGGCATTGTACGTTTTGTATTTAATTCCGATGCAATTTCTGTGTTTCATCGTCAATGTGAAGGTCCAAGGGATACAGTAAATCTGAAGTGAAACTTCGGAATCTGTAACTAGTCCCATAGGAAGGACTCAAAC
Source organism: Schistocerca americana (assembly GCF_021461395.2). Classification (NCBI taxonomy): domain Eukaryota; kingdom Metazoa; phylum Arthropoda; class Insecta; order Orthoptera; family Acrididae; genus Schistocerca; species Schistocerca americana. The sequence continues at coordinate 644,899,225 of NC_060123.1, forward strand.
CACAGACAGAAAGAAAAGTCACGCTTCTAGTACTTAAGCAGGTATTGTACCTTTTGTATTTAATTCCGAAGCAATTTCTGTGTTTCCTCGTCTACGTGAAGGTCCAAGGGATACAGAATACCTGAAGTGAAGCATCGGAATCTAAAACTGGTCTCATAGGAAGGGCACAAACCATTGACAGTAAGAAGAGTCACTCTTCTAGTACGTAAACAGGTATTGTGCCCTTTGTATTTAATTCCGATGCAATTTCTGTGTTCCATCGTCAATGTAACGGGTCCAAGGGATATAGTGAACCTGAAGTGAAGCATCGGAATCTAAAACAGGTCTCACAGGAAGGACTCAAAACGTAGACAGTAAGAAGAGTCAGTGTTCTTGTACTTAAGTCGGCATTGTGCGTTTTGTATTTAATTCCGATGCAATTTCTGTGTCTCATCGTCAATGTGAAGGTCCAAGGGATACAGTAAGCCGGCAGTGAAGCAACAGAATCCAAAACTGGTCTCACAGGAAGTGCTCAAAGCATAGAAAATAAGAAGAATCAGACTTCTTGTACTTAAGTCGGCATTGTGCCTTTTGTATTTAATTCCAATGTAGTTTCTCTGTTTCATCGTCAATGGGATGGTCCAAGGCATACAGTAAACATGAAGTGAAGCATCGGAATCTAAAACTTGTCTCACAGGATAGGCTCAAAACATAGACAGTAGTATAAGTCAGTCTTCTTGTACTTGAATCGGCATGTGCACTTTGTATTTAATTCCGATGCAATTTCTGTGTTTCATCGTAAATGTGAAGATTCAAGGGAAACAGTAAACTTGAAGGGAAGCTTCGGAATCTTAAACTGGTCTCACTGGAAATTCTCAAAACGCAGACAGTAAGAAGAGTCAGTCTTCTTGTACTTAAGTCGGCATGTGCCTTTTGTATTTAATTCCGATTCAATTTCTGTGTTTCATCGTCAATGTGATTTCAAAATAATACAGTAAACCTGAAATGAAGCATCGGAATCCAAAACTGGTCTAGCAGGCAGGGCTCAAAACATAGACAGTAAGAAGAGGCAGTCTTCTTGTACTTAAGTCGGCAATGTGGCCTTTGTATTTAGTTCCGATGCAATTTCTATGTTTCATCGTTAATGTGAAGGTCCAACGGATACAGTAAACCTGAAATGAAGCATCGAAATCTAAAACAGGTCTCACAGGAGAGGCTCAAACATAGACAGTAAGAAGAGTCAGTCTCATTGTACTTAAGTCGGCATTTTGCCTTTTGTATTTAATTCCGATGCAATTTCTGTGTTTCATCGTCAATGCGAAGGTCCAAGGGATACAGTAAACCTGAGGTGAAGCATCGATATCTAAAACAGGTCTCACAGGAGGGGCTCAGACCATAGACAGTAAGAAAAGTTACTCTTCTTGTACTTAAGTCGGTATTGTGACTTTTGTATTTAAATCCGATGCAATTTCTGTGTGTCATCGTCAATGTGAAGGTCCATGGGATACAGTAAACCTGTAGTGAAGCATCGGAATCTAAAACTGGTCTCACAGGAAGGGCTCAAAACATAGTCAGTAAGAAGAGTCAGTGTTCTTGTGTTTGAGTCGGCATTGTATGTTTTGTGTTTAATTCCGATGCAATATCTGTATTTCTTCGTGAATGCGAAGGTCCAAGGGATAGAGTAAAACTGAAGTGAAGCATCGGATTCTAAAACTGGTCCCACAGAAAGGGCTCAAAGCATAGACAATAAGAAGAGTCAGTCTTCTTGTACTTATGTCGGCATAGTGCCTTTTGTATTTAATTCCGATGCTATATCTGTATTTCATCGTCAATATGGAGGTCCAAGGGATACAGTAAACCTGAAGTGAAGTATCGAAAAAAAACTGGTCTCACAGGAAGGGCTCAAAGCATAGACAATAAGAAGAGTCAGTCTTCTTGTACTTAAGTCGGCATTGTGCATTTTGTTTTTAATTCCGCTGCAATTTCTGTATTTCGTGGTCAATGCGAAGGTCCAAGGAATACAGTAAACCGAAGTAAAGCATCGGAATCTAAAGCTGGTCTCACGGGAACGGCTCAAAACATAGATAGTAAGTAGAGTCGGTGTTCTTGTACTTAAGTCGGCATTGTGCCTTTTGTATTTAATTCCGGTGCAATTTGTATGTTTTATCGTCAATGTGTAGGTCCGAGGGATACAGTAATCCTGAAGTAAGCATCGGAATCTAAAACTGGTCTCACAGGAAGGGCTCAAAGCATAGACAATAAGAAGAGTCAGTCTTCTTGTACTTAAGTCGGCATTGTGTCTTTTGTATATAATTCCAATGCAATTTCTGTGTTTCATCCTCAATGTGAAAGGCCAAGGGATACAGTAAATCTGAAGTGAAGCATCGGATTCTAAAACTGGTCCCACAGGAGAAGCTCCAAACATAGACAGTAGGGAGAGTCAGTCTTCTTGTACTTAAGTCGGCAATGTGCTCTTTGTATTTAATTCCGATGCAATTTCTGTGTTTCATCGTCCATGTGAAAGTCCAATGGATACAGCAAACCTGAAGTGAAGCATCGGTATCTAAAAGTGGCCTCACAGGAAAGGCTCAAAACATAGACTGTAGGAAGAGTCTTTCTTCTTGTACTTAAGTCGGGATTGTGCAATTTGTATTTCATTTCGATACTATTTCTGTGTTTCATAGTCAATGTGAAGGTCCAATGGATTCTGTAAACCTGAAGTGTAGCATCGTAATCTCTAAACTGGTCTCATACGAAGTCTCAAATCATAGACATTAACAAGGGTCAGTCTTCATGTACGTAAGTCAACATTGTGGCTTTTGTATTTATTTCCGATGTAATTTCTGTGTTTCATCGCCAATGTGAGGGTCCAATGGATTCTGTAATCCTGAAATGTAGCATCGGAATCTCTAAACTGGTCTCATACGAAAGGCTCAAATCATAGACATTAACAAGAGTCAGTCTTCACGTACGTAAGACATTATTGTCTCTTATGTATTTAATTTCGATGTATTTTCTGTGTTTCATCGTCAATGTGAAGGTCCAAGGGATACGGTATACCCGAAGTGAGGCATCGGAATCTAAAACTGGTCTCACAGGAAGGGCTCAAGGCATAGACAATAAGAAGAGTGAGTCTTCTTGTACTTAAGTTGGCATTGTGCATTTTGTTTTTAAGTCTGATGAAATTTCTGTGTTTCATCGTCCATGTGAGGGTCCAAGGGTTACAGTAAACATGAAGTGAAGCATCGGAAACCAAAATTGGGCACACGGGAAAGGATCAAATCATAGACAGTATGTAGAGTCAGTCTTCTTGTACTTAAGTCGGCATTTAGCCTTTTGTATTTAATTCCAATGCAATATATGTGTTTCATCATCAATGTGAAGGGCCAAGGGATACAGTTAAACTGAAGTGAAGCATCGGAATCTAATGCTGGTCTCACAGGAAAGGCTGAAAGCATTGACATTAGGAAGAGTGAGTCTTCTTGTACATAAGTTGGCATTGTGCCCTTTGAATATAATTCCGATGCAATTTGTATGTTTCATCGTCCATGTGAAGGTCCAAGGGATACAGTAATCCTGAAGTTAAGTATCGGAGTCTAAAAGTGGTTTCACAGGAAAAACTCAAAACATAGACAGTACAAGAGACACTCTTCTTGTACTTACGTCAGAATTGTGCCTTTTGTAATTAATTCCGATGCAATTTCTCTGTATCATCGTCAATCTGAAGGTCCGAGGGATACAGTAAGTCTGAAGTGAAGCATCGGACTCTAAAGCTGGTCGCACAGGAAGGGCTCAAAACATAGATTGTAAGAAGATTCAGTCTACTTGTACTTATGTCGGTATTGTGCCTTTGTAATTAATTCCGATGCAATTTCTTTGTATCTTCGTCAATGTGAAGGTGCAAGGGATACAGTAAACCTGAAGTGAAGCATCGGAATCTAAAACTGGTCTCACAGGAAAGGCTCCGAACACAGATTGTAAGAAGAGTTAGTTGTGTTGTACCTAAGTAGGCATTGTGCATTTTTGTATTTAATTCCGATGCATTTTCATTCATCGTCAAGGTGTAGGAACAAGGGATATAGTAAACCTGAAGTGAAGCATCGGAATATAAAACTGGTTTCACAGGAAAGGCCAAAAATATAGACAGTGAGAAGCGTCAGTCTTCATTTACTTGAGTCGGCATTGTGCGTTTTGTACTACATTCCGATGCATTTTCTGTGTTTCATCGTCAATGTGAACGTCCGAGGGATGCAGTAAACCGGACGTGAAGCATCAGAATTTAAAACTGGTCTCACAGGAAAGGCTCAAATCATAGACAGTAAGAAGAGTCAGTCTTCTTGTACTTAAGTCAGCATTGTGCCATTTGTATTTAATTCCGATGCAAGTTTTGCGTGTCGTAGTCAATGTGAAGGTCCAAGGGATGCAGTAAACCTGAAGGGAAGCATCGGAATCAAAAACTGGTCTCACAGGTAGGGCTCAAAACATAGACAATAAGAAGATTCTGTCTTCTTGTACTTATGAGGGCATTGGTAATTTGGTATTTAATTCCGATACAATATCTGTGTTTCATCGTCAATGTGAAGCACCAAGTTATACAGTAAACCCGAAGTGAAGCATCGGATTCTAAAACCGATCTCACATGAAATGCTCAAAACATAGATAGTAAGAAGAGTCAGTCTTCTTGTACTTATGTCGTCGTTGTGCGTATTGTATTTAATTTTGATTCAATTTCTGAGTTTCTTCCTCAATGCGAAAGTCCAAGGGGTATATTATACCTGAAGTGAAGCATCGGAATGTAAAATTGGTCACACAGGAAAGGCTCAAAACATAGACTGCAAGAAGAGTCAGTCTTCTTGTACTTAAGTAGGCATTCTGGCTTTTGTATTTAATTCCAATGCAATATATGTGTTTCATCGTCAATGGGAAGGTCCAAGGGATACAGTAAATCTGAAGTGATGAATCGGATTCCAATACTGATCTCGCAGGAAGGGCTCAAAGCATAGACAGTAAGAAGAGTCAGTCTTCAAGTACTTAAATGGGCATTGTGCCTTTTGTATTTAATTCCAATGCAATATATGTGTTTCATCGTCAATGTGAAGGTCCAAGGGATACAGTAAACCTGAAGTGAAGCATCTGAATGTAAAACTGGCCTCACAGGAAAGCCCCAGAACATAGACAAGAAGTAGAGGCAGTCTTCTTGTAGTTAAGTCGGCATTGACACATTTGTATTTAATTCCGATACATTTTCTGTGTTTCAACGTCAATGAGAAGGTCCAAGGGATACAGTAATCCTGAAGCGAAGCATCGGAATCTAAAACTGGTCTCACAGGAAAGGCCCAGAACATAGACAGTAAGTAGAGTCAGTCCTCTTGTACTTATGTCGGTATAGTGCCTTTTGTATATAATTCCGATGCAATTTCTGTGTTTCATCGTCAATGTGAAGGTCCAAGGGATACTGTAAACCTGAAGTGAAGCATCGGAATCTAAAACTGGTCTCACAGGAAGGTATCAAACATAGACAATAAGAAGAGTCAGTCTTCGTGTGCTTAAGTCGGCATTGTGCATTTTGTATTTAATTCCGTTGCAATTTCTGTGTTTCATCGTCAATGTGAAAGTCCAAGGGATACAGTAAATCTGAGGTGAAGCATCGGAATCCAAAAGAGGTCTCACGGGAAAGGCTCAAAACATAGACAGTAAGTAGAGTCAGTCCTCATTTACTTATGTCGGCATAGTGCATTTTGTATTTAATTCCGGTGCACTATCTGTATTTCATCGTCATTGTGAAGGTCCAAGGCATACAGTAAACCCGAAGTGAAGCATCGGAATCTAAACCTGGTCGCACACGAAAGGCTCAATCATAGAAAGTAAGTAGAGTCAGTTCTTATATACATAAGTCGGCATTCTGCCCATTGTATATAATTCTGATGCAATTTCTGTGCTTCCTCCTCAATGTGAAGGTCCAAGTGGTACAGTAAATCTGAACTGAAGCATCGGAATCAAAAATTGGTCACACTGCAAAGGCTCAAAGCATAGCCAGTAAGAAGAGTCAGCCTTCTTGTACTTCAGTCGGCATCATGCCTTTTGTAATTAATTCCGATGCAATTTCTGAGTTTCATCATCAAGGTGAAGCTCCAAGCGATACAGTAAACCTGAAGTGAAGCATCGGAATCTTAAACTGGTCTCACAGGAAAGGCCCAAATCATAGTATGTTGATTCAGTCTTCTTGTACTAAAGTCGGCATTATGCCTCTTGTATTTAATTCCAATGCAATATACGTGTTTTATCTTCAATTTGAAGGTCCAAGGGATACAGTAAACCTGAAGTAAAGCATCGGAATCTAAAACAGGTCTCACAGGAAAGGATCAGAACGTAGATAGTAAGAAGAGTCAGTCTTCCTGTACTTAAGTTTGCATTAAGCCCTTTAAATTTAATTTTGATGCAATTTCTGTGTTTCATCGTGCATGTGAAGGCAAAGGGATACAGTAAACCTGAAGTGATGCATCGAAATCGAAATCTGGTCTCACAGGAAAGGCCCAAAACAGAGACAGTAAGAAGAGTCAATCTTCTTGTACATAAGTCGGCATTGTGCCTTTTGTATTTAATTCCGAAGTCATATCTGTGTTTCATCGTAAATGTGAAGCTCCAAGGGATACAGTAAACCTGAAGTGAAACATCGGAATTAAAAAGTGGTCTCACAGGAGAGGCTCAAAATATAGACAGTAAAAAGATTCAGTGTTCTTGCACTTAAGTCGGAATTGTGCCTTTTTTACTTAATTCCGATGCAACTTCTGACTTTCGTTGTCAATGAGAAGGTCCAAGCATTACAGTAAATCTTACCTGAAGCATCGGATTCTATAACTTGTCTCACAGGAAGAGCTCAAACATAGACTGTATGAAGAGTCGGTCTACTTGTACTTAAGTCGACATTGTGCCTTTTGTATTTAATTCCGATGCAATTTCTGTGTTTCATCGTCAACGTGAAGATCCAAGGGAAACAGTAAACCTGAATTGAAGCATTGGAATCTAAAACTGGTGTCTCTGGAAAGACTCAAAACATAGCCAGTAAGAACAGTCAGGCCTCCTGTACTTAACCCTTAAATGCATGATTTTTTATTTCAAGCTGTAAAAATTACCATGTTTAGTTTATAGTGCCTACATTTCGGAAAAAATATTGAAAATTTTTTAAAATTAAATTAACAAGGCACTATTGTTTAAAATCGCTTTGTAGCTGATCAGCTACATTTTGAGTTAACACCTTACGAGCCACAATAGATGTCCTTATTTTGCTCCCTCAATTTTGACCAAATCTCTCGTCATTTAATTGTTGATTATGATTAAATACTTTGTATAGGAAGGGAAAAATCCTAAAATAATAAATAGGACATTAATGTTGTAAATATTGAGCATTTGTTGTATATTTTATACACTTTTATATATGAACAATAAGGTATCTAGTTCCAACAGGTTTGTACCCAAGCATGTGATAATCACTTTACATGAAAAGTTTGAAAACAGTTCTTTTGTTTGTGCAAACACAATGCAACTGCACATTTATTACACTGAACCCAGGAAAATCCCTTGCATCCTGGCATTTTGCACCTCTGTCTCACTTGCAAGTACGAGGGCAGGTGACCTACTTGATCCAGCCTTACATCTTGTGGAGGTACATGTGCTGTGGGCCCCTTTGTCTTCTTAGCTTGTATTTGGTTTTCGAGTTCATTACTTGGCCTTCCACGTTTTGCTGAAGTTTGACCTGAGCGACACAAACAGTGAGCAATTTCCATTCGAAATTCGGAGAGTTTCATAGTTCTCCTAATCCCTTTGGTTTCTGCTACTCTCCTATACAACAGCCAGGAATTGACTACTCCCATGTCCAGGAGATGGTAAAACAATCTTATATACCATTTTCGACTTTTCACAAGAATTTTATGTCGACCCATTATGCTGTCAAGAAGGTCAACACGTCCCATATGTTTATTGTAGAGCTTAATTATTTGTGGACAAGGTATTGTTATTCTTGACTTTGTTTTTTTGTCATACCTCCCTGCTTCATGAATAGGCTGCTGTCCAGCAAGTGTAGAAAGCAACATCACACTCTTGTTATCTTTCCACACTACATTTGATATGTCTACACCATCCACTGTTGCGACGCGCTCTACTGATGCACCTCGTGCCATTTTCTTCAGCTCAGCTTCTGAAGGGAGCTTGCAGTCTGGCACTCTGTTTCTTCTGACTGTCCCAAGTGAGTAAATTCCTTGTTTATGTAACCATACAAGCGGTGGCAGATTTGTGTAATAATTGTCACAGTACAGTTTGTGGTTCATATTTCTTGGTAGTATCCTACTAAGTCGAACTACAACATTTGCACTTGCTCCCAAGTCTTCCTCCCCAGTCACTCTTTTTTCTGGTTCATTTTCATCTCCAGTGAAAATCTCAAAATCGTAGGCATAACCAGATATGCCACTAATAACAAATAATTTGTATCCATATTTATGAGGCTTGTTTGGCATGTATTGTTTCAAATAACTTCTAGCCTTTGTTGAACATATCTGTTCATCAACAGAAACACACTCCTCAACATGTATTGTTTGAAACCGAGATCTCATCAATTCTATTATGGGTCTTATCTTGAAGAGTCTATCATGACCTTTTTCACCCCTGGGTATCATTGCACTGTTGTCATTGAAGTGAAGAAACTTACGTATTTGCTCATACTGATTCACTGTCATTGTTGTCTTGATCAGATGAGTACCAGTAACTTCTCCCCAGTAATCCCTCGTATTAGGTACATGAACTATTGACATTACGAGACAGATGCCTATAAATTTTTTTATGTCATCACAGGATAAATCTATTGGTCTATCAGGATTACACTGCACACTGTATCTATGAGACTCTTCGACAATTAGATCAAACAGTTTAGATGGAAATATATGTTTGAAGAATTGGTATGGAGTATTTAAGTTTATTACTTCTTCTGGTAACGAAGTATTGCCATGAAATTTTGACTGCAGTTCGGGAATAATCAACTGTTTATCTTTCCAAACCACACTCCTGCTGTTTTTGGTAACATTTTTGCTGCTGCATGGCAGTTTCAGAGCATTATCAGACAACTGTGACGTCGATTCCTTCATTATAACATCAGATTGTCTTGTTCCAGAAACATCTTCAGTCCTAATTACTGGTACTTGACTTTCTTCGTCACTACTGTCACTATCACAATCAACAGATTCTGGAGCAACATATGTCTCATCTTGAATGGAATCGTCAGAGAAACACTCAAGATCGTCATCACTGCTTAGTGGAATCTCTAACCATTCCATAAGCATTTCTTCTTGACTCTTTCGAGACATTTTTACGTCAGCGCCTGAAATGCAATAAATGAAAAATGTAGGTGATAAGCTACGTACACAAAAACAGGCCTCATTTCAAATCTATCGCAAAGACACTCGAATTAACTGTTTACACCATATCTACTTACGTTTTCAAAATGAAAAAGTAATTTTCAAACCCAGAAATCAGTGCACAAACACCAAAAACACAACTCAACTTTCCGCCAAAACACACACTTGGCAGTATGTCCACACAGCTCACTGTCGAACTGCTTCAGCTCGTCCTGCCATCTATGATCGCTATGAAGAACTACTAGAAACTGCAGCGGAGTGTATACACTCAGCTACATAACGAATTTGATCGAAAATGTTTCTCCATATGGAATAAATCGAAGAAATGAGGTCTGTAGCTTATCAGCTACAGTATGAATTAAAGGGTTAAGTCGGCATTGTTCCTTTTGTATGTAATTCCGATGCAATATCTGTGTTTCATCGTCAATGTGAAGGTCCAAGGGATACAGTAAACCTGAAGTGAAGTATCGGAATCTAAAACTGGTCTCACAGGAAGGCTCAAAACATCGGCAGTTATAAGAGTCAGTCTTCCTGTATAGAAGTCGGCATTGTGTCTTTTGTATTTAATTCCGATGTAATTTCTGTGTTTCATCGTTAATGTGAAGGTCAAAGGGATACAGTAATCCTGAAGTGAAGCATCGGAATCTGAGACTGGTCTCACAGGAAAAGGCTAAATCTTAGACAGAAAGTAGAGTCAGTCGTCTTCAACTTATGTCGGCATTGTGCCCATTGTATTTAATTCTGATGCAATTTCTGTGTTCCTTCCTCAATGTGAAGGTCCAAGTGGTCAGGTAAATCTGAAGTGAAGCATCGCAATCAAAAATAGGTCATACTGGAAAGGCTCAAAACATAGACAGTAAGAAGAGTCAGTCATCTTGTACTTAAATCGGCGTTACGCATAGTGTATTTAATTCCGATGCAATTTCTGTATTTCATCGTCAATATGTTGATCCAAAGGATACAGCAAACCTCAAGTGAAGCATCGGAATCTAAAAGTGGTCTCACAGGAACGGGTCCAAACGTAGACAGTATGTAGAGTCAGTCTTCATTTACTTAATTCGGCATTGTGCCTTTTGTATTTAATTCTAACGCAATGTAAGTGTTTCATCGTCAATGTGAAGGTCCAAGGAATACAGTAAACCTGAAGTGAAGTATCGGAATCTAAAACTGGTCTCACAGGAAAGGCTAGAAACATTGACAGTAGGAAGAGTGAGTCTTCTTGTACTTAAGTTGGCATCGTGCACGTTGAATGTAATTCCGATGCAATTTCTGTGTTTCATCGTCCATGTGAACGTCCAGGGGATACAGTAAAATTGTAGTTAAGCATCGGAATCCGAAAGTGGTCTCACAGGAAAGACTCAAACCATAGACAGTACAAAGAGTCAATCTTCTTGTACTTACGTCTGAATTGTGCCTTTTGTAATTAATTCCAATGCAATTTCAATGTTTCATCGTCAATGTGAAGGTCCGAGGGATACAGTAAATTTGAAGTGAAGCATCGGATTCTAAAGCTGGTCTCACAGGTAGGGCTGAAAACATAGATAGTAAGAGGATTCAGTCCACTTGTACTTATGTCGGCATTGTGCATTTGGTGTTTAATTCCGATTCTATTTCTTAGATTCATCGTCAATGTGTAGGTCCAAGGGATACGGTAAACCTGAATAGAAGCATCGGAATCTAATACTGGTCTCACAGGAAAGGCTCCATCTTAGACAGTAAGTACAGTCAGTCATCTTGTTCCGAAGTCGGCATTATGCCTTTTGTATTTAATTCAAATGCAATATATGTGTTTCATCGTCAATGTGAAGGTCCAAGGGATACAGTAAACCTGAAGTAAAGCATCGGAATCTAAAGCTGGTCTCACAGGAAAGGCTCAAAACATAGACAGTAGGAAGAGTCAGTCTTCTTGTGCTTAAATTGGCATTGTGAGCTTCGAATTTAATTCCAATGCAATTTCTGTGTTTCATCGTCAATGAGAAGGTCCATGGGATACAGTAAACCTGAAGTGAAGCAGCAGAATCTAAAACTGGTCTCACAGGAAAGGCTCAATACATAGAGAGTAGGAAGAGTCAGTCTTCATGTACTTAAGTCAGCTTTGTGCCATTTGTATTTAATTCCGATGCATTTTCTGTGTTTCATCGTCAACGTGAAGGACCAAGGGAAACAGTAATCCTGAAGAGAAACAACGGAATCTAAAACTGGTGTCACAGGAAAGAGTCAAAACATAGACAGTAAGAACAGTCAGTCTACCTGAGTTTAAGTCGGCATTGTGCCTTTTGTATTTAATTCCGATGTAATTTCTTAGTTTCACCGTCACTGTCAAGGTCCAATTGATACAGTAAACCTGAAGTTAAGCATCGGAATCTAAAACTGGTCTCACAGGAAAGGCTCAAAGCATAGACAGTAGGAAGAGTCAGTCTACTTGTACAGAAGTCGGCATTGTGTCTTTTGTATTTAACTCCGATGTAATTTCTGTGTTTCATCGTCAATGTGAAGGTCAAAGGGATACAGTAATCCTGAAGTGAAGCATCGGAATCTAAAACTGGTCTCACAGGAAACGCTCAGAACATATACAGTAGGAAGAGTTACTTTTCTTGTACTTATGGCGGCATTGTGCATTTTGTATTTATTTCCAATGAAATTTCTGTGTTTCATTGTCATGGAGAAGGACCAAGGTATGTAGCAAACCTGATGTGAAGCATCAGAAAATAAAACTGGATTCCCAGGAAAGGCACAAAATATAGACAGTAATAATAGTCAGTCTTCTAGTACTTAAGTCGGCATTGTGACATTTGTATTTAATTCCGATACATTTTCAGTGTTTCATCGTCCATGTGAAGGTCCAAGGGATACAGTAAACCTGAAGTGAAGCATCAGAATCTAAAACTGGTGTCACAGGTAGGGCTCCAAACATAGACTGTAAGGAGAGTCAGTCTTCTTGTACTTAAGTCATCATTGTGCCTTTTGTATTCAATTCCGATGCAATTTCTGTGTTTCATCGTCAATGTGAGGGTCCAAGGGATACAGTAAACCAGAAGTGAGGCATCGCAATCTAAAACTGGTCTCACAGGAATGGCTCAAACATAGACAGTAAGAAGAGTCGGGCTTCTTGTATATAAGTCGGCATTGTGCCTTTTGTATTGTACTCTAATGCAATTCCTTAGTTTCATCGTCAATGTGAAGGTCGAATGGGATACAGTAATTCTGAAGTGAAGCATCGGAATCTAAAACTGGTCTCACAGGAAAGGCCCAATCTTAGACAGTAAGTAGAGTCAGTCGTCATCTACTTAAGTCGGCATTGTGCCCATTGTATTTAATTCAGATGCAATTTCTGTGTTTCTTCCTCAATGTGAAGGTCCAAGTGGTACAGTAAATCTGTAGTGAAGCACCAAAATCTAAAATTGGTCACACTGGAAATGCTCAAAGCAGAGACAATAAGCAGAGTCAGTCTTCATGTACTTAAGCCGGCATTAAGGCTTTTGAATTTAATTCCGATGCAATTTCTGTGTTTCATCGTCAATGTGAAGCTCCAAGGGATACAGTAAACCTGAAGTGAAGCATCGGAATCTGAAACTGGTCTTACAGGAAAGGCTCGAGAAATAGACAATAGGAAGAGTCAGTCTTCTTGTGCTTAAGTTGGCATTGTGCCCATTGAATTTAATTCCAATGCAATTTCTGTGTTTCATCGTCCATGTGAGGGTCTTAGGGATACAATAAACCTGAAGTGAAACATCGGAATTTAAAAGTGGTCTCACAGGAGAGGCTCAAAACGTAGACAGTTAAAACAGTGTCTTCTTGTACTTAAGTCGGAATTGTGCCTTTTGTACTTAATTCCGATGCAATTTCTGTCTTTCGTCGTCAATGTGAAGGTCCAAGCATTACTGTAAATCTGAACTGAAGCATCGGAATCTAAAACTGGTCTCACAGGAAGGGCTCAAATCATAGATTGTAAGAAGAGTCGGTCTACTTGTACTTAAGTCGGCATTGTGCCTTTTGTATTTAATTCCGATGCAATTTCTGTGTTTCATCGTCAACGTGAAGGACCAAGGGAAACAGTAATCCTGAAGTGAAGCATCGGAATCTAAAACTGCTCTCACAGGAAAGACTCAAACATAAACAGTAAGAACAGTCAGTCTACCTGTACTTAAGTCGGCATTATGCCTTTTGTATTTAATTCCGATGCAATTTCTTAGTTTTACCGTCACTGTGAAGGTCCAATTGATACAGTTAACCTGAAGTTAAGCATCGGAATCTAAAACTGGTCTCACAGGAAAGGCTCAAAACATAGACAGTAAGAAGAGCCAGTCTTCTTGTACAGAAGTCGGCATTGTGTCTTTTGTATTTAAGTCCGATGTAGTTTCTGTGTTCCATCGTCAATGTGAAGGTCAAAGGGATACAGTAATCCTGAAGTGAAGCATTAGGATGAAAAACTGGTCTCACAGGAATGGCTCAGATCATAGACAGTAAGAGGAGTCAGTCTTCTTGTACATAAGTCAGCATTGTGCCACTTGTATTTAATTCCGACGCAATTTCAGTGTTTCATCGTCAATGTGAAGCTCCAAGGGATACAGTAAACCTGAAGTGAAGCATCGGAATCTAAAACTGGTCCCACAGGAAAGACTCAAAGCATAGACAATATGTAGATTCGGTCTTCTTGTACTTAAGTCGCCATTGTGCCTTTTGTATTTAATTCCAAAGCAATATATGTGTTTCATCGTCAATGTGAATGTCCAAGGGATACAGTAAACCTGAAGAGAAGTATCGGAATCTAAAACTAGTCTCACAGGAAAGGCTGAGAGCATAGACAGTATGTAGAGTCAGTCTTCTAGTACTTTAGTTTACATTGTGCCTTTTGTATTTAATTCCGATGCATTTTCTGTGTTTCATCGTCAATGTGAACGTCCATGGGATACAGTAAACCTGAAATGAAGCATCGGAATCCAAAACTGGTCTCACAGGAAAAGCTCAATCTTAGACAGTAAGTAGAGTAAGTCGTCCTCTACTTAAGTCGGCATTGTGCCCATTGTATTTAATTCTACTGCAATTTCTGTGTTTCTTCCTCAATGTGAAGGTCCAAGTGGTAAGGTAAATCTGAAGTTAAGAATCGGAAGCAAAAATTGGTCACACTGGAAAGGCTCAAATCATAGTCAGTATGTAGAGTCAGTCTTGTTGTACTTAAGTCGGCATTGAGCCTTTTGTATTTTATTTCAATGCAATTTATGTGTTTCATGGTCAATGTGAAGGGCCAAGGGATACAGTAAACCTGAAGTGAAGCATCGGAATCTAATACTGGTCTCACAGGAAAAGCTGAAAACATTGACATTAGGAAGGGTGAGTCTTCTTGTACATGAGTTGGCTTCGTGCCCTTTGAATTTAATTCCGTTGCAATTTCTATGTTTCATCGTCCATGTGAAGGTCCATGGAATACAGTAAACCTGAAGTCAAGCATCGGAATCTAAATGTGGTCTCACAGTAAAGACTCAAAACATAGACCGTACAAGAATTAATCTTCTTGTACGTACGTTGGTATTGTGCCTTTTGTAATTAATTCAGATGCAATTTCTGCGTATCATCGTCAATGTGAAGGTCCGAGGGATACAGTGAGTCTGTAGTGAAGCATCGAATTCTAAAGCTGGTCTCACAGGAAGGGCTCAAAGCATAGATTGGAAGAAGATTCAGTCTACTTGTACATAAGTCGTCATTGTGCCTTTTGTAGTTAATTCCGATGCAATTTCTTTGTTTCATCGTCAATGTGAAGGTCCAAGGGATACAGTAAACCTGAAGTGAAGCATCGGAATCTAAAACTGGTCTCACAGGAAAGGCTCAGAACACAGACAGTAAGTAGAGTTAGTTTTCTTGTACTTCAATTGGCGTTGTGCATTTTTGTATTTAATTCCGATGCATTTTCATTCATCGTCAATTGATGGACGAAGGGATATAGTAAACCTGAAGTGAAGGATCGGAAAATAAAACTGGTTTCACAGGAAAGGCCCAAAATATAGTCAGTAAGAAGCGCCAGTCTTCATTTACTTGAGTCGGCATTGTGCCTTTGTATTTAATTCCGATGCATTTTCTGTGTTTCATCGTCAATGTGAACGTCCGAGGGATGCAGTAAACCGGAAGTGAAGCATCGGAATCTAAAACAGGTCCCACAGGAAAGGCTCAAAGCATAGACAGTAAGAAGAGTCATTCTACTTGTACTTAAAATAGCATTGTGCCTTTTGTATTTAATTCCGATGCCATTTCTGCGTTTCATCGTCAATGTGAAGGTCCAAGGAATACAGTAAACCTGAAGTGAAGAATCAGAATCTATAACTGGTCTCAAAGGAAAGGCTCAAAACATAGACAGTAAGAAGAGTCAGTCCTTCTGTACTCAAGTCGGACATGAGCATTTTGTATTTACTTCCGATGCAATTTCTTAGTTTCATCTTCAATGTGAATGTACAAGGGATAGAGTAAACCTGAAGTGAAGAATCTGAATCTAAAACTGGTCTCACGGGTAAGGCACATAACATAGACAGTAATTTGAGTTAGTTTTCTTGTACTTAAGTTGGCATTCTGCCTTTTGTATTTTACTCCGATGCAATTCCTTTCATTGTGAAAGTGAAGGACCTGGGGATATAGTAAACCTGAAGTGAATCATCGGAAAATAAAACTGGTTTCACAGGCAAGGCCTTACATATAGATAGTAAGAAGCGTCAGTCTTCTTGTACTTAGGTCGGCATAGTGCCTTTTGTATCTAATTCCGACGCAATACCTGTGTTTCATCGTCAAGGTCAAGGTCCAAGCGTTACAGTAAACCTGAAGTGAAGAATCGGATAATAAAATTGGATCCACAGGAAAGGGCCAAAGTATAGACAGTAAGAATAGTCAGTTTTCGTGTACTTAAGACGGCATTGTGCCTTTTATATTTAATTCCGAAGCATTTTCTGTGTTTCATCGTGAATGTGAAGGTCCTAAGGATACAGTAAACATGAAGTGAAGCATCGGAATCTAAAACTGGTCTCACAGGAAAACCTTAAAGTATAGCCTGTAAGAAGAGTCAGTCTTGTTGTACGTAAGTCAGCTTTGTGCCCTTTGTATTTATTTTCGATGCAATTTCTGTGTCCCATCGTAAATGTGAAGGTCTAAGGGATTCAGTAAAATTGAAGTGATGCATTGGAATCTAAATCAGGTCTCACACGAAAGGCTCAAAACGTAGACAGTAAGAAGAGTCAGTCATCTTGCACTTCAGTGGTCATTGTGCGTATTGTAATTTATTCCGATACAATTTCATTGTCTCATCATCAATGTGAAGCTCCAAGGGATACAGTAATCCTGAAGTGACGCATCGGAATCTAAAACTGGTCTCACAGGAAGGGCTCCAAGCATAGACAGTATGTAGAGTCAGTCTTTTTGTACTTAAGTCGGCATTGTGCCTTTTGTATTTAGTTCCAATGCAATATATGTGTTTCATCGTCAATGTGAAGGTCCAAGGGATACAGTAAACATGAAGTTAAGCATCGGAATCTAAAAGTGGTCTCACAGGAAAGACTCAAAACGTAGCCAGTACAAAAAGTCAATCTTCTTGTACTTACGTCAGAAATGTGCCTTTTGTATTTAATTCCGATGCAATTTCTGTGTTTCACGTCAATGTGAAGCTCCAAGGGAAACGGTAAATCTGAAGTGTAGCATCGGATTCTAAAACTGGTCTCACAGGAAGGGCTCAAAACATAGACAGTAAGAAGTGTCATTGTACTTGTACTTAATCTGGCATTGTGCCTTTTGTATTTAATTCTGATGCAAGTTCTGTGTTTCATCGTCAATGTAAGGGTCCAAGGGATTCAGTAAACCTGAAGTGAAGCATCGCAAACTAAAAATGGTCTCACAGGAATGACTCAAAACATAGACAGTAGGAAGAGACATTTTTCTTGTACATAAGTCGGCACTGTGTCTTTTGTATTTAATTCCGATGCAATTTCAGTGTTCCTTTGTCAATGTGAAAGTCCAAGGGATACAGTAAACCTGAAGTGAAGCATTGGAATTTAAAACTGGTCTCACACGAGAGGCTCAAAACATAGACAGTAAGAAGAGTCACTCTTCTTGTACTTAACACGGCATTGTGCGTTTTGTGTTTAATGGCGTGGCAATTGCTGTGTTTCATCGTCAATGTGAAGGTCCAAGGGATACAGTAAACCTAAAGTGAAGCATCGGTTCTAAAACTGGTCTCACAGAAAAGGCTCAGATCATAGACAGTAAGAGGAGTCAGTCTTCTTCTACATAAGTCAGCATTGTGCATTTTGTATTTAATTCCGCCGCAATTTCAGAGTTTCATCGTCAATGTGAAGGTCCAAGGGCTACAGTAAAAATGAAAATTAGCGTTGGAATCTAAAACTGTTCGCACAGGAATGGCTGAAATCATAGACAATATGAAGTGTCAGTCTTCTTGTACTTAAGACAGCATTGTGCATATTGTATTTAATTGCGTTGCAATTTCTGTGCTTCATCGTCAATGTGATGGTCCAAGGGATACATTAAACCTGAAGTGAAGCATCGGATTCTAAAACTGGTCTCACAGGAAAGGCTCAAAACAGACAGTAAGAAGAGTCAGGCTTGATGTACTTAAGTCGGCATTGTGCCTTTTGTATT
The DNA here is from genome assembly GCF_021461395.2 of Schistocerca americana. NCBI lineage: Eukaryota > Metazoa > Arthropoda > Insecta > Orthoptera > Acrididae > Schistocerca > Schistocerca americana. The sequence continues at coordinate 644,917,236 of NC_060123.1, forward strand.
TAATTCCGAAGCAATATCTTGGTTTCATCGTCAATGTGAAGGTCCAACGGATACAGTAAACCTGAAGTGAGGCGAGGGAACCTAAAACTTTTCTCACACGAATGGCTCAGATCGTAGACAGTAAGAAAGGTCACTCTTCTTGTACTTAAGTCGGCATTGTGCGTTTTGCATTTCATTCCGACGCATTTTCCGTGTTTCATCGTCAATGTGAACGGCCAAGGGATACAGTAAACCTGAAGTGATGCGTCGGAATCTAAAACTGGTCTCTCAGGAAAGGCTCAATCTTAGACAGTAAGTAGAGTCAGTCGTCTTCTACTTAAGTCGGCATTATGCCTTTTGTATTCAATTCCGATGCAATTTCTGTGTTTCATCGTCAATGTGAAGCTAAAAGGGATACAGTAAACCTGAAGTGAAGCGTCGGAATCTAAAACTGGTCTCTCAGGAAAGGCTCAAACATAGACAGTATGTAGAGTCAGTCTTCTTGTACTTAAGTCGGCATTGTGCCTTTTGTATTTAATTCCAATGCCATGTATGTGTTTCATCATCAATGTGAAGCCCAAGGGATACAGTAAACCTGAAGTGAAGCATCGAAATCTAAAACTGGTCTCACAGGAAAGGCTCAAAACATAGACAGCAAGAAGAGTGACTCTTCTTGTACTAAAGTTGTCATTGTGCCCTTTGAATTAAATTCCAATGCAATTTCTGTGTTTACTCGTCCTTGTGAAGCTCTAAGTGATACAGTAAACATGAAATTAAACATCGGAATCAAAAATTGGTCTCACAGGAAAGACTCATAACGTAGACAGTACAAAGAGTCAATCTTCTTGTACTTACATCGGAATTCTGCCTTTTGTATTTAATTCCGATGCAATTTCCGTGTTTCATCGTCAATGTGATGGTCCAAGGGATACAGTAAATCTGAAGTGAAGCATCGGATTCTAAAACTGGTCTCACAGGAAGGGCTCAAAACATAGACAGTAGGAAGAGTCATTCTACTTGTACTTAAACTAGCATTGTGCCTTTTGTATTTAATTCCGATGCCATTTCTGCGTTTCATCGACAATGTGAAGGTCCAAGGGATACAGTAAACCTGAAATGAAGCAATAGAATCTATAACTGGTCTCACAGGAAACGCTCAAAACATAGACAGTAAGAAGAGTCAGTCTTTGTGTACTTAAGTCGGCCATGTGCATTTTGTATTTAATTCCGATCCAATTTCTTGGTTTCATCGTCATTGTGAATGTCCAAGGGATACAGTACTCCTGAAGTGATCCATCGGAATCTAAAACTGGTCTCACAGGAAAGACTCTAAGCATAGCCAGTATGTAGAGACCGTCCTCTTGTACTTAAGTTGGCATTCTGCCTATTGTATCTAATTCCGATGCAATTTCTGTGTTTAACGTCAATGTGATGGTCCAAGGGATACAGTAAACATGAAGTGAAACATCGGAATCCAAAACTGTGGTCACAGGTAAGGCCTGTAACACAGACAGTAAAAAGAGTCAGTCTTCTTGTACTTAAGTCGGCATTGTGCCTTTTGTATTTAATTCCGAGGAAATTTCTGTGTTCCATCGTCAAATCCAAGGTCCTAGAAATACAGTGAACATGAAGTGAAGCATCAGAATCGAAGACTGGGCTCACAGGAAAACCTTAAAGTATAGACTGTAAGAAGAGTCAGTCTTCTTGTACGTAAGTCAGCTTTGTGCCTTTTGTTTTTAATTTCGATGCAATTTCTGTGTCCCATCGTAAATGTGAAGGTCTAACGGATTCAGTAAACCTGAAGTGATGCATCGGAATCTAAATCAGGTCTCACACGAAAGGCTCAATACGTAGAAACTAAGAAGAGTCAGTCTTCTTGTACTTCAGTGGTTATTGTGCGTTTTATGACTCAAAACATAGACAGTAGGAAGAGACAGTCTTCTTGTACATAAGTCGGCATTGTGCATTTTGTATATAATTCCGATACAATTTCTGTGTTTCATCGTCAATGTGAAGGTCCAAGGGATACAGTAAACCTGAAGTGAAGCATCGGAATCTAAAACTGGGGTCACAGCAAAGGCCCAAAACGTAGACAGTAAGAAGAGTCAGTCTTCTTGTACTGAAGTCGGCATTCTGCCGTTTGTATTTAATTCCAATTCATTTTCTGTGTTTCGTCTTCAATGTGAAGGTCAAAGGGATACAGTAAACCTTAAGTGAAGCATCGGAATCTAAAACTGGGCTCACAGGAAAGGCCCAAAATATAGACAGTAGAAAGAGTCCGTTTTCTTGTACTTAAGTAGGCATTGAGACGTTTGTATTTAATTCCGATGCAATTTCAGTGTTTCATCGTCAATGTGAAGGTCCAACGGATACAGTAAACCGGAAGTGAAGAATCAGAATCAAAAACTGGTCTCACAGGAAAGGCTCAAATCATAGACAGTAAGAAGAATCAGTCTTAATGTACATAAGTCAGCATTGCTCCTTTTGTAATTAATTCTGACGCAATTTCTGTGTTTCATCGTCAATGTGAAGGTACAAGGGCTACAGTAAAAATGAAAAGAAGCGTTGGAATCTAAATCTATTCTTACAGGAATGGCTGTAATCACAGACAATATGAAGAGTCAGTCTTCTTGTACTTAAGACGGAATTGTGCGTTTGGTATTTAATTGCGTTGCAATTTCTGTGCTGCATGGTCAATGTGAAGTTCCAAGGGAAACATTAAAACTGAAGTGATGTATCGGATTCTAAAACTTTTCTCACAGGAAAGGCTCAAAACAGACAGTAAGAGGAGTCAGGCGTCCTCTACTTAAGTCGTCATTGTGCCTTTTTTATTTAATTCCGATGCAATATCTTTGTATCATCGTCAATGTGAAGGTCCAAGGGATACAGCAAATCTGAAGTGAAGCAAGGAAACCTAAAAGTGGGCTCACACGAAAGGCTCAGAACATAGACAGTAAGATGAGTCACTCTTCTTGTACTTAAGTCGGCATTGTGCGTTTAGCATTTAATTCCGATGCAATTTCACTGTTTCATCGTCAATGTGAAGCTCCAAGGGATACAGTAATCCTGAAGTGACGCATCGGAATCTAAAACTGGTCTCACAGGAAATTCTCAAAGCATAGACAGTATGTAGAGTCAGTCTTCTTGTACTTAAGTCGGCATTGTGCCTTTTGTATCTAGTTCCAATGCAATATATGTGTTTCATCGTCAATGTGAAGGTCCAAGGGATACAGTAACCCCGAAGTGAAGCATCGGAATTCTCTAACTGGTCTCACAGGAAAGGCTCAAGTCATAGACAGCAGGTAGAGTCAGTCTTTTTGTACTTAAGTTGGCATTGTGACCTTTGAATTGAATTCCGATGCAATTTCTGTGTTTCATCGTCCATGTGAAGGTCCAAGGGATACAGTAAACATGCAGTTAAGCATCGGAATCTAAACGTGGTCTCACAGGAAAGACTCAATACGTAGACAGTACAAAGAGTCAATCTTCTTGTACTTACGTCGGAATTGTGCCTTTTGTACTTATTTCCGATGCAATTTCTGTGTTTCATCGTCAATGTGAAGGTCCAAGGGATACGGTAAATCTGAAGTGAAGCATCGGATTCTAAAACTGGTCACACAGGAAGGGCTCAAAACATAGACAGTAAAAAGTGTCATTGTACTTGTACTTAATCTGGCATTGTGCCTTTTGTATTTAATTCAGATGCAATTTCTGTGTTTCATCGTCAATGTAAGGGTCCAAGGGATTCAGTAAACCTGAAGTGAAGCATCGGAATTTAAAACTGGTCTCACACGAAAGGCTCAAATCATACACAGTAAGAAGAGTCAGGCTTCCTGTACATAAGCCGGCACTGTGCCTTTTGTATTTTATTCCGATGCAATTTCTGTGTTTCATCGTCAATGTGAAGGTCCAAGGGATGCAGTAAACCTGAAGTGAATCATCGGAATCTAAAACTGTGCTCACAGGTAAGGCCCGAAACATCGACAGTAAGAAGAGTCAAACTTGTTGTATTTAAGTCGGCATTGTGCCTTTTGTATTTAATTCCGAAGCAATTTCTATGTTCCATCGTCAATGTGAAGGTCCTAGCGATACAGTAAACCGGAAGTGAAGCATCGGATTCTGAAACTGGCCTCACAGGAAAGCCTTAAAGTATACACAGTAAGAAGAGTCAGTCTTTTTGTACGTAAGTAAGCATTGTGCCTTTTGCATTTAATTTCGATGCATTTTCTGTGTTCCATCGTAAATGTGACGGTCCAAAGGATTCAGTAAACCTGAAGTGATGCATCGGAATTTAAAACTGGTCTCACAGGAAAGGCTCAAAACGTAGACAGTAAGAAGAGTCTGTCTTCTTGTAAATAAGTCGGCATTGTGCCTCTTTTATTTAATTCCGACGCAATTTCTGTGCTTCATCATCAATGTGAAGGTCCGAGGGATACAGAAGACCTGAAGTGAAGCAGTGGAATCTAAAACTGGCCTCACAGGAATAGCTGAAATCATAGCCAGTATGAAGGGTCAGTCTTCTTGCGCATAAGTCGGAATTGTGCCTTTTGTTTTTAATTCTGATACAATTACCGTGTTTCATCGTCAATGTGAAGGTTTAAGTGATACAGTAAACCTGAAGTAAAGCATCGAAATCTAAAACTGGTCTCATAGGAAAGGCTCAAAACATAGGCAGTAAGAAGAGTCAGTCATCATGTACGTAAGTCGGCATTAAGCTTTATTATTTATTTCCGATTATATTTCTGTGTTTAATCGTCAATGTGAAGGTCCATGGGATACAGTGAACCCAAAGTGAAGCATCGGAGTCTAAAACTGGTCTCACAGGAATGGCTAAAAACATATGCAGTAAGAAGAGCCACTCTTCTTGTACGTAGGTCGGCATTGTGCATATGTACCTAATGCCGATGCGATTTCTGTGTTTCATCGACAATGTGAAGGTCTAAGGGATACAGGAAACCTGAAGTGAAGCATCGGAATCTAAAACTGGTCTCACAGGAAAGGCTAAAAACGTAGACAGTAAGAAGAGTCACTCCTCTTGTATTTATGTCGGTGTTGTGCCTTTTGTGTTGTTTCCGATGCAATTTTGGTGTTTCATCGTCAATGTGAAAGTCCAAGAGATACAGTAAACCTGAAGTGAAGCATCGGAAACTAATACTGGTCTTACAGGAATGCCTTAAAAGATAGACAGTAAGAAGAGTCAGTCATCTTGTACGTAAGTCAGCATTGTGCTCTTTGTATTTAATTTCGATGCAATCTCTGTGTTCCATCGTCAATGTTAAGGTCCAAGGGATACAGTAAACCTGTAGGGAAACACCGAAATTTAAAACTGGTCTCATACGAAAGGCTCAAAGCATAGACAGTAAGAAGAGTCAGTCATCTTGTACTTAAGTTGGCATTGAGCCCTTTGTATTTATTTCCGATGCCATTTCTGTGTTTCATCGTCAATGTGAAAGTCCAAGGGCCACAGTAAACCTGAAGTGAAGCATCGCAATCTAAAACTGGTCTCACAGGATTGGCTCAAGGCATAGACAGTAAGAAGAGTCAGTCTTCTTGTACATAAGTGGGCATTGTGCCTATTGTATTTAATTCCGATGTAATTTCTGTGTTTGATTGTCAATGTGAAGGGCCAAATGATACAGTAGACCTGAAGTGAAGCATCGGAATATAAAACTGGTCTCACAGGAAAAGCTGAATCATAGACAGAAAGTAGAGTCAGTCCACATGTACATAAGTTGGCATTGACCCATCGAGTTTATTTTCTGACGCAATTTCTGCGTTTCTTCCACAATGTAAAGGTCCAAGGGGTACAGTAAATATTATGTGAAGCATCCGAATCAAATATTGGTCACACAGGAAAGGCTCAAAGCATAGACAGTAAGATGAGTGAGTCTTCTTGTAGTTAAGTCGGCATTGTGCTTTTAGTATTTAATTCCGATGCAATTTCTGTGTTTCATCGTCAATGTGAAGCTCCAAGGGCTACAGTAAACCTGAAGTGAAGCATCGGAATCAAAAACTGTTCTCACAGGAAAGACTCGAAGCGTAGACAGTATGTAGAGTCAGTCTTTTTGTACTTATGTCGCCATTGTGCCTTTTGTATTTAATTCCGAAGCAATTTCTGTTTTCCATCGTCAATGTGAAGGTCCTAGGGATACAGTATACCAGAAGTGAAGCATCGGAATCTAAACTGGTCTCACAGAAAAACCCTTAAAGTATAGACAGTAAGAAGAGTCAGTCTTCTTGTACGTAAGTCAGCATTGTGCCTTTTGTATTTAATTTCGATGCAATTTCTGTGTTCCATCGTCAATGTGAAGGTCCAAGGGATACAGTAAACTTGAAGTGAAGCATTGGAATTTAATACTGGTCTCACACGAAAGGTTCAAATGAGTCAATCTTGTAGTACTCAAATCGGCATTGTGCCTTTTTTACTTAATTCCGTTGCAATTTCTTTGTTTCATCGTCAACATGAAGGTCCAATGGATACAGTAAACCTGAAGTAAAGCATCGGATTCTAAAAGTGGTTTCTCAGGAAAGACCGAAACCATAGACTGAAAGAAGAGTCAGTCTCCTTGTACTTAAGTTGACACTGTGCATTTTGTATTTAATTCCGAATAAATTTCTGTGTTTCATCGTCCATCTGAAGGTCCATGGGATACGATAAACCTGAAGTGAAGCGTCGGAATCAAAAACAGGTCTCACAGGAAAGGCTCAAAACATAGACAGTAAGAAGAGTCAGTCTTCTAGTACTTAAGTTAGCACTGATCCTTTTGTATTTAATTCCGATGCAATGTCTGTGTTACATCGTCGATGTCAAGCTCCAAGGGATACAGAAAACCTGAAGTGAAGCATCGGAATCTAAAACTGGACTCACTGGAGAGGCTCAAAACATAGAGAGTATAGAAGAGACAGTCTTCTTTTACTTAAGTCGGCATTATGCCTTTTGTATGTAATTCCGATACAATTTCTGTGTTTTATCGTCAATGGGATGGTATATGGGATACAGTAAATCTGAAGTAAAGCATCGGAATCTAAAGCTGGTGTCATAGGAAAGGCTCAGATCATAGACAGTATGAAGAGTCAGTCGTCTTGTACTTATGTCGGCGATATGCCTTTTGTATTTAAATCCGATGCAATCTCTGTTTTTCATTGTCAATGTGAAGTTCCAAGGGACACAGTAAACCTGAAGTGAAGCATTGGAGTCTAAAACTGGTCTCACAGGAATGGCTGAAATCATACACAGTATGAGGAGTAAGTCTTCTTGTACTTATGTCGGCATTGTGCTTTTTGTATCTATTTCCGATGCAATTTGTGTGTTTCATCGTCAATGTGAAGGTCCAATGTATACAGTAAACCTTAAGTGAAGCATCGGAATCTAAAACTCGTCTCACAGGAAGGGCTCAAAACATAGACAGGAAGGAGAGTCACTCTTCTTGAACTTAAGTCGGTTTTGTGAGTTTTGTATTTAATTCCGTAGCAATTTCTGTGTATCATCGTCAATGTGAAAGTCCAAGGGATACAGTAAACCTGAAGTGAAACATCGGAATCTAAATCTGGTCTTACAGGAAAGGCTCAAATCGTAGAGAGTAAGAGGAGTCAGCCTACTTGTACTTATGTCGGTATTGTGCTTTTGTGTTTATTTCCGACGCAATTTCTCTGTTTCATCGTCTATGTGAAGGGCCAAGGGATACAGTAAACCTGAAGTGAAGCATCGGAATCTATAACTGGTCTCACAGGGAAGGCCCAAAACATAGACCGTAAAAAGGGTCAGTCTTCTTGTTCTTAAGTCGGCAATGTCCATTTTGTATTTAATTCCGACGAAATTTCTCCGGTCATCGTCAATGTGAAGGTGCAACTGATACAATAAACCTGAAGTGAAGCATCGGAATGTAAAACTGGTCTCACACGAAAACCTTCAATCACAGACAGTAAGAAGAGTCAGTCTTGTTTCACGTAAGTCAGAATTGTGCCTTTTGTTCTTAATTCCGATGCTATTTCTTTGTTTCATCGTCAACGTAAAAGTCCAAGGGATACGGTAAACTTGAAGCGAAGCATCGGAATCTAAATGTGGTTTCACACGAAAGGCTCGAAACATAGAGAGTATGATGAGTCAGTCTTCTTGTACGTAAGTTAGCATTGAGTCTTTTGTATTTCATTCCGATGCAATTTCTGTGTTTAAACGTCAATGTGAAGGTCCAAGGTATACAGTAAACCTGAAGTGAAGCATCAGAATCTAAAAATGGTCTCATTGGAAAGGCTCAAAACATAGACAGTAAGAAGAGTCATTCTTCTTGTTCATAAGTCGGCATTGTGACTTTTGTATTCTTTTCCGACGCAATTACTGTGTTACATCGTCAATGTGAAGGGCCAAGGGATACAGTAAACGTGAAGTGAACCCTTGGAATCTAAAACTGGTCTCACAGGAACGGCTGAAATCATGGGCAGTATGAAGAGTCATCTTCTTATACTTAAGTCGGCATTGTGCCTTTTGTATTAAATTCCGATGCAATTTCTGTGTTACATCGTCAATGTCAACCTCCAAGCGATACAGTAAACTTGAAGTGAAGCATCGGAATGTAAAACTGGACTCACAGGTAAGGCTGAAAACATAGACTTTTGAGGAGTCTGTCTTCTTGTACTTATGTCGGCATTGTGCCTATTGTATTTAATTCCGATACAATTTCTGTGTTTTATCGTCAATGTGGAAGTAAAAGGGATACAGTAAATCTGAAGTGAAGCATCGGAATCTAAAATTGGTCTCACAGGAAAGGCTCAGAACATAGACTGTAAGAAGAGTCAGTCGTCTTGTACTCAAGTCGGCGATGTGCCTTTTGTATTTTATTCCGATGCAATCTCTGTGTTTGATTGTCAATGTGAAGGTCCAAGGGATACAGTAAACCTGAAGTGATGCATCGGAATCTAAATCTGGTCTCACAGGAAAGGCTCAAAACATAGGCAGTAAGATCAGTCACTCTTCTAGTACTTATGTCTGCATTGTGCCTTTTGTATTTAATTGCGATGCAATTTATGTGTTTCGTTGTCAATGTGAAGGTTCAAGGGATACAGTAAATCTGCAGTTGTGCATCGGAATCTAAAATTTGTCTCACAGGAAAGGCTCATATCATAGACATTAAGAGGGGTCAGTCTTCTTGTACTTAAGTCGGCATTGTGCCTTTTGTATTTAATTCCGATGCAATTCCTGTTTTTCATCGTCAATGTGAAAGTCCAAGGGATACATTGACCTGAAGTGAAGCATCGGAATCTATATCTGGTCTCACAGGAAAGGCTCAAATCACAAACAGTAAGAAGAGCCACTCTTCTAGTACGTAGGTCGGCATTGTGCCTTTTGTATTTAATTCCGATGCAATTTCTGCGTTTGATCGTCAATGTGAAGGTCCAAGGGATACAGTAACGCTGAAGTGATGCATCGGAATCTAAAACTGGTCTCACTGGAAACGCTCAAATCATTGACAGTAAGAAGAGTGACTCTCCTTGTAACGAATTCAGCATTGTGCCTCTTGTGTTTAATTCCGATACAATTTCTGTGTATCAACGTCAATGTGAAGGTCCAAATCATACAGTAAACCTGAAGTGAAGCATTGGATTCTGAAACAGGTCTCACAGGAGAGGCTCAAACATATGGAGTAAGAAGAGTCTGACTTCTTGTACTTAAGTTGGTATTGTGCACTTTGTATTTAATTCCGATACAATTTCTATGTTTCATCGTCAATGTGAAGGTCCAAATGTTACAGTAAACCCGAAGTGAAGCACCGGATTCTAAAATATGTCTCACAGGAAAGGCTCAAACATATAGAGTAATAAGAAGAGTCCGACTGCATGTAATTAAGTCACGATTGTGCCTTTTGTATATTATTCCGATGCAATTTCTGTGTTTCATCGTCAATGTGAAGGTCCAAGTGATACAGTAAACCAGAAGTGAAGCATCGGAATATAAAAGTGGTCTCACTGGAAAGGCTCAAAACATAGACAGCAAGAAGAGTAATTCTTCTTCTACTTAAGTCGGCATTGTGCCATTTGTATTTAATTCCAGTGCAATTCCTGTGATTCATCTTCAATTAGATGGTCCAAGGGATACAGTAAAGCTGAACCGAAGCATCGGAATCGAAAACTTGTCTCACAGGAATGGCTCAAATCATAGACAGTAAGAAGATTCAGTCTTCTTGTACTTCAGTCGGCATTGTGCCTTTTGTATTTTATTCCGAAGTAATTTCTGTATTTCATCGTCAACATGAGGGTCCAAGTGATACAGTCAACCTGATGTGAAGCATCGGACTCTAAAACTGGTCTCATAGGAAAGGCTCAAAACATAGACAGTATGAAGTGTCAGTTGTCTTGAACTTAAGTCGACATTGTGCTCCTTGTATTAAATTCCGATGCAATATCTGTGTTTAATCGTCAGTATGAAGTTCCAATGGATACAGTAAACCTGAAGTGAAGCATCGGAATCTAAAAGAGGCCTCACAGGAAAAGCTGAAAGCATAGACAGTAAGATGAATCACTCTTCTTGTACTTAAGTCGGCAGTGTGCCATTTGAATTTAACTCCGATTCAATATCTCTGTTTTATCGTCAATGTGAAGACCCAAGGGATACAGTAAACCTGAAGTAAGGCATCATAATCTAAAACTGGCCTAACAGGAAAGGCTCAAAGCATAGACTGTAGGAAGAGTCAGTCTTCTTGTACTTAAGTCGGCATTGTGCTTTTTGAATTTAATTCCGATGCAATTTCTGTGTTTCATCGTCAATGTGAAGGTCCAAGGAATACAGTGAAGCTGAAGTAACGCATCGGAATCTAAAACTGGTCTCACAGGAAAGACTCAAATCATCGACAGTATGAAGAGTCACTCTTCTTGTACTTAAGTCGGCATTGTGCCTTTTGTATTTAATTCCGATGCAATTTCTGTGCTTCATCGTCAATAAGAAGGTCCAAGGCATACAGTAAACCTGCAGTTGTGCATCTGAATCCTAAACTGGTGACACAGCAAACAGTCTTAACATATACACTAATATGAGTCAGTCTTCTCGTACTTAAGTCGGAATTGTGCCTTTTGTATTTAATATCGATGCAATTTCTGTGTTTCCACGTCAATGTGAAGGTCCAATGGATACAGTAAACCTGAAGTGAAGCTTCGGATCTAAAAGAGGTCTCACAGGAAAGGCTCAAAGGATAGACAGTAAGATGAGTCACTCTTCTTGTACTTAAGTCGGCATTGTGCCTTTTGTATATTATTCCGACGCAATTTCTGAGTTTCATCGTCAATGTGACGGTCCAAGGGTTACAGTAAACCTGAAGTGAAGCATCGGAATCTAAAACTCGTCTCAAAGGAAAGGCTCAAAACGTACACAGTAAGAAGAGTTAATCTTCTTGTACTTAAGTAAGCATTTAGCGTTTTGTATTTAATTCCAATGCAATTTCTGTGTTTCATCGTTAATGTGAAAGTCCATCGATACAGTAATCCTGAAGTGACGTTTCAGAATCTAAAACTGGTCTCAGAAGGAAGACTCAAAACATAGACATTAAGAAGAGTCAGTCGCCTTGTACTTAAGTCGGCATTTTGCATTTTGTATTTAATTCCGATGCAATTTCTGTGATTCATCGTCAATGAGGACGTCCAAGGGATACAGTAAACCTGAAGTGAAGCATCGGAATTTAAAACTCGTCTCAAAGGAAAGGCTCAAAACATACACAGTAAGAAGAGTTAATCTTCTTGTACTTAAGTCAGCATTTAGCGTTTTGTATTTAATTCCGATGCAATATCTGTGTTTTATCGTCAATGTGAAGGTCAAAGGGGTACAGTAAACCTGAAGTGAAGCACCGGAATCTAAAACTGGACTCACAGGGAAGGCTCAAAACATAGACACTTAGTAGAGTCAGTCTTCCTGTACTTATGTCGTCATTGTGCCATTTGTATTTTATTCCGATGCAATTTCTGTGTTTCATCGTCAATGAGAAGGACAAAGGGATACAGAAAACCTGAATTGAAGCATCGGAACCTAAAACCGGTCTCACAACAAAGGCTCAAAACTTGGTCAGTAAGAAGAGATAGTCTTCTTATACTGAAGTCATCATTGTGCCTTTTGTATTTAATTCCGATGCAATTTCTGTGCTTCATCGTCAATGTGAAGGTCCAATTCATACAGAAACCCTGCAGTTGTGCATCTGAATCCTAAACTGGTGACACAGGAAACGGTTTTGCCATAGACACTATGATGAGTCAGTCTTCTTGTACTTAAGTCGGAATTGTGCCTTTTGTATTTAATGTCGATGCAATTTCTGTGTTTCCTCGTAAATGTGATGGTACAAGGGATACGGTAAACCTGAAGTGAAGCATCGGAATCTAAAACTGTTTTCACAGGAAAGGCTCAGAACATAGACAGGAAGAAGAGTCAGTCTTCCTGTACGTAGGTCGGGATTGTGCCTTTTGTATATTATTACGTTGCAACTTCTGTGTGTCATCGTCAATGGAAAGGCCAAGGGTACAGTAAACCTGAAGTGAAGAATCGATATCTAAAACTGGTCACACAGGAAAGGCTCAAATCATAGACAGTAAGAACTATTAATCCTCTTGTACTTAAGTCGGCATTTTGCCGTTTGTATTTTATTCCGATGCAATTTCTGAGATGCGATGTCAATGTGAAGGTCCAAGGGATGCAGTAAACCTGAAGTGAAGTATCGGAATCTAAAACTGGTCTCACAGGAAAGGCTAAAACATAGACACTTAGAAGAGTCAGTCTTCTTGTACTTATGTCGGCATTGTGCCTTTTGTATTTAATTCCGATGCAATTTCTGTGTTTCATCGTCAGTGTGAAGGTCCAAGTGATACAGAAAACCTGATGTGAAGCATCGGAATCTAAAAGAGGTCACACAGGAAAGGCTGAAAGCATAGACAGTAAGATGAGTCAGACTTCTTGTACTTAAGTCGGCATTGAGTCTTTTGTATTTAATTGGGATGCACTTTCTGTGTTTCATCGTCAATGTGAAGGTCGAAGGTATACAGTATACCTGCAGTTGTGCATCTGAATCCCAAACTAGTGACACAGGAAAGGGTATAACATAGACACTAAGATGAGTCAGTCTTCCTGTACTTAAGTCGTCATTGTGCCAATTCTATTTAATTCCGACGCAATTTCTGTGTTTCCTCGTCAATGTGAAGGTCCAAGGGACACAGTAACCCTGAAGTGAAGCATCGTAATCTAAAGCTGGTCTCACAGGAAATGCTCAAAGCATAGACAGTAATAAGAGTCAGTCTTCTTGTACTTAAGGCGGCATTGTGCCTATTGTATTTTACTCCGATGCGATTTCTGTGTTTCATCGTCAATGTGGGGGTCAAAATGATACAGTAAACCTGAATTGAAGCATCGGAACCAAAAACTGGGGTCACAACAAAGGCTGAAAACTTGGACAGTAAGAAGAGAAAGTCTTCTTATACTGAAGTCGGCATTGTGCCTTTTGTATTTCATTCCGATGCAATTTCTGTGCTTCATCGTCAATAAGAAGGTCCAAGGCATACAGTAAACCTGCAGTTGTGCATCTGAATCCTAAACTGGTGACACAGCAAACAGTCTTAACATATACACTAAGATGAGTCAGTCTTCTCGTACTTAAGTCGGAATCGTGCCTTTTGTATTTAATTTCGATGCAATTTCTGTGTTTCCTCGTCAATGTGAAGGTCCAAGGGAGACGGTAAAACTGAAGTGAGGCCTCGGAATCTGAAACTGGTCTCACAGGAAAGGCACGAAACATAGGCAGTATTAAGAGTCAGTCTTCTTCTACTTAAGTCGGAGTTGTGCCTTCTGTATGTAATTCCGGTGCAATTTCTGTGTTTCATCGTTAATGTGAAGGTCCAAGGGATACCGTAAACCTGAAGTGAACCATCGGAATCTAAAACTGTTCTTACAGGAAAGGATCAGAACATTGACCGGAAGAAGAGTCAGTCTTCTTGTACGTAGGTCGGCATTGTGCCTTTTGTATTTTATTACGATGCAATTACTGTGTGTCATCGTCAATGGGAAGGTCCAAGGGATACCGTAATCCTGAAGTGAAGAATCGGTATCAAAACTGGTCACGTAGGAAAGGCTCAAAACATGGACAGTAAGAACAGTTAATCTTCTTGTACTTAAGTCGGCGTTTTGCCCTTTGTATTTTATTGCGATGCAAATTTCTGTCTTGCATTGTCAAAGTGAAGGTCCGAGGGATACAGTAAACCTGAAGTGAAGCATCGGAGTCTAAAACTGGTATCACAGGAGAGGCTCAAAACATAAACACTTAGTAGAGTCAGTCTTCCTGTACTTATGTCGGCATTGTGCCTTTTGTATTTAATTCCGATGCAATTTCTGTGTTTCATCGTCTATGTGAGGGTCCCAGGGCTACAGTAATCCTGAAGTGAAGCATCGGATTCTAAAACTTGTGTCACACCAAAGGCTCAAAACATAGACACTTAGAAGAGTCAGTCTTCTTGTACTTATGTCGGCATTGTGCCTTTTGTATTTAATTCCGATGCAATTTCTGTGTTTCATCGTCAATGTGAAGGTCGAAGGCATACAGTAAACCTGCAGTTGTGCATCTTAATCCTAAACTAGTGACACAGGAAGGGGTCATTACATAGACACTAAGATGAGTCAGTCTTCTTGTACTTAAGTCGACATTGTGCCACTCCCATTGAATTCCGATGCAATTTCTGTGCATCATCGTCAATGTGAAGGTCGAAGGCATACAGTAATCCTGCAGTTGTGCATCTGCGTCCTGAACTGGTGACTCAGGAAAGTTTCATAAAATAGCCACTAAGATGAGTCAGTCTTCTTGAACTTAAGTCGGAACTGTGCCTTTTGTATTTAATTTCGATGCAATTTCTGTGTTTCCTCGTCAATGTGAAGGTCCAAGGGAGACGGTAAAACTGAAGTGAGGCCTCGGAATCTGAAACTGGTCTCACAGGAAAGGCACGAAACATAGGCAGTATTAAGAGTCAGTCTTCTTCTACTTAAGTCGGAATTGTGCCTTCTGTATGTAATTCCGGTGCAATTTCTGTGTTTCATCGTTAATGTGAAGGTCCAAGGGATACCGTAAACCTGAAGTGAACCATCGGAATCTAAAACTGTTCTTACAGGAAAGGATCAGAACATTGACCGGAAGAAGAGTCAGTCTTCTTGTACGTAGGTCGGCATTGTGCCTTTTGTATTTTATTACGATGCAATTACTGTGTGACATCGTCAATGGGAAGGTCCAAGGGATACCGTAATCCTGAAGTGAAGAATCGGTATCAAAACTGGTCACGTAGGAAAGGCTCAAAACATGGACAGTAAGAACAGTTAATCTTCTTGTACTTAAGTCGGCGTTTTGCCCTTTGTATTTTATTGCGATGCAAATTTCTGTCTTGCATTGTCAAAGTGAAGGTCCGAGGGATACAGTAAACCTGAAGTGAAGCATCGGAGTCTAAAACTGGTATCACAGGAGAGGCTCAAAACATAAACACTTAGTAGAGTCAGTCATCCTGTACTTATGTCGGCATTGTGCCTTTTGTATTTAATTCCGATGCAATTTCTGTGTTTCATCGTCTATGTGAGGGTCCCAGGGCTACAGTAATCCTGAAGTGAAGCATCGGATTCTAAAACTTGTGTCACACCAAAGGCTCAAAACATAGACACTTAGAAGAGTCAGTCTTCTTGTACTTATGTCGGCATTGTGCCTTTTGTATTTAATTCCGATGCAATTTCTGTGTTTCCTCGTCAATGTGAAGGTCAAAGTGGTGCAGTAAACCTGTAGTGAAGCATCGGCACCTAAAACTGGTCTCACGGGAAAGGCTCAAAACATAGAGAGTAAGAAGAGTCTGATTTCTTGCATTTATGTCGGCATTGTGCCTTTCGTATTTAATGTCGATGCAATTTCTGTGTTTCATCGTCATCGTGAATGTCCAAGTGATACAGAAAACCTGAAGTGAAGCATCGGCACCTAAAACTGGTCTCACAGGTAAGGCTCAAAACATAGACAGTAAGAAGAGTAAGTCATCTTGTACTTGAGTCGTAATTGTGCCTCTTGTATTTAATTCCGATGCAATTTCTGTGTTTCATCGTCAATGTGAAGGTCCAAGTGATAGAGTAAGGCTGAAGTGAAGCATCGGAATCTAAAACTGTTCCCACAGGAAAGGCTCAGAACATAGTTAGGAAGAAGAGTCAGTCTTCCTGTACGTAGGGCGGCATTGTGCCTTTAGTATATTATTACGATGCAATTTCGGGTTGTCACCGTCAATGGGGAGGTCCAAGGGTGTAGTAAACCAGAAGTGAGGAATTGGCATGTAAAACTGGTCACACAGGAAGGGTTGAAAACATTGAGATTAAGAAGAGTGAGACTTCTTGTATTTATGACGGCATTGTGCCTTGCGTATTTAATGTCGATGCAATTTCTGTGTTTCATCGTCAATGTGAAGGTCCAAGTGATACAGTAAACCTGAAGTGAAGGATCGAAACCTAAAACTGGTCTCACAGGAAAGGCCCAAAACATAGACAGTAAGAACAGTAAGTCTTCTTGTACTTAAGTCGGCATTGAGCCTTTTGTATATTTTTCCGATGCAATATCTGTGTTTATTCGTCAATGTGAAGGTAGAAGGCATACAGTAAACCTGCAGTTGTGCATCTGAATCCTAAACTGGTGACACAGGAAAGGGTAATATCATTGACACTAAGTTGAGTCATTCTTGTACTTAAGTCGTCATTGTGCCAATTGTATTTTATTCCGATGCAATATCTGTGTTTCCTCGTCAATATGAAGGTCCAAGAAATACAGTAATACTGAAGTGATGCACCGGAATCTAAAACTGGTCTCACAGGAGAGGCTCAAAACATAGACTGGAAGAAGAGTCAGTCTTTTTGAACTTAAGATGGCATTGTGCCTTTTGTATTTAATTGCAATGCAATTTCTGTGTGTCATCGTCAATGGGAAGGTCCAAGGGATATGGTAAACCTGATGTGAGACATCGGAATCTAAAACTGGTCTTACAGGAAAATCTCAAATCATAGATAGTAAGTACAGTCAGCTTTCTTGTACCTAAGTCGGCATTTTGGCTTTTGTATTTAATTCCGATGCAATATCTGTGTTTTATCGTCAATGTGAACGTCCAAGGGATACAGTAAACTCGAAGGGAAGCATCGGAATCCAAAACTTGTCTCACAGGAAAGGCTCAAAACATAGACAGTAGGATGAGTCAGTCTACTTGTACTTGAGTCGGCATTGTGCTTTTTGTATTTAATTCCGACAATATCTCTGTGTTTCATCGTCATTGTGAAAGTCCAAGAGATACAGTAAACTTGAAGTGAAGCATCGGAATCTAAATATGGCCTCACAAGAAAAGCTCACATCATAGGCAGTAAGAAGAGTCACTCGTCTTTTACTTACGTCTGCATTGTGCCTTTTGTATTTACTTCCGATGCAATTTCTGTGCTTCATCGTCAGTGTAAGGTCCAAGGGATACAGTACACCTGAAGTGAAACATCGGAATCTAAAACTGGCCTTACAATGTAGGCTCAAATCATAGACAGTAAGAAGAATCAGTCTTCTTGTACTTAAGTCGGCATTGTGAATTTTGTATTTAATTCCGATGCAATTTCTGTGTTTCATCGTCAGTGTGAAGGTCCAAGTGATACAGTAAACATGAAATGAAGCATCGGAACCTAAAACTGGTCTCACAGGAAAGGCTCAAAACATAGACAGTAAGAAGAGTCAGTCTTCTTGTATTTAAGTCGGAATTGTGCATTTTGTATTTAATTCCGATGGAAGTTCTGTGTTTCATCGTCAATGTGATGGTCCAAGGGTTACAGTAAACCGGAAGTGAAGCATCGGAATCTAAAACTGGTGTCACAGGAAAAGCTCAAGACATAGGCAGTAGGTATAGGCAGTCTTCTTGTACTTAAGTCGACATTGTGAGTTTTGTACTTAATTCCGATGCTATTTCTGTGTTTCATTGTCAATGTGAAGGACCAAATGAGACACTAAACCTAAAGTGAAGTATCGGAATCTAAAACTGGTCTCACAGAAAAGGCTCAATTCATAGACAGTCGGAAGAGTCAGTCTTCTTGTACTTAAGTCGGCATTGTGAATTTTGTATTTAATTCCGATGCAATTTCTGTGATTCATCGTCAATGCGAAAGTCCATGGGATACAGTAAACCTGAAGTAAAGCATCGGAATCTAAAACTGGTCGAATAGGAAAGGCTAACAACATAGACAGTAGGATGAGTCAGCCTTCCTGTACTTAAGTCGGGATTGCGCCTATGGTATTTAATACCGATGCAATTTCTGTGTTTCATCGTCAATGTGAATGTCCAAGGGATACAGTACACCAGAGGTGAAGCTTCGGAATCTAAAACTGGTTTCTCAGGAAAGGCTCAAAACATTGACAGTATGAAGATAAACTTCTTGTACTGAAGTCAGCATTGTGCCTTTTGTATTTAATTCCGATGGAATTTCTGTGTTTCTTCGTCAATGTGATGGCCCAAGGGATACAGTAAACCTGACGTGAAGCATCGGAATCTAAAACAGGTCTCACAGGCAAGGCTGAAATATGTGGAGTAAGAAGAGTCTGTCTTCTTGTACTTAAGTCGGCATTGTATCTTTTGTATTTAATTCCGATGCAATTTGTGTGTTTCATCGTTAATGTGAGGGTCCAAGGAATACAGTAAACCTGATGCGAAGCATCGGAAACCAAAACTGGTCTAACAGGAAAGGCCCAAAACATAGACACTAAGAAGAGTCAGACTTCCTTTACTTAAGTCGGCATTGTGCCTTTTGTTTTTAAATCCGATGCAATCACTGTGTCTCTTCGTCAATGTGAAAGTCCAAGGGATAGAGAAAACCGGAAGTGAAGCATCGGAATCTAAAACTGGTCTCACAGGAAAGGCTGAAAACATAGACAGTAGGAGAGTCGGTCTTCTTGTACTTAAGTCGGCATTGTGCCTATGGTATTCAATTTCGATGCAATTTCTATTTCGTCGTCAATGTGAATGGCCAAGGGATTGAGTACACCTGAGGTGAAGCATCGGAATCTAAAACTGGTCTCACAGGAAAATTCTCAAAACATTGACAGTATGAAGAGTCACTCTTCATGTACTGAAGTCAGCATAGTGCCTGTTGTATTTAATTCCCATGCAATTTCTGTGTTTCATCGTCAATGGGCAGATCCAAGGGATACAGTAAACCTGAAGTGAAACATCGGAATCTAAATCTGGTCTCACGGGAAAGGCTCAAAATTTAGACAGTAAGAAGAGTCAATCTTCTTGTACATTGGTCAGCATTGTGCATTTTGTATTTAATGTCGATGCAATTTCTGAGTTTCATCGTCAATGGGAAGGTGCAAGGGACACAGTAAACCTGAAGTGAAGCACTGTAATCTAATACTGATCTCACAATTATGGTTCAAAACATAGACAGTAGGAAGAGTCAGTCTTTTTGTACTTAAGTCGGCATTGTGAATTTTGTATTTAATTCCGATGCATTTTCTGTGTTTCATCGTCAATGTGAAGGGCCAGTGGATACAGTAAACCTGAAGTGAAACATCGGAATCTAAAACTGGTGTCACAGGTAGAACTCAAGACATAGGCAGTACGTAGAGGCAGTCTTCTTGTACCTAAGTTGACATTGTGAGTTTTGTACTTAATTCCGATGCAATTTCTGTGTTTCATCGTCAATGTGAAGGACCAAGTGATACACTAAACCTAAAGTGAAGTATCGGAATCTAAAGGTGGTCTCGCAGTAAAGGCTCAAATCATAGAAAGTAGGAAGAGTCAGTCTTCTTGTACTTAAGTCGGCATTGTGAATTTTGTATTTAATACCGATGCAATTTCTGTGTTTCATCGTCAATGTGAATGTCCAAGGGATACAGTACACCAGAGGTGAAGCTTCGGAATCTAATACTGGTTTCTCAGGAATGGCTCAAAACATTGACAGTATGAAGATAAACTTCTTGCACTTAAGTCTGCATTGTGCTTTTGTATTTAATCCCGATGCAATTTCTGTTTTTTATCGTCAATGTGAAGGTCCAAGGGATACAGTAAACCGGAAGTGAAGCATCGGAATCTAAAACTGGTCTCATTGGAAAGGCTGAAAACATAGACAGTAGGAGAGTCGGTCTTCTTGTACTTAAGTCGGCATTGTGCCTATGGTATTTACTTCCGAAGCAATTTCTGTGTTTCATCGTCAATGTGAATGTCCAAGGGATACAGTAAACCTGACGTGAAGCATCGGAATCTAAAACAGGGTCTCACAGGAAAGGCTCAAACATGTAGAGTAAGAAGAGTCTGATTTCTTGGTCTTAAGTCGTCATTGTGCCTTTTGTATTTAGCTCTGATGCAATTTCGGTGTTTCATCGTCACTGTGAAGGTACAAGGAGTACAGTAAACCGGAAGTGAAGCATCGGAATCTAAAACTGGTCTCATAGGAAAGGCTCACAACATAGACAGTAGGAAGAGTCAGCCTTCTTGTACTGTAGTCAGGATTGTGCATTTTGTATTTAATTCCGATGGAGTTCAGTGTTTCATCGCCAATGTGATGGTCCAAGGGATGCTATTAACCTGACGTGAAGCATCGGAATCTAAAACAGGTGTCACACGAAAGGCTCAAACATGTAGAGTAGGAAGAGTCTGTCTTCTTGTACTTAAGTCGGCATTGTGCGTTTTGCAATTAATTCCGATGCAATTTCTGTGTTTCATCATCAATGTGAAGGTCCAAGGGATACAGTAAACCTGAAGTGAAGCATCGGAGTCTATAACTGGTCTAACAGGAAAGGCTCAAAACATAGTCAGTAAGAAGAGTCAGACTTCTTGTACTTCAGTCAGCATAGTGCCTTTTGTATTCAATTCCAATACAATTACTGTGTTTCATCGGCAATGTTAAGATCCAAGGGATACATTTCACCTGAAGTGAATCATCGGAATCTAAAACTGGTCTCACAGTTAAGGCTCAAAACATAGACAGTGGGAAGAGTCAGTCTTCTTGTACTTAAGTAGGCATTGTGAATTTTGTATTTTATTCCGATGCAATTTCTGTGTTTCATCGTCAATGTGAACGTCCAAGGGATACAGTAAACTTCCGGTTGTGCATCGGAATCTAAAATTGGTCTCACTGGAAAGCTCAAAACATGGTCAGTAAGAAGAGTCAGTCTTCTTGTACATTTAACCGCAAGTGAAGCATCGGAATCTAAAACTGGTCTCAGAGGAACAGCTCAAAACAAAGACAGTTAGAACAGTCAGTCTTCTTGTACTTAATTTGGCATTGTGCCTATGGTATTTAATTCCGATGCAAATTCTGTTTTTCATCGTCAATGTAAATGACCAAGAGATACTGTACAGCTGAGGTGTAGCATCGTAATCTAAAACTGGTCCCACAGGAAAATTCTCAAAACATTGACAGTAAGAAGAGTCACTCTTCTTGTACTGAAGTCAGCATAGTGCCATTTGTATTTAATTCCGATGCAATTTCTGTGTTTCATCGTCAATGTGAAGGTCCAAGTGATACAGTAAAGCTGAAGGGAAACATCGGACTCTAAAACTGGTCTCACAGGAAAGGCTCAAATCATAGATAGTAAGAAGAATCAGTCCTCTAGTACTTGAGTCGGGATTATGCCTTTTGTATTTAATTCCAATGCAATTTCTGTGTTTCATCGTCAATGTGAAGGTCCAAGGGATACAGTAAACCTAAGGGGAAGCTACAGACTCTAAAACTGGTCTCACAGGAAAGGCTCAAAACATAGACGGTATGAAGAGTCAGTCGTCTTGTACTTAAGTCGGCATTGTGCCGTTTGTATTTCATTCCGATTCAATTTCTGTGTTTTATCGTCAGTGTGAAGGTCCAAGTGATACAGTAAACCTGAAGTGAAGCATCGGAATCTAATACTGGTCTCACAATAAAGGCTCAAATCATAGACAGTTGGAAGAGTCTGTCTTCTTGTACTTCAGTCGGCATTGTGAATTTTGTATTTGATTCCCACGCAATTTATGTGTATCATAGTCAATGTGAAGGTCCAAGGGATACAGTAAACCTAACGTGAAGCATTGGAATCTAAAACAGGAGTCAGACGAAAGGCTCAAACATTTAGAGTAAAAATAGTCAGTCTTCTTGTACTTAAGTCGGCATTGTGAATTTTGTATTTAATTGCGATGCAATTTCAGTGTTTCATCGTCAATGCGAATGTCCAAGGGATAAAGTAAACCAGAAGTGAAGCATCGCAATCCAAGACTGGTCTAACCGGAAAGGCTCACATCATACGCAGTAAGAAGAGTCACTCTTCTTGTACTTAAGCCTGCATTATGCCTTTGGCATTTAATTCCTTGCTATATCTGTGTTTCATCGTCAAAGTGAACGTCCAAGGGATACAGTAAACTTCAAGTTGCGCATCGGAATCTAAAATTGGTCTCACAGGAAAGGCTCAAAACATGGTCAGTAAGAAGAGTCGGTCTTCTTGCACTTAAGTACCCATAGTGCCTTTTGTATTTAATTCCAATGCTATTTCTGTGTTTCATCGGCAATGAAAGATCCAAGAGATAAGTTTAACCTCAAGTGGAGCATCGGAATCAAAAACTGGAGACACAGGAAAGACCCATTCATTGACAGTAAGACGAGTCAGTCTTCAAGTACTTAAGTCGGCATTGTGCCTTTTATATTTAATTCCGATGCATTTTCTGTGTTTTATCGTCAATGTGAAGGACCAAGGAATACAGTATACCTGAAGTGAAGCATTGGACACTAAAAGTGGTCCCACAGGAAAGGCTCAAGCTTAGACAGAAGGATGAGCCACTCTTCATGTACTTAAGTCGGAATTTGCCTTTTGTATTTAATTCCGATGCAATTTCTGTGTTTTATCGTCAATGTGAAGGTCCAAGGGATACAGTAATCCTGAAGTGAAACATCGGTATCTAAAACAGGTCTCACGGGAAAGGCTCAAAACATAGACAGTAAGAAGAGTCAGTCTTCTTTTACGTAGGTAGCCATTGTGCCTTTTGTATTTAATGCCGATGCTATTTCAGTGTTTCATCGTCAATGCGAAGGTACAAGGGACACAGTAAATCCGAAGTGAAGCAGCGGATTCTAATACTGGTCTCACAGGAAAAGCTCAAATTATAGACAATAAGACGAGTCAATGTTGTTGTACTTGAGTAGGCATTGTCCCTTTTGAATTTAATTCCGATTCAATTTCTGAGTTTCATCGTCAATGTGATGGTCCATGATGGTCCAAGGGATACAGTAAAGCTGAAGTGAAGCATCGGAATCTAATACAGATCTTACACGAAAGGCTCAAAACATAGACAGTAAGAAGAGTCACCCTTCTTGTACTTAAGTCGGCATTGTGGCTTTTGTATATAATTCCGTTGCCATTTCTGTGTTTCATCGTCAATGTGAATCTCTCAGGGATACAGTTAACCTGAAGCGAAGCATCGGAATCTAAAACTGGTATCACAGTAAAATCTCAAAACATAGACAGTATGAAGAAACAGTCTTCTTGTACATAAGTCGGCATTGTACCGTTTTTATTTAAATCTGATGCAATTTTTGTGTTTCATCGTCAATGTGAAGGTCCATGGGATATAGAAAACCTAAAGTGAAGCATCGGAAACTATAAGTGGTCTCACAATAAAAGTTCAAACATAGACAGTAAGTAGAGTCAGTCTTCTTGAACATAAGTCGGCTTTCTTATTAGTATTCAATTCCAATGCAATTTCTGTGTTTCATGGTCAATGTGAACGTCCAAAAGATACAGTCAACCTAAAGTGAAGCATCGCAATCTAAAACTGGTCTCACAGGAAAGGCTCAAACCATAAGCAGTAAGAAGAGTCACTCTTCTTGTACATAAGTCGGCATTGTGTATTTTGTATTCAATAACGATGCAATTTCTGTGTTTCATCGTCAGTGTGAAGGTCCAAGAGCTACAGTAAATCTGAAGTGATGCATCGCAATCTGAAGCTGGTCTCACAGGAAAGGCTCAAAACGTAGACAGTCAGAGGAGTCACTCTTCTTGTTCTTACGTCGGCATTGTGTATTTTGTATTTTATTACTATGAAATTATTGTGTTTCATCGTCATTGTGAAGTCCAAGGGATACAGTAAACCTGAATTGAAGCATCAGAATCTAAAACTGGCCTCACAGGAAAGGTTCAACACATAGACAGTATGAAGACTCAGTCTTCTTGAACTTAAGTCGGCATTTTGCCTTTTGTATTTAAATCCGATGCAATTTCTGTGTTTCATCGCCAATGTGAAGGTCCAAGGGATACAGTAAACCTGAAGGCTATAATCGGAATCTAAATCTGGTCCCACTGGATAAGCTCAAAGCATAGGCACAAAGAAGAGTCAGTCTTCTAGTACTTACGACGGCATTGTGTCTTTTGTATTAAATTTCCATGCTATTTCTGTGTTACATCGTCAATGTCAGATTCCAAGGGATACAGTAAATCTACAGTTGTGCATCGGAATCTCATACTGGTCTCACAGGAAAGGATCAAAACATAGACAGTAAGTAGAGTCAGTCTTCTTGTACATAAGTCGGCTTCACATTTTGTATTTAATTCCGATGCAATGTCTGTGTTTCATCTTCAACAAGAAGGTCCAAGGGATACAGAAAACCTGAATTCAAGCATCAGAATCTAAAACTGGTCTCGCAGGAATGGCTCAAAGCATAGACGGTAAGAAGAGTTACTCTTCTTGTACTTTAGTCGGCATTGAGCCTTTTGTATTTAATTCCGATGCGATTTCTGTGTTTCATCGTCAGTGTGAAGGTCCAAGAGATACAGTAATCCTGAAGTGAAGTATCGGAATCTATAAAACTGGTTTCTCAGAAAAGGCTCAAAACATAGATAGTAAGAAGAGTGACTCTTCTTGTCCTTAGTTCGGCATTGTGCAATTTTTATTTAATTCCGATGCAATTTCGTCAATGTGAAGGCCCAAGGAATACAGCAAACCTGAAGTGGAGCTTCGGAACCTAAAACTGGTACCACAGGAAAGGCTCATAACATAGACACTAAGATGAGTCAGCCTTCTTGTACTTACGTCGGCTATGTGCCTTTTGTATTTCATTACGATGCAATATCTGTGTTAATCGTCATTGTTAAGGTCCAAGGTTTACAGTAAATCTGAAGTGAAGCAACGCAATCTGAAACTGGTCTCACAGGAAAGGCTCAAAACGTACACAGTCAGAAGAGTCACTCTTCTTGTTATTACGTCGGCATTGTGAATTTTGAATTTTATTACGATGAAATTACTGTGTATCATCGTCAATGTGAAGGTCCGAGGGATACAGTAAACTTGAATTGAAGCATCGAAATCTAAAACTTGTCTCACAGGAAAGGCTCAACACATAGACAGAATGAAGACTCAGTCTTCTTGTCCTTAAGTCGGCATTTTGCCTTTTGAATTTAATTCCGATGCGATTGCTGTATTTCATCGCCAATGTGATGGTCCAAGGGATACAGTAAACCTGAAGTTGAGCATCGGAATCTAAAACTGGTCTCAGTGGAAAGGCTCAAAATATAGACAGTAAGAAGAGTCAGTCTTCTTGTACGTAAGTCGGCATTGTGCTTTTGTATTTAATTCCGATGCAATTTCTGTGTTTCTACGTAATTGTTAATCTCCAAGGGATACAGTAACCTGAATTGAACCATCGGAAACTAAAACTAGTCTCACAGGAAAGTCTCAACACATAGACCGTATAAAGAGTCAGTCTTGTTGTACTTAAGTAGGCATAGTGCCATTTGTATTTAAATCCGATGCAATTTCTGTGTTTCATCGTCAATGTGAAAGTCCAAGGCATACAGTAAACCTGAAGTAAAGCATCGGAATCTAAAACTGGTCTCACAGGAAAGGCTCAAAGCATAGACAGTAGGTAGAGTCAGTCTTCTTGTACATAAGTCGGTTTCACATTTTGTATTTTATACCGATGCAATTTCTGTGCTTCATCTTCAATAAGAAGTTCCAAGGGATACAGAAAACCTGACTTGTAGCATCGGAATCCAAAACTGGTCTCACAGGAATGGCTCAAACAATAGGCAGTAAGAAGAGTCACTCTTCTTGTACTTAAGTCGGCATTGTGCCTTTTGTATTTTATTCCCATGCAATTTCTGTGTTTCATCGTCAATGTGAAGTTCCAAGGGATATCGTGAACCTGAAGTGAAGCATCGGAATGTGAAACTGATCTATCAAGAACGGCAGAAAACAGAGAGAGTAAGAAGAGTCACTCTTTTTGTACTTATGTCGGCATTGTGCCTTTTGTATTTGATTCCTACGCAATTTCTGTGTTTCATCGTCAATGTGAAGGTCCAAGGGATACAGTAAGCCTGAAGTGAAGCACTGACTCTATAACTGGTCTCACAGGAATGGCTCTAAACTTAGACATTAAGAAGAGTCAGTCGTCTTGTACTTAAGCCGGCATTGTGCCTTTTCGTATTTAATTCGGATGCAATTTCAGTGTTTCATCGTCAATGTGATGGTCCAAGGAATACAGTAAAACTGAAGAGAAGCATCAGAATCAAATACTGGTCTGACAGGAAAGGCTCCAAACATATACAGTAAGAAGAGTCATTCTTCTTGTACATAAATTGGCTTTCCTTTTCGTATTTAGTTCCGATGCAATTTCTGTGTATCATAGTCAATGTGAATGTCGAAGGGATACAGTAAACCTGAAATGAAGCATCGTAAACTAAAGTGGTCTCCCAGGTATGGCTCAAAACATAGACAGTAAAAAGAGTCACTATTCTTGTACTTAAGTCGGCATTGTGCTTTCGTATTTAATTCCGATGCAATATCTGTGTTTCATCGCCCTTGTTAAGGTCCAAGGGATACAGTAAACCTGAATTGAAGCATCGGAATCTAAAATTGGCCTCACAGGAAAGTCTCAACTCATTTACAGTATACAGAGTCAGTCTTCTTGTACTTAAGTCGGCATTGTGCATTTAGTATTTAATTCCGATGCACCTTCTGTGATTCATCGTCAATGTGATGGTCTGAGGGATACAGTAAACCTGATGTGAAGCATCGGAATCTAAAACTGGTCTCACAGAAAATTCTAAAATCATAGACAGTATTGAG
Organism: Schistocerca americana; assembly: GCF_021461395.2. Taxonomy (NCBI): domain Eukaryota; kingdom Metazoa; phylum Arthropoda; class Insecta; order Orthoptera; family Acrididae; genus Schistocerca; species Schistocerca americana. The sequence continues at coordinate 644,944,284 of NC_060123.1, forward strand.
AGCCAGTCCTCTTGTACTTAACTCGGACTTGTGTTTTTGTATTTAATTTCGATGCAATTTCTGTGTTTCATCGCCAATGTGATTGTCCAAGGGATACAGTAAACCTGAGGTCTATAATGAGAATCTAAAACTGGTGTCACACGATAGGCTCAAACCATAGACAGTAAGAAGAACCAGCCTTCATGAACTTAAGTCGGCATTGTGCATTTAGTATTTAAAGCCGATGCAATTTCAGTGTTTCATCGTCAATGTGAAGGTCCAAGGGATATTGTAAACCAGAGGTTTAAATCGGCATCTAAAACTGGTTTCACACGAAAGGCTCAAACCATAGACAGTAAGAAGAGTAAGTCGTCTTGATCTTAAGTCGGCATTGTGCATTTTGTATTTAAATCCGGTGCAATTTCTGTGTTTCATCGTCAATGTGAAGGTCCAAGGAATACAGCAAACCTGAAGTGAAGCATCGGAATCTAAAACTGGTCTCACAGGAAAGGCTCAAACATAGACTTCTTGTACGTAAGTCGGCATTGTGCCTTTTGTATTTAATTTTGATAAACCTTTTGTGTTTCATCGTCATTGTGACGGTCTGAGGGATACAGTAAACCTGAAGTGAAGAATCGGAATCGGAAACTGGTCTCACAGGAAAAGCTCAAAGCATATACAGTAAGGAGAGTCAGTCTTCTTCTACTTAGGTCGGAATTGTGACTTTTGTATTTCATTCCGATGCAATATCTGTGTTTCATCGTCAATGTGAAGGTCCAAGGGATATAGTAATCCTGAAGTGAAGCTTTGAAATCTAAAACTGGTCTCACAGCATTATCTCAAAACATAGACACTACGAAGAGTCAGTCATCTTGTACTTAAGTTGGCATTGTGCCTTTCGTATTTAATTCCGATGCACCTTCTTTGTTTCATCGTAAATGTGAATGTCTGAGGAATACAGTAAACCTGAAGTGAAGAATCGGAATCGGAAACTGGTCTCACAGGAAAAGCTCAAAGCATATACAGTAAGGAGAGTCAGTCTTCTTGTACTTAAGTCGGCCATGTGCCTTTTGTATTTAATTCCGATGCAATTTCTGTGTTTCATCGTCAATATGACGGTCCAAGGGATACAGTACACCTGAATTGAGGCATCGGAATCTAAAACTGGTCACACAGGAACGGCTCATCACATAGACAATATGAAGACTCAGTCTTCTTGTACTTAAGTCGGTATATAGCTTTTTGTATTTAAATCCGAAGCAATTTCTGTGATTCATCGTCAATGTGAAGGTTCATGCGATACTGTAAACCTGAAGTGAAGCATAGGAATCTAAAATTGGTCCCACAGGAAACGTTCAAAACATAGACAGTAAGAAGACTCTGTCTTCTTCTACTTGAGTCGGCATTGCGTCTTTTGTATTTAATTCCGTTGCAATTTCTGTGTTTCATCGTCAATGTGAAGTTCCACTTGATATAGTAGACATGAAATGAAGAATCGGAATGTAAACTGTTGTAATAGCATAAGCCCAAGACATAGCCACTAAGAAGTGTCAGTCTTTATGTACTTAAGTTGGCATTGTGCCTTTTGTATGTAATTCCGATGCAATCTCTGTGTTTCATCGTCAATGTGAAGGTCTGAGGGATACAGTAAACCTAAAGTGAAGCATCGGAATCTAAAACTGGTCTCACAGGAAAGGCTGAAAACATAGACAGTAAGGAGAGTCAGTCTTCTTGCACTTAAGGCGGCCTTGTGCCTTTTGTATTTAATTCCGATGCAATTTCTGTGTTTCATCAACAATGTGATGGTCCACTGGATATAGTACCAGAAGTGAAGCATCGGAATCTAAATCTGCTCTCACAGCGTAAGCTCAAATCGTAGACATTAGGAAGTGTCAGTCTTCTTGTACTTAAGTTGTCATTGTGCATTATGTATTTAATTCCGATGCAATTTCTGTGTTTCGTCGTGAATGTGAAGGTCCGAGGGATACAGTAACCATGATGTGAAGCATCGTAATCTAAAACTGATCTCACAGGAATGGCTCAAAAGATAGATATTAAGGAGAGCCAGTCTTCTTGTACTTAAGTCGGCCTTGTGCCTTTTTTGTTTAATTCCAATGCAAATTCTGTGTTTTATCGTCCAAGGGATACAGTAAACCTTTATTGAAACATCGGAATCTAAGACTGGTCCCACAAGAAAGGCTCAACACATAGACAATATGAAGACTCAGTCCTCTTGTACTTAAGTCGGATTTTTGCTTTTTGTATCTATATCCGATGCAGTTTCCGAGTTTCATCGTCAATGTGAAGTTTAAAGGGATACAGAAAACCTGAAGTGAAGCATCGGAATCTAAAACTGGTCACACAGGAACGGCGCAAACATAGACAGGAGGAAGAGTCAGTCATCTTGTACTTCGGTCGTCATTGTGCCTTTTGTATGTAATTTCGATGTAATTTCTGTGTCTCATCGTAAATGCGAATATCTGAGGAATACAGTAACCCTGAAGTGAAGCATCGGAATCTAAAACTGGTCTCACTGTATGAACTCAAAACATAGACACTAAGATGAGTCAGTCTTCTTGTACTTAAGTCGGCCTTGGGACTTTTGTATTTAATTCCGGTGCAATTTCTGCGTTCCATCGTCAATATGAAGGTCCAAAGTATACAGTAAGCCTGAAATGAGGCATCGGAAACTAAATCTGGTCTCACAGGAAAGGCTCAACACATAGACAGTATGAAGACTAAGTCTTCGTGTATTTAAGTCGTCATTTTGCCTTTTGAATTTAATTCCGATGCAATTTCTGTGATTCATCGGCAGTGTGAAGGTTCAAGGGATACAGTACTCCTGAAGTGATCCATCGGAATCTAAAACTGGTCTCACAGGAATATCTCAAAACATACACAGTAAGATGCCTCCGTTTTCTTGTACCTAAGTCGGCATTGTGACTTTTGTATTTAATTCCGTTGCAATATCTGTGTTTAATCGTCAATGTGAGGGTCCACGCATATAGTAAACCTGAAGTGAAGCATCGGAATCTAAAACTGGTCTCACAGCATGAGCTCAAAACATAGACACTATGAAGTGTCAGTCTTCTTGTACTTAAGTTGGCATTGTGCCTTTTGTATTTAATTCCGATGTAATTTCTGTCTTTCATTGTCAAAGTGAAGCTCTGAGGGATACAGTAAACCTTAAGTGAAGCATCGGAATCTAAAACTGGTATCACAGGAAAGGTTCAATATTAGACAGTAAGGAGAGTCAGCCTTCTTCCACATAAGTCGGTCTTGTGCCTTTTGTATTTAATTCCTATGCAATTTCTGTGTTTCATCGTCAATGTGAAGGTCCACGGGATATAGTATACATGAAGTGAAGTATCGAAATCTTAACTTGGCTCACAGCAAAAACTCAAATCATAGACACTAAGAAGTGTCAGTCTTCTTGTACTTAAGATGGACTTGTGCGTTTTGTATTTAATTCCGATGCAATCTCTGTGTTTCATCGTCAATGTGAAGGTCTGTGGGATACAGTAAACCTAAAGTGAAACATCGGAATCTAAAACTGGTCCCACAGGAAAGGCTCAAAGCATAGACAGTAAGGAGAGTCAGTCTTCTTGCACTTAAGGCGGCCTTGTGCCTTTTGTATTTAATTCCGATGCAATTTCTGTGTTTCATCATCAATGTGAAGGTCCACTGGATACAGCAAACCTCAAGTGAAGCATCGGAATCTAAAACTGGTCTCACAGCGTAAGCTCAAATCATAGACTTTAGGAAGTGTCAGTCTTGTTTTACTTAAGTTGCCATTGTGCATTTTGTTTTTGATTCCGATGCAATTACTGTGTTTCATCGTGAATGTGAAGGTCTGAGGGATACAGTGAACCTGAAGTGAAGCATCGGAATCTAAAACTGGTCACACAGCAAAAGCTCAAGCTATAGTCAATAAGAAGAGTCAGTCTCCCTGTACTTTAGTAGGTATTGTGCCTTTTGTATTTAATTCCGATGCACATTCTGTGTTTCATCGTAATTGCGAATGTCTGAGGGATACAGTAAACCTGAAGTGATGAATCGGAATCGAAAACTGGTCTCACAGGAAAGGCTCAGTACATAGACAGTAAGGAGAGTCAGTCTTCTAGCACTTAAGTCGGCCTTGTGCCTTTTGTATTTAATTCCGATGCAATTTCTGTGTTTCATCGTCCAAGGGATACAGTAATCCTGAATTGAAGCATCGGAATCTAAAACTGGTCCCACAGGAACGGCTCAACATGTAGACAATATGAAGTCTCATTCTTCTTGTACTTAAGTCGGCATTTTGCTTTTTGTATTTCATTCCCATGCAATTCCTGTGTTTCGTTGTCAATGTGAAGGTTCAAGGGAAACAGTAAACCAGAAGTGAAGCATCGGAATCTAAAACTGGTCACACAGGAAAGGCGCAAAACATAGACAGTAAGAAGAGTCAGTCTTCTTGTACTTAAGTCTGCATTGCGCCTTTTGTAATTGATTACGTTGAAATTTCTGTGTTTCATCGTCAATGTAAGCATCGGAATCTGAAACTGGACTCACAGGAAAGGCTCAAAACATAGACAGTAGGAAGGGTCAGTCTTCTTGTACTTAAGTCGGCTTTGGGGCCTTTGTTTTTCATTCCGATGCTATTTCTGTGATTCATCGTCAATGTGAAGGTCCAAGTGATACAGTAAACCTGAAGTAAAGCATCGGAATCCAAAACTGGTCTCACAGGAAAGGCTCAAAGCATAGGCAATAGGTAGAGTCAGTCTTGTTGTACATATGTCGCCTTTACATTTCGTACTTAATCCCGATGCAATAACTGTGTTTCATCGTCAATGTGAAGATCCACGGAATACAGTAAACCTAAAGTGAAACATCGGAATCTAAAACTGGAATCACAGGAAAGGCTCAAACCATAGGCAGTAAAAAGAGTCACACTTCTTCTACTTAAGTCTGCATTGTGCCTTCTGTATTTCATTCCCGTGCATTTTCTGTGTTTCATCGTCAATGTGAAGGGCCAAGGGATAAAGTAAACCTGAGGTGAAGCATCGGAATCTAAAAGTGGTCTCACAGGAAAGGCTCAAAGCATTGACAGTAAGAAGAGTAATTCTTCTTGTACTTAAGTAGGCATTGTGACTTTTGTATTTCTTTCCGATGGAATTTCTGTGCTTCATCGTCAATGAGAAGTTCCAAGGGATAGAATGAACCTGAAGTGAAGCAACTGAAACTAAAACTGGACTCACAGGGAAGGCTCTAAACACAGACAGTAGGTGGAGTCAGTCTACTTGTACTTAAGTCGGCATTGTTCCTTTTGTATTTAGTTCCGATGCAATTTCTGTGTTTCATCGTCAATGTGAAGGTCCAAGGAATAGAGTAAATCTGAAGTGAAGCATCGGAATCTAAAACTGGTCTCACAGGAAAGGCTCAACACATACACAATATGGAGACTCAGTCTTCTTGTATTTAAGACGGCATTGCGAATTTAGTATTTATTTCCGATGCCATTTCTGTGTTTCATCGTCAATGAGAAGTCCCAGGATTACAGTAAATCTGAAGTTAAGAATGGGAATGTGAAACTGGTTTCACAGGTAAGCCTCAAAGGGTAGACAGTAAGAAGAAACACTCTTCTTGTACTTACGTCGGCATTTTGCCTTTTGTATTTTATCCTGATGCAATTTCTGTGTTTCATTGTCAATGTGAAGGTCCAAGGGATACAGTAAACCTGAAAAGAAGCATCCTAAACTAAAACTGGTCTCACAAAAATGTCTCAACACGTAGACAGTATGAAGAGTCAGTCATCTTGTACTTAAGTCGGCCTTGTGCCTTTTGTATTTAATTCCGATGCAATTTCTGTGTTCCATCGTCCAAGGGATACAGTAAACCTGAATTGAAGCATCGGAATCTAAAAGAGGTCCCACAGGAAAAGCTCAACACATAGACAATATGAAGACTCAGTCTGCTTGTACTTAAGTCGGCATTTTGCGTTTTGTATTTCATTCCGATGCAATTTCTGTGTTTCATCGTCCAAGGGATACAGTAAACCTGAAGTGAAGCATCGGAATCCAAAACTGGTCTCCCAGGTAAGGCTCAAAACATAGATAGTAGGTAGACTCAGTATTCTTGTACATAAGTCGCTTTTTTATCTTGTATTTCATCCCGTGCAATTTCTGTGTTTCATCGTCAATGTGAAGGTCCAAGGAATACAGCAAACCTGAAGTGAAGCATCGGAATCTGAAACTGGTCTCACAGGAAAGTTTCAAAACATTGACTGTTAGAAGAGTCAGTCGTGTTGCACTTGAAACGGCATTGTGCCTTTTGTATTTAATTCCGATAAAATTTCTGTGCTTCTTCGCCAATGTAAAGGTCCAAAGATTACAGTAAGCCTGCAGTGAGGCATCGGAATCTAAAACTGGTCTCACAGGAAAGGTTCAAAACATAGACACTAAGAAGAGTCAGTCTTCTTGTACTTACGTCGGCATTGTGCCTTTTGTATTTAATGACGACGCAATTTCTGTGTATCATTGTCAATGTAAAGGTCCAAGGACTACAGTAAATCCGAAGTGAAGAATCGGAATTCAAAACTGGTCCCACAGGATAGTCTCAAAACATTGACTGTAAGAAGAGTCAGTCTTGTTGTACTTAAGTCAGCATTGTGCCTTTTGTATTTTACTCCAATGCAATTGTTGTGTTGCATCGTCAATTTGAAAGTCCAAGGGATACAGTTAACCTGAATTGAAGCATCGCAATTTTAATTGGTCTCACAGGAAAGGCTCAACACATAGACAGCATGAACACTCATGCTTCTTGTACTTAAGTCGGCATTTTGCCTTTTGTATTTAATTCCGATGCAATTTCTGTGTTTCATCGTCAATGTGATAGTCCAAGGGAAACAGTAAACCTGAAGTTGAGCTTCGGAATCTAAAACTGGTCTCAGAGGAAAAGCTCAAAACATAGGCAGTAACAGTAAGAAGAGCCAGTCCTCTTGTTCTTAAGCCGGCATTGTGCCTTTTGTATTTAATTGTGATGCAATATATGTGTTTCATCGTCATTGTGAAGGTCCAAGGGATACAGTCAACCTGAAGTCTATTATCAGTGTCTTAAACTGGCCTCACAGGAAAGGCTCAATCCATAGACAGTAAGAAGAGAGAGCCTTCATGAACATAAGTCGGCACTGTGTATTTTGTATTTAAATCCGATTCAATTTCTGTGTTTCATCGTCAATGTGAAGGTCCAAGAAATAAAGAAAACCTGAAGTGATGCATCCGAAACTCAAACTGGTCTCACAGGAAAGGCTCAAAACATAGACACTAAGAAGAGTCAGTATTCATGTACTTACGTCGGCATTGTGCCTTTTGTATTTAATTCAGATGCAATTTCTGTGTTTCATCGTCAATGTGAAGGTCCAAGGGATATTGTAAATCTGAAGTGAAGCATCGGAATCTGAAACTGGTCTTGCAGGAAAGGCTGAAAACATAGACACTAAGAAGAGTCAGTCTTCTTGTACTTATATCGGCAATGTGCCTTTTGTATTAAATTCCGATGCGATTTCTGTGTTTCATCGTCAATGTGAAGGTCCACGGGATACAGTAAACCTGAAGTGAACCATCATAATCTAAAACTGGTCTCACAGGAAAGTCTCAAAACATTGACTGTAGGAAGAGTCAGTCTTGTTGTACTTAAGTCGGCATTGTGCCCTTTGTATTTAATTCCGATGAAATTTCTGTGCTTCTTTGTCAATGGTAAAGTCCTAGGGGTACAGTAAACCTGCAGTGACGCATCGGAATCTAAAACTGGTCTTACAGGAAAGGCACAAAGCATAGACACTAAGAAAAGTCAGTCTTCTTGTACTTAAGTCGACATTGGGCCTTTTTAATTTAATTCCGTTGCAATTTCTGTGTTTCATCGTCAATGTGAAGTTCCAAGGGGTACAGTAGACCTGAATTGTAGCATCGGAATCTAAAACTGGACTCACAGGAAAAGTTCAAATCATTGACAGTAAGATGACTCAGTCATCTTGAACTTATGTCTGCATTGTGACCTATGCATTTAATTCCGTTGCAATTTCTGTGTTTCATCGTCAGTGTGGAGGTCCAAGGATATAGTATACCTGAAGTGAAGCATCGGAATCTAAAACCGGTCTCACAGGAATGGCTCAAAACGTATACAGTAAGAAGAGTCAGTTTCCTTGTACTTACGTCGGCATTATGCCATTTGTATTTAAATCCGATGCAATTTCTGTGTTTCATCGTCCAAGGGATACTGTAAACATGAATAAAAGCATCGGCATCTAAAACTGGTCACACAGGAATGGCTCAACACATAGACAGTATGAAGACTCAGTCTTTTTGTACTTAAGACGGCACTGCGGCTTTTGTATTTAATTCCCATGCAATCTCTCCGTTTCATCGTCAACGTGAAGGTCCAAGCGATACAGTAAACCTGAAGTCTAAATCGGTCTCTAACACTGGTCTCACAGAGAGGCTCAAACAATAGACAGTAAGAAGAGTCAACCTTCTTGAAATTAAGTCGCCATTGTGCCTTTTGTATTTAAATCCGATGCAATTTCAGTGTTTCATCGTCAATGTGAACGACCAAGGAATACAGCAAACCTGAAGTGAAGCATCGGATTCTAAAACTGGTCTCACAGGAAAGGCTCAACACATAGGCAGTATGAAGCCTCAGTCTTCGTGTATTTAAGTCGGCAATTTGCCTTTTGAATTTAGTTCTTATGCAATTTCTGTGATTCATTGTCAATGTGAAGTTCCAAGGGGTACAGTAAACCTGAAGTGAAACATCGGAATCTAAAACTGGCCTCACAGGATAGGCTCAAAGCATAGACGGTAAGAAGACTATGTCTTCTTGTACTTATGTCGGCATTGTGACTTTTGTATTTAATTTCGAAACAATTTCTGCGTTTCATCGTCAATGTGAAGGTCCACGGGATATAGTAAACCTGAAGTGAAGCATCGAAATCTAATACTCGTCTCAAAGCACTAGCTCAAAACACACACACTAAGAAGTGTCTGTTTTCTTGTACTTAAGTTGCCATTGTGCCTTTTGTATTTAATTCCGATAAAATTTCTGTGTTTCAGCGTCTATGTGAAGGTCTGAGGGATACAGTAAACCTGAAGTCAAGTATCGGAATCTAAAACGGGTCTCACAGGAAAGGCTCAAAAACATAGACATTATGGAGAGTAAGTCTACTTCTAATTAAGTCAGCATTGTGGCTTTTTCATTTAATTCCGATGCAATTTCTGTGTTTCATCGTCCAAGGGATACAGTAAACCTGAATTGAAGCATCGGAATCTAATACTGCTCTCACAGGAAAAGCTCAAAACATTGACTGTAAGAAGAGGGAGTCTTATTGCACTTAAGTTGGCATTGTGAATTTTGGATTTAATTCCGATGAAATTTCTGTGTTTCATCGTCAATGTAAAGGTCCTAGGGATATAGTAAACCTGAAATGACGCATCGGAATCTAAAACTGGTCTCAGAGGAAAGGCTTAAAACATAGACACAAAGAAGAAGCAGTCTTCTTGTACTTATGTCGGCCTTGTGCCTTTTGTATTTATTTCCGATGCAATTTCTGTTTTTCATCGTCCAAGGGGTACAGTGAACCAGAATTGGAGCATCGGAATCTAAAACTGGTCCCACAAGAAAGGCTCATCACATAGAAAATATGAAGACTCAGTCTTCTTGTACTTAAGTCGGTATTATGCTTTTTTGTATTTATATCCGATGCAATTTCTGTGATACATCGTCAGTGTGAAGGTTCAAGGGATACAGCAAAACTGTCGTGAAGCATTGGAATCTAAAACTGGTCATACAGGAAAGGCGCAAAACATAGACAGTAGGAAGAGTCAGTCTTCTTGAACGTAAGTCGGCATTGTGCTTTTGTATTTAATTCCGATGCAATTTCTGTGTTTCATCTTCAATGTGAAGGTCCAAGGGATACAGTAAACCTGAAGTGAAGCATCGGAATCTAAAACTGGTCTCACAGGAAAACCTCATATCATTGACTGTAAGAAGAGTCGGTCTTCTTGTACTTAAGTCGGCATTGTGTCTTTTGTATTTAAATCAGATGCAATTTCTGTGTTTGATCGTCAATGTGAAGGTCCAAGGTATACAGAAAACCTGATGTGAAGCATCGGAATCCAAAACTGGTCTCACAGGAAGGGCTCAAAACATAGACACTAAGAAGATTCAGTCTTCTTGTTCTTACGTCGGCATATTGCCTTTTGTATTTAATTCCGGTCCAATTTCTGTGCTTCATCGTCAATATGAAGGTCCAAGGGATAAAGTAAACCTGAATTTAGGCATCGGAAACTAAAACTGGTCTCACAGGAAAGGCTCAACACATAGACAGTATGATGACTAAGTCTTCGTGTACTTAAGTCGGGATTTTGCCTTTTGCATTTAATTCCGATGCAATTTCTGTGATTCATCGTCAATGTAAAGGTCCAAGGGATACAGTAAACCTGAAGTGACGCATCAGAATCTAAAACTCGTTTCACGGGAAAGGCTCAAAACATAGACACAAAGAAGACTCTGTCTACTTGTACTATTGTCGGCATTGTGACTTTTGTATTTCATTCCGATGCAATTTCTGTGTTTTATCGTCAATGTGATGGTCCAAGGGATATACTAAACCTTAAGGGAAGCTTCGGAATCTAAAGCTGGTCCCACAGCATAAGCTCAAAACATAGACACTAAGAAGAGTCAGTCTTCTTGTACTTAAGTCGGTATTGTGCCTCTGGTATTTAATTCTGATGCACCTTCTGTGTTTCATCGTTAATGTGAATGTCTGAGGAATACAGCAAACCTGACGTGAAGAATCGGAATCGAAAACTGGTCTCACAGGAAAGGCTCAAAACATAGACAGTAAGAAGAGTCAGCCTTCTTGAAGTTAAGTCGGCATTGTGCCTTTTGTAATTTTAATCCGATGCAATTTCTGTGTTTCATCGTCAATGTGAAGGTCCAAGGAATACAGCAAACCTGAAGTGAAGCATCGGAATCTCAAACTGGGCTCACAGGAAAGGCTTATAACTCTTCCGTCTTCTACTGCTATACCATAACATTAAAGTAGGAGGCACGTCGTGAAATATAATTATTTTGTTGATGCAATTATGGTATAAAGCAACGGAGCAGTGTTATCCTCTGAGAGGAATTTTGTTATGTTGACCGTGTTGTACCTAACAGAGATGGCTTATCGGAAATGAAAGTCATAATTTCGTAAATGTTTGAACAGTAACATACAAAATTTTGCCTATCTGCACTGTTTAACTGATAATGGAAAATGGTCGCCAGCCTAACTAGGCAAAAGAATGATTAACATTCTCGTTGAAGAAAATTGTTATTATTAATTTTAACGGATAAACACAACCTATACTTGGCCGCACCCGTGTGCAGTGAACTCTGGCACACTCATATGATTACGGTAAGAATGAAACTGACAGTTGAAGCAGCACAAACTATTTGCAAAATTATAACAGCTACCGAAACACACTATTACTTTCAGGGCTTACACAAAGTGAATGGTCTTTATAACATTACTATTAATATGCCCTTCTAATACACAAGAGAGACAAACACTTAGCAAACAAGAGTGTATAACGTTTCACCACTGCAGCTTTCTCACTTTTACTACATCGAAACACAATGCTAACAAAATTGCAAGAAACTGGCTCACCTTTTAGAATTTACTACAGATATCAAAGAGATCATTAGCTAAGCAAAACTTTAGAAACCTCAGTCTTAAGAACTTTTAATTTTGCAGTTGGCAACAGCACTTTAATAAACAGTTTTAATGGGAAAATTATTTTCAGCAAACAACATTTACTTTAACTCACTCTCTTGCCACATTAACTTTAACTTTCTTTTTACCTAGTTCAAGAGGCATTAAGTAGCGTAATATTGGTCATAAAAGTTCTTTCAGTAGTGACACTCGGTGATTACTTTAGTTCAAACGGAAAGGAACCTGAGAGGTGTTATGATGAGGAGAAAAATCAAGGTTGGTACATAAATTCAGATACAAATTACCTTATATTTGAGCACATTAGCACATCCATTAAGCTGATCCTTCACTGTACAACATTATAGTATTACGTTGCAATGATTGCGCAATGTGGTGGCAACTGCATGTTGAGAGGTGGAATTGCAGGCAGAATTGCTGGACTTTGTCATTTCTTGGTGGCGATGATAGATAGAAACTCCAGATTTGTTCCAGATATTTATCCATCCACCTGAAGCTTTGGATAGAAGCAGGAAAAGCCCCTCTCGGAATCAGTACAATATGCGCACTTTGCATAGCAGTGCACAGTTTGGTAGCTCATCTCCGACCGGTGGCTCGTCCCCGACTGACTATCAGTTCCACCTTTTCCACCTAGGCCAACCACAATTTGCGCGCGCTACACAGTTCCGTTCCCAAGGGGAACCACTACACCTTTTACATACAGTATAACTAAGAGCCCTAAGTGAAGGTCAGCAGTTTACATAACAGCAAACAAACACATTAAATAAAACAGAACATTTTCACATATTGACACTTCTACAAAAAATTATTCACACAAAATTACAATTATATACAGTAAGTTTTGTTCCCTCCAAATGGGGCAAAGCATTTACAGTACAGATACACTACTTTGCTTTGAAACAAACCACGACATCAAAGTTTTAACAAAGAAAAGAGTATACAATTTTGTGTTATCTATTCAATCAAAAACATTTATAGGTTCTTAACAAAGTAATATTAAATGAAAAAAAAAATAGATGAGTAGAGCATTAGAGCTATGGTGTTACACATGCCCCATGTTTCATTGAAGTTTCCCGTCAGGGATACTTCAAGGAAACATCCATAACACCTAAGTGGTGTTGGCTGCAAACAAAAAAAAATTCCATCCAACCTCAGTTGGGAGAGAAAAAAAAAGAACACACATTACAAATATACAGTATATACACTAAGAAATGCATACATTTCTTCCAAAAACATCCTCAAACTAATACATTTACAGAAATTTTCATATTCACACTAGTTTAAGGAAACTAATTTTCATCATTACACAAAATATCTTTAAGGATGTTCATTTCATACATACACAGTTCAAATAACTGACAAACAGTACACAAACTGATCTACATATAAGTAGAATAGGTAAAGCCTTTAAATAATATAAAAAATTAAACACATATACAATAAATAGCACAGAACATTTTAACTTAGCAAAACAGAAGTTTGTTTCTCAATAATTTTAAAGAAATGTAAATTTTCACAGACACACAAGCATGTTAATGGTCATAGCACTTTTTGCAAGGTTCAGCAAGTAATGAAATATTGAACAATTCGGTTTGCATTCACATATGCACAAATATTTACAGAAAATAGCTATGAGAACTTTTTCCAACAGAATCTTTAAATACAAAAGCAACTTTTCAAGGTTTTCTCAAAACAATTAACTTTAAAGCTGCTCTTCATTAATAGCAGTCCAAAATGTTTGTTGCACATAAACACATTAACCTATTCAGACCCTATCTTTAATCATCACTGCTGTATTTTTTAAAACAAAGCAGTCCAAAACTTTAAGTTATTCCAGAAAAACCTAGCATCAAACCATCTACATCTGTTTGAATGAGAATGCATATATATTTTTTAATAAATTTTCACTGACTTCAGAAAAAATAGTCAGTTCATAACAAATTGACCAATAAACCTAACTAAGTTCACTGCTTGCCTCAGCACCAGCAGTCCATGTTACACATTCTGCCCACTATTGGTTTGGCAGTCTTTATAAACATTTAGGCACAAAAACACAATTTAGATTAAAAACATTAAAGAAAACACATTTTTAAATTGATACACTGCTCCATCCTCTGGGTTTGGCAGTTCATGCCCACTTATCAGCTCCTTGCCCCACAATGGCAAGTCCTTTGGCTACTTCTCAACACAGCATATTTGGTAGCCCTCAACTTCAGGACCACAGCATTTTTGGTTGTTTTGTCTTGTTTTTCTGCCCAACAGCATATTTGTGAGCAGTTTATTGTCATCATCTCCAAGTTTTCCATCATTATGTCACATCTTTGTTACCAATTGCATTAATGGTATAAAACATAAAATCTGCAACTTTGAAACAGTAATTAGACACTGGCAACAAAACCATTTCTTTTCAAATGACAACATCAGGTAACACATACATCATCAATTGAGTAAATTTTAAATGAAATTTTTGGTATAATGGTAATGTTCAGGAGTTAGTTGAGAGTCCCACATTTGTAGTTTTTCTCCCCATTTTCTTATTTAGTAATATTTCTTTTAAAGTCAGTAGCAAGTTTAGCTACACATTTAGGTCATCAGTTATGTCAAACTCAGAATAATAATTTTACATTCTACTATAAGTGCTTTCTTCCCACTTTTGGTGGCACTAGACACATACATCTCACATCTCCAGTTTTAAACACACATACAGTTTTTCAACACCATATTTGCCAATTTTATTTTTCAAAAACATTTACATTTAGTCATATTATTATTATTATTCACGTTTGGGCCCTACTGGACCACGTGAAGTACAATCACGGGGCATTCAGTTATTTTCTTTTAGACTTTCTCTCTGCCCAAATTGTTTTCATTCTCTCGGAATGAGCTCTTTTCCTTTCATCAGACCATGTGGTTCCAGTTTTCTTTGGTTTTTCAGCTTGACCAACTACCCAGTCATGAATTTTTTGCCTAAATAATTTTCTGTCTTGAATTTCATCTTGTTTTATATCTGCCTCTTTCATGTCCTCCTTTATAGCAGCAATCCATTTTATTGTCTCAAATTTAGCTTTACTTCGATTTTCGTAGAATTCCACTACTTGTTTAGTTAGTCTGGTAGCATCCATTCTTTTAATATGCCCATAAAATTTTAATCTGCGTTTTTTCATATCCGAATATATGCTGGTGTATTGTTGAATTTCACTATTTGCTCTTAGCCTGTATGTTCCTTCTTCAGTATATTTTGGACCTAGAATTTTTCTGATTACTTTTCTTTCTCTTTTTTGGATTTCTTGAATGTCCTTTTTTCTGTTTAAAATTAGCGTTTCAGCCCCATAAAGGCACTCTGGTTTTATGACCGTGTTGTAATGTCTCAATTTAGAGTACCTCGAGAGACATTTTTTGTTGTAGATGTCTTTTGTAAGTCTAAAAGCTGTCTCCATCTTTTGACAACGAATTTCATTTCCAATTTTTTCTAGACCAGTCTCTGAGATTGTTTCACCTAAATATTTGAATTGCGAAACTCTTTTGATTTTTCCATACTTAGTTTCCAAAAGTTTGGGTGCCAGTTTGTTGCTAGTTATATACTGTGTTTTTTCAAATGAGATTTGGAGACCTACTCTTTCTGCTGTTTCTTTACGAATTTCTATTTGTTTCTGAGCAATTTGGATGTCCTGCGTTAGAATAACCAAGTCGTCTGCAAAGGCCAAACAGTCTATTCGAATATTTGTTCGTCCTAATTTCACTGGTTGGTCAATTTTGAACTCCAATTTTCGTTCGCGCCACTCTTGTATTACTTTTTCTAGAACGCAGTTAAATAGCAACGGAGAGAGTCCATCACCTTGCCTCACGCCTGTTTTTATTTCAAAGGATTCTCAAATTTCTCCTCTGAACTTTACTTTTGACTTTGTACCAGTTAGCGTGTCTCTGATAATTGCCGTGGTTTTAGGATCCAGGCCTTGTTCTTTCACAATTTGGAAAAGAGATTCACGATCCACTGAGTCATAAGCCTTTCTAAAATCTACAAAGGTACAAACTAGTTTTTTATTGTAAATTTTTTGATGTCTGAGAATTAGTTTGAGGACTAAAATCTGTTCTGGGCAAGATCTATTTGGCCTGAAACCTGCTTGATATTCGCCAATTTTCCATTCAAGTTGTTGTTGTGCTCGGTTCAGAAGACATTGAGAGAGGATTTTGTATGTGACTGGAAGAAGAGAAATTCCTCTGTAATTATTAACATCAGTTTTGTCTCCCTTCTTATGAAGTGGGTGAATCAAGGCGGTTTTCCATTCATCAGGAATTTTTTCAGTTTGCCAAATGTTTTGCATGATTGAAGTAATTTCTTTAACGGTTTTTGGACCAGCTGCCTTTCAAAGTTCTGCAACAATTCCATCTTCACCAGATGCTTTGTTGTTTTTCAACCTATGAATTTCTTTAATGATTTCCTCTTCGTTTGGTGCAAGTGAAACTGGATTGCATTTAGTCATATTATAGTATTCATTTACCTTGTTTTCAGTATTCTTACCTTTTCTCATCTATACTTCTCTTTCCAATTACTTTTCCATTACATTTTTTCTTTTACAATACTCACTACACTTTCATTATTGTTGGTCATTTTCTAGTGTATCCAATGTAATTATTCATTTCTATTTACAGAAACATTCACCTTTAGTCATATTATACAAGGAAAATGTAGCATTATTAATAATTTTTATCATCATTCAAATCCATTAAAAAAATAAAAAAAGGTATATATGCTTTGGGAACCACACTTTAAAATAACTTTCTGTAAAACCAGATTCAATATAAAAGGGAAGAAAGAAAGAAGATAGTCAAAGTTCCGAATGAAGAAGGGGAAGGTTGCCAACACGAAAAGAAACGGAAGTAGTGCTGGCAACGACTCGGGTCCCTGGTGCTCGTCAGGCACCGGACAATGCAAAGAGTGCACGTCCCTTGAGGGTTCTACATTTCATTCATCATTGGTTTCTGTGGACATATAATTTTAGATCGACTATATTTCTAACTCCTAAAGGCTTCCTTGACCTAGGGTACAGAAGAAAATAAGCATTTGCATGTGGAGTT
This sequence comes from Schistocerca americana, assembly GCF_021461395.2. Lineage (NCBI taxonomy): Eukaryota > Metazoa > Arthropoda > Insecta > Orthoptera > Acrididae > Schistocerca > Schistocerca americana. The sequence goes on from NC_060123.1 coordinate 644,961,085, forward strand.
CCTTGCACATCAAAAGGCCCATTGTAAATGTATTTGAATTTAGAAATTTCATTATTAATTTCACTTGATTTTTCATGGGTCTTCACTAAGACATAATCTCCAAGCTTAAATTTAGTTGTTTTAAGGTTATTATTATGCCTTTTGGATCTAGCGGCCGCTTTCTCTTTCATTCTTTTCTTAATTAACTCTTTTTTCTCATGCAGGTTAATTCCTACAATAGGGCGGAATTGCAAGATCTCTTCAATAATACTTTAACTTTTATGGTCCAACAGAATTTCTTCAGGGGTTAAACTGGTGGTTTCATGGTATAGGGTGTTCATGGTCTTTTCAAAGTCATTTACAAATCTGCCCCAAGCCTTATGGTTATGGTGACAGTAGGTTCTACCTAACCTTCCTAATTCACGCATATATCTTTCGACAGGGTTACTAGCCGGGTGGTAAGCTGAAATATATTTAACTTGAAGACCATGTTGCTTCATGCCTTCCTTCCAGATTTTTGAGATAAACTGTGGTTCATTATCAGACAAAACTGCTTTAGGTTTACCAATGGTGTGAAAATACTCAGTCATTTTGCTAAAGACTGCTTTAGCAGTGGCTTTCCTGATTGGATATAATTTAATAAATTTAGAGAACACTTCCAACACTACAACAATGTAAGACCAATTACCTGAGGTTTTAGGTAAAGGACCATACAAATCCACTGACAGTAATTCTAATGTATCCTCTGGTACTGTATTCTGCATGAAATCTTGATTTACTCTATTTGTTAATTTTGCCCTCTGACATACATCACAAGATCTTATTCTCTCAGTAATTTTCTTAGTAGCACCTACATTAATCGCAACCACATCAGTTAACTTTTCAATACACTTCTTGGGACCACAATGCCCTAAGGAAAGATGAAAATAATCAATCACTTCAGTCTCAAATTGCCTAGGCCAGCACACCTTCCATTCTTCAGTGTTGGTATTCTTTCTTCTATATAAAATTCCATTAAATATCTTGTAAAATCTGCAGATTTGTGGGTAATTAGGGTTACTAAAATTAACCTTCACTGATTTCCATATTTCATCCTCATTCTGGTGGAACCTCATGCTTTTACAAATTTGCTCTATTTTTTTCCTACCTGGAACCTCCTTAATATATCTTATATGAAATTTGCCTTCTTCATTACATTCCCTTGGTAAGTTGTTCATACCCTCAGGCAATCGTGATAAAGCGTCAGCTACATAATTGTCACTACCTTTAATATACAATATCTCATAATCAAATTGTTGTAAATACAGGGCCCATTGACTCAATCTGCCAGTAAACAATCGACAGTTTTTTAAAAAGGTTAATGCCTTGTGGTCTGTATGAATTATAGTTTTATGTCCCCATAAATAATTCCTAAATTTCTTTAATCCCCAAATGATTGCTAAGGCCTCTTTCTCTGAAATAGTATAGTTTTTCTCATATTTAGTTAAAGTCCTACTAGCAAAAGCAATGGTATTATGTTCTGTTTTCCCAAATTCTGCGTTTTCCTGAAATATTTCAACACCAACACCATAAGCACTACTGTCTGTAATCATGTGGAATGGCTTACTTAAAACTGGGTGATGTAAAATGTTTTCCCTTACTAACTCAGTTTTCAAATTTTCAAAATCTTTCTGACATTCAGGTGTCCAAATATATACACTATTTTTCTTTCACAAGCTATTCAAATGTGGGCTGTTAAAAGCTTGCCCCTTCACAAATTTGCGGTAAAATCCACAAAGACCTAAAAATGCTTTCAACTGTATCTTGTTCTTTGGAGGAGGGCACTTTTCAATAGCATTAAGCTTTTCTGGGTCCTTGCCAATCCCAGATGTGGTTATTATGTGCCCTAAAAACTTAATTTCTTGTCTCACAAATTCACACTGTTTTAACTTTAAAGTCATGCCCCATGCTTGAAGAGCAATAAGTGTTTTGTTTAACAGGTCACAATGCTCCTCCCAGTTATCAGTAACAATCAATAGGTCATCTACATATACAGTCAATCTGGCACAAAGTTCTTTTCCTAATACAGAATCCGAAGCCCTAATGAAAACAGAAACAGCAGTATTCAAACCAAATGGTACAACTTTGTATTGGTAACATTTTCCTGCAAACAAAAAAGCTGTATATTTCCTAGAATCTTTGTGTAATGGGGTTTGCCAATATCCAGCAGTGAGGTCTAAACTAGTTAAATATTTTACATTATGGAACTTCTGTAATAAATCGTCTAAATTTTCAGGTCTGTCTACTTCTCTCCTGACAATTTTATTCAGTGTCCGTGCATCAATGACTACTCTTACGCCTCCATCCTTCTTATTGACTATAATAAGTGGACTATTGTATTCACTATTGCTCCTCTCTATTACCCCCCATTCCAACATTTTATCAATTTCAGCTCGTACTGCTTCTTTCTTAGCTATAGGTATTGGATATGGTCTGACAAAGAATGGTTCATGTTTCAGGATATCCATACAGTATTCAAAGTTGTTTACGACACCTGGTTTATCAGAGAACACTTTCTTATTACTATTCAAGATATCAAATAAATCATCTTTCTGTTCACATGATATTTCTTGGATAACATCAACAATTTCCCTAAAACTCTCAGTTTTTTGATCATCCTGCAATAGACCTTTCACATGGTACATTTCATATAGTTGGGACAAACCATCATTTTCAGATTCTATTTTTAACAAAATGGGTTCTACATTCACAGCTTGGACCTGGTTGTCACCTTCAAATTTAATTTCTATTGTTTCGGTTTCCCTATTAATCTTAACAGTTCCATTACCACAATCTTAAATTACTTTTTCCTCGTCTAGCCCATCAATACCTAGAATCATTTCAGCACTTAGTTCAGGAACCACTAAAAAATCATGTTCAAATTTTTGGCTTCCTATTTCAAAGTCCATCAATACTTGTTTTTGAATGGGCTTGCTGGACCTACCAGTAGCTCCTATAACTTTCACTCCACTAACAGACATTATTACTAACCCTGGTTCACATGAAATATGATCAAAGAATGATTCTGATATGGCACTGATTTGGGATCCTGTGTCTAAAAGTACTTGCAGTTCAGTGTTACAAACATTTACAGGTATTATAGTTTGTTTAATAATTCTCTGTTCCTTTTCCTCCTGTTCTTCCCATAACAAATCTTGCTCAACCATAATGTCTTTCCAGGAAATATTACCCACTGATTTCAGTTGTGTATCAGGTGGCTTTTTGGGTTTGTGGGCCTCTACATCTTTACAGATCTTTAACAGTTCACGTTCTACTATATTTATCTCTGGACATTGTTTAGGTTTCTGTACATCTATTTCTGTCATTACATTAAGTAAAGCCTGTCCTGATATAGTGTCATCTGGCGGCTCTTTCGGTTTTGTTTCAGTTACGCATTCCGGATTTTGTTTCGAAAAGATGTCGTTAATTTTTTTGTAACCTCTTTCTGTAAAGGTATAAGTATGTTTGTCTACCTCCGAAAACTCATCTGTATCTGAATCTGTCGTATCTCCTTCGTCTGAGCTATCACTAGGTTCTATTTCGTTATCAGATTCGAGCAGTAAGGCAACTTTTAAACAGTGAGGCAGATTATCACTAGATGTTTCAGTCACTTCGTATTTCGACTCATTTTCTACATAATGCACATCGTTTAGACAGTCAGGCACTTCTGTTATATCACTTTGAACGATTTCAGCCTTAACTTCATACTTAGTGTAATCGTCATATACTTCGATAACTTTCATTTCATTTTCTTCCATGCTGTCATTTTCAGGTAATCGTGCGAAATTCTTACTAGACCCTTCTGCATCAGAACCATAAAACACCTTTCCATCAACAACAATTTTGTCGGCAATGTTTATAATGTCATGTTCACTAACGTCCTCCTTTACATCATTTTCACCAATTTTTAATTGCGCACACGTCTTTTGCGTGGCATATTCTACCTCCCTTTCCTCTTTATTCATCATAACCTCCCCCACATCTACGTCTTTTACCTCATACACATCATTAACACTGCCAATATTTCCCTTTTCACTCGCCTTTTCTGTCTCCCTTTCATTCTTTAATAAAGTCTTTTCGCACGATTCCGAAACTGAGTTATCTTTATCATATGACATATTAACTTTATTTCCATTTTTACATTCATTTACTACTGAAACCGGCCATCGGAAGTGTCCGATCCCGCCTCTTCTGTTTCTCTCTACGGCAGCCATCTTGTTCTGACGTCTGCCATTTGTGTCTGCTGCCAAGTGCAATGTACGCTGCTCCGGCAACTGCTGGCCCGAGCACGAACGGTCACGTGACTTCGCACTGGGAACACCACTATGTATCACTCCGCGCCCGTCTGCTATAGGCGCGTCCTTAACCTTTCTGCCCCGTAGTTTACATTTTTCCTTCTCGAACCTAATATTTGACATCTTTTCTTTGGGCCCAAAACCGGTTTCCGCGTGAATCCGGCCCGTAACACACGCGGTTTTCAGTTTTCCATTTCTTCTCTATTTTGGAAATTCCGCGTTATGTATCCTCTACCGCGCGTAGTATAATTTCCCCTGCCCCTCGCACGACCTGTTTGAATCGTGTTTACACGATATCTATCGTTTTCATGTCGTTCGTTTTCGTCATTGCTTTCGCGCGAATAATTGTTGTTACGATGGGGACGGGACTCGCGATTTCTTCGCCAGTGATCTTCATCCTCCACTCTTTCCAGAAACGCAGAAAAACTTCTGTGTGTACTCCCAACATATCGTTTAGAATCCTCAGGCAGTTTCTGCCAAAGAACCCAAACGATCTCAGTTTCAGTCCTTCTAGCCTTCAAATGTATCAGTTTTCTGTACCATGATTCGCAAAATTCTTTCATGGTTTGCCTACCCCTGATGTCATACAACCTGGCCATTAAAAACTCACGCCACAACTGGTCTTGTTTTTGTTCTGACCAGTACTCGTCAATAAATTTTTGTTTTCAAAAGACATCTGGTTAGTATCCAGATCCAACCCCCACCTTTTTGCTTCTCCCGTTAATGCACTGATCACAACATTGATTTTTTCCTGGTCAGTCAAATAGTCAGGATAATTTCTTTTGCAATTCTTTACAAAATCAAGGGGGTGCCAACCGTTATGTCTCTTCGCAGGGTCGAATTTTTCCTCGCCCTCTAATATTTTACCGAAAGGAATTTTTTCAGTAAAATGTGTAGGTCCAGATTGTATTTTTCTTTCCAAGTCATACACTTTGCCTTGGATTTGTGAAGTGTTATGTTCACACTTCTTTTCGCAAGTAACAATCTGTTTGGTTAATTCTCTACTTGTTTCTGTTACAGATTGTTTGATCTGTGCAAATTCCACGTTACATTCTGTTTGTATTTCGGATTTAATACCGAATACCTTTTCGTCCACTTTAGTACAGACTAAGGGTTCTATTTGATCTTGAATTTTAATTACTTCAGTATCAAATCTTTCGTTAATGTCATCAATTTGTCCTTGTACATTGGCAATATTACCATTGATGACAGTAATTTCGCTTTTAATACTTTTGATTTCATTACTCACTGTTCCTACCCTTGAGTTAACTTCTTCAATTTGTTTACTAAGTCTGGTACCCTGCATTTCGATTTGTGCATTAATATTGTCACTATGTGCAGTAATTTGTGCCTTAATATTGTCATTTATATTGTCATTTTGCGCTGCAAATTGCGCAGACAGTATTCTAAGTAAATCAGTCAGATCTGGTGTCTTTTCACTTTTGGTTTCAATTGCATTTTCGTGTTCAGATTCTACACCCTTCTCAGTTTCTGGTGATTCGAACATATCCCGCGATTCATTAACATAGCCACTGTCTTCCACAACATCGCTCATATTGCCTTGCATAGTACGAGCGACATTCCTAGCTTCTATCTGTTTATTTACATCGGCGTGGTACCGTACGTAATTTAACTCGCGAGTAATGACATCTGTTGGTGTGCTCCCTGAACTGCTCTCGATTGCTTTCTGTTCTCGCGTGTCTAGATTTATTTCTAATTTCCTGTCCATTTTAGCTATTACTAAGTACTGATACCTTTAATTTTCAATTTAAGCTGAACTTTCACTATCCGTTCCGTCAACTAATGTACAGGTTCGTGCCGCCGGACGTTTTACGTTCACTCTGTGTTTGTAAAATGCTACCTACTTATAATTTTTTTTTTTCGTCTGTAGATGCAAACTGATCAACGTCCTGTCACGCGGAGCCACGTATCTCTCTTCCGTCTTCTACTGCTGTACCATAACCTTAAAGTAGGAGGCAGGTCGTGAAATACAATTATTTTGTTGAAGCAACTATGGTATAAAGCAACGGAGCAGTGTTACCCTCTGAGAGGAATTTTGTTATGTTGACCGTGTTGTACCTAACAGAGATGGCTTATCGGAAATGAAAGTCAGAATTACGTAAATGTTTGAACAGTAACATACAAAATTTTGCCTATCTGCACTATTTAACTGATAATGGAAAACGGTCGCCAGCCTAACTAGGCAAAAGAATGATTAACATTCTCGTTGAAGAAAATTGTTATTACTAATTTTAACGGATAAACACAACCTATACTTGGCCACACGCGAGTGCAGTGAACTCTGGCACACTCATATGATTACGGTAAGAATGAAACTGACAGTTGGAGCAGCACAAACTATTTGCAAAATTATAACAGCTACCGAAACACACTATTACTTTCAGGGCTTACACAAAGTGAATGGTCTTTATAACATTACTATTAATATGCCCTTCTAATACACAAGAGAGACAAACACTTAGCAAACAAGAGTGTATAACGTTTCACCACTGCAGCTTTCTCACTTTTACTACATCGAAACACAATGCTAACAAAATTGCAAGAAACTGGCTCACCTTTTAGAATTTACTACAGATATCAAAGAGATCATTAGCTAAGCAAAACTTTAGAAACCTCAGTCTTAAGAACTTTTAATTTTGCAGTTGGCAACAGCACTTTAATATACAGTTTTAATGGGAAAATTATTTTCAGCAAACAACATTTACTTTAACTCACTCTCTTGCCACATTAACTTTAACTTTCTTTTTACCAAGTTCAAGAGGCATTAATTAGCATAATATAGGTCATAAAAGTTCTTTCAGTAGTGACACTCGGTGATTACTTTAGTTCAAACGGAAAGGAACCTGAGAGGTGTTATGATGAGGAGAAAAATCAAGGTTGGTACATAAATTCAGATACAAATTACCTTATATTTGAGCACATTAGCACATCCATTAAGCTGATCCTTCACTGTACATCATTATAGTATTACGTTGCAATGATTGCGCAATGTGGTGGCAACTGCATGTTGAGAGGTGGAATTGCAGGCAGAATTGCTGGACTTTGTCATTTCTTTGTGGCGATGATAGATACAAACTCCAGATTAGTTCCAGATATTTATCCATCCACCCGAAGCTTTGGAAAGAAGCAGGAAAAGCTCCTCTCGGAATCAGTACAATATGCACACTTTGCATAGAAGTGCACAGTTTGGTAGCTCATCTCCGACCGGTGGCTCGTCCCCGACTGACTATCAGTTCCACCTTTTCCACCTAGGCCAACCACAATTTGCGCGCGCTACACAGTTCCGTTCCCAAGGGGAACCACTACACCTTTTACATACAGAATAACTAAGAGCCCTAAGTGAAGGTCAGCAGTTTACATAACAGCAAACAAACACATTAAATAAAACAGAACATTTTCACATATTGACACTTCTACAAAAAATTATTCACACAAAATTACAATTATATACAGTCAGTTTTGTTCCCTCCAAATGGGACAAAGCACTTACAGTACTGATACACTACTTTGCTTTGAAACAAACCACGACATCGAAGTTTTAACAAAGAAAAGACTATACAATTTTGTGTTATCTATTCAATCAAAAACATTTATAGGTTCTTAACGATGTGATATTAAATAAAAAAAAAAGGAAAATAGATGAGTAGAGCATTAGAGCCATGGTGTTACAGGCTCAACACATAGACAAAATGAAAACTCAGTCTTCTTGTACTTAAGTCGGCACTGCGCCTTTTGTATTTAATTCCGATGCAATTTCTGTGTTTCACCGTCAATGTGAAGGTCCAAGGGATACAGTAAACCTGAAGTCTAGCATTGGACCTTAAAACTGGTCTCACAGGAAAGGCTCAAACCATAGACAGTAAGAGGAGTCAGCCCTCTTGAACTTAAGTCGGCATTGTGCCTTTTGTATTTATATCCGATGCAATTTCTCTGTTTCTTCGTCAATGTGAAGGTCCATGGAATACAGCAAACCTGAAGTGAAGCATCGTAATCTAAAACTGCTCTGACAGGAAAGGCTCAAAACATAGACACTAAGAAGTATCAGTCTTCTTGTACTTACGTCGACATTGTGCCTTTTGTATTTAATTCCGATGCAATTTCTGTGTTTCTTCGTCAATGTGAAGGTCCAAGGGATAGAGTAAACCTGAAGTGAAGTATCGGAATCTAAAACTGGTCTCACAGCATAAGCTCAAAACATAGACAGTAAGGAGAGTCAGTCTTCTAGTACTCAAGTCGGCATTGTGTCATTTGTATTTAATTCCGATGCAATATCTGTGTTTCATCGTCAATGTGAAGGTCCACGGGATATAGTATACCTGAAATGAAGTATCGGAATCTGGAACTGGTCTCACAGCATAAGCTCAAAACATAGACACTAAGAAGTGTCAGTCTTCTTGTACTTAAGTCGGCATTGTGCTTTTTGTATTTAAATCCGATGCAATTTCTGTGTTTCATCGTCGATGTGAAGGTTAAACGGATAGAAAAAACCTGAGGTGAAGCATCGGAATCTATAACTGGTCACACAGGAACGGCGCAAACATAGACAGGAGGAAGAGTCACTCTTCTTGTACTTAAGTGGGTATTGTGCATTTTGTATTTAATTCCGATGCAATTTCTGTGTTTCATCGTCAATGTGAAGGTTAAAGGGATACAGTAAACCTGAAGTGAAGCATCGGAATCTAAAACTGATCCCACAGGAAAGGGTCAACACATCGACAATATGAAGACTCAGTCATCTTGTACTTAAGACGGCATTGTGCCTTTTGTATTTAACTCCGATGCAATTTCTGTGTTTCATCGTCAATGTAAAGGTCCAAGGGATACAGTAAACCTGAAGTGAAACATCGGAATCTAAAACTGGTCTCACAGGAAAAGCTCAAAACATTGACTGTAAGAAGGGTCGCTCTTCTTGTACTTAAGTCGGCATTGTGCCTTTTGTATTTAATTCCGATTAAATTTCTGTGTTTCATCGTCAATGTAAGGGTCCAAGGGATACAGTAAACCTGAAGTGACGCATCGGAATCTAAAACTGGTCTCACAGGAAAGGCTCAAATCATAGACACAAAGAAGACTCAGTCTTCTTGTCCTTATGACGGCATTGTGACTTTTGGATTTCATTCCGATGCAATTTTTGTGTTTCATCGTCAATGGGAAGGTCCTAGGTATGTAGTAATCCTGAAGTGAAGCATCGGAATATAAAACTGGCCTCACAGCATAAGCTCAAAACATAGACACTAGGAAGAGTCGGTCTTCTTGTACTTAAGTCGGTATTGTGCCCTTTGTATTTAATTCCGATGCACCTTCTGTGTTTCATCGTAAATGCGAATGTCTGAGGGATACAGTCAACCTGAAGTGAAGAATAGGAATCCAAAACTGGTCTCACAGGAAAGGCTCAACACATAGACAGTAAGTAGAGTCATCCTGCTTGAACTTAAGTCGGCATTGTGCCTTTAGTATTTAAATCCGATGCAATATCTGTGTTTCATCGCCTATGAGAAGGTCCAAGGGCTACAGTAAATCTGAAGTGAAGAATGGGAACCTGAAACTGGTCTCACGGGTAAGGCTCAGAACATAGGCAGTATCAAGAGTCACTCTTCTTGTTCTTTCGTCGGTATTGTGTCCTTTGTATTTTATCCTGTTGCAATTTCTGAGTTTCATCGTCAATGTGAAGGTCCAAGGGATAGAGTAAACCTGAAGTGAAGCATCGGAAACTAAAACTGGACTCACAGGAGAGTCTCAACACATAGACAGTATGAAGTTTCAGTCATCTTGTACTTAAGTCGGCATTTTGCCTTTTGTATTTAATTCCGATGCAATTTCTGTGTTTCATCGTCAATGTGAAGGTCCAAGGTATATAGTAAACCTGATGTGAAACATCGGAATCTGAAACTGGTCTCACAGCGTAAGCTCAAAACCTAGACACTAAGAATGTCAATACGAAGGTCTGAGGCATACAGTTAACCTTAAGTGAAGCATCGGAATCTAAAACTGGTCCCACAGGAAAGGCTCAAAACATAGACAGTAAGGAGAGTCAGTCTTCCTGTACTTAGGTCGGCCTTGTGAGTTTTGTATTTAATTCCGATGCAATTTCTGTGTTTCATCGTCAGAATGAAGGTCCAAGGGATACAGAAAAACTGCATTGAGGCATCGGAAACTAAAACTGGTTTCCCAGGAAAGGCTCAACACATGAACAGTATAAAGACACAATCTTCGTGTACTTATGTCGGCATTTTGCCTTTGAATTTAATTCCGATGCAATTTCTGTGATTAATCGACAATGGGAAGTTCCAAGGGATACAGTAAACCTGAACGGAAACATCGGAATCTAAAACTGGTCTCACAGGAAAGGCTCAAAACATAGACAGTAAGAAGACTCTGTCTTCTTGTACATAAGACGGCATTGTGCCTTTTGTATTTAATTCCGATGGAATTTCTGCGTCTCATCGTCAATGTAAAGGTCCACGGCATATAGTAAACCTTAATTGAAGCATCGGAATCTAAAACTGATCCCACAGCATTAGCTCAAAACACAGACACTAAGAAGTGTCTGCCTTATTGTACTTAAGTTTGCATTGTGCCTTTTGTATTTAATTCCGCTGCAATTACTGTGTTTCATCGTCAATGTGAAGGTCTGATCGATACAGTAAACCTGAAGTGAAGCATCGGAATCTAAAACTGGTCTCACAGGAAAGTCTCAAAAACATATACATTAAGGAGAATCAGTCTACTTGTACTTACGTCAGCCTTGTGCCTTTTGTATTTAATTCCCAATATATATGTGTTTCATCCTCCAAGGGATACAGTAAACCTGAATTGAAACATTGGAATCTTAAACTGGTCCCACAGCAAAGGCTCAACACATAGACTATTTGAAGTCTCAGTCTTCTTGTACTTAAGTCGCATTTTGCTTATTGTATTTCATTCCGATGCAATTTCTGTTTTTCATCGTCAATGTGAAGGTCCTAGGGATATAGAAAACCTGATGTGAAGAATCGGAATCTAAAACTGGGCTCACAGGAGAGGCTCAAAACATAGACAGCAAGAAGGCTCAGTCTTCTTGTACCTAAGTCGGCATTGTGCCTTTCGTATTTAATTCCCACGCACCTTCTATGTTTCATCGTCAATGTGAAGGTCTGAGGCATACAGTAAAGCTGAAGTGAATCACCGGAATCTAAAACTGGTCTCACAGAAAAAGCTCAAAACATAGTCAGTAAGGAGAGTCAGTCTTCTTGTACTGAAGTCGGCCTTGTGCCTTATGTATTTAATTCCAATGAACTTTCTGTGTTTCATCGTCAATGTTAAGGTCCTAGGGGTACAGTAAACCTGCAGTGACACATCGGAAACAAAAACTGGTCTTACAGGATAGTCTCAAAACATAGACACTAAGAAGAGTCAGTCTTCTTGTACTTAAGTCGGCTTTGTGCATTTTGTATTTAATTCCGATGCAATATCTGTGTTTCATCGTCAATGTGGAGGTCCAAGGGATTTAGTAAACCTGAAGTGAGGCATCGGAATCTAAAACTAGACTCACAGCATAAGCTCAAAACATAGTCAGTAAGGAGAGACAGTCTTCTTGTACTTAGGTCGGCCATGTGCCTTTTGTATATAATTCCGACGCAATTTCTGTGTTTCATCGTCAATGTGAAGGTCTGAGGGTTACAGTTAACCTGAAGTGAATCACCGGAATCTAATACTGGTCTCACAGAAAAAGCTCTAAACATAGTCAGTAAGGAGAGACAGTCTTCTTGTACTTAAGTCGGCCTTGTGCCTTTTGTATTTAATTCCGATGCAATTACTGTGTTTCATCGTCAATGTGAAGGTCTGAGGGATACAGTAAACCTGAAGTGAAGCATCGGAATCTAAAACTGGTCTCACAGGAAAGGCTCAAAAATTACACATTAAGGAGAGACAGTCTTCTTGTACTTAGGTCGGCCATGTGCCTTTTGTATATCATTCCGATGCAATTTCTGTGTTTCATCGTCCATGGGATACAGTAAACCTGAATTGGAGCATCGGCATCTAATACTGGTCTCACAGGAAAGGCTCAACACATAGGCAGTAAGAAGAGTCAGCCTTCTTGAACTTAAGTCGACATTCTGCCTTTTGTATTTAAATCCGTTGCAATTTCTGTGTTTCATCGTTAATGAGAAGGTCCAAGGGCTACAGTTGATCTGAAGTGATGAATGGGAATCTGAATCTGGTCCCAAGGGAGAGGCTCAAAACATAGACAGTAAAGAGAGTCAGTCTTCTAGTACATAAGTCGGCATTGCGCCTTTTGTATTTAATTCCGATGCAATTTCTGTGTTTCATCGTAAATGTGAAGGTCCAAGGGATACAGTAAACCTGAAGTCTAGCATTGGACTCTATAACTGGTCTCACAGGAAAGGCTGAAAACATAGACAGTAAGAAAAATCAGCCTTCTTATACTTATATGGCACGTAAAGTGCCCTCCGCCACACACCGTTGGGTTGCTTGCGGAGTATCCATGTAGATGTAGATGTAGATGTAGATGTCGGCATTGTGAATTTTGTAGTTATATCCGATGCAATTTCTGTGTTTCATCGTCAATGTAAAGTTCCAAGGGGTACAGTAATCCTGAAGTGAAGCATCGGAATCTAAAACTGGTCTCACAGCATAAGCTCAAACATAGACACTAAGAAGAGGCAGTCGTCTTGCGCTTAAGTCGGCGGTTTGCCTTTCGTATTTAATTCCGATGCACCTTTCGTGATTCATCGTCAATGTGAAGGTCTGAGGCATACAGTAAACCTGAAGTGAAGCATCGGAATGTAAAACTAGTCTCACAGGAAAGGCACAAACCATAGACAGTAAGAAAAGTCAGCCTTCTTAAACTTAAGTCGGCATTGTGCCTTTTGTATTAAATTCTGATGCAATTTCTGTGTTTCATCGTCAAAATGAAGATCCAAGGGATACAGTACACCTGAATTGAGTCATCGGAATCTAAAACTGGACTCACAGACAAGGCTCTAAACATAGACGGTTGGAAGACTCTGTCTTCTTGTACTTAAGACGGCACTGTGACTTTTGTAATTAATTCCGATGTAATTTCTGCGTTTCATCGTTAATGTGAAGGTCCACGGGATATAGTAAACCTGAAGTGAGGCATCGGAATCTAAAACTGGTCACACAGCATAAGCTCAAAACATAGACACTAAGAAGAGTCAGTCTTCTTGTACCTAAGTCGGCATTGTGCCTTTCGTATATAATTCCGATGCACCTTCTGTGTTTCATCGTCAATGTCAAGGTCTGAGGCATACAGTAAACCTGAAGTGAATCATCGGAATCTATAACTGGTCTCACAGCATAAGCTCAAAACATAGTCACTAAGAAGAGTCAGTCTTCTAGTACTTGCGTTGGCATTGTGCCTTTTGTATTTAATTCCAATGCAATTTAGGTGTTTCACCGTCCAAGGGAAACAGTAAACCTGAATTGAAACATCGGAACCGAAAACTGGTCCCACAGGAAAGGCTTAACACATAGACACAATGACACCTCAGTCTTCTTGTACTAAAGTCGGCATTTTGCTTTTTGTATTTCATTCCGATGCAATTTCTGTGTTTCATCGCCAATGTGAAAGATTAAGGGATACAGTAAACCTGAAGAGAAGCATCAGAATCTAAAACTGGTCTCACAGGAGAGGCGCAAAACATAGGCAGTAGGAAGACTCAGCCTTCTTGTACTTAAGTCGGCATTATGCCTTTTGAATTAAATTCCGACGCAATTTCTGTGATTCATGTTCAATGTGAAGGTCCAAGGGATACAGTAAAACTGTGGTGAAGCATCGGAATCCAAAACTGGTCACACAGGAAAGGCGCAAAACATAGGGATTAAGAAGAGTCAGTCTTCTTGTATTTAAGTCGGCACTGTGCGTTTTGTGTTTAATTCCGACGCAATATCTGTGTCTCATCGTCAATGTGAAGTTCCAAGGGATAAAGTAAACATGAAGTGATGCTTTGGAATCTAAGACTGGTCTCAGAGGAAAGGCTTAAAACATAGACAGTAAGAAGACTCTGTGTTCTTGTACTTAAGTCGGCATTGTGACTTTTGCATTTTATTCCGTTGCAATTTCTGTGTTTAATCGACATTGTGAAGGTCTGAGGGATACACTCAACCTGTAGTGAAGCGTCGGAATGTAAAACGGGTTTCACAGTGAAGGCTCAAAGCTTAGGCATTAAGCAGAGTCAGACTTCTTGCACTTAAGTTGGCCTTGTGCCCTTTGTATTTAATTCCGATGCAATTTCTGTGTTTCATCATCCAAGGGATTCAGTAAACCTAAATTGAAACATCGGAATCTAAAACTGGTCCCACAGGACAGGCTCAACATATAGACAATATGAAGACTCAGTCTTCTTGTACTTAAGTCGGCATTTTGCGTTTGGTATTTCATTCCGATGCAATTTCTGTGTTTCATCGTCAATGTGAAGGTCCAAGGGATGCAGTAAACCTTAAGTGAAGTATCGGAAGCTAAAAACTGGTCTCACAAGGAAAGCTCAGAACACTGACTGTAAGAAGAGTCAGTCTTCTCGTACTTAAGTCGGCATTGGGCGTTTTGTATTTAATTACGATGAACCTTCTGTGTTTCATCGTCAATGATAAGGTACAAGGTGTACAGTAAACCTGCAGTGACGCTTCGGAATCTAAAACTAGTCTTACAGGAAAAGCTCAAAACATAGACACTAAACAGCTGTTAAGTCCCATAGTGCTCAGAGCCATTTGAACCATTTGAACCATAGACACTAAGAAGAGTCAGTCTTCTTGTACTTAAGTCGGCATTGTTCCTTTTGTATTTAACTCCGGTGACATTTCTGTGTTTCATCATCAATGTGAAGTTCCAAGGACTTCAGTAAACCTGAAGTGAAGCATCGGAATCTAAAATTGGACTCACAGGAAAGCCACAAAACATAGACAGTAAGAAGACTCAGTCTTCTTGTACATAAGTCGGCATTGTGCCTTTTGTATTTAATTCCGATGAACCTTCTGTGTTTCATCGCCAATGTGATGGTCTGAGGGATACAAAAAACCTGAAGTGAAGCATCGGAATCTAAAATTGGTCCCACAGGAAAGGCTTAAAGCATAGACAGTAAGGAGAGTCTGTTCTCTTGTACTTACGTCGGCCTTGTGCCATTTGTATTTAATTCCGATGTAATTTCTATGTTTCATTGTCCAAGGGATGCAGTAAACCTGAATTGAGGCATCGGAAACTAAAACTGGTCACACAGGAAAGACTCAACACTTAGACAGTATGAAGACTAAGTCTTCGTGTACCTAAGTCGGCATTTTGCCTTTTGAATTTAATCCCGATGAAATTTCTGTGATTCATCGTCAATGTGAAGGATCAAGAGATACAGTAAAACTGACGTGAAGCATCGGAATCTGAAACTGGAGTCACAGGAAAGGCTCAAACCATAGACACAAAAAAGACTCAGTCTTCTTGTAGTTATATCGGCATTATGACATTTGTATTTCATTCCGATGCAATTTCTGTGTTTCATCGTCAATGTGAAGGTCTTAGGGATATAGTATACCTCAAGTAAAGCATCGGAATCTAAGACTGGACTCACAGGAAAGGCTCAAACACAGACAGTAAGAAGACTCAGTCTTCTACTACTTAAGTTGGCATTGAGCCTTTTGTATTTAATTCCGATGAACCTTCTGTGTTTCATCATCAATGTTAAGGTCCTGGGGGTACAGTAAACCTGCAGTGACACATCGGAAACAAAAACTGGTCTTACAGGATAGTCTAGAAACATAGGCACTAAGAAGAGTCAGCCCTCTTGTACTTAAGTCGGCATTGTGCATTTTGTAATTAATTCCGATGCAATATCTGTGTTTCATCGTCAATGTGAAGGTCCAAGGGATTTAGTAAACCAGATGTGAGGCACTGGAATCTAAAACTAGTCTCTCAGCATAAGCTCAAAACATTGACACTAAGAAGAGTCTGTCTTCTTGTACCTAAGTCGGCATTGTGCCTTTCGTATATAATTCCGATGCACCTTCTGTGTTTCATCGTCAATGTGTAGGTCTGAGGCATACAGTAAACCTGAAGTGAATCATCGGAATCTAAAACTGGTCTCACAGGAAAGGCTCAAATCATAGTCAGTAAGGAGAGTCAGTCTTCTTGTACTTACGTCGGCCTTGTGCCTTTTGTATTTAATTCCGATGCAATTACTGTGTTTCATCGTCAATGTGAAGGTCTGAGGGATACAGTAAACCTGAAGTGAAGCATCGGAATCTAAAACTGGTCACACAGGAAAGGCTCAAAACTTACACATCAAGCAGAGTCAGTCTTCTTGTACTTAAGTCGGCCTTGAGCCTTTTGTATATAATTCCGATGCAATTTCTGTGTTTCATCGTCCATGGGATACAGTAAACCTGAAGTGACGCGTCGGAATCTAAAACTGGAATCACAGGAAAGGCTCAAAACGTAGACAGTACGGAGAGTCAGTCTTCTTGTACTTAAGTCGGCCTTGAGCCTTTTGTATATAATTCCGATGCAATTTCTGTGTTTCATCGTCCAAGGGATACAGTAAACCTGAATTGAAGCATCGGCATCTAAAACTGGTCTCACAGGAAAGGCTCAACACATAGACAGTAAGAAGAGTCAGCCTTCTTGATCTTAAGTCGGCATTCTGCCTTTTGTATTTAAATCCGATGCAATTTCTGTGTTTCATCGTCAATGAAAAGGTACAAGGGCTACAACTGATCTGAAGTGAAGAATGGGAATCTGAATCTGGTCCCACGGGAAAGGCTCAAAACATAGACAGTAAGGAGAGTCAGTCTTCTTGTACTTAAGTCGGCCTTGTGAATGTTGTATATGTACTTCCGATGCAATTTCTGTGTTTCATCGTCCATGGGATACAGTAAACCTGAAGTTAAGCATCGGAATCTAAAACTGGACTCACAGGAAAGGCTCAAAGCATAGCCAGTAATGAGAGTCAGTCTTCTTGTACTTACGTTAGCCTTGTGCCTTTTGTATTTAATTCCAATGCAATTTCTGTGTTTCATCGTCCAAGGGACGCAGTCAACCTGAATTGAAGCATCGGAATCTTAAACTGGTCTCACAGGAAAGGCTCAACACATAGACAATATGAAAACTCAGTCTTCTTGTACATAAGTCGGCATTGCGCCTTTTGTATTTATTTCCGATTCAATTTTTGTGTGTCATCGCAAATGTGAAGGTCCAAGGGAAACAGTAAAACTGAAGTCTAGCATCGGACTCTATAACTGGTATCACAGGAATGGCTCAAACCATAGACACTAAGAAGAGTCAGCCGTTTTGAAATTCTGTCGGCAATGTGCCTTTTGTATTTAAATCCGATGTTATTTCTGTATTTTATCGTCAATGTGAAGTTGCAAGGGGTACAGTAAACCTGAAGTAAATCATCGGAATCTAAAACTGGTCTCACAGCATATGCTCAAAACATAGACACTAAGAAGAGGCAGTCGTCTTGTTTATAAGTTGGTAGTTTGCCTTTCGTATTTAATTCCGATGCACCTTCTGTGTTTCATCGTCAATGTGTAGGTCTGAGGAATGCAGTAAACCTGAAGTGAAGCATCGGAAAGTATGACTTTTCTCACAGGAAAGGCTCAAACCATAGACGGTAAGGAGAGTCAGTCTTCTTGTACTTAAGTCGGCCTTGTGCATTTTGTATTAGATTCCGAGGCAATATCTGTGTTTAATCGTCAAAATGAAGGTCCAAGGGATACAGTAAACCTGAATTGTGGCATCGGAAACTATAACTCGTCTTACAGGAAAGGCTCAACACATAGACAGTACAAAGTCTCAGTCTTCTTGTACTTCAGACGGAACTGTGACTTTTGTAATTAATTCCGACGTAATTTCAGCGATTCATCGTTAA
Source organism: Schistocerca americana (assembly GCF_021461395.2). Taxonomy (NCBI): domain Eukaryota; kingdom Metazoa; phylum Arthropoda; class Insecta; order Orthoptera; family Acrididae; genus Schistocerca; species Schistocerca americana. The sequence goes on from NC_060123.1 coordinate 644,979,296, forward strand.
TGTGTACGTCCACGGGATATAGTAACCCTGAAGTGAAGCATCGGAATCTAAAACTTGTCTCACAGGAAAGGCTCAAACATAGACATTCAGGAGAGTCAGTCTTCTTGTACTTAAGTCGGCATTGTGCGTTTTGTGCTTCATTCCGACGCAATTTCTGTGTCTCATCGTCAATGTGAAGTTCCAAGGGATAAAGTAAACATGAAGTGAAGCTTTGGAATCTAAGACTGGTCTCAGAGGAAAGGCTTAAAACATAGACAGTAAGAAGACTCTGTCTTCTTGTACTTAAGTCGGCATTGTAATTTTTGTATTTAATTCCGCTGCAATTTCTGTGTTTCATCGTCAATGTGAAGGTCCACGGGGTATAGTAATCCTGAAGTGAAGCATCGGAATCTAAAACTGGTCTCACAGCATAAGCTCAAATATATGCACTAAGAAGTGTCATTCTCCAAGTACTTAAGGGGCCATTGTGCCTGTTGTATTTAATTCCGATGAACCTTCTGTGTTTAATCGTCATTGTGAAGGTCTGAGGGATACACTAAACCTGTAGTGAAGCATCGGAATGTAAAACGGGTTTCACATGAAAGGCTCAAAGCATAGGTATTAAGCAGAGTCAGACTTCTTGGACTTAAGTTGGCCTTGTGCCCTTTGTATTTAATTCCGATGCCATTTCTGTGTTTGATCATCCAAGGGATTCAGTAAACCTGAATTGAAACATCGGAATCTGAAACTGGTCCCACAGGAAAGGCTTAACACATAGACAATATGAAGAGTCAGTCTTCTTGTACTCAAGTCGGCATTTTGCGTTTTATATTTCATTCCGATGCAAATTCTGTGTTTCATCGTCAATGTGAAGGTCCAAGGGATGCAGTAAACCTTAAGTGAAGTATCGGAAGCTAAAACTGGACTCACAGGGAAGGCACAGAACAATGAGTAAGTCTTCTTGTACTTAGGTCGGCATTGTGAATTTTGTATTTAATTCCGGTGAAATTTCTGTGTTTCATCGACAATGTGAAGTTCCAAGGACTTCAGTAAACCTGAAGTGAAGCATCGGAATCTAAAATTGGACTCACAGGAAAGCCTCAAATCATAGACAGTCAGAAGACTCAGCCTTCTTGTACATAAGTCGGTATTATGCCTTTTGTATTTAATTCCGGTGAACCTTCTGTGTTTCATCGCCAATGTGAAGGTCTTAGGGATACAGTAATCCTGAAGTGAAGCATCGGAATCTAAAACTGGTCTCCAGCAAAGGTCCAACACATAGACAATATGAAAACTCAGTCTTCTTTTACATAAGTCGTCATTGCCCCTTTTGTATTCAATTCCGATGCAATTTCTTTGTTTCGTCGTCAATGTGATGTTTAAAGGGATACAGTAAACCTGAAGACTAGCATTGGACTCTAAAACTGGTCTAACAGGAATGGCTCAAACCATAGACAGTGAGAGGAGTCAGCCTTCTTGAACCTAAGTCGGCATTGTGCCTTTTGTATTTAAATCCGATGCAATTTCTGTGTTTCATCGGCAAAGTGAAGGTCCAAGGAATACAGCAAACCTCAAGTGAGGCATTCGAATATGAAACTGGTCTCACAGGAAAGGCTCAAAGCATTGACACTAAGAAGAGTCAATCTTCTTGTACCTAAGCCGGCATTGTGCTTTTCGTATTTAATTCCGATGCACCTTCTGTGTTTCGTCGTCAATGTGAAGGTCTGATGCATACAGTAATTCTGAAGAGAATCACCGGAACCGAAAACTAGTCTCACAGGAAAGGCACAAAACATAGTCAGTTAGGAAAGTCAGTCTTCTTGGACTTAAGTCGGCATTGGGACTTTTGCGTTAAATTGCGATGCAATTTCTGTGTTTCATCGTCAATTGAAAGGTCCAAGGGATACAGTAAACCTGAAGCGAAGCATCGAAATCTAAAACTGGGCTCACAGCATTAGCTCAAAACATAGACCCTAGGAAGAGTCAGTATTCTTGCACTTAAGTCGGCTTTGTGCTTTTTGTATTTAATTCCGATGATCCATCTGTGTTTCTTCGTCAATGTGTAGGTCTGAGGGATACAGCAAACCTGAAGTGAAGCATCGGAATCAAAAACTGGTCCCACAGGAAAGGCTCAAAGGACAGACAGTAAGGAGAGTCAGTCTTCTTGTACTTACATCGGATTGTGCCTTTTGTATTTAATTCCGATGCAATTTCTGTGTTTCATCGTCCAAGGGATGCAGTAAACCTGAAATGAAGCATCGGAATCAAAAACTGGTCTCACAGGAAAGGCTCAAATCATAGACAGGAAGAAGAGTCAGCCTTCTTGATACTAAGTCGGCATTGTGCCTTTCGTATTTCAATCCGATACAATATCTGTTTTTCATTGTCAATGTGACGGTCCAAGGAGTACAGCAAACCTGAAGTGAAGCATTGGAATCTAAAACTGGTCTCAAAGGAAAGGCTCAAAACACAGACACTAAGAAGAGTCAGTCTTCTTGTACTTACGTCGGCATTATGCATTTTGTATTTTATTTCGATGTATTTTCTGTGTTTTATCGTCCATGTGAAGGTCCAAGGGATATAGTAAATCTCAAGTGAAGCATCAGAATCTAAAACTGGTCTCACAGGAAAGGCTCAAAGCATTGACACTAAGAAGAGTCAATCTTCTTGAACTTAAGTCGGCATTGTGCCTTTCGTATTTAATTCGATGCACCTTCTGTGTTTCATCGTCAACGTGAAGGTCTGAGGCATACAGTAAACCTGAAGTGAATCATCGGTATCTATAACTGGTCTCACAGGAAAGGCTCAACACATAGACAGTATAAAGACTAAGTCTTCAATTACTTAGGTCGCATTTTGCCTTTTGAATTTAGTTCCGATGCAATTTCTGTGAATCATCGTCAGCGTGAAGGTCTGAGGGATACAGTAATACTGACGTGAAGCATCGGAATCTACAACTGGTCACACAGGAAAGGCGCAAAACATAGACATTAAGAAGAGTCAGTCATCTTGTACTTAAGTCGGCATTGTGCGTTTTGTGTTTAATTCCGATGCAATTTCTGTGTCTCATCGTCAATGTGATGTTCCAAGGGATACAGTAAACCTGAAGTGAAGCATCGGAATCTAAAACTGGTCACACATGAAAGGCGTAAAACATAGAGAGTAAGAAGGCTCTGCCATCTTGTACTTAAGTCGGCATTGTGCCATTTGTATTTAATTCCGTTGCAATTTCTGTGTTTCATCGTCAATGTGAAGGTCTGAGGGGTACAGCAAACCTGAAGTGAAGCATCGGAATCTAAAACTGATCTCGAAGCATATGTTAAAAACATAGACACTAAGAAGTGTCAGTCTTCTTGTACTTGGGTGGGCATTGAGCTTTTTGTATTTAATTCCGATGTAATTTCTGTGTTTCATAGTCAATGTGAAGGTCCACGGGATATAGTAAACATGAAGCGAAGCATGGGAGTTTAAACTGGTCTCACAGCATAATCTTAAAACATAGACACTAAGAAGTGTCCGTCTTCTTGTAATAAAGTTGGCATTGTGTCGTTTGTATTTAATTCCAATGCAATTTCTGTGTTTCATCGTCAATGTGAAGATCGGAGGTATACAGTATACCTGAAGTGAAGCATCGGAATCCAAAACTGGTCTCACAGGAAAGGATCAAACCATAGCCATTAAGAAGAGTCAGTCTTTTTGCACTTAAGTCGGCCTTGTGCCTTTTGTATTTAATTCCGATGCAATTTCTGTGTTTCATCGTCAATGTGAAGGTCCGAGGGATATAGTAATCCTGAAGTGAAGCATCGGAATCTAAGACTGGTATCATAGCATAAGCTCAAAACATAGACACTGAGAAGTGTCAGTCTCCTTGTACTTAAGATGGCAATGTGCCTTTTGTATTTCATTCCGATGCCATTTCTGTGTTTCATCGTCCAAGGGATAAAGTAAACCTAAATTGAAGCATCGGAATCAAAAACTGGTCCCACAGGAACGCCTTAACACATAGACAATATGAAAACTCAGTCTTCTTGTATTTAAGTCGGCATTTTGCTTGTTGTATTTAAATCCGATGCCATTTCTGTGTTTCATCATCAATGTAAAGGTTAAAAGGATACAGTAAACCCGAAGGGAAGCATCGGAATCTAAAACTGATCACACAGGAAAGGCGAAAATCATAGATTGTAGGAAGAGTCAGTCTTCTTGTACTTATATCGGCATTGTGACTATTGTTTCCCATTCCGATGCAATTTCTTTGTTTCATCGTCAATGGGAAGGTCCAAGGGATATGCAAAACATAAGTTGAAGCATCGGAATCTAAAATTGGTCACACAGCATAAGCTCAAAACATAGACTCTAAGAAGAGTCAGTCTTCTTGTACTTAAGTCGGAATTGTGCCTTTTATACTTAATACCGATGCACCTTCTGCATTTCATCGTAAATAACAATGTGTGAGGGATACAGTAAACCTGAAGTGAAGCATCGGAATCCAAAACTGGTCTCACAGGAAAGGATCAAAACATAGCCATTAAGAAGAGTCAGTCTTTTTGCACTTAAGTCGGCCCTGTTCCTTTTGTATTTAATTCCGAAGCAATTTCTGAGTTTCATCGTCAATGTGAAGTTCCAAGGGATACAGTAAACCAGAAGTGAAACATCGGGATCTGAAACTGGTGTCACAGGAAAGGGTCAAATCATAGACAGTAACAAGACTCTGTCCTCTTGTACTTAAGTCGGAATTCTGACTTTAATATTTAATTCCGATGCAGTTTCTGTGTTTCATCGACAGTGTGAAGGTCCACATGATATAGTAAACCTGAAGTGAAGCATCGGAATCTAAAACTGGTCTCACAGGAAGGCTTAAAGCATAGACTATGAGAAGAGTCAGTCTTCTTGTACTTAAGTCGGCCTTGTGCCTTTTGTATTTATTTCCGAAGCAATTTCTGTGTTTCATCGTCCAAGGGATACAGTAAACCTGAATTGAAGCTGCGGAATCTAAAACTGGTCCCACAGGAATGGCTCAACACAATGACAATATGAAAACTCAGTCTTCTTGTAGTTAAGTCGGCATTTTGCTTTTTGTACTTCATTGCGGTGCAATTTCTGTGTTTCATCGTAAATGCGAATGTCTGAGGGATACAGTATACCTGAAGAGAAATATCGGAATCGATAGGGATACAGTAAAACTGTGGTGAATCATCGGAATCCAAAACTGGTCACACAGGAAAGGCGCAAAACATAGGCATTAAGAAGAGTCAGTCTTCTTGTACTTAAGTCGGCCTTGTGCCTTTTGTATTTAATTCCGATGCAATTTCTGTGTTTCATCGTCAATATGAAGGTCCAAGGGATACAGTCATCCTGAATTGAGGCATCTGAAACTGAAACTGGTCTTACAGGTAAGGTCAATACATAGACAGTATGAAGACTCAGTCTTCGTGTACTTAAGTCGGCATTTTGCCTTTTGAATTTAATTCCGATGCAATTTCTGTGTTTCATCGTCAATGTGAAGGTCCACGGGATATAGTAAACCTGATGTGAAGAATCGGAATCTAAAACTGGTCTCACAGGAAAGGCTCAACACGTAGACAATATGAAGACTGAGTCTTCTTGTACTGAAGTCGGCATTTTGCACTTTGTACTTCATTCCGATGCAATTTCTGTGTTTCATCGTAAATGCGAATGTCTGAGGGATACAGTATACCTGAAGAGAAATATCGGAATCGATAGGGATACAGTAAAACTGTGGTGAAGCATCGGAATCCAAAACTGGTCACACAGGAAAGGCGCAAAACATAGGCATTAAGAAGAGTCAGTCTTCTTGTACTTAAGTCGGCCTTGGGCGATTTCTATTTAATTGCGATGCAATTTCTGTGTTTCATCGCACAAGGGATACAGTAATCCTGAATTGAAGCATCAGCATGTAAAGCTGGTCTCACATCAAAGGTTCAACACATAGATAGTAGGAAGAGTCAGCCTTCTTGAGCTTAAGTCGGCTTTTTTGCATTTTGTACTTAATTCCGATGCAATTTCTGTGTTTCTTCGTCAATGTGAAAGTCTGAGGTATACAGTATACCTGAAGTGAAGCATCGGAATCTAAAACTGGTCTCACAGCGTAAGCGCAAAACATAGACACTAAGAAGTGTCGGTCTTCTTGTACTTAAGTTGGCATTGTGCCTTTTGTACTTAATTCCGATGCAATTTCTGGGTTTCATTGTCAATGTGAGGGTGTGAGCGATACAGTAAACCTGAAGTGAAGCATCGGAATCCAAAACTGGTCACACAGGAAAGGCACAAAACATAGACATTAATTAGAGTCAGTCTGCTAGTACTTAAGTCGGCGTTGTGCCTTTTGTATTAAATTCCGATTCAATTTCTGTGTTTGATCGTCCAATGGATACAGTAAACATCAATTGTAACATCGGAATCTAAAACCTCTCCCACAGGAAAGTCTCAACACATAGACAATATGAAGACTCAGTCTTCTTGTACTTATGTCGGCTTTTTGCTTTTTGTACTTCATACAGATGCAAAGTAGACAGTAGGGAGAGTCAGCCTTCTTATACTTAAGTCGGCATTTTGTCGTTTGTAATTAATTCCGATGATATTTCTGTGTTTCATAGTCAATGTAGAGGTCCAAGGGATACAGTAATCCTGAAGTGGCGCATCGGAATCTAAAACTGGTCTCACAGGAAATCCTCAAAACATAGACACTAAGAAGAGTCCGTTTTCTTGTACTTATGTCGGCGTTGTGAATATTGTATTTAATTCAGATGAAATTTCTGTGTTTCATCGTCAATGTAAACGTCCAAGGGATACAGTAAACCAGAATTTACGCATCGGAATCTAAAACTCGTCTCACAGGAAATGCTCAAAACATAGCCTCAAAGAAGACTCAGTCTTCTTGTGCTTAAGTCGGCATTGCGATTTTTGTATTTCATTCCGGTGCAACTTCTGTGTTTCATCGTCAATGTGAAGGTCCTAGGGATATAATAAACCACAAGTGAAGCATCGGAATCCAAAAGTGGTCTCACAGCATAAGCCCAAATCATAGTCACTAAGAAGAGTTAGTCTTCTTGTACTTTAGTCGGTATTGTGCCTTTAGTAATTAATTCCGATGCACCTGCTGCGTTTCATCGTAAATGCGAATGTCTGAGGGAAACAGTAAATCTGAAGAAAAGAATCGGAAACGAAAACTGGTCTCACTATAAAGGTTCAAATCATAGACAGTAAGGAGTGTCAGTGTTCTTGTACTTAAGTCGGCCTTGTGCTTGTTGTATTTAATTGCGATGCAGTTTCTGTGTTTCATCGTCCAAGGAATACAGCAAACCTGAAGTGAAGCATCGGAATCTAGAACTGGTCTCACAGCATAAGCTCAAAACATTGACACTAAGAAGAGTCAGTCTTCTTGTACTTAAGTCGGCATTGTGTCATTTGTATTTAATTTAGATAAAATTTCTGTGTTTCATCTTCAATGTAAAGGTCCAAGGGATACAGTAAACCTGAAGTGACGCATCGGAATCTAAAACTGGTCTCACAGGAAAGGCTCAAAACATAGTCTCAAAGAAGACTCAGTCTTCTTGTACTTATGTCGGCATTGTGACTTTTGTATTTCATTCCGATGCAATTTATGTGTTTCATCGTCAGTGTGAAGGTTCAAGGGATACAGTAAACCTGAAGTGAAGCATCGGAATCCTAAACTGGTCACACAGGAAAGGCCCAAATCATACACAGTAGGAAGATTCAGTCTTCTTGTACTTTTGTCGGCATTGTGACTTTTGTATTTCATTCCGGTGCAATATCTGTGTTTCATCGTCAATGTTAAGGTCCAGGGGATATAGTAAACCAGCAGTGAAGCATCGGTATCTAAATCTGGTCTCACAGCATAGGCTCAAATCATAGACACTAAGAAGAATCTGTCTTCTTGTACTTAAGTCGGTATTGTGCGTTTTGTATTTAATTCCGATGCACCTTCTGTGTTTCATCGTAAATGCGAGTGTCTGAAGGATACAGTAAACCTGAAGTGACGAATCGGAATCGAAAACTGATCTCACAGGAAATACTCAAATCATTGACAGTAAGGAAAGTCAGTCTTCATGTACTTAAGTTGGCCTTGTGTCTTTTGTATTTCATTCCGATGCAATTTCTGTGTTTCATCGTCCAAGGGATACAGTAAATCTGAATCGAAGCATCGGAATCTAAAACTGGTCTCACAGCATAAGCTCAAAACATTGACACTAAGAAGAGTCAGTCTTCTTGTACTTAAGTCGGCATTGTGTCATTTGTATTTAATTTAGATAAAATTTCTGTGTTTCATCTTCAATGTAAAGGTCCAAGGGATACAGTAAACCTGAAGTGACGCATCGGAATCTAAAACTGGTCTCACAGGAAAGGCTAAAAACATAGTCTCAAAGAAGACTCAGTCTTCTTGTACTTATGTCGGCGTTGTGACTTTTGTATTTCATTCCGATGCAATTTATGTGTTTCATCGTCAGTGTGAAGGTTCAAGGGATACAGTAAACCTGAAGTGAAGCATCGGAATCCTAAACTGGTCACACAGGAAAGGCCCAAAACATACACAGTAGGAACATTCAGTCTTCTTGTACTTTTGTCGGCATTGTGACTTTTGTATTTCATTCCGGTGCAATTTCTGTGTTTCATCTTCAATGTAAAGGTCCAAGGGATACAGTAAACCTCAAGTGACGCATCGGAATCTAAAACTGGTCTCACAGGAAAGGCTCAAAACATAGTCTCAAAGAAGACTCAGTCTTCTTGTACTTATGTCGGCATTGTGACTTTTGTATTTCATTCCGATGCAATTTATGTGTTTCATCGTTAGTGTGAAGGTTCAAGGGATACAGTAAACCTGAACTGAAGCATCGGAATCTAAAATTGGTCTCACAGGAAGGCGTAAAACACATACAGTAAGAAGAGAAAGCCTTCTTGTACTTAAGTCGGGATTGTGCCTTTTGTATTTAATTCCGATGCAATTTCTGTTTTTATCGTCAATGTGAAGGTACAAGTGATACAGTAAAGCTGAAGTGAAGCGTCGGAATCAAAAGCTGGTCGCACAGGAAAGGCTCTAACCATAGACATTAGGAAGAGTCAGTCTTCTTGTAGTTACATAAGCATTGTGCCTTTTGTATTTAATTCAGATGAAATTTCATTGTTTCATCTTCAATGTAAAGGTCCAAGGGATACAGTAAACCTGAAGTGACGCATCAAAATCTAAAACTGATCTCACAGGAAAGGCTCAAAACATAGTCTCTAAAAAGACTCAGTCTTCTTGTACTTATGTCGGCATTGTAAATTTTGTATTTCATTATGATGCAATTTCTGTGTTTCATCGTCAATGTGAAGGTCCAAGGGATTTAGTAAACGTGAAGCATCAGAATCTAAAACTGGTCTCACAGCTTAAGTTCAGATCATAGACATTAAGAAGAGTCCGTCTTCTTGCACTTACGTCGGTATTGTGCCACTTGTAATTGATTCCGATGCACCTGCTGCGTTTCATCGTAAATGTGAAAGTCTGAGGGAAACAGTTAATCTGAAGTAAAGAATCGAATCGAAAACTGGTCTCACAGGAAGGGCCCCTATCATAGGCAGTAAGGAGAGTCAGTCTTCTTGTACTTAAGACGGCCTTGTGCTTTTTGTATTTAATTGCGATGCAAATTCTGTGTTTCATTGTCCAACGGATACAGTAAACCTGAATTGAAGCGTCAGCATCTAAACCTGGTCTCGCATTAAAAGCTCAACACATAGACAGTAAGAAGAGTCAGCCTTCTTGAACTACAGTCGGCATTGTTCCTTTTGAATTTGAAACCGTTGCTATTTCTGTGTTTCAAAGTCAATGTGAAGGTCCAAGGAATACAGCAAACCTGAAGTGAAGCATCGGAATCTAAAACTGGTCTCACAGGAAAGGCTCAAAACATTGACACTAAGAAGAGTCAGTCTTCTTGTACTTAAGTCGGCATTGTGCCTATTGAATTTAATTCTGACTAAATTTCTGATTTTCATCGCCAATCTGAAGGTCCAAGGGATACAGTAAACCTGAAGTGAAGCGTCGGATTCTAAAACTGGTCTCACAGGAAAGGCTCAAAAGCATTGACCGTAAGAACAGTCAGTCTTGTTGTACTTAAGTCGGCATTGGGCCTTTTGTATTTAATTCCAATTAACTTTCTGTGTTTCATCGATAATGTAAAGTTCCAAGGGGTATGGTAAACCTACAGTGACGCATCGGAATCTAAAACTGGTCTTACAGGAAAGGCTCAAACATAGACACAAAGAAGAGGAAGGCGCAAAACATAGACAGTAATAAAAGTCAGCCCTCTTGTACTTAAGGTGGCATTTTGCCTTTTGTGTTTAATTCCGATGCACGTTCTGGGTTTCATCCTCAATCTGAAGCTTCAATGGATACAGTAAACCTGAAGTGAAGCATCGCTTTCTAAACTGGTCTCACAGGAAAGGCTTAAAACATTGACTGTAAGAAGAGTTAATCTTGTTGTACTTAAGTCGGCATTGGGCATTTTCTATTAAATTCCGATGAACTTTCTGTGTTTCATCGTCAATGTGAAGGTCCAAGGGATACAGTAAACCTGAATTGAAGCATCGGAATCCGAAACTGGTCTGACAGGAAACGCTCAACACATAGACAATATGAAAACTCAGTCTTCTTGTACTTAAGTTTTCATAGCGCCTTTTGTATTTAATTCCGATGCAATTTCTGTGTATCATCGTCAATTTGAAGGTCCAAGGGATACAGTAAACCTAAAGTCTAACATTGGACTCTAAAACTGGTCTCACAGGAAAGGCTGAAACCATAGACAGTAAGAAGACTCAGCCTTCTTGAACTTAAGTCGGCATTGTGCATTTTGTATTTAAATCCGATGCAATTTCTGTGTTTCATCGTCAATGTGAAGGTCCAAGGAATACAGCAAACCTGAAGTGAATCATCGGAATCTGAAACTAGTCTTACAGGAAAGGCTCAAAACATAGACACTAAGAAGAGTCAGTCTTCTTGTTCTTACGTCGGCATTGTGCCTTTTGTATTTAATTCCGATGCACCTTCTGTGTTTCATCGTAAATGCGAATGTCTGAGGGATACGGTAAACCTGAAGTGAAGAATCGGAAACGAAAACTTATCTCACAGGAAAGGCTCAAAACATAGACAGTAAAGAGAGTCAGTCTTCTTCAACTTAAGTCGGCCTTGTTCCTTTTGCATTTAATACCGATGCAATTTCTGTGTTTCATCGTCCAAGGGATACAGTAAACCTGTATTAAAGCATCGGCATCTAACGGTGGTCTCACAGGAAGTTCTCAACACATAGACAGTAAGAAGAGTCAGCGTTCTTTAACTTAACTCGGCATTTTGCTTTTGTATTTAAATCCGATGCAATTTCTGTGTTTCATCGTCCATGTGAAGGTCCAAGGAATACAGCAAACCTGAAGTGTAGCATCGGAATCTAAAACTGGTCTCACAGGAAGGCGTAAAACATAGACAGTATGAAGAGTCAGTCTTCTTGTACTGAAGTCGGCATTGTGCCTTTTCTATTTAATTCCGATGCAATTTCTGTGTTCCATCGTCAATGGGAAGGTCCATGTCATACAGTAAATCTGAAGTGAAGCATCGGAATCTAATGCTGATCTCAAAGGAAAGGCTCTAACCATAGACACTAAAAAGAGTCAGTCATTTTGTACTTACGTAGGCATTGTGCCTTTTCTATTTAATTCAAATGAATTATCTGTATTTCATCGTCAATGTAAAGGTCCAAGGGATACAGTAAACCTGAATAGAAGCATCGGCATCTAAAGGTGGTCTCACAGGAAATGCTCAACACATAGACAGTAAGAAGAGTCAGCGTTCTTTAACTTACAACGGCATTGAGCTCTTGTATTTTAATCCGATGCAATTTCTGTGTTTCATCGTCCATGTGAATGTCCAAGGAATACAGCAAACCTGAAGTGAAGCATCGGAATCCAAAGCTGTACCCACAGGAAAGGCTAGACCCATAGACACTAAGAAGAGTCAGTCTTCTTGTACGTACGTAGGCATTGTGCCTTTTGTCTTTAATTCAGATGAAATTTCTGTGTTTCATCGCCAATGCAAAGGTCCAAGGGATACAGTAAACCTGAAGTGACGCATCGGAATCTAAAACTGGTCTCACAGCTTAAGCTCAAGAAATAGACACTAAGAAGGGTCAGTGTTCTTGTAGTTAAGTCGGTATTGTGCCTTTTGTCTTTAAGTCCCAAGGACCTTCTGTATTTCATCGTAAATGCGAATGCTTCAGGGATACGGTAAACCTGAAGTGAAGAATCGGAATCGAAAACTGTTCTCACAGAAAAGTCTCGAAGCATATACAGTAAAGAGAGTCAGTCTTCTTGAGCCAAAGTTGGCCTTGTGCCTTTTGCATTTAATTCCGATGCAACTTCTGTGTTTCATCATCCAAGGGAAACAGCAAACCTGAAGTGATGCATCGGAATCTAAAACCGGTCTCACAGGAAGGCGTAAAACATAGACAGTATAAAGAGTTAGTCTTCTTGTACTTACGTAGGCATTGTGCCTTTTGTATTTAACTCAGATGAAAATTCTGTGTTTCATCATCAATGTGAAGGTCCAAGGGATACAGTAAAACTGAATTGAGGCATCGGAAACTAAAACTGGTCTCACAGGAAAGGCTCAACACATAGCCAGTATGAAGACTAATTTTTCGTGTACTAACATCGGCGTTTTGCCTTATGAATTTAATTCCGATGCAATTTCTGTGATTCATCGTGAATGTGAAGGTTCTAGGGATACAGTAAAACTGACGTGAAGCATCGGAATCTAAAATTGGTCACACAGGAAAGACGCAAAACATAGACATTAAGAAGAGTCAGTCTTCTTGTTCTTAAGTCGGCATTGTGGCTTTTGTATTTAATTCCGAAGCAATTTCTGAGTTTCGTCGCCAATTTGAAGGTTCAATGGATACAGTAAACCTGTAGTTAAACCTCAGTTTCTAAAACTGGTCTCACTGGAAAGGCTTAAATCATTGACAGTAAGAAGAGTCTGTCTTCTTGTACTTAAGTCGGCATTGGGCCTTTTGTATTTAATACCGATGAACTTTCTGCGTTTCATCGTGAATGTAAAGATCCATGGGGTACAGTAAACCTGCAGTGAAGCATCGGAATTAAAAACTGGTCTCACAGGAAAGGATCAAAGCATAGACAGTAAGGTGAGTCAGTCTTCTTGTACTTACGTCGGCCTTGTGCCTTGTGTATTCAATACCGATGTAATTTCTGTGTTTCATAGTCCACGGGATACAGTAAACCTGAATTGAAGCATCGGAATCTAGAACTGGTCTGACAGGAAAGGCTCAACACATAGGCAATATGAAAACTCAGTCTTCTTGTACTTAAGTCAGCATTGCGCCTTTTGTATTTATTTCCGATGCAATTTTTGTGTTTTATCGTCAATGTGATGGTCCAAGTGATACAGTAAACCTGATGTCTAGCAACGGACTCTAAAACTGGTCTCACTGGAAAGGCTCAAACCATAGACAGTAAGAAGAGTCAGCCTTTTTGAACTTAAGTCGGCATTGTGCCTTTTGTATTTAAATCCGATGCATTTCTGTGTTTCATCGTCAATGTGAAGGTCCAAGGAATACAGCTAACCTGAAGTGAAATCATCGGAATCTAAAACTGGTCTCACAGGAGAGGCTCAAACCATACACACTAAGAAGAGTCAGTATTCTTCTACTTACGTAGGCGTTGTGCATTTTGTATTTAATTCAGATGAAATTTCTGTGTTTCATCGTCAATGTGAAGGTCCAAGTGATACAGCAAACCTGAAGTAAAGCATCGGAATCTATAGCTGGTCTCACAGGAAAGGCTCAAAACACTGACGCTAAGAAGAGTCAGTTTTCTTGTACTTACGTCGGCATTGTGCCTTTTAAATTTAATTCCGATGCACCTTCTGTGTTTCATCGTCAATGTGAAGATCCAAGGAATACAGTTAACATGAAGTGAAGCATCGTAATCTAAAACTGGTCTCACAGGAGAGGCTCAAACCATAGACACTAGGAAGAGTCAGTATTCTTCTACTTACGTAGGCGTTGTGCATTTTGTAATTAATTCAGATGAAATTTCTGTGTTTCATCGTCAATGTGAAGGTCCAAGTGATACAGTAAACCTGAAGTAAAGCATCGGAATCTAAAGCTGGTCTCACAAGAAAGGCTCAAAACATAGACAGTGAGAAGAGGCAGCCTTCTTGAACTTAAGTCGGCATTGTGCCTTTTGTATTTGAATCCGATGCAATTTCTGTGTTTCATCGTCAATGTCAAGATACAAGGAATACAGCTAGCCTGAAGTGAAGCATTGTAATCTAAAACTGCTCTCACAGGAAAGGCTCAAAACATTGACGCTAAGAAGAGTCAGTCTTCTTGTACTTACGTCGGCATTGTGCCTTTTGTATTTAATTCCGATGCAATTTCTGTGTTTCATAGTCAGTGTGAAGGTCCAAGTGATACAGTAAACTTGAAGTGAAGCATCGGAATCTAAAACTGGTTTCACATGAAAGGCTCATACCATAGACACTAAGATGAGTCAGTCTTCTTGTACTTACGTAGGCATTGTGCGTTTTGTATTTAATTCAGTTGAAATTTCTGTGTTTCATCGTCAATGTAAAGGTCCAAGGGATACAATAAACCTGAATTGAGGCATCAGAAACTAAAACTGGTCTCACAGGGAAGGCTCTACACATAGACCGTATGAAGACTAATTCTTCGTGTACTTAAGTCGGCATTGTGCCTTTTGTATTTAATTCCGATGCAGTTTCTGTGTTTCATCGTCAAAGGGATACAGTAAACCTGAATTGAAGCATCGGCATCTAAAACTGGTCTTACAGGAAATGCTCAACACATAGACAGTAAGAAGAGTCAGCGTTCTTTAACTTAAGTCGGCATTGTGCTTTTGTATTTAAATCCGATGCAATTTCTGTGTTTCATCGTCAATGGTCGGTTGGTTTAAGGATCAAAGGTACCAAACTGCAGAGGTCATCGGTCCCTTTTTCCAAAATACTAAAAATACCCACAGAGAATAAAAAATGTTCAATGGAATAGGAGACAGACGACACAGAACAAAAGAAACATAGACAAGGACCAGACAAAATGAAATAAAATCACACGGAGTGTGACGGTGGTTGGCCGACCATAGGAACAAAAAAAATGGAAAAGCTAACCACCGAAAACACATTAAAAACTTAGTTTAAAACCGTAGGCCAAAGGGCAGAATCAACACAAAACAATAAAATGAACCAGAAACACTCAGATTAAAGAATAAAAACTCCCTGCCCTAATAAAACGTAAAACTAAGGCAGCCATAACAGGGTCATCAGATAAAACGGCAGGGAGCGTATCAGGCAGCGCAAATGTCTGCCTGACCACAGCTAAAAGGGGGCAGGCCAACAGAATGTGGGCCACTGTCAAAGCCACCCTGCAGCGACATACGGGAGGGTCCTCCCGGCGCAGTAAATAACTGTGTGTTAGCCGGGAGTGGCCAATGCGGAGCCGACAAAGGACGACTGAGTCCCTGCGGTTGGCTCGAATGGATGACCGCCACACAGTCGTCGTCTCCTTAATGGCATGGAGTTTATTGGGCGTGATCCGATCGCGCCATTCAGCGTCCCAAAGTGCAAAAACTTTTAGGCGGAGGACTGCCCGCAAGTCAGTCTCTGGGAGGCCAACATCCAGAGATGGTTTACACGTGGCCTCTTTCGCCAGGCGGTCAACATGTTCATTGCCCGGGATACCGACATGACGGGGGGTCCACACAAAGACCACAGAGCGGCCGCAACGCGCAAGAGTATGCAGGGACTCATGGATAGCCATCACCAGACGAGAACGAGGAAAACACTGGTCGAGAGCTCATAAACCGCTCAGGGAATAGCTACAGATCACGAAGGACTCACCTGAGCAGGAGCGGATATACTCTAGGGCTCGAAAGATGGCGACTAGCTCAGCAGTGTAAACGCTGCAGCCAGCCGCCAAGGACTGTTGTTCGGAATGGTCCCCTAGAGTTAGCGCATACCCGACACGACCAGCAACCATCGAACCGTCGGTGTAAACAATTCCAGAGCCCTGATACGTGGCAAGGATGGAATAAAAGCGGCGGCGGAAGGTCTCTGGAGGGACCGAGTCGTGCGAGCCCTGTGCCAAGTCGAGCCGAAGGCAAGGGCGAGGAACACACCACGGGGGTGTACGCAGAGGCGCCTGGAAAGGAGGTGGAACAGGGAAAAACCCAAGGCCGCAGAGAAGCTCCTTGACACGTACGGCGATCGGACAACCCGACCGGGGCCGACGGTCCGGCAGATGGACGACCGACTGCGGGAACAGGACACGGTAATTTGGATGCCCGGGCAAACTAAAAACATGGGCAGCATAAGCAGCCAGTAATTGTTGGCGTCGTACCCGCAGTGGAGGGACACCTGCCTCAACAAGGATGCTGTCCACAGGGCTGGTGCGGAAGGCACCAGTGGCAAGTCGGATCCCGCTGTGGAGTATTGGGTCCAGCACCCGCAACGCAGAGGGGGATGCTGAGCCATAAGCCAGGCTCCCGTAATCCAGACGGGATTGGATTAGCGCCTGGTAAAGCCGCAACAGGGTAAATCGGTCGGCGCCCCAGCGGGTGTGGCTCAAGCATCTCAGAGCGTTTAGATGCCGCCAACACGCCCGTTTAAGCTGCCGGATGTGGGGCATCCAAGTCAACTGGGCATCGAAAACCACCCCCAAAAACCTGTGTGATTCCACCACTGAAAGAAGTTCGCCGGAAAGATAAAGCCGCGGCTCCGGGTGGACAGTGCGTCGCCGGCAGAAATGCATTACGCAGGTCTTGGCTGCCAAAAACTGGAACCCATGAGCTACAGCCCAAGACTGCGCCTTGCGGATAGCACCCTGTAGCTGACGTTCAACAGCTGCAATGCCAGTAGAGCTGTAATAAAGGCAGAAGTCGTCAGCATACAGGGAAGCAGAGACAGAATTTCCCACGGCCGCAGCGAGCCCGTTAATGGCTATTAAAAACAGGCAGACACTTAAAACAGAACCCTGTGGCACACCGTTCTCCTGGACGTGGGTGGAACTATATGAGGCTGCGACTTGCACGCGGAAGGTACGATACGACAGAAAATTTCTGAGAAAGATCGGCAGAGGGCCCCGAAGACCCCATCCATGAAGCGTAGAAAGGATGTGATCACGCCACGTCGTATCGTACGCCTTCCGCATGACGAAAAAGACAGCGACCAGGTGCTGACGGCGGGCAAAGGCAGTACGGATGGCCGACTCCAGGCTCACCAGATTGTCGGCGGCGGAGCGGCCTTTACGGAACCCACCCTGAGATGGAGCCAGAAGGCCCCGAGACTCCAGTACCCAAGTCAAGCGCCGGCTCACCATCCGTTCGAGAAGCTTGCAAAGAACGTTGGTGAGGCTAATGGGGCGGTAGCTGTCCACCGCCAAAGGGTTCTTGCCTGGTTTCAGAATGGGGATAACGATACTTGCCCGCCACTGCGACGGAAACTCACCCTCGACCCAAATACGGTTGTAAAGGTCGAGGAGCCGTCGCTGGGAGTCCACTGAGAGGTGTTTTAGCATCTGGCAGTGGATGCTATCTGGTCCAGGAGCGGTATCAGGACAAGCGGCAAGGGCACTGCGGAATTCCCACTCACTGAATGGAACATTGTACGATTCTGGTTGGTTGGTGCGAAACGAAAGGCTCCGACGTTCCATCCGCTCTTTAATGGAGCGGAAGGCCTTAGGGTAATTCGCAGAAGCGGAACGCATAGCAAAATGCTCTGCTAAGTGGTTTGCAATGACGTCGGAGTCAGTACAAACTGCTCCATTCAGTCAGAGCGCAGGGACGCTGACAGGTGGCCGATAGCCGTAGACGCGTCGAATCTTGGCCCAGACCTGCGATGGAGTGACATGGAGGCCAATGGTGGACACGTACCGCGCCCAGCACTCCTGCTTGCTTTGGCGGATAAGGCGGCGGGCCCGCGCATGCAGCCGTTTGAAGGTGATCAGGTGTTCAATGCAGGGATGTCGCTTGTGACGCTGTAGCGCCCGCCGGCGATCTGTAATCGCTGCAGCGATCTCAGGCGACCACCAAGGCACAGTCCGCCGCCGAGGGGACCCAGAGGAGCGGGGAATTGGAGATTCGGCGGCAGTAGCGATGCCGGTGGTGACCGATTGAACCACCGCATCAATGTCGTCATTAGAGAGAGGCTCAAGAGCGGCAGTGGAGGAGAACAAGTCCCAGTCAGCCTTATTCATAGCCCATCTGCTAGGGCGCGCAGAAAAGTGACGCTGTGGTAGTGACAGAAAGATCGGAAAGTGGTCACTACCACACAGATCGTCATGCACACTCCATTGGACAGACGGTAAGAGGCTAGGGCTACAGATTGAAAGGTCAATGGCGGAGTATGTGCCATGCGCCACACTGAAGTGTGTGAAGGCACCGTCATTGAAAATCGAGAGATCGAGCTGCGACAATAAATGCTCAACGATGGCGCCTCGACCTGTGGCCACTGACCCACCCCACAGAGGGTTGTGGGCGTTGAAGTCGCCCAATAGCAAGAAAGGTGGCGGCAATTGGGCTATCAGCGCAGCCAGGACATGCTGCGAGACATCACCATCCGGCGGAAGGTAAAGACTGCAGACGGTAACAGCCTGTGGCGTCCACACCCGAACAGCGACAGCCTCTAAAGGTGTTTGGAGAGGGACAGACTCGCTGTGCAGAGTGTGAAGGACATAGAGGCAGACGCCATCCGACACCGTTTCATATGCTGCCCGGTTCTTATAATAACCCCGATAGCCACGGAGGGCGGGGGTTCGTATTGCTGGAAACCAAGTTTCCTGAAGAGCAATGCAGAAGAAGGGGCGAAGGCTGATAAGTTGTTGGAGCTCAGCTAGACGGTGGAAAAAACCGCCGCAGTCCCACTGGAGTATGATATTGTTCATGGCTGAGAAAGGCGTGAAAGGACTGGGAAGGCAATTTACGCCGCTTCTTCACCCACTGCCACTGATTCAGTACCTGTGCGAGAGGCATCCATGGCGTCTGAGGGACCAGCGAGAGCAAGGTCCTCAGCGGACGCCAGAATCTCGACTTCATCCTCAGACGCAGAGCGCGAAAGGTGCGGTGGGGTTGGTCCCACCGCAAGTTCTTTGGCCTTAGAGGTCTTTCTCTTGGACTTATCTCGCTGAACCTTGGGTTTCACCGGCTGGGAAGGCTTCACCGATTCAGTCTCCGGGACAGAGGAGGATCGTGAAGCCCTACGCCCGGCCGCTGGTGAGGACTTATGCCACTGGCGGCCCTCATCCTTCCCGCTGGTGGAACCATGGGAAGGGAGGGTCCCAAGGGAACTCTTACGGGCGAGGGTAGCTGAAGAAGTTAGACGCTTCTCCAGCTGAGAAGCGGGGACGGACGTCCCCGACGGGTGGGAGGAGGTTGCTCCTAAGGTAGGTGATGCAGGAGCAACCGGTTGGGTAGAGCCCCCACGGGCACGGGGGCAGGAGGAGTCTTACTGCTGATCGAGCTGGCTGGAAGTCGCGAAACTGATGGGGCTAGCACAGTTGTTGTAGCAGCTGCATAAGAAGATGTCATTCTCACGGGATGGAGTCTGTCATATTTCCTTTTCGCCTTAGTATAGATCAGCCGGTCCAGGGTCTTATATTCCATGATTTTGCGCTCTTTCTGGAACACTCTGCAGTCTGGCGAGCAAGGTGAATGGTGCTCCCCGCAGTTGACGCAGATGGGAGGCGGGGCACATGGAGTATCGGGATGAGATGGGCGTCTGCAATCTCGACATGTGAGGCTGGAAGTGCAGCGGGAAGACATATGGCCGAACTTCCAGCACTTGAAACACTGCATCGGGGGAGGGATATAGGGCTTGACGTCACATCGGTAGACCATCACCTTGACCTTCTCCGGTAACGTATCACCCTCGAAGGCCAAGATGAAGGCACCAGTAGCAACCTGATTGTCATTCGGACCCCGATGGACGCGCCGGACGAAATGAACACCTCGACGTTGTAAGTTAGCGCGCAGCTCGTCATCAGACTGCAAAAGGAGGTCCCTATGGAAAATAACACCCTGGATCTTAGGTGCAAAAATGTACAAGGTCGTCGTCGCAGTTAAAAGAAACACTGCAGAGTGCAGAGATCGAAAACGAGTGGAACGCCATTGCAACGACGAGAAAGCCGGCTAAAGGTCTAATCGCACGACGGATACAGTGCACCATGTAAGGCGCCCTTCCCCAATTGGCTCGCTCTTCGGAATGATTTAGAAAGATGGAGGTCAAACCCGAGAGGGGACCATCACAGAAGGCCGAAACATTTGAGACTCCTTTTAGTCACCTCTTACGACAGGCAGGAATACCGCAGGCCTATTCTGATCCCCGAACCCGCAGGGGGCTCATCGTCAATGTGCAGGTCCAAAGAATACAGCAAACCTGAAGTGAAACTTCGGAATCTAAAAGTGGTCTCACAGGAAACGCTCAAAACATAGACACTAAAAAGAGTCAGTCTTCTTGTACCTAACTCTGCACTGTGACATTTCTATTTAATTCCGATGCAATTTCTGTGTTTAATCGTCAATGCGAAGGTTCAAGGGATCCAGTGAACTTGAAGTGAAGCATCGGAATCTAAAACTGGTCTCACAGGAAAGGAGCAAAACATACACAGTAAGAAGAGCCAGTCTTCTTGTACTTAAGTCGGCATTGTGCCTTTTGTATTTAATTCCGATGCAATTTCTGTCTTTCAACGCCAATGTGAAGAGCCAAGGGATACAGTAAACCACAAGTCAAGCATCGGAATCAAAAATCGGCCTCGCAGGAAAGCTCAAAAATTGAATGCAAGAAAAGTCTGTCTTTTTGTACTTAAGTCAACATTGTGCCTTTTGTACTTAGTTCCGATGCAATTTCTGTGTTTCATCGTCAATGTGAAGGCCCAAGGGATACAGTCAACCTGAATTGAAGCATCGGAATCAAAAACTGGTCTCACAGGAAAGGCTCAAAGCATAGACAGTAAGAAGCGTCATTCGTCTTGTTCTTAAGTCGGCACTGTGCCTTTTGTACTTAATTCCCATGCATTTTCTGTGTTTCATGGACAATGTTAATGTCCAAAGGATATATAAATCCTGAAGTGAAGCATCGGAATCTAAAACTTGTTTCACAGAAAAGGCTCAAAACGTAGACAGTAAGAAGAGCGACTCTTATTGTGCTTATTTCGGCAATGTGTCTTTTGTATTAAATTCCGATGCAATTTCTGTGTATCATCGTCAATGTGAAGATTCCAGGGATACAGTAAACCTGAAGTGAAGCGTCGAAATCTAATAGTGGTCTCACAGGAAAGGCTCAAATCATAGACATTAAGAAGAGTCAGTCTTCTTGTACTTACGTCAGCATTGTGCCTTTCGTATTTAATTCCGATGCAATTTCTGTGTTTCATCGTCAATGTGAAGATACAAGGGAGACAGTAATCCTGAAGTGAAGCAGCGGCATCTAATGCTGGTCCCACAGGAATGACTCAAAACATAGACAGTAAGAAGAGTCATTCATCTTGCCCTTAAGTCGGCATTGTGCATTTTGTATTTAATACCGGTGCAATTTCTGTGTATCTTCGTCAATGTGAAGTTCCAAGGTATACATAAAACCTGAAGTGAAGCATCGGAATCTATACAGGTCTCACATTAAAGGCTCAAAACATAGACAGTAAGAAGAGTCAGTCTTCTTGTACTTAAGTCGGCAGTGTGCTTTTTATATTTAATTCCGATGCAATCTCTGTGTTTCTTCGTCACGGTGAAGGTAAAAGGGATACAGTAAACCTGAAGTGAGGCATCGGGATCTAAAGCTGGTCTCACAGGAAAGGCTCAAATCATAGCCAGTAAGATGAGTCACTCTTCTGGTACTGAAGTCGGCACTGTGTCTCTTGTATTTAATTCCGACGCAATTTCTGTGTTCCATCGTCAATGTGCAGGTCCAAGGGATACAGTACACCTGAAGGGAAGTATCTGAATCTAATACTGGTCTCACACGAAAGGCTCAAAGCATAGCTAGTAAGAAGAGTCAGTCTCCTTACGTCGGCATTGTGCCTTTTGTATTTAATTCCGATGCGATTTCTGTGTCTCTTCGTCAATGTGAAGGTCTAAGGGATACTGTAAACCTGGACTGAAGCTTCGGAATATACAACTGGTCTCACAGGAAAGGCTCAAACATAGACTGTAAGAATAGTCACTCTCCATGTACTTTAGTCTTCATGGTGCCTTTTGTATTTAATTCTGATGCAATTTCTGTGTTTCATCGTCAATGTGAAGATTCAAGGGATACAGTAAACCTGAAGTGAAGCATCGGAATCTAAAACTGGTCTCACTAGAATGGCTAAAAACATAGACTGTAAGAAGAGTCAGTTTATTTGTTCTTAAGTCGGCATTGTGCCTTTTGTATTTAATTCCGATACAATTTCTGTGTTTCATCGTCAATATGAAGGTCCAGCGGATGCAGTAAACCTGCAGTGAAGCATCGGAATCTAAAACTTCTCTCACAGGAAAGGCTCAAAACATAAACAGTAAGATGAGTCACTCTTCATGTACTTAAGTCGGCACTGTGAACTTTGTATTTAATGCCGATGCAATTTCTGTATTTTATTGTCCAGTTGGAGGTCCAAGGGATCTAGAATCATCGGAATCTAGAATTTGTCTCACAGGAGTGGCTCAAACATATACAGTAAAATGAGTCACCCTTCTTGTACTTAATACGGCGTTGTGTCTTTTGTATTTAATTCAGATGCAATATCTGTGTTTCATCGTCAATGTGAAGGTCGAAGAGACACAGTAAACCTGAGTGAAGCATCGGAATCGAAGACTGGTCTCACAGGAAAGGCTAAAAACACAGACAGTAAGAAGAGTCACTCTTCATGTACTTAAGTCGTCATTGTGCCATTTGTATTTAATACCGATGCAATATCTGTGTTTCATCGTCAATGTGAAGGTCCAAGTGACACAGTAAACCTGAAGTAAAGCATCGGGATTTAAAACTGGTCTCACAATAAGGGCTCAAAACATAGACAGTAAGAAGAGGTCACTCTTCATGCACTTAAGTCGGTATTGTACCATTTGTATTTTATATCGATGCAACGTCTGTGTTTCATCGTCAATCGGAACGTCAAAGGGGTACAGTAAACCTGAAGTGAAGCATTGGAATCTAAAACTGGTCTCACAGGAAAGGCTCAAATCATAGACTGTAAGAATAGTCACTCTTCTTGTACTTAAGTCGGAATGATGCCTTTTGTATTTAATTCCGAAACAATTTCTGTGTATCGTCGTCAATGTGCAGATTCAAGGAATACAGTAAACCTGAAGTGAAGCATTGGAATCTAATACTGGTCTCACAGGAAAGGCTCAAAACATTGACAGTAAGAAGAGCCAGTGTTTCTGTACTTATGTCAGCATTGTGCCTTTCGTATTTAATTCCGATGCAATTTATGTGTTTCATCATCAATGTGAAGGTCCAAGGGATACAGTAAATCTTATGTGAAGCATCTAAAACGTCTCACTGGAAAGGCTCAAAACATAGACAGTAAGATGAGTCAATCTTCTTGTACTTAAGTAGGCATTGTGCCTTTTGTATAGAATTCCGATGCAATTTCTGTGCTTCATCGTCAATGTGGAGGTCCAAGGGAAACAGTAAACCTCAACTGAAGCATCGGAATCAAAAACTGGTCTCACAGGAAATCTCAAAAATTGACAGCAAGAAGAGTCAGTCATACTGTGCATAAGTCGGCATTGTGCCTTTTGTGATTAGTTCCGATGCAACTTCTGTATTTCATCTTCAGTGTGAAGGTCCAAGGGATACAGTAAACTTGAGGTGAAGCATCGGAATCTAAAACAGGTCTCACAGGAGTAGCTCAAAGAATAGATTGTAAGAAGAGTTAGTCTTCTTGTACTTAAGTCGAATGTATGCCTTTTGTATGTAATTCCGATGCAATTTCTGTGTTCCATTGTCCACGAGGAGGTCCAAGGGATACAGTAAACCTGAAGTGAATCATCGGCATCTAAAACTTGGCTCACAGGAAAGGCTCAAAAACATAGACAGTAAAAAGAGTCACCCTTCTTGAACTTAAGTCGGCATTGTGCCATTTGTATTTAATATCGATGCAATTTCTGTGTTTCATCGTCAATGTGAAGGTCCAAGGGATACAGTAAACCTGAAGTGAAGCATCGGAATCTAAAACTGGTCTCACAGGAAATACTCAAATCAAAAACTGTAAGAATAGTCACTCTTCTTGTACTAACGTCGGCATGGTGCATTTTGTATTTAACTCCGATGCAATTTCTGTGTTTCATCGTCAATGTGAAGATTCAAGTGATATAGTAAACCTGAAGCGAAGCATCGGAATCTAACACTGGTCTCACAGGAAAGGCCCATAACGTAGACAGCAAGAAGAGTCAGACTGCTTGTACATACATCAGCATTGTGCATTTTGTAGTTAGTTCCGACGCAATTTCTGTATTTCATCGTCAAAGTGGAGGACCAAGAGATACACTAACCCTGAAGTAATGCATCCGAATCTAAAACTGGTCTCACTGGAAAGGCTCAAACAATAGACAGTAAGAAGAGTCAGTCTTCTACTACTTTAGTCGCCATTGTGTCTTTTGTATTTGATTCCGATTCAATTTCTGTGTTTCATCGTCAATGTGAAGGTCCAGGAGACACAGTAAACCTGAAGTGAGGCATCGGAATCTAAAACTGGTCTCACAGGAAAGGCTCAAAACATAGACTGTAAGAATAGTCACAATTCTTGTACCTTAGTCGGCATGGTGCCTTTTGTATTTCATTCCGATTCAATTTCTGTGTTTCTTCGTCAGTGTCAAGATCAAAGGGATACAGAAAACCTGAAGCGAAGCATCGGAATCTAAAACTGGTCTCACTGGAAAGGCTCAAAACATAGACAATAAAAGGAGTCGGTCCTCTGGTACTTACGTCAGTATTGTGCCTTTTACATTTAATTCCGATGCAATTTCTGTGTCTCATGGTCATGTGTGAAGGTCCAAGGGATACAGTAAACCTGAAGTGAAGCATCGGATTCTACATCTTGACTCACAGGAGGCTCAGAACGTAGACAGTAAGAAGAGTCAGTCTTCTTGTACATACGTCAGCATTGTGCAATTTGAATTTCATTTCGATGCAATTTCTGTGTTTCATCATCAAGGTGCAGGTCTAAGAGATACAGTAAACGTGAAGTGAAGTATCGGAATCTAAAACTGGCCTCACTGGAAAGGTTCAAAAGATAGTAAGAAGAGTCAGTCTTCTTCTACTTTAGTCGGCATTGTACCTTTTGTATCTATTTCCGATGCAATTTCTGTTTGCATCGGCAATGTGACGGTTCAAGGGATACAGGAAACGTGAAGTGAAGCACCGGAATCTTAAACCTCACAGGAGAGGCTCAAGACATAGACAGTAAGAAGAGTCATTCTTCTTATGCTTAAGTCGGCATTGAGCCTTTTGTATTTCATTCCGATGCAATTTCTGTGTTTAATGGTCAATGTGAAGGTTCAAGGGGTACAGTAAACCTGAAGTGAAGCATCGGATTCTAAAACTGGTCCCACAGCAAAGGCTCAAAACATAGTCTGCAAGAATAGTCACTTCTCATATACTTTAGTCGGCATGATGATCTTTGTATTTCATTCCGATGCAATTTCTGTGTTTCATCGTCAATGTGAAGGTCCAAGTGATACAGTAAACCTGAAGTGAAGTATCGGAATCTAAAACTGGTCTCACAGGAAAGGCTAAATACATAGACAGTATAGCAGAGACACTCTTCTTGTCCTTAAGTCGGCATTGTGCCTTTTGTGTTTAATCCTGATGCAATTTCTGTGTTTCATCGTCAATGTGGAAATCAAGGGATACAGTAAAACTGTAATGAAGCATCGGAATCTAAAACTGGTCTCACAGGTCAGGGGCAAAAGCATAGACAGTAAGAAGAGTTATTCTTCTTGTTCTTAGGTCGCCATTGTGTCTTTTGTATTTAATTCCGATGCAATTTCTGTGTTTCATCGACAATGTGAAGATTCAAGGGATTCAGTAAACCTGAAGTGAAGCATCGGAATCTAATACTGGTCTCACAGGAAAGGCTCAAAACATAGACAGTAGGAAAAGTCAGTCTTCTTGTACATATGTCAGCATTGCACATATTGTATTTAATTCCGATGCAATTTGTGTGTTTCATCGTCAAAGTGGAGGTCCAAGAGATACAGTAAACCTGAAGTGAAGCATCGGATACTAAAACTGGTCTCACAGGAAAGGCTCAAAACATAGACTGTAAGAATAGACACTCTTCATGTTCTTTAGTCGGCATGGCGCCTTTTGTAATTCATTCCGATGCAATTTCTGTGTTTCATAGTCAATGTGTAGATGCAAGGGATACAGTAAACCTGAAGTGAAGCATCGGAATCTAAAACTGGTATCACAGTAAAGGCTCAAAACATAGAATGTGAGAAGAGTCGGTTTTTTTGTTCTTAAGTCGGCATTGTGACTTTTGTATCTAATTCCGATTCAATTTCTGTGTTCCATCATCAGTGTGAAGGTCCAAGGGATACAGTAAACCTGCAGTGAAGTATCGGAATCTAAAACTGTTCTCACAGGAAAGGCTCAAAGCATTGACAGTAAGAAGAGTCAGTCTTCTTACGTCGGCATTGTGCCTTTTGTATTTAGTTTCGATGCAATTTCTGTGTTTCATTGTCAATGTGAAACTTTAAGGGATACAGTAAACCTGAAGTGAAGCATCAGATTCTAAAACTGTCTCACAGGAAAGGCTCAAAACATAGACTGCAAGAATATTCACTCCTCATGTACTTTAGTCGGCATGGTGCCTTTTGTATTTCATTCCAATGCAATTTCTGTGTTTCATCGTCAATGTGAAGGTCCAAGTGATACAGTAAACCTGAAGTGAAGCATCAGAATTTTAAACTGGTCTCACAGGAAAGGCTAAATACATAGACACTATAGCAGACCAACTCTCCTTGTCCTTAAGTCGGCATTGTGCCCTTTGAATTTAATTCCGATGCAATTTCTGTGTTTCATGGTCAATGTGAAGGTTCAAGAGATACAGTAAACCTGAAGTGAAGCATCGTAATCTAAAACTTGTCTCACAGGAATCTCAAAAGCTAGCCAGTATGAAGAGTCACTCTGCCTGTACTTGAGTCCGCATTGTGTCTTTTGTATTTAATTCCGATGCAATTTCTGTGTTCCAAAGTCAATGTGAAGGTCCAAGGGATACAGTAAACCTGAAGTGAAGCATCGGAATCTAAAACTGGTCTCACAGGTATGGCTCAAAACATAGACGGTAAGAAGAGTCCCTCTTCTTGTACTTAAGTCGGCATTGTGCCTTTTGTATTTGATTCCGATGCCATTTTCTGTGTTCCATCGACTATGTGAAGGTCCAAGAGATACAGTAAACCTGAAGTGAAGCATCGGATTCTATTACTGGTCCTACAGGAAAGGCTCAAAACATGGACAATAAGAAGAGTCTGTCCTCTTGTATATACGTCAGCATTTTGCAATTTGTATTTCATTCCGATACAATTTCTGTGTTTCATCATCAAAGTGGTGGTCCAAAAGGTACTGTAAACGTGAAGTGAAGCATCGGAATCTAAAACTGGTCTCACTGGAAAGGCTTAAAACATAGTAAGAAGAGTCGGTCTTCTTCTACTTTAGTCGGCATTGTGCCTTTTGTATCTAATTCCGATGCAATTTCTGTGTTTCATGGCCAATGTGAAGGTTCATGGGATACAGTAAACCTGAAGTGAAGCATCGCAATGTAAAACTTGTCTCACAGGAGGCTCAAAAGGTAGACAGTAAGAAGAGTCACTCTTCTTGTACTTAAGTCCCCATTGTGCCTTTTGTATTTAATTCCGATGCAATTTCTGTGTTCCATCGTCAGTGTGAAGATCCAAGGGATACAGTAAACCTGAAGTGAAGCATCGGAATATAAAACTGGTATCACAGTAATGGCTCAAAACGTAAACAGTAAGAAGAGTCAGTTTTTTTGTCCTTAAGTCGGCATTGTAACTTTGTATTTAATTCCGATACAATTTCTGTGTTTCATCGTCAATATGAAGGTCCAGGGGATACAGAAAACCTGCAGTGAAGCATCGGAATCTAAAACATGTCTTACAGGAAAGGCTCAATACAACGCAGTAAGAAGAGTCACAGTTCTTGTACTTAAGTCGGCATTGTGTTTTTGAAATTAATTTCGATGCAATTTCTGTGTTTCATCGTCAATGTGTCGGTCCAAGGGATGCAGTAAACCTGAAGTGTGGCATCAGAATCTAATACTGGTCTCACAGGAAAGGCTCAAAACGTAGACAGTAGGAAGAGTCAGTCTTCTTGTAACTACGTTAGCATTGTGCAATTTCCATTTAATTCCGATGCAATTTCTGTGTTTCATCGTCAATGTGATGGTCCAAGGGATACAGCAAACGGGAAGTGAAGCACCGGAATCTTAAACTGGTTTGACAGGAAAGGCTCAAAACATAGACAGTAAGAAGAGTCATTCTTCTTATTCTTAAGTAGTTATTGTGCCTTTTGTATTTAATTCCGATGCAATTTCTGTGTTCCGTCGTCAATGTGAATGTCTAAGAGATACTGTAAAACTGAAGTGAAGCATCAGAATCTAAAACTGGTCTCACAGGAAAGGCTCAAATTATAGACAGTAAGAAAAGTCAGTCTTCTTGTTCTTAAGTTGGCATTGTGCCTTTTGTATTTAATTCCGATGCAATTTCAGTGTTTCATTGTCAATGTGAAGGTCCAAGGGATACTGTTAACCTGAAGTGATGCATCGGAATCTAAATCTAGTTTCACACAATAGGCTTAAAACATAGACTGTAAGAATAGTCACTCTTCTTGTTCTATAGTCGGCATGGTGCCTTTTGTATTTAATTCCGATGCAATTTCTGTGCTTCATCCAAGTCCAAGGGATACAGTTAACTTCAAGTGAAGCATCGGAATCTAGTACTGGTCTCACAGGAATGGCTCAAAACACAGACAGTCAGAAGGGTCAGTCTTCTTGTACATACGTCGGCATTGTGCAGTTTGTATTTCATTCCGATGCAATTTCTGTGTTTCATCATCATAGTGGAGGTCCAAGAGATACAGTAAACGTGAAGTGAAGCATCGAAATCTAAAACTGGTCTCAATGGAAAAGCTCAAATCATAGTAACAAGAGTCAGTCTTCTTCTACTTCAGTCGGCATTGTGCCTTTTGTATCTAATTCCGATGCATTTTCTGTCTTTCATCGTTAATGAGATGGTCCAAGGGATACAGTAAATCTGAAGTGATGTATCGGAATCTAAAGCTGTTCTCACTGGAAAGGCTCAAAGCATAGACAGCAAGAAGAGTCAATCTTCTTACGTCTGCTTTGTGCCTTTTGTATATAATTCCGATGCAGTTTTTGTGTTTCATGGTCAATGTGAAGGTTCAAGGGATAAAGTAAACCTAAAGTGAAGCATCGTAATCTAAAACTTGTCTCACAGGAATCTCAAGAGGTAGACAGTAAGAGAAGTCTCTCATCTTGTACTTAAGTCCGCATTGTGTCTTTTGTATTTAATTCCGATGCAATTTCTGTGCTCCATCGTCAATGTGAAGGTCCAATAGATACAGTAAACCTGAAGTGAAGTATCGGAATCTAAAACTGC
Organism: Schistocerca americana; assembly: GCF_021461395.2. Lineage (NCBI taxonomy): Eukaryota > Metazoa > Arthropoda > Insecta > Orthoptera > Acrididae > Schistocerca > Schistocerca americana. Next base: position 645,008,978 of record NC_060123.1, read on the forward strand.
TCTCACAGGAAAGGCTCAAAGCATTGACAGTAAGAAGAGTCAGTTTTTTCGTTCATAAGACGGCATTGTGCCTTTTGTATTTAATTCCTATACAATTTCTGTGGTTCATCGTCAATATTAAGGTCCAGGGGATACAGTAAACCTGCAGTGAAGTATCGGAATCTAAAACTTGTCTCACTGGAAAGGCTCAAAGCATAGACAGTAAGAAGATTCACACCTCCTGTACATAAGTCGGCACTGTGTCTTTTGAATTTAATTCCGATGCAATTTCTGTGTTGCATCGTTAATGTGAAGATCCAAAGGATACAGTAAATCTGAAGTGAAGCGTCGGAATCTAAAACTGGTCTCACGGTAATGGCTCAGAACATAGACAGTAAGATGAGTCATTCTTATTGTTCTTAAGCCGGCATTGTGCTTTCGGTATTTAATTCCAATGCAATTTCCGTGTCTCATGGTCATGTTGAAGGTCCATGGCATACAGTTAACCTGAAGTGAAGCTTCGGATTCTAAAACTTGTCTCACAGGGGGCACAAAACGTAGGCTGTAAGAGAAGTCACTCTTCTTGTACTTAAGACGGCATTTTGTCTTTTGTATTTAATTCCGATGCAATTTCTGTGTTCCATCGTCAATGTCTAAGGTCCAAGAGATACGATAAACCTGAAGTGAAGCATCAGAATCTAAAACTAGTCACACAAGAAAGGCTCAAAACATTGACAGTAAGAAGAGTCACTCTTCTAGTACTTAAGTCGGCATTGTGCCATGTGTATTTATTACCGATGCAATTTCTGTGTTTCATCGTCAATGTGAGGGTACAAGGGATACAGTAAACCTAAAGTGAAGCATCAGAATCTAAAACTGGTTTCACAGGAAAGGCTGAAAACATAGACTGTAAGAATAGTCACTCTTCCTGTACTAAAGTCGGCATGGTGCCTTTTGTATTTAATTACGATGCAATTTCTGTGTTTCATCGGCAATGTGAAAATTCAAGGTATACAGTAAACCTGAAGCGAAGCATCGGAATCTAATACTGGTCTCACAGAAATGGCTCAAAACATAGACAGTAAGAAGAGTCCCTCTTCTTGTACTTAAGTCGGCATGGTGTCTTTTGTAATTAATTTCGATGTAATTTCTGTGTTTTATCGTCAAAGTGGAGGTCCAAGAGATACAGTTAACGTGAAGTGAAGCATCGGAATCTAAAACTGGTCTCACTGGAAAGGCTCAAACCATAATAAGAAGAGTCGGTCTTCTTCTACTTTAGTCGGCATTGTGCCCTTTGTATCTAATTCCGATGCAAATTCTGTGTTTCATCGCCAATGTGATGGTCCAAGGGATACAGTAAACGTGACGTGAAGCAACGGATTCTGAAACTGCTCTCACAGGAGAGGCTCAAAACATAGACAGTGGGAAGAGTCATTCTTGTTATACTTAAGTCGGCATTGTGCCTTTCGTAATTAATTTCGATGCAATTTCTGTGTTTCATGGTGAATGTGAAGGTTCAAGGGATACAGTAAACCTGAAGTGAAGCATCGTATTCTAAAACCTGTCTCACAGGAGGCTCAAAAGGTAGACAGTAAGAAGAGTCACTCTTCTTGTACTTAAATCCGCATTGTGTCTTTTGTATTTAATTCCGATGCAGTTTCTGTGCTCCATCGTCAATGTGAAGGTCCAAGGGATACAGTAAACCTGAAGTGAAGTATCGGAATCAAAAATTGTTCTCACAGGAGAGGCTCAAAGCATATACAGTTAGAAAAGTCAGTCTTCTTACGTCGCCATTGTGCCTTTTGTAATTAATTCCGAAGCTATTTTTGTGTTTCATTGCCAATGTGAAAGTCCAAGGGATACAGTAAACCTGAAGTGAAGCATCGGATTCTAAAACTGGTCTCACAGGAAAGGCTCAAAACATAGACTGTAAGAATAGTCACTCTTCATGCACTTTAGACGGCATGGTGCCTTTTGTATTTCATTCTGATGCAATTTCTGTGTTTCATCGTCAATGTGAAGGTCCAAGTGATTCAGTAATCATGAAGTGAAGCTTCGGAATCTAAAACTGGTCTCACAGGAAAGGCTCAAAGCATAGAAAGTATAGCAGAATCACTCTTCTTGTACTTGAGTCGGCATTGTGCCTTTTGTAATTAATTCCGATGCAATTTCTGTGTATCATCGTTAATGTGAAGATCCAAAGGATACAATAAACCTGAAGAGATGCGTCGGAATCTAAAACTGGTCTCACGTGAATGGCTCAGAACATAGTAAGAAGAGTCGGTCTTCTTCTACTTTAGTCGGCATTGTGCCTTTTGTATCTAATTCCGATGCAATTTCTGTGTTTCATCGTCAATGTGATGGTCCAAGGGATACAGTAAACGTGAAGTGAAGCAACGGATTCTGAAACTTCTCTCACAGGAGAGGCTCAAAACATAAACAGTGGGAAGACCCATTCTTCCTATGCTTAAGTCGGCATTGTGCCTTTTGTAATTAATTCCGATGCAGTTTCTGTGTTTCATGGTCAATGTGAACGTTCAAAGGATACAGTAAACCAGAAGTGAAGCATCGTAATCTAAAACTTGTCTCACAGGAGGCTCAAAAGGTAGACAGTAAGAAGAGTCACTCTTCTTGTACTTAAGTCGGCATTGTGTCTTTTATATTTAATTCCGATGCTATTTCTGTGTTCCATCGTCAATGTTTAAGCTCCAAGAGATACAGTAAACCTGAAGTGAAACATCAGAATCTAATACTGGTTTCACAAGAAAGGCTCAAAGCATTGACAGTAAGAAGAGTCACTCTTCTTATACTTAAGTTGGCATTGTGCCATCTGTATTTAATACCGATGCAATTTCTGTGTTTCATCGTCAATGTGAGGGTCCAAGGGATACAGTAAACCTAAAGTGAAGCATCAGAAACAAAAACTGGTTCCACAGGAAAGGCTGAAAACATAGACTGTAAGAATAGTCACTCTTCATGTACTAAAGTCGGCATGGTGCCTTTTGTATTTAACAACGATGCAATTTCTGTGTTTCATCGACAATGTGAAAATTCAAGGGATACAGTAAGCCGGAAGTGAAGCATCGGGATCTAATACTGGTCTCACAGGAAAGGCTCAAAACATAGACAGTAAGAAGAGTCCCTCGTCTTGTACTTAAGTCAGCATTGTGTCTTTTCTAATTAATTCCGATGCAATTTCTGTGTTTCATCGTCAAAGTGGATGTCCAAGAGGTACAGTAAACGAGAAGGGAAGCATCAGAATCTAAAACTGGTCTCACTGGAAAGGCTCGAAGCTTAGTAAGAAAAGTAGGTCTTCTTCTACTTTAGTCTGCATTGTGCCTTTTGTATCTAATTCCGATGCAATATCTGTGTTTCATAGTCAATGTGATGCTCCAAGGGATACAGTTAGCGTGAAGTGAAGCAACGGATTCTGAAACTGCTCTCACAGGAGAGGCTCAAAACATAGACAGTGGGAGGAGTCGTTCTTCTTATACATAAGTCAGCATTGTACGTTTTCTAATTAATTCCGATGTAATTTCCGCGTTTCATGGTCAATGTGAAAGTTCAAGTGATACAGTAAAACTGAAGTGAAGCATCGTAATCAAAAACTTGTCTCACAGGAGGCTCAAAAGGTAGACAGTAAGAAGAGTCACTCTTCTTGTACTTAAGTCCGCATTGTGCCTTTTGTATTTCATTCCGATGCAATTTCTGTGTTTCATCATCATAGTGGAGATCCAAGAGATCCAGTAAACGTGAAGAGAAGCATCGGAATCTGAAACTGGTCTCACTGGAAAAGCTCAAAACGTAGCAAGAAGAGTCAGTCCTCTTCTACTTAAGTCGGCATTGTGCCTCTTCTATCTAATTCCGATGCATTTTCTGTGTTTCATTGTCAATGTGAAAGTCCAAGGGATGCAGTAAACCAGAAGTGAAGCATCGGATTCTAGAACTGGTCTCACAGGAAAGGCTCAAAACATAAATTGCGAGAATAGTCACTCTTCATGTACTTTAGTCGGCATGGTGCCTTTTGTATTTAATTCCGATGCAATAATGTGTTTCATGGTCAATGTGAAGGTTCAAGGGATACAGTAAACCTGAAGTGAAGCATCGTAATCTTAAACTTGTCTCAGAGGAGACTTAAAAGGTAGACAGTGAGAAGAGTCACTCTTCTTGTACTTAAGTCCGCTTTGTGTCTTTTGTATTTAATTCCGTTGCAATTTCTGTATTCCATCGTCAATGTGAAGGTCCAAGGGATACAGTAAACCAGAAGTGAAGTATCGGAAACTAAAACTGTTCTCACAGGAAAGACTCAAAGCATATACAGTAAGAAGAGTATATCTCCTTACGTCAGCGTTGTGCCTTTTGTTTTTAATTCCGATGCAATTTCTGTGTTTCATTGTCAATGTGAAAGTCCAAGGGATACAGTAAACCTGAAGTGAAGCATCGGATTCTAAAACTGGTCTCGCAGGAAAGGTTCAAAACATAGATTGCGAGAATAGTGACTCCTCATGTACTTTAGTCGGCATGGTGCCATTTGTATTTCATTCCGATTCAATTTCTGTGTTTCATCGCCAATTTGAAGATCCAAGGGATACAGTAAACCTGAAGAGATGCTTCGGAATCTAAGACTGGTATCACAGTAATGGTTTGAAACATAGACAGTAAGAAGAGTCAGTTTTTTGTCCTTAAGTCGGCATTGTGCCTTTTGTATTTACTTCCTACACAATCTCTGTGTTTCATCGTGAATATGAAGGTCCAGGGGATACAGCAAACCTGCAGTGAAGCATCGGAATCTAAAACTTGTCTCACTGGAAAGGCTCAAAGCATAGACAGTAAGAGGAGTCACACTTCTTGTACTTGAGTCGGCATTGTGCCTTTTGTATCTAATTCCGATGCATTTTCTGTGATTCATCGTCAATGTGATGGTCCGAGGGATACAGTGAAAGTGAAGTGAAGCACCGGAATCTTAAACTGGTCTCACAGGAATGGCTCAAAACGTAGACAGTAAGAAGAGTCTCTCTTCTTGTACTTAAGTCGGCATTGTGTCTTTTGTATTTCATTCCGATGCAATTTCTGTGTTTCTACGTCAATGTGAAAGTCCAAGTGATACAGTAAACCTGCAGTGAAGCATCGGAATCTAAAACTGGTCTCACAGGAAAGGCTAAATACATAGACAGAATGGCAGAGTCACTCTTCTTGTCCTTAAGTCGGCATTGTGCATTTTGTATTGAATTCAGATGCAATTTCTGTGTTTCATCGTCAATGTGAATGTGCAAGGGATACAGTAAAACTGAAATGAGGCACCGGAATATATAACTGGTTTCACAGGAAAGGGTCAAAAACATAGACAGTAAGAAGAGTCATTATTCTTGTTCATTAGTCGGCGTTGTGCCGTTTGTATTTAATTCCGATGCAATTTCTGTGCTTCATCGTCAATGTGAAGATTCAAGTGATACAGTAAACCTGAAGTGAAGCATCGGAATCTAATACTGGGCTCACAGGCAAGGGTCAAAACGTAGACAGTAGGAAGAGTCGGTCTTCTTGTACATACGTCAGCATTATGCAATTTGCATTTAATTCCGGTGGAATTTCTGTGTTTCATCGTCAAAGTGGAGGTCCAAGGAATACAGTAAACCTGAAGTGAAGCATCGGCATCTAATAATGGTCTCACAGGAATGGCTCAAAACATAGGCAGTAAAAAGAGTCCCTCTTCTTGTACTGAAGACGGCATTGTGTCTTTTGTATTTAATTCCGATGCCATTTCTGTGTTTCATCGTCAATGTGTAGGTCTAAGTGATACAGTAAACCTGAAGTGAAGCATTGGAATCTAAAACTGGTCTCACAGTAAAGGCTAAATCCATAGACAGTATAGCAGAGTCATTCTTCTTGTACCTAAGTCAGCCTTATGCCTTTTGTATTTAATTCCGATGCAATATCTGTGTTTCATCGTTAATGTGAAGATCCAAAGGATACAGTAAACCTGAAGTGAAGCGTCGGAATCTTAAACTGGTCTCACGGGAATGGCTCACAACATAGAGAGTAAGAGTCATTCTCATTGTTCTTAAGTCGACATTGTGCTTTTTGAATTTAATTCCAATACCATTTCTGTGTCTCATGGTCAATGTGAAGGTCCATGGGATACAGTAAACCTGAAGTGAAGCTTCGGATACTATTACTGGTCTCACAGAAAAGGCTCAAAGCATAGGCAGTAAGAATAGTCACTCTTCTTGTACTTAAGTAGGCATTGTGTCTTTTGTATTTAATTCCGATGCAATTTCTGTGTTCCATCGTCAATGTTTAAGGTCCAAGAGATACAGTAACCCTGAAGTGAAGCATCAGAATCTAAAACTGGTTTCACAGGAAAGGCTGAAAACATAGACTGTAAGAATAGTCACTCTTCATGTACTATAGTCGGCATGGTGCCTTTTGTAATTAATTAAGATGCAATTTCTGTGTTTCATTGACAATGTGAAAATTCAAGGGATACAGTAAACCTGAAGTGAATCTTGGGATTCTATTACTGGTCTCACAGAAAAGGCTCAAAACATAGACAGTAAGAAGAGTCCCACTTCTTGTACTTATGTCGGCATTGTGTCTTTTGTAATTAATTCCGATGTAATTTCCGTGTTTCATCGTCAAAATGGAGGTCCAAGAGGTACAGTAAACGTGAAGTGAAGCATCGGAATCTAAAACTGGTCTCACTGGAAAGGCTCAAAACATAGTAAAAAGAGTCGGTCTTCTTCTACTTTGGTCGGCATTGTGCCTGTTGTATCTAATTCCGATGCCATTTTTGTGTTTCATCGTCAATGTGATGGTCCAAGGGATACAGTAAACGTGAAGTGAAGCAACGGATTTTGAAGCTGCTCTCACAGGAGAGGCTCAAACATTGACAGTGGGAAGAGTCATTCTTCTTATACTTAAGACGGCATTGTGCCATTTGTAATTAATTCCGATGCAATTTCTGTGTTTCATCGTCAATGTGAAGGTATAAGTGATTCAGTAAGCCTCAAGTGTAGCCTCGGAATCTAAAACTTGTCTCACACGAAAGGCTCAAAGCATAGACAGTAATAAGAGTCCCCCTTCTTGTACTGAAGACTGCATTGTGTCTCTTGTATTTAATTCCGTTGCAATTTCTGTGTTTCATCGTCAATGTGAAGGTCCCAGTGATACAGTACACCTGAAGTGAAGCATCGGAATCTAAAACTGGTCTCACAGGAAAGGCGAAATACATAGACAGTATAGCAGAGTCACTCTTCTTGTACTAAGTCCTCATTGTGCCTTTTGTATTTAATTCCGATGCAATTTCTGTGTTTCACCGTTAATGTGAAGATCCAAAGGATACAGTAAACCTGACGTGAAGCGTCGGAATGTAACACTGGTCTCATGTGAATGGCTCAGAACATAGACAGTAAGAAGAGTCATTCTTCTTGTCCTTAAGTCGGCATTGTGCTTTTTGTATTTAATTCCAATGCAATTTCTGTGTCTCATGGTCAATGTGAAGGTCCATGGGATACAGTAAACCTGAAGTGAAGCATCGGATTCTAAAACTTGTCTCACAGGAGGCTCAAAAGGTAGACAGTAAGAAGAGTCCTTCTTCTTCTACTTAAGTCCGCATTGTGTCCTTTGTATTTCAATCCGATGCAATTTCTGTGTTTCATCATCATAGTGGAGATCCAAGAGATACAGTAAATGTGAAGTAAAGCATCGGAATCTAAAACTGGTCTCACTGGAAAAGCTCAAAACATAGGTGTAAGAATAGTCACTCTTCATGTACTTTAGTCGGCATGGTGCCTTTTGTGTTTAATTCCGATGCAATTTCTGTGTTTCATGGTCAATGTGAAGGTTCAAGGGATACAGTAAACCAGAAGTGAAGTATCGGAAACTAAAACTGTTCTCACAGGAAGGGCTCAAAGCATAGACAGAAAGAAGAGTCCATCTTCTTACGTCTGCATTTGTGCCTTTTGTATTTAATTCCGATACAATTTTTGTGTTTCATTGTCAATGTGAAAGTCAAAGGGATACAGTAAACCTGAAGTGAAGCATCGGATTCTAAAACTGGTCTCGCAGGAAAGGCTCAAAACATAGATTGCGAGAATAGTCACTCTTCATGTACTTTAGTCGGCATGGTGCCATTTTTATTTCATTCCGATTCAATTTCTGTGTTTCATCGTCAATGTGAAGATCCAAGGGATACAGTAAACCTGAAGAGAAGCATCGGAATCTAAAACTGGTATCACAGTAAAGGTTTGAAACATAGACAGTAAGAAGAGTCAGCTTTTTTGTCCTTAAGTCGGCATTTTGCCTTTTGTATTTACTTCCTATACAATTTCTGTGTTTCATCGTGAATATGAGGGTCCAGGGGATACAGCAAACGTGCAGTGAAGCATCGGAATCTAAAACTTGCCTCACTGGAAAGGCTCAAAGCATAGACAGTAAGAAGAGTCACACGTCTTGTACTTTAGTCGGCATTGTGCCATTTGTATCTAATTCCGGTGCATTTTCTGTGTTTCATCGCCAATGTGATGGTCCGAGGGATACAGTGAACGTGAAGTGAAGCACCGGAATCTTAAACTGGTCTCACAGGAATGGCTCAAAACGTAGACAGTAGGAAGAGTCACTCTTCTTGTACTTAAGTCGGCATTGTGTCTTTTGTATTTAATTCCGATGCAATTTCTGTGTTTCATCGTCAATGTGAAGGTCCAAGTGATACAGTAAACCTGCAGTGAAGCATCGGAATCTAAAACTGGTCTCACAGGAAAGGCTAAATACATAGACAGTATAGCAGAGTCACTCTTCTTGTCCTTAAGTCGGCATTGTGCCGTTTGTATTTAATTCCGATGCAATTTCTGTGCTTCATCGTCAATGTGAAGATTCAAGTGATACAGTAAACCGAAGTGAAGCATCGGAATCTAATACTGGGCTCACAGGAAAGCCTCAAAACGTAGACAGTAGAAGAGTCAGTCTTCTTCTACATACGTTAGCATTGTGCAATTTGCATTTAATTCCGATGGAATTTCTGTGTTTCATCGTCAAAGTGGAGGTCCAAGGAATACAGTAAACCTGAAGTGAAGCATCGGCATCTAATACTGGTCTCACAGGAATGGCTCAAAGCATAGGCAGTAAAAAGAGTCCCTCTTCTTGTACTGAAGACGGCATTGTGTCTTTTGTATTTAATTCCGATGCAATTTCTGTGTTTCATCGTCAATTTGAAGGTCCAAGGGATACAGTAAACCTAAAGTGAAGCATCAGAATCTAAAACTGGTTTCACAGGAAAGGCTGGAAACATAGACTGTAAGAATAGTGACTCCTCATGTACTAAAGTCGGCATGGTGCCTTTTGTATTTAATTACGATGCAATTTCTGTGTTTCATCGACAATGTGAAAATTCAAGGGATACAGTAAACCTGAAGTGAAGCTTCGGATTCAATTACTGGTCTCACAGAAAAGGCTCAAAACATAGACAGTAAGAAGAGTCCCACTTCTTGTACTTAAGTCGGCATTGTGTCTTTTGTAATTAATTCCGATGTAATTTCTATGTTTCATCGTCCAAGTGGAGGTCCAAGAGGTACAGTAAACGAGAAGTGAAGCATCGGAATCTAAAACTGGTCTCACTGGAAAGGCTCATAACATAGTAAGATGAGTCGTTCTTCTTCTACTTTAGTCGGCATTGTGCCTGTTGTATCTAATTCCGATGCAATTTCTGTGTTTCATCGTCAATGTGATGGTCCAAGGGATATAGTAAACGTGAAGTGAAGCAACGGATTCTGAAGCTGCTCTCACAGGAGAGGCTCAATCATTGACAGTGGGAAGAGTCATTCTTCTTATACTTAAGTCGGTATTGTGCCTTTTGTAATTAATTCCGATGCAATTTCTATGTTTCATCGTCAATGTGAAGGTCCAAGTGATTCAGTAAGCCTGAAGTGAAGCATCGGAATCTAAAACTTGTCTCACACGAAAGGCTCAAAGCATAGACAGTAAGAAGAGTCCCCCTTCTTGTACTGAAGACGGCATTGTGTCTTTTGTATTTAATTCCGTTGCAATTTCTGTGTTTCATCGTCAATATGAAGGTCCAAGTGATACAGTACACCTGAAGTGAAGCATCGGAATCTAAAACTGGTCTCACAGGAAAGGCTATATACATAGACAGTATAGCAGAGTCACTCTTCTTGTACTAAGTCCTCATTGTGCCTTTTGTATTTAATTCCGATGCAATTTCTGTGTTTCACCGTTAATGTGAAGATCCAAAGGATACAGTAAACCTGAAGTGAAGCGTCGGAATCTTAAACTGGTCTCATGGGAATGGCTCAGAACATAGACAGTAAGAAGAGTCATTCTTCTTGTCCTTAAGTCGGCATTGTGCTTTTTATATTTAATTCCAATGCAATTTCTGTGTCTCATGGTCAATGTGAAGGTCCATGGGATACAGTAAACCTGAATTGAAGCATCGGATTCTAAATTTTGTCTCACAGGAGGCTCTAAACGTTGGCAGTAAGAAGAGTCACTCTTCTTGTACTTAAGTCGGCATTGTGTCTTTTGTATTTAATTCCGATGCAATTTCTGTGTTCCATCGTCAATATTTAAGGTCCAAGAGATACAGTAAACCTGAAGTGAAGCATCAGAATCTAAAACTGGTTTCACAGGAAAGGCTGAAAACGTAGACTGTAAGAATAGTCACTCTTCATGTACTAAAGTTGGCATGGTGCCTTTTGTATTTAATTCCGATGCAATTTCTGTGTTTCATCGACAATTTGAAAATTCAAGGGATACAGAAAACCTGAAGTGAAGCATCGGAATCAAATACTGGTCTCACAGAAATGGCTCAAAACATAGACAGTAAGAAGAGTCCCACTTCTTGTACTTAAGTCGGCATTGTGTCTTTTGTAATTAATTCCGATGTAATTTCTATGTTTCATCGTCCAAGTGGAGGTCCAAGAGGTACAGTAAACGAGAAGTGAAGCATCGGAATCTAAAACTGGTCTCACTGGAAAGGCTCATAACATAGTAAGATGAGTCGTTCTTCTTCTACTTTAGTCGGCATTGTGCCTGTTGTATCTAATTCCGATGCAATTTCTGTGTTTCATCGTCAATGTGATGGTCCAAGGGATATAGTAAACGTGAAGTGAAGCAACGGATTCTGAAGCTGCTCTCACAGGAGAGGCTCAATCATTGACAGTGGGAAGAGTCATTCTTCTTATACTTAAGTCGGTATTGTGCCTTTTGTAATTAATTCCGATGCAATTTCTGTGTTTCATCGTCAATGTGAAGGTCCAAGTGATTCAGTAAGCCTGAAGTGAAGCATCGGAATCTAAAACTTGTCTCACACGAAAGGCTCAAAGCATAGACAGTAAGAAGAGTCCCCCTTCTTGTACTGAAGACGGCATTGTGTCTTTTGTATTTAATTCCGTTGCAATTTCTGTGTTTCATCGTCAATATGAAGGTCCAAGTGATACAGTACACCTGAAGTGAAGCATCGGAATCTAAAACTGGTCTCACAGGAAAGGCTATATACATAGACAGTATAGCAGAGTCACTCTTCTTGTACTAAGTCCTCATTGTGCCTTTTGTATTTAATTCCGATGCAATTTCTGTGTTTCACCGTTAATGTGAAGATCCAAAGGATACAGTAAACCTGAAGTGAAGCGTCGGAATCTTAAACTGGTCTCATGGGAATGGCTCAGAACATAGACAGTAAGAAGAGTCATTCTTCTTGTCCTTAAGTCGGCATTGTGCTTTTTATATTTAATTCCAATGCAATTTCTGTGTCTCATGGTCAATGTGAAGGTCCATGGGATACAGTAAACCTGAATTGAAGCATCGGATTCTAAATTTTGTCTCACAGGAGGCTCTAAACGTAGGCAGTAAGAAGAGTCACTCTTCTTGTACTTAAGTCGGCATTGTGTCTTTTGTATTTAATTCCGATGCAATTTCTGTGTTCCATCGTCAATATTTAAGGTCCAAGAGATACAGTAAACCTGAAGTGAAGCATCAGAATCTAAAACTGGTTTCACAGGAAAGGCTGAAAACGTAGACTGTAAGAATAGTCACTCTTCATGTACTAAAGTTGGCATGGTGCCTTTTGTATTTAATTCCGATGCAATTTCTGTGTTTCATCGACAATTTGAAAATTCAAGGGATACAGAAAACCTGAAGTGAAGCATCGGAATCAAATACTGGTCTCACAGAAATGGCTCAAAACATAGACAGTAAGAAGAGTCCCTGTTCTTGTACTTAAGTCGGCATTGTGTCTTTGGTAATTAATTCCGATGCAATTTCTGTGTTTCATCGTCAAAGTGGAGGTCCAAGAGATACAGTAAACGTGAAGTGAAGCATCGGAATCTAAAACTGGTCTCACTGGATGATGATGATGATGATTAGTGTTTTAGGGTGCACAACAGCGAGGTTATCAGCGCCCGTTCCCAAAAGTTCAATTCAAAGCCGAATCGGGAGAGAATGGGTATTGTTCAAATTGCAAGATTGGACACAGCACATCAAAACAGGGAGATAAAACTAAAAATAAAATAGCAGTACAAACAGGTAAAAATAATTAACGGTGGCCCAGTGACCACTTACAAATAATGGGTGACCAAACCACTGGACAGAAAATTAAGACTTCAATCCCAATATTTTGGGAAGAAGGCCAGATATCACACGAAAACGGAAAACTCTAGCGACACTCGCCTCATTATTAGTTAAAAGAGAGGGTAGGTCTGGTGGGAAACTGAAATCGTCCCTCAAACCCACATATAAAGCACACTCAGTTATAAGATGTCCTATCGACAGCTGTGTCCCACATGTCTGACATGTTGGTGGCTCTTCACGACGTAACAGAAAACCATGTGTCAACGGACAATGTCCTATTCTAAGCCGTGTAAGGGCTACTTCCTCAGCGCGTCGTTGTTGGAAGGAGGTGAGCCATGGTCGTACAGAATCCGTCACCGCTCGCAACTTATTATCCCTCACGTCCAGCCACTGAGCGTCCCACCAACGCATGACCTTCCGAGCCACGAAAGACGTAATGGCCTGCAGGGGGACGGAACAGCGAGCAGGAGGTGGTATGGAGCAAGCCTCCTTGGCAGCCGCATCTGCAAGTTCATTTCCAGGAATCCCTATGTGCCCTGGAACCCAGCAGAAAATTACATCCTTACCCTGCTGGTGCAAGAGCAGGAGTGCGTCCTGCACTTCTTGCACCATCCGATCTGCAGGGTACATCTGTTCAAGAGCGTGTAGAGCACTTTGGGAATCGGAGCAGATGATGAATTTCGTGCCACGATGTCGGCGCATATGCTCTAATGCTTGCAGAATGGCAAACAGTTCTGCATAGTAAACTGAGAACTGCTCTGGGAGCCCTATCCGATGAACAGTATCGGGAAACACAGCAGAGCAGCCCATAAAATCCCCCTGTTTAGACCCATCCGTGTAAACAGGAATAAAATCGGAATGACGTTCTAAAATCTCAGTAAGTTTAATTTTAAAAAAGTGGTCCGGGGTACAATACTTCCTGTAAGCAGCCAGATCAAGAAGTAATCTTGGCCTTTGTAGTCGCCAGGGAGATCCTCTACTCCATCCCTGGTGGAGTACCTTAATACCCTCCAGGTGTACTGACTCGAGACTCTCCTTTGCACGGATGCCAAACGGCTTTGTTGCCGCCGGACGGTGGCGGAAGAGACGTGCCAGTGCCGACTGGGAAAAAGTGTCGGACGCCAATGAGAGAGGAGTGGACTTGGTCCTGTACGCGTGCCGTACCACGAGGAGAAGACGCCGAATGGACAGCGGAGGCTCTCCCGCCTCGACACACAAGATAGCAACTGGACTCGTGCGATAAGCCCCCGTTGAAAGCCTAATACCCTCATGGTGAATCACATCCAACATTTTGAGGTAGGAAGGTCTTGCAGAGCCATAAGCTTGACATCCGTATTCCAGTCGAGGTCGCACAAAGGCCTTATAAAGTTGGAGCAGACGTGCCCTGTCAGCGCCCCAGGATCTATGACTGACGCATTTAAGGACGTTTAAAGCATTGAAACAGCGGACTTTTAGATCCTTTAAGTGTGGAAACCATGTGAGCTTCTCGTCAAAAATAAGCCCCAGATATTTCACTTTTTCCATAAAGGGGAGAACAGTGTCTCCTAGTTGTAAAACAGGGAGATTAAAAAGAGAACGGGAACGGTTAAAATCTACACAAACGGTCTTCTCCAGAGAGAATTTAAAACCCGTGTTCTTAGACCATTCCTCCAATCGCACGAGTGTCAGCTGTAATTGGCGTGTAGCAGCTGTGAGGGAGGAAGACGCACAGAAAATGGAGAAATCGTCCACAAACAAGGAGCACTGCACGGGCCGTCGTACTGTGGACGCAGTACTATTGATGGCAATTGCGAAAGCTGTCACACTGAGGACACTTCCTTGAGGGACACCGTTCTCCTGCTTAAAACGGTCAGACAGGACATTCCCAACCTTATACTTAAAATACCTGTCCGACAGAAAGGATCGGATGAGTGTGGGTAAACGCCCACGGAAACCCCACTCATAAAGCTGCCGCAAAATGGTATGCCTCCAGGTAGTATCGTACGCCTTCTCCAGGTCGAAGAAAACCCCGATAAGGTGTTGCTTACGTAGGAAAGCATCTTGTATCGCTGTTTCAAGTAGGATCAGGTTATCTAGGGTGGAATGATACCTCCTGAATCCACACTGGCAGCGGGTAAGTAAGGATCTAGATTCGAGAACCCACACCAGGCGCCTATTGACCATACGCTCAAATGTCTTTCCGACGCAGCTCGTGAGACTAATGCTACGGTAGCTACTGGGTTCGGTCCGATCCTTCCCTGGTTTTAAAAGCGGAATTAAAATCGATTCTTTCCACGAACTAGGAAAGTCGCCTGTCTTCCAAATTTCATTAAAAAGTCGGAGGAGGACTTCCTTTGACCGCAGATCCAACTGCTGCAGCATGCTATACGATATCAGGTCTGGACCAGGTGCGGTATCCCGAGATATGGACAGTGCAGAGTCCAACTCCCACAAAGAGAAAGGCTGGTTGTATTCCTCAGTGTTCTGTGAACGTAAATCAAAACCAGCCCTCTCCTGTGTACCCCGATAGAGCAGAAATTCTGGGTCCTGGCTAGAATCGGCCGTAATAGTTTGAAACGATTCTGCCAACCCCCGGGCGATGTCTCTCGGAGATGTTAGGAGACACCCCCGCTCACGTATAGCTGCTAGTGGCGGTCGAGAGTATCGCCTTGAGATCCTACTAATGGCTTCCCATACTTTGCTTGAAGATGTGGACCTATTGATCGAGTTCAGGAACTCACGCCAAGACCTCCGTTTACTCTCCCTAACAATTTTTCTCGCCCGCGCCCGTGCTATCCGGAAAGTTGTCAGATGCGCAGCAGTGGGGCACCGACGGAATGTCCTCAAAGCCGCCCACCTGTCTCTGATGGCGGTACGACAGTCGTCATTCCACCAAGGGACAGGCTGCCTCACAGGTGTTCCCTTTGACTTTGGTATGGATACATCAGCGGCATGGTGCATCACCGCCGTAATGTGATCCACCCAATCCTGGACGCCTTCACACCGTTCAAAAACAGCCAACTGCCGGTAGAGCGTCCAGTTTCCCTTCCGGAACTACCATTTCGGCGGCTGTGCGACACGGCCCATTTCAACTGGCAGATGGAGCCAGATAGGGTAATGGTCGCTGCCATGAAGGCCGTCGTCGACGACCCACTGAGCAATGTCCGCAAGCACAGGCGAACAAATAGAGGGGTCTATGGCAGAAGACGAACCTGAAGCGGTGCTAAAATGCGTGGCCTGACCTGTGTTCAGCAGTATGATGTCGGAAGTCCTGAGCCACTGCTCAATCATCTGGCCTCTGGGGCAGGTTTTGTTGGAACCCCATAATGCATTATGAGCATTAAAGTCTCCTAAAATGAGAAAGGGACGGGGTAGCTGATCAATGAGCCGTGCGAGGGCTTCACTGTCAATGAGCTCAGCGGGTGGTAAATACAATGAGCACACTGTAACATGAACCTGGGCCAGGATCCGAGCTGCAACCGCTTGTAGCGTTGTGGTTAAGGTCACAGGTGAGGAGTGGAATGTGTCCTTAACGAACATTGCCACTCCACCCTGAGCCCTATTACCAGTCAGGTCGTCTTTCCTGTACACGTGATATCCCGTAAGTACAGGCGTGTCAGTCTCTCTAAAATGTGTCTCTTGCAAAGAGATGCAAATGGGGTTTGCCTGTACTAACAGCCGCAATTCTGCAAGGCGAGGTTTGACTCCATTCAGATTCCACTGAAGTATCGGAGCCATATCAGCGGTTCGGTTTAGATTTCCCCCTGTCTTTGCGCCGCGCTGGTGAGGCACTTGTAGAGCGAGTGGCAGCAGAGGGGCTGCCAGGTTCTGGGGAAGAGGTATCAAAATCCATGACGATGTCCTCCTCATCAGTCAGGGATGCCATGACTACATCCGATGGTGCCTTTGGCACGTTTGACGTCCAACGTCGTGCCCCTTTCCCTGGTCCCGTTTTCTTTGTGGAAGCTGGGGATGGGGAAAGTGGAGAGGCACTCTGTTTCTGGAGGGCCTGCGAAGGCTTCACTGGAGCTTGCTCTGCAATAGCGGTGGGGGCAGACGGAGCAGCCTGAATAGCTATATCGTTAGTGGGAGTGCTCTGGCAGGTACAAACACAGGTACAGGTATTGGTGGAGGATACTGCGATGCTGGACATGGTCTGCGTCGAAGCGTCTACTCGCGACGCACGGTTGTGCACCAAGGAGGCATAGGATGTGGCAAAGACAGGGGGTTTTGTAGCCCTATACTCTTTTTTGGCTTCCACATAAGGTAGCCTCTTTGTCACCTTGATCTCCTGAATTTTTCGTTCTTCCGCAAAGACGGGGCAGTCTCTGCTCCAGACGGGATGGCTCCCAGAGCAGTTTATACACAGCGCTGGAGATGTGCAGTTGGTCCCAGCTTCATGAGCTGCCTTGCCACATATACCACAGGTTGGTTCACCCCCACAACTCATTGTCGTATGGCCAAATCGCTGACATTTGAAACAGCGCGTAGGGTTAGGTATATAAGGCCGAACCCTAAGTCGGAGGAAACCAGCCAGAACGTATTCAGGTAGGACAGGCGAATTGAAAGTCACAATGAAAGTGGCAGATTTCTCAATAACTCCATTATTCCTACGTGTCCTTTGTTCCACGTCTACAATCCCCTGTGTTGCCCATTCTTGCTTCAGCTCGTCGACATCGATATCCAGTAAATCACGGCAGGTGACAACGCCTTTACTGGAGTTGAGGGAATTGTGCAACTCGACAGTAATATCATACTCGCCTAACTTGGGTGACTTCCGAAGCAGCTCCACTTGCGTTGCCCTAGTAGTCTCAACTAACAGGGTACCATTCCTCAGGCGTTTGATAGATTTCAGTGTACCTGCGAGTCCTTCTAAACCTTTATGTATATAGAAAGGAGACACTTTTTCAAATGAGTCCTCCTTCCTCTTAATCACGAAGAAAACATTGTCATTTACGACTCCATGACCCCTGTTACTCTTTTCCATCTGCATATCTGGAGGACTAGCCTCCCTCATGCGCTTGACTGATTGCGAAGTTGGTGAAGGGAAATACGTGGTTGCCATGTGCGTCCCACGAGCAGCTAGGGAACGAAACGTCAGCCCAGACACAGCCCCGCATGCCTGGGTAAGCCGTATACAACTGAGGTGCGGCAGGTTCCTCAGAGGTCGCCCGCTAGCGACTGTTCCACCTCAACAGCCATGCATCTTATCGGCGCGCAGCACACCTTAAGATTGAAGGTTTTTTTTTTGGAGAGGTATGTACCATCCTCGCGATCCAGCAATCAAGCCAGGAACCCCGGACCCTGCGACACACAACGTTCCACCGTTGCGCCACACGGTGGTCTCTGAAGCATCCCCCAGAGCTTACGGTGACAGAGGACTGGCGGCGCACACCAGTCCCCAGCTCGGGGATCCCGGGTTCACCAAGCCCGTACCCAGCACATAAATGCTGAGTCCCCTGAGGGGTGGTCTCACTGGAAAAGCTCAAAACATAGTAAGAAGAGTCGGTCTTCTTCTACTTTAGTCGGCATTGAGCCTTTTGTATCTAATTCCGATGCCATTTCTGTGTTTCATCGTCAATGTGATGGTCCAAGGGATACAGTAAATGTGAAGTGAAGCAACGGATTCTGAAACTGCTCTCACAGGAGAGGCTCAAAACACAGACAGTGGGAAGAGTCATTCTTCTAATACTTAAGCCGGCATTGTGCCGTTTGTAATTAATTCCAATGCAATTTCTGTGTTTCATGGTCAATGTAAAGGTTCAAGGGTTACAGTAAACCTGAAGTAAAGCATCGTAATCTAAAACTTGTCTCACAGGAGGCTCAAAAGGTAAACAGTAAGAAGAGTCACTCCTCTTGTACTTAAGTCCACATTGTGTATTTTGTATTTAATTCCGATGCAATTTCTGTGTAGCATCGTCAATGTGAAGGTCCAAGGGATACAGTAAAACTGAAATGAATCATCGGAATCTAAAACTGGTCCCACAGGGAAGGGTCAAAATTATAGACAGTAAGAAGAGTCATTCTTCTTGTTCTCAAGTCGGCATTGTGCCGTTTGTATTTAATTCCTGTACAATTTCTGTGTTTCATCGTCAATGTGAAGGTCCAAGGGATACAGTAAACCGGAAGTGAAGCATTGTATTCTAAAACTGGTCTCACAGGAAAGGCTCAAAACGTAGACTGTATGAATAGTCACTCTTCATGTACTTTAGTCTTCATGGTGCCTTTTGTATTTCATTCCGATGTAATTTCTATGTTTCATGGTCAATGTGAAGATCCAAAGGATACAGTAAACCTGAAGTGAAGCATCGGATTCTAAAACTGGTATCACAGTAAAGGCTCAAAACATAGACAGTACGAAGAATCAGTTTTTTTGTTCTCAAGACGGCATTGTGCCGTTTGTATTTAATTCCTATACAATTTCTGTGTTTCATCGTCAATGTGAAGGTCCAAGGGATACAGTACACCTGAAGTGGAGCATCGGAATCTAAAACTGGTCTCACAGGAAAGGCTCAAAACATAGTCAGTATAGTAGAGTCACGCTTCTTGTACTTAAGTCCGCATTGTGCCTTTTGTATTTTGTTCCGATGCAATTTCTGTGTTTCATCGCTAATGTGGAGATCCAAAGGTTACAGTAAACCTGAAGAGAAGAGTCGGAATCTGAAACTGGTCTCATGGAAAAGGCTCAGAACATCGACAGTAAGAAGAGTCACTCATCTTGTTCTTAAGTCGGCATTGTTCCTTTTGTACTTAATTCCAATGCAATTTCTGTGTCTCATGGTCAATGTGCAGGTCCATGGGATCCAGTAAACCTGGAGTGAAATATCGGATTCTAAAACGTGTCTCACAGGAGACTCAAAACGTAGACAGTAAGAAGAGTCACTCTTCCTGTTCTTAAGTGGGCATTGTGTCTTTTGTATTTAATTCCGATGCAATTTCTGTGTTGCATCGTCAATGTGAAGGTCCAAGGGATACAGTAAACCTGAAGTGAAGTACCGGAATCTAAAACTCTTCTCACAGGAAAGGCTCAAAGCATAGACAGTAAGAAGAATCAGTCTTCTTGCGTCGGCATTGTGCCATTTGTATTTTATTCCCATGCAATTTATGTGTTTCATTGTCAATGTGAAAGATCAAGGGATACAGTAAACCCGAAGTAAAGCATCGGATTCTAAAACTGGTCTCACAGGAAGGGCTCAAAACATAGACAGTAAGAGTAGTCACTCTTCATGCACTTTAGACGGGATCGTGCCTTTTGTGTTTCATTCCGATGCAATTTCTATGTTTCATCGTCAATGTGAAGGTCCAAGGGATACAGTAAACCTGAAGTGAAGCATCGAAATCTAAAACTGGTATCACAGTAAAGGCTCAAAGCATAGACAGTAAGAAGAGACAGTTTCTTTCTTCTTAAGTAGGCATTGTGTTTTTGTATTTAATTCCTATACAATTTCTGTGTATCATCGTCAATATGAAGCTCCAGGGGATACAGTAAACCTGCAGTGAAGCATCAGAAACTACAACTTGTCTCACAGGAAAGGCTCAGAGCGTAGACAGTAAGAACAGTCACACTTCTGGTACGTACCTCGGCATTGTGTCTTTTGTATTTAATTCCGATGCAATTTCTGTGTTTCATTGTCAATGTGAAAGTCCATGGGATACAGTAAACCTGAAGTGAAGTATCGGAATCTAAAACAGTTCTCTCAGGAAAGGATCAAAGCATAGACAGTAAGAAGAGTCAGTCTTCAAGTACTTTAGTCGGCATGGTGCCTTTTGTATTTCATTCCGAAGCACTTTCGGTGTTTCATCGTCTATGTGAAGATCCAAGGGATACAGTAAACCTGAAGTGAAGCATCGGAATCTAAAACTTGTATCACAGTAAAGGCTCGAAACATATACAGTAAGAAGAGTCAGATTTTTTGTCCGTAAGTCGGCATTGTGCCTTTTGTATTTAATTCCTATACTATTTCTGTGTTTCATCGTCAATATGAAGGTCCAGGGGATGCAGCAAACCTGCAGTGAAGCATCGAAATCTAAAACTGGACTCACAGGAAAGGCTCATAACATAGACAGTAAGAAGAGTCAATCTTCTTGTGCTTATGTCGGTATTGTGTCTTTTGAATTTAATTCCGATGAAATTTCTGTGTTTCATTGTCAATGTGACGGTCCAAGGGATATGGTAAACCTGAAGTGAAGCATCGTAATGTATCTCTGGTCTCACAGGAAGGGCTAATTACATAGACATTATGGAAGAGTCACTCTTCTTGTACTTAAGTCGGCATTGTGCATTTTGTATTTAATTCCGATGCAATTTCTGTGTTTCATCGTCAATGTGAAGGTCCAAGGGATTCAGTAAACCTGAAGTGAAGCATCGGAATCTAAAACTGGACTCACAGGAAAGGCTCATAACATAGACAGTATAGTAGAGTCACTCTTGTTGTACTTAAGTCGGTTTTGTGCCTTTTGTATTTTGTTCAGATGCAACTTCTGTGTTTCATCGTTAATGTAATGATCCAAAGGATACAATAAACCTGAAGTGAAGCGCCGGAATCTGAAATTGGTCTCATGGGAAAGGCTCAGAACATCGACAGTAAGAAGAGTCATTCATCTTGTTCTTAAGTCGGCATTGTGCCTTTTGTTTTTAATTCCGATGCAATTTCTGTGTTTCATCGTCAATGTGAAAGTCCACGGGATACAGTAAGACTGAAATGAAGCATCGGAATCTAAAACTGGTCTCACAGGAAAGGGTGAATAACGTAGACAGTAAGAAGAGTCATTCTTCTTGTTCTTAAGTCGGTATTGCGCCATTTATAAATAATTCCGATGCAATTTCTGTGTTTCATCTTCAATGTGAAGGTCCAAGGAATACAGTAAACCTGAAGTGAAGCATCAGAATCTAAAACTGGTTTCACAGGCAAGGCTCAAAACATTGACAGTAAGAAGAGTGACTCTCCTTGTACTTAAGTCGGCTTTGTGCCATTTGTTTTTAATACCGATGGAATTTCTGTGTTTCATCGTCAATGCGAAGATCCAAGGGATACAGTAAACCTGAAGTGAAGCATCAGAATCTAAAACTGGTCTCACAGAAAAGGCTCAAAACATAGTCACTATAGTAGAGTCACTCTTCTTGTACGTAAGTCGGCATTGTGCCTTTTGTATTTTGTTCCGAAGCAATTTCTGTGTTTCATCGCTAATGTGAAGATCCAACGGATACAGTAAACCTCAAGTGAATCGTCGGAATCTGAAACTGGTCTCATGGGAAAGGCTCAGAACATCGACAGTAAGAAGAGTCATTCAGCTTGTTCTTACGTGGGCATTGTTTCTTTGTATTTAATTCCAATGCTATTTCTGTGTCTCATGGTCAATGTGCAGGTCCATGGGATACAGTAAATCTGAAGTGAAGCATTTGAATCTATAAATGGTCTCACAAGAAAGGCTCAAAACATTGACAGTAAGAAGAGTCACTCTCCTTGTACTTAAGTCGGCATTGTGCCATTTGTTATTAATACTGATGGAATTTCTGTGTTTCATCGTCAATGTGAAGGTCCAAGGAATACAGTAAACCTGAAGTGAAGCATCAGAATCTAAAACTGGTTTCACAGGCAAGGCTCAAAACATAGACTACATGAATATTGAGTCTTCATGTACTAAAGTCGGCATGGTGCCTTTTGTATTTAATTCCCACCCAATTTCTGTGTTTCATCGTCAATGTGAAAATTAAAGGGATACATTAAACCTGAAGTGAAGCATCATAATCTAATACTGGTCTCACAAGAAAGTCTCAAAACATAGACATTTAGAAGACTCAGTATTCTTGTACATACGTCAGCATTGTGCAATATGTATTTCATCGTCAAAGATGAGGTCCAAGAGATACAGTAAACATGAAGTGAGGTTTCGGAACCTAAAACTGGTCTCACTGGAAAGGCTTAAAACATAGTAAGAAGAGTCGGTCTTCTTCTACAATGGTCGGCATTGTGCCTTTTGTATCTAATTCTGATGCAATTTCTGTGTTTCATATTCAATGTGATGGTCTAAGGGATACAGTAAACGTGAGGTGATGCAACGGAATCTTAAACTGGTCTCACAGGAGAGGCTCAAACATAGACAGTAAGAAGAGTCAGTCTTCTTGTACATACGTCAGCATTGTGCAATGTGTATTTCATCGTCAAAGTGGAGGTCCAAGAGATACAGTAAACGTAAAGTGAAGATTCGGAATCTAAAACAGGTCTCACAGGAATGGCTCAAAACATAGACAGTAAGTAGAGTCCCTCTTCTTGTACTTATGTCGGCATTGTGTCTTTTGTATTTAAATCCGATGCAATTTCTGTGTTTCATCGTCAATGTGAAGGTCCAAGGGATACAGTAAAACTGAAATGAAGCATCGGAATCTTAAACTGGTCTCACAGGAAAGTGTCAAAAACATAGACAGTAAGAAGAGTCATTCTTCTTGTTCTTAAGTCGGCATTGTGCCTTATATATTTAATTCCGATGAAATTTCT
Source organism: Schistocerca americana (assembly GCF_021461395.2). Classification (NCBI taxonomy): domain Eukaryota; kingdom Metazoa; phylum Arthropoda; class Insecta; order Orthoptera; family Acrididae; genus Schistocerca; species Schistocerca americana. The sequence continues at coordinate 645,032,008 of NC_060123.1, forward strand.
GTGTTTCACCGTCAATGTGAAGGCCCAAGGGATACAGTAAACCAGAAGTGAAGCATCGGAATCTAAAACTGGTATCACAGTAAAGGCTCAAAACATAGACAGTAAGAAGAGTCAGTTTTTTTGTTCTTAAGTCGGCATTGTGTTTTTTGTATTTAATTTCTATACAATTTCTGTGTTTCATCGCCAAGATGAAGCTTTAGGGGATGCAGTAAACCTGCAGTGAAGCATCGGAAACTAGAACTTGTCTCACAGGAAAGGCTCAGAGCATAGACAGTAAGAAGAGTCACACTTCTTGTACTTACCTCGGCATTGTGTCTTTTGATTTTAATTGCGATGCAATTTCTGTGTTTTATCGTCAATGTGAAGGTCCAAGGGATGCAGTAAACCTGAAGTGAAGCATCGGAATCTAAAACTGGTCTCACAGGAATGGCTCAAATCATAGACATTTAGAAGACTCAGTATTCTTGTACATACGTCAGCATTGTGCAATATGTATTTCATCGTCAAAGATGAGGTCCAAGAGATACAGTAAACATGAAGTGAGGTTTCGGAACCTAAAACTGGTCTCACTGGAAAGGCTTAAAACATAGTAAGAAGAGTCGGTCTTCTTCTACAATGGTCGGCATTGTGCCTTTTGTATCTAATTCTGATGCAATTTCTGTGTTTCATATTCAATGTGATGGTCTAAGGGATACAGTAAACGTGAAGTGATGCAACGGAATCTTAAACTGGTCTCACAGGAGAGGCTCAAACATAGACAGTAAGAAGAGTCAGTCTTCTTGTACTTACGTCAGCATTGTGCAATGTGTATTTCATCGTCAAAGTGGAGGTCCAAGAGATACAGTAAACGTAAAGTGAAGATTCGGAATCTAAAACAGGTCTCACAGGAATGGCTCAAAACATAGACAGTAAGTAGAGTCCCTCTTCTTGTACTTATGTCGGCATTGTGTTTTGTATTTAAATCCGATGCAATTTCTGTGTTTCATCGTCAATGTGAAGGTCCAAGGGATACAGTAAAACTGAAATGAAGGATCGGAATCTTAAACTGGTCTCACAGGAAAGTGTCAAAAACATAGACAGTAAGAAGAGTCATTCTTCTTGTTCTTAAGTCGGCATTGTGCCTTATATATTTAATTCCGATGGAATTTCTGTGTTTCACCGTCAATGTGAAGGCCCAAGGGATACAGTAAACCAGAAGTGAAGCATCGGAATCTAAAACTGGTATCACAGTAAAGGCTCAAAACATAGACAGTAAGAAGAGTCAGTTTTTTTGTTCTTAAGTCGGCATTGTGTTTTTTGTATTTAATTTCTATACAATTTCTATGTTTCATCGTCAAGATGAAGCTGTAGGGGATGCAGTAAACCTGCAGTGAAGCATCGGAAACTAGAACTTGTCTCACAGGAAAGGCTTAGAGCATAGACAGTAAGAAGAGTCACACTTCTTGTACTTACCTCGGCATTGTGTCTTTTGATTTTAATTGTGATGCAATTTCTGTGTTTTATCGTCAATGTGAAGGTCCAAGGGATGCAGTAAACCTGAAGTGAAGCATCGGAATCTAAAACTGGTCTCACAGGAATGGCTCAAATCATAGGCAGTAAGAAGAGTCGCTATTCTTGTACTTAAGTCGGCATTGTGTCATTTGTATTTAATTCCGAAGCAATTTCTGTGTTCCATCGTCAATGTGAAGGTCCAGGAGATACAGTAAACCTGACGTGAAGCATCAGAATCTAATACTGGTCTCACAGGAAAGGCTCAAATCATAGACAGTAAGAAGAGTCATTCTTCTTGTTCTTAAGTCGGCATTGTGCCTTATATATTTAATTCCGATGAAATTTCTGTGTTTCACCGTCAATGTGAAGGCCCAAGGGATACAGTAAACCAGAAGTGAAGCATCGGAATCTAAAACTGGTATCACAGTAAAGGCTCAAAACATAGACAGTAAGAAGAGTCAGTTTTTTTGTTCTTAAGTCGGCATTGTGTTTTTTGTATTTAATTTCTATACAATTTCTGTGTTTCATCGCCAAGATGAAGCTTTAGGGGATGCAGTAAACCTGCAGTGAAGCATCGGAAACTAGAACTTGTCTCACAGGAAAGGCTCAGAGCATAGACAGTAAGAAGAGTCACACTTCTTGTACTTACCTCGGCATTGTGTCATTTGTATTTAATTCCGAAGCAATTTCTGTGTTCCATCGTCAATGTGAAGGTCCAGGAGATACAGTAAACCTGACGTGAAGCATCAGAATCTAATACTGGTCTCACAGGAAAGGCTCAAATCATAGACAGTAAGAAGAGTCATTCTTCTTGTTCTTAAGTTGGCATTGCGCCTTTTGTATTTAATTCCGATGCAATTTCAGTGTTTCATCGTCACCGTGAAGGTCCAAGTAATACAGTAAACCTGAAGTGAAGCATCTGAATGTAAAACTGGTCTCACAGGATAGGGTCAAAGCACAGGCAGTATACCAGAGTCACTCTTCTTGTACTTAAGTCGGCATCGTGCCTTTTGTATTTTGTTCCGATGCAATTTCTGTGATTCATCGTTAATGTGAAGATCCAAAGGATACAGTAAACCTTAAGTGTAGCGTCGTAATCTGAAACTGGTCTCATGGGAAAGGCTCAGAACATAGACAGTAAGAATAGTCCTTTTTCTTGTTCTTAAGTCGGCACTGTTCCACTCGTATTTATTTCCAATGCAATTTCTGTGTCTCATGGTCATTGAGCAGATTCATGGGATACAGTAATCCTGAAGTGAAGCATCGGATTCTAAAACTTGTCTCACAGGAGGCTCAAAACGTAGACAGTAAGAAGAGTCATTCTTCTTGTTCTTCAGTTGGCATTGCGCCTTTTGTATTTAATTCCGATGCAATTGCAGTGTTCCATCGTCAATGTGAAGCTCCAGGGGATACAGTAATCGTGAAGTGAAGCAACGGAATCTTAAACTGGTCTCACAGGAGAGGCTCAAAACATAGACAGTGGGAAGAGTCACTCTTCTTATACTTACGTTGGCATTGTGACTCTTGTATTTAATTCCAATGCAATTTATGATTCTCATGGTCAATGTGATGGTCCAAGGGATACAGTAAACTTGAAGTGAAGCATCGGAATCTAAAACAGGTATCACAGTAAAGTCTCAAAACATAGACAGTAAGAAGAGTCAGTTTTTTTGTTTTCAAGTCGGCATTATGCCTTTTGTATTTAATTCCTATACAATTTCTGTGTTTCATCGTCAATATGAAGCTCCAGGGGATACAGTATACCTGCAGTGAAGCATCGGAAATAAAACTTGTCTCACAGGAAAGGCTCAAAGCATAGTCAGTAAGAAGAGTCACACTTCTTGTACTTAACTCGGCATTGTGTCTTTTGAATTTAATTGCGATGCAATTTCTGTGATTCATCGTCAGTGTGAAGGTCCAAGGAATACAGTAAACCTGAAGTGAAGCATCAGAATCTAAAACTGGTCTTACAGGAAAGGCTCAAACATTGACAGTATGTAGAGTCACTCTTCTTGTACTTAAGTCGGCATTGTGCCATTTGCATTTAGTACTGATGCAATTTCTGTGTTCCATCGTCAATGTGCAGGTCCAAGGGATACAGTTAACCGGAAGGGAAGCATCGGAATCTAAAACTGGTTTCACAGGAATGGCTCAAAACATAGGCTGTAAGGATAGTAACTCTATTTGTTCCAAAGTCGGCATGGTGCCAATTGTTTTTAATTCCGATGCAATTTCTGTGTTCCACCGTCAATGTGAAGATTCAAGGGATACAGTAAACCTCAAGTGAAGCATCGGAATCTAAAACTTGCCTCACAGGATATGCTCAAAGCATAGACAGTAAAAAGAGTCAAACGTCTTGTACTTAAGTCGGCAATGTGTCTTTTTAATTTAATGCCGATGCATTTTCTGTGTTTCATCGTCAATGTGAAGGTCTAAGGGATACAGTAAACTTGATGTGAGGCATCGGAATCTAAAAGATGGTCTCACAGTAACGGCTGAAAACAAGGGCAGTAAGAAGAGTCACTCTTCTTGTACTTAAGTCGGCATTGTGTCATTTGTATTTAATTCATAGTCAATGTGAAAGTGCAAGTGATACAGTAAACCTGAAGTGAAGCATTGGATTCTAAAACTGGTCTCACAGGAATGGCTCAAAGCATAGACTGTAAGAATAGCCACTCTTCATGTAGTTTAGTCGGCATGGTTCCTCTTGTATTTCATTCCGATGCAATATCTGTGTTTCATCGTCAATGTGAAGATCAAAGAGAAACAGTAAACCTGAAGTGAAGCATCGGAATCCAAAACTGGTATCACAGTAATGGCTCAAAACGTAGACAGTAAGAAGAGTCCCTCTTCTAGTGCTTAAGTTGGCATTGTGTCTTTTGTATTTAATTCCGATGCAATTTCTGTGTTTCATAGTCTATGTGAAGGACCAAGTGATACAGTAAACCTGAAGTGAAGCATCGGAATCTAAAGCTGGTCTCACAGGAAAGGCTAAATACATAGACAGTATAGAAGAGTCACACTTCTTGTATTTAAGTCGGCATTGTGCCTTTTGTATTTAATTCCGATGCAATTTCTGTGTTTCATCGTCAATGTGAAGGTCTAAGGGATACAGTAAACCTTAAGTGAAGCATCAGAATCTGAAACTGGTCTCACAGGAAAGGCTCAAAACATAGCCAGTATGGTAGATTCACTCTTCTTGTACTTGAGTCGGCATTGTAGCATTTGTGTTTAATTCCGAAGCAATTTCTGTGTTTCATCGTTAATGGGAAGATCCAAAGGATACAGTAAACCAGAAGTGAAGCGTCGGAATCTAAAACTGGTCTCAAGGGAAAGGCTCAGAACATAGACAGTAAGAAGAGTCATTCTTCTTGTTCTTAAGTCGGCATTGTGCCTTTTGTATTTAATTCCAATGCAATTTCTGTGTCTCACGGTCAATGTGAAGGTCCAAGGGATACAGTCAACCTAAAGTGAAGCATCGGATTCTAAAACTTGTCTCACAGGAGGCTCAAAACGTAGACAGTATGAAGAGTCACTCTTCTTGTAGTTAAGTCGGCATTGTGTCTTTTGTATTTAATTCAGATGCAATTTCTGTGTTGCATCGTCAATGTGACGGTCCAACGGATACAGTAAAACTGAAATGAAGCTTAGGAATCTAAAACTTGGCTCACAGGAAGGTCTCAAAGAACAGACAGTAAAAAGAGTCACACTGATTGTACTTAATTCGGCAATTGGTCTTTTGTATTTAAGTCCGATCCTAATTCTGTGTTTAATCGTTAATGTGAAAACTCAAAAAATACAGTAAACCTGAAGTGAAGCATCGGAATCTTAAACTGGTCTCACGGGAAAGGCTCAAAACATAGACAGTAAAAAGAGTCATTCTTCTTGTACTTATGTCGTCATTGTGCCTTTTGTATTTTATACCGATGCAATTTCTGTGTTTTATTGCAGTGTTTCATCGTCAATGTGAAGGTCGAAGAGATACAAAAAACCTGAAGTGAAGCATGGGAATCTAAAGCTAGTCTCACAGTAAAGGCCCAAAAAATTGACAGTAAGAAGTGTTGCTCTTATTGTACGTAAGTCGGCATTGTGCCATATGTATTTAATAAAGATGCAATTTCTGAGTTGCATCGTCAATGTGAAGGTCCAAGAAATACAGTAAACCTGAAGTGAGGCATCGGAATCTAAAACTGGTTTCACAGGAAAGGCTCAAATCATAGACAGTAAGAAGAGTCATTCTTCCTATTCATAAATCGGCATTCTGCCTTTTGTATTTAATGCCGATGCAATTCCTGTGATTCTTGGTCAATGTGAAGGATCAAGGGATACAGTAAACCTGAGGTGAAGCATCATAATCCAAAACTTTCCTCAGAAGATGCTCAAAAGGTAGAAAGTAAGAAGAGTCACTATTAATGTACTTAAGTCGGCATTGTGTCTTTTGTATTTAATTCCGATGCTATTTCTGTGTTTCATCGCTAATGTGAAGATCCAAAGGATACAGTAAACCTGAAGTGAAGTATCGGAATCTTAAACTCTTCTCACAGGAAAGGCTCAAAGCATAGACAGTTAGAAGAATCAGTATTCTTAGGTCAGCATTGTGCCATTTGTATTTAATTCCCATGCAATTTCTGTGTTTCATTGTCAGTGTGAAAGTCCAAGTGATACAGTAAACCTGAAGTGAATCATGGGATTCTAAAACTTGTCTCACAGGAGGCTCAAAATGTAGACACTAAGAAGAGTAAACCTTCTTGTACTTAAGTCGGCATTGTGTCTTTTGTATTTAATTCCAATGCAATTTTAAGAGTTCCATCGACAATGTGAAGGTCCGAGAGATACAGTAAACCTGGAGAGAGGCATCAGAATCTAAAACTGGTCTCACAGGAAAGGCTCAAATAATAGACATTAAGAAGAGTCATTCTTCTTGTTCTTAAGTCGACATTGTGCCTTTTGTATTTAATCCCAATGCAATTTTTGTGTCTCATAGTCAATGTGAAGGTCCATGGGATACAGTAAACCTGAAGTGGAGCATCGGAATCTAAAACTTGTCTCACAGGAAAGGCTCAAAATAGAGACAGTAAGAAGAGTCACTCTAATTGTACTTTAGTTCGCATTGTGTCTTTTGTATTTAATCCCAAAGCTATTTCTGTGTTTCATCGTTAATGTGAAGATCCAAAGGATACAGTAAACCTGAAGTGAAGCATCGGAATCGAAAACTGGTCTCACTGGAAAGGCTCAAAGCGTAGACAGTAAGAAGAGTCATTCATCTTGTCCTTATGTCGGCATTGTGCGTTTTGTATTTAATTCCGATGCAATATCTGTGTCTCATGGTCAGTGTGAAGGTCCAAGGTATACAGTAAACCTGAAGTGAAGGATCGGAATCTAAAACTACTCTCACAGGCTGCTCAATACGTAGACAGTAAGAAGAGTCACTCATATTGTACTTAAGTCGGCATTGTGTCTTTTGTATTTAATTCCGCTGCAATTGCTGTGTTCCATCGTCAATGTGAAGTTCCAAGAGATACAGTAAACCTGAGGTGAAGCATCAGTATCCAAAACTGGTCTCACAGGAAAGGCTCAAACCACAGACGGTAAGAAGAGTCATTTTTCTTGTTCGTAAGTTGGCATTGTGCCTTTTGTATTTAATTCCGACGCTATTTCTGTGTTTCATCGTCAATGTGAAGGTCCAAGGGATACAGTAAACCTGAAGTGAAGCATCGGAATCTAAATCTGGTCTCACAGGAAAGGCTCAAATTATAGACTGAATGAATAGTCAGTCTTCCTGTACATACGTCAGCATTGTGCAATTTGTATTTAATTCCGATGCAATTTCTGTGTTTGATCGTCAAAGTGGAGGTCCAAGAGACGCAGTAAACGTGAAGTGAAGCCTCGAAATCTAAAACTGGTCTCACTGGAAAGGCTCAAAACATAGACAGTAAGAAGAGTCAGTATTCTTCTACTATAGTCGGCATTGTGCCTTTTGTATCTAATTCCGATGCAATTTCCGTGTTTCAACGTCAATGTGATGGTCCAAGGGATACAGTAAACGTGAAGTGAAGCAACGGAATCTAGAACTTGTGTCACAGGAGAGGCACAAAACAAAGACTGTAGGAAGAGTCATTCTTATCATTCTTAAGTCGGCATTGTGCCTTTTGTATTTAATTCCGAGGCAATTTCTTTGTTTCATGGTCAATGTGAAGGTCCAAGGGATACGGTAGACCTGAAATGAAGCATCGTAATCTAATACTTGTCTCACAGGGGGCTCAAAAGGTAGACAGTAAGAAAAGTCACTATTCTTGTACTTAAGTTCGCATTGTGTCTTTTGTATTTAATTCCGATTCAAATTCTGTGTTTCATCGTCAATGTTGAGATCCAAGAGATAGAGTAAACGTGAAGTGAAGCATCGGAATCTAAAACATGTCACACTGCAATGGCTCATAACATAGACAGTAAGAAGAGTCAGTCTTCTTGTACTTACGTCAGAATTGTGCCTTTTGTACTTAATTCCGGGTGAAATTTCTGTGATTCATCGTCAATGTGAAGGTCCAAGGGATACAGTAAACCTGAAGTAAAGCATCGGAATCTGAATCTTGTCTTACAGGAAAGGCTCCATACATAGACAGTAGGAAGAGTCAGTCTTCTTGTACTTTGGTCGGCATTGTGTCTTTTGTATTTAATTCCGTTGCAATTTCTGTGTTTCATCGTCAATGTGAAGGCCAAATGATACAGTAAACCTGAATTGAAGCATCGGAATCTAAAACTGGTCTCAGAGGAAAGGGTAAATGCATAGACAGTAGAGCAGCGTCACTCTTCTTGTACTAAATCAGCATTGTGCCTTTTGTATTTAATTCCGATGCAATTTCTGTGTTTCATCGTCAATGTGAAGGTTCAAGGGATACAGTAAACCTGAAGTGAAGAATCGGAATCTAAAACTGGTTTCACAGGAAAGTCTAAAAATATAGACAGCAAGAAGAGTCAATCTTCTTGTACATACGTCAGCTTTCTGCAATTCGTATTTAATTCCGATGCAATTTCTGTGTTTCATCGTCAAAGTGGAGGTCCAAGAGATACAGTAACTGTGAAGTGGAGCATCGGAATCTAAAACTGGTCTCACTGGAAGGGCTCAAACATAGACAGTAAGAAGAGTCAGTCTTCATCTAATTTAATCGGCATTGTGACTTTTGTATCTTATTCCGATGCTATTTCTGTGTTTCATCGTCGATGTGAAGATCAAAGGGATACAGCAAACCCGAAGTGAAGCATCGGAATCTAAAAATGGTCTCACAGGAAAGGCTCAAAGCATTGACAGTAAGAAGAGTCAAACTCCTTTCGTCGGCATTGTGCCTTTTGTATTAACTTCCGATGCAATTTCCGTGTTACATCGTCAATGTGAAGGTCCAATGGATACAGTAATCCTGAAGGGTAGCTTCGGAATCAAAAACTTGCGTCACAAGAAAGACTCAAAACATAGACAGTAAGAGGAGTCAGTCTCCTTGTACATATGTCGTTATTGGGCCTTTTGTATATATTTCCGATGAAATTTCTGTGTTCCATCGTCAATGTGAAGGTCGAAGGGATACAGTAAACCTGAAGTGAAGCAACGGAATCTTAAACTTGTCTCGCAGGAGGCTCAAAACGTAGACAGTAAGAAGGGTCACTCATCTTGTACTTAAGTCGGTCTTGTGTGTTTTGTATTTAATTCCGATGCAATATCTGTGTTCCATCGTCAATGTGAAGGTCCAAGACATATAGTAATCCTGAAATGAAGCATCATAATCTAAAACTGGTCTCACAGGAAAGGCTCGAAAATATACAGTATAGAAGAGTCTTTCTTCTTGTACTTAAGTCGGCATTGTGCCTTTTGTATTTAATTCCGTTGCAATTTCTGTGTTTCATCGTTAATGTGAAGTTCCAAAGGATACAGTACACCTGAAGTAAAGCATCGGAATCTAAAACAGGTCTCACAGGAAAGGCTCAAAATATAGACAGTAAGAAGTGTCATTCTTCTTGTTCTTCAGTCGGCGTTGTGCCTTTTGTATTTAAGTCCGAAGCAATTTCTGTGTTTCATGGTCAATGTGAAGGTCCACGGGATACAGTAAATCTGAAGTGAAGCATCAGAATCTAATACTTGTCTAACAGGTGTCTCAAAATGTAGACAGTAAGAAGAGTCACTCTTCTTGTACTTAAGTCGGCATTGTGTCTTTTGAATTTAATTCCGATGCAATTTCTGTGTTCCATCGGCTATGTGAAGGTCCAAGAGATACAGTAACTCTGAAGTGAAGCATCGGAATCTAAAACTGGTCACACAAGAATGGCTCAAATCACAGACAGTAAGATGAGTCAGTCCTCTTGTACTTAATCCGTCATTGTACCTTTTGTATTTAATTCCGATGCAATTTCTGTGTTTCATCGTTAATGTGAAGATCCAAAGGATACAGTAAACCTGGAGTGAAGCATCAGTATCTACAACTGGTATCACAGTAAAGGCTTAAAACATAGACAGTAAGAAGAGTCATTCTTCTTGTTCTTAAGTCGGCATTGTCCCTTTTGTATTTAATTCCGATGCTATTTCTGTGTTTCATCGTCAATGTGAAGATCCAAGGCATACAGTAAACCTGAAGAGAAGCATCGATATCTAAAACTGGTCTCACAGGAAAGGCTCAAAACATAGACAGTAAGAAGAGTCAGTCTTCATGTACTTCTGTCGTCATTGTGCCTTTTGCATTGAATTCCGATGCAATTTCTGTGTTTCGGCGTTAACGTGAAGATCCAAAGGATACAGTAAACTTGAAGTGAAACATCGGAAACTAAAACTGGTCTCACAGGAAAGGCTCAAACCATAGACAGAAAGAAGAATCATTCTTCTTGTTCTTAAGTCGGCATTGTGCCCTTTGTATTTAATTCCGATGCAATTTCTGTGTCTCATGGTCAATGTGAAGATCCAAGGGATACAGTAAACCTGAAGTGGCGCATCGGAATCTATAACTAGTCCCACAGGAGGCTCAAAACGTAGACTGTAAGAAGAGTCACTCTTCTTGTACTTAAGTCGGCATTGTGTCTTTTGAATTTAATTCCGATGCAATTTCTGTGTTCCATCGGCTATGTGAAGGTCCAAGAGATACAGTAACTCTGAAGTGAAGCATCGGAATCTAAAACTGGTCACACAAGAATGGCTCAAATCACAGACAGTAAGATGAGTCAGTCCTCTTGTACTTAATCCGTCATTGTACCTTTTGTATTTAATTCCGATGCAATTTCTGTGTTTCATCGTTAATGTGAAGATCCAAAGGATACAGTAAACCTGGAGTGAAGCATCAGTATCTACAACTGGTATCACAGTAAAGGCTTAAAACATAGACAGTAAGAAGAGTCATTGTTCTTGTTCTTAAGTCGGCATTGTGCCTTTTGTATTTAATTCCGATGCTATTTCTGTGTTTCATCGTCAATGTGAAGTTCCAAGGCATACAGTAAACCTGAAGAGAAGCATCGATATCTAAAACTGGTCTCACAGGAAAGGCTCAAAACATAGACAGTATAGAAGAGTCTTTCTTCTTGTACTTCTGTCGTCATTGTGCCTTTTGCATTGAATTCCGATGCAATTTCTGTGTTTCGTCGTTAACGTGAAGATCCAAAGGATACAGTAAACTTGAAGTGAAACATCGGAAACTAAAACTGGTCTCACAGGAAAGGCTCAAACCATAGACAGAAAGAAGAATCATTCTTCTTGTTCTTAAGTCGGCATTGTGCCCTTTGTATTTAATTCCGAAGCAATTTCTGTGTTTCATGGTCAATGTGAAGGTCCACGGGATACAGTAAATCTGAAGTGAAGCATCAGAATCTAATACTTGTCTAACAGGTGTCTCAAAATGTAGACAGTAAGAAGAGTCACTCTTCTTGTACTTAAGTCGGCATTGTGTCTTTTGAATTTAATTCCGATGCAATTTCTGTGTTCCATCGGCTATGTGAAGGTCCAAGAGATACAGTAACTCTGAAGTGAAGCATCGGAATCTAAAACTGGTCACACAAGAATGGCTCAAATCACAGACAGTAAGATGAATCAGTCCTCTTGTACTTAATCCGTCATTGTACCTTTTGTATTTAATTCCGATGCAATTTCTGTGTTTCATCGTTAATGTGAAGATCCAAAGGATACAGTAAACCTGGAGTGAAGCATAAGTATCTACAACTGGTATCACAGTAAAGGCTTAAAACATAGACAGTAAGAAGAGTCATTCTTCTTGTTCTTAAGTCGGCATTGTGCCTTTTGTATTTAATTCCGATGCTATTTCTGTGTTTCATCGTCAATGTGAAGATCCAAGGCATACAGTAAACCTGAAGAGAAGCATCGATATCTAAAACTGGTCTCACAGGAAAGGCTCAAAACATAGACAGTAAGAAGAGTCAGTCTTCATGTACTTCTGTCGTCATTGTGCCTTTTGCATTGAATTCCGATGCAATTTCTGTGTTTCGTCGTTAACGTGAAGATCCAAAGGATACAGTAAACTTGAAGTGAAACATCGGAAACTAAAACTGGTCTCACAGGAAAGGCTCAAACCATAGACAGAAAGAAGAATCATTCTTCTTGTTCTTAAGTCGGCATTGTGCCCTTTGTATTTAATTCCGATGCAATTTCTGTGTCTCATGGTCAATGTGAAGATCCAAGGGATACAGTAAACCTGAAGTGGCGCATCGGAATCTATAACTAGTCCCACAGGAGGCTCAAAACGTAGACTGTAAGAAGAGTCACTCTTTTTGTTCTTAAGTCGGCATTGTGTCTTTTGTAATTAATTCGATGCAATTTCTGTGTTCCATCGTCAGTGTGAAGGTTTCAAGAGATACAGTAAACCTGAAGCGAAGCACCAGAATCTAAAACTGGTCTCACAGGAGAGGCACAAATCATAGACAGTTAGAAGAGTCACTCTTCTTGTTCTTAAGTCGGCATTGTGCCTTTTGCATTTAATTCCGATGCAATTTCTGTGTTTTTATCGACAATGTGAAGGTCCAAGGGATACAGTAGACCTGAAGTGTAGAATCGGAATCTAAAAATTGTCTCACAGGAACGGCACAAAACCTACAGTGAATCATCGGAATCTAAAACTGGTCTCTCAGGAATGGCTCAAAACATAGACAGTAAGAAGAGTTAGTCTTCTTGTGCTTATGTCGGCATTATGCCTTTTGTATTCAATTCCGATGCAATTTCTGTGTTTCATCGACATAGTGAATGTCCAAGGGATACAGTAAACCTGAAGTGAAGCATCGGAATCTAAACTTGTCTCACAGGAAAGGCTCAAAACATAGACAGTAAGAAGAGTCATGCTTCTTGATCTTTGATCGGCATTTTGTCTTTTGTATTTAATTCCGATGCGATTACTGTGTCTCATGGTCAATGTGAAGGTCCAAGAGATGCAGTAAACCTGAAGTGAAGCATCGGAATCTAAAACTTGTCTCACAGGAAAGGTTCAGAAACATAGACAGTAAGATGGGTCACTCTGCTTCTACTTATGTCAGCATTGTGTCTATTGTATTTATTTCCGTTGCAATTTATGTGTTCCATCGTCAATGTGAAGGTTTCAAGAGATACAGTAAACCTGAAGTGAAGCATCGGAATCTAAAACTAGTCTCACAGGAAAGGCTTATAACATAGACAGTAAGAAGAGTCAGAGTTCATGTACATAAGTAGGCATTGTGCCCTTTGTATTTAATTCCGATGAGATTTCAGTGTTTCATCGTCAATGTGAAGGTCCAAGGGAATCAGCAAACCTGAAGTAAAGCATCTGAATCTAAAACTTGTTTCACAGGAAAGGCTCAAAAAATAGGAATTAAGAAGCGTCTTTCTTCTTGTACTTACATCGGCATTGTGCCTCTTGTATTTAATTCCGATGATATTTCTGTGTTTCATCGTCGATGTGAAGGTTTAAGAGATACAGTAAACCTGAAGTTAAGCATCGGAATCTAACACTGGTCTCACAGGAGAGGCTCAAATCATAGACAGTATAGAAGAGTCACTCTTCTTGTACTTATGTCGGCATTGTGCCAGTATGTATTTAATTCCGATTCAATTTCTCTGTTTCATCGTGAATGGTAAGGTCCAAGGGATACAGTAAACCTCAAGGGAAGCATCGGAATCAAAAACTGGTCCCACAGGATAGTTTAAAAATTGACAGCAAGAAGAGTCAGTCTTCTAGTACTTAAGCCGGCATTGTGACTTGTATTTAGTTAAGATGAAATTTCAGTGTTTCATCGTCAATGTGAAGGTCCAGCGGAAGCAGTAAACCTGAAGCTAAGCATCAGAATCTAAAACTGGTCTCACAGGAATGGCTCAAACATAGACCGTAAAATGAGTCACCGTTCTTGAACTTATGTCGGCATTGTGTCTTTTGAATTTAATTCCGATGCAATTTCTGTGTTTCATCGTCATTGTGAAGGTCCAAGAGACACAGTAAACCTGAGGTGAAGCATCGGAATCTAAAACTGGTCTCACAGGAAAGGCTCAAACATAAACAGTAAGAAGAGTCACTCTACATGTACTTAAGTCGACATTGTGCCATTTGTATTTAATACCGATGCAATTTATGTGATTCATAGTCAATCGGAAAGTCAAAGGGATACAGTAAATTGAAGTGAAGCGTCGGAATATTAAAATTGGTCTCACAGGTAAGGCCTTAACATAGACTATATGAATAGTCACTCTTCTTGCACTTAAGTCAGCATGGTGCCTTTTGTCTTTAAATCCGATGCAATTTCTTTGTTTCATTGTCAATGTGAAGAATCAAGGGATACAGTAAACCTGAGGTGAAGTATCGGAATCTAATACTGGTCTCACAGGAAAGGCTTAAAACATAGACAGTCTGAAGAGTCAGTCTTCTTGTACTTACGTCAGCATTGTGTCTTTTGTATTTAATTCCGATGCACTCTGTATTTCATCGTCAATGTGAAGATTCAAGGGATACAGTAAACCTGAAGGGAAGGATCGGAATGTATTACTGGTCTCACAGGAAAGGCTCAAATCATAAACGGTATGAAGAGTCAGTGTTTTTGTTCTTAAGTCGGCATTGTGCCTTTTGTATGTAATTCCGATCTAATTTCTGTGTTTCATCGTCAGTGTGAAGGTCCAAGCGATTCAGTAATCCTGAAGTGAAGCATCTGAATCTAAAACCTGTCTCACAGGAAAGGCTCAAAATATAGGAAGTAAGAAGCGTCTTTCTTCTTGTACTTAAATCGGCATTGTGCCTCTTGTATTTAATTCCGATGCTATTTCTGTGTTTCATCGTCAATGTGAAGTTTCAAGAGATACAGTAAACCTGAAGTGAAGCATCGGAATCTAAAACTGGTCTCACAGGAAAGGCTCATAACATAGACAGTAAGAAGAGTCACAGTTCATATACATAAGTCGGCATTGTGCCTTTTGTATTTAATTCCGATGACATTTCTGTGTTTCATCGTCAATGTGAAGGTACAGCGGATACAGTAAACCTGAAGCTAAGCATCGGAATCTAAAACTGGTCTCACAGGAATGGCTCAAACATAGACAGTAAGAGGAGTTAGTCTTCTTGTACGTAAGTCGGCATTATGCCTCTTGTATTTAATTCCTATTCTATTACTGTGTTTCATTGCCCATGTGGATGTCCAAGTGATTCAGTGAACCTGAAGTGAAGCATCGGAATCTAAAATTCGGCTCACAGTAAAGGCTCAAACATAGGCCGTAAAATGAGTCACCGTTCTTGAACTTGTGTCGGCATTGTGTCTTTTGAATTTAATTCCGATGCAATTTGTGTGTTTCATCGTCATTGTGAAGGTCCAAGAGACACAGTAAACCTGAGGTGAAGCATCGGAATCTAAAACTGGCCTCACAGAAAAAGGCTCAAACATAGACAGTAAGAAGAGTCACTCTTCATGTACTTAAGTCGGCATTGTGCCATTTGTATTTAATACCGATGCAATTTCTGTGTTTCATCGTCAATCGGAAAGTCCAAGGGATGCAGTGAACCTGAAGTGAAGCGTCGGAATATTAGAAATGGTCTCACAGGAAAGGCCTTAAGTCGGCATGGTGCCTTTTGTCTTTAAATCCGATACAATTTATTTGTTTCATCGTCAGCGTGAAGATTCGAGGGATACAGTAAACCTGAGGTGAAGCATCGGAATCTAATACTGGTCTCACAGGAAAGGCTTAAAACATAGACAGTCTGACGAGTCAGTCTTCTTGTACTTACGTCAGCATTGTGTCTTTTGTATTTAATTCCGATGCTATTACTGTGTTCCATGATCAATGTGAAGGTCAAAGCGATACAGTAAACATGGAGTTAAGCATCGGAATCTAAAACCGGTCTCACAGGAATGGCTCAGAACATAGGCAGTAAGAAGAGTCATTCTTATTGTTCTTAAATCGGCATTGTGGCTTTTGTTTTTAATTCCGAAGCAATTTCAGTGTTTCATCGCCAATGTGAAGATCCAAGGGATAGAGTTAACCTGAAGTGAAGCATCGGAATCTAAATCTGGTCTCAGAGGAAAGGCTTAGAACATAGACAGTAAGAAGAGTCATTCTTCTTGTCCTTTAGTCGGCATTGAGCCTTTTGTATTTCGTTCCGATGCAATTTCTGTGTTTCACCGTCAATGTGAAGGTCCAAATGATACAGTAAACCTGAAGTGAAGCATCGGAATCTAATACTTGTCTCACAAGAGGCTCAAAACGTAGAGAGTAAGAAGAGGCATTCTTCTTGTATTTACGTCGTCACTGTGCCTTTTGCATTTAATTCCGATGCAATTTCTGTGTTTTTAGATCAAAGTGAAGGTCCAAGGGATACAGTAAAACTGAAGTGAAGCATCGGAATCTTTAACTGGTCTCACGGGAAAGGCTCAAAACATAGACAGTATGAAGCGTCACTCTTCATGTACTTAAGTCGGCATTGTGCCATTAGTATTTAATATCGATGCAATTTCTGTGTTTCATCGCCAATTAGGAAGTCCAAGGCATACAGTAAACCTGAAGTGAAGCATCGGAATCTAAAACTGGTCACACAGGAAAGGCTCTAAACATAGACTGTAAAAATAGTCACTCTTCTTGTACTTTAGTCGGCATGGTGCCATTTGTATTTCATTCCCATGCAATTTCTGTGTTTCATTGTCAATGTGAAGATTCAAGAGATACAGTAAACCTGAAGTGTAGCATCAGAATCTAAAACTTGTGTCACAGAAGGCTGAAAACGAAGACGGTAAGAAGAGTCACTCTTCTTGTACTGCTGTCGGCATTGTGTATTTATTATTTAATTCCGATGCTATTTCTGTGTTCCATCGTCAATGTGAAGTTCCAAGAGATACAGTTAACCTGAAGTGAAGCATCGGAATCTAAATCTGGTCTCACAGGAAAGGCTCAAATCATAGACAGTAAGAAGAGTCAGCCTTGTTGTACATTCGAAAGCATTGTGCATTTTGTATTTAATTCCGATGCAATTTCTGTGTTCCATCGTCAATGTGAAGGTCCAAGAGATGCAGTAAACGTGAAGTGTAGCATCGGAATCTAAAAGTGGTCTCACAGGAAAGGCTCAAAACATAGACAGTAAGAAGAGTCACTCGTCTTGTACATAAGTCGGCATTGTGTCTTTTGTATCTAATTCCGATGCAATTTCTGTGTTTCACCGTCAATGTGAAGGTCCAAGATACACAGTAAACCTGCAGTGAATCGTCGGAATCTAATACTGGTCTCTCACTAAAGGCTCAAAACACAGATAGTAAGAAGATTCACTGTTTATGAACGCAAGTCGGCATTGTGCCGATTGTATTTAATACCGATGCAATTTCTATGTTTCATCGTCATTCGGAGAGTACATGGGATACATTAAACCTGAAGTTAAGCATCGGAATCTAAAACAGGTCTCACAGGAACGGCTCAAATCATAGACAGTATGGAATAGTCACTCTTCTTGTACTTAAGTCGGCTATGTGCCTCTTGTATTAAATTCCGATGCAATTTCTGTGTTTCAGCATGAAAGTGAAGGTCCAAAGTATACATTAACCTAAAGTGAAGCATCGGAATCTAAAACAGGTCTCACTGGAAAGCTCGAAAATTGATAGCAAGAAGAGTCAGTCTTCTTATACTTAAGTCGGCATTGTGACTTTTGTATTTAGTTGCGATGAAATTTCTGTGTTTCATCGTCAATATGAACGTCCAAGGGATACAGTAAAGCAGAAGTGAAGCGTCGGAATCTAAAACTGGTCGCTCAGGAATGGCTCTAATCATAGACAGTAAGAAGAGAGAATTATCTTATACATATGTCGGCATTATGCCTTTTGTATTTAATTCCGAAGCAATTTCTGCGTTTCATTGCCCATGTGGAGGTACAAGGGATACAGTAAACCTGAAGTGAAGCATCGGAATTTAAAACATGTCTCACACGAATGGCTCAAACATAGCCTGTAAAAAGACTCACAATTCTTGTACTTAAGTCGGCATTGTGTCTTTTGTATTTAACTCCGATGCAATCTCTGTGTTCCATCTTCAATCGGAAAGTTCAAAGGATACAGAAAACCTGAAGTGAAGCATCGGAAACTTAAACTGGTCTCACAGGAATAGGCTAAAAACATAGACTGTAAGAATAGTCACTCTTCTTGTACCTAAGTCGGCATGGTGCCTTTTGAATTCAATGCCGATGCAATATCTGTGTTTCATCGTCAATGTCAAGATTCAAGGGATACAGTAAATCTGTTGCGATGCATCTGAATCCTATACTGGTCTCACAGGAAAGGCTCAAAACGGCGACAGTGAGAACAGTCAGTCTTGTTGTAATTATGTCAGCATTGTGTCTCTTGTATTTAATTCCGATGCAATTTCTGTACTCCGTCGACAACGTGAAGTTCCAAGAGATACAGTAAACTTGAAGTGAATCATCGGAATCCAAAACTGGTCTCACAGGAAAGGCTCTAAACATAGACAGTAAGAAGAGTAATTCTTCTCGTCCTTAAGGTGGCATTGTGATTTGTATTTAATTCCGATGCAATTTCTGTGTTTCATCGACAATGTGAAGGTCCAAGGGATACAGTAAACCTGAAGTGAAGCATCGGAATGTAACACTTGTATCACAGGAAAGGCTCAAAACATAGACAGTATGAAGAGTCACTCCTCATGTACTTAAGTTGGCGTTGTGCCATTTGTATTTAATACCGATGCAATTTCTGTGTTTCATCGTCAATCAGAAAGTCCTAGGGATTCAGTAAACCTTTAGTGAAGCATCGGAATCTAATACTGGTCTCACAGGAATGCCTCAAAACATAGACAGTCTGAAGAGTCATTCTTCTTGTACTTTCGTCAGCATTGTGTCTATTGTATTAAATTCCGATGCAATTTCTGTGTTCCATCGTCAATGTGAAGGTCCAAGAGATACAGTAAACACGAAGTGAAGCATCGGAATCTAAAACGGGTCTCACAGGAAAGGCTCAAAACATAGACAGGAAGAAGAGTCACCCTTCTTGTACTTAAGTCGGCATTGTGTCTTTTGTATTTAATTCCGATGCAATTTCTGTGTTTTATCTTCAATGTGAAGGTTCAAGAGACACAGTAAGCCAGCAGTGAAGCATCGCAATCTAAAACTGGTCTCACAGGAAAGGCTCAAAACATAGACAGTATGAAGAGTCACTCCTCATGTACTTAAGTTGGCGTTGTGCCATTTGTATTTAATACCGATGCAATTTCTGTGTTGCATCGTCAATCAGAAAGTCCAAGAGATACAGTAGTCCTGAAGTGAAGCGTCGGAATCTAATACTGGTCTCACAGGAAAGGGTCAAAACATAGACAGTTATAAGTCATACTTCTTGTTCTTAAGTCGGCATTGTGCCTTTTGTACTTAATTCCCATGCAATTTCTGTGTCTCATGGTCAATGTGAAGGTCCAATTGATACAGTAAACCTGAAGTGTAGGATCGGAAACTAAAATTTGTGTCACAGGAGGCTCAAAACGTAGACAGTAAGATGAGTCACTCTTCTTGTACTTAAGTCGGCATTGTGTATTTTGTATTTCAAACCGTCTCAATTTCTGTGTGTCATCGTCAATGTGAAGGTCCAAGGGATACAGTAAACCTGAAGTGAAGCATCGGAAACTATAACTTGTCTCACAGGAAAGGTTCAGATCATTGACTGTAGGAATTTTGTATTTCATCCCGATGCAATTTCTGTGTTTCATCGTCAATGTGAAGGTCCAAGGCATACAATAAACATTCAGTGAAGCATCGGAATCAAACACTGGTCTCACAGGAAGGACTCAAAACATAGACAGTAGCAAGAGTCAATCCTCTTGTTCTTAAGTCGGCATTGTGCCTTTTGTATTTTATTCCGATGCAATTTCTGTGTTTCAACACCAATGTGAAGGCTCAAGGGATACAGTAAACCGGAAGTAAAGCACCGGAATCAAACACTGGTCTTCCAGGAAATGCTTAAAACATAGACAGTTACAAGAGTCTATCATCTTGTACTTAAGTCGACATTGTGCCCTTTGTATTTAATTCCAATGCAATTTCTGTGTTTCATCATCATGGTGAAAGTCCATGGGATACAGTAAAAATGAAGATGTGCATCGGAATCTAAAACTGGTCTCACAGGAAAGGCTCAAACATAGATAGTAAGAAGAGTCAGTCTTCTTGTACTTTGCATTGTGCCTTTTGTATTTAATTCCGACGCTATTTCCGTGTTTCATCGTCAATGTGAAGGTCCAATTGATACAGTAAACCTGAAGTGAAGCATCGGAATCTAAAACTGGTCTCACAGGAAAGGCTCAAATAATAGACAGTAAGATGAGTCCGTCTTCTTGTACTTAAGTCGTCATTATGCTCTTTGTTGTTAATTCCGATGCAATTTCTGTGTTTCGTCGGCAATATGATGTTCCAGGTGATACAGTAAACCTGAAGTGAAGCATCGGATTCATAATCTGGTCTCACAGGAAAGGCTCAAAACAAATACAGTGAGAAGAGTCAGTCTTCCTGTACTTAAGTCGGTATGTGCCTTTTGTATTTAATTCGATACAATTTCTGTGTTTCACGATCAATGTGAAGGTCCAAGGGATACAGTAAACCTGAAGTGAAGCATCGGAAACTAAAACTGGTCCCACAGGAAAGACTCAATCATAGACAGTAAGAAGAGCCAGTCTTCTTGTACTTACGTCAGCATTGTGCCTTTTTACTTAATTCGATACAATTTCTGTGTATCATCATCAATGTGAAGGTCCAAGTGATACAGTAAACCTGAATTGAAGCATCGGAATCTAAAACTGGTCCCACAGGAAAGGATCACATAAAGACAGTAAGAAGAGACAGTCTTCTTGTACTTATGTCTGCATTCTGCGCTTTCTATTTCATTCCTATGCAATTTCTGTGTTTCATCGTGAATGTGAAGGTCCAAGGGATACTGTAAACCTACAGTTGTGCATCGGAATCTAACCCTGGTCTCAGAGGAAAGACTTGAAACATAGTCAGTATGAAGAGGCAATGTTATAGTACTTGAGTTTTCATTGTGTCTTTTGTATTTAATTCCGCTGCAATTTCGGTGTTTCATCGACAATGAGAAGGTCCAAGTGATACAGTAAACATTAAGAGAAGCATCGGAATCTAAAACTGGTATCACAGGAAAGGCTCAAACCAATGGCAGTAAGAAGAGTCAGTCTTCTTGTACTTAAGTCGGCTTTGTGCTTTTGTGTTTAATTCTGTAGCTATTTCTGTGCTTCATCGTCATTGTGAAGGTAAAAGGGATACAGTAAACCTGAAGTGAAACATCGGAAACAAACACTGGTCTCCCAGAAAGGGCTCAAAACACAGACAGTAACAAGAGTCAGTCTTCTTGTACTTAAGTCGGTATTGTGCCTTTTGTATTCAATTCCGATGCAACTTCTGTGTTTAATCGTCAATGTGACGGTCCAAGGGACACAGTAAACATGAATTGAAGCATCGGAATGTAAAATTGGTCTCACAGGAAAGGCTCAAAACAAAGACAGTAAGATGAGTCAGTCCTCTTGTACTCAAGTCGACATTGTGCCATTTGTTTTTCATTCCGATGCAATTTCTGTGTTCCATCGTCAATGTGAAGAAGCAAGGGATACAGTAAATCAGCAGTTGTGCATCGGAATCTAAAATTTGTCTCACAGGATAGACTTAAATGATAGACGGTAAGATTAGTCAAAGTTGTTGTACTTACGTCGTCATTGTGACTTTTGTATCTAATTCCGTTGCAATATCTGTATTTCATCGTCAATGTGAAGGTCCAAAGGATACAGTAAACCTGAAGTGAAGCATCGGGATCAGAAACTGGTCTCACAGGAAAGGATCAAAACATAGACAGTAAGAAGAATCACTCTTCTTGTACTTAAGTCGGCATGGTGCCTTTTGTATTTAATTCGATACAATTTCTGTGTTTCATCATCAATGTGAAGAAACACGGGATACAGTAAATCTGAAGTGAGGCATCGGAATTTAAAACTGGTATCACAGGCAAGGCTCGAAACACAGACTGTGAGAAGAGTCAGTCATCTTGTACTTAGGTCGGTATTGTGCCTTTTGTATTTAATTCCGTTGCAATTTCTGTGTTTCATCGTCAATGTGATGGTCCAAGGGATACAGTAAACCTGAAGTGAAGCATCGGAATCAGAAACTGGTCTCACAGAAAAGGATCAAAATATAGACACTAAGAAGAGTCAGTCTTCTTGTACTTAAGTCGGCATTGTGTCTTTTGTATTTAAATCGATACAATTTCTGTGTTTCATGGTCAATGTGAAGGTCCAAGGAATACAGTAAACCTGAAGTGAAGCATCGGAATCTAAAACTGGTGTCACAGGTAAGGATCAAAACAGAGACAGTAAGAAGAGTCAGTCTTCTTGTACTTATGTCGGCATTGTGCCTTTTTATTTAATTCGATGCATTTTCTGTGTTTCATCATCAATGGAAAGGACCAAGGGATACAGAGAACCTGATGTGAACCATCGGAATTTAAACTGGTCTCACAAGTAAGGCTAAAAACATAGACAGTAAGAAGAGTCAGTCTTCTTGTACTTCATCCGTCATTGTGCTCTTTGCTCTTAATTCCGATGCAATTTCTGTGTTTCATCGTCAATGCGAAAGTCCAAGGGAAATAGTACACCTGTAGTGAAGCATCGGAAACTTATACTGGTCTCACGGAAAAGGCTCAAAAAGTTAACAGTAAAAAGAGTCCGTCTTCTTGTACTTAAGTCGGCATTGTGCCTATTGTATTTCATTTCGATGCAATTTCTGTGTTTAATCGTCAATGTGAAGGTCCAAGGGATACAGTAAACATACAGTGAAGCATCGGAATCAAACACTGGTCACACAGGTAACGTTCAAAACTTAGACGGTAACAAGAGTCAATCTTCTTGTTCTGAAGTCGGCATTGTGACTTTTGTATTTAATTCCGATGCAATTTCTGTGTTTCAACATCAATGTGAAGGTCCAAGGGATACAGTAAACCTGAAGTGAAGCATCGGAAACTAAAACTGGTCTCACAGGAAAGGCTCAAACATAGACAGTAAGAAGAGTCAGTCTTCTAGTTCTTAAGTCGGCATTGCGCCTTTTGTGTCTAATTCCGATGCAATTTGTGTAATTCATCATCAATGTGAAGGTCCAAGGGATGCAGTAAACCTGAAATGAAGCATCGGAATCAAAAACTGGTCTCACAGGATAGGCTCAAAACGTAGGCAGTAAGAAGAATCAGTCTTCTTGTACTTAAGTCGGCATTGTGCCTTTGGAATTTAAATCGATACAATTTCTGTGTTTCATGGTCAATGTGAAGGTCCAAGGGATACAGTAAACCTGAAGTGAAGCATCGGAATCTAAAACTGGTCTCACAGGAAAGTATCAAAACAAAGACAGTAAGAATAGTCAGTCTAATTGTAGTGGGCATTGAGCCATTTTTAATTTATTCCGATGCAATTTCCTAGTTTCATCGTCAATCTGAAGGTCCAATTAATACAGTAAACCTGAAGTGAAGCATCGGAATCTAAAACTGGTCTCACAGGAAAGGCTCAAATCGTAGAGAGTAAGAAGAGTCAGTCTTCTTGTACTTACGTCGTCATTGTGCCCTTTCTATTTAATTCCTATGCAATATCTGTGTTTCGTCGCCAATGTGAATGTCCAAGTGATACAGTAAACCTGAAGTGAAGCATTGGAGTCAAAATCTGGACTCACAGGAAAGGCTCAAAACTTAGACAGTAAGAAGAGACCATCTTCTTGTACTTCAGTCGTCATTGTGCTCTTTGTTCTTAATTCCGATGCAATTTCTGTGTTTCATCGTCAATGCGAAGGTCCAAGGGATATAGTAAACCAGAAGTGAAGCATCGGAAACTAAAATTGGTCTCACAGAAAAGGCTCAAACATAGACAGTAAAAAGTGTCAGTCTTCTTGTACTTAAGTCGGCATTGTGCCTATTGTATTTCATTTCGATGCAATTTCTGTGTTTAATCGTCAATGTGAAGGTCTAAGGGACAGAGCAAACATGCAACGAGGCATCGGAATCTAATATTGGTCTCACAGGAAAGGCTCAAAACAAAGACAATAAGATGACTCAGTCCTCTTGTACTTAAGTCGGTATTGTGCCCTTTGTATTTCCTTCCGATGCAATTTCTGTGTTCCATTGTCAAGGTGAAGGTGCAAGGTACACAGTAAACCTGCAGTTGTGCATCGTAATCTATAACTGGTCTCATAGGAAAGACATAAAACATAGACAGTAAGAAGAGTCGAAGTTGTTGTACTTAAGGATCAGTATATAGACAGTAAGAAGGGCCAGTCGTCTAGCACTTATTTCGGCGGTGTGCCTTTTTATTTAATTCGATGCATTTTCTGTGTTTCATCATCGATGAGAAGGTCCAAAGGATACAGTGCACCTGAAGTTAAGCATCGGAATCTAAAACAGGACTCGCAAGAAAGGCTCAAAACTTAGACAGTAAGAAGAGTCAGTCTTCTTGTACTTAAGTCGTCATTGTACCTTTTGTATTTCATTCTGATGCAATTTCTGTGTTTCAACGTCACTGTGAAGGTACAAGTGATACAGTAAACCTGAAGTGAAGCATCAGAATCTAAATCTGGTCTCAAAGAAGAGGATAAAAACATAGACAGTAAGTAGAGTCAGTCCTCTTGTACTGAAGTCGGCATTGTGCCTTTTGTATTTGATTCCGATGCAATTTCTCTGTTTCATCGTCACTGTGAAAGTCCACGTGATACAGTAAACCTGAAGTGAAGAATCGGAATTTAAAACTGGTTTCACAGAAAAAGGCTCAAATCATAGACAGTAAGAAGAGTCCGTCTTCTAGCACTTAAGTCAGCATTGTGACTTTTTTTTTCATTCCGATGCAAATTCTGTGTTTCTTCCTCAATGTGAAGGTCAAGGGATACAGTAAACCTGAGGTGAAGCATCGGAATCTAAAACTGGTTTCACAGAAACGGGTCAAAACATAGACAGTAGGAAGAGTCAGTCCTCTTGTACCTAAGTCGGCATTGTGCCTTTTGTATTTAATTCCGATGCAATTTCTGTGTTTCATCGTCAATGTGAAGGTCCAAGTGATACAGTAAACATTAAGTGAAGCATTGGAATCTAAAACTGGTCTCACAAGAAAGATTCAAACCGAAGCCAGTTAGAAGAGTCAGTCTTCTTGTACTTATGTTGGCATTGTCCTTTTGTATTTAATTCTGATGCAATTTCTGTGTTTCATCGTCAATGTGAAGGTAAAAGTGATACAGTGAACCTAAAGTGAAGCAACGGAATCAAACACTGGTCTCCCAGGAAAAGCTCAAAACATAGACAGTAACAAGAGTGAGTATTCTTGTACTTAAGTCGGCATTACGCCTTTTGTATTTAATTCCGATGCAATATCTGTGTTTAATCGTCAATGTGAAGGTCCAAGGGACACAGTAATTATAAAGTGAACCCCGGAATCTGAAATTGGTTTCACGGCTGAAAACAACGACAGTATGATGAGTCAGTCTTCTAGTACTTAAGTCATCATTGTGCCCTTTGTATTTAATTCCGATGCAATTTCTGTGTTTCGTCGCCAATATGAAGGTTCAAGTGATACAGTAAACCTGAAGTGAAGCATCGGAATCAAAGTCTGGTCTCACAGGAAATGCTCAAAACAAAGACATTATGATCAGTCAGTACTCTTGTACTTAAGTCGGCATTGTGCCCCTTGTACTTCCTTCTGATGCAATTTCTGTGTTCCATCGTCAATGTGAAGGTGCAAGGGATACAGTAAAGCTGCAGTTGTGCATCGGAATCTAAAACTGGTCTCACAGGAAAGACATAAAACATAGACAGTAGGATGAGTCAAAGTTATTGTACTTGAGTCGTCATTGTGACTTTTGTATTTAATTCCGTAGCAATTTCTGTGTTTCATCGTCAATGAGAAGGTCCAAGAGATATTGTAAACCCGAAGTGAAGCATCGGAATCAAAAACTAATCTCACACGAAAGGCTCAAAACACAGACAGTGAGAAGAGTTAGTCTTCTTGTACTTAATTCGTCATTGTGCTTTTGTATTTAATTCGTATGCAGTTTCTGTGTTTCATCGTCAATGTGAAGGTCCAAGTGATACAGTAAACCTGAAGTGAAGCATCGGAATCAAAAATTGGTCTCACAGGAAAGGCTCAAATCATAGACTGTAAGAAGGGTCAGTCTTCTTGTTCTTAGGTCGGCATTGTGCCATTTTTATTTAATTTGGATGCAATTTCTGTGCTTCATCGTCAATGTGAAGGTCCAAGTGATACAGTAAACCTTAAGTGAAGCATCGTAAACAAAATCTGATCTCACAGGAAAGGCTCAAAACTTACACAGTAAGAAGAGTCCGTCTTCTTGTACTTAAGTCGGCATAGTGCCATTTGAACTTCATTCCGATGCAATTTCTGTGTTTCATCGTCAATGTGAATGTCCAAGGGATACAGTAAACTAGAAGTTTAGCATCGGAAAATAAAACTGGTCTCACAGGAAAGGCTCAAACATAGACAGTAAGAAGAGTCAGTCTTCTAGTTCTTAAGTCGGCATTGCGCCTTTTTATTTAATTCGATGCATTTTCTGTGTTTCATCATCAATGGAAAGGACCAAGGGATACAGAGACCCTGATGTGAACCATCGGAATTTAAACTGGTCTCACAAGTAAGGCTCAAAACATAGACAGTAAGAAGAGTCAGTCCTCTTGTACTTAAGTCTGCATTGTGCCTTTTGTATTTAATTCCGATGCAATTTCTGTGATTCTTCGTCAATGTGAAGTTCCAAGGTATACAGTAAACCTGAAGTGAAGCATCGGAAACCAATACTGGTCACACAGAAAAGTCTCGATCATAGACAGTAAGAAGAGTCAGTCATCATGTACTCAAGGGGCTCTGGAACGCCCTATACTTGCAATGTTAAGATAACGCTTATAAATTACTTGTTTCCTCACAAAGTATTTGAGGTAGGAAGTTGAACTTTTTACAGATTATTTATTGGAATATGGGCTACAACTTAACACAGGTATTTTACAAAATTTATGTTCAGTTTTTAAAGATGATTTTTTTTCAATTGTAATGAAAATTCACAACATTTTTTGCAATTTTTTATTTATATAATCAAAAATATTCAGTTTTTTGGAAAAAGGCTGTGTTAATTTATGCAGAAGGTACTGTGTAACATTTACTGAAAGTTTGAAACAAATATGTTAGGAAGATCCTTAGAGAACATGTTATTAGTATGAGAAAATAAAAGTTTTGGGAATCGAGCGACAAAGATTGGATTAACTTTTTAGTGCATTCCAGGTCCATAGGATGGATTATCTTCATCCTCTGCAAACTCCTCCTCCAGCATCCTCTTGTTCCTCCTCCTGTTTACTCTTGCTTGTATTTCTAGACTCTCTACAGCCCTGTCTGCAGCCCAAAGGCGTTCCTTGTCTAAAGCAAGCATCGCTCGTTGTTGTGTTCGTAGTTTTTGCTACCATTTTCTTCAGTTGCAGTTACTGCAACACTATTCCAAAACGTAGTCATGTATGAACACTTACCACATTTCAGTTGTATTTCACTAGCAAGTCCTACGTGCTTTATTATGGAGAGTTCCAGACCAACTTCACTACAATGAATACATCGTACACAGTTTGAAAAAATTCCATTGAGAACCGGCATATCAAATATTTCATTCACATCCGATTCGCCCATAAAACATTCATAGTTTTCACTCATTGAACCAAGCTTCTTCTGTGACGTATTTTCTTTCCCACTTTGACTGCTATGGGCAGGTGTACTTGAGAGGTTAGGTTCACTCACTTAGTTATCGCCTTTGTTGTTTACAGTAATAACACATACCTTTGGCTTTCCAACATTTCTCCTTTCCTTAAAAGCCTTCAGAGGATTTCTAATAACTTTACTATTACTCATTATTATACTTCAGCAAAACAGAGACTCAAGAAACAGAATTAATTACGCATATTTTCGAGATAACGACAGAGTAAATAAACATGAAACAATCGACAATCACACCAGCGATATATATGGAACCATCACAGGTTAGCCACAACACATACTTTATCTCACATCACTAAAATGTACCTGATGAACACGGACGTTAATAATATCATTTGACAGCAGTTTAACAGCGCCACAGTGGGTCACGCCCATGTAGAACACATTTCAAAAAAAAATTTAAGAATAGTTGTAGTCTTCGGAATTGAATAACTTATATATCTATTAAAAGGTAATAGTCTGCAGATTCAGAAAACGCCATAAGGTAAAAATTGAATTTTTCATGATCTTGAGCCTATCCGGAGCCCCTTAAGTCGACATTGTGGATTTTGTATTTCATTCCGATGCAATTTCTGTGTTTCATCGTCAATATGAAGGTCCAAGGGACACAGTAAACCTGACGTGGAGCATCGCAACCTAAAACCCGGTTCACAGGAAAGGCTCAAAACATAGACAGTAAGATGAGTCAGTCTTCTTGTACTTATGTCGGCATTGGGCCTTTTGTATTTAAATTCGATGCAATTTCTGTGTTTCATCGTCGATGTGAAGGTCTAAGGGATACAGTAAACCTGAAGTGAAGCATCGGAACCTAAAACTCGTCTCACAGGATATGCTCAAAACATAGACAGTGAGATGAGTCAGTCTTCTTGTACTTATGTCGGCATTGTGCCTTTGTATTTAAATCCGATGCAATTACTGAGTTTCATCGTCAATATGAAGGTCCAAGGGATACAGTAAACCTTAGTGAAGTATCGGAATCTAAAACTGGTCACACAGGAAATGCTCAAAACATAGACAGTAAGAAGAGTCAGTCTTCTTGCACTTAGGTCGGTATTGTGCCATTTGTATTTAATTCCGATGGTGTTTCATCGTCAATGTGAAGTGTCAAGTGAAACTGTAAACCTGAAGTGAAGCGTCGGAATCAAAATTTAGTCTTACAGGAAAGGCTCAAAACTTAGACAGTAAGAAGAGACAGTCTTCTTGTACTTAAGTCCGCATTGTGAAATTTGAATTTAATTCCGATGCAATTTCTGTATTTCATCGTCAATGTGAAGGTCCAAGAGATACAGTAAACCTGCAGTTTTGCATCGGAACATAAAACTGGTCTCACAGGAAAGACTTAAAACATAGACAGTAAGAAGAGTCAATGTTGTTGTACTTATGTCGGCATTGTGCCCTATGTATTTAATTCCGTTGCAATTTATGTGTTTCATCCTGACTGTGAAGGTCCATGTGATACAGTAAACCTGAAGTGAAGCATCGGAATCTAAATCTGGACTCACAGGCAAGGCTCAAAACATAGACGGTAAGAAGAGTCAGTCTTCTTGTACTTAAGTCGACATTGTGCATTTTGTACTTAATTCCGATGCAACTTCTGTGTTTTATCGTCAATTTGAAGGTCCAAGGGACACAGTAAACCTGACGTGAAGCATCGCAACCTAAAACTCGTCTTACAGGAAATGCTCAAAACATAGACAGTAAGATGAGTCAGTCTTCTTGTACTTATTTCGGCATTGTGCCTTTGTATTTAAATCCAATGCAAATACTGTGTTTCATCGTCAATATGAAGGTCCAAGGGATACAGTAATCCTGAGTGAAGTAACGGAATCTAAAACTGGTATCACAGGAAATGCTCAAAACATAGACAGTAAGAGAAGTCCCACTTCCTGTACCAAAGTCGGATTTGTGCATTTTGTATTTAATTCTAATGCAATTCCTGTGTTTCATCGTCAATGTGAAGGTCCAAGGGATACAGTAAATCTGAAGTGAAGTTTCGGAATCTATAACTGGTCTCACAGGAAAGGCTCAAATCATAGACAGCAAGAACAGCCAGTCTTCGCGTACTTAAGTCGGCATTGTGCCTTTTGTATTTAATTCCGATGCAATTGCACCATTTCATCGTCAATGTAAAGGTTCATGCGATACAGTGAACCTGAAGTAAAGCATCGGAATCTAAAACTGGTCTCTCAGGAAAGGCTCAAAACATAGACAGTAAGAAGAGTCACTCTTCATGTACTTAAGTTGGCATTGTTCCTTTTGTATTTAATTCTGATGCAATGTATGTGATTTATCGTCAATGTGATGGTCCAAGGGAAACAGTAAAGCTGAATTGAAGCATCGGGATCTGAAACTGGTAACACAGGAAAGGCTCAAAGCATAGACAGTAAGAAGAGTCACTCGTCAAGTACTTAAATCGGCATTGATCCTTTTCTATTTTATTCTGATGCAATGTATGTGTTTCATCGTCAATTTGATGGTCAAAGGCATACAGTAAACCTGAATGGAAGCATCAGAATCTAAAACTGGTCTCACAGGAAAGGCTCAAAACATAGACAGTAAGAAGAGTCACTCTTCATGTGCTTAAGTCAGCATTGTTCCTTCTGTATATATTTCCGATGCAATTTCTATGTTTCATCGTCAATGTGAAGGTCTAAGGAATACAAAAAACTGAAGTGAAGCATCGGAATCTAAAATTCGTCTCATAGGGAAGACTCAAATGATACACAGTAAGATAAGTCAGTCATATTGTACTAAGTCGGCATTGTGATTTTGTATTTCATTCCGATGCAATTTCTGTGTTTCATCGTCAATGTGAAGGTCCAAGGGATACAGTATACCTGAAATGAAGCATCTGAATCTAAAACTGTCTCACAGGAAAGGCTTAATACATAGACAGTAAGAAGAGTCAGTCTTCTTGTACTTGAGTCGGCATTGTGCCTTTTGTATTTAATTCCGATGCAATTTCTGTATTTCAGCGTCAATGTGAAGGTCCAAGGAACACAGTAAACCTGAAGTGGAGCATCGCAACCTAAAACCCGTCTCACAGGAGTGGCTCAAAACATAGACAGTAAGATGAGTCAGCCTTCTTATACTTATGTCGGCATTGGGCCTTTTGTATTTAAATTCGATGCAATTTCTGTGTTTCATCGTCAATGTGAAGGTCTAAGGGTTACAGTAAACCTGAAGTGAAGCATCGGAACCTAAAACTCGTCTCATAGGATATGCTCAAAACATAGACAGTAAGATGAGTCAGTCTTCTTACACTTATGTCGGCATTGTACCTTTGTATTTAAATCCGATGCAATTTCTGTGTTTCATTGTCCATATAAAGGCCCAAGGGATACAGTAAACCTGGAGTGAAGCATCGGAAACTAAAACTGGTCTCACAGGAAACTCTCAAAACATAGACAGTAAGAAGAGGCACTTATCTTGTACTAAAGTCGGCTTTGTGCATTTTGTATTTAATTCTAATGCAATTTCTGATATTCATCGTCAAAGTGAAGGTCCAAGAGATACAGTAAACCTGAAGTAAAGCATCGGAATCAAAAACTGAACTCCCAGGAAAGTATCAAAACATAGACAGTAAGAGGAGTCAGTCCCCTTGTACATAAGTTGACATTGTACACTTTGTATTAACATCCGATGCAATTTTTGTGTTTCATCGTCAATGTGAAGCTCCAAGAGATACAGTTAATCTGAGGTGAAGTATCGGAATCTATAACTGGTCTCACAGGAAAGGCTCAAAACATAGACAGCAAGAAGAGTCAGTCTTCACGTACTTAAGTCGGCATTGTGCTTTTGTATTTAATTCCGATGCTATTGCTGTAATTCATCGTCAATGTAAAGGTTCAAGCGATACAGTAAACCTGAAGTGAAGCATCGGAATGTAAATCTGGTCTCTCAGGAAAGGCTCAAAACATTGACAGTAAGAAGAGTCACTCTTCATGTACTTAAATCGGCATTGATCCTTTTCTATTTTATTCTGATGCAATGTATGTGTTTCATCGTCAATGTGATGGTCAAAGGCATACAGTAAACCTGAATGGAAGCATCGGAATCTAAAACTGGTCTCACAGGAAAGGCTCAAAACATAGACAGTAAGATGAGTCACTCTTCATGTGCTTAAGTTGGCGTGGTTCCTTTTGCATTTATCTCCGATGCAATTTCTATGTTTCATCGTCAGTGTGAAGGTCTAAGGGATACAAAATACCTGAAGTGAAGCATCGGAATCTAAAATTCGTCTCACAGGGAAGGCTCAAATGATACACAGTAAGATGAGTCACTCTCATCGTACTTAAGTCGGCATTGTGAGTTTTGTATTTCATTCCGATGCAATTTCTGTGTTTCATCGTCAATGTGAAGGTCCAAGAGATACAATAAACCTGAAGTGAAGCATCCGAATCTAAAACTTGTCTCACAGGAAAGGCTTAATACATAGGCAGTAAGAATAGTCATTCATCTTGTACTTAAGTCGGCATTGTGACTTTTGTATATAATTCCGATACAAAATCTGTGAAGGTCGAAGATATACAATATATCTGAAGTGAAGCATCGGAATCTAAAATTTGTCTCACAGAAGATGCTCAAATCATAGACGGTAAGAAGAGTCAGTCATCTTGTACAGATTTCATCATTGTGCCTTTTGTATTTCATTCCGATGCAATTTCTGTGTTTCATCGTCAATGTGAAGGTCCAAGGGATACAGTAAACCTGAACTGAAGCATCGGAAAGTAAATCTGGTCTCACAGGAACTGCTCAAAACATAGACAGTAAGAAGAGTCAGTATTCTCGTACCTGTGTCGTCATTGTGCCTTTTGTATTTCATTCGGATGCAATTTCTGTGTTTCATCGTCAATGTGAAGGTCCAAGGGATACAGTAAACCAGAAGTAAAGCATTGGAATAAAAATTTGGTCTCACAGGAAAGGCTCAAACCATAGACAGTAAGTAGTGTCAGTCCATTTGTGCTTAGGACGGCATTGTGCCTTTTGTATCTAATTCCGATGCAATTTCTGTGTTTCATCGTCAATGTGTTGGTCCACGTGATACAGTAAATCTGAAGTGAAACATCGGAATCTAAATCTGGTCTCACAGGAAGGGATCAAGACATAGACAGTAAGGAGAGAGCGTCTTCTTGTAGTTATGTCGTCACTGTGCCTTTTGTTCTTATTTCCGAAGCAATTCTGTGTCTCATCATTAATGTGAAGGTCCAAGGTGTACTGTAAATCTGAAGTGAAGTATAGGAATCTAAAACTGGTCTCACAGGAAACGCTCAATACATACACAGTAAGAAGAGTCAGTCTTCTTGTACTTAAGTCGGCATTGCGCCTTTTATATTTAATTCCGATGCATCTTCTGTGATTCATCGTCAATGTGAAAGTCCAAGGTATACAGTAAACCTGTAGTGAAGCATCGGAAACTAAAACTGGTCACACAGAAAAGGCTCGAACACAGACAGCTAAGAAGAGTCAGTCTTCTTGAATTTAAGTCTGCATTGTGCCATTTGTATTTAATTCCGATGCAATTTCTGTGTTTCATCGTCAAAGTGAAGGTCTAAGGGATACAGTAAACCTGAAAAGAGGCATCGGAAACTAAAATTCGTCTCACAGGGAAGGCTCAAAACATAGACAGTAAGATGAGTCAGTCTTCACGTACTTAAGTCGGCATTGTGTCTTTTTTATTAAATTCAGATGCAATTTCTGTGTTTCATCGTCAATGTGAAGGTCCAAGGGATACAGTAAACCTGAAGTGAAGCGTCGGAATATAAAACTGGTCTCACAGTAAAGGCTCGTATTATAGACAGTTAGAGGAGTCACTCTTCCTCTACTTAAGTCGGCATTGAGCCTTTTGTACTTAATTCTGAACCAATATCCGTGTTTCAACGTCAATTTGAGGGTCCGAGGGATACAGTAAACCTTAAATGAAGCATCGGAACAAAAAACTCGTCTCACAGGAAATGCTCAAAACATGGACAGTGAGATGAGTCAGTCTTGTAGTTCTGATGTCGGCATTATTCCTTTGTATTTAAATCCGATGCAATTTCTGTGTTTCATCGTTAATGTGAAGGTCCAAGGGATTCAGTAAACCTGAAGTGAAGTATCGGAATCTAAAACTGGTCTCACAGGAATTGCTGAAATCATAGACAGTAAGACTAGTCACGCTTCTTGTACTACAGTCGGCTTTGTGTTTTTTGTATTTAATTCTAATGCAATTTCTGTGTTTCATCGTCAATGTGAAGGTCCAAGGGATACTGTAAACCTGAAGAAAAGCATCGGAATCAAAAACTGGACTCACAGGAAAGGCTCAGATCCTAGACTGTAGGTAGAGTCAGTCCTCTTGTACATAAGTCGTCAATGTGCATTTTGTATTAAATTCCGATGCAATTTCTGTGTTTTATCGTCAATGTGAAAGTCCAAGGGATACAATAAATATGAAGTGAAATTTCGGAATCTATAAGTGGTCACACAGGAAAGGCTCAAAAAAATAGACAGCTTAAAGATCCACTCTTCTTGTACTTAAGTCGGCATTCTGCCTTTTGTATATAATTCCGATACAAAATCTGTGAAGGTCGAAGATATACAATATATCTGAAGTGAAGCATCGGAATCTAAAATTTGTCTCACAGAAGATGCTCAAATCATAGACGGTAAGAAGAGTCAGTCATCTTGTACAGATTTCATCATTGTGCCTTTTGTATTTCATTCCGATGCAATTTCTGTGTTTCATCGTCAATGTGAAGGTCCAAGGGATACAGTAAACCTGAACTGAAGCATCGGAAAGTAAATCTGGTCTCACAGGAACTGCTCAAAACATAGACAGTAAGAAGAGTCAGTATTCTCGTACCTGTGTCGTCATTGTGCCTTTTGTATTTCATTCGGATGCAATTTCTGTGTTTCATCGTCAATGTGAAGGTCCAAGGGATACAGTAAACCAGAAGTAAAGCATTGGAATAAAAATTTGGTCTCACAGGAAAGGCTCAAACCATAGACAGTAAGTAGTGTCAGTCCATTTGTGCTTAGGACGGCATTGTGCCTTTTGTATCTAATTCCGATGCAATTTCTGTGTTTCATCGTCAATGTGTTGGTCCACGTGATACAGTAAATCTGAAGTGAAACATCGGAATCTAAATCTGGTCTCACAGGAAGGGATCAAGACATAGACAGTAAGGAGAGAGCGTCTTCTTGTAGTTATGTCGTCATTGTGCCTTTTGTTCTTATTTCCGAAGCAATTCTGTGTCTCATCATTAATGTGAAGGTCCAAGGTGTACTGTAAATCTGAAGTGAAGTATAGGAATCTAAAACTGGTCTCACAGGAAACGCTCAATACATACACAGTAAGAAGAGTCAGTCTTCTTGTACTTAAGTCGGCATTGCGCCTTTTATATTTAATTCCGATGCATCTTCTGTGATTCATCGTCAATGTGAAAGTCCAAGGTATACAGTAAACCTGTAGTGAAGCATCGGAAACTAAAACTGGTCACACAGAAAAGGCTCGAACACAGACAGCTAAGAAGAGTCAGTCTTCTTGAATTTAAGTCTGCATTGTGCCATTTGTATTTAATTCCGATGCAATTTCTGTGTTTCATCGTCAAAGTGAAGGTCTAAGGGATACAGTAAACCTGAAAAGAGGCATCGGAAACTAAAATTCGTCTCACAGGGAAGGCTCAAAACATAGACAGTAAGATGAGTCAGTCTTCACGTACTTAAGTCGGCATTGTGTCTTTTTTATTAAATTCAGATGCAATTTCTGTGTTTCATCGTCAATGTGAAGGTCCAAGGGATACAGTAAACCTGAAGTGAAGCGTCGGAATATAAAACTGGTCTCACAGTAAAGGCTCGTATTATAGACAGTTAGAGGAGTCACTCTTCCTCTACTTAAGTCGGCATTGAGCCTTTTGTACTTAATTCTGAACCAATATCCGTGTTTCAACGTCAATTTGAGGGTCCGAGGGATACAGTAAACCTTAAATGAAGCATCGGAACAAAAAACTCGTCTCACAGGAAATGCTCAAAACATGGACAGTGAGATGAGTCAGTCTTGTAGTTCTGATGTCGGCATTATTCCTTTGTATTTAAATCCGATGCAATTTCTGTGTTTCATCGTTAATGTGAAGGTCCAAGGGATTCAGTAAACCTGAAGTGAAGTATCGGAATCTAAAACTGGTCTCACAGGAATTGCTGAAATCATAGACAGTAAGACTAGTCACGCTTCTTGTACTACAGTCGGCTTTGTGTTTTTTGTATTTAATTCTAATGCAATTTCTGTGTTTCATCGTCAATGTGAAGGTCCAAGGGATACTGTAAACCTGAAGAAAAGCATCGGAATCAAAAACTGGACTCACAGGAAAGGCTCAGATCCTAGACTGTAGGTAGAGTCAGTCCTCTTGTACATAAGTCGTCAATGTGCATTTTGTATTAAATTCCGATGCAATTTCTGTGTTTTATCGTCAATGTGAAAGTCCAAGGGATACAATAAATATGAAGTGAAATTTCGGAATCTATAAGTGGTCACACAGGAAAGGCTCAAAAAAATAGACAGCTTAAAGATCCACTCTTCTTGTACTTAAGTCGGCATTCTGCCTTTTGTATTTAATACCGATGCAATTGCTGTGTTTCATCGTCAATGCGAATGTCCAAGCGATACAGTGAACCTGAAATTAAGCATCGGAATCTAAAGCTGGTCTCACAGAAAAGGCTCAAAGCATAGACATTCAGTCTTCTTGTACTTAATTCGGCAATGTGCCTTTTGAATTTAATTTTGATTTAATATCTGTGTTTCATCGACAATGTGAAGGTCAAAGGGATACAATAAACCCGAAGTAAAGCATCGTAATCTAAAATTTGTCTCACAGGAAATTCCTAAAAGACAGACAGTAAAAGAGTCAGTCTTCTTGTACTTAAGTCGGCATTGTGCCTTTTGTAATAAATTCCGATGCAATTTCTATGTTTCATCGTCAATGTGAAGGTCCAAGTAACAGTGAACCTGAAGTGAAGCATCGGAATCAAAATTTGGTCTCACAGGAATGGCTCAAAACATAGATAGTAAGATGGGTTACTGTTCATGTACTTAAGTCGGCAAGGTTCCTTTTGTATTTAATTCTGATGCAATTTCTGATTTTTATCGTCAATGTGAAGGTCCAAGGGATACAGTAAAGCTGAAGTGAAGCATTGTAATCTAAAACTGGTCTCACAGGAAAGGTTCAAAGCAAATACAGTAACAAGAGTCAGTTTTCTTGTACTTAAGTCGGCATTGTTCCTTTTGTATTTAAGTCTGATGCAATTTCTGTATTCATCGTCAATGTGAAGGTCTTAGGGATACAGTAAACCTGAAAAGAAGCATCGGAATCTAAAATTCGTCTCACAGGGAAGGCTAAAAATATAGACAGTAAGATGAGTCTGTCTTCTTGTACTTAAGTCGGCATTGTGCTTTTTCTGTTTTATCCAGATGCAATTTCTGTGTTTCATCGTCAATGTGAAGGTCCAAGATATATAGTAAACCAGAAGTGAAGTATCTGAATCTACAACTGGTCTCACAGGAAAGGCTCAAAGCATAGCCAGTAGCTAGAGTCAGTCTTCTTGTGCTTAAGTCGGTATTAAGCCTTTTTATTTCATTTCGATGCAATTTCTGTGTTTTATCGTCAATGTGAAGGTCCAAGGGATACAATAAACCTGACGTTCAGCATCAGAATCTAAAACTGGTGTCACAGGAAAGGCTCAATACATAGGCAGTAAGAAGAGTCATTCTTCCTGTGCTAAAGTCGGCTTTGTGCACTACGTATTTAATTCTAATGCAATTTCTGTGTTTCATCGTCAATGTGAAGGTCCAATTGTTACAGTAACCCTGAAGTGAAGCATCGGAATCTAAAACGGGTCTCACAGGAAAGGCTCATAAAACAGCCAGCAAGAAGAGTCACTCTTCTTGTACTTAAGTCGGCATTGTGCCTTTTGTGTTTTATTCTGATGCAATTTCCGTGTTTCACCGTCTAATTGAGGGTCCGAGGGATACAGTAAACCTAAAGTGATGCATCGGAACCTAAAACTCGTCTCACAGGAAATGCTCAAAACATAGACAGAAGGAAGAGTCAGTCTTCTAATACTTATGTCGGCATTGTGCCTTTTGTATTTAATTCAGATGCAAGGTCTGTGTTTCATCGTGAATGTGATGGTCCAAGGGATACAGTAATTCTGAATTGAAGCATCGGAATATAAAACTGGTCTCACAGGAAAAGCTCAAAACATAGACAGTAAGATGAGTCACTCATCATGTACATAAGTCGGCATTGTTTCTTTTGTATTTGTTTCCGATGCAATTTCTATGTTTCATCGTCAATGTGAAGGTCTAATTGATACAGTAAACCTGAAGTGAAGAAGATGAATCTAGAACTGGTATCTCAGAAAAGACTGAAAACATAGACAGTAAGAGGAGTCAATGTTGTTGTACTTAAGTCGGCATTGTTCCTTTTGTCTTTAATTCCGATGTAATTACAGTGTTTCATCGCCAATGTGAAGGTCCAAGAGATACAGTAAACCTGAAGTGAAGCATCAGAAACTAAAACTGGTGTCACAAGAAAGGCTCAATACACAGACAGTAAGAAGAGTCAGTCTTCTTGTACTTAAGTCGGCATTGTTTCTTTTGTATTTAAGTCTGATGCAATTTCTGTGTTTCATCGTCAATTTGGAGGTGCAAGGGATACAGTAAACCTGAAGAGAAGCTGACGAATATAGAACTGGTATCACAGGAGAGACTGAATACAGAGACAGTAAGAAGAGTCTGTCCACTTGTACTTAAGTCGGAATTGTACCTTTTGTATTTAATTCCGAAGCAATTTCTGTCTTCCATCGTCAATGTGAAGGTCCAAGGGATACAGTAAGCCTGAAGCGAAGCATCGGAATCTAAAACTGGTCTCACAGAAAAGGCTCACATCAGAAGAAGTAACAAGAGGCAGTCTAATTGTACTTAAGTCGGCATTGTGTCTTTTGTATTTAATTCCGGTGCAATTTCTGTCTTTCATCATCATTGTGAAGGTATGAGGGATACAATGAACCTGAAGTGAAGCATCGGAATCTAAAACTGGTCTCAATAGAAAGGCTCCAATCGTAACAGTAGGAAGAGTCTGTCTTCTAGTACTTATGTCGGCATTGTGCCCTTAGTATGTACTTCCTATGCAATATCAGTGATTTATCGTCCATCTGATGGCCCAAGGGATGCAGTAAACCTGAAGTGAAGCTTCGGAATCCTAAACTGGTCTCACAGGAAAGGCCCAAATCATAGACAGTATGAAAAGTCAGTCTTGTTGTACTTAAGTCGGCATTGTGGCCTTTGTATTTAATTCCGATGCAATTTCTTTGTTTCATCGTAAATGCGAATGTCCAAAGGATGCAGTAAACCTGAAGTGAAGCATCGGAATCCAAAACTGGTCACACAGGAAGGGCTCGAACCTTAGACAGTAAGAGGAGTCAATCTACATGTACTTAAGTCGGTATTGTGCATTTTGTATTTAATTCCGATGCAATTTCTGTGTTTTATCGTCAATGTGGAGGTCCAAGGGATACAGTAAACTTGATGTGAAGCATCGGAATCCAAAACTGGTTTCACAGGAAAGGCTCGAATCATAGACAGTAAGAAAAGTCAGTCATCTTGTACTTAAGTCGGCATTGTGACTTTTGTATTTAATTCCGATGCAATTTCTGTGTTTTATCGCCAATGGGAAGGTTCAAGGGATACAGAAAACCCGAAGTGAAGCATCGGAATCTAAAACTGGTCTCACAGGAAAGGCTCAAAGCATTGACCGTAGGAAGAGTCAGTCATCTTGTACTTAAGTCGGCATTGTGCCTTCTGTATTTATTTCCGATACTATTTCTGTGTTCCATCGTCAATGTGAAGGTCCAATGGATACAGCAAACCTTAAGTGAAGCATCGCAATCTCTCAACTGGTCTCAAACGAAAGGCGCACGACATCGACTGCAAGAAGAGTCATTCTTCTTGTACATAAGAGAGCATTGTGCCTTTAGTATTTATTTCCGATGCAATTTCTGTGTTTTATCGTCAGTTTGAAGGTCCGAGGGATACATTGAACCTTCAAAGAAGCAACGGAATCTAAAGCTGGTCTCACAGGAAAGACTCAAAACATAGACGGTAAGGAGAGTCAGTCTTCTTGTACATAAGTCGGCATTGTGCGTTTTGTATTTAATTCCTATGCAATTTCTGAGATTCATCGTCAATGCGAAGGTCCAGGGGATACAGTAAACCTGAAGTGAAGCATCGGAGTCTAAAACTGGTCTCTCAGGAAAGGCTCAAAGCATAGACTCTAAGAAGAGTCAGTCTTCTTGTACTTAAGTCGGCATTATGCCTCTGGAATTTAATTCCGAAGCAATTTCTGCGTTTCATATCCAATGTGAAGGTCCAACAGATA
The DNA here is from genome assembly GCF_021461395.2 of Schistocerca americana. Taxonomy (NCBI): domain Eukaryota; kingdom Metazoa; phylum Arthropoda; class Insecta; order Orthoptera; family Acrididae; genus Schistocerca; species Schistocerca americana. The sequence goes on from NC_060123.1 coordinate 645,072,145, forward strand.
CAGTAACCTGAAGCGAAGCATCGTAATCTAAAATTGGTCTCACAGGAAGGGCTCAAAACATGGACAGTAAGACGAGTCGGTCTTCTTGTACTTAAGTCGGAATTGTGCATTTTGTAATTAATTCCGATGCCATTTCTGTGTTTCATCTTCAATGTGAAGGCCCAAGGGATACTGTGAACCTGAAGTCAGGCATCGGAGTCTGAAACTGGTCTCACAGGAAAGACTCAAAACATAGACAGTAAGAAGAGTCACCCCTCTTGTACTTAACTCGGCATTGTGCCTTTTGTATTTAATTAAGATGCAATTTCTGTGTTTCATCGTCAATGTGACGTACCAAGGGATACAGTAAACCGGACGTGAAGCATTGGAATTAAATCTGGTCTCACAGGGAAGGCTCAAAACATAGACAGTCAGGAGAGTCAGTCTTCTTGTACGTAAGTCGGAATTGTGCCTTTTGTATTTAATTCCGATACAATTTCTGTGCTTCATCGTCCATGTGAAGGTCCTTAGGATACAGTAAACCTGAAGTGAAGCATCCGAATCTAAAACTGGTCTCACAGGAAAGGCTCGAAACATAGACAGTAAGAAGAGTTAGTCTTCTGTACTTAGGTCGGCATTGTGCGTTTTATATTAAATTCCGAAGCAATTCTTGCGTTGCACCGCAATGTGAAGGTCCACGTGATACAGTAAACCTGAAGTGAAGCATCGGAATCTAAAACTGGTCTCACAGGAAATGCTCAAATCATAGAATGTAAAAAGAGTCGGTCTTCATGTTGTTAAGTCGGTATTGTGCCTTTTGCATTTAATTACGATGCAATTTCTGTGTTTCATCGTCAATGTGAAGGTCCAAGTAACACAGTAAACCTGAAGTGAACCATCGGAATCTAAATCTGGGCTCACAGGAAATGCTCAAATCATAGAATGTAAGAAGAGTCAGTCTTCCTGTACTTAAGTCATCATTGTGTTATTTGTATTTATTTCCGATGCATTTTCTGTGTTTCATCGGCAATGATAAGGGCCTAGGGATACCGTAAACCTGAAGTGAAGGATCTGAATCTAAAACTGGTCTCACAGGAAAGGCTCAAACATAGACGGTAAGGAGAGTCAGTCTTCTTGTTCTTAAGTCAGCATTGTGCATTTTGTAAATTCCGATGCCATTTCTGTGTTTCATCTTCAATGTGAAGGCCCAAGGGATACTGTGAACCTGAAGTCAGGCATCGGGGTCGGATACTGGTCTCACAGGAAAGACTCAAAACATAGACAGTAAGAAGAGTCACTCCTCTTGTACTTAAGTCGGCATTGTGCCCTTTGCATTTATTTCCGATGCAATTTCTGTCTTTCATCGTCAATGTGAAGGTCGAAGGGATACAGTAAACCTGAAGTGAAGCATTGGGTTCTAAAACTGGTCTCACAGGAAAGGCTCAAAACATAGACAGTAAGTAGAGTCAGTCCTCTTGTACTTAAGACGGCATTGTTTCTTTTGTATATGATTCCGATACAATTTCAGTGTTTCATCGTCAATGTGAAGGTCGAAGGGATACAGTATACTTGATGTGAAGTATCGGAATCTCAAACTGGTCTCACAGGAAGTGCTCAAAACACAGACAATAGGAAGATTCAGTCCTCTTGTACTTTTGTTGGCATTGTGCCTTTTGTATTTAATTCCGATGTAATTTCTGAATTTCATCGTCAATCTGAAGATCGAAGTGATAAGGTAAACCTGAAGTGAAGCAACGGAATCTAATACTGGTCTCACAGGAAAGGCTCAAAACATAGACAGTAAGGAGAGTCAGTTTTCTTGTACTAAAATCGGCATAGTGCCTTTTGTATTTAATTCCGATGCAAAATCTGTCTTCCATCGTCAATGTGAAGGTCCAAGGTATACAGTAAACCTGAAGTGATGCATCGGAATCTATAACTGGTCTCACAGGAAACGCTCATATCATAGAAAGTAAATATAGTCAGTCCTCTTGTGTTTAAGTTGGCTGTGTGCCTTTTGTATTTAATTCCAATGCAATTTCTGAGTTTCATCGTCAATGTGAAGGTCCAAGGGATACAGCAAACCTGAAGTGAAGCATCGGAATCTAAAATTGGTCACACAGGACAGGCTCAAAACATAGACGGAAAGAAGAGTCAGTCTTCTTGTACTTAAATCGGCATAGTGCCTATTGTATTTAATTTCGATGCAAATTCTGTGCATCATCGTCAATGTGAAACTCCAAGGGATACTATAAACCTGAAGTAAAGCATCGGAATCTAAAACTGGTGTCACAGGAAGGGCTCAAAACGTAGACAGAAAGTAGGGGCAGTCTTCTTTTACTTAAGTCGGTATTGTGAATTTTGTATTGAGTCCAGATGCAATTTCTGTTTTTCATCGTGAATGTGAAGGTCCAAGGGACACAGTAAAATTGAAGTCAGGCATCGGAATCTAAAACTGGTCTCACAAGAAAAGTTCAAAACATAGAAAGTAAGAAGAGTCAATCTTCTTGTACTTAAGCCGTCATTGTGCCTTTTCTATATAATTCCGATGCAATTTCTGTCTTTCATCGTCAATGCGAAAAAACAAGTATACAGCAAACATAAGGTGAAGCATCGGAATCAAGAAACTGGTCTCACAGGAAGGGCTCAAAACATAGACAGTAAGAAGACTCAGCCTTCTTGTGCTTAAATCGGCATTGAGCCTTTTCTGTATAATTCCGATGCAATTTCTGTGTATCATCGTCAATGTGATGGTCCAAGGCATACAGCAATCCTGAGGTGAAGCATCGGAATCAAAAAACTGGTCTCACAGGAAACGCTCAATGCATAGACAGTGAATATAGTCAGTCCTCTTGTACTTAAGTCGGCATTGTGCCTATTATGTTTAACTCCAATGCAATTTCTGTGTTTCATCATCAATGTGAGGGTCCAAGGGATGCAGTGAACCAGAAGTGAAGCATCGGAATCTAAAACTGGTCTCACAGGAAAGGCTAAAAACATAGACTGAAAGAAGAGTCAGTCTTCTTGTACTTAAGTCAGCATTGTGCCTTTTGTATTTAATTCCGATGCCATTTCTGTGTTTCATCGTCAATGTGAAGCTCGAAGGGATACAGTACACCTGAAGTGAAGCACCAGAATCTAAAGCTGGTCTCACATGAAAGGCTCAAAACATAGACAGTAAGATGAATAAGTCTTCTTGTACTTATGCCGGCATTGTGCCTTATTTATTTAATTTCGAAGTAATTTCTGTGTTTCATTGTCAATGTGAAGGTCGAAAGGATAAAGCAAACCTGAAGTGAAGCATCGGAATCTAAAACTGGTATCACAGGAGAAGCTCAAACATAGACTGTAAGTAGGGTCAGTCCCCTTGTTCTTAACTCGGCATTGTGCCTTTTGTATATAATTCCGATCCAAGTTCTGTGTTTCATCGTCAATGTGAAGGTCGATGGGATACAGTCAATCTGAAGTGAAGCATCGGTATCTAAAACTGGTCTCACCGCAAGGGCTCAGAGCATAGCCAATAATAAGAGACAGTCTTCTTAAACTTAAGACGGCATTGTGCCTTTAGTATTTAATTCCGATGCAATTTCTGTGTTTCATAGCCATGTGAAGGTCCAAGGGATACAGTAAACCTGAAGTGAAGGATCGGAATCTAAAACTAGTCTCACATGAAAGACTCAAAACGTAGACAGTAAGATGAGTAAGTCTTCTTGTACTTACGTCGGCATTCTACCCTTTGTACTTAATTCCGATATAAATTCTGTATTTCGTCGTCAATGTGAAGGTCCTAGGGGTACAGTAAACCTGAAGTGAAACATCGGAATGTAAGACAGGTCTCAATGGAAAGGAAAAAAGCATAGACAGTAGGAAGAGTCAGTCTTCTTGAACGTAAGTCGGCATTGAACCCTTTTTATTTAATTCCGATGCAATATCTGTGTTTCATCTTACATGTGAAGGTTCAAGGGATGCAGTCAACCAGAAGTGAAGCATCGGAATTTAAAACAGGTCCCACATGAAAGGGTCAAAGCATAGCCAGTAGGAAGAGTCAGTCTTCTTGTACTTAAGTGAGCATTGTGCTTTTGTATTTAATTCCGATAGAATATCTGTGTTTCATCGTCAATGTGATGGTCCAAGGGATACAGAAACCTGAAGAGATGCATCGGAATCTAAAACTGGTCTCACAGGAGAGGCTCAAGGCATAGACAGTAAGTAGAGTCAGTCCTCTTGTACTTAAGTCGGCATTGTGCCTTTTGAATATAATTCCGATGCAATCCCTGTGTTTCATCGTCAATGTGAAGGTCGTTGGGATACAGTAAACCTGAAGTGAAGGATCGGTATCTAAAACTGGTCTCACAGAAAGGGCTCGGAGCATTGACTCTAAGAAGAGTCAGTCTTCTTCTACTTAAGACGGCATTGTGCATTTTGTATTCAATTCCGATGCAATTTCTGTGTTTCATCGTCAATGTGAAGCTCCATGGGATACAGTAAACCTGAAGTGAAGCATCTTAATCTAAAACTGGTCTCACTGGAAAGGCTCAAATCATAGACAGTAGGAAGAGTCAGTCTTCTAGTACTTAAGTCGGCATTGTGCCCTTTGTATGTAATTCCGATGCAATATCTGTGTTTCATCGTCCATCTGAAGGCCAGAGGGATGCAGTAAACATGAAGTGAAGCATCGGAGTATAAAACTGGTCTCACAGGGAGCGCTCAAAACATAGCCAGTAAGAAGAGTCAGTCCTCGTGTACTTAAGTTGGCATTGTGCTTTTTGTAATTAATTCCAATGCAACTTCTGTGCTTCATCGTCAATGTGAAGGTGCTAGGGATACAGTAATCCTGAAGTGAAGCATCATAATCTAAAACTGGTCTCACAGGAAAGGATCAAAACGTAGACAGTAAGAAGGGTCAGTCTTCTTGTACTTAAGTCAACATTGTTCTTTTTGTATTTAATTCCGATGCAATTTGTGTGTTTCTTCGTCAATGTGAAGGTCCAAGGGGTAGAGTAAACCTGTAGTGAAGCATTGGAATCGAAAACAGGTCTCACAGAAAGGCTCAAAACATAGACAGTAAGAAGAGTCAGTTTACTTGTACATTAGTCGGCATTGTGCCTATTGTACTTAATTCCATGCAATTTCGGTGTTTCTTCGTCAATGTGAATTTCCAAGGGATACGGTACACCTGAAGTGAAGCATCGGAATCTAAAATGTGTCACACAGGACAGGTTCAAATCACAGACGGTAAGAAGAGTCAGTTTTCTTGTACTTAAGTCGGCATTGTGCCCTTTGTATTTGTTTCCTTGCATTTTCTGTGTTTCGTCGTCTATGTGAAGGTCCAAGGGATACAGAAAACCTGAAGTGAAGCATCGGAATCTAAAACTAGGCTCACATGAAAGGCTCAAAACTTACACAGTATGAAGAGTCAGTCATCATGTACTTACGTTGGCATTTGGCTATTGTATTTAATTCCGATGCAATTTCTGTGTTTCTTCGTGAATGTGAAGGTCGAAGGATTACAGTAAACCTGAAGTGAAGCATCGGAATCTAAAACTGGTCTCAAAAGAAGGGCCCAAAACATAGGCAATAAGAAGAGTCAGTCTTCTTGTACTTAAGTCGGCATTGTGCCTTTTGTATTTAAATAAGATGCAATTTCTGTGTGTCATCGTCAATGTGAAGGTCGAAGGGATACAGTAAACCTGAAGTGATGCAACGGTATCTAAAACTAGTCGCACAGGAAAGGCTCCAAAATAGACAGTAAATAGAGTCAGTCCACTTGTACTTAAGTCGGCATTGTACGTTTTGTATTTGATTCCAATGCAATTTCTGCGTTTCTTCGTCATTGTGCAGGTCCTAGGGATACAGCAAACCTTAAGTGAAGCATTGGGATGTAAAACTGTTCTTCTCAGCCCGCATCTCGTGGTCGTGCAGTAGCATACTCGCTTCCCACGCCCGGGTTCCCGGGTTCGATTCCCGGCGGGGTCAGGGATTTTCTCTGCCTCGTGATGACTGGGTGTTGTGTGCTGTCCTTAGGTTAGTTAGGTTTAAGTAATTCTACGTTCTAGGGGACTGATGACCATAGATGTTAAGTCCCATAGTGCTCAGAGCCATTTGAACCATTTTAAAACTGTTCTCACATGAAAGGCTCAAAACATAGACACTAAGAAGAGTCAGTCATCTTGTGCATAAGTCAGCATTGTGCCTATTGTACTTAATTCCACGCAATTTCGGTGTTTCTTCGTCAATGTGAAGGTCTAAGGGGTAATGTAATCCTGAAGTGAAGCATCGGAATCTAAAACCGGTCACACACGGCATTCTCAAAACATAGAAGGTAAGAAGAGTCAGTCTTCTAGTACTTAAGTCGGCATTGTGCCCTTTGTATGTAATTTCGATACAATATCTGTGTTTCATCGTCCACCTGAAGGCCCAAGGGATGCAGTAAACCTGAAGTGAAGCATCGGAATCAAAAACTGGTCTCACAGGAAAGGATCAAACCATAGACTGTAATAAGAGTCAGTCTTCTTGTACTTAAGTCGGCATAGTGCCTTTTGTTTTTCATTCCGTTGCAATTTCTGTGTTTCATCGTCAATGCGATGGTCCAAGTGATACAGTAAACATGAAGTGAAGCATCGGAATCTAAAACTGGTCTCACAGGAAGGGCTCCACCCTTAGCCAATAAGAAGAGTCACTCTTCTTGTACTTATTTTGTATTGTGCCTTTTCTATTTAATTCTGATTCTATTTCTGTGTTTCATCGTCAATGTGAAAGCCCAAGTGATACCGTAAACCTCAAGGGAAGCATCGGAATCTAAAACTGGTCTTACAGGAAGGGCTTAAAGGATAGCCAATAAGCAGAGACAGTCTTCTTGTACTTGAGTCGGCATTGTGCCTTATGTATTTAAATACGATGCAATTTCTGTGTCTCATCGTCAAAGTCAAGGTCGAAGGGATACAGTAAACCTGAAGTGATGCAACGGTATCTAAAACTAGTCGCACAGGAAAGGCTCCAAAATAGACAGTAAATAGAGTCAGTCCACTTGTGCTTAAGTCGGCATTGTACGTTTTGTATTTAATTTCAATGCAATTTTTGCGTTTCTTCGTCATTGTGCAGGTCATAGGGATACAGCAAACCTGAAGTGAAGCATTGGGATGTAAAACTGGTCTCACATGAAAGGCTCAAAACATAGACAGTAAGAAGAGTCAGTCATCTTGTGCATAAAACGGCATTGTGCCTATTGTACTTAATTCCACGCAATTTCCGTGTCTCTTCGTCAATGTGAGGGTCTAAGGGGTAATGTAAACCTGAAGTGAAGCATCAGAATCTAAAATAGTTCACACACGGCATTCTCAAAACATAGAAGGTAAGAAGAGTCAGTCTTCTAGTACTTAAGTCGGCATTGTGCCCTTTGCATGTAATTCTGATACAATATCTGTGTTTCATCGTCCACCTGAAGGCCCAAGGGATGCAGTAAACCTGAAGTGAAGCATCGGAATCTAAAACTGGTCTCACAGGAAAGGATCAAAGCATAGACTGTAAGAAGAGTCAGTCTTCTTGTACTTAAGTCGGCATAGTGCCTTTTGTTTTTCATTCCGATGCACTTTCTGTGTTTCATCGTCAATGCGCAGTTCCAAGTGATACAGTAAACCTGAAGTGAAGCATCGGAATCTAAAACTGGTCTCATAGGAAGGGCTCCATCCTTAGCCAGTAAGAAGAGTCACTCTTCTTGTACTTATTTTGTATTGTGCCTTTTCTATTTAATTCTGATTCTATTTCTGTGTTTCATCGTCAATGTGAAAGCCCAAGCGATACCGTAAACCTCAAGGGAAGCATCGGAATCTAAAACTGGTCTCACAGGAAGGGGTTAAAGGATAGCCAATAAGCAGAGTCAGTCTTTTGTACTTGAGTCGGCATTGTGCCTTTTGTATTTAATTCCGATGCAATTTCTGTGTGTCATTGTTATTGTAAAGCTCCAAGGTATACAGTAAACCTGAAGTGAAGCATCGGAATCTAAAACTGGTCTCACATGAATGGCTCAAGGCATAGACAGTAAGAAGAGGCAGTCTTCTTGTAATTAATTCGGCATTGTGCCTTTTGTATTTAACTCCGATGCAATTTCTGTGTTTCATCGTCAATGTGAAAGTCCAAGGGAAACAGTAAACCTGAAGTGAAGCCTCAGAATATAAAACTGGTCTCACAGGAAAGGCTCAAAACATAGTAGGATGAGTCAGTCTTCTTGTACTTAAGTCGGCATTGTGCCTTTTGTATTTAATTCCGATGCAATACCTGTGTTTCCTCGTCAATGTGAAGGACCAAGGGATACAGCAAACCTGAAGTGAAGCATTGGATTTGAAACCTGGTCTCACATGAAAGACTCAAACATAGTCAGTAAGAAGAGTCAGTCTTCTTGTACATAAGTCGGCATTGTGCCTATAGTACTTAATCCCATGCAATTTCGGTGTTTCTTCGTCAACGTAAAGGTCCAAGGGATACAGTAAACGTGAAGTGAAGCATCGGAATCCAAAACTGGTCTCACAGTAAAGGCTGAAAACATAGACAATTAGAAGAGTCAGTCTTCTTGTACTTAAATCGACATTGTGATTATTGTATTTAATTCCAATGCTATTTCTGTGTTTCATCGTCAGTGTGAAGGTCCTAGGGATACAGTAAACGTGAAGTGAAGCATTGGAATCTAAAACTGGTCTCACATGAAGGGCTCAATCCGTAGACAGTAAGAAGAGTCACTCTTCTTGTACGTAGGTCGGTATTGTGCCATTTGTATTTAAGTCCGAAGCTATTTCTGTGTTTCATCGTCAATGTGAAGCACAAGGGATACAGTAAACCTGAAGTGAAGCATCGGTATCAAAAACTGGTCTCACAGGAAGGGCTGAGAGCATTGACAATAAGAAGAGTCAGTCTTCTAATACTTAAGACGGAATTGTGCATTTTGTATTTAATTCCTATGCAATTTCTGTGTTTCATCGTCAATGTGAAGGTCCAAGGGATACAGTACACCTGAAGTGATGCATCGGTATCTAAAACTGGTCTCACTGGAAAGGCACAAATCATAGACAGTAGGAAGAGTCAGTCATCTAGGACTTAAGTCGGCATTGTGCCCTATATATGTAATTCCGGTACAATATCTGTGTTTCTTCGCCCACCTGAAGGCCCAAGTGATGCAGTAAACCTGAAGTGAAGCATGGGAATCTAAAACTGGTCTCACAGAAAGGGCTCAAAGCATAGCCAATAAGAAGAGTCAGTCTTCTTGTACTTCAGTCGGCATTGTGCCATTTGTATTTAAGTCCGAAGCTATGTCTGTGTTTCATCGTCAATGTGAAGCTCCACGGGATACAGTAAACCTGAAGTGAAACATCGGATTCAAAAACTTGTCTCACAGGAAGGGCTGAGAGCATTGACAATAAGAAGAGTCAGTCTTCTAATACTTAAGATGGAATTGTGCATTTTGTATTTAATTCCTATGCAATTTCTGTGTTTCATCGTCAATGTGTAGTTCCAAGGGATACAGTAAACCTGAAGTGATGCATCGGTATCTAAAACTGGTCTCACTGGAAAGGCACAAATCATAGACAGTAGGAAGAGTCAGTCATCTAGAACTTAAGTCGGCATTGTGCCCTTTATATGTAATTCCGATACAATATCTGTGTTTCTTCGCCCACCTGAAGGCCTAAGGGATGCAGTAAACCTGAAGTGAAGCATGGGAATCTAAAACTGGTCTCACAGGAAGGGCTCCAACCTTAGCCAGTAGGAAGAGTCACTCTTCTTGTACTTATTTTGTATTGTGCCTTTTCTATTTAATTCTGATTCTATTTCTGTGTTTCATCGTCAATGTGAAAGAACAAGCGATACCGTAAACCTCAAGGGAAGCATCGGAATCTAAAACTGGTCTCACGGGAAGGGCTTAAAGGATAGCCAATAAGCAGAGTCAGTCTTCTTGTACTTGAGTCGGCTTTGTGCCTTTTGCATTTAATTCCGATGCAATTTCTGTGTGTCATTGTCAATGTAAAGCTCCAAGGTATACAGTAAACCTGAAGTGAAGCATCGGAATCTAAAACTGGTCTCACATGAATGGCTCAAGGCATAGACAGTAAGAAGAGGCAGTCTTCTTGTAATTAAGTCGGCATTGTGCCCTTTGTATTTAACTCCGATGCAGTATCTGCGTTTCCTCGTCAATGTGAAGGACCAAGGGATACAGTAAACCTGAAGTGAACATTGGATTTGAAACTTGGTCTCACATGAAAGGCTGAAACATATTCAGTAAGAGGAGTCAGTCTTCTTGTACATAAGTCAGCATTCTGCCTATTGTGCTTAATTCCATGCAATTTCGGTGTTTCTTCGTCAACGTAAAGGTCCAAGGGATACAGTAAACGTGAAGTGAAGCATCGGAATCTAAAACTGGTCTCACACTAAAGGCTGAAAACATAGACAGTTAGAACAGTCAGCCTTCTTGTACTTAAATCGACATTGTGATTATTGTATTTAATTCCAATGGCATTTCTGTGTTTCATCGTCAGTGTGAAGGTCCTAGGGATACAGTAAATGTGAAGTGAAGCATCGGAATCTAAAACTGGTCTCACATGAAGGGCTCAACCCGAAGACAGTAAGAAGAGTCACTCTTCTTGTACTTAGGTCGGTACTGTGCCATTTGTATTTAAGTCCGAAGCAATTTCTGTGTTTCATCGTCAATGTGAAGCACAAGGGATACAGCAAACCTGAAGTGAAGCATCGGAATGTAAAACTGGTATCACAGGAAAGGCTCAAAGCATAGACAGTAAGATGAGTCACTCTTCTTGTACTTAAGTCGGCATTTTGCTTTTGTATTTAATTCCGATGCAATTTCTGTGTTTCATCGTCAATGTGAAGGTCAACGGGATACAGTAAACCTGAGGTGAAGCATCGGAATCTAAAACTGGTCTCACAAGCAGGACTCAAAACATAGAGAGTAAGAAGAGACAGTCTTCTTGTTCTTATGTCGAGATTGTGGCCTTTGTATTTAATTCCGATGCAATTTCTGTGTATCATCTTTAATGTGAAGGTCCAACGGATACAGTAAATCAGAGGTGGAGCATCGGAATTTGAACGGGTCTCACAGGCAGGGCTCAAAACATAGATAGGAAGAAGAGACAGCCTTCATGTACTTAAGTCGGCATTGTGCCTTTTGTATCTAATTCCGACGCAATTTCTGTGTTTCATCGTCAATGTGAAGCTCCAAGGGATACAGTAAACCTCAAATGAAGCATTGGAATCTTAAACTGGTCTCACATGAAAGTTTGGCTCTGAGCACTATGGGACTTAACATGTATGGTCATCAGTCCCCTAGAACTTAGAACTACTTAAACCTAACTAACCTAAGGACAGCACACAACACCCAGCCATCACGAGGCAGTGAAAATCCCTGACCCCGCCGGGAATCGAACCCGGGAACCCGGGCGTGGGAACATGAAAGTTTAAATCGTCGTCAGTAAGAAGAGTCACTCTTCTCGTACTTAAGTCGCCATTGTGCCTTTTGTATTTATTTCCGATGCAGTTTCTGTGTTTAGTCGTTTAATTGAAGGTCCAGCACTTACAGTAAACCGGAATTGAAGCACCGAAAACAAAAACTGATCTCACAGGAAGGGCTCAAAACATAGACAGTAAGAGGAGTCAGTCTTGTTCTACTTAAGACGTCATTGTGCCTTTTGTATTCGATTCTGATGCTATTTCTGTGTTTCATTGTCCATGTTAAGGTCGAAGGGATACAGTAAACCTGAAGTGAAGCATCGGAATGTAAAACTGGTCTCACAAGAAAGGCTCAAATCATAGACAGTAAGAAGAGTCAGTCATCTTGTACCCAAGTCGGCATTGTGCCTTTTGTATTTAATTCCGATGCAATTTCTGTGTTTCATCGTCAATGCGAAAGTCCAAGGGATACAGTAAGTCTGAAGTGAAGCATCGGAATCCAAAACTGGACTCAGTGCATGGGCTCAAACCATAGACAGTGAGAAGAGTCACTCTTCTTATACTTGAGTCGATATTGTGCCTTTTGTATTTAAGTCCGATGCAATTTCTGTGTTTCATCGTCAATGTGAATGTATAGGGATAGCGTAAACCTAAAGTGTAGCATCGGAATTTAAAACTGGTCTCACAGGAGAGGCTCAAACATAGACAGTAAGTAGACTCAGCCCTCATGTAGTTAAGCCGGCATTGTGCCTTTTGTATTTACTTCCGATGCAATTTCTGTGTTTCATCGTCAGTATGACGGTAAAAGGGGGACAGTAAATCTGAAGTGAAACATCGGAAATGAAAACTGGTATCACAAGCAGGGCTCAAAAGATAGCCAGTATGGAGAGCCAGTCTTCTTGTTCTTATGTCGGCATTCTGGATTGTGTATTTAATTCCGGTGCAATTTCTGTGTTTCATCGTTAATGTGAAGGTCCAACAGATACAATAGACCTGAAGTGAAGCATCGGAATTAAAACTGGTTTCACAGGAAGGGCTCAAATCGTAGACAGTAAGAAGAGTCAGTCTTCTTGTACTTAAGTCGGTATTGTGGCAATTGTATTTAATTCCGATGCAATTTCTGTGTTTCTTCGTCAATGTGACGGTCCAAGGGATACAGTAAACCTGAAGTGAAGCATCGGAATTAAAACTGGTTTCACAGGAAGGGCTCAAATCGCAAACAGTAAGAAGAGTCAGACTTCTTGTACTTAAGTCGGTATTGTGGCAATTGTATTTAATTCCGAAGCAATTTCTGTATTTCATCGTCAAAGGGAAGGTCCAAGGGATACAGAAATCCTGAAGTGAAGCATCGGAATCTAGAACTGGTCTCACAGGAAAGGCTCAAACATAGATAGTAAGAAGAGTCAGTCATCTTGTACTTAAGTCGGCATTGTGCCTTTTGTTTTTAATTCCGATACAATTTCTGTGTATCATCGTCAATGCGAAGGTCCAAGGGATACGGTAAACCTGAAGTGAAGCATCGGAATCTAAATCTGGTCTCACAGGAAGGGCTCAAGCCATAGACAGTAAGAGGAGTCACTCTTCATGTACTTTAGTCGGTATTGTGCCTTTTGTATGTAATTCCGATGAAATTTCTGTGTTTCATCGTCAATGTGAAGGCCCAAGGGATGCAGTAAACCTGAAGTGATGCATTGGAAAAAAACTGGTGTCCAAGATAAGCTCAATCCATAGACAGTAAGAAGAGTCACCCTTCTTATACTTGAGTCGGTATTGTGCCCTTTGTATTTAATTCCTATGCAATTTCTGTGTTTCGTCGTCAATGTGAAGGCCCAAGGGATACAGTAAACCTGAAGTGAAGCATCGGAATCTAAAACTGGTCTCAGAGGAAGGGCTCAAATCATAGACAATAAGTGGACTCAGTCTTCGTGTACTTCAGTCGGCATTGTGCCTTTTGTATTTAATTGCTATGCAATTTCTGTCTTTCATCGTCAATTTGAAGGTCCAAGAGTAAAAAAAAACCTGAAGTGAAGCATCGGAATGTAAAACTGGTCTAACAGGTAAGGCTCAAAGCATAGCCAGTAGGAAGAGTCAGTCTTCTTGTACTCATGTCGGCAGGTGTCCTTTGTATATAATTCCGATGCAATTTCTGTGTTTCATCGTCCATATGAAGGTCCAAGTTATACAGTAAACCTGAAGTGAAGCATCGAAATCTAATACTGGTCTCTCAGGAAAGGCTCAAAATATAGACAGTAAGATAAGTCAGTCTTCTCGTACTTAAGTCGGCATTGTGCCTTTTGTATATACTTGCGATGCAATGTCTGTGTTTCATCGTCAATGTGAAGGTCATAGGGGTGCACTAGACCTGAAGTGAAGCATCGGAAAGTAAAACTGGCTTCACAAGCAGGGCTCAAAACATAGACAGTAAGAAGAGCCTGTCTTCTTGTACTTATGTCGGCATTGTGGCTTTTGTATTTAATTCCGATGCAATTTCTGTGTTTTAACGTTAATGTGAAGGCCCAACGGATACAGTAAACCTGAAGTGATGCATCGGAATCTAAAACTCGTCTCACAGGTAAGGCTCAAAGCATAGCCAGTAGGAAAAGTCAGTCATCTTGTACTTACGTCGGCAGGTGTCCTTTGTATATAATTCCGATGCAATTTCTGTGTTTCATCGTCCATATGAAGGTACAAGGGATACAGTAAACCTGAGGTGAAGCATCGAAATCTAAAACTGGTCTCTCAGGAAAGGCTCAAAGCATAGACTGTAAGATGAGTCAGTCTTATCGTACTTAAGTCGGAATTGTGCCTTTCGTATTTACTTCCGATGCAATTTCTGTGTTTCATCGTCAATGTGTAGGTCAAAGGGGTGCACTAAACCTGAAGTGAAGCATCGGAAAGTAAAACTGGCTTCACAAGGAGGGCTCAAAACATAGACAGTAAGAAGAGCCACTCTTCTTGTACTTAAGTCGGCATTGTGAATTTAGTATTTAATTACGATGCCTTTTCTGTGTTTCATCGTTAAATTAAGGTCCAACATATACAGTGCACCTGAAGTGAAGCTTCGGATTCTAAAACTTATCTCACAGGAAGGGCTCAAAGCACAGACAGTAAGAAGAGTCAGTCTTCTTGTACTTAAATCGGAATTGTGCCTTTTGTATTTAATTCCGATGCAATTTCTTTGTTTCATCGGCAATGAGAAGATCCAAGGGATACAGAAAATCTGAAATGAAGCATCGGAAATTAAAACTGGTCTCACAGCATGGGCTCAAACCATAGACAGTAAGAAGAGTCACTCTTCTTATACTTGAGTCGGTATTGTGCATTTGTGTTTCATTCCGATGCAATTTCTGTGTTTCATCGTCAAAGTGAATCTCCAAGGGATACAGTAAACCTCAAATGAAGCATCGGAATCTAAAACTGATCTCACATGAAAGTTCAAAACATAGACAGTAAGAAGAGTCACCCTTCTTGTACTTAAGTCGGCATTGTGCCCTTTGTATTTATTTCCGAAGCATTTCCTGGGTTTCGTCGTTAAATTGAAGGTCCAACACATACAGTAAACCTGAAGTGAAACAACGGAATGTAAAACTGGTCTCACAGTAAGGGCTCAAAACATAGACAATAAGAAGAGTCAGTCTTCTTGTACGTAAGTCGGCAATGTGCCTTTTGTATTTAATTCCTATGCAATTTCTGTGTTTCATCGTCAATTTGAGGGCCCAAGAGAAAAAGTAAACCCGAAGTGTAGCATCGGATTCTAAAACTGGTCTCACAGGATAAGCTCAATCCATAGACAGTAAGAAGAGTCAGTCTTCTTGTACTTACGTCGGCAATGTGGATATTGTATTTAATTCCGATGCAATTTCTGTGTTTTATCGCCAACGTGAAGGTCCAAGGGATACAGTACACCTGAAGTAAAGCAACGGAATTGTAAAACTGGTCTCACCGGAATGGCTGAAATCACAGACAGTAAGAAAAGTCACTTTTCTTGTACGTAACCCGGTATTGCGCCTTTTGTAATCAATTACGTTGCAATCTCTTTGTTTCATCGACAATAGGAGGGTCAAGGCATACAGTAAACACGAAGTGAAGCATCGGAATCTAAGACGGGTCTCACAGAAAGGGCTCAAAGCATGGACAGTAGGAAGAGACACTCTCCTTGTACTTAAGTCGGCATGTACCCTTTGTATTTAATTCCGATGCAATTTTTGTATTTCATCGTCAATGCGAAGGTTCAAGGAAAACAGTAAACCTGAAGTGAAGCATCGGAATCTAAAACGGGTCTCACAGGAAGGGCTCAAATCATAGACAGTAAGAATAGTCACTCTTCTTGTACGTAAGTCAGTATTATACCTCTTTAATTTAATTCCGATGCAATTTCTGTGTTTCTTCGTCAGTGTGAAGGCCCAAGGGATACAGTAAACCTAAAGTGAAGCATCGGAAAAAAAACTGGACTCACAGGAAGGGCTCAAAGCATATAAAATAAGAAGAGTCAGTCTTCTTGTACTTATGTCGGCATTGTGCCTTTTGTATTTAATTCCGATGCAATTTCTGTGTCTCATCCTTAATGGGAAGGTCCAAGGGATAGAGTAAACTTGAAGTGATGCATCGGAATTTAAAAGTGGTCTCACATGAAACGCTCAAAGCATAGACAAAACATAGCTCCAGTCCCCTTGTACTTCAGTCGTTACTGTGCCTTTTGTATATAACTCCGATGTAATTTCTGAGTTTCGTCGTCAACGTGAAGTTCCAAGGCATACAGTAACCCTGAAGTGAAGCACCGGAATCTAAAACTAGTCTCACAGGAAGGGCTCAAGGCATAGACAATAATAAGAGTCAGTCTTCTTGTACTTAAGTCAGAATTGTGCTGTTTGTATTTAATTCCGATGTAATTACAGTGTTTTATCGTAAATGTGAAGTTCCAAGGGATACAGTAATCCTTAAGTGAAGCATCGGAGTCTAAAACCGGTCTCACAGGAAGGGCTCAAACCATAGACAGTAAGAAGAGTCAGTCTTTTTGTACTGAGGTCGGCATTGTGTCTTTTGTATTTAATTCCGATGCAATATCTGTATTTCATCGTCAACGCGAAGGTCCAAGCGATGCAGTAAACCTGAAGTGAAGCATCGGAATCTAAAACTGGTCTCACAGGAAAGGCCCAAACATAGATAGTAAGAAGAGTCACTCTTCATGTACTTAAGTCGGTTTTGTGCCTTTTGTATTTAATTCCGATTCAATTTCTGTGTTTCATCGTCAATGCGAAGGTCAAAGAGATACAGTAAACCTGAAGTGAAGCATCGGAAGATAAAACTGGTCTCACAGGCAGGGCTCAAAACATAGAGTGTAAGAAAAGTCTGTCTCCCTGTACTTAAGTCGGCATTGTGCCTTTTGTATTTAATTCCAATGCAATATCTGTATTTCATCGTCAATGGGAAGGCTTAAGCGATACAGTAAACCTAAAGTGAAGCATCGGAATCTAAAACTGGTCTCACAGGCAGGGCTCAGAACATAGACAGTAAGAAGAGTCACTCTCCTTGTACTTAAGTCGGCATTGTGCTTTCTGTATTTAATTCCGATGTAATTTCTGTGTTTCATCGTCTATGTGAAGGTCCAAGGGATACAGTAAACCTGAAGTGAAGCATCGGAATCTAAAAGTGGTCTCACATGAAAGGCTCAAATCATAGACAGAAGATAGAGTCACTCCTCTTGTACTTAAGTCGGCATTGTGCCTTTTGTATGTAATTCCGTTGCAATTTCTCTGTTTCATCGTCAATGTGAAGGTCCAAGAGATACAGTAAAACTGAAGTGAAGCAACGGAATCTAAAACTGGTCTCACAGGAAAGGATCAAAGCATAGAAACTAAGAAGAGTCAGTCTTCTAGTACTTAAGTTGGCATTGTGCTTTTTGTATTTCATTCCGATGAAATTTCTGTGTTTCATCGTCAATGTGAAGGTCCAAAGGATACAGTAAACCTGAAGTGAAGCATCGGAACCTAAAGCTGGTCTCACATGAAAAGCTCAAATCATAGACAGTAAGAAATGTCAGTCTTCTTGTACTTAAGTCGGAATGTACCCTTTGTACTTAATTCCGATGCAATTTCTGTATTTCATCGTCAATGCGAAGGTCCAAGGGATACAGTAAACCTGAAGTGAAACATCGGAATCTAAAACTGGTGTCATAGGAAGGGCTCAAACCATAGACAGTAAGAAAGATCACTATTCTAGTACTTATGCAGGTATTGTACTTTTTGTATTTAATTCCGATGCAATTTCTGTGTTTCATCGTCAATGCGAACGTCCTAGGGATACAGTAATCCAGTAGTGAAGCATCGGAATCTACAACTGCTTCCAAAGGAAGGGCTCAAAACATAGACAGTGGCAAGAGTCAGTGTTCTTGTACCTAAGTCGGCATTGTGGCTTTTGTATTTAACTGCGATTCGATATCTATATTTCATCGACAATGCGAAAGTCCAAGGGATACAGTGAACCTGAAGTGAAGCATCGGAATCTAAAACTGTCAAATCATAGACAGTAAGAAGAGTCACTCTTCTTGTACATAAGTCGGTATTGTGCCTCTTGTATTTAATTCCGATGCAATTTCTGTGATTCACCATCAATGTGAAGGCCCAAGGTATACAGTAAACTTAATGTGAAGCATCGGAAAAAAAACTGGACTCACAGGAAGGGCTCAAAGCATAGACAGTAAGAAGAGTCAATCTTCTTGTACTTAAGTCGGCATGCGCCGTTTGTATTTAATTCCGAACCAATTACTGTGTTTCATCGTCCATGTAAAGGTCCAAGGGATACACTAAACCTGAAGTGAAGCATCGGAATCTAACAGTGGTCTCATGCGAAGGGCTCAAACCTTAGACAGTAAGAGGAGTCACTCTTCTTGAACTTAACCCGGTATTGTGCATTTTGTATATAATTCCGTTGCAATCTCTGTGTTTCTTCGTCAATGGGAAGATCCAAGGCATTCAGTAAATATGAATCTAATCGGAATCTAAAACAGGTCTCACAGGAAAGGCTCAAAGCATAGACAGTGGGAGGAGACACTCTTCTTGTACTTAAATCGGCATTGTGCCTTTTGTATTTAATTCCGATACAATTTCTGTGTTTCATCGTTAATGTGAGGGTCCATGGGCTACAGCAAGCCTGAAGTGAAGCATCGGAATCTAAAACTGGTCTCATAGAAAGGGCTCAAACCATAGACAGTAAGAAGAGTCACTCTTCTTGTACTTAACCCGGTATTGTGCCTTTTATATTTAATTTCGTTGAAATCTCTGTGTTTCATCGTCAAAAGTGAAGGTCCAAGGGATACAGTAAACCTGAAGTGAGGCATCGGAATCTAAACCTGGCCTCACAGGAAAGGTTTAAATCATATATAGTAAGAAAAGTCAGTCTTCTTGTACTTAAGTCAGCATTGTGCCTTTTGCATTAAATTCCGATGCAATTTCTGTGTTTTATCGTCAATAGGAAGGGCCAAGGCATACAGTAAACATGAAGTGAAGCATCGTAATCGAAAACAGGTCTAACAGGAAAGGCAAAAATCATAGACGTTAGTAAGAGTCAGTCTTCTCGTACTTAAGTCGGCAAGTGCCCTTTGTATTTAATTCCAATGCAATTTCTGTGTTTCATCGTCAATGTGAAGGTCCATGGGATACAGTAAGCCTGAAGTGAAGCATCGGAATCTAAAACTGGTCACACAGGAAATGCTCAAAACATAGACAGTAAAAATAGTCAGTCTTCTTGTACTTAAGTCGGCATTGTGGCATTTGTATTTCATTCCGATGCAATTTCTGCATTTCATCGTCAATGTGAAGCTCCAAGGGATACAGTAAAACTGAAGTGATGCATCAGAATCTAAAACTGGTCTCACAGGAAGGGCTCAAACAATAGACAGTAAGAAGAGTCACTCTTCTTGTACTTAACCTGGTTTTGTGTCTTTTGTATTTAATTCCGATGCAATTTCTGTGTTTCATCGTTAATGTGAAGGTCCATGGGATACAGTAAACCTGAAGTGAAGCATCGGAATCTAAAACTGGTCACACAGGAAATGCTCAAAACATAGACAGTAAAAATAGTCAGTCTTCTTTTACTTAAGTCGGCATTGTGCATTTTGTATTTAATTCCGATGCAATTTCTGTATTTCATCGGCATAGCGAATGTCCAACGGATACAGTAAACCAGAAGTAAAGCATTGGAATCTAAAACTGGTCTCACAGGAAAGGCTCAAATCATAGACAGTAGGCGGAGTCAGTCTACTTGTACTTCAGTCGGCATTGTGCATTTTGTACTTAATTCCGATACTATTTCTGTGTTTCATAGTCAATGTGAAGGTCCAGTGGATGCAATAAACCTGAAGTGAAGCATCGGAATCTCCAAACTGGTCTCACAGGAAGGACCCAAAAGATAGACCAAAAGAAGAGTCATTCTTCATGTACTTAATTCGCATTGTGCCTTTTGTATGTAATTACGATGTAGTTTCTGTGTTTCATCGTCAATGTGAATGTTCAAGTGATACAGTAAACCTAAAGTGAAGCATCGATATCTAAAACTGGTCTCATAGGAAAGGCTCAAAACATAGGCAGTATCAAGAGTCAGTCTTCTTGTACTTAAGTCGGCATTGTGCCTTTTGTATTTAATTCCGAAGCAAATTCTGAGTTTCATCGTCAATGTGAAGGTCCAGGGGATACAGTAAACCTGAAGTGAGGTATCGGAATATAAAACTGGTCTCACTGGAAAGCCTTAATGCATTCTCAGTAAGAAGAGTCAGCCTTCTTGTACATAAGTCAGCATTGTGCCATTTGTATTTAATTTCGATGCAATTTCTGTGTACCATTGTCAATGTGAAGGTCCAAGGGGTACAGTTAACCTGAAGTGAAGCATCGGATTCTAAAACTGGTCTCACAGGAGAGGCTCAAAACGTAGATAGTAAGAAGAGTCTGTCTTCATGTACATAATTCGGCAATGTGCCTTTTGTATTTAATTCCGACCAAATTTCTGTGTTTCATCGTCAACGTGAAGGTCCGAGGGATACAGTAAACCTGAAGTGAAGCATTGGAATCTACAACTGACCTCACAGGAATGGCTGAAATCTTAGCCAGTAAGAAGTGTCAGTCTTCTTGTACTTAAGTCGGCATTGTGAATTTTGTATTAAATTCTGATGTAATTTCTGTGTTTTATTGTCAATGTAAAGGTCCAAGTGATACAGTAAACCTGAAGTGAAGCAACGGAATCTAAAACGGGTCTCACAGGAAAGGCTCAAAGCATAGTCAGTAGGAAGAGTCTGTCTTCGTGTACTTAAGTCTGCATTGTGCCTTTTGGGTTAAATTTCGATGCATATTCTGTGTTCCATCGTCAATGTGAAGGTCCAAGGAATAAAGTAAACATGAAATGAAGCATCTAAATCTAAAACTGGTCTCACAGGAAAGGCTAAAGCATATACAGTATGAAGAGCCACTCTTCTTGTACGTAGGTCGGCATTGTGCCTTTTGAATTTAATTTCGACGCAATTTTTGTGTTTCATCTTCGATATGAAGGTCCAAGGTATACAGTAAAAATGAAGTGAGGCATTTGAATGTAAAACTGGTCTCACATAAATGGCTGAAATAATAGACAGTATGAGGAGTCATTCTTCTTGTACTTACGTCAGCATTGTGCCTTTTGTATTTAATTCCAATGCAGTATATGTGTTTGATCATCAATGTGAGGGTACCAAGAGTCTGTCTTCTTGTACATAATTCGGCAATGTGCCTTTTGTATTTAATTCCGATGCGATTTGTGTGTTTCAACGTCAATGTGAAGGTCCAAGGGATACCGTAAACCTGAAGTGAAGCATCGGAATCTGAAACTGGTCTCACAGGAATGGCTCAAAACATACACAGTAGGAAGAGTCAGTCTTCTTGTACTTAAGTCGGCATTGTGCCTTTTATATTTATATCCGATGCAATTTCTGTGTTTCATCGTCAATGTGATGGTCCAGGGGATACTGTGAACCTGAAGTGGAGCATTGAAAGCTAATACTGGTCTCAAAGGAAAGACTCAGATCATAGCCAGTACGAATAGTTAGTCTTATTGTACTTTAGTCGGCATTGTTCCTTTTGTATTTATATCCGAAGCAATTTCTGTGTTTCATCGTCAAGGTGAAATTCCATGGGATACGGTAACCCTGAAGTGAAGAATCGGAAAATAAAACTGGTTTCACAGGACTGGTCCAAAACATAGACAGTGAGAAGAGTCAGTCTTCTTGTACTTAAGTCGGCATTGTGCTTTTTGGATTTAATTCCGAAGCAATTTCTGTGTTTCATCGTCAAGGTGAAGGTCCTAGGTATACAGTAACCCTGAAGTGAAGCATCGGAATCTAAAACTGGTCTCACAGGAAACCCTTAAAACAGAGACAGTAAGAAGAGTCAGTCTTCATGTACTTAAGTAGGCATTATGCCTTTTGTATTTAATTCCGATGCATTTTCTGTGTTTCACCGACTATGTGAAGCTCCAAGGGATACAGTAAACCTGAAGTGAAGCATCGGAATCTAAAACTGGTCTCACAGGAAAGGCGCAAAACATAGGCAGTAAGCAGAGTCAGTCTTCTTGTACTTAAGTCGGCATTGTGATATTTGTATTTAATTTCGATGCAGTTTCTGTGTTTCATCGTCAATTTGAAGGTCCAAGGGATACAGTAAATCTGAAGTGAAGCATCGGATTCTAAAACTAGTCTCACCGGAAAGGCACAAAACATAGACAGTAAGAAGAGTCATTCTACTTGTACTTAAGCTGGCATTGTGCCTTTTGTATTTAATTCCGATGCCATTTCTGCGTTTCATCATCAATGTGAAGGTCCAAGGGACACAGTAAACCTGAAGAGAAGCATTAGAATCTATAACTGGTTTCACAGGAAAGGCACAAAACATAGACAGTAAGAAGAGTCAGTCTTTGTGTACTTAAGTCGGCATTGTGCATTTTGTATTTAATTCCGATGCAATTTCTTAGGTTCATCGTCAATGTGAAGGTCCAAGTGATACAGTAAACCTGAAGTGAAGAATCGGAATCTAAAACTGGTCTCACAGGAAATGCTCAGAACATAGACAGTAAGAAGAGTCAGTTTTCTTGTACTTAAGTTATCATTCGGCCTTTTGTATTTGATTCCAACGCAATTCCTTTTATAGTCAAGGTGAAGGACCAAGGGATATAGTAAACTTGAGGTGAAGCATGGGAAAATAAAACTGGTTTCACAAAAAAGGCCCAAAGTATAGGCAGTAAGAAGTGTCAGTCTTCTTGTACTTAAGACGGCATTGTGCGTTATGTATTTAATTCTGAAGCATTTTCTATGTTTCATCGTCAAGGTGAACGTCCAACGGATTCAGTAACCCTGAAGTGAAGCATCGGTAATTAAAAACTGGTCTCACAGGAAAGGCACAAATTATAGACAGTAAGAAGAGTCAGTCTCCTTGTACAGAAGTCGGCATTGTGCCATTTGTATTTATTTCCCACGCAAATTAAGTGTTTCATCGTCAATGTGAAGGTCCAAGGGATACAGTAAACATGAAGTGAAGCATCGGAATCTAAAACTTGCCTCACAGGATGGGCTCAAAACATAGACTATATGAAGGGTCTGTCATTTTGTACTTATATCGGCATTGTGCATTTCGTATGTAATTGCGATGAAATATCTGTATTTCATCGCCAATGTGATGGTCCAAGGGATACATTGAACCTGAAGTGGAGCATCGGAAGCTAAAACTGCTCTCTCATGAAAGGCTCAGAACATAGTCGGTAAGAAAAGTTAGTCTTATGGCACTTTAGTCGGCATTGTGCCATTTGTATTTAATTCCGAAGCAATTTCTGTGTTTCATCGTCAAGGTGAAATTCCATGTGATACAGTAAACCTGAAGTGAAGCATCTGAATCTAAAACTGGTCTCACAGGAAAGACTCAAATTTTAGACAGAAAGAAGAGTCAGTCTTCTTGTACATAAATCAGCATTGTGCCTTTTGTATTTAGTTCCGATGCAATTTCTGTGTTTCGTCGTCAATATGGGGGTCCAAGGGATACAGTATACCTGAAGTGTACCATCGGAATCTAAAGCTGGTCACACAGGAAAGGCTCAAATCATAGACTGTAAGAAGAATCAGTCTTCCTTTACATAAGTCGGCATTGTGCCTCTTGTATTTAATTCCGACGCAATTTCTGTGTTACATCGTCAATGTGAAGGTCCAAGGGATACAGTTAACCTGAAGTGAAGCATTCTAATCTGAAACCTGTCTCACAGGAATAGCTGAAATCAATGACAGTATGAGGAGTCAGTCTTCTTGCACTTATGTCGGCATTGTGCTATTTGTATTTAATTCCGACGCAATTTCTGTCTTTCATAGCCAACGTGGAGGCCCAAGGGTTACAGTATACCCGAAGTGAAGCATCGGAATCTAAAACTGGTCTCACTGGAAAGGCTCAAATGATAGGCAGTAAGACGAG
Source organism: Schistocerca americana (assembly GCF_021461395.2). Lineage (NCBI taxonomy): Eukaryota > Metazoa > Arthropoda > Insecta > Orthoptera > Acrididae > Schistocerca > Schistocerca americana. The sequence continues at coordinate 645,096,036 of NC_060123.1, forward strand.
TTTCTCTTCTTGTACTTAAGTCGGCATTGTGCCTTTTGTATTTAATTCCGATGCAAAATCTGTGTTTCATCGTTAATGTGAAGGTCCAAGCGATACAGTAAACCTAAAGTGAAGTATCAGAATCAAATAATTGTCTACAGGAAAGGCTCAAAACATAGACAGTAAGAAGAGTCAGTCCTCTTGTCCTTAGGTGGGCGTTGTGCCTTTTGTATTTAATTTCGATGCAATCTCTGTGTTTCATTGTCAATGTGGAGGTCCAAGGTATACAGTGAACCTGAAGTGAAGCATCAGAATCTAAAACTGGTCGCACAGGAAAAGCTAAAGGCATAGACAGTGAGAAGAGCCACTCTTCCTGTACGTAGGTCGGCATTGTGCCTCTTGTAGTTAATTCCGATGCAATTTCTGGGTTTCATCGTCAATGTGAAGGTCCAAGGGAATCAGTAAACTTGAAGTGAAGCTTCGGAATCTAACACTGGTCTCACAGGAAAGGCTCAAAACATAGACAGTAAGGTGAGTCACTCTTCTTGTACTTAAGTAGGCATTGTGCAATTGTATTTAATTCCGATGCTATGTCTTTGTTTTATCGTCAATGTGAAGGTTCATGGGATGCAGTAATCCTGAAGGGAAGCATCGGAATCGAAAACTGCTCCCACTGGAGAGGCTAAATTCATTGACAGTAAGAAGAGTCACTCTTCTTGTACTGAAGTCAGCATTGTGCCTCTTGTATTCAATTCCAATGCAAATTCTGTGTTTTATCGTCAATGTGAAGGTCCAAATGATACAGTAAACGTGAGGTGAAGCATCGGAATCTAAAACAGGTGTCACAGGAAGGCTCAAACAAATCGAGTAAGAAGAGTCAGTCTTCTTGTACTTATGCCGGCATTGTGCTTTTTGTATTTAATTTCGATGCAATTTCAGTGTGTCATCGTCAATGGGAAGACCCAAAGGGTACAGTAAATCTGAAGTGAGGCATCGTAATCTAAGACTGGTCTCACAGGAAAGGCCCAAAACTTAGACAGTGATAAGAATCAGTCTTCTTGTATTTAAGTCTGCATTATGCCTTTTGTATTTAATTCCGATACAATTTCTGTGTGTCATCGTCAATGGGAAGGTCCAAGGGATACAGTAAACCTAAAGTGAGGCATCGTAATCTAAAAATGGTCTCACAGGAAAGACTCAAACATAGACGGTAAGAGGAGTCAGTCTTCTTGACATAAGTCGGAATTGGGCCTTTTGTATTTAATTCCGACTCAATTTCTGTGTTTCATCGTCAATGTTAAGGTCCAAGGGACACAGTAAACCTGAAGTGAAGCATTGGAATCTAAAACTGGTCTCACAGGAATGCCTTAAATCTTACACGGTATGAGGGGTAGGTCTTCTTGTACTTATGTCAGCATTGTGCTTTTTGAATTTAGTAAGAAGAGTCACTCTTTTTGTACTGAAGTTACCATTGTGCCTTTTGTATTTAATTCCAATGGAATTTCTGTGTTTCATCACCAATGTGAAGCTCCAAATGATACAGTAAACGTGAAGTGAAGCATCGGAATCTAAAACAGGTCGCACAGTAAGGCTCAAACAAATAGCGTAGGAAGGGTCTGACTTCTTGTACTTAAGTCGGCATTGTGCCTTTTGTATTTAATTCAGATGCAGTTTCTGTGTGTCATCGTCAATGACTAGGTCCAAGGGATACAGTAAACCTGAAGTTATGCATAGGAATCTAAAACTGGTCTCACTGGAAAGGCTCAAACATAGACACTTAGAAGAGTCAATCTTCTTGTTCTTATGTCGGCATTGTGCTTTTTGTATTTAATTCCGATGCAATTATTGGGTGTCTTCATCAATGGGAAGGTCCAAGGGGTACAGTAGACCTGAGAGAGGCATCGGAATCTAAGACTGGTCTCACAGGAAAGGCTCAAACCATAGACAGTACGTAGAGTCAGTCTCCTTGTACTTAAGTCGGTATTGTGCAATTTGTATTTTATTCCGATGCAATTTCCGTGTTTCTTCGTCAATGTGAAGGTCCAAGTAATACAGTAAACTTGAGGTGAAGCATCGGAATCTAAAAGTGGTCTCACAGGAAAGACTCAAATCATAGACAGTAAGACAAGTTACTCTTCTTTAACTTAAGTCGGCATTCTACCTTTTGTATTTAGTTCCGATGCAATTTCTGTGTTTCATCGTTAGTGTCAAGGTTCAAGCGATACAGTAAACCTGAAGTCAAGTATCAGAATCTAAAACTTGTCTCATAGGAAAGGCTCAAACCAGAGACAGTAAGACGAGTCAGTCTTCTTGTACTTAAGTCGGTATTGTGCCTTTGTATTTTATTCCGATGCTATTTCTGTCTTTCATCGTCAATGTGAATGTCCAAGGGATACAGGAAACCTGAAGTGAAGCATTGGAATCTAAAACTGGTCTCATCGGTGTGGCCATAAACATAGGCAGTATGAAGAGTCAGTCTTTTTCTCCTTAAGTCGGCATTGAACCTTTTTTATTTTATTCCGATGCAATATCTGTCTTTCATCGTCAATGTAAAGGTCCACGGGACACAGTAAACCTGAAGTGAAGCATCGGAATCTAAAACAGGTCTCTCAGGAAAGGTTCATAATAATTACAGTACGATGTGTCAGTCTTCTTGTACTTTAGTCGTCATTGTGCCTTTTGTATTTAATTCCGATACAATATCTGTGTTTCATCGTCAATGTGAAGGTCCAATCTATTGGGTAAACCTGAAGTGAGGTATCAGAATCTAAAACTTGTCTCACAGGGGAGGCTCAAACCATAGACAGTAAGAATAGTCTGTCGTCTAGTACTTAGGTCGGCATTGCGCATTTTGTATTCAATTCCGATGCAATTTCTGTGTTTTTTTGTCAGTGTGAAGGTACAAGGATACACTAAACCTGAAGTGAAACGCCGGAATCTAAAAGAGGTCTCACAGGAAAGGCTCAAAGCATAGACAGTAAGGACAGTCACTCTTCTTGTACTTCAGTTTTCATTGTGCCTTTGTATTTAATTCCGATGCCATTTCTGTATTTTATCGTCAGTGAGAAGGTTCAAGGGATACACTAATCCTGAAGTGAAGCATCGGAATATTAAACTGGTCTCACTGAAAAGGCTAAAATCATTTAGAGTAAGAAGTGCCACCCTTCTTGTGCTGAAGTCAGCATTGTGCCTTTTGTATTTACTTCCACTGCAATTTCTGTGTTTCTTCGTCAATGTGAAGGTCCAAATGAAACAGTAAATGTGAAGGGAAGAATCTCAATCTAAAACAGGTCTCACAGGAATGCTCAAACTAATCGAGTAAGAAGAGTCTGATTTCTGGGACTTAAGTGGGCATTGTGCCTTTTGTATTTAATTCCGATGCAATTTCTGTGTGTCATCGTCAATGGGAAGGTCCAAGGGATACAGTAAACCTGAAGTGAGGCATAGTAATCTAAAACTGGTCTCACAGGAAAGGCTGAAGCCATAGACAGTAAGTAGAGTCAGTCTTCTTGTACCTAAGTCGGTATTGTGCGTTTAGTATTTTATTCCAATGCAATTTCTGTCTTTCATCGTCAATGTGAAGGTCGAAAGGGTACAGGAAACCTGAAGTGAAGCATCAGAATGTAAAACTGGTCTCACAGGAAAGGCTCAAATCTTAGACAGTAAGAAGAGTCAGTTTTCTTGTACATAAGTCCGCATTGTGCCTTTTGCATGTAATTCATCAATGTGAAGGTCCAAGTGATACAGTAAATCCGAAGTGAAGCATCGAAATCTAAAACTGGTCTCATAGGAATGGCTCTAAACATAGATAGTACACCTGAAGTGAAGCATCGGAATCTAAAGCTGGTCTCACTGGAAAGGCTCAAAACATAGCCAGTAAGAAGAGTCAGTCGTCTTGTTCTTAAGTCGGCATTGTGTTTTTGGTATTTAATTCCGATGCAATTTCTGTGTTTCATCGTCCATTTGAAGGTTCAAATGATACAGTAAACCTGACGTGAAGCATCGGCAGCTAAACAGGTCTCACAGGAAAGGCTCAAATGTATAGAGTAAGAAGAGGCTGTCTTCTTGTACTTAAGTCGGCATTGCGGCTTTTGTATTTAATTCCGATGCGATTTCTGTGTTTCATCCTCAATGTGAAGGTCCAACATATACAGTGAACTTGGAGTGAAGCATCTGAATCTAAATCTGGTCTCACATGAAAGGCTCAAATCATAGACAGTAAGTCGAGTAACTCTTCTTGTACTTAAGTCGGCATTGTGCCTTTTGTTTTTAATTCTGATGCCATTTCTGTGTTTCATCGTTAATGTGAAAGTCCAAGGGATACAGTAAACCTGAAGTGAAGTATCAGAGTCAAAAATTTGTCTCACAGGAAAGGATCAAAGCACAGACAGTATGAAGAGTCAGTCGTCTTGTTCTTAGGTCGGCATTGTGCCTTTTGTATTTATTCCGAAGTAATTTCTGTGTTACATTGTCAGTGTGAAGGTCCAAGGGATACAGTAAATCTGAAGTGAAATATCGGATTCTAAAAGAGGTCTCACAGGTAAGGCTCAAATCATAGACAGTAAGATGAGTCACTCTTCTTGTACTTAAGTCGGCATTGTGCCTTTTATATTTATTTCCGATGCAATTTTTGTGTTTATCGTCATAGTGAAGGTCCAAGGAATAAAGTAATCCTGAAGTGAAGCATCGGAATCTAAAACTGGTCTCACTGGAAAGGCTCAAATCATACAGAGTACGACGAGTCACCCTTCTTGTCTCAAAACATAGACAGTAAGTTGAGTCAGTCTTCATGTACTTTAGTCGTAATTGTGCCTTTTGTATTTCATTCCGATGCAATTTCTGTTTCATCGTCAATGGGAAGGTCCAAGGGATACAGTAAACCTGAAGTGAGGCATCGGAATCTAAAACTTGTCTCACAGGAAAGGCTCAAAACATAGACAGTAAGTTGAGTCAGTCTTCATGCACTTATGTCTGTATTGTGCCTTTTGTATTTCATTCCGATGTAAATTCTGTCTTTCATCGTCAATGTGAGGGTCCAACTATACAGTAAACCTGAAGTGAAGCATCAGAATCAAAAACTGGTCTCACTGGAAATGCTCAAAACATAGACAGGAAGATTAGTCAGTCTGATTGTACTTAAGTCGTAATTGTGCCTTTTGTATTTCATTCCGATGCAATTTCTGTTTCATCGTCAATGGGAAGGTCCAAGGGATACAGTAAACCTGAAGTGAAGCATCGGAATCTAGAACTGGTCTCACAGGAAAGGCTCAAACATAGACAGTAAGAGGAGTCAGTCTGATTGTACATAAGTTGGCATTTGCACTTTGTATTTAATTCCGATGCAATTTCTGTGTTTCATTGTCAATGTCAAGGTCTAAGGGATACATTAAACCAGATGTGAAGCATCGGAATCTAAAAGTGGTCTCACACGTATGGCTCAAAACATAGACAGTAAGAAAAGTCAGTCGTCTTGTAGTTAAGTCGGCATTGTGCCTTTTGTATTATTTCCGATGCAATTTGTGTGTTTCAACGTCAATGTGAAGGTCCAAGGGATACAGTAAACCTCAAGTGAAGCATTGGAATCTAAAACTGGTCTCACAGGAAAGTCTCAAAGCATAGACAGTAAGAATAGTCACTCTTCTTGTAGTTAAGTCGGCATTTTGCCTTTTGTATTTAATTGCGATGCGATTTCTGTGTTTTATCGTCAATTTGAATGTCCAAGGGGTACAGTAAACCTGAAGTGAAGCATCGGAATCTAAAACTGGTCTCACAGGAAAGGCTCAAAACATAGACAGGAAGATTAGTCAGTCTGATTGTACTTAAGTCGGCATTGTGCCTTTTGTATTTAATTCCGATGCAATTTCTGTGTATTATCGTCAATGTGAAGGTCCAAGGGATACAGTAAAACTGAGGTGAAGAATCGGAATCTAAAAGTGGTCTCTCATGTAGGGCTTATAACATAGACAGTAAGAAAAGTCAGTGGTCTTGTACTTCAGTGGGCATTGTGCCTTTTGGATTTAATTCCGATTCGGTATTTGAGTTTCATCGTGAATGTGAAGGTCCAAGGGATACAGTAAACCTCAAGTAAAGCATCGGAACCTAAATCAGGTCTCACAGGAAAGGCTCAAGTTATAGAGAGTTAGAAGAGTAACTCTTCTTGTACTTAAGTCGGAATTGTGCATTTTGTTTTTAATTCCGAAGCCATTACTGAGTTTCATCGCCAATGCGAAGGCCCAAGGGTTACAGTAGACCTGTAGTGATACATCTGAATCCAAAACCGGTCTCAGAGGAAAGGTTCAATACATAGACAGTAGAAAGAGTTAATCTTCTTGTAGTTAGGTATGCATTTTGCCTTTTGTATTTAATTCCGATGCAATTTCTGTGTTTCATCGTTATTGTGAAGGTCCAAGCGATACAGTATACCTGAAGTGAAGTATCGGAATGTAAAACTGGTCTCACAGGAAAGACTCAAATCATCGACAGAAAGAAGAGTCAGTCGTCTTGTACTTATGTCGGAATTGAGCCTTTCGTATTTAATTCCAATGCTATATCTGTGTTTCAGTGTCAGTGTGAAGGTCCAAGGGATACAGTAAACCTGAAGTGAACCATTGGAATCTAAAACTTGTCTCACATGATAGGCTCAAACATAGACAGTAAGAAGAGTCAGTCTTCTTGTACTTATGTGGGCATTGTGCCTTTCGTACTTTATCGGATGGAATTTCTGTGTTTCATCGTCAATGTGAAGGTCCAAGGGATACAGTAAACCTGAAGGTAAGCATCGGAATCTAGAACTGGTGACACAGGAAAGGCTCTAAACATAGAAAGCAAAAAGAGTAATTCTTCTTGTCTGAAGTCAGCATTGTGCCTTTTGTATTTAATTCCGATGCAATTTCTGTATTTTATAGTCAATGTGATGGTCCAAGGGGTACAGTAATACTGAAGTGAAGCATCGGAATCTAAAACTCGTCTCACAGGAAAGGCTCAAAACATAGACAGTAAGAAGAGTCAGTTGTCTTGAACGTAAGTCGGCATTGTGCCTTTTGTATTAAATTCCGATGCAATTTCTGTGTTTCAACGTCAGTGTGAAGGTCCAAGGGTTACCGTAAACCTGAAGTGAAGCATCAGTCTCTAAAACTGGTCCCACAGGGAAGGCTCAAAACATAGACAGTAAGAAAAGTTAGTCGTCTTGTACTTAAGTCGACATTGCGCCATTTGTATTTAATTCCTATGCAATTTCTGTGTTTCATCGTCAATGTGTAAGTCCATGTGATACAGTAAACCTGACGTGAAGCATCGGAATCTAAAACAGGTCTCGCAGCAAAGGGTCAAACATATAGAGTGAGAAGAGCCTGTCTTCTTGTACTTAAGTCGGCATTGTGCCTTTTGTATTTAATTCCGATGCAATTTCTGTGTTTTAACGTCAATGTGAAGGTCCAAGGGGTACAGGAAACCTGAAGTGAAGCATCGGAACCAAAAGAATTCTCACAGGAAATACTGCAAGCATAGCCATTTAGATGAGTCACTCTTCTTGTACTTAAGTCGACATTGTGCGTTTTGTATATAATTCCGATGCAATTTTTGTGTTTTATCGTCAATGTGAAGGTCCAAGGGATACAGTACAACTGAATTGAAGGATCGGAATCTAAAACTGGTATCACTGGAAAGGCTCAAAGCATAGACAGTAAGAAGAGTCACTCTTCTTGTACATAAGACGGCATTGTGCCTTTTGTATTTAATTCCGATGCTATTTCTGTGTCTTATCGCCAATGTGATGGTTCAAGGGGTACAGTTAACCTGAAGTGAAGGATCGGAATATAAGACTGGTCTCACTGGAAAGGCATAATTCTTAGACAGTAAAAAGAGTCACTCTTCTTGTACTTATGTCGGCGTTGTGCCTTTTGTATTTAATTCCGAAGCAATTTCTGTGTTTCATCGTTAATGTCATGGTCCAAAGGATACAGTAAACCCGAAGTGAAGCATCAGTCTGGTCTCAAAGGGAAGGCTCAAAACATAGACAGTAAGAAGTGTCAGTCGTCTTGTATTTAAGTCAGCATTGCGCCTTTTGTATTTAATAGCATTGCAATTTCTGTGTTTCATCGTCAATGTTAAGGTCTAAGGGTCACAGTAAATCTGAAGTGAAGGATCGAAATATAAGACTGGTCTCACATGAAAGGCACAGATCTTAGACAGTAAAAAGAGACACTCTTCTTGTACTTAAGTCGGCATTGTGCCTTTAGTATTTAAATCCGATGCAATTTCTGTGTTATATCGTCAATGAGAAGGTCCAATGGATACAGTAAACCTGTATTGAGGCATCGGAATCCAAAACTGGTCCCACAGGAAAAGCTCAAAGCATAGAGAGTAAGAAGAGTCTGTCTTCTTGTACTAAGTCGGCGTTGTGCCCTTTGTATTTAATTCCGATGCAATTTCTGTGTTTAATCGTCAATGAGAAGGCCCAAGGCGTACAGTAAACCTGAAGCGAAGCATCGGAATCCAAAACTGGTCTTACTGGAAAGGCTCAAAACATAGACAGTAAGAAGAGTCTGTCGTCTAGTACTTAAGTTGGCATTGTGCTTTTTTATTTAATTCCGATGCAATTTCTGTGTTTCATCGTCAGCGTGAAGGTACAATTGGTACAGTAAACCTGAAGATGTCCATCGGAAACTAAAACTGGTGACACAGGAAAGGCTCAAATCTTAGTCAGTAAGAAGAGTCACTCTTCTTGTACTTAAGTCGGCAATGTGCCATTTGTATTTTACTCCGATGCAATTTCCGTGTGTCATCGCCAATGTGAAGGTCCAAGGGATACAGTAAACCTGCAGTGATGCATAGGAATATAGAACTGGTCTCACAGGAAATGCTCAAAAATTAAATACTAAAAGGAGTCACTCTTCTTGTACTTAAGTCGACATTGTGCCTTTTGTATTTCATTCCGATGCAATATCTGTGTTTCATCGTCAATGTGAGGGTCCAAGGGCTACAGTAAACCTGAAGGGAAGCATCGGAATCTAAAACTTGTGTCACACGAAAGGCTCAAACCATAGACACTTAGAAGAGTCAGTCTTCTTATGCTGATGTCGGTATTCTGCCTTTTGTATTTAATTCCGATGCAATTTCTGTGTTTCATCGTCAATGTGAAGGTCCAGGGTATACAGTAAACCTGAAGTGAGACATAATACTCTAAAACTGGCCTCACAGGAAAGGCTCAAAACAAAGACAGTAAGAAGATCAGTCTTCTTGTACTTAAGTCGGCATTGTGCCTTTTCTATGTAATTCCGTTGCAATTTCTTTGTCTAATCGTCAATGTGATGGTCCAAGGGATACAGTAAACCTGAAGTGATGCATCGGAATCTAAAACTGGTCTCACACGGAAGACTCTTAACATAGAGAGCAAGAAGAGTAATTCTTCTTGTACTGAAGTCGGCATTGTGAATTTCGTATTTAATTCCGATGCAATTTCAGTGTTTCATCGTCATTGTGAAGGTGCAAGGAATACAGTAAACCTGACGTGAAGCATCGGAATCTAAAACTGGTCTCACATGAAGGGCTCGAAACATTGACAGTATAAAGAGTCACATCTTCTACTGAAGTCAGCATTGTGCCATTTGTAATTAATTCCGATTCAATTTCTGCGTTTATTCGTCAATGTGAAGGTCCAACGAATACAGTAAACCCGATGTGATGAATCGGAAATTAAAACAGGTCTAACAGGAAAGGCTAAAATCATAGACACTAAGAAGAGTCAGACCTCTTTTACTTAAGTCGGCATTGTGGCATTTGTACTCAATTCCGATGCAATCTCTGTGTTTCATCGTCAATGTGAAGGTCCAAGGGATACAAGAAACCTAAAGGGAAGCTTCGGACTCTAAAACTGGTCTCACAATAAAGGTTCAAAGCATAGACGGTAAGAAGAGTCAGTCATCTTGCACTTAAGACGGCATTGTGGCTTTTGTATTTGATTCAGATTCATTTTCTGTGTTTAATCGTCAGTGTAAAGGGACAAGGGATACAGTAAACCTGAGGTGAAGCATCGGAATCTAAAACTGATCTCACAATTAAGGCTCAAAACGTGGACAGTAGGAAGAGTCAGTCTTCTTGTCCTTAAAACGGCATTGTACCTTTTGTATTTCATTCTGATGCAATTTCTGTGTTTCATCGTCAATGTGAAGGTCCAAGGGCTACAGAAAACCTGAAGTGAAGCATTGGAATCTAAAACTGGTCTCACAGGAAAGGCTCAAATCATATGCAGTAAGAAGAGTCACTCTTCTTGTACTTAAGTCTGCATTGTGCCTTTATTATTTAATTCCGATGCAATTACTGTGCTTTTTCGGCAATGTTAAAATCCAAGGGATACATTCAACCTGAAGTGAAGCATCGGAATCTAAAAGTGGTATCACAGGAAAACCTCAAAACATAGACACTAAGACGAGTCGAAGTTGTTGTAATTAAGTAGGCGTTGTGCCTTTTGTATTTTATTCCGTTACAATTTCTGTGTTTCATCGTCAATGTGATGGTCCAAGGGAAACAGTAAACCTGAAGTGAAGCATTGGAATCTAATACTGGTCTCACACGAGAGGCTCAAAACATAGGGAGTAAGAAGAGTCACTCTACTTGTACTTAAGTCGGCATTGTGCCATTTGTATTTAATTCCGATGCAATTTCTATGTTTCATCGTCAATGTGAGGGTCCCATGATACAGTAAACCTGAACTGAAGCATAGGAATCTAAAACTGGTCTCACATAAAAGTCACAATACATAGAGAGTGAGAACAGTCACTCTTCTTGTACTTGAGTCAGCATTGTGCCATTTGTATTTTATTCCGATGCAATTTCTGTGTTTCATCGTCAATGTGAAGGTCCAACGGATACAGTAAACCTAAAGGCAAACATCGGAATGTAAAACAGGTGTCACAAGATGGGCTCAAATATGTAGAGTAAGAAGAGTCTGTCTTCTTGTACTTTAGTCGGGATTGTAACTTTTGTATTTAATTTCGATGCTATTTCTGTGCTTTATCGTCAATGTGAAGGTCCAAGGGATACAGTAATCCATAAGTGACACATCGGAATCTAAAACTGCTCTCACGGGAATGGCTCAAAACATAGGCAGTAAGAAGAGTCACTCTTCTTGTACGTAGGTAGGCATTGTGCCATTTGTATTTTACGTCGTTGCAAATTCTGTGTTTCATCGTCAATTTGAAGGTTCAGTGGACACGGTTAACTCGAAGTGAAGCATCGGAATCTAAAACTGGTCTCACGGGAATGGCTCAAAACATAGGCAGTAAGAAGAGTCACTCTTCTTGTACGTAGCTAGGCATTGTGCCATTTGTATTTAACGTCGTTGCAAATTCTGTGTTTCATCGTCAATGTGAAGGTCCAGTGGATACGGTTAACTTGAAGTGAAGCATCGGAATCTAAAACTGGTCTCACAATAAAAGCTCCGAACATAGACAGTATTAAGAGTCAATCTTCTTGTACTTAAGTCGGCATGGTGTCTTTTGTATTTAATTCCGACGCTATTTCCGTGTTTCTTCGTCAATATGAACGTCCAAGGGATACAGTAAACTTCCAGTTGTGCACCGGAATCTAAAATTGGTCTCACAGGAAAGGCTCAAAATATACACTCCTGGAAATGGAAAAAAGAACACATTGACACCGGTGTGTCAGACCCACCATACTTGCTCCGGACACTGCGAGAGGGCTGTACAAGCAATGATCATACGCACGGCGCAGCGGACACACCAGGAAACGCGGTGTTGCCCGTCGAATGGCGCTAGCTGCGCAGCATTTGTGCACCGCCGCCGTCAGTGTCAGTCAGTTTGCCGTGGCATACGGAGCTCCATCGCAGTCTTTAACACTGGTAGCATGCCGCGACAGCGTGGGCGTGAACCGTATGTGCAGTTGATGGACTTTGAGCGAGGGCGTATAGTGGGCATGCGGGAGGCCGGGTGGACGTACCGCCGAATTGCTCAACACGTGGGGCGTGAGGTCTCCACAGTACATCGTTGTTGTCGCCAGTGGTCGGCGGAAGGTGCACGTGCCCCTCGACCTGGGACCGGACCGCAGCGACGCACGGATGCACGCCAAGACCGTAGGATCCTACGCAGTGCCGTAGGGGACCGCAACGCCACTTCCCAGCAAATTAGGGACGCTGTTGCTCCTGGGGTATCGGCGAGGACCATTCGCAACCGTCTCCATGAAGCTGGGCTACGGTCCCACACACCGTTAGGCCGTCTTCCGCTCACGCCCCAACATCGTGCAGCCCGCCTCCAGTGGTGTCGCGACAGGCGTGAATGGAGGGACGAATGGAGACGTGTCGTCTTCAGCGATGAGAGTCGCTTCTGCCTTGGTGCCAATGATGGTCATATGCGTGTTTGGCGCCGTGCAGGTGAGCGCCACAATCAGGACTGCATACGACCGAGGCACACAGGGCCAACACCCGGCATCATGGTGTGGGGAGCGATCTCCTACACTGGCCGTACACCACTGGTGATCGTCGAGGGCACACTGAATAGGGCACGGTACATCCAAACCGTCATCGAACCCATCGTTCTACCATTCCTAGACCGGCAAGGGAACTTGCTGTTCCAACAGGACAATGCGCGTTCGCATGTATCCCGTGCCACCCAACGTGCTCTAGAAGGTGTAAGTCAACTACCCTGGCCAGCAAGATCTCGGGATCTGTCCCCCATTGAGCATGTTTGGGACTGGATGAAGCGTCGTCTCACGCGGTCTGCACGTCCAGCACGAACGCTGGTCCAACTGAGGCGCCAGGTGGAAATGGCATGGCAAGCCGTTCCACAGGACTACATCCAGCATCTCTACGATCGTCTCCATGGGAGAATAGCAGCCTGCATTGCTACGAAAGGTGGATATACACTGTACTAGTGCCGACACTGTGCATGCTCTGTTGCCTGTGTCTATGTGCCTGTGGTTCTGTCAGTGTGATCATGTGATGTATCTGACCCCAGGAATGTGTCAATTAAGTTTCCCCTTCCTGGGACAATGAATTCACGGTGTTCTCATTTCAATTTCCAGGAGTGTAGTCAGTAAGAAGAGTCAGTCTTCCTGTACTTAAGTACCCATTGTGACTTTTGTATTTAATTCCATGCAATTTATGTGTTTCATCGGCATTGTAAGATCCAAGATATACATTCAACCTCAAGTGAAGCATCGGAATCTGAAAGTGGTCTCACAGGAACAGCTCAAAACATAGACAGTAAGTAGAGTCAGTCTTCTTGTACATAAGTTGGCTTTCCTTTTTGTATTTAATTCCGATGCAATTTCTGTATTTCATCGTCAATATGAGGCTCCAAGAGATGCAGTAAACCTGAAGTGAAATATCGGAATCTAAAACTGGTTTCTCAGAAAAGGCTCAAAACGTAGACACTAGGAAGAGTCAGTTTCCTTGTACTCAAGTCGGCATTGTGCCTTTTGTATTTAATTCCGATGCAATTTCTGTGTTTCATCGTCAATGTGAAGTTCCAACGGATACAATAAACTGAAGTGAAGCATCGGAATCTATAACTGGTCTCACAGGAAAGGCTCAAAACATTGACTTGCAGACGAGTCAGTCTTGTTGTACCTAAGACGGCATTGTGAATTTTGTATTAAATTCCGAAGAAATTTCTGTGTTTCTTCGTCAATGTAAAGGTCCAAGGGGTACAGTAAACCTGCAGTGGCGCATCGGAATCTAAAACTGGTCTACAGGAAAGGCTCAAAAAATAGGCACTAGGAGGAGTCGGACTTCTTGTACTTAAGTCAGCATTGTGCCTTTTGTTTATAATTATGATGCAATTTCTGTGTTTCATCGTCAATGTGAAGTTCCAAGGGGTACAGTAAACCTGAAGTGAAGCATTGGAATCCAAAGCTGGTCTCACAGGAGAGGATCAAATAATGGACAGTAAGGAGGCCAAGTCATCTCGTACTTAAGTCGGAATTGTGAACTTTGCTTTTAATTCCGATGCAATTTCTGTGCTTCATCGTCAGTGTGAAGGTCCAAGGATATAGAAAACCTGAAGTGGAGCATCGGAATCTAAAACTGGTCTCACAGGAAAGGCTCAAACCATAGGCAGTAAGAAGAGACAGCCTTCATGAATTGTGCATTTTGTATTTGAATCCGATGCAATTTCTGTGTTTCATCGTCAATGTGAAGGTCCAAGAAATACAGCATACCTGAAGTGAAGCATCGGAATCTGAAACTGGTCTCACAGGAAATGCTCAAAACGTAGATACTAAGAAGAGTCAGTTTCCTTCTATTTTCGTCGGCATTATGCCATTTGTATTAAATTCCGAAGCAATTTCTGTGTTTCATCACCCAAAGGATTCTATAACTTGAATTGAAGCATCGGCATCCAAAACTGGTTTCACAGGAAAGCCACAACACATAGACAGTATGAAGACTCAGTCTCTTGTACTTAAGTCGGCATTGCGCCTTTAGTGTTAATTCCGATGCAATTTCTGTGTTTCATCGTCAATGTGAAGGTCCAAGGGATACAGTAATCCAGAAGTCTAGTATCGGAATCGAAACCCTGTCTCACAGGAAAGGCTCAAACCATAGACAGTAAGAAGTGTCAGCCTTCTTGAACTTAAGTCGGCATTGTGCCTTTTGTATTTAAATCCGATGCATGATCTGTGTTTCATCGTCAATGTGAAGGTCCAAGGAATACAGCAAACCTGAAGTGAAGCATCGGTATCTAATTGTGGTCTCACAGGAAAGCCTCAAAACATAGACACTAAGATGTGTCAGTCTTCTTGTACTTACGTCGGCATTGTGCCCTTTGTATTTAATTCCGATGCAATTTCTGTGTCTCATCGTCAATGTAACGGTCGAAGGGATACTGTAACTCTGAAGTGAAGCATCGGAATCTGAAACTGGTCTTACAGGAAAGGCTCAAAACATAGACACTAAGAAGAGTCAGTCTTCTTGTACTTAAGGCGGCATAAGGCCTTTTGTATTTAATTACGATGCGATGTCAGTGTTTCATCGTCAATGTGAAGGTCCGCAGAATACAGTAAACCTGAAGTGAAGCATCGGAATCTGAAACTGGTCTCACAGGAATGGCTCAAAAAATTGACTGTAAGAAGAGTCAGTCTTGTTGTACTTAGGTCGGCATTGTGCCTTTTGTATTTAATTCTGATGAAATTTCAGTATTTCTTCGTCAATGTAAAGGTCCAAGGGGTATAGTAAACCTGCAGTGCCGCATCGGAATCTAAAACTGGTCTTACAGGAAAGGCTCAAAACATAGGCACTAAGAGGAGTGAGTCTCCTTGTACTTAAGTCAGCATTGTGCCTTTTGTATATAATTCCGTTGCAATTTCTGTGTTTCATCGTCAATGTGTAGTTCCAAGGGGTACAGTAAACCTGAAGTGAAGTATCGGAATTTAAAACTGGTCTCACCGGAATGGCTGAAATCATTGACAGTAAGATGACTCAGTCATCTTGTACTTAAGTCGGCATTGTGAGCTTTGCATTTAATTCCGGTGCAACTTCTGTGTTTCATCGTCGGTGTGAAGGTCCAATGATGTAGTATACCTGAAGCGAAGCATCGGAATCTAAAACTGGTCTCATAGGAAAGGCTCAAATCATGGACAGTAAAGAGCATCAGTCTTCTTGTACTTAATTCGGACTTGTGCTTTTGTATTTAATTCCGATGCAATTTCTGTGTTTCATCGTCAATTTGGAGGTCCAAAGGATACAGCAAACCTGAAGTAAAGCATCGGAATCTATAACTGGTCCCACTGGAAAGGCGCAAAGCATAGACTGTAAGTAAAGTCAAACTTCTTGTACTTAAGTCGGCATTGTTCCTTTTGTACTTAATTCCGATTCAATTTCTGTGTTTCATCGTCATTAGGAAGGTCTAAGGATATAGTAAACCTGAAGTGAAGCATCGGAATCTAAAACTGGCCTCACAGCATTAGCTCAAAAGAAAGGTACTAAGAAGAGTCAGTCTTCTTGTACTGAAGTGGGCATTGTGCCTTTTGTAGTTAATTCCGATGCACCGTCTGTGTTTCATTGTCAATGTAAAGGTCTGAGGGATACAGTAAACCAGAAGTGAAGCATCGGAATCTAAAACTGGTCTCACAGGAAAGGCTCAAATCATGGACGGTAAAGAGAGTCAGTCTTCTTGTACTTAATTCGGCCTTGTGCTTTTTATTTAATTCCGATGCAATTTCTTTGTTTCATCGTCAATATGAAGGTCCAAGGGATACAGTAAATCTGAGGTTAATAATCGGAATCTAAAACTGGTCCCACACGGAAGGCCCAATCCATAGACAGTAAGAAGAGACAGCCTTCATGAACTTAAGTCAGCATTGTGCATTTTGTATTTAAATCCGATGCAATTTCTGTGTTTAATCGTCAATGTGAGGGTCCAAGAAATACAGCAAACCTGAAGTGGAGCACCGGAATCAAAAACTGGTCTCACAGGAAAGGCTAAAACCTTGACAGTAAGAAGAGTCAGTTTCCTTGTACTTACGTCGGCATTATGCCTTTTGTATTTAATTCCGATGCAATTTCTGTGTTTCATGGTCCAAGGGATAAAGTAAACATGAATTGAACCATCGGCATCTAAAACTGGTCTCACAGCAAAGGCTCAAATCATAGCCAGTAAAGAGAGTCAGTTTTCCTGTACTTACGTCGGTATTGAGGCTTTTGTAGTTAAATCCGATGCAATTTCTGTGTTTCATCGTCAATGTGAAGGTCCACGGGATACAGTAAATTTGAAGTGAAGCATCTGAATCTGAAACTGGTCTTACAGGAACGGCTCAAAACATAGAAACTAAGAAGAGTCAGTCTTCATGTACTTAAGTCGGCATTTTCCTTTTTGCTTTAAATCCGATGCAATTTCTGTGATTCATCGTCAATGTGAAGGTTCATGGGATGCAGTAAACCTGACGTGAAGCATCGGAATCTAAAACTGGTCACACAGGAAAGGAACAAATCATAGACATTAAGAAGTGTCAGTTTTCTTGTTCTTAAGTCGGCATTGTGACTTTTGTATTTAATTCCATTGCAATTTCTGTGTTTCATCGTCTTTGTGAAGTTCCACGGGATATAGTAAATTTGAAGGGAAGAATCAGAATTTAAACTGGTCTCACAGCATAAGCTCTACACATAGACACTGAGAAGTGTTGTCTTCTTGTACTTAAGTTGGCATTGTGCCATTTGTATTTAATTCCGATGCAATCTCTGTGTTTCATTGTCAATGTGAAGGTCTGATGGATACAGTAAACCTGAAGTGAAGCATCGGAATCTAAAACTGGTCTCACAGGAAAGGCTCAAAACATAGACAGTAAGGAGAGTCAATCTTCTTGCACTTAAGGCGGCCTTGTGAGTTTTGTATTTCATTCCGATGCAATTTCTGTGTTTCATCATCACTGTGAAGGTCAACTGGATATAGTAAACCTGAAGTGAAGCATCGGAATCTAAAACTGATCTCACAGCCTAAGCTCATATCATAGACACTAAGAAGTGTCAGTCTTCTTGTACTTAAGTTGGCATTTTTAATTCCGATGCAATTTCTGTGTTTCAACGTGAATGTGAAGGTCTGTGGGATGCAGTAAACCTGAAGTCAAGCATCGGAATCTAAAACTGGTCTCACAGGAATGGCTCAAAAGATAGACATTAAGGAGAGTCAGTCTTCTTGTACTTTAGTCAGCCTTGTGCCTTTTGTATTTAATTCCGATGCAAATATTTTGTTTCATCGTCCAAAGAATACAGTAAACCTAAATTGAAGCATCGGAATTTATAACTGGTCCCACAGGAAAGGCTCAACACATAGACAATATGAAGACTCAGTCTTCTTGTACTTAAGTCGGCTTTTGGCTTTTTGTATTTAAATCCGATGCAATTTCTGTGTTTCATCGAAAATACGAAGGTTAAAGGGATACAGTAAACCTGAAAAGAAGCATCGGAATCTAAAACTGGTCCCACAGGAACGGCGCAAACATAGACAGGAGGAGGAGACAGTCATCTTGTACGTAAGTCGGCTTTGTGCCTTTTGTATTTAATTCCGATGAAATATCTGTGTTTCATCGTCAATGTAAAGGCCCAAGAGCACAGTAAACCTGAAGTGAAGCATCGGAATCTAAAACTGGATTCACAGGAAAGGCTCAAAACATAGACACAAAGGAGACTCAGTCTTCTTGTACTTATGTCGGCATTATGACTTTTGTATTTCTTTCCGATGCAATTTCTGTGTTTCACCGTCTAAGGGATACTGTAAACCTGAATTGAAGCATCGGCATCTAAAACTGGTCTCACAGGAAAGGCTGAACACATAGACAGTAAGAAGAGTCAGCTTTCTTGAACTTAAGTCGGCATTGTGCCTTTTGTATTTAAATCCGATGCAATTTCTGTGTTGCATCGTCAATGAGAAGGTCCAAGGGCTATAGTATATCTGAAGTGATGAATGGGAATCTGAAACAGGTCTCACGGCAAAGGCTCAAAACATAGACAGTTAGCAGAGTCAGTCTCCTTGTACTTAAGTCGGCATTTTGCTTTTTGTATTTAATTCCGATGCATTTTCTGTGTTTCATCGTCAATGGGAAGGTCCAAGGGATATAGTAAACCTGAAGTGTAGCATCGGAATCTAAAAGTGGTCTCACAGCATAAGCCCAAAACATAGACACTAAGAAGAGGCAGTCTTCTTGTACTTAAGTCGGTATTGTACCTTTTGTATTTAATTCCGATGCACCTTCTGGGTTTCATCGTAAATGCGAATGTCTGAGGGATATAGTAAACCTGACGTGAAGAATCGGAATCGACAACTGGTCCCATAGGAAAGGCTCAACACATAGAAAGTAAGGAGAATCAGCCTTCTAGAACATAAGTCGGCATTGTTCTTTTGTATTTAATTCCGATGCAATTTCTGTGTTTCATCGTCAATCTGATGGTCCACGGGACATAGTAAACCTGTTGTAAAGCATCGGAATCTAAAACTGGTCTCACAGAATAAGTTATACCATGGACACTAAGAAGTGTCAGTCTTCTTGTACTTATGTTGGCATTGTGCTTTTGTATTTAATTCCGATGCAATTTCTGTGTTTCATCGTCAATGTAAAGGTCCAAGGGACACAGTAAACCTGAAGTGACGCATCAGAATCTAAAACTGGTCTCACAGGAAAGGCTCAAAATATAGACAGTAAGGAGAATCAGTCTTCTTGCACTTAAGTTGCCTTGTGCCTTTTGTATTTATTTCCGATGTAATATCTGTGTTTCATCGTCAATGTGAAGACCACAGGATATATTAAACTTGAAGTGAATCATCGATATCTAAAACTCGAATCACAGGAAAGGCCCGAAACATAGACAGTAACGAAAGTCAGTCTCCTTGTACTTAAGTAGGTATTGGGCCTTTTGTATTTAATTCCGATGCACCTTCTGTGTTTCATCGTAATTGCGAATGTCAGAGGGATACAGTAAACCTGAAGTGAAGAATCGGATTCGAAAACTGGTCTCACAGGAAAGGTTCAATACATATACAGAATGGAGATTCAGTCTTCTTGCACTTTATTCGGCTTTGAGCCTTTTGTATTTAATTCTGATGCAATTTCTGTGTTTCATCGTCCATGGGGTACAGTAAACCTGAAGTGTAGAATCGGAATCGAAAACTGGCCTCACAGGAAAGGCTCAAAACATAGACTGTAAGGATAGTCAGGCTTCTTGTACTTAAGTCGGCCTTGTGCCTTTTGTATTTAATTCCGATGAGAATTTCTGTGTTTCATCGTCAATGTGAAGTTCCAAGGGATACAGCAAACCTGAAGTGAATCATCGGAATCTAAAACTGGTCTCACAGGAAAGGCTCAAAACATAGACAACATGAAGACTCAGTCTTCTTGTTCTTAAGTCGGCATTTTGCTTTTTGGATTTCATTCCGATGCAATTTTTGTGTTTCATCGTCAATGTGAAGGTTCAAGGGATACAGTAAACCTGAAGTGAAGCATCGGAAACTAAAACTGGTCTCACAGGAAAGGCTCAAAGCATAGACACTAAGAAGAGACAGTCTTCTTGTTCTTACGTCGGCATTGTGCCTTTTGTATTTAATTCCGATGTACCTTCTGTGTTTCATCGTAACTGCGAATGTCTGAGGATACAGTAAACCTGAAGTGAATCATCGCTATCTAAAACTCGTCTCACAGGAAAGGCCCGAAACATAGACAGTAACGAAAGTCAGTCTTCTCGTACTTAAGCGGGCCTTGTGCCTTTTGTATTTAATTTCGATGAACCTTCTGTGTTTCATCGTCAATGTGAAGGACTGCGGGATACAGTAAACCTGAAGTGAAGCATCGGAATCTAAAGCTGGTCTCACGGGAAAGGACCAAAGCATAGCCAGTAAGGAGAGTCAGTCTTCCGGTACTTACGTTAGCTTTGTGCCGTTTGTATTCAATTCCGTTGCAATCTCTGTGTTTCATCGTCCAAGGGATACAGTAAACCTGAATTGAAGCATCGGAATCTAAAACTGGTCTTACAGGAAAGGCTCAACACATAGACAATATGAAAACTCAGTCTTCTTGTACTTATGTCGGCATTGCGCCTTTTGTATTTAATTCCGATGCAAGATCTGTGTCTCATCGTCAATGTGAAATCCAAGGGATACAGTAAACCAGAAGTCAAGTATCGGAATCTAAAGCTGGTCTCACGGGAAAGGACCAAAGCATAGCCAGTAAGGAGAGTCAGTCTTCCGGTACTTACGTTAGCTTTGTGCCGTTTGTATTCAATTCCGTTGCAATCTCTGTGTTTCATCGTCCAAGGGATACAGTAAACCTGAATTGAAGCATTGCACTCTAAAACTGGTCTCACAGGGAAGGCTCAAACCATAGACAGTAAGAAGAGTCAGCCTTCTTGAACTTAAGTCGGCATTGTGCCTTTTGTACTTAAATCCGATTAAATTATGTGTTTGATCGTCAATGTGAAAGTCCAAGGGATACAGCAAACCTGGAGTGAAGCATCGGAATCTAAAACTGGTCTCACAGGAAAGGATCAAACATAAACACAAAGAAGACTCAGTCTTCTTGCACTTATGTCGGCATTGTGCATTTGTATTTAATTCCGATGCAATTTCTGAGTTTCATCGGCAATGTGCAGGTCCAAGGGCTGCAGTATATCTGAAGTGAAGCATCGGAATCTAAAACTGGTGTCACAGGAAAGACTCAACACTTAGTCAGTATGAAGAGTCAGTCAACTTGTACTTAAGTCGGCATTGTGTCTTCTGTATATAATTCCGATGCAATTTCTGTGTTTCATCGTCAATGTGAAGGTCCAAGCGATATAGTAGACCTGAAGAGAAGCATCGGAATCTAAAACTGGTCTCACAGCATAAGCTCAAAACAGAGACACTAAGAAGCGTCAGTCTTCTTGTACTTAAGTCGGTATGGTGCCTTTTGTATTTAATTCCGATGCACCTTCTGTGTTTCATCGAAAATGCGAATGTCCGAGGGATACAGTAAACCTGAAGTGAAGGATCGGAATCGAAAACTGGTCTCACAGAAAATACTAAAAACATTGACGGTAAGGAGAGTCAGTCTTCTTGTACATAATTCGGCCTTGTGCTTTTTGTATTTAATTCCGATGCATTTTCTGTGTTTCATCGTCCAATTGATATGGTAAACCTGAAGTGACGCATCGGTATCCAAAACTGGTCTCACAGGAAAGGATCAAAACATAAACACAAAGGAGACTCAGTCTTCTTGCACTTATGTCTGCATTAAGACTTTTGTCTTTCATTCCGATGAAATTTCTGTGTTTCATCGTCAATGTGTAGGTCCAACGGATATAGTTAACCAGAAGTGACGCATCGGAATCTAAAATAGTTCTCACAGCATAAGCTCAAAGCATAGACACTAAGATGAGTCAGTCTTCTTGTACGTAAATCGCTATTGTGCCTTTTGTATTTAATTCCGTTGCACCTTCTATGTTTCATCGTAAATGCGAATATCTGAGGGATACAGTTAACCTGAAGTGAAGAATTGGAATCGAAAACTGGTCTCATAGGAAAGGCTCAAAACATAGACAGTAAGGAGAGTCAGTGTTCTTGTACTTAAGTTGGCATTTTGCTTTTTGTACTTCATTCCGATGCATATTCTGTGTTTCATCGTCAATGTGAAGGTTCAAGGGATACAGTAAACCTGAAATGAAGCATCGGAATCTAAAAGTGGTCACACAGGAAAGGCGCAATACATAGACAGTAGGAAGAGTCAGCCTTCTAGTACATAAGCCGGGTTTGTGCCTTTTCTATTTAATTCCAATACAATTTCTGTGTTTCATTGTCAATGTGAAGGTGCAAGGGATACAGTAAACAGCATCGGAATCTAAAACTGGTCACACAGAAAAGGCGCAAAACATGGACACTAAGAAGAGTCAGTCTTCTTGTACTTAAGTCGGCATTATGCCTTTCGTGATTAATATCCGATGCTATTTCTGTGTTTCAACGTTAATGTGAAGTTCCA
Organism: Schistocerca americana; assembly: GCF_021461395.2. Taxonomy (NCBI): domain Eukaryota; kingdom Metazoa; phylum Arthropoda; class Insecta; order Orthoptera; family Acrididae; genus Schistocerca; species Schistocerca americana. The sequence continues at coordinate 645,118,461 of NC_060123.1, forward strand.
AAGGATACAGTAAACCTGAAGTGAAACATCGGAATCTCAAACTGGTCTCACAGGGGAGGCTCAAAACGTAGACAGTAAGAAGAGTCAGCCTTCTTTAACTTAAGTCGGCATTGTGCCTTTTGTATTTAAATCCCATGCAATTTCTGTGTTTCATCGTCAATGTGAAGTCTGAAGGGGTACAGTAAACCTGAAGTGAAGCATCGGAATCTAAAACTGGACTCACAGAAGAGGCTCAAAATATAGACAGTAAGAAGACTCATTCTTCTTGTACTTAAGTCGGCAGTGGGACTTTTGCATTTTATTCCGATGCAATTTCTGTGTTTCATCGTCAATTTGAAGGTCCAAGGAATATAGTAAACTTGAAGTGAAGCATCGGGATCTAAAACAGGTTTTACAGCATAAGCTCAAAACATAGACACTAAGAAGAGTCAGTCTTCTTGTACTTACGTAGGCAATGTGCCTTTTGTATCTAATACCGATGCACCTTCTGTGTTTCATTGTAAATGCGTATGTCTGAGGGATACGGTAAACCTAAAGTGAAGAATCGGAATCGAAAACAGGTCTCACAGGAAAGGCTCAAAACATAGACAGTAAGGAGAGACAGTCTTCGTGTAATTATGTCGGCCTTGTGATTTTTGTATTTAATTCCGATGCGATTTCTGTGTTTCATCGTCCAAGGGATACAGTAAACCTGAATTGAAGCATCGGCATCTAAAACTGGTCTCACAGGAACTGCTAAACATATAGACAGTAAGAAGACTCAGCGTTCTTCAACTTAAGCCGGCATTTTGCTTTTGTATTTAAATCCGATGCAATTTCTGTGTTTCTTTGTCAATGTGAAGGTCCAAGGAATACAGCAAACCTGAAGTGAAGCTTCGGAATCTAAAAGTGGTCTCACAGGAAAGGCTCAAAACATAGACACTAAGAAGAGTCAGTCTTCTTGTACTGAAGACGCATTGGGCCTTTTGTATTTAACTCCGATGAACTTTCTGTGTTTCATCGTCAATGAAAAGGTCCAAGGGTACAGTAAACCTGCCTTGACGCATCGGAAACTAAACCTGGTCTTACAGGAGAGGCTCAAAATATAGACACTAAGAAGAGTCAGTCTTCTTGTACTTAAGTCGGCATTGTGCCATTTGTATTTTATTCCGATGCAATATCTGTGTTTCATCGGCAGTGTGAAGGTCCAAGGACTGCAGTAAATCTGAAGTAAAGAATCAGAATCTGAAACTGGTCTCACATTATAGGCTCAAAACGTAGACAGTAAGAAGAGTCACTACACTTGTTCTCACGTCGGCATTGTGGCTTTTGTATATTATCCTGATGCAATTTCTTTGTTTCATCGTCAATGTGAAGGTCCAAGGGATACAGTAAACCCGAAATGAAGCATCGTAATCTAAAACTGGTGTCACAGGAAAGTCCCAACACATAGTCAGTATGAAGAGTCAGTCTTCTTGTACTTAAGTCGGTATTGTGCCTTTTGTATTTAATTCCGTTGCACCTTCTGTGTTTCATCGTAAATGCGAATGTCTGAGGGATACGGTAAACCTGAAGTGAAGAACCGGAATCGAAAACTGGTCTCACAGGAAAGGCTCAAAGCTTAGACAGTAGGGAGAGTCAGTCTTCTTGTACTTAAGTCGGCCTTGTGCCTTTTGTATTTAATTCCGATGCAATTTCTGTGTTTCATCGTCCAAGGGATACAGTAAACCTGAATTGAAGCATCGGCAATTACTACTGGTCTCACAGGAAAGGCTTAAAGCATTGACAGTAAGAGGAGTCAGTCTTGTTGTACTTAAGTCGGCATTGGGCCTTTTGTATTTAATTCCGATGCAATTTCTGAGTTTCATCGTCAATATGAAGGTCCAATGGATACAGTAAATCTGAAGTGAAGCATCGGTTCCTAAAATTGTCTCACAGGAGAGGCTTAAAACATTGACAGTAAGAAGAGTCAGTCTTGTTGTACTTAAGTCGGCATTGTGCCTTTTGTATTTAATTCCGATGCCATATCTGTGTTTCTTCGTCAATGTGAAGTTAATAGGGGTACAGTAAACCTTAGTGAAGCATCGGAATCTAAAACTGGATTCACAGGAAAGGTTTAAAGCATAGACAGTAAGATGAGTCAGTCTTCTTGTACTGAAGTCAGCATTGTGCCTTTTGTATTTAATTCCGATGCAATTTCTGCGTTTCATCGTCAATGTGAAGGTCCAAGGGATGCAGTAAACCGGAAGTGAAGCATCGGAATCGAAACCTGGTCTCACAGGATAGGCTCAAAACATAGACAGTAGGAAGAGTCAGTCTTCTTGTACTTAAGTCGGCATTGTGCCTATGGTATTTAATTGCGATGCAAATTCTGTGTTTCATCGTCAATGTGAATGGCCAAGGGATACAGTACACCTGAGGTGAAGCATCGTAATCTAAAACTGGTCTCAGAGGGAAATTCTCAAGACATTGACAGTACGAAGAGTCACTTTTCTTGTACTGAAGTCAGCATAGTGCCATTTGTATTTAATTCCGATGCAATATCTGTGTTTCATCGTCAATGTGAAGGTCCAAGTGATACAGTAAACAGTAATACGCGAGTCACTACTCTTGATGAACTGTGGTATCGTGTTGAAGTTGCATGGACAGCTGTACCTGTACACGCCGTCCAAGCTCTGACTCAATGCCCAGCCGTATCAACGCCGTTATTACGGTCAAAGGTCGTTGTTCCGGGTACTGATTTCTCCGGCTCTATGCACCCAAACTGCGTGAAAATGCAATCACATGTCAGTTCTAGTAGAATATATATGTCCTATGAATACCCGTTTACCATCTGCATTTCTTCTAGGTGTAGCAATTTTAATAGCTAGTAGCATAGATATATGTTAGTATTCATGAAGAAATTCGTGTTTTCAAGGTTTACTCCTTGATGGGACAACATTCACAAAACCACTGTAGGTTTGAAGTCGCTTCTCCTCACTCAACTTTGGTTTGCTACCTCCCTATTTAGTAATAATTCAGTTTGATCAAGGCCCATGACAAGTTCTATAGCTCGTTCAACCTGTTCCTGCTCAACCACGTTAACACCTAACTCATGTTTTACATTCACTGTAAATAATCCTAGTTCAGATTCATCTCTCAATCCAGGTTTGACATGTACCGTATGGTCAGCTGGTGCACTCACCAGCTCCTCCTGACACACCGTTAGCTCTGTCCATAAGCACGGAGCTTCAATTGGCTATCACAGCTCTGCTTACCATTAGCAGTCATTTGGGCGACAGCAGTAGCAAGTTCAACACTATTTTTCTTAAAACAAAATTTTCTGTGTTGACCTTGAATTCTTCTACTGCATGTTCAAGATTTTCCAAAATTGCTGCATGAATAGCTACTTTCTCGTTAACCTGACTTAACAGGCTGAATTGGAGCGGCTTTTAGCGTATCATGTAACTCAGATTGTTAACTTCAACAAAAGCTATCCACCTGGACTTTCACTTATTTTCAACTACTTTTGACAGTTATAATTGTCTAAGATATTGCTCTTCAACTGCTATTAATCTGTTAAGTTCTATCATTCCTTTGTCGTCCTATGTGTTGTGTTGTAACATTAGAATTTCATCCCCTGCGGAATCTGAATTCTCTCAAAGAAACTTCTGCAGAGTGATAACTTAGCGACTGAAGTAACATATACCACACTGAGCTGAATCCAACCCACCGTCCCACATCAAAAAATATCAATTGCACCACGGGTGCACAGTAAAGGGTAAAGTAATAAATCAGCTTGGCATTGGTACTGAATTCAAGCAGCAGACAATCAAAACTTGTAGTCTGAGACACTTCAAATTTCTGGCATTAACTTGCTCATGCGAGAACATTTACAAAGTCGAATATACACTTCCCTGATCTAATAAATCTACTAGAGTCATCAGACTCATGTATGTTAATGCATTTCGTTTTCTTACGGAATGCGAAAGTGACTGTAAATTCCGCTCTGGTCAAATCACAGTAAACGTCAGCGTGAAGGTGGTGGGGGATGTTTGAAAAAGCTGCAAATTTTCAGCACTGCAAAGTACAACAATGAAATTGACAATTAAAGTTACTCTGACCACTCCATTAAACTGCCTGTTGCAACAGCCCACAGAAACCCAGTAATAAGTTTCGCTACAGATGCTGAACTCACCAACGGCCAACAGATAAACTGCAGATTAGTGTGAATGCTCAATGGCACAGACACAGCTCCAGTCAACAAGTTTCGAAACATTTAGGCTACGATTCTATACAATTAGGTACATTTAATCTACAGCAATATTTGATACAATTAGCAGAAAAAAGTTTTTCACTTATAATTTCAATATAGATCTCACATCAAGTGGGCAGTTCCAAAAATATGTATCATAAATGTTTTCTTAATGTAAATCTAATTTAGTATTGATTCCACAAGATCAGAAAATATGATCCTATTCAGTAATATCACTTAGGAAGTTCTACCTATCGGATCATCACTAACAGGAACATCACCTACCGCTGTTACTAACTTTGCTAGCCCTGACAAATCCCTTGAGCCATTCACTATTCCAAAATATCACTCTCCTACTAAACAATCAAAAGCATCTTAAAACCACCGACCTGACGAAGAATCTCTACATATATTAATGGACTAGCAACTGACATGTGACCACTCAATAGAACTACAAGTTCCTTTTGCTGGAAAGCACACGAACATTTGCCCCTCCAAATTAAACACAAGGAGAGAACATAAAAATATCCAAGTACACAACTAATAATTTCAGTATTATGCACAAACCTATTTTCATGAAATCAACCCAACATATTAATATGTCAGCCCTTATAGTTGGCAATTTATCTACTCATAACACGTATGGTACCCCAAAAGAAGAGAAAAACGGTAGCTTAGCACCAAGCAACATAAATGCACTTCGTGAAATGTGAATGTAACATTCCACTCAGTGTTTACTCAACAGCCTCCACTAACAGTCCATACCCATGTGTATCAATTACTGTGCCAGCATTTAATGAGCAAAGCAGAAAAAAAATCATCAAGATTATGGGTTGCGCGCGAATAAAATTAAGCTGCATGAATGTAACAGTTTTCAATACAGTATATTTCAGTATGTATAAATTACGTTTCATTAACGCAGACCAAGTAAAATGTTCAGATCAAAGCGATTAAAAATGCACAGTCAGGGAAACGTTGTATTGTAAAATACGTATTGCATCGAATAAAGGAGACAAGCGCTGTCAGATTTTTTTCACACAAATTATTGTTCTTGTAGGCACAGAATCCCTGTATTTCAAAATATTATTACCTAACTGCGTCACAGTTGTTCCGCGAGTATATGGATATCTACGCTAGAGGCTGCAAGCTTCCGAATATTATTTCGAATTCAACTTACGAGAGAAAAATAAATTAATACAAATAGTGGACTAGTGAAGCCGTAATGGTTCACGAATGATATATGAAACGACGATCATAGAGGCATGCCGAACTACCCAGCAATTCCCTACAACTGTTCAATGAAATGACTCATAGCGGCAGCCTAGCAGACAAGGCTGTGAAGTTGGAGAGCTATCTCAGCAACAGCCATGTCATTAACAGTTGGCATAATGATAATTTATCTGAACAAACTTAACCATTGAGTGCATGGACACAATTAAGAAAATTTTTTCCTGCTTGAAATACACAAATGAAATGTAATTACACAAAAAAATTTGTAATTAAGAAAAGTACTTCACAACACACGGTAAAGCATGTATTAGCAGGAATTTCAATAAATTTTACATTTAAAAAAATACACGCCAAGCGCTGACTGAACTATCTGTCAACAACAATTTAGGTTCTCGAAACAGTTTCATTAATGTTTTCAATTTTAGAAAAATGTGCTACTGGCACTTATCAAACTCTGTTAATAACCTTCGAATTAACAAATGTGATTAAGGAACACGCGCCACCGCACCTACTACGCCTCCAACCCTTCCGCGGGTGCAGGGGCTGGCGGCAGGGAGCGCACTGCAGAGCAGAGCGGCGGCCGACCCAGCCAGGCCTGCCTGCGGCCGCTGCGGGCTTCCGGCGCTCTCACAGCCACTGTTCAGCAGTGTTCTTCCCAATAACAGTGCACCCTCTGCGGTCAAAGTGGGTGTATTTTCTAGTAACCGCGAAAGAGAGCTTCCGACTGACCAACGCTTCCAGTTATACGTTTATTACGGGCTGAAAAACATTTGGTTTAGAAAATGATGGGTACTCTTTGAGTAGTAATTCCTGTAACTTGTACCGTCGATGTATGGGTCCACAACATATTAGAGTATCATAAACACCGAACGAATGTGTTTTAAGATAAATAGTGACTAGTGCGTAGCAGAAACGGCCAAATCTCGGACAGTTCTTGCTACAATCTTAAATAAAAAAATAATAACCGAAATTTAAAACCAAATTGTGTCATGTATCCGGACTCAGAGTTAAACAAAGAATATATCTGGACAGCTCATTTTGCAGTAGGCCCACGGCTTCGTTTCCAATTAAAGCCTAAAGTCCATTCTCCACAGTATGAAATCGGATAGTAAACGTCTACCTTCTTCTAGCTCGCTGTTTTCATTTCCAGCTCGTCACGTTCAGTTCGGTTTACTTTACTGGATTCCCATCCTCAGTTTTGACGCAGGTTTTGGACTGCCACTGGCTGAGTTAAAACTATTTTTTTTTTACTTTTATTTACTTTATTATTTTTGTTTTTTACTTTCCTTTACTTGAAACGTACACAGTTACCAAAACATCCTAATATTTCTTTAGTGAGTGATATTTTTCGAAACACAGCACCATGCAGGAAGCCACATCACACTTTCTGCAACTTATGCATGTCATTTTTCGAATTTCTGGAATGCAAACTGAGGCTTCATTATCTTGGATGGTATGCTCCTTATGTATCTAACCATCAGGTTTCATATTTATTTCCCACAATATCTTCTTCAGTAGGGCTTCATGCGCTGTAAGATTTGCATGCTGACAAAAATTGCACAACATATAAAAGTTATCCTAACATAAATTATACACCAATTGTTCTATACATTTAAAAATACTCCCGGTGAAGCCAAGCTGATAGGCTCATAATGTTACCTTGTAGTTCTTATAAATACATACCTGTATACTTATAATTTATACTTTTCCTTTCCTTCATCATTGTAAAGGAAGCCCAGCATCCTCTATAGTCTGTGTCTATCATAACTCTTCTTTTTTAATCATCCTTTATATAACATGCTTCCTCTCTGACATTTATGCTTTTTAAAATGCAACAAAAACAAATTTAGTAACCAGTGCCTGCTACATCTAAACACATGTCATTGGTCAAGGTGCCATCATTGCAGTTGGAGAACATCTGAGTGTACCACATCACTCCAGTCATCTATGCATTTCATGTTGCTTTTATTTCTGTAAACTTATGTATAGTGGAAAAGTAACCTTTCCCAAATCTCCTCTTGCCTTCCCTGGTTCACCTGCTTTTTGTATCTTTCATTTCGTCTGTTCTAAGAAAAGCTTGTGTGATTGATGTGATAGTGGTAAGTGAGTACATTAGACGCAGTCTCGGTAAAAAATATGAAAATACGTTTGTGAAGACAGGGAAAATTAACGAGAGAGATCTGCAGCTAATTCAGTTAACGAAGACCTCAAAAAATACATGGATAAATAAGCTTAAAAATTTTCACTCAAAGTCCTATGCTCAGCAAGTTTTTCTCACCAGAAATGACTATGTAGTTAAGCATTTCATTTGGAATTTTATTACTAAATGTGGCACACAGCTTCATTGTTGTTTTATTTTCTGTGTAGCTAACACATTCATTTCCCTGCCATATTTGTGATATAGATAGGACAATTTGTTAAGAAATTGTACATATGTACAACATCATCACCATTCAATTGTGTGACTCACTTACAGAAGTGGCAAAAAGTAAATTAACTGATAGAAATAACTGGTTACGAGGAAGTAACAGTTATTGTAATACCCACTCCTCTGATACTAGCAGTTATTTTTTTAACTGCCAATTGTACATTACGCCATTTGTTTACTGAATATCATATAGTGATTTCAAGTCATCTGAGATCTGGCCACAAATGGGAGAGGCAGACCATCTAGACAGTGTTCAAAAAAATGGTTCAAATGGCTCTGAGCACTATGGGACTCAACTGCTGAGGTCATTAGTCCCCTAGAACTTAGAACTAGTTAAACCTAACTAACCTAAGGACATCACAAAAATCCATGCCCGAGGCAGGATTCGAACCTGCGACCGTAGCGGTCCTGCGGTTCCAGACTGCAGCGCCTTTAACCGCACAGCCACTTCGGCCGGCATGTAGACAGTGTCCTACAGCTCATGGAAATAACTCTGCGACTATGCACCATCTGTTTAAAGAAGTGTGTACTACGTTTCTGTGTGCCCTGACTACTAGTGGCATAAATCGGCTGGCGTCAGGATGGCGGCTGACGAGGCAGCCGTAATGGCATTTGACACGTATAGTCAATCCCATCAGCCACTGTGCTGCGTGTCAGCATAGTTTGGACTCGTGGTACAAATAGAGTAACAACAAAGAATTCGTTCCACTGACGATACATCCATCTGAGGTTGATATTTTTCCTGGATATTATCATATTTGCTAACAGTTCTTGTTCTCTATAAGTTAATGGGCTACCACTACAAGTAAGCCAGACGTTGGTAAGTATGGCCCAGATTCCAGTTAAAGGTCATAGAAGTTGGAGATATTTCCAGAGAGCTTGGCTATTGTAATGAACAACTATTATCATACTGATGTACGGCAAGGATGGTTGGACAGATATCACACAGCTGTACAGTAAGCCCCTGTCGATAGCACTCATTACTTCATGGGTATAAAGAGCTAATTCTGTTTCACAAGGATGATCTTTTCCGAATCAGTGATGACTCTGCATGAACAAATCGTTTCCTTCGATGTAATTCATAATAGTCGTATACAGTATATGCTCCAAAACAATACTGCAAATCGATGTTAGTGATATGGGCCTGCAATTCAGCGGATTACTCATATTTCCCTTCTTGGGTATTGGTGTGACTTGAGCAATTTTACAGTCCTTAGGTGCGGATCTGTCTATGAGCGAGTGGTTTTATATAATTTCTAAATATGGAGCTATTTTATTAGCATACTCTGAGAGGAACCTGACTGGTATACAATCTGGACTGGAGGTCTGGCCTTTATTAAGTGATTTATGCTGCTTTGCTGCACCGAGGATATCTACTTCTATGATTCTCATCTTGATAGTTGTTCCTAATTGGCACTCAGGAATATTTAAGCCGGCCGGAGTGGCCGTGCGGTTTAAGGCGCTGCAGTCTGGAACCGCAAGACCGCTACGGTCGCAGGTTCGAATCCTGCCTCGGGCATGGATGTTTGTGATGTCCTTAGGTTAGTTAGGTTTAACTAGTTCTAAGTTCTAGGGGACTAATGACCTCAGCAGTTGAGTCTCATAGTGCTCAGAGCCATTTGAACCATCTGAGGAATATTTACTTCGTCTTCTTTGGTGAAGGAGTTTCGAAAAACCGTGTTTAATAACTCTGCATTGGTGGCACTATCTAAATCTACATCTATATGGATACTCTGCAAATCACATTTATGTGTTGGCGGAGGGTTTATCGCACCAACTTCACAATTCTCTATTATTCCAATCTCGCATTAAAGTTTGCCCTAAATTTCGAGCTTCTGTAAAAGATCGCAGATCTTTGAGATTGTGCGTCTGTTTAAATTTGGTATATTTGTTTCGTTGTTTCTGCAACGGTGTTCTAATCTGTTTTGTGTACCAGGGAGGATCAGCGCCGTCGTTTGTTAATTTATTTGGTATAAATCTCTCAATTGCCAGCGATACTATTTCTTTGAATTTAATCCACATCTAGTCTACACTTACATTACTAATTTGGAATGAGTGGAGATTGTCTCTCAGAAAGGCGGCAAGTGATTTATTATCTGCTTTTGTACATAGGCATATTTTTCGCTTATTTGTGGAGAATTAGGGAATTACAATACTCAGTCTCGCAAAGGCAACTCTGTGTTCACTAATCCATGTATCGGGTTTGATGCTCGTTATTAACTCAGAATTATTTGTTTTTAACAGGTCAAGTGTGTTTCCACAGCTGTTTACTATATAGTGGACACCTGACCTATTCGCGGAGCCCGAAACTCAACCAACCTTTGGTGCAAGTCGAGGAATCTTCTGAATACACGGTAGCAGAAACGTCCTAGCCTCTTATTTAGACCCTCCACTCGACTCTGTACCATAGGTCCGCAATCGGTCCTGTCGACTACGCTGCAAATGGTCAGCGCCGCTTTCATCTTGCAAGCAAGACTAGCATCCCTTACCACTTCTGTTAGCTGCTCGAAACCAGAGAGAATCTCTTCTGATCCAAAGTGACACACACCATAGGTACCGACGTGAGCAACCACCTGCATTTGGCTGCACCCTGTGCTCTTCATGGCATCCGGGAGGACCTTTTCCTCACCTGGAATGACTCCACCCGGTATGCACACGGAGTGCACATTGGATTTCTTTTCCCATATTGTCAGCCAATTCCTACGGGGCCCCATAACGCGCATAACGTTGGAGCTCCAAACTAACAATTATCCCACCCTCTGTAATTAAACAAATCAGCAATAATTAATGACAGTCGTAATAACTGTAAAAACCACAGTTTTGTTTCGAAATTATGTTTTAATTACCAGATAATTTCATAGTCCATAAGAAGCTGATGTCTTTCGACCACAGACGCAACGATGACCATGACTCGCTGTTGAAAGCTGCTGCTCGCTGCCGTTTCTTACTTAATACGGGAGCATTATGAAACGCTGTGCCCGCAGCTCGTGGTCGTGCGGTAGCGTTCTCGCTTCCCACGCCCGGGTTCCCGGGTTCGATTCCCGGCGGGGTCAGGGATTTTCTCTGCCTCGTGATGGCTGGGTGTTGTGTGCTGTCCTTAGGTTAGTTAGGTTTAAGTAGTTCTAAGTTCTAGGGGACTGATGACCATAGATGTTAAGTCCCATAGTGCTCAGAGCCATTTGAACCATTTTTTTTGAAACGCTGTGCCTCATGGTCATTCTTATTTTCTAATTTAATTTTTCTTTTTTGCGATAGAATTGCTCTTACAGAGCATAGTGATTCAGTTAATTGGGCAACTGGCGAAGATAACAACACAAAACACTTAGCGATACCTTCAATGTAAATAGTGACGTTCCTAGAGAATTCATATAAAAAGTTATGCTGAACGGCTTCAGCGTTCAGTAGGGAATCGGCATAAGAATGAAAAACAATCTGAGTCACTCCAATTGATTTTCCTTACCCAGATTTGCATAATCACCATAGATCTAACAATAAATACGTGAAAGACGTGAATTGGTAGAATGTAAGACATATCTAGGTAGCGTATGAAAACCGCTACTCATGTGGACAAATGCACAGGTTGCGCATTCAGTAACAGGAAGTGACTGACTGACCGACAATGTTATCACAGCTATAGTCCACCTGTAATTTAAATGAGTCGCATCAACAAGGAGCGGTGCTGTACAACTACCAGCACTTTTCTAGATTCTAATCTGGTACGAAACTAGTGGGAAGGTTACTACTTAAACAAGACAGTTTTCCGTAACTCGACACATGCAGTACTCTAAAAACTTTTACGCGTGTGGTGCGACATTAAACACCAATCATAAAAAATTACCGTTTCATTCGAATTTCCACTTCTTCTACTGCATGGCGACTGCACAATTTGTTATTAAAATCTTGCACTTGGTGTTTTGCTTGGTAACAACAGTGATTTGCCTTTGTATAGTCAAAAAAGAATTTTAGAGTACGGTACGCTTCCGTGTGAAAGATTAAATGGAATTATTGTTACTTTTTACTCAGAACTTGCATTGTATATATATATATATATATAGTTTATTTACGACCTCTTTCTGGTCACATAGTGTTTTCAGTGAAAATCATTTCAAAAACGAAGTCTCATGGATTTACCTCAAACTATTCCTAAGCCGTGACGTCTCTTTCTAGGTGGTGATGTAGACATATAGCATTCTCAAAGGGAAAACATCAAGTAAGTGAGATGAAACACGTGGTTATCACACACAAAAATTTACTTTTCCAATGAACAACTTCTATTATCCAGAAACTATCTTCATTAAATGTAAAGGTCGAATAGAAAGCCATTGACACATACGGTTCTATTAAATTTTACATGCTGTTTAACGCGTCGCCTAGAAGACAACTAATAATTTCTCAGAGGGTGGTAACAATTTTAGATCGGCCCTATTTACGATAAAGTTAAATTCAGTTTTCGACACACATATTATAGTTAGATGTGAATAAAGGACGAAGCTCACATTCAGCTAACGAGTTTGGTTAGTTATTCGCATAAACAACTAAGACAAACAGTGTAAAAGAAACCTTAAATACTTCCTGCGTGGCAGTATGCGGGTTTCGCATGTCACGTGCGAAAACCTCCACTCTGGTTTAACACTCTGAATTGATTACAGGCGCTATTCTTGGGCATGCAGTACGTTTGACGGCTCGACTTTAATCCTCCAAAAATAATAACATCGATTTTGCTAAAGATAAGACACACGCAACAGTGAATGACAGTTGACGATCGCTAATGTCATTTCCGCGGAAACGCATCCCTTCATTCACTTCAAGATGTCGGAAGTGTTCCTGTCGCTGTGGCCGAGGCGAAGAGGAAGCCGTACTACGTGCCGTGGCACGAGTACGGAAAGGTAAGTGATATGTTGCACACGGCTTCAGGTGAGATACGTAGCAGTGGAAAGTGCACAGATTAGGAGCTACAGAATTCGGATGCAGTGTGCACCGCTCCGCTTTCATAAAATGACTTCAATACGGACTCAGCGACTTTAGAAGTAACATCCAACGATATTACTGATCAGGAGAGACAAAGATACTGAAATACAGTGTAGTCGTTATTTCTTTGCTTGAAATGAGGGTCGATTTGCGTAGTTTTGTGTGCTATGCTGTTCGTAAATAGACGAAATGTAAAAGACGTTATGTGTAACTATCAAAATTCCCTTATCGTTGGCACACATTTCGAAGTGCAAGGATTTAATCACTGTAGCTTCCATTTAGTATCTATTTTGCGTTTCAGTAACAATTTGTTAAACTGGCGTGAACTTACAGCGTGTGCAACTCATCCGTGGTACGTTCCTGTTCGTAATTCGTTGTCGTACGTCGTACCCAGTCTGATGATAGTACACGATAGCAATAGAAAATCAATCACTTCGGTTTTTTCAGACTTTGTCCATTTCCTAAACTGTGGCTAATAATTTCTCCGAGTGAAAGAAAATATCCATGAACTTCGTTTATGAAACACAGGAACCTACGAAGAAGCAGTGTTGTTCTTTATCCACATCCGGTTAATTATTCGCCGTCTTCACTTCCTACCATTTTTCACAATAACTCTTCCAACAAACGGCCCTAGACAGGGTAAGTGCACCTTTAGCTCTTCTTGTGCATCTCACACGTCGAACTACCGTTGCATATGTAGCTGACTTGCAATCGTTGTTCATATTTATATCAGCAGACACTGGTTGTAATATCATTTGCCTAACATCACTAACATTACAATTCTCGCAGTAGGTATGAGTTAGGAGCAAATGAAACACGAAAACTATCTCTTAACCTCAGTTTTATAGATAGTCAAGAAGATGGTACATCCATAAATGGGCCATCCCATCAGGTCTGAACGTAATGGGTTGGGTACACATGAGCTCAAACTTAACATTAACTTTTAACCATAGTTAGGAATGCGATCTCACCATCCCCTCTACCCAATACAGATTAAACAAAAATGCGTTACGCCAATGGATACACACCACATCATCATCTTCTTTGAGGAATTAGGCTCTTGGCCGTTCCAGACTTAACAAACAGAATCATCTCAGTCTTTTCTGAATTCCTCCATTAACTCTTTTCCCATTCGAATTGTATTTCACGGTTATCTGTGGAATCTCGAATTCTCATGAGGTTTTGAGTATATTTTTCTCGATTCATTTGATTTTCATGTTCAAAATATTTAATTCGGTTCTATCATTTCCAATCTCGTGCCTGTTCTTTATTTTTGTGATCCCCAAAGTTTCATTCACATAGTATAACAAAGTAATCACATCACAATCATCCAACATCATTAATTTCCTTTGGGCCTTTGTCCCATTGCAGCTCGTTGTCAGGTTTGTTACAAAATATTTGTCGATGTTAGTGTCAGAGGGTGGCCATATGCCATTCCTCTCACACCTCATACCCCACAGGATAGAATTAGTGTACCCCACCTGTATGTGTCTAGTGTAAGCCATGAAATAGTGCGAACGTTTTCAAATGCCTGCGAGTAGTGTATCTGAGGCGTAACGTGGGGACGAGCCCAGTATCCACCTAGTGGGATGTGGAAAACCGCCTAAAAACCATATCCAGTCTGGCCCGCACACCTGCCCTCTTCGGTAATCTGCCGGGGGGGGGATTCGATCCAGGGCCGGCCCGCCTACCCGAGTCCAGGAGCAGCGCATTAACGCCCTCGCCTAACCTGGCAGGTCTAACGAAGTAACCTCCATCAGTTTATAAAATTTAGTACTCGTTTCTTTTTGCACCTTAGGAGTCAATTTTCTGTTACTGGTTTGAAAGACAGTTCGATTATACATTTTATTTTCAATATCGTTTCCAACAGCAGCAGATTTGAAACGTTTGTTCTAAAAATGAATTATCTAGAAAAGATTTTTGTCTTACTGGATATTTTGTTCGGAATGCCAATAATTTCGTTATATAATCTTACGTCAGGTGGCGGAACATAGGCCTATTCACCTTTTAGAAATAACAGAAAATATTGTTCAACCTCTTTTGTTTTTGGATTTTCGTTTTTCCTGTCAGTATCTGTTCTACATGAACTGGGCGTTGCCTACTTTGTGTGGATTACCTTTTTTAACAGTTACACCGTCTATGAAGTAGACTATGAAAATAAGTCAAAATTCTTAATAAAACAGTTGTTTTACGTACAAGGAACAAATCATCACAAAAGATGCATTCCATTCTGTGTTTATAACAGTTGTATATTACTTGTGATGTTAATTGGAATTTTTGTTTGTTTCATATACGTGAAATTTAATGAGTAATTATATGCAACACCGCGTATGTGGATATAATCAGCATAATAGTACATGAGCAGTTGAAACTCATGTCCATCTTAACCCTATCCTCTTTCACCTCAGACAGAGCTAATATTTCCTTCTAAACTTCACAATGCCAGTATCCGACGTATGTGTGTTTTCTCCTGCTTTCTGTTCTTGTCTAGAAGATTTCCCATCATTCTTATCCCCCTTACATCTACGCAGATATGTTGCAGATTTGTTGCAGATTGGGCTAGGAAACTGTCTTCCTCACTGTAACTTCATCGTCATTCGCGAATTTCACATAATGAATAAAAATTTGAAACTTTTTTCGTGCATTTCGTGTGTCTAATGTTACCTGTAGTTACCCGATTTCGTGACAATTATTTTGTATAATACAAAGCCGAATGTCGTGGTATAACCGTAACCACTGTATCATGATGGAAAACACCATCTGAACCGCTAAATTTATATATTTATTTAGCGGTTTCGATCGTAAATATATGTAGCGCTGAAACACTAATCATTCTAGCAGACACCTTTGTCCCATGCCCCTAAACTTGTGTGTCCATCTTCAAGAAATGTTGATGTTGCCAACAATTTAACAAAGTAGTATCATGGAAACATTCGAGTTACCTCTGAAACTAGTTTGGGGGAAGTAAGCGAATACGTAAGGTAGATACACAAATCACCAGCTGAGTTTACAGTGACGTCAACGTGTTTATCCCATTATCGGCTGTTAGTTTTGTATCACACAGTAGCAATTTTAGTATCTTTCATCGCCTGTGTAATAATGACAGATAAGCTTTGAGTCAACCTGTGGAGCGGTGACTTGTACTCAACAGCATGAACTAAGGTAACTCACAAAATTACAAAGAAATCTTCGTACAGGTGATGCTGACTAAGGCGAGAGTGTGAATATATTTTACTTTCTTGTCAGCAGTGATTTGAATTATCTCCGTACAGGTTAAGGCAGTCAGGACATGAGGCCCAAAATACAGGGCGAGTCGGAACTTTTGAAGTTTTTGTGGGCATTTTCTGAGTATTTCAGTATAAGGGTTTCGTGGTCGCCAATCCCTCGTTATAGTATAATAATGTAATGATGATTTATTCAATTTTTTACCACATTTACGCATATTTCTTTGAAAGGATTTTCACAACAGTAAAGCCACTGTGATACAATGTCAACGAAAGATTCGAAACAGAACAGTGTAGCGCAAAAACCCTCGGACAGTGCTAAAGTAGAGTGATGTGTTTTTCTGTGGCTGCGGGAACAGTCAGCACGGAGTCGTGGCAGTCTGCCACCGCACGCAGTCAGCCCAGACACGAGAGGAAAGTCAGCCTGTTCTTCGTCAGTAAACGTATCCGCACTGCTGTCTGTCACTGTGACACGGTCGCGAATCTAAACCCAGGCAGAAACTTAATGAACCCTACTGAGTACAACACTGAGGACGAAGAGTCTAGCGGGCTTGTTACTATCAACAGAAAGTACGATAGATAAATGGTACAAACTTGTTTGCAAACGATACACACAGCACATACAGTGGACACTTGCAATGTTGCCCATATAATTTCCGTACAATACAGATACAAACAGAAACGGGAATAGGAAACCAAACGAAATGCAATTGCTCGGTAAAAAGCAACCAGAGCCCGTGGGTCACTCATACCAAATTGATGAAAAAATGTCCCTATCAAACCTCCGAAGTTTTATCGCTGCAGTTATGCTTCACCTACCACGAAGAATCATGAATTTACGTAGCAGTCGAGTGTGAAGTATATCAGAGTA
This sequence comes from Schistocerca americana, assembly GCF_021461395.2. NCBI lineage: Eukaryota > Metazoa > Arthropoda > Insecta > Orthoptera > Acrididae > Schistocerca > Schistocerca americana. The sequence continues at coordinate 645,135,395 of NC_060123.1, forward strand.
ATAAACCTCTTGTACTGCTATCCAATAGTTGTGAAAAGAGCCATCGTGAAGCCATAATACTTGAGTTCTTATAAAGACGCCTAGCCTCTCCTAATATCGATATATTACAACATGACTTTCTTTTGAAAACAGAAATATTATTATACGGGATTTATTCGCAGTTGCGAACACTAACATAAATCAGTTGATTGCATTTGACGATCGCTAAGTTTCTAGCTGCAGAAACACCTCTCATCCATTGGTTCACAATGGCTGAGCGAACCAGCTGTTTTCCAGCTGCTGTTCCAGACGTGAAGTAGCAGAAGTAATACCTGCACTTTCGTCATTATGGAAAGGTAAAGAACACGACCCATGCAGTATTATATAAAGTGCGTAGCTGCAGTAATTTCGTGTGTTAGAAGAAACAGAACTATAAAGGTTCGCGTCGTTTCGTACACAATAAAACCCAATTCGGGTTGCTATAGACTTAACGACATTCACCGTTGTAGGCTGCAATATTATTTATTACAAAACCAATACAATGTTGTTAAATTTCGCTTGCTACACTAAGCCTCTCTTCTTGTGGTCAAAATCGATGTTGTGTGTCTGGATTGGAAGTGTGTACGGGAGGTAGTGCGAGTTCGTCTTCTCCCTGACGGTCATTCAAAAATTTCGGATTTACTATTGAGTTAACCGAACTAAAAAGACAGTAACTCTAATGGCCTTCCGAGCCAGCATTAGTAATTTATTGTGCCTCGACGATATCGCACTCAAGTTTCGCACCCTTACCGGAATCTGTGTCTTCTTTTCTTGCTAGCAAATGATGGGTTTTGGTGTTTTATCGTGACACGAATAATGATTCATATTTATGTGCGCAGTGACATTCAACTTAAGTGTCTCGTTTTCTCAGTATATATTTCAACATAATACGATTCTTTACGTCGACTTGATATTGACAACAGCCATAGTTTTGATACAAAGTTTCCACATATTTTTGTAAAAGGTGATTATATTTCGATCAGCATGCAACTTCTATATTCAGCTAGACAGCAAACACAGAATTGTTGGAAGCAGATAGTAATTGTCTGTATGAGGTATGGTAAACATTACATTGTTTGACGGAATGCTAAGATAAGTAGTGGAAATTTTTATTTGTTGTAGTTGATGTGGTCTTCCGTCCAAAGACTGTTTTGATGCAGCTCTCCATGCTACTCTATCCTGTGCAAGTCTCATCATCTCCAAGTAGCAACTGCAACCTACATTCTTCTGAATGTGCTTAGTGCATTCATGTTTTGGTCTTTCTCTACGATTTTTACCCCTCATGCTTCTCTGCAGTATAAAAATTGGTGCTACCTTGGTGCATCGGAATTTGTCCTACCAAACGATCCCTTCTTCTGGTCAGGTTGTGCGACAAATTTCTCTTCTCACAAACTCAATTCCGTACCTCCTCAATAGTTAGGTGATTCACCCTTCTAAGCTTCAGCATTCTTCGGTAGCATCACATTCCAAAAGATTCTATTCTCTTCCCGTCTAAACGGTTTATCGTGCGTGTTTCACTTCCATCCATGGCTACACTCCATGCAAATACTTTGATAACAGACTTCCTGTCACTTAAACTTATACTCGATGTTAACGAATTTCTCATCTTCAGAAACACTTTCCTTGTCATTGCCATCTACATTTTATATCCTCTGTACTTCGAATATCATCTTTTATTTCACTCCCCAAACAGCACAACTCATCTGCTACTTTAAGTGTCTCATTTCCTTATCTAATTCCGTCACCATCACCTGATGTAATTTTACTACATTCCATTACCTTCGTTTTGCTTTTGTTGATGTTCATCTTGTATCTTCCTATCAACAAACTGTCCATTCCATTTTAGTTTATTGCAAACAAAATTTCTTTTCAAGTAGCATGGGATAGAAACTCACAATCTTTGTCATGCACCTAACAAAATGGTCCTGGTATATAAATCTCGATTAGAAACATTGACTTCGTTTGAATTTTGAAATACTTTCGTAGCTTTAAACGCAGGAAATTTCAACGAAGGTGACAAGAAATGTCGATTATTGCAAATAACAGCGTATGACACGTAATTTCATATCATTTCTGTTCTCGCCATTTAACTTGTAACACAGCGAAAGACCAGCACGGGCGACTGAGCTTCTCCCTGTGTATCGGCCTCTTCATCTGCAGATCACATTCAGTAAAAAAATTCTCTGTCTTTAATTGCGGTGTATGGTAATGCTACAAAACAACACGGTTAGAAAAGCAGAAGAATTGAATTAATACGATCGATTTTTTTTTTTGAAATCTTATTCGTACAATAATTCGAATAAAGAGATGCCTCATTACATGTCGTTTTGTCCTAATATCACTTATTGGAGTAATTACTGAATTGAATATCGATCAAAAGTTATACTGTTGGTTTTAGAAACATTTACTGCTATTCATAAAATTCTGTGTCTTGCAATTTAGAATAATACCCATTAGTCACTGCATTCTGTATCTCTGTTACAGGTGATGAGCGCTGATGCAGAGTGTAGGGCCGTTCCACCTCTACAGCCTGTACGGGAGCAAGACGTGGAGGTCTTGTTCAAATACCGTGAGTATCTTTTTGTGTGCTGAGGATACGAGTAGTAAGGATTCAACTAGTGTAATGGTTTTGATGATGTGGCTCTGTTACAGGGCTTACTTTTGATATCAGAAACTTGTTAACATATCCCAGCTGCGTCTGTTATAATAAACACGAAATGAATGTAGCGTTGCAACGACTTTGTTCTTTTGTTGTAGTCCGCTTTATACGTTACGTGATCTGGGGATTCTGTGACATTTGCTATGGGAAGGATATTCAGGTCTGCTAGTCTTTCAGCAAAAACCACTGAACCGATAAATTATATTTGGAGTGATGCCGGGGAAGGTCACGTTTTATGGTACGAACTTTTTACAGGTCGTGTTCTCTTGATTAGCCTGATAGATGAGTACCAAGGACAAAGTCCATGAATTGCGTCTGTCAGTGAGTGCACTCCTTCCTGATGGAACTTTCAACTAGATCCATGTGGTAGTAACAGAGTGAGGGAAAACGCTGAGGAGATCTTTATAACTCTCCGTTTTAGAACCACAGTAGTGTGTGTCATATTTCCACTAAATACTGCACTGTTAATGGGCAGTACACAGTCCTCTGAGATGGTCACTGAATTACTCCATAATTATTTTGATCATGTCAAATAAATTTCTGTTTACAGATGGTAACAACTTCATTATCATTTGTCCACCAACTGTGTGAACAACGCTGGATAGCTCTAAGTACAAGAAGATGTATTCACCTTTTTAGGCATGCAAGAGCAATATTATTAAGTATTATAGATGTCTATGTACATTCTGCAATGGTGACACATTATTAGTCTTTAGTCGTCGATGAGTGTGAGCTTTTGCAGATAGATGTTGTTTAGACTGATTGTGAACTTTTATTTTACAGGCCACTGCTACCGCTACGACGTGCAGTCCGAGCTGTCCCCGAGACCCGCGCTCACGTACGTAGTACCAAACGTGGCAGCAGCTAAGGTGCAAGAGAGGCGAGGTGGAGGCGAAACACCCCGACAGCAGCCGCCGCAGCAGCACCGGGATGTGGTTGTGGCAGAGGGTAGTGAAGAGGAGGGGGAACTGAGGGAGGCCGAGACCAGCCGCGGCCTGCTGCGGCGGCTGCTGGCCTGCTGCCTCTGCATTAGGCCGCCACGAGGCCGCAGGTCCAGGGGGACCAGCAGGTGAGTCCGGCCTGACTTGCCTCGTGTTCAGAATTCTTCAGCGTAGAACTTACCGTGTAGCGCAGCTGAATTCGTGAATATGCTGTAACTACTGCCCCACACAGTGAACTCTGGGGTTACAGGGAGTGGGGGAGGAGTGTTTGGGCTTATCTAAATTTACGTACTTCTGTTGTGTGCAGGGACTTGAGTATTGCTTCACATTCTTCTGAATTCTGATTGTAGAAAAATAGCTCAATCAAGTTCAAGTTACTCAAGTATCAATGAGTTAGGGTTATTAAGTGAGATACTCATGTATGTGTTTTTATCAAATTAAAGTAAACATAGCTATATAACAGTTTTGCATGGCAGCTACATACGTAATTTCTGGTATGAAAAATTTATCTGAAAACGATTTTAGATATATGAATAAATAAAACTAAAAATATTTCATTAATTTCAGAGTACATCCTGAAGGAGCGCCGATACCTGGCAGTCAGGCTAAGGAACAGAGCCCTGCCAACAAAATCCTGGTATGTATTGAAAGAAACATGTACAAAACTTACGATATCTTTCTAAAGACATGTAAATCGCTACTACTTGTCCAATAGCCGTTTTATTAGTTTGATTAGTAGTTAACTGAGTTATTATAGAGCGTACTTGGCATCATTTCACCTAAAGGAAAATTGTGAGATACAGTTTATTGTACTCATCACCACAGAAGCCTAGCGAGGCTTAATTTAAATAAGAGTAGCAGTAAATAGCAACTCAGTCTGTGTATGTAGTATAATCTATGAGACACAATGTAACCTTGGCTCTACCAATAAAAGAAATGATACTATGCAATTAATGAAATAGTACAAAGTGAAAATTTTATATTATTATCCGTTTATGCTTTTCATTCTCTACCACAGAGAGTGGTGTCGATAGTTTGAGGTATGATCTACAGCCCAGATCTTGTCAGTCAAGTGGCAGCAGACTTAGTAATCAGATGGTTCCCCATCTGCAAATGTTTGGGGACGCTTTCCAGATTGGAATATGTCTTTTAATTAAGGTCAGATTTTCGAAATACTTGTTTGCAACTGGGGAATAGGAATAAATTTTAATTTATTTTTACCCAATATGACATTTTTCTTTGAGAAATCTTTGATAAACTTGTTTTTGTAACTCAGTACATTTCACGATCTTCTCACCATTTTCAGTTTATCAATAATACTCCTCAGGAATCTCACCAAATCTGTCCTGTTACACATGCTTAGGAACATGAGCTGATAATTCCTGCTGGGGCATGTTCCTATCTAGTCAGAAAGGAAATGGTTTCAGTTTCCCGGTTCTGTCATCTGTTTTCGGAGATTTGTCTTGGATGAATATTATTGCAATCACCTCTCCATTTTTCGGAACCAAGAAACCCCGTGACTACCTTGACCCTATGGGTAACACACAGGTCAAATTGTAACTGCGTTAGCTGCTGGCTGGTAAGATCCAAATTGATGTGATCTCATAATTATGTCAACCAGAAATGCTACATTTTTAGACTAGAAGTAAATAGTAACTCATCTGTGTATGCAGTATAATCCATGAGACACAATGAAACCTTGGCTCTACCCATAAAAGAAATGATACTACGCAATTAAGGGAATGGTACAAAGTGAAAATTTAATATTATTATCCTTTTATACATTTCATTCTTTTCTACAGAGAGCAATGTGGATAGTTTGATGTAGGATCCACAGCCCAGATCTTGCCAGTCAAATGGCAGCTGACTTGATAGTAATCAGATGATTGCCCATCTGGAAATATTTAGGGACGTTTTCCAGATTGGAATATGTCTGGAATTAAGGTCACCGTGTGTAAATACTTGTTTTCAACTGAGGAATAGGAGTAAATTTTAATTTATTTTTACCGAATATGACATTTTCTTAGACAAAATTTTTATAGCCTTGTTTTTGTAACTCAGTACATTTCACCATCTCACCATTTGCAGTTTACCTGTAACACTCGTCAGGAATATCATCGAATCTGTCCTGTTACACATGCTTAAGAATATGACCTGATAATTCCTGCTGGGGCATGTTCGTCTCTAGTCAGAAATAAAATGGTTTCAGTTTCCCGGTTCTGTCCTCTGTTTCTGGAGATTTGTCTTGGTTGTAAACTACTGCAATCACCACTACGTTTTTTGAAACCAAGAAACCAGTTGTCTACATTAAACCCTATGGGTAACACACAGGTCAAATTGTAACTTCGTTAGCTGTTGGCTGGTAACATCCAAATTGATGCGTTCTCATAAATATGTCAACCAGAAATGCTACATTTTTAGAACGCAAGAAGTTGCATTATACGTTGGGATTTCCTGCAGATAATGACGGACTGGGATGTTACGTACTAGGATACAACCCGAAAAATTCCTGTCGTCATACCTCTATGTCGCACGTTGATACATACAGAACAGTCGTCAAACCATATGAACGAGGCTTAATCAACATAAAATTTCACAATTGTCATGCATTTCTCCCTTTACCCGACGTGTTGATACACACATTGTAGATACATTAATGAAAGGGTGTGTGAGTAGTGACCATTTCGATTAGTTACAGATACAAGAAGATGCATTAAAAAAAACCATACGTTGTTTCTCATTCAAATCTTCATATATTAGGATTTGTAAGCACAGATGCTAGTACATGAATTGTTGAAACACAAATGAAGTCCATAATATTGTTGCCAAGCAGTATACAAACTATACTTATTGGTAATGTTTTAACTGGAGGATAACAGTCTACCGTGCGAATCGATGGTGATACTACAGAGTCACAAGATTGATCGAAAAGGTAAATGTGTCAACGTAACGAAAGAGGCCATGGTCAGGAAACGACTAAACTGAAAGGCATAAGTGAAAATTGCTCCGGTGTGTCAGCCAGTCACCCTCCTACTGCAGGCCCTTTGTTGTCCGCACTTGGGGAAGAGCTAGAATGGATCGAAAAAAGCAAAGTGGTTCATTAAATATGGACTCTAACGTGCATAGCTGAAGAGTTATGAGCAGTTGTTAACTTTTGCTACTGTGAAATACAAGTCTTCTACTGAACAACAACTGATAGCTCATTAGGTATGCGTTTTAGAGCCCTTGTTTGCTGGACTTTTGCTACTGTGAAATACATGTCTTCTACTGAACAACAACTGATAGCTCATTAGGTATGCGTTTTAGAGCCCTTGTTTGCTGGATATATTTGTTGTTTTGGTTCAGACTACCTAATCAAAAAAGACAAAAAGCAAAGAATTTGCAGTAGAAGTGATGTACTGTCAGATGTATCAAAACTATTTTCGCTTGCAGATTTAGTCTCTGTCCATTCTGGACGAGGGTTTCATGCGTTGGATTGATATATTTATCCCTCTCCATCACCCCAGAGAGTCTGTAAGATCATCACGGACCAACCCAGTGTAGCTCGCATTCACTGTGCGTTCTTCGTTCACGCCACCATTTACAACAATGACCTAACAGTCAGTATAGAGAGTAGTTTCTATTTAAACGAACCTAGCATTTCGTTACTCCTATACTGACTGCAGTGTCTTCATCTGTTGCAGGACGGAAGTGTAGACGAGATGAATAACAGAAGATCGGAAAATCTGTTTTTTTCGGAATACAGATACTGACAAGGCTTTAATTTGATAGGTATGTGTTTCATTGTTGGGGAAAGTAATCTTGAATTAATCTAACTGTGTTTTCCTGTTGGAGGAGACGTACTCGAAGGAGAAGCACGAGATGGTGTCGGCGTGGGTGCTGAAGCACTTCGGGAGCGCCCAGGACGGAGGGGCTGCACGAAGGAGGCGCCAACACACCAGTGGCAGAGATAACCTACTGCAGGAGCTTTAGCTGTGCAGGCAGCGGTGAGTAGAACAGTAATACAAATGAAAATTCATATATACTGGGCGAAGTAATGTGGTTATATATCAAAGACTAAATCGTTGTGTCTCAATCTGAAGTGCAATTGAAATTTTGGTGTGTCTGTCTACACCTTTAATTTACAAAATCAGAATATTGGATCAGAAACTAAATGATTCTAAATAAGTTTGTTTACAGATTATGTTCCATCTATTGTCTAGATATGGTTACTCATTTCAGTTTTTAAATGTCAACCATCTGCCTACCGCAGGATGTCCCTGTAATAGGAAACAACCAAAAACACCAGCACTTATTAACCGTCTCCCACTAACGCCCCAAAATACATATAACTGTCCTAACAGGTCCCACATTTAATCAATGCATCAAGGGTTCTGAAGACTGGATGTTGTTATCAGTTAAACTGTTGTGGAGCCAAAGCGTTTCAAAAATGAAGACTGTGGAAACTTATAAATTATCAGTACACGTAATCGGAAAGATATTTTTCATACAAGAGAAAAGAATATTTTGAGTTACAGATGTGCACCTGTAATAGCAGAACCGCAACAGTTGTTGATAATTCAGGTCCTTGGATCAAAAATACAAATTAAATCCAAGTTCTTGTCCGTGACTGCCAAACGACTTACTTTGAATATTATTCCAAACTTTAATTAACAGATTTGTTCTGTGAGAAAAGCCCTTTCAAAGTACATTTTTATTTATTACTAGCAAAAGCGGTTTTTTTAAGTGTCTCGTTAAATGCAGTGGATTTTAGTCAATTTTTCACGAAAAGTTTGCAACTGTTTAGGGGACAGTGTCAAATGACTCCTACTGTGATTTCAGGAGAGAAAGCTGTGTCAGGCGTCGTACGTTTGGTGGGTCATCTCTGCCTGTCGTCTTAAACGTTGACAAACTCAAATTTTTTCAACGGAATGCAGTAGCAAAATGTCGCCTTTTGAGTGTTACATGCGAGCTGTCTGTGTATTCCACTACACACGGATTCCTTCAGAAGTACAGTGAGACAGGAAAATGTAGTTAGTTATCTGGGGTGAAAAACAAAACTTTAGTCACAATAATGGTAGTGATAACCTTTGAGTTAAAGCCTGGATTATCCATTGCTTGCCAGCCTGACTTTGAATTCCACAGATATAATTGTAGTGTTGCGCTTAATTAATAATGCATTGTACGAAATAACACAAACAAATAACATATTAGTATGAGAGATGTTTCCTCTCATAAAGTGTACCATCTCCAAGATCGTGTTGTTGAGTTTTTGGAACAGGAACACAAGAAAGAGAAGAATGTGAAATCGTGAATGTATTTTGATATAAAATGTAAAAAAAATCCGTAGAACCATTAGTTCCTTGTGAATTTCAATCATTTTACATCAGCAGAGGATGAAGATACTAAGGATCTAGATTCTTTAGGTCTTTTCAATATTATTCTATCGTGGATTTTCCTTTGTTTGATATTTACTCGAATGTGTGCCCAATTTAAAAATGCTGAGGGTCCTTTTAACACAAGGTTTGTGACGATTCAAGTGTCAAATTAACTGATACCCTAAAGTAAATTTCAATAGTATTTTTGCGTTGTTTACATCTTAAGAAGAATAGAGCCAGACAATGAATAAATTTTTTTGTGTCACTGATCTAAGAAATGCGAATATTGGAATGAAATAGTGGTCTGGCACTACTCACACGTGAGTGTAATGAGAAATCAGCATTAGCAGAGTTACATACATGCTCGTTTAGACTAACGTGCTGTGAGCAGCTGCGGTTCTCCAGAAAGGTAAGGTTAATGAATTTCAAGGCAAGCCCAAAATCACTATTCAATTTTAAACAGACACACGCAATTTTGTTATGAAGAATAACAGCTTATAACTAGAAACTATATAAGCGACAAAAATTATCTCGAAAGTTTCTTTTTACAATTTACAATTTTAAGGATATGCTGTCTTCCAAAGGGTTGAAAAATCATCCATTTTGCAATCATTGTCATCAGTTACTCAGAGTCTTACGATTTAGCTTAGAACCTGTGCGGCCCGCTAACGCATTATCATCTTTCCATTCCTTTATAAGGATGTAATGGAGAGTTTGCAGCGAAGTTTTCGTCACACCATCGAAATTTCATAAACTAACGGCTGATCAGATCAAACAGTATCTGACAGAAGAAAACAATGTATCAAGCTTTTCCTTACAGGTTATCATTACTGTAATGATTTTGCATTATCAGAAAGAGTTACCAATTATTTTCAACTGCGTGAATTGGTAGACAAGGACAAAAAAAACATGAATCTTAAAAGTAAAGTATCATTTGGAAACATAAAGCGAAGCTAAATAAAGCAAAGAATTGGAAGCATAATGAACATGTACCTATTTCAATTAGATATGTTGAAAATACTCCTGTAGCACTTTTGTGTAACATTTTCATAAAAATGGCGTTCCAGGAAGCAGCTTTATTACATATGGATGGATGTGGAAAGAGAATGGCTCTAATTTATGTTGTAACAGACGCTCTAATTTCTCCAAATTTATTGTTAGTGGTGCGAAATTTTGTAGAAAAATTCAGTTTATACCAGAGGAAAGTTAATACAGTTCTATGTGGACACACACTTTTTCCTTCACCATGCACCAAATTACGTATGGGTTGTGTTTTTACCCCTAAGTGAAAATGGACAGAAACGGAAAAAATGTGTATTGCATTATTTGGGCCAGTTTACATATCCACCAAATATCATCAAGACCATTTATTTACATATGTGATAGTTACCTTGTTAGATAGCGAGTCAATACTTTCGCAATGTAAAAGCATGTTATATTTTGTCGACTGGACAAAAATGCATGTGACGTCACCTCACACCACCTGGGGCTTGTAAAATGCAGGGACATCAATCTTAGTTTTCCGATGGTTTTCTGTCCATCTTGTGATGCCTGACAGCAGTTAGACTTGGGAAGCAATTAAGTTGAGGATTCTTTCGATGTCTGCACGTACAGGAACGCTGATTTACGTTATATTTTTGATAAATATGCTGCTGGGTGTTTCATATTTTTGAATCCCCTTTAAAATACTACAAAACGCAGCAAGTTGCAATCATTATGTAATTTTGGTATAAATTTGATAATGCGTGACCATGTGTGTGTGTGTGTGTGTGTGTGTGTGTGTGTGTGTGTGTGTGTGTGCGTTAATTTTGAAAACGAAATGCATCTTTCTCCAGAAAATTAGGGGCCTACTTTGTAAAAGAGATACCACGTACAATGAGTATGTTTTAAATATACTTCCCTTATTCATTGAAACTGCGAGTACTTTCAGACTGGTTGCCTCATTTTCGTACTACACGATAATGTAAGTAGTGTAAGTCAGTATGTGACATAATTATAAGGGGTGTCAAGACTGGCTGCTGTGTCATATTAATTTCTGTTTTCTTCCCCTTCTTTACAGATCTATTTCGACTATACTGTCCTACTATATCAAAAAAATGTATAATGAGTGTAACGTCACCCACATTGTAGAACAGGTCACTCGTTAATGGCAGTTAAGGCGAAATAAATGTGTAGCCAAAGGGAAAGAAATAAAAATTATCATCATACAGCAGCAAGTCCGGACATTGCTTATAAAAAATAATTCTCACAGGTATTCTGTCTCATAAAAGTAATTCCACTGATCACGACGGATTAGTAACCAATCAATGTGATGTGCACGAAACTCACAGACTTACCTCTCCACGTGAGGACTTCCAGTAGTATGGAAAGCTTTTGGACAATTCCTCCACTTAGCGAGCTCCTAGAAGTTTTACGAAAATGTTTAAGCTCTCAGCCAGGTAACCACAGAAAAGAGTGTAAGCATATTCTTGACTATGTCCTGCCCTCAACAAACATCAGTCTTTCTGCAAAATGATACTCCCGTCCAGGAGATCTGAGAATGTCTTGTAAAATATCTGCTGTTACAGGAAAGCCATCAGCCATTAGTTTAGTACGGTAGCACCTATTACAACCCCTTTAGAAGGATTATGTTGAGAACAGCCTATCATCCCCAGTTTGCACAAATGCACCCTCCTCAGACAGCATAAAGTTGATCCTGCTTTCATAGTATGCATCCAGACACACGCATTGTAGAGTCCTCCTCTCTTGGCGACAGTTAAAATTATTCAGCAGAGTAAAGAAAACATTGGGCTGAAAAACCCACAATACATGTCAGTGATAAGACTAACATAACAGCAAGTAATTAATTAACAATGAACAAAGTGATAAAATAATATGATGGCACACTTTAATGAAAAGCTCAATTAAATTCTCAGGAATGGTCAATGTACAACATGATGATAATGTGAAATTAAGACAAAGAATGATGCCTCTGGTAGCATTAAAGTCAACTATATCATTGATTGAAATAGCCAGATGATCAGGGAAATAAAATAGTCATAACTTTCAACGAATTAAATATCACTAAAGAACAATTGTAACTATGTCGGGATTAGTTAGCTGAATCAGAATGAATTGTAGATTTTACTAATAACAAACATATTACCATCTAATAATACAAACAATCAATCCCACAATTTGGCCCAAGACTAGGAAACCAGGCTCTGCCTGTCACAAAAAAGAAAAAAAGAAAGAAACGAAGAAGGAAATTGGTCCAGCTGTCCCATCTGGTAGCCACTTGAAAGCATACTTTTCGAGGATTACAGATGAAAAAAGTCAACGATTTTAAAAGTAGAAGAGGACCATTCGTACCAAAGGTGTATAAAGCAAACGAACTCCAAGTTTCATGGCATAATACGTTGAATCTACTACCGGGGAGGAAGAAATCCGACCCACCTCTCTCTAACAATCAGACATCATCGAAAGTCATCAAAAAGAAACCACTAATCCCGGTGGCAACTGTAGGCAGAAACCCAACACTGTTAGGAGTGCCAGCATGTCTTTGAATCCTTTAGGCTTGATGCTACTTCTTAGACAAGTCAGAGAAACTTGCATGCTCCGCATCGAGAAATACTAAGTTGAAAACGAAACAAAATTATTACATCGGTACAATAAAAATGAAGTATTTGGGAAAATTTAGTAAACACGAGGTATTTACGATTTATTGTACTACCAAAACATGACAATCCTGGTTTTCAAGGTACACATTATCAGGACGAAAACGTTATTGTCAATGTAGGGTATACGATCTATGAAAAAAAGGAAGCCATGAATGTAAGCATGAATATATCAATGTTTGGACAGATTTCTCTGTAAATAAGACGTCTATCAACGCAGTAGTGAATTTTTCTATAGGATCAAGTAACTGTCAATCCTCACTCTTTGCTGCCGGAGGCGGCTACACACTGTTCAACGTACATGCGGCCATCTCATCTGTGAGAACAACAGCCATAGTCCAGAGAAAATAGAACAATTTTGGGACCACGTAGAGAAGGAGAAGGCGAAAATAACTACGAAGAATATTAAGATTTTTGTCGACGACTGTAAACTGACGTGGAATAGAAGCAAATTATGAACCGGTACAGGAAAACATCCTACGCACGGAAGGAAAACACGTTTTCAATTTGGTTTTGTCGAACTGTGTCGAAAGTTTAGTTAATATCAAACGCAAACTAAGTAAGGAGGAGACACGGCGTCCACTTGGAAACTCGAACTATGTAAAATCTTCCAAATGCCCCATTCAAGGAATGCGATGAAGGAAATTAAGAATATTAAAGTACAAAGAGTTTACAAGTATCATTTTGATAATTAACTCTCAAGGATAAAAATTCCAAGAACTGGAAAAAACAAATGCAGAAATGATGTGAAAAGATTAAAAATCAGCTAACAATTATAGGGAGAGGGCCAACAGCAACTAACATTTCAGTATAACAACTGGACAGACAGTACAATACAGTAGACAGTACAAGAAGCAGCTAATGTTTTAATCTTTGTCGCAAACGGAAACGTAGATGGTGCAACTAGACCTGGAACCAAAACTACGTACAGAGAACACATTCGTTGAAAAAATGAAACTCCCCGAAGGAACATAAAGATTTTAACACATTTGTAAAAGGCGGAAGCACGCAGCCCCTGTGATTCGACATGTAACGCAATTGTTTTAGAATTAACTCATGGAACGTATTGATCAGGATATTATAAAGAACAATTTCAGGGCTTTCACCCAAATTTTCATTTCTAAGCTGAAAGTGTATCAATTTCCAGTGAAGAAAAAAATGGAATGCTGGGCGTGAACAAAAAATCTAATAGGCTAGTACTCTAATATCTTGGCAGTTAGTATAAGAAAACTGCTTCATTGGAATGAACCAAAGGGAGATTACCCATATGATAAGCCACTCGAATAGCGACAATCGCGCGTCCACACATCTAAGACAGATATTAAACAGAGCATGGATGGCCTAAGGAATAATATAGCAGGTAGGAGGGAATCAGTTGTTGCAGAGTTCCTGAAGCTGGAGAATGAAGATTTTCTGAAGATAGCAGCTGAACTCTTTGAGGAGATACAGAGATCTGGTCGGGTATCCTCTGTTTGGCTGCGACCCTAGTCCGCCAACTCCATAAAATGGTGGCTCAAAAGGTGATCAGCCGTTGAAGGCATATTACATTAGTATCTGTTCCATGGGAGATACTCTTGTAAATACTCCAGAACTGAATTGAAGATTATTTTAATAAACAGACTATTGAGTAACAGGCTAATATCAGGAAAGGACGTTCTTGCCTAGAGGAGATTTTCAACTTCGCAGACATTATCAGGCATAAAATGTCTTTTAGGTACTACTGTGGAGTCGTACGCATTGATAAAAAAAACGTGCACGGTTCAGTTGACAGTGATTTACTGTTGAATGTTATGGATGGATTTGGAGGGATGATTCAACAGGTTCTGATCGGTGCATGATAATAAATGAATTACGTTGACAATAACTCGGACCGCTTCCAAAACTGAAACTGGTATCAAACAACTCAATGAAGTTTCTCCACTCCCTTTATCTGTATTTTGGAAAACGTCGTTCGAGAGTAGCCCGCACACTGCGGAACCTGTAAAGTAGACACTGCGTGTGGTAGACCCGTAACTTGTTTGGCCACAACGATCCTAACTGAGCTAATGAAGTGCCGACAGGCTGTACCGATGGATGTTGCAGATGTAACGCACATAGGCATTCATGGTTATGTCTGACAGTCATGTGTTTTTACCACTCGTGGGTCGTTGAACTACATCTCAATACTAGAGGTTCGGCAGAACGAGTGCTTGCTTAGTTTACGTTCACATCCTGTGGAAAACGTTTCGAAACTATTTGTAATCAGGGACTCAATTGAAGGTGTTCTGCCACATTGTGATAGTATTTTCTACCCAGTTGAGATGATCTTCCAACGGCACACCAAGTTATTCACTTGTTTCTGATGTGATATCGTAATATTTTCAAGCTATATATATATATATATATATATATATATATATATATATATATATATATATGTTGACGAGTTTACTGAGGTTGGCGCAAACAGAATCCCAGTCTTCTCAGTTGTTCTCAGCTGCACCAACGTAGTACAATTTCTGTGCAGAATAAATCCATCGAAGTTTATACAATAGTAGATAATTTCAGATTGCGTTATCTTTGTTTTGAGTTGGAGTAAACAGACTGAATAGACAAACCTTAGTCTTAGCCAATCGGTCGTCACCCAATGAACTGATAATTATTTGTTACATCTATTTGTGTAGTCAGGAAGTCTTGAATAATTTGACACTTCCCTTTACTGCTCACGCTGAAAACGAGGCCTGTTTGATTTCCAAACTTACAGAGGCCAAAGTACATCTGGGTATCGAAAACAGTTGCTACAAAAATGGCTTCCCTGAAAATAAGGCCGAACACTTAATTTGTTTTGGTTGTGTCGTACCTGGCTAGAAGGCCCCGATGAATGTAAACCTGACTGGAGTGGCTGCATGGAAATGCATTAACAAGTGAAAACTTCCTAGCCGGATGAAGACCGACTTCAATAGGCTATCATCAGGTGCCTTTGCTACTATTACACAACATTTAGCGTACAAAGGCTGATCAAAAGTCACTGGTGTTATGCTTCGTCCATTGTTGGTCCCTTTTGTAGCAGCTTGAACAAGAGCCGCATAAATTGGTGACGGCTTTAAGGAAGCCAAGATGATGAATGGAAGAGGAACTATGGAGGACGTTTGGAACTCTCTCATCACAACTAAATCTGCACGTGTTTACCTGTAAGACTCTCTGGAACTTCACAACAAAATGAGACCAGAAAACGACTTATTCGTTAACAGTGGTTATTTCACCATCCAAAGTACTTGAAAATTTTGATCTGGAGTCTGGAGTGACATAACCATTGAACCGGTTTCGATGAGATCCTCGAATAGCATTTGTACATTGGCCGGAGGCAGAGGAATAACAGCGAAAACTATTGCAACTTTAATTAAGTACGCGCCAGCTTGTTCTCTGGTGTGAGAAGCAATGGACTAATATGCAGGTGTGTGCAGCATCTCTTCAGAGCTCAACGTGGAGCTACAGGGGGCAAGGCAGAAACGAAACTGCAAGAACTTGCAAACTTTTATTTCTTGGACTGAGGAACACAATCCGTTTTCCAAAACACCCAAACTCTCTCCGTTATCGACAGAGGTTGTAGCAGTTGAGAACGTGAACTCTGATAAAGCGCTTCAAGCTGAAACACCAGCCTTGAAAGAGATTGAGAACCAAACATTCAATGACATACACTGGAAAAGAAAGTTAGCTGTTAAATCCCTGTCCTCTATAGCCAAGTTTACAATAATTAACAACAACACAATGTGTGAGCCATAATACTCTCTTATGTCAGATGGTGTGCACAGTAAGGAATGATGAGAGACTTGAAGAAATATTTAGATCCGTATTATGTGCTTATCCTCCATCCTTATACGACTAATCTGACTAATGAGGATGGGAAGCAAGTCTTCAATGATGGCTGGCTTGATTCCAGATCCAAATGAATCATCAATCACACCACATTCAGAGAGTCCACCAAAATTGATTGGGGTCACCTCCTTCATTGTGATGTCTGGCGACACCCAGCTACCTACAGACAGGTTTCAAGCAGTACGCAGATTACATAGTTATTCATTATGGGCCAGCCACTGTTTTATTTTATGGAAACAAGCAACGAAACAGAAAATATGAAGACACTTACGCTGATCATGTCATCCACTAAGATTGGTGTGAAAATAGAAGATCCATCCATGTAAATGTCAAACAAAGAAAAAGACACTTTATCAACTATATACAAGAAGGGGAAAATTACATTGTACAGAAAAGTGAAAGTCAACAACACCCTTCGTAAGAAACTTCTGATCTAGATTGTTTTCACCACCAGTGTTACTTGCAGGCTGTTGTTGAAGTTGGCTGCCCCTTCACCTCCCACACACCCCCTCCCCCTTCAGCAGCTTTCAGGCAGCATTTGTTTAGAACCTACCACCCTACGAGGTGCAGCAGTGACTGAATGAGAAGAACAATACGCTCGAGTGCGGATGGAAGAAGACTGGCGAACACCTGAGACGAACAGTACGTCCTGCAGCTGCCTCGGAATTACTGTCCCTCGTTGCGTGTGCTTGGAGAGACGTATGCGTCCGTAACTCCGAGTGCAGAAAGAGGGGTCTAAACAGCATATGTGGTAATTGTTCAACCACAGGATATGTTAACAGGAACACGAATATCATACATGAATACATAAATGTTAGGTCGCATCTAACATTCTACATTTTTATTCAATATTACTCCTGAACTCAATTCCTGAAATTCAGAAATTTCAATAAAATATAGTTGCAACATATAACCAAATCTACCTGTTTTCTAAAGAAAAGCCTCCAAAAGCCTCAGTTTTAAAAACGTTTTGATTAAAAGTGTTATAATTATATAACATAATTATTATACACATCATATTTTGATAATTTTAAATAATTTATCATGGAGAGATACTCTTTCTTAATGTGGCTTTGTCCAGAGAGTGTTTAGAATGGGTTTCTCCGTACCACAGGTTTATATGGCCTAGGCCTTAAAAAGTAGCGTCCCTTGAGATGGTGGTGAGGTTGTCGTTCCTTCAAGGGCTTATCACTAACATACCACCGGCCACTAAAATCAAAATTTGCTTTCAGAAACCACAAGACTATTTGAAAAATAGTCATATATATATATACAAAAACATGTAGAAAGTACGAAACATTTTTAATTGTGAAACCATATGTAACTCTGGAACCGTTCAGTTTAGCAAAATTGTGCACAGGGCTATTATTCTTCACAATTTAATGCAGATTAAAATGCGAAATATTTATGAAAACTGATAAAAACTACTGATTTACCAACTTATTCGCCCATTCCCCCAAACACGTCACTTAAAATGGTGTAACATTTTACCAACCAATATATAGACTCCATGAAACACTCTGGATCTGGAAGGAGACTCTCACTTTGGATGTTGAGGTTTTGGGACTAATTGCACCGTACTATCTCCTCGCTTAGCCGTGGGCCACTATTGGCCCACTACGAACATCTACATTCAGTAAATACTCCGCAAGCCACGATATCGTGAGTGGCGAAGGGTATCTTGCATACCTCTATTTGCCGTATCCTTTCCAGTTCAACTTGCAAATAGGGCGACAGGTAAAAGGAGCTCTCTCGTATGTGTCTATACAAGCCCTCCTTGATCTTGTCTTAATAAGCCTTACGGGAAATGTACGTTGGTGGCAGTAGAATCGGTCCGCAGTCAGTTTGACTATCCGGTTCCCTAAATTTTCTCAGTCGCTTTCCCATTTGAGTTCGAGAACTACTTCAGTTAACGAAACCCACGAGCAATAAACCAAACGGCTCGCCTCGGAAATGCTTCGATGTCTTCCTCTTATTTGACCTGTTGAGAACTCCAAACACTTGAGCAATACTGAAGAATGGGTGGCACTAGTGTTCTGTACGCAGTACCATTTACAAATGAACCACTCTTTCCTAAAATCCTCACAACAAACCTATTTCGATCCTTAGCCTTCCCTGTTATTGTCCTTCCGTTCTCGATCCATTTCAGATTTACAATGATACTTCTATATATGTGAGGCAGTCCACTACTAATGCTGTATCCGAACATTAGAGGATTGTTTTCCTAGCCATCTGGATTTCCTTACATTTTCCAATATTTAGTGCAAGCTGCCGTTCATGGAACCTCTTGTAACAGAGACCGGGACGGTCGCGGGGTTGAAATGACGGAAAGCGCGGCGGGATCTGCGGAGAGGCCCGCCATCAACAACACAACGGGAGAAGACGGTCACGACCAACGAACAACAGCAAGATCGAACAACGGAGTCACAGGGAACCTAACAGACACGTGTACTTGTACACAGAATAAGTAATCTGTCTAACGTCAGGCAATGTGTCCACGGACGTACGCGAGGTTAGACTGGCTAGCTGAGCGAGAGGCAGGCGCTCAAGTACTCTATCGAGGGCGCCACTATTAGCCGCTGGAACCACGTGTTCCACTGTGGCGCCCTCACACTAAATGCGGGCCAGAAGGCGCGCACCGAAACTGCTTACGGCGCTGTGGTGCACAGACCTTTAAGGTTTTTCGACGTCCATGACGTCTGGCGAGAATTCAAATTCCGCGGAGCGCGGTACCAGAGCACCAACTGGAAACTTTGTCTAAGTCGTCTTGTACCTTCATACAGTCACTAAACGACGACAGCTTATCGTACAACACAGCATCGTCAGCAAACAACCGGATAATGCTGCCCAACCTGTCCGCCAAATCATTTATGTATATAGATAACAACAGCGGTCCTGTCACGCTTCCCTCGAGCACTCCAAACGGTGCCCTGGTCAGTGGTGAGCACTCGCCGTCGAGGACAACGTACTGAGCTCTGTTATTTAAGAAGCCTTCGAGCCATTCTCACACAGTTGAAATGGGGCACTGTGTCAAATTGTTTCCAGAAATCTACCAATATGGAATCTGTCTGTCGCCCCTCATCCATGGTTTGCAGTATTCACGTGAGAAAGGGACACGTGAGCTTTTCCATGCGATGCTTTCTAAATTAGAGCAGATTTTTGAACAGAAGACGCTCCGTTTCAAGTAATTTTATTATATTCGACTGAGAATACGTTCAAGAATACTGTAGCAAACGGATGTTATGGATATTGATTTGTCCGTTCTTTCACTCTTCTTATATAACGGAGTCCCCTCCGTTTGTTTCCAGTCGCTTGGGACTGTAGTGCCTAAAACCACTCGTCCATCACTGCTGGCTCAGTCCACTCAACCACAATAATTGCCTGTTTGGCCTAAGTCACAATCACCATGGCAACGAGTACACACACACGTTGCGGGACCTTTTCGGACATTCGTTGGTTGATTGTGGTAGACTCTTACAGCAAAATTGATTTTGCCGTGCTAATGAAATCGGCAAGTCACGTAGCACAGTTCAGGCGTTGTTCCCTACTTTTGGCCTCGAAGGTTTGCCTGAGCTCATAGTGTAGGACAAAAGCTCTCATTTCACGTCAAATGAATGTGAAACATTCTGTGAGCGCAATGGCATACAGCATCTAACTGGTGCAGTGTTCCACCCACAGTCAAACGGCGAAACGGAACGTTTTGTCCAAACCTTCAAGCAGCAGATGGCCAGACTTCGCACCGCACACACCAGGCATCAAGCATTACAACTGTTTCTCGTCCCCTGTCGTTCGCACCGGCGACTTGGACCTTCGCCGGCGAAATCCCTTCACGACCGCCGCCATTGGACAATGCTCCAGCTGTTGCACCCTCCTTAGCATCTGGCGCCGAAGGAAGGCCGCAACTATCGCTTCGCGCCGCTTGATGTTGTGTTTTAAAGTGTTTTTAGCGGCAACAGACGGTGTGCGCGAGGTGAGACCGTTCGTCGACTTGGAGCATGCATGTACCTTACTTCAGGTCCCGATGAATTGAAGGGCCGACATTACAATCGAATTCGCCACTGTCATATGCACGGTGATCCTTCTGTGCCTCTTCCCCCAGATTCACGGGTCCCGAGGACAGCGCGGCCACAGCATCGGCCGGAGGTGGTCATCACGATACCTCGGGACGTCGGGACGACCCCACGGAGATAGAGCATTCGCCACCTCCGCCTCCTCTCGTCCTACCGATAGAGCTGGACCCGGCCACGCCGCAGCAGCCGACGCCTTCGACATCTGGTTGTGGGCCTCAGGAGGTGGACACCCCTCTGGTGGTTTTACGGGGGACGTTTCCACCAGAGCGTTCTCCGGAGCGACGCGCTATCACCAACCCGTCCGCCATGCCCCAAGTCACCACTCCCCAGTCGTCCCATTGGTGGACCGAGGGTGCTTCAGTGGGAGTCCCCCATCAGAGGCGTACAGACGTATCGTCCCCAGTCAGCGGTACTACCGTGGGACGATGTTCACGTGGACTGAGCGTGGGTGTTACGCGAAACATCCCGTACTATGGTAGCCCAGGCCCAGCCACTGCGTTACGAAAGAGGCAGCCCGTGTGTCATACGAAGGATAGCTAAAATGAGAAATTAAAAAAAAGTTGGAAACCCGTGTCTCCTCTGATCATAATAAGTGCTCACAACGCACATGGTTTCAAGATAGTGCAAGTTTCAGGCTAGAGCATCTAACAGATGAGCGAAATGCAATGAATGATAGTTCCATTGTATTGTCGCTTTTATATACAAATGTATACAACAAAGCCGGTAATAATTTGTAGTTTACAACACCAAGCCCGTAAGCCAACACAGTCTGTATTAATTCACTGACACAGCGTAAGCACTTTTTAGTAGCCATTTTAAGTTTTTCACCCAGACCTCATGCTGAAACTGCACACGAACTTATGGTTCTAATGCTTGCTCTTATAGTTTGCTAGTCAACACTTCAACCCCCAACGGAATCCTACTCCCAACACTAAATTGCGCGAAACCCCTCTCTCCTGATAAGCCAAATCCCAGATTTTGACCTTGATCGATGCAACTCTGTGTTTTACCGCTATGGGCCAGTTCCGTTCCCAAATTAAAAAATAAAATGTGAGGCAATTTGATAAAAGCAAATTAACCATATTCTTAAATGTCTGAAATCCTAAATTACGCTTTAAGATTCCAAAGTACCCAGTGAAAGCACGCCAAGTCTGGAGACACGCGGTCACCCCTCATTACAGACGTCGAACGTCGTAGGCAGGGCAGACTGGTAAAACAGGACTGGCGGAGAACTGTGGCGAAAGTAACGTCACACTGGAATGCTCGGCACAGCACAAGTGTGTCTGAACACGCAGTGCACAGAACACTCCCAACAGTGGGCCTTTGCAGCCGACTACCCGTGCAGGCGCCAAAGTGGACACCAAGACTGAAATGGGCACGTGACCATCGGCACTGGACGTTGACGCAGTGGCAGAGCGTTGCGTGGTCTGATGCCGATGGTAGGCACGAATCGGTCGACTTTCATTGTAACAGCTCCTTTGCACCCGGGCTGTTGGAGTAGAAAAGCTGCCGACGGCTCCATTATGCTCTGGGGAACATTCGCAGGCCCATACATGGGTCCAGTGGAGCTCATGCAGGGCACTGCGACATTCCGAAGAATCGTACACTGGTTGAAGACATCTTATACCCCTTCATTACGATCATGTTTCCCACGGCTGTGGTATTTTTCAGCAAGATAATGCTCCTTGTCACGAGGCCAGGATTGTGATAGAGTAGCTTGAAAAACACAGTGGTGAGTTAAAAAAGACATGTGCCCCCCCCTCCCCCCCCTCCTTCCAACATATCAGATCTGAACCCAATCAAACACACTGGTTTTCGACAGAACGTGAAGTAAGAGCTTATCGCCCTCCCCCCGGAATTAACGGGAATTAGACGATTTGTGAGTACAGATGTGGTGCCAACTCTCTCCAAGGCCCTATCGCTTTAGTGGCATGACGCGTCACCGCTGTTATCCGTGCCAAACGTGGACATGCCGGCTTTTAGGTAGGTCCTCATAACGTAGGTGTAAGTGTCTACGATGAACCTTAACTCAGATTCATAATTAAATTATGTTATTCAGGGAAATATATCTTGTTCTATGCTCGCAGTACAGTCGAAAGAATTTGCTAACAAACTTACTCAGCAATATCAATAATACACTCATGGAAATGGAAAAAAGAACACATTGGCACCGATGTGTCAGACCCATCATACTTGCTCCGGACACTGCGAGAGGGCTGTACAAGCAATGATCACACGCACGGTACAGCGGACACACCAGGAACCGCGGTGTTGGCCGTCGAATGGCGCTAGCTGCGCAGCATTTGTGCACCGCCGCCGTCAGTGTCAGCCAGTTTGCCGAGGCATACGGAGCTCCATCGCAGTCTTTAACACTGGTAGCATGCCGCGACAGCGTGGACGTGAACCGTATGTGCAGTTGATGGACTTTGAGCGAGGGCGTATAGTGGGCATGCGGGAGGCCGGGTGTACGTACCGCCGAACTGCTCAACACGTGGGGCGTGAGGTCTCCACAGTACATCGATGTTGTCGCCAGTGGTCGGCGGAAGGTGCACGTGCCCGTCGTCCTGGGACCGGACCGCAGCGACGCACGGATGCACGCCAAGACCGTAGGATCCTACGCAGTGCCGTAGGGGACCGCACCGCCACTTCCCAGCAAATTAGGGACACTGTTGCTCCTGGGGTATCGGCGAGGACCATTCGCAACCGTCTCCATGAAGCTGGGCTACGGTCCCTCACACCGTTAGGCCGTCTTCCGCTCACGTCCCAACATCGTGCAGCCCGCCTCCAGTGGTGTCGCGAAAGGCGTGAATGGAGGGACGAATGGAGACGTGTCGTCTTCAGCGATGTGAGTCGCTTCTGCCTTGGTGCCAATGATGGTCGTATGCGTGTTTGGCGCCGTGCAGGTGAGCGCCACAATCAGGACTGCATACGACCGAGGCACACAGGGCCAACACCCGGCATCATGGTGTGGGGAGCGATCTCCTACACTGGCCGTACACCACTGGTGATCGTCGAGGGGACACTGAATAGTGCACGGTACATCCAAACCGTCATCGAACCCATCGTTCTACCATTCCTAGACCGGCAAGGGAACTTGCTGTTCCAACAGGACAATGCACGTCCGCGTGTATCCCGTGCCACCCAACGTGCTCTAGAAGGTGTGAGTCAACTACCCTGGCCAGCAAGATCTCCGGATCTGTCCCCCATTGAGCATGTTTGGGACTGGATGAAGCGTCGTCTCACGCGGTCTGCACGTCCAGCACGAACGCTGGTCCAAGGTCCAACTGAGGCGCCAGGTGGAAATGGCATGGCAAGCCGTTCCACAGGACTACATCCAGCATCTCTACGATCGTCTCCATGGGAGAATAGCAGGCTGCATTGCTGCGAAAGGTGGATATACACTGTACTAGTGCCGACATTGTGCATGCTCTGTTGCCTGTGTCTATGTGCCTGTGGTTCAGTCAGTGTGATCATGTGATGTATGTGACCCCAGGAATGTGTCAATAAAGTTTCCCCTTCCTGGGACAATGAATTCACGGTGTTCTTATTTCAATTTCCAGAAGTGTATGTACCAGTAAACATCGGAAAAGTAATGAAAAATCCTGCACCTCGTCTAACAGCAGAAGCAGCTCATGGAACTAAGACGGTGCACATCGGGCATACGAACTTCGCCCCACGCGCAAAATCGTTTTGCTTGCAAACATAAGCGGAACAGAGTCAGTCACGCTGTGAGAAATGCAAATATCGGGCATGCCCATACATTAACCGTCAAAAGAAACAGACCAGCTGTCCTGTGTGGACATGGTACAGGCAAAGGTGAAGCTGCAGTTGACCCCATTGTCCCACATGAAGAACTGAATCGGTACCTCACATTACCTGCAACCACACCTGAATGACAAACGAAACGGAGACTCGTTGATTATTTCGTGGTGCCTCCAGACCGCTAGGGTCGCAGGTTCGAATCCTGCCTCGGGCATGGACGTGTGTGATGTCCTTAGGTTAGTTAGATTTAGGTAGTTCTAAATTCTAGGGGACTGATGACCTCAGAAGTTAAGTCCCATAGTGCTCAGTGCCATTTGAACCATTTCATGGTGGTAAACGACTTTAGTCACGAAAAAATCTATCCAAAGAATGGTATTTGCAATTCCCTAAAATCCATGATAAGGATTAGATGGGTATCTACTGAGCACGAAAATGGCAACGTGCCCAGGCTACGTGATGTCACACCACGAGAGCTGGGCACCCACTGCTCGCCACCCACAAGCGAAAATTCACCCTCCCGGTACAAAAGCACGCACTCTGGATAACTCAGTAGCAAATCACTTTCATACCTCGATTCACATAACCAGCAGTCCTCATTCTTTTGACCAATGCCACTTCAGAAATTAATATGCTCGAAAATGTAAACTATTATGTTCGAAAAAGGCAAAAGAAATCACATTAACATCATCTTTCCTCCTTGCCGTAATCGGCAGTCGTCGATGCGAAGCTTTTCTTTTTGGTCATGGGTGGACCGTCCTCTGGTACCGTTAGTAGTAAGCTTATAATCAATGTGAACAAGGTAATTTCATGGTCTTTCTTAAACAGACGCACTATAATAGCATCCCGTATGAAAATTATTTGCACAAAATAACTTCTTCCCATTTCATTACGTAAAACATAGACAGTAGTGTTGCACTTTCGGAATCCGAACGCGCTGCTACGGCTGTTCAATGGGTCGTAAAACTACGAGAGCATCTCCATATAACAGGGACGAAGAATTCCTTCACGGCGGCTCACTATGTCAGCTCAAGGACTGACTGGCCTAATAGTCGCAAAACTCGGCTGGAAAAGGTAGCCCGTTACACCATACGCCCTTATATGAATTATATGAATATGAATATAATGAATTATTATCTGCTTTTTTACATAGGTATATTATTCGCTTATTTTTGGAGAATTAGGGGATTACAATATTCAATCTCGCTACGGCAACCCTGTGTTCACTAATCCATGTATCGGGTTTGATGCTCGTTATTAACTCAGAATTATTTGTTTTTAAGAGGTCAAGTGTGTTTTGACAACCGTTTGCTATATAGTGGACACCTGACCTATTCGCGGAGTCCGAAACTCGACCTACCTTTGGTGCAAGTCGAGGAATCTGCTGAATACACGGTAGCAGAACCGTCTGAGCCTCTGACTCAGGCCCTTCACTCGTCTCTGTACCACAGGTCCGCAATCGCTCCAGTCGACTCCGCTGCAAATGGTCAGCGCCGCTTTCAACTTGCAAGCAAGACTAGCAGCCTTTACCACTTCTGTTAGCCGCTCGAAACCAGAGAGAATCTCTTCTGACCCAAAGTGACGCACATCATTGGTACCGACGTGAGCAACCACCTGCAGTTGGCTGCACCCTGTGCTCTTCTGGCATCCGGGAGGACCTTTCCCACACCTAGAACGACTCCACCCGGTATGCACACGCAGAGCACATTGGATGTTTTCCTCCCTATTCCTACGGGGCCACATAACGCTAATAACGTTGGAGCTCCAAACTACCAATTGTCCCACCCTCTATGATTGCCCGGATCTAGCAGTCTGAGTGGTATCAAATTATTAAACAAATTAGCAATAATTAATGGCATTCGTAATAAGCGTAAAAACCACAGTTTTGTTTCAAAATTATGTTTTAATTAGCAGATAATTTCATAGTCCATACGAAGCTGATGCCTTTCGACCACAGACGCAACGATGATCATGACTCGCTGTTGAAAGCTGCTGCTCGCTGCCGTTTCTTACTTAACGTGGGGGCGTTATGAAACGCTGTGCCTCATGGTCATTCTTATTTTCTTATTTTATTTTTAATTTTTGTCATAGAATTGCTCTTACAGAGCATAGTGATTCAGTTAATCGCGCAACTGGCGAAGATAACAACACAAAACACTTAGCGATACCTTCAATGTAAATGTTGACTTCCTAGAGAATTCATATAAAAAGATATCCTGAACGGCTTCAGCGTTCAGTAGGGAATTGGCATCAGAATGAAAAACAATCAGAGTCACTCCAGTGTATTTTCCTTACCCAGATTTGCATAATCACCATAGATCTAACAATAAATATGTGAAAGACGTGAATTGGTACAATGTAAGAAATATCTTGGTAGTGTATGAAAACCGCTACTCATGTGGACAAATGCACAGGTTGCGCACTCAGTAACAGAGGGTGACTGACTGACCGACAATGTTATCACAGCTATAGTTCACCTGTAATTTAAGTGAGTCGCATCAACAAGGAGTGGTGCCGTACATTTACCAACACTCCCCTGCATTCTAATCTGGTACGACATTAGTGGGGAGGTTACTACTTAAGCAAGACAATTTTCCGTAACTCGACGCATGCAGTACTCTAAAAACTTTTACGCGCGTGGTGCGGCATTAAACACCAATCATAAAAAATTACCGTTTCATTCGAATTTCCACTTCTTCTGATGCAAGGCGACTGCACAATTTGTTACGAAAATTTTACACTTGGTGTTTTGCCTGGCAACAACAGTGATTTGCCTTTGTATAGTCAAGAAACCTGTGTTTACTTTAACAACACAGCCACGCTTAACTGTTCTGTTGTGTGTTACAACCATTCACCTTAATATTTCCGATTTGGAAATTCTAACGGGAATAGCTGTACTTAAAACTATCTTCACTTCAACGTCGTCGTTTGTAGAACGATTAGTAAGGATTTTAGAGTACGGTACATTTCCAGTGTGAAAGATAAAACGGAATTATTGCTACTTTTTACTCAGAACTTGAATTATACCTATAATTTATTTACGACCTGTTTCTGGTCATATAGTCTTTTCAGTGAAAATCATTTAAAAAACGAAATCTCATGGCTTTACCTCAAACTATTCCTAAGGCGTGACGTATCTTTCTAGATGGTGATGTGGACATATAGCATTCTCAAACCGAAAACGTCAATTAAGTGATATGAAACACGTGGTTACCACACAAAAAAATTGATTTTTCCAATGAACAGATACAATTATCCTGAAACTATCTTCATTAAATGTAAAGATGGAATACAAAGCCATTTACATACACGATTCTATTGAATATTACCTGCTGTTTAATGCGTCGCCTAGAAGACAACTAATAATTTCTCAGCGGGTGGTAACAATTTCAGATCGACGCTATTTATGGCAAAGTTAAATTCAGTTTTCGACACACATATTATAGTTAGATGTGAATTAAAGACGAAGCTCACATTTTGCTGACGAGTGAGGTTAGTTATTCCCATGAACAACTGAGACAAACAGTGTAAAATAAGCCTTAAATACTTCCTGCGTGGGAGTATGCGGGTTTCGCATGTTACGTACTAGAATCTCCACTCCGGTTTAACACTCTGAATTGATTACAGGCGCTATTCTTTGGCATGCAGTACGTTTGTCGACTCGACTTTAATCCTCCAAAATGAATAACATCGATTTTGCAAAAGATACGACACACGCAACAATGAATGACAGTTGACGATTGCTAAGGCGATTTCCGCGGAAACGCGTCCCTTCATTGACTTCAAGATGTCGGAGCGCGTCGGAAGTGTTCCTGTCGCTGTGCCCGCGGCGAAGAGGAAGCCGTACTACGTGCCGTGGCAAGAGTACGGAAAGGTAAGTGATATGTTGCACACGGTTTCAGGTAAGATACGTAGCAGTGGAAAGTGCACAGATTAGAAGCTACAGAATTCGGATGCAGTTTGCACCGCTCGACTTTCATAAAACGACCTTAATTCGGACTCAGCGGCTTTGGAAGTAACATCCAACGATATTACTGATTAGGAGAGACAAAGATACTGAAATACAGTGTAGTCGTTATTTCTTTGCTTGAAATGAGGGTCGATTTGCGTAGTTTTGTGTGCTATGCTGTTCGTAAATAATCGGAATGTAAAAGACGTTATGTATAACCATCAAAGTTCCCTTATCGTTGATACACATTTCTAAGTGCAAGGATTTTATCAATGTAGCTTCCATTTTGTATCTGCTTTGCGTTTCAGTAATAATTTGGGCACTTATGCAGTTTAGCAGGTACAGAAAAAATTTATCAATTTTTTTCAAAATTTGATCGATTATAGTCAAATTTGATACGCTGATTACGAATACGATATTTATTTTCACCCCAGTCAATTATTTACATCAAAAAAATTGTTTTAAATTTTTTTGCGCGGCGCTGCCGATGTCGCAACATTGCGTAATACACTAACTAATCAGTATTTTCAAATCATAGGCGGCCGCTGCCGCGGCCGCATTCCAAAAAAAAAACTCCCAACCTAACCTCAAGTGGGCTACGCTACAGATCACTTTATTTATGAAAATACAAAGTACAATCACCAACAAACTTTACATATTCACCCACAAAGCTCTCCAAGCCAGATACATTTGGAATGAAAAATTTTTTCCGTACCTGCTAAACTGCATAAATTAATCTGTAGCGTAGCCCACTTGAGGTTAGGTTGGGAGTTTTTTTTTGGAATGCGGCCGCGGCAGCGGCCGCCTATGATTTGAAAATACTGATTAGTTAGTGTATTACGCAATGTTGCGTCATCGGCAGCGCCGCGCTTATCGGGCAGAAGATATCGCCGACGGTCAAGGCAAAATGAAAATGGATGTTATATTCGAAATCAGCGCATCAGAATTCAAAATATCGACAAAATATTGAAAAATAAAAAAATTTTAAAAAAATTCAAAACAATTTTTTTGATGTAAATAATTGACTGGGGCGAAAATAAATATCGTATTCGTAATCAGCGTATCAAATTTGGCTATAATCGATCAAATTTTGAAAAAAAATGAAAAATTTTTTCCGTACCTACTAAACTGCATAAGTGCCATAATTTATTGAACTGGCGTGAACTTACAGCGTGTGCAACTCATCCGTAGTACGTTCCTGTTGGTAATTCGTTGCCGTTCGTCGTAGCCAGTCCGGTGACAGTACACGATAGTAATTGAAAATCAATCACTTCGATTTTTTCCGATTTTAAGTCCATTTCCTAAACTGTGGCTAAAAATTGCTCCGAGTGGAAAAAAATATCCAACTTCGATTATTAAGTACAGGAAGCTACGAAGAAGCAGTGTTGTTCTTTATCCACATCCGATTAATTATTCGCCGTGTTCACTTCCTACCAAGCCCGTAGACATGGTAAGTGCACCTTTACCTTTTCTTGTGCATCTCACATGTCAAACTATCGTTGCATATGTAGCTGACTTGTAATCGTCGTTCATGTTTGTATCAGCAGACACTGGTTGTAATGTCATTTGCCTAACATCAGTAATGTTACAATTTTCGCAACAAGTATGAGTAAGGAGTAAATGAAACACGAAAACTATTTCTTAACCTCAGTTTGATAGACAGTCAAGAAGATGGTATATCCAAAAATGGGCCATCCGATCAAGTCTGAACGTAATGGGTTGGGTACACACGAGCACAAACTTAACATTAGCTTTCAACCATAGTCCGGAATGCGATCTCACCATCCCCTCTACCCAATAACGATTAAACAAAAATGCGTTATGCCAATGGATACACACCACATCATCATCTTCCTTTGAAGAATTAGGCTCTTGGCCGTTCCAGACTTAACAAACAGAATCATTTCAGTCTTTTCTGGATTCCTCCATTAACTCTTTCCCCAGTCGAATTGTATTTCATGGTTATCTGTGGAATCTCGAATTCTCATGAGGTTTTGAGTCGATTTTTCTGGACTCATTCGATTTTCATGTTCAAAATATTTGATTTCTGTTCTTTCATTTCCAATCACGTCTCCATTCTTAATTTTTGTGGTCTCCAATTTTTCATTTACATAGTGTAACAAAGTAATCACAATCAACCATCATCATTAATTTCCTTTGGGCCTTTGTCCCATTTCAGCTCGGTGTCAGGTTTGTTACAAAATATTTGGCGATGTTAGTGTCAGAGGGTGGCCAGATGCCATTCCTCTCACACCTCGTACCCCCTAGGATAGAATTAGTGTACCCCACCTGTATGTGTCTAGTGTAAACCAGGAAATAGTGCGAACGTTTTCAAATGTCTACGAGTAGTGTATTTGAGGCATAACGTGGGGACGAGCCCATTATCCACCTAGTGGGATGTGGAAAACCGCCTAAAAACCATATCCAGTCTGGCCCGCACACCTGCCCTCTTCGCTAATCTGTCGGGGGGGATTCGATCCAGGGCCGGCCCGCCTACCCGGGTCCAGGAAGCAGCGCAGTAACGCCCTCGCCTAACCTGGCAGTTCGAGTATACATTTTATTTTCAATATCGTTTTCAACGTCGTAACCTAAGTTACGGATTTGAAACACTTGTTCTAAAAATGAATTATCTACAAAAGATTTTTTTCTTGCTGGATATTCTGTTCGGAATGCCATTATTTTCGTAATATAATCTTAAGTCAGGTGGCGGAACTTTGTCCTATTCACCTTTTAGAAATAACAGAAAATAATGTTTAACCTCTTTTGCTTTCGGATTTTCGATTTTCCTGTCAGTATCTGTTCTACATGAACTGGGCGTTATCTACATTGCGTGAATTAACTTTCTTAACAGTTACAGCGTCTATGATGTAGACTATGAAAATAAGTCAATATTCTTTATAAAACAGTTGTTTTATGTACAAGGAACAAATCATCACAAAAGATGAATTTCATTCTGTGTTTATAACAGTTGTAAATTATATGTGATGTTAAGGGAATTTTTGTCTTTTTTGTTTCATATACCTGAAAATTAATGAGTAATTATCTGCAATACCGCGTATTTTGATATAATAATCATGACAGTATATGTTCAGTTGAAACTCATTACCATCTTAACCTTATCCTCTTTTACGGCACACAGAGCTAATATTTTCATCTAAAATTCGCAAGGCCAGTATCTGCGTATGTACGTCTTCTCCTGCTTTCTGTTCTTGCCTAGAAGAGTTCCCATCATTGTTATCTCCCTTACATCTATGCAAATATGTTGCAGATTTGTTGCAGATTGGCCTAGGAAGCAGTCTTCCTCACTGTACCTTCATCGTCATTAGCGAATTTAATGCAATCGACAAAAATTTGGAATTTTTTCCGTGCATTTCGGGTGTCTAATGTTACTTGTAGTTCCACGATTTCGTGACAATTATTTTGCATTATACAAATCATAGCCTAATGTCGTAGGATAACCGTAACCGCTGTGTCATGATGGGAAACACCGTCTGCGTCGCTAAATTTATATATTTATTTAGCGGTTTCGATCGTAAGTGTAAGTAGCGCTGAAACACTAATCATTCTAGCAGACATCTTTGTCCCATGCCCCTAAACTTGTGTGTCCACCTTCAAGAAATGTTGATGTTGCTAAGGAAAGCTCAACGATTTAAAAAAGTAGTAACATGGAATGATTCGAGTTACCTCGGAAACTAGTTTGGGGGTAGTAAGCGAATACGCAAGGTAGATCCACAAATCACCAACTGCGTTTACAGTGACGTCAACGTGTTTATCGCATTACCGGCTATTAGTTTCGTATCACACAGTATCACTTTTAGTATCTTTCATCGCGTGTGTAATAATGACAGTTAGGGTTTCAGTCAACCTGTGGAGCGATGACTTGTATCCAACTACAGGAACTAAGGTAACTTACAAAATTACAAAGAAATTTTCGTACAGGTGATGCTGTCTAACGAGACATTGTGAATATATTTTACTTTCTTGTCAGCAGTGATTTGAATGATCTCTGTACAAGGAAAAGCAGTCAGGACATGAGGCCCATAATAGAGGGCGAATCGGAACTCTTGAAGTTCTTGTGGGCTGTTTCTGAGTATTTCAGTGTAAGGGTTTCGTGGTCACCAACCCCTCGTTATAGAATAATAATGTAATGATGATTTATTCAACTTTTCACCACATTTACGTATATTTCTGTGAAGGGATCTTCACAACAGTAAAACACCCTGTGATACGCATACAACAAAAGATTCGAAACAAAACAGCGTAGCGAAAACACCCTCGGACAATGCTAGAGTAGAGTGATGTTTTTTTCTGTGTCAGCACGAAGTCGTGGCAGTCTGCCACCGCACGCAGTCAGCCCAGACACGAGAGGAACGTCGGCCTGTTCTTCGTCAGTAAACGGATAAGCACTGCTGTCTGTCACTGTGACACGGTAGCGAATCTAAACCCAGGCAGAAACTTAATGAACCCTACTGAATACTACATAGCTTTAAGCGCAAGAAAGTTCAACGAAGGTGACAAGAAATGTCGATTATTGCAAATAACAGCGTATGACACGTTATTTCATATTATTTCTGTTCTAGCCATTTAACTTGTAACACAGCGAAAGACCAGCACGGCGACTGAGCTTCTCCCTGTGTATCGGCCTCTTCATCTGCAGATCACATTCAGTAAAAAAATTCTCTGTCTTTAATTGCGTTGTATGGTAATGTTACGAAACAACACGGTTAGAAAAGCGGAAGAATTTAATTCATACGATCGATTTTTTTTTTTTGTAATTCTTGTCCGTACAATAGTTCGAGTAAAGAGAAGCCTCCTACTACACTTTTGGCTTTGCAAACCGCATTTAAATACTCGACCGCAATTTACATGTGACTCTTCACATAGTTTTGTCGTCCTGCTGCGCTTCTTTATGTACCTTGGACACATATACATAATTTGCAGCTCTGCTGGCACAGAAATAAAAATATATAGCGTCACTTCAGAAAATCATTTCCGTGTTATTATTTAGTAAACTGATAGGTAGGTACATAACTAGATATATGACTAATAATCATTCATTCGAAATGCTTTATACGTAATGTACAGAATAATGTTAAAAATTTTTCTTAGCAGATCGGTGCAAGCACGCTTTTTCCTGTTCTTATTGATGATGGAACGAGATGAAATACTTTTTTATAATAATTATTGAACTGCACGTTGACAAAAATTTTGATGTAAGTCTTACAATACGTTGACTACTATTGAGAAAATACCGTCGCTTTTGATGTAGCATAGTACCCCACACTTATTGCATTCTGTATCTCTGTTCCAGGTCCTATGTGCTGCTGGCGAATGTAGGTCCATTCCACCGCCATGCCCTACACGGATGCTATCGTTATGATTTACGAACTGTAGCAAAAATAATTACTTAGTACATTTACGCAAGCTGGCGTTCTTACTATTTTTACGTTAACAACATTACATGTCGTTTTGTCCTAATATCACTTAATTGGAGTAATTACTGAATTAAATATCGATCAAAAGATATGCTGAGGGTTTTGCAAACATTTACTGCTATTCATAAAATTCCGTGTCTTGCAATTTAGCGTAATACCCATTACTCATTGCATTCTGTATCTCTATTACAGGTGATGAGCGCTGATACAGAGTGTAGGGCCGTTCCAGCTCTACGGCCTGTACGAGAGCAAGACGTGGAGGTCTCGTTCAAATACCGTGAGTACCATTTTGTGTTCTGTGGAGACGAGTAGCAGGATTCAAGCAGTGTAATGGTTTTGAGGAGGTGGCTTCGTTACAGAGCTTACGTTTTATATCAGCAATTTGTTACCATATCCCAGCTGCATCTGCTATTATAAACATGAAATGAATGTAGCGTTGCAACGTCTTTGTTACTTTGTTGTAGTCTGCTTTCTACGTACCGTGATCTGGGGATTCTGTGACGTTTTAGGGTATGAACTTTTTGCACGTCGTGTTCTCTTCGATAGCCTGATAGCTGAGTACCTAGGACAAAGTCGACGAATTGCGTCTGTCAGTGAGTGCACTCCTTCCTGATGGAACTTTCAACTAGATCCATGTGGTAGTAACAGAGTGAGAGAAAACGCTGAGGAGATCTTTATAACACTCCGTTTTAGAACCACAGTAGTGTCTGTCATATTTACACTAAATACTGTACTGCTAATGGGCAGTACACAGTCCTCTGAGATGGTCACTGGATTACTCCATAATTATTTTGATCATGTCAAATAAATATCTGTTTACAGATGGTAACAACTTCATTATTATTTGTCCACCAACTGTGTGAACAACGCTGGATAGCAGTAAGTACAAGAAGAAGTATTCACCTTTTCAGGCATGCAAGGGCAATAATATTAAGAATTATTGTTGTCTATGTACATACTGCAATGGTGACACATTATTAGTCTGTAGTCGTCCATGACTGTGAGCTTTTGCAGGTAGATGTTGTTTAGACTTTTCTTTTACAGGCCACTGCTATCGCCACGACGTGCAGTCTGAGCTGTCCCCGAGACCCACGCTCACGTACGTAGTACCAAACATGGCAGCAGGTAAGGTGCAAGAGAGGCGAGGTGGAGGCGAAGCAGCCCGACAGCAGCCGCCGCAGCAGCACCGGGATGTGGTTGAGGCAGAGGGAGGTGAAGAGGAAGGGGAGGTGAGTGAGGCCGAGACCAGCCGCGGCCTGATGCGGCGGCTGCTGGCCTGCTGCCTCTGCATTAGGCTGCCACGAGGACGCAGGTCCAGGAGGACCAGCAGGCGAGTCCGGCCTGACGTTCCGTGTGTGTAGAATGCTTCAGCGTGGAACTTGCTGTGTAGCGCAGCTGAATTCGTGAATATTCTGTATTTACTGCCCCACACAGTGACCTCTATGATTGGAGGGAGTGGGGAAGGGGTGTTTGGGCTTATCCAAATTTATGTACTTAAGCTGTGTGCAGCGACTTTAGTACTACTTCTCATTCTTCAGAGTTCTGATTGTTGAGAAATTGCTCAATCAAGTTCAAGTTACTCAAGTATCAATGAGTTAGGGTTATTTAAGTGAGATAATCATGTATATGTTTTAATCAAATTAAAGTAAACATAACTGTATAAGAGTTTCGCATGGCAGCAACATGTGTAATTTCTGGTATGAATAATTTGTCTAAAAAGGATGTTAAATATATGAATAAATAAAACAAAAAATATTTCATTAATTTCAGAGTTCATCCTGAAGGAGCGCCGACACCTGGCAGTCTGGTTAAGGAACAGACCCCTGCCAACAAAATCCTGGTATGTATTGAAAGAAACATGTACAAAACTTACTAAACCTTTGTAAAGACATGTAAAATGCTACTACTTGTCCAATAGCCGTTTTATTAGTTTGATTAGTAGTTAACTGAGTTATGATACTTGGTATCCTTTCACCTGAAGGAAAATTGTGATATTCAGTTTATTGTACTTATCACAACACAAGCCTAGCGAAGCATAATTTAAATAAGACTAGCAGTACATAGTAACTCAGTCTGTGTATGCATTATAATCCATGAGACACAATATAACCTTGGCTCTACCCCTAAAAGAAATGATACTGCGCTATTAAGGGGATTGTTCAAAGTGAAAATTTATTATTATTATCCTTTTATACATTTCATTCTTTTCTACAGAGAGCAATGTGGATAGTTTGATGTAGGATCCACAGCCCAGATCTTGCCAGTCAAATGGCAGCTGACTTGATAGTAATCAGATGGTTGCCCATCTGGAAATATTTAGGGACGTTTTCCAGATTGCAATATGTCCGGATTTAAGGTCAGCTTGTGTAAATACTTGTTTGCAACTGGGGAATAGGAGTAAATTTTAATTTATTTTTACCGAATATGACATTTCCTTAGACAAAATTTTTATAGCCTTGGTTTTATAACTCAGTACATTTCACCATCTCACCATTTGCAGTTTACCTGCAACATTCGTCAGGAATATCATCGAATCTGTCCTGTTCCACATGCTTAAGAATATGACCTGATAATTCCTGCTGGGGCATTTTCGTCTCTAATCAGAAATAAAATGGTTTCAGTTTCCCGGTTCTGTCCTTTGTTTTTGGAGATTTGTCTTGGTTGTAAACTGCTGCACTCACCACTACGTTTTTCGAAACCAAGAAACCAGTTGTCTACATTAAACCCTATGGGTAACACACAGGTCAAATTGTAACTTCGTTAGCTGTTGGCTGGTAACATCCAAATTGATGTGTTCTCATAAATATGTCAACCAGAAATGCTACATATTTAGAACACAAGACGTTGCGTTATACGTTTGGATTTCCTGCAGATAACGACGGGCTAGGATGTTACATACTAGGATACAATCTGAAACACTCCTGTCTTTATACCTCTATGTCGCACGTTGATACATACAGAACAGTCGTCAAACGATAATGAACGAGTCGTAACGAACATAAAATTTCGCAATTGTCATGCACTTCTCTCTTTACCTGACATCTTGATACACACGTTGTAGATACATTAATGAAAGTGTGTGTGAGTACTGACCCTTTCGATTAGTTACAGATACAAGAAGATGCGTTAAAATTAACATACATTGTTTCTCATTGAAATTTTGATTTGTTAGCAATTGGAAGCGCAGATCCTAGTGTATGAATTGTTGAAACACAAACAAAGTCCATAATTTTGTTGCCAAGCAGTATACAAACTGTACTTATTGGTAGTGTTTTAACTGGAAGATGATAACAGTCTACAGTGTGAATCCATGGTGATACTACAAAGTCTCAGGATTGATAGAAAAAGGTAAATGTGTCAACGTAACGAAAGCGGCCATGGTCAGGAAACGGCGGAATAGAAAGTTATAAGCGCAAATTGCTCTGGTGTGTCTGGCAGTCGCCCTCCTACTGCAGGTCCCTCGTTGGGGAAGAGCTAGAATTGATCGAAAAAGCAAAATTGGTTCATTAAATATGAACTCTAATATGCATACCTCCAGAGCTATGAGCAGTTGTTAACTTTTGCTACTGTCAAATATATTTCTTCTAGTGAACAACAACTGATAGCTCATTAGGTATGCGTTCTAGAGCCGTTGATTGCTGGATATATTTGTTGTTTTGGTTCACACTACCTAATCAAAAAAGACAACAAGCAAAGAATTTGCAGTAGAAGTGATATACTGTCAGAGGTATCAAAACTATTTTCGCTTGCAGATTTAGTCTCTCTCTCTTCTGGACGATGGTTTCATGCGTTGGATTGATATATTTATCCCTCTCCATCACCCTTGATAGTCTGTAAGATCATCACGGACCAACCCCGTGTAGCTCGCATTCTCTGTCCGTTCTTCGTTCACGCCACCATTTACAACAATGATCTAACACTCAACACTCAATATAGAGAGAAGTTTCTATTTAAACGAACCTAGCATTTCGTTAACCCTATACTGACTGCAGTGTCTTCATCTGTTGCAGGACGGAATTGTAGACGAGATGAATAACAGAAGATCGGAAAATCGGTATTCTTTTGGAATACAAATACTGACTACTCTTTGTTCTAATAGGTATGTGTTTCATTGATGTGGAAAGTAATCCTGAATTAATCTAACCGTGTTTTCCTGTTAAAGGAGACGTACTCGTAGGAGAAGCACGAGATGGTGTCGGCGTGGGTGCTGAAGCACTTCGGGAGCGCCCAGGACCGCTGCAGGTGGACGGAGGGGCTGCACGGAGGAGCCGTCAACACACCAGTGGCAGAGGTAACCTACTGCAGGAGCTTTAGCTATGCAAGCAGCGGTGAGTAGAACAATGATATAAATGGAAATTCATATATACTAGGCGCAGTAATCTTGTTATATGTCAAAAACTAAATTGTTGTGTCTCAATCTGATGTGCAATTGAAATTATGATGTGTGTGTTTACACCCGTAATTTACAGAATCAGAATATTTGATCAGCAACTAAACGATTCTAAATAAGTGTGTCTACAGATTCTGTTCCATCTGTTGTGTAGATATGCTTACTCATTTTAGTTTTTAAATGTCAGCCATCTCCCTGTAATACGAAACAACCAAAACAAAAACAGCACTTATTAACCCTCCCCCACTAACGCCCCAAAATACATATAACTGTCCTAACAGGTCTCACATTTAAACAATGTATCAACGGTTCTGATGACTGGATATTGTTGTCAGTTAAACTGTTGTGGAGCCAAAGCGTTTCAAAAATGAAGACTGTGGAAAGTCATAAATTGTTGTGTCTCAATCTGATGTGCAATTGATATTTTGATGTGTGTGTTTACACCCGTAATTTACAGAATCAGAATATTTGATCAGCAACTAAACGATTCTAAATAAGTGTGTCTACAGATTCTGTTCCATCTGTTGTGTAGATATGCTTACTCATTTTAGTTTTTAAATGTCAGCCATGTCCCTGTAATAGGAAACAACCAAAACAAAAACAGCCAAAGCGTTTCAAAAATGAAGACTGTGGAAAGTCATAAATTACCATTAGGTGTAATCGGAAAGGTATTTTTCATACAAGAGAATAGAATATTTTGAGTTACAGATGTGCACCTGTAATAGCAGAACCCCAACAGTTGTTGATGATTCAGGTCCTTGGATCAAAAATACAAATTTAATCCAGGTTATTGTCCGTGACTGCCAAACGACTTCCTTTGAATATTATTCCAAACTTTCATTAACAGATTTGTTCTGTGAGAAAAGCCCATTTAAGTAAATTTTTATTTATTACTAGCAAAAGCGGATTTTTAAGTGCCTCGTTAAATGCTGCGGATTTTAGTCAATTTTTCACGAAAAGTTTGCAGCTGTTTAGGGGACAGTGTCAAATGACCCCTACTGTGGTTTCAGGAGAGAAAGCTGTGTCAGGTGTCGTACGTTTGGTGGGTCAGCTCTGCCTGTCGTCGTAAACGTTGACAAACTCAAATTTTTTCAACGGAATGCAGTAGCAAAATGACGCCATCTGAGTGTTACATACGAGCTGTCTGTGTATTCCATTAAACACGGATTCCTTCAGATGTACAGTGAGATAGGAAAATTTAGTATAGTTATCTGGCTTGAAGGACAAAACATTAGTCACCATAATGGTAGTGAAAACCTTTGAGTTAAAGCCTGAATTATCCGTTGCTTGCCAGCCTGACTTTGAATTCCATAGATGTAATTGTAGTGTTGCGCTTAATAAATAATGCGTAGTACAAAATAATGTAAACAAATAACATATTAGTATGCAAGATATTTCCTCTCATAAAGCGTACCAGTTCAAAGATAATGTTTTAATATCATATGTAGTAGGAAGCAAGAAAAATCTTGGAATGTAATTATCGCAGTTGAGTTATAGGTACTGGAACACAAGAAAGAGAAGTATGTGAATTAGTGAATATATTTTGATGTAAAATGTAAAAACAAATCCGTAGAACCATTACTTCCTTGTGAATCTGCATCAGCAGAGGATGAATATATTAAGGATCTAGATCCTTTGAGGGTTTTCAGTATTATTCTATCCTGGATTTTCTTTTGTTTGATATTTCCGTGAATCTCTGCCAAATTTAAAAATGATGAGGGTCTCTTTAACACAGGATTGGTGACGATTCCAGTGTCAAACTAACTGATACCCTAAAGCAAATTTAAATAGCATGTTGGCGTTGTTTGCGTCTTAAGAAGAATAGAGGCAGACACAAAATAATTTTTTTTATATCACTGATCTAAGAAATCATAGCATACTGTAAAAACAGAATCTGAATAACAATATCGGAAAGAAATGGTGGTCTGGCACTACTCATACGTGAGTGTAATGAGAAATCAGCATTAGCAGGGTTACATACACGCTCGTTTAGACTAACGTGCTGTGAGCTAGCTGGCGAGGCATGGAGGTTGACCAGACGCGAATGTAGTGCAAATATTGGACTCACGACTACTTGTCTGGTTCACCAGTAAGGCTGAGTGTGGCTTTTATGCCGTTTTTCACGCTCGTTTGGGCGAATGCTGGGCTGATCTCCAATCTACAGCTCATAAAAGACACCATTCACAAACAGCTGCAAAACAAATGTATACAGATCAGCGTTTGCAACATTCGCAGACAGGCGACAAACATAGCTTTCAGCCGCTACGTTTAACTTATGGCTACAGCCACAGGAAGGGTAACCTGCCAGAAAGTAAAAAAATAAAAACAAAAAAATGCCAGGTCACGAGAACTATGATATTCGACCACGCTATAAACGTTAGGAGAGAGAAGTTATACGTAGCAAGTGACATTCGTAGCAGGGATCGGAGAATTTATTTTGTATACATGTAAAATTAGTCATTACTCACGTTCATTTAGGACTTAAGCCCTTTAGCGTTAATTTGTTACTCTTACCGTTTTTAACGGTAACCGTTGATATCGAATCGTATGTCATTTAACTGTTCAGTAGGCGAAAGTGTTTCAGTAAGAAAACCGAAAGTTGTCAAAGACACAGAGTTCCCTTCATCCTTGAAGCGTAATTACTTCAAGTTAGTAGAGTGGCACAGCTTTCTCGCTGGGAAAAGTGTGTTATTCAATGGCTCTGAGGTAAGATGTAGCACTTTTACAAAAAATATTAGGTTATCGATTATCAACTGATCGTCATGACATTCATCTTCAAACGCGGGCGTTGCAATTGACCAGAAAGGTAAAGTTAATGTATTTCAAGGCAAGCCCGAAATCACTATTCAATTTTAAACAGAGAATAACAGAGCTTATAACTAGAAACTATGTAAGCGACAAAAATTATCTGGAAAATTTCATTTTATAATTTTAGGTAAAGACTGTGTTACAAAGGGTTAAAAAACATCCATTTTGCAATCATTGTCATCAGTTTCTCAAAGTTTTACGATTCATCTTAGAGCCTGTGCGGTCTGACAACGGATTATCCTCTGTCCATTCCTTTAAAAGAACCTAA
This sequence comes from Schistocerca americana, assembly GCF_021461395.2. NCBI lineage: Eukaryota > Metazoa > Arthropoda > Insecta > Orthoptera > Acrididae > Schistocerca > Schistocerca americana. The sequence goes on from NC_060123.1 coordinate 645,176,560, forward strand.
TGGAGAGTTTGCAGCAAAGATTCGAGAACCTCTTGCATGAAGCCCCAAATGTTTTCGTTACACCATCGAAATTTGATAAACCAACGTCTCATCACATCAAAAGATATCTGACAAAAGAAAAATTGTGTCAAGCTTTTCCTTGCACGTTATCATTACTGTAATGATTTGGCATTATCAGAAAGAGTTACAAATTATTCTCAATTGATATCTTACACATGTGTGGAATGGTAGACAAAGACTAAAAATCATGAATTTTTAAAGTAAAACATCATTTGGAAACATAAAGAGAAGCTACATAAAGCAAAGATTTAGAAGCATAATGAACATGAACGTATTTCAATTAGATATGTTGAAAATACTCCTACAGCACTTTCGTGTAACATATTTCATAAAAAGGCGTTCCAGGATGCTACTTTATTACATATGGATGGATAAGGAAAGAGAATGTCTCTGATAGACGATGTAACGGAAATTTTAATTTCTCCAAATTTATTGATAGTGGAGGGATATTTTGTAGAAATATTCAGTTTATACCAGATTAAAGTTAGTACAGTTCTATGTGGCCGCACATTTTTTTCTTCACCATGCACCAAATTACATTTGGGGTGTGTTTTTACTCCTAAGTGAAAATGGGCAAAAACCGAAAAAACATGTTTTGCAATATCTGGGCCAAGTTACATACCCACCAAATATCATCACGACCATTTATTTACATCTGGGATATTTACCTTGTTAGGCAGCGAGTCAATATTTTCGCAATCTTAAAGCATGTTATTTTTTTGTCGACTGAACAAAAATACACGTGTCGTCACCTCACACCTATCTGCGACGTCGTGTTTATTCTCTAATGGAAGGCAGTGGGTAGCCCGCACACTGCGGAACCTGTAAAGTAGACACTGCGTGCGGTAGACTTGTAACTTGTTTGGCCACAACGATCCTAACTGAGCTAATGAAGAGCCGACAGGCTGTCTTGATGGATGTTGCAGATGTAACGCACGTAGGCATTCATGGTTATGTCTGACAGTCATGTGTTTTTACCACTCGTGGGTCGTTGAACTACATCTCAATACTAGAGGTTCGGCAGAACGAGTGCTTGCTTGAGTTTACGTTCACATTCTGTGGAAAACGTTTCGAAACTATTTGTAATCAGGGACTCAATAGTAGGTGTTCTGACACATTGTGATAGTATTTTGTACCCAATTGAGATGATCTTCCAACGGCACACCAAGTTCTTCACTTGTTTCTGATGTAATATCGGAATATTTTCAAGCTTTATACATATATATATATATATATATATATATATATATATATATATATATATATATATATATATTAAATTTTATCGCGATTGGCCGGTGCGTAGAGCAGACTAGTTACAAGGGAGACATGGAGGTCGTCGAGTCACGTGATTGGCAAGGAACGCTCGTGGTAGCAGTTGCGTGACTCCTTTTGACGGGTTTACTGAGGTTGGCGCAAAGAGAGGAGCGGAAAAATTTGGGTCCTCAGATTGAGAATCCAGTCAGACGAGGAGATTCTAGTCGCAACTCTTGTTATGAGGGATTTTCCTTTGGGAAACTCGTCCTGAGCGTGACTTTGCACTGGTATTGGTCTTAACTGTGTCAGCAGTCTGGACCGTAGTTATCTCAGACAACTCGCTGTGCCGAGGACAATCTTATAATCTTATTCGAATTATCTCTGCCGCCTTGACAATCGATTTCCCTGTGTGTACTGCCGTATGAGTGAATGAAATTGGTCAGTGGTATGACTGGGGAATGCGAGTGTCACATGCTGGCACCTACCGATATTTCAGGGCTCCATGAGAGATTAATTGCAATCCATCCAACACATATCCAGCCCACGACTTTACTTATTTCGGGGCAGTGATAACGAATTTCCGGTCTCGCACGTCAGAGCTCTGCTGACGCTTGCAGCACGACTGTCACCTCAGACAGCGCTACGCATAGAGAAAGGGGTGTAGTATTGCTGTACCCGCTGGTTTTGGCAAACAGAATCCCAGTCTTCTCAGTTGCTCTCAGCTGCACCAACGTAGTACAATTTCTGTGCAGAATAAATCCATCGATGTTTATTCAGCATTAGATAATTTCAGATTGCGTTATCCTTGTTTTCAGCTGGAGTAAACAGACTGAATAGACAAACCTTATTCTTGGCCATTCAGTCTTTACCCAGTGTACTGATAATTATTTGTTACATCTATTTGTGTAGCCAGGAAGTCATGATTTATTGACACTTCCCTTTACTGCTCACGCTGAGAACGAGGCCTGTTTGATTTCCAACATACAGAGCCCAAAGCTCATCTGGGTATTCGAAAACTTTTGCTACAAAAATGGCTTCCCTGAAAATAAAATCACAGTCATATGTACAAGGCCGAACACTTAATTTGTCCTGGTTGAGTAATACATGGCTAGAAGGTCCTGAAGAATGTAAACCTGATTGGAGTGGTTGCATGGGAATGCATTAACAAGTGAAAACTTCCTAGTCGAATGAAGACTGACTTCAATAGGCTGATCAAAAGTCACTGGTGTTATGCTTCATCCATTGCTGGTCCCTTTTGTGGCAGCTTGAAGAACAGCCATATAAATTGGTGACGGATTTAAAGAAGCCAAGTTGATGAATGGAAGAAGAACTATGGAGGACGTTTGGAACTCTCTCATTACCGCTAAATCTGCATGTGGTTACCTGCAAGACTCGCTGGAACTTCACAACAAAATGAGACCAGAAAACGAGTTGTTCGTTAACTGTGGTTCTTTCAACATCCGACGTACTTGAAAATTTTGATCTGGAGTCTGGAGTGATATAACCATTGAACCGGTTTCAATGAGATCCTCGAATAGCATTTGTGGATTGGCCGGAGGCAGAGGAATAACAGCGAAAACTATTGCAACTTGAATTAAGTCCATGCCAGCTTGTTCTCTGGTGTGAGAAGCAATGGTAGAATATGCAGGTGTGTGCAGCATCTCTTCAGAGCTCAACGTGGAGCTACAGGAGGCAAGGCAGAAAAGAAACTGCATGAACTTGCAAACTTTTATTTCTTGGACAGAGGAACACAATCCGTTTTCTAAAACACCCAAACTCCCTCCATTATCGACAGAGGTTGTAGCAGTTGAGAACGTGAACTCTGATAAAGCGCTTCAAGTTGAAACACTAGCCTTGAAAGAGATTGAGAACCAAACATTCAATGAGATACACTGGAAAAGAAAGTTAGCTGTTAAATCACTGTCCTCTATAGCCAAGTTTATAATAATTAACAAATACACAATGTGTGAATCCTAACACTCTCTTATGTCAGATGGTGTGCACAGTAATGAATGATGAGAGACTTGAAGAAATATTTAGATCCGTATTATGTGCTTATCCTCCATCCTTCTACGACTGATCTGGCTAATGAGGAAGGGAAGCAAGTCCTCAATGATGGCTGGCTTGATTCCAGATCCAAATGAATCATCAATCACACCACATTCAGAGTAAGTGTGCACCATAATTCATTGGGGTCACCTCCTTCATTGTGATGTCTGGCGACACTCAGCTACCTACAGACAGGTTTCAAGCAGTACGCAGATTACATAATTATTCATTATGGGCCAGCAACTGTTTTATTTTATGGATACAAGCAAGGAAACACAAAAGATGAAGTCACTTACGCCGATCACGTCATCCACTAAGATTGATGTGAAAGTAGAAGATCCATCCATGTAAATGTCAATCAAAGAAAAAGACACCGTATCAACTATATACAAGAAGGGGAAAATTGCATTGTACAGAAAAGTGAAAGTCAACAACACTCTTCGTAAGAAACTTCTGATCTAGATTGTTTTCATCACCAGTGTTATGTGCAGGCTGTTGTTGAAGTTGCCTGCCATTTCTCCTCCCACACTCCCCCCCCCCCTTCAGCAGCTTTCAGGCAGCATTCGTTTAGAACCTACCACCCTACCAGGTGCAGCAGTGGCTGAATGACAAGAACTATACGCTCGAGTGCGAGTGGGAGAAGATTGGCGAACACCTGAGACCAATTACAACAGTACGTCCTGCAGCTGCCTCGGAATTACTGTTCCTCATAGTGTGTGCTTGCAGAGACGCATGCGTCCATAACTGCGAGTGCAGAAAGAGGGGTCTAAACTGCTAATGTGGTAATTGTTCAGCCCTAGGATATGTTAACAGGGACACGAATATCATACATGAATACATAAATGATAGGTCGCATCTAACATTCTACATTTTTATTCAATATTACTCCTGAACTCAAATCCTGAAATTCAGAAATTTCAGCAAAATATCGTTGCAACATATAACCAAATATGCCTGTTTTCTAAAGAAAAGCCTCCAAAAGCCTCAGTTTTAAAAACGTTATGGTTAAAAGTGTTATAATTATATAACATAATTATTATACACATCATATATTCATAATTTAAAATCATTTATTCTGAACAGATACTCATACTTAATGTGGCTTTGTCCAGAGAGTGTTCAGAATGGGTTTCTCCGTACCATAGGTTTATATGGCCTAGACCTGTGGAAACCCCTTTTCCCTTAAAATGTAGCGCCCCTTGAGATGGTGGTGAGGTTGTCGTTCCTTCAAGGGCTTATCACTAACATACCACCGGTCACTAAAATCACAATTTTCTTTGAGAAAGCACGGAACTATATGAAAAATAGTCATATCTATACAAAAACATGTAGAAATTGCGAAACATTTTTAATTTTGAAACCTTATGTAACTCTGTAACCGTTCCGTTTAGCAAGATTGTGCACAGGGCTATTATTGTTCACAATTTAATGCAGATTAAATTGCGACATATTTATGAAAAACTGATGAAAACAAATAATTTACCAATTTCTCCGCCCATTCCCCCAAACACGCCGCTTAAAATGATGTAACATTTTACCAAACAATATGTAGACTCTATGAAACACTCTGGAGCTGGAAGGAGACTGTCCCTTTTATGTTGAAGTTTTGGGTCTAATTGCATCGTACTATTTCCTCGCATAGCACTGGGCCACTATTATGCCCACTACGAACATCAACATGCAGTAAATACTCGGCAAGCCACGATATCGTGAGTGGAGGAGTATACCTTGTATACCTCTATTTGCCATATAGTTTCTCGTTCAACTTGCAAATACGGCGACACGTAAAAGGCGTTCTATTATATGTGTGTATAAGAGCCCGGCTTGATCTTGTGTTTATAAGCCTTACGTGTAATATACGTTGGCGGCAGTAGAATCGATCTGCAGTCAGTTTGAAAATACGGTTCCCTAAATTTTCTCAGTCGCGTTCCAATTTGAGTTCGAGAACTACTTCAGTTAATGAAACCCACCAGCAATAAACCAAGCGGCTCGTCTCGTAAATGCTTCGATGTCTTTCTCTAATCCGACCTGTTGCGAATTCCAAACACTTAGAAATGCTGAAGAATGGGTGGCACTAGTGTTCTGTACGCAGTACCATTTACAAATGAACCACTCTTTCCTAAAATCCTCCCAACAAACCTATTTCGATCGTTAACCTTCCCTGTTATTGTCCTTCCGTTTTCGTTCCATTTCATATTTACAATGTTACTTTTATATATTTATTCGATGCGACTATGTGAGGCAGTCCACTACTAATATTGTATTCGAACATTACAGGATTGTTTTCCTAGTCACCTGGATTTCCTTACAATTTCCTATACTAAGAGCAAGCTGCCGTTCATGGAACCTGTTGTAACTGCGACTGGGACGGTCGCGGAGTTGAAATGACGGAAAGCGCGGCTTGACCTGCGGAGAGGCCCGCGAACAAGAACACAATGGGAGAAGACGGTCACGACCAACGAACGGCAGAACGAACAACAAGATCGAACAATGGAGTCACAGGGAACCTAACAAACACCTCGACTTGTACACAGAATAAGTAAGTAATCTGTCTAACGTGAGGCGATGTGTCCAAAGACGTACGCCAGATTAGACTGACTGGCTGCGCCCTTTTTTTTTTCTTTATCAACATTCTATTCCCCTGAAGGGGGCGGGCTGGCACCAGCTAAGTACGCTGCTCTACAGCCGACAGACTTTTTTAAAAACGGAAGAAGAGAGAAACCAGAAAAACAGGTGATAAAACGGTGACTTAAAGTGTAAAATGGCGGAAAGGTTAAAACCGAAAGCAAAAGGGGTTGGCAATGTTAATAAAATACACAGGCATCAGACAAGTAACATTGGAGACACACAATTAAAAAACATGGCGACAGTCTGGTTTCTGTTCGCAAGAGATAAAAAATCACACCCAGCGACAGTATGATGGCCGTTCGCAACACTTCCCAAAAGACACAACAGGGAACACTCACTGTAAACATACTCACTGTAAAACACTGCACGAAAATGGCGGCACAAAGATGACACTCCCGAGCCAAAGGCAGAGGGAGGGGGGGGGGGGAACCTGGAGGAGGGGGAAAAACAAGGAGGAAGGAGAGGAAAAAACGAAAAGGGGGGGAACCAAGGGGGGTGAGGACTCATAAGGGGGGAGTGGGGCAGGGCAGATGCGAAAGGGAATGAGAAGAGGCAGAGGAGCGAAATGCAAAAGGACTCAGTGGAGAGATGGGAGCCCGGGAAAAGGACAGAGGAAAGGAGGGAAAGTGAGGATCACAGTTGATAGGTAGGATAAATGGAGGGAGAGAGGGCTACCTTGGGAAAGGCGATGAAGGGTGTAAAGATGGACGGTAGGGGGGACACAACAGTGCAGACGTGGCAGGGGGTGGGGATGGGAGAGGAGAGGGGCAACCAGGGGGTGAGGGGGATCGAGGCGGCGGGAGGTGTAGAGGATGCGGATATGTTCGAGGAATAGGAGCAGATGGGGGAAAGGAATGAGGTCATAGAGGATCCGCATGTGGGACGGGAGGCGTATACAGAAGGCGAGGCAGAGTGCATGATGCTCAAAGATCTGGAGGGACTTATAGAACTTTGGGGGGGGGGGGGGCAGATATCCAGGCAGGACTGGCATAACAGAGGATGGGACAGAGTAAGGATTTGTAGGTGTGGAGGATGGTAGAGGGGTGCAACCCCCATGTCCGGCCAGAGAAGGATTGATTTTCATGAGCAGAAGCAGCTCATGAAACTATGACGCTGCACATCGGGCATACGAACTGCGCCCCATGCGCAAAATCGTTTTTCTTACAAACATAAGCGGAACAGAGTCAGTCAGGCTGTGAGAAATGCAAATATCGGGCATGCCTATACATTAACCGTCAAAAGAAACAGACTAGCAGTCCTGTGTGGACATGGTACAGGCAAAGGTAAGGCTCCAGTTGATCCCTTTGTCCCATATGAAGAAATTAATCGATACCTCACATTAGCTGCAACCACATCTGAATGACAAACGAAACGGAGACTCGTTGATTATTTCATGGTGCCGCGCGTCCGCTACGGTCGCAGGTTCGAATCCTGCCTCGGGCATGGTTGTGTGTGATGTCCTTAGGTTAGTTAGATTTAGGTAGTTCTAAGTTCTAGGGGACTGATGACCTCAGAAGTTAAGTCCCATAGTGCTCAGTGCCATTTGAACCATTTCATGGTGGTAAACGACTTTAGTCACGAAAAAATCTATCCAAAGAATGGTATTTGCAATTCCCTAAAATCCATGATAAGGATCAGATGGGCATCTACTGAACACGAAAATGCCAACGTGCCCAGGCTACGTGATGTCACACCACGAGAGCTGGGCACCCACTGCTCGCCACCCACAAGCGAAAATTCACCCTCCCAGTACAAAAGCACGCACTCTGGATAACACAGTAGCAAATCACTTTCATACCTCGATTCACATAACCAGCTGTCCTCATTCTTTTGACCAATGCCACTTCAGAAATTAATATGCTCGAAAATGTAAACTATTATGTTCGAAAAACGCAAAAGAAATCACATTAACATCATCTTTCCTCCCTGCCATAATCGGCAGTCGTCAATGCGAAGCATTTCTTTTTGGTCATGGGGAGACCATCCTCTCGTACCGTTAGTAGTAAGCTTATAATCAATGTGAAGAAGGTAATTTCATGGTCTTTCTTAAACAGACGCACTATAATAGCATCCCGTATGAAAATTATTTGCACAAAATAACTTCTTCCCATTTCATTACGTAAAACATAGACAGTAGCGTTGCACTTTCGGAATCCGAACGCGCTGCTACGGCTGTTCGATGGGTCGTAAAACTACGAGAGCATCTCCACATAACAGTGACGAAGCATTCCTACACGGCGGCTCACTATGTCAGTTCAAGGACTGACTGGCTTAATTGTCGCAAAACACGGCTGGAAAATGTAGCCAGTTACACCATACGCCCTTATACCACCATATACGGAGTCACCGGATAAATTGAGACGTTTCTCGGAGTTTTGTACGAGTGGGGGTTCTTGCACCCATGTGTCTGATGATCACTCAACAGCGAGGGCAACGTACTGGGTCCTACAAATTAAGAAGTCTTCGAGTCGCTTATCTGTGAATCTATTTCATATGCTTCTACCTTCTTTAACGGCCTGGTAAACGCTTACCGGAAATCGAGCAATATCAAATGTGCCTGCTGCCCTTCATCCACAGTCCGCAGTATATCATGTGAGAAAAGGGGAAACAAAATTTCGGACTAGTGATTCTTTCTAAAAACATGCTGATTCGCGGGCATAAGATTCTCCGTCTCAAGAAAATTTGTTACAGTTGAATTGAGAATATGTTGAAAGATACCGCAGCAAACCGATGTTGCTAATGTTTCTTTGTCATTTTGAGGACCCGTTCTTTTGCGCTACTTATAAACAGGAGTCGCCTGAGCTTTTTTCCAGTTGCTTGGTGCTTTGGCTGGGGGAGACACTCGCGAGAATTCCAAGCTAAGCAAGGGAAAAATGCCGCAGAGTATTCTTTGAAAAATCCAACTGCAATTTCATCCAGACCTGATGCCTCACTTGCTTTCAACCATTCCAGTTGTTTCTCTACGCCACGGTTGCTTATTACTACGTCGTCTATATGGGCGCCTGTTCGATGCTCAAACGACGCTATGTTTGTACGATTCTCCTGCGTGAACGGTTTCTTGAACGTGAAATTTAAAACTTCGTCTCTCGTTTCGTATCTCCACCGGCCTCACCAGGCTGGTCGAGAAGTGACTGGATGGAAGATTTTCTCTGGTTCTCTGCTAGACCTTTTTCTAAGGTGTAACGGTGGTAGTAGTTATATGCTTTGCGTGTAGATCTTTTCACAGACGTACGAATCTCTAGCCATCTTTACTTGCCGTTATTTTTGCGTTCTCTTGTGAACCGAGAGTGCAACAGAATTTGCTTCCTCAGCAGTTTACGAATCTCGTTATTAAAACATTGTAAGTCACTTCTGTCCTTAATCAAGATCACGGCTTAACAGTCTGTTTAAACTTTCCGATAATTCCACTGCGCCCATCACACTGGAATTGGATGATGACGATTCACTGTCTGAGTGAGATGATAACACCTGCTTTTCTGCTCCTCCTAGCAAACCACTCTCCTAGCCGTCTTGACTGATTTATTGGCTTTTGTAACCATAGTCTCTGAAACGTCACAAAAACCCCCGTCTGCATACTGGCGGTAGTAATTATGTCCGGCCTGTTTGTAGCTACAAGGTCTGAGATATTTCCATTGCATGTGGGCTCCCGAACTAGTTGCTCAAGACAGTTTCCAGAAAACGGGTTCAAAATTCTTCTGTTGATCTCGGCACCTAGCGGATAAAACCTTTGCGCAAAATCAGTGGAAGGGCAAACAACTACAAGAACACCGATCTCACTCCTAGACTACGTGCCCAATGCCTGTATTTGATATTGCCTTGAGGGTTCCGTTTCCTTGCGGGAACCGGATCCTTGGTAGTTCTCTGGAAGGCTTAACGTCAGTGGGAAGTATCGTGTGAAAGAGTAAAACTTTTTGCTGACTTCTTTTGTGTATCATACATACCCGATGACATGGCAGAAACTGTCATAACAATCGGTAAAAATATTATTTAATTGTGCCCAAATTGATTTTATTTTCAACTGGTGACTGGTTTCGACTGCAGTTGTTTATCTGAGGTACCCCTGAACTGTGTAAAATAATGTTCCACACGGACATCCTGATCTGGACATGGATATGTAATCGAAAGCGCTCCGCATAGACAAGTAAAAGCAACATGGAATCTTTTAAGATCGACTTTATATCTATCAGTCCCTTATGTTCTTTTCTAGACGACAGAACCTGTCATAGCATTGGGGGAACTAGGCATGCAACTGGTGTGCTTGATCTGTGAGTCTACCATCTTCAAAATTATTGTGCAGTTCACAGTTAAGTACCTGGCAGAGGTTTCGTCGAACCACCTTCAATCAATTTCCCTACCCTCTCTTTTGATGCATTGTGGATGTGGGACAGCGACTGGTCAAATATTTACCTAGGAAATATACACGTTTCGAGTAGTTATTTCATTTTACAACTAGTTTCGACATCTCAATAACGCCATCTTCAGGTCCCATACGCACTTCATGTGTTGTCATGTCTTCGAAGGAAACACTGGAATAACGAATTCAGTGTATCCAGATACCGATAGTATGCTAGTATGATGCATCTGATTGTACATGAAGGGCATATGGGCCCTCAAGATGGTATTACTGAGATGCTGGAACTAGTTGTCTAAATAAGAAACTTCTCAACACGTACGGATGTGTGGTGATTTCCCGTCATAAAAATTTCTGTGCTGTTTAACTATCGAACAGCACACGGGAAAAGTGAACATCTAAATCTCTCTGTGCCAGCTCTGATTCCTTTTATTTTATTACGATGGTCGTTCCTCCTATGAAGGTGGGCGCCAAAAAATATGTTTACAGGTTGAGCAGAAAGGTAGTGACTGCAACCTCCTGAGGTCTTGTCGCAATGGAAAACGCCAATTTTTTAATTATTGCCACCCCAATTCTCATATCACGTCCGTGGCACACTCCCCCCTATTACGCAATAATACAAAACGAGCTGCTCTATTCTGAACTTTTTTGGTATCCTCTGCCAATACTATCTGATGCGGATCCCACACCTCGTAGCAGTGCCCCAAAAGAGGACGCATCAGTGTAGTGGGAGGCAGCCTCTTTGGTAGACCTGTTGCATATTCTCAGTGTTCTGCCTATAAATTGCAGGCTTTGGTTTGCCTTACCCACAACATTATCTATGTGATCCTTACAACTTAAGTTAACGTAACTGAAAACACTAAGTATTTAGTTGAGTTTACAGCCTTTAGATTTCTGTGATTTATCGTGTAACCGAAATTTAGCTGATTTCTTATAGTGGTCTCGTGGATGGGTTCATACTTTTCATGACTTAGATTCACTTGCACCATAAAGATAACTTGTCTAAATCAATTTTCGGTTCAAAAATGGTTCAGATGGCTCTGAGCACTATGGGACTCAACTTCTGAAGTCATTAGTCCCTTAGAACGTAGAACTAGTTAAACCTAACTAACCTAAGGAAATCACACACATCCATGCCCGAGGCAGGACTCGAACCGGCGACCGTAGCGGCCTCGCGGTTACAGACTGCAGCGCCTATAACCGCACGGCCACCTCGGCCGGCAATTTTCGGTTCGTTTGATCACCTGATGATATTACATGAAAGTAAATGACTGCATAATGTGCAGACAAAGAGGACTACTCAGAAGGTCTCCCAAACGGCAACAGTTGAGGGTTATAACACTTCCTTGGGAAACGCCAGGAATCACTTGTGTTTTACTCGATGAGTTTCCGCCAGTTAGTACAGTCTATGACTGTTCTGACAGGAAATCACGAATCCAGTTGCACAACTCAGGCGATGATCCATACGCGTGAAATTTGTTTAGAACTCTTCTGTGACGTATAGTGTCAAAAGCTTTCTGGAAATCTAAAAATATGGGATCAATTTGACAACCCATGTCTATAGCACTCATTATTGATAAGAATAAAGGGTTAGTCGTGTTTCACAGTAACGATATTTTCTGAATTCGTGTTGGCTGTTTGTGAGTAAATCGTTTTCTTCGAGGTAACTCGTAAAGTTCGAAAACAGTATATATTCTAAAATCCTACTGCAAATCACTGTTAGCAATATGTACAAAAATGTTCAAATGTGTGTGAATTCCTAAGGACCCAAACTGCTGAGGTCATCGGTCCATATACTTACACACTACTTAAACTAACTTCTGCTAAGAACAACACACACACCTATGCCCGAGAGAAGATCCGAACCTCGGCGGGATGGGCGGCGTACTCCGTAACATGGCATCTCAAACTACGCGGCTACTCCGCGCGGTGGATCAGTTAGTAGGACACATTCTGAGACGTCAAGGGATCGTCAGTTTAGTATAGGAGGGAAGTGTGGAGGGTAAAAATGCAGAGAGAGACCAAGGGATGAATACAGTACGCAGGTTCAAATGGATGTGTCAATGTTTATTAGCATTATGGAATGATACTTTTGTGCTTCTTTATACATTAGTTATAATTATTAATACATTTCATGTGTTAAAAATTCATAAATTTCTAATTCTGCAGCGACAATCCAAATTTGTGATCACAAGCTGTTGTACAGTACTGCTTATCTGTGTATGCCTCTTCTGTGTTGTTTAGTGAGGTCGTATACGCATCCTAACAATTCAAGAGTCAGCCTCTCCTCTGTTCACTTCTGCTAGTAGCCAACTCCGTAAAAAAATAACTGTTTGGGTGTTTGGTCTGTAGCTCTCTATAGCCACACATGGTACTACTGTATTGTGACTATTTGACCAACCGTTAAATCTGCGATTGAGGTTTCCCATCTTGTTCCAGGGGCTGAGGTGGGAGGCAGCATCGAGTCAATTTCTGCTTGACGCTGAAAGTCCATCCCAAACAGTATTATCAACACAGCGAATACTAGTCACCCAGGGAATATATATTCCATAAAAAATGTACGCGCATTCTTGGCTCTGTAATTAACTGCAAATTTCCCTTAACATCATAAAAGCTGGTCGGCAACCAAAAGCGGCTTAAAATGTATTGACATAACCTGTCTCCACCACACTGGTCGGGAAAGATGAAGTGCATAGATCGACTAGCAGGCGCTGGATCAAGGACGCCCATCACCTGAGCGGCCAGAGACACACCCACACGCAACAGGCCACCAACGCCCTCTCAACAGCCTGCATTTAGGCCGCCGCCGCTCACTAGGGGGCCTCATTCACTCACTCACTCAATCAGTCACCCGGTTTGCCATCTGTCAGTTTACTCGCAGAGCGGGGTTAGTTCGTCACAGGCTACGACAGTACACTGCGACCAGATCTGTGACATTGAGAGATTCGTACTGATGAGCTTGTACCACAGACTTGAAGTCTATTCATGTAAGTAGACATTCCAGTTCATATAAATAAAGAACAGTATTAATCCATGTGTGCATTCATGTTGCAGAATACTGGCCACCCATAACTGCGCGGTCCCTCCCGCCAGAGGTTCGAGTCCTCCCTCGGACATGGGTGTCTATGTTGTTCTTAGCGTAAGTTAGTTTAAGTAGTATGTAAGACTAGGGACCGATGACCTCAGCAGTCTGATCCCTTAAGAATTCACACACATTTGAACATTTTGTCCACCCATAATAACATCATCTCCCTTCCTTCTTTGCGGTACAAGGCTCTGCAATGGCGAATGAGGATAATTCTCTGGCGATCGGTGTTTTAGCCTGCAGGGGTGATCGTATTCAGGTCTGACTATTTGCGAATTTGTTGTTGTCTTCTTGCATGTATTCCAAGAGGGGAACCGCAGAACTAATCAAATCTTTCTTCTCATAGGCTGTGATTGCTTTTTGATGCCCCGGCGCCTCTTCCGCAGACATCCAGTGTGATGGATCTAACACAAGTTTCTCAGTTTCAGAACCAACAAAATGCTACCGTACTGACGACGGTGCAATAATTGCTTACTGCACGATCTGCGTCGCCGCATAACCACTACCGACCAACCAATCAGCCTTCACAAGTGCCGCCGACCAGTATACCAGCGTTACGACAACTTAAGGAAACAGAAGAGTAATTGATTGAATACCTGACTCAGTTCCAAGAACATTATCAAGTCCATCGTGTTCAAGAGACTGTAAAGTTATGACACTTCTTTTCGATTGCAGGGTCTCCAATGTTAAGGCTAATTCAAAAACCGTTAAAATCGCGTCTCCCAACAAACTCATATGTGACTAAAAATGGTTGAAATGACTCTAAGCACTATGGGACTTGCCCTCAGATGTTATCAGCCCCTAGACTTAGATCTACTTAAACCTAGCCAAATTAAGGACATCACGCATATCCATACCTGTGGCAGGATTCGAACGTGCGACCGTAGCAGCAGCGCGGTTCCAGACTGAAACGCCTAGACCCACTCGGCCACAGAGGCCGGCCGTGTATGACTACGTTATCGCTGCATTAACTCAGTACTATGATCAGAAACTTCATGAAGTTGCAACTGGATATCAGTCTTTCCGCTTGCAGAAAAAGCCGAAACACACACACCGCCAATGGTACACGGCATGAACGGGCATGACTAGGAAGTGTAAATTTAAATGCAGCTTTGGCTACTTTTGCAGTCATTTAATGATACGTGATGCAGTCAAATTGTGTCCCAGACAGTAGAATACGGGAACAGATCTTAAAGTATTCTGATCCATCACTTCCCCAAGTATTGTAAATCTTAGAGCAATATGACTCGGGTGCTATAGCGGCCGGTCAGTTTGACCAGGCCCCGATTTGTCGAGTCGAGTCTCCCCTTGTCGCGACCGCCCAGAGTAGGCACAACAACGAGCAGGTAGACAGCCTGGCTGACAGGACAGCCACGTAGACATGTAGACAGGCTTATGAATTTAGTGAAGTCTTGCCCTTGATGTTCTTCTACCCATAAAAGATACGATTGCCCATCACGTAATGCAACGTGTTACAGGTGTAGAAAAAAGGCCATCTTCAAACTGTTTGTGTGCAACTGCACAAAAAGGCCAATTTTTTTGGCTCCCAGAGAAAACAAGCTCGTGCACAGGCAATAAATGCCATGTATTCGAAACCTACAACAATTTTATTTTCGTAAGAACCTAAGGTTGTGCGTCCTTCTCTCCTTACAATAATATTCTCAAAACATATATTTCTCGTTACAAACTGCTGACCGTCGTGTGAACTTTCAGTTTGACACAGGTGCCTTACCACATAATAACAGTTAGGCTCACGACGCCTTCCTAAATCTAGCAAGCTCCACACTGCTTACAACTTACAGAAGTTGCAATGCTTGGACATTGTAGTTTGCCTGCCACTACAAATCTCACACGAGGAGAGTGTATTTTACTGTGTTGAAATCAAGAGACAGCGAGAACATATTCGGATTAGATGCCTTTAATTTGTTTGGACTTAGTATCCTGAACCAAAAGACAGTGTAGCTACCTTGCTTAAGGAATTTCCTGAACTATTTTCAGAAGGAATGCTAAAGGTAATAGCTTTGCAGTGCAGGTTACATTGAAAAACAATGTACAGCCTAAGTTTTCTCGCGCCCAGCCTAGTTCCAATTACTTTAAGAGACAAAGGATACAGTGAATTGAAAGAATTGCCACATAATGGCGTAATTGCTCCAATTTCAGCTAGTCAATGCGCAAGTCCTCTCGTTTTGTCGCCCATGCCTTCTGGTCGCGTTCGCATTTAAGTCTACAGTCAACTCACAGACAACAGTTGACACTTACCCGTTGCTCGCCTTGAGGAACTATGGCTTGGTGCAGTACGTTACTTTTCTAAGACACACTTAGGACTGTTCAAGTATTTGCATTTTCCCTTCAGCAGTGATTCCGAACCCGCCATTTTTCACGTTACTTGGAACAGCTGACTACAAATGTGTCAAATGTGTCATTTTGTGCAAACTACTTGACGATATTTTCGTGTCAGGTCGTACTCTAGAGGAACACATTGCCAATTTGCGTACTCTTTTTCGATTTTTTCAGAAGCTGGAATCAAGTGTGAATTTTTTCAAACCGAACTACGAGGTGCATTCAAGTTCCAAGGCTTCCAATTTTTTTTCTAATTAACTACTCACCTGAAATCGATGTAACTGGCGTTACTTCTCGACGTAATAGCCCTGCAGACGTACACATTTTTCACAACGCTGACTCCATGACTCCATGGCAGCGGCGAAGGCTTCTTTAGGAGTCTGTTTTGACCACTGGAAAATCGCTGAGGCAATACCAGCACGGCTGGTGAATGTGCGGCCACGGAGAGTGTCTTTCATTGTTACGAAAAGCCAAAAGTCACCAGGAGTCAGGTCAGGTGAGTATACAGCATGAGGAATCACTTCAAAGTTGTTATCACGAAGAAACTGTTGTGTAACGTTAGCTCGATGTGCGGATGCGTTGTCTTGGTGAAACAGAACACGCGCGGCCGTTCCCGGACGTTTTTGTTGCAGTGCAGGAAGGAATTTGTTCTTCAAAACATTTTCGTAGGATGCACCTGTTACCGTAGTGCACTTTGGAACGCAATGGGTAAGGATTACGCCATCGCTGCCCCAGTACATGGACACCATCATTTTTTCAGCACTGGCGGTTCCCCGAAATTTTTTTGGTGGCGGTGAATCTGTGTGCTTCCATTGAGCTGACTGGCGCTTTGTTTCTGGATTGAAAAATGGCATCCACGTCTCATCCATTGTCACAACCGACGAAAAGAAAGTCCCATTCATGCTGTCGTTGCGCGTCAACATTGCTTCGCGACATGCCACACGGGCAGCCATGTGGTCGTCCGTCAGCATTCGGGGCACCCACCTGGATGACACTTTACGCATTTTCAGGTCGTCATTCAGGATTTTGTGCACAGAACCCACAGAAATGCCAACTCTGGAGGCGATCTGTTCAACAGTCATTCGGCGATCCCCCAAAACAATTCTCTCCACTTTCTCGATCATGTCGTCAGACCGGCTTGTGCGAGCCAAAGGTTGTTTCGGTTTGTTGTCACACGATGTTCTGCCTTCATTAAACTGTCGCACCCACGAACGCACTTTCGACACATCCATAACTCCATCACCACATGTCTCCTTCAACTGTCGATGAATTTCAATTGGTTTCACACCACGCAAATTCAGAAAACGAATGATTGCACACTGTTCAAGTAAGGAAAACGTCGCCATTTTAAGTATTTAAAACAGTTCTCTTCTCGCTGCTGGTGGAAAAATTCCATCTGCCGTACGGTGCTGCCATCTCTGCGACGTATTGACAATGAACGCGGCCTCATTTTATAACAATGCGCATGTTTCTATCTCTCTCCAGTCCGGAGAAAAAAAATCGGAGGTCTTAGAACTTGAATACACCTTGTACTGAGGACACGTGCTATACAGTCAGGGTGTGCACCCCCTGCAATGTCATTTGCTTGCAATCCGTGACCTGCCCCTGTACCCCGCAATGTGTTAGAATTCCAGTCAGTGCTAGACAAGATGACATACTACACTCGGGTCATACCGAACGCCGCTGAGATCGCGGCTCCATTTCACCGCTTGCGCCGCGAAAATGTACCTTTCGTGCGCACTAAAGACTGTATCGACACATTTTAAAAAGTCAAAAATGCTTTGCTCAGTGACAGATGTTTAGTACATTCTGACTCTGCAAAGTCGGCAGTTTTTCAAGTTGACGCTTCCTGGTACGGAATCGCGCTGTGGTTTGGCAGAGAATTGGTGCACAAGACAGACCTATTGCTTTTGGTTCAAAGTTGTTACCTCAAGCCCAGTGCAATTATTCTCAAATAGAAAAAGGGGCTCTCGCTATTGCGTACGGTGTGACCAAATTCCATCGCAAGTTCCTTTTAGTGACAGATCAGAAGCCTTTGCAGTCCTTGTTTCATCCGTCATAAACGGTTCCTACACGCACTGCTCAAAATTTCCAACGTTGGGCTTTGTTGCTTTTGAAGTATCAGTATGAAATTGCGTGCAGACCCACGGCAAAGCATGGCAGTGTGGAACCCCCCATCTCTCCTTCAAATTGACCCAGATTCTGGTTTTGATGCATCTGCCGCATCTTGTTGCCAAATCTATGTGCAGGACTCTGAATTGCTGGAACATTTTTCGTTACACTACAGAAAAATAGCACACACCACGGAAGCAGACCCAGATTTTGTTGCATTGCGAACGCTCGTCTTGGCGTCATTGATTGTACAGTTTCCAGAACTCAGTTGTGCGCCGATATTTTGCACGTCGGCATGACCTTTCAGTAAAACAAGGCATGAACTTAGTGCAATCTAATAGTGGACAGTCGCGTGTTCTCTTTCCCAAAGTGTTGCAAAAGTATGTGTTGCGAATGGTATACCAAGGACATTGGTGAACTGTCGCAGTAAACAGTTATGGCCCTGGCACTGTACTTGGCAGGGTATGGACGGCCACATAGAAAGGATGATGCCACAGTGTCGGGCATGCGCGGAAAGTCAATCCACCCCACGACGGACATTCGCAATTTTTCCTACAACTCAATCCAATGGCAATGAGTGCACATAGGCTTTGCAGGACCATTTCGGAACACTCATTGTCTGATAGTGGTACATTCTTGTACAAAGTTCCCATTTGTTGTGCCTGTGGGTTCTACCACATCATGTAGCACCTTTCAAGAGTAGTCCTACATATTTTGGATAGAAGGTTTCCCAGAAGCACATGTGTTGAAAACACTGCACTTTCAACGGTGTTGTGATCGAAACGGCATTCGTCATCTAACAAGTGCTCCACTTCACCCCCAGTCCAATGGAGAAGCAGCTTCATGCTCACATTTAAACAACAGAAGGCCAAGCTTAGCACCACCCACACACGGGACCAGACGCTGCAGCTCTTTCTCGCCTCCTATCGCTCCACCCACGAGACGGATCATCACTGTCGGAACTTCTGCATGTACTTGCTACACCCACTGCAGCGTCTTGCGCCGCCAACTGTTCGCACGTATTGCTTTGCACCACGCGATCTTGTTATTTTCAAGGATTATGGCAACCGAGTGCGCTGGGAATGAGGTGTGTTCCAGGAACACATTAGCTCTTATGTATTTCATTGGAGGAGCCGCTGGTTTTTTAGCAGTGCAAACAGAACCAAAACTGGTGCGTGTCATTTGCCCCACGATTATGCTGCTTTCTTAACCCAGATTCACGGCCTCACCGGACCTCACGGCCTTCGCAGCCGCCTGCATGTGCCACCAGGGCACCCCAGGAGGGGGGCAGATGGACGATGCGTCCTCGCTCCTTCCGTCCCCTCTCGCCGAGTCCAATGCACATGGACCAATCGCCGCTGGTGCTGTCTCCGTCATCGCCGCAGGACACGCCCTCAGGCCTGGACATGCGGTCTGGCAGCAGCTTTGCAGGGGATGTTTCTGTTGCCTCACAAGCCAGAAAACGGGGTACAGTCGGGGGTACGCCGTGCTACACAGCCGTGGCTTCCAGCCGATCTGTATGCCGCGCGTCCCGCGTCCTGTTCCCCCCCCCCCCCCCTCCCCACGGCCAACTCACTGTTGTCTGCATCTCCTCTACAGGACAATAATGCAGCATTTTGGGGGAAGGAATGTGCTGGCGTAAGGTGAAGTGCGAAGATCGATTAGTAGGTGCTGGATCAAGTGTGTCTTCCACAAGAGAGGCCAGAGACACACCCACAAGCAACATGCCGCAAACGCCCGTATTAACTGTGCTGCACGGTTAGGTGCATACTAAAACAAGCTATTGACAATAGTTGACTTCTGGTTACAGTTTGTAGTTGGACACATTTTAAGTTGGCTATAATGTTGTTTGCTGACAAATGGCCATCAGCCGAGCAGCGATTTCACCGCGCCGACTGCAGGAACAGCACTTTATGACTCTTAAATCGAGCCCACATTGGTTTGAGGTGGCTTGCAGAGTCCTGCGCCATGTCACTTTCCAACAGACAGGCGGCCGCTGCAAGGTGTGGAGAGAGTAGTTTGCGGCCGACGGTCGGTTTGTGAGGCCCTTGATAGGGGGCGCCTCTGGACTGCCAAAAAGTGAAGCTGAGCATGCAGCTGATCAAAACTCAAAAATCTCTTTATTAAGATCACTGTCGAAATTACTTTATAAACTAAATCTGTGACTCTGCCATCATCAGCTGTGGTTCCCTGTTCATTCATTTAATTCACGTTCAGGATTTGTGATGGGAGGTGGACTCATATGACATACCTAAAAACATGTATATATAGTAGCTCAAATTATATGGACAATTCATGTCATCTACAAAATATACAGATATTAATCACATTATGGAAATACTCAAACATGTTAGAGATGTCATGAACACACAAATTCACAAGAGCAGTTTATAAAAATGGAGCACTTTTATACACATTGAGGCATAGAACAAGTTGAGTAACATTTAAGAAACATAAAATATCAACCATCCAACACTATGTTTAAATTTAGTCATGTTTGCAAATGCGTGAGCAGTTGCTTTGAAACTAAATGACATTTCGCTCACAACAGCATAATGTTTAAACTTCCTAAATACTTTCCGTGTGAAAATATGTTATGAGTACTATACCTAATGTGGCAACGCCAATCAAATTTAAAATGAATCGGTGTGTGAGTATACCACTCTTAAGAACAAGCATGAGTCAACTTGCCAGATCAACAATTAACTGGTAAGACATGTGACAGCAAAGAAATAGGACAAAATGCATGACAATGATCAGCTCGTTGCATCACCCCCTGGTTGTCACTCACAGCGTGAGTTTGATGCATTGGGTAGATTACGTCAGTGCAATGGACAGCTGAGGGTCACCTTCCAGTCTGCTCAAATATGATAAAGACTGGGGAGATAGGCACACTGGGTGTAACATCACCTTGCTCAACGATCACGTGGGATTCATTTCCCCATTGTATCGGTCACATGGCAAAAAGGTGGGTGGAATATACACTCTGTGGTGTTTTTAACGTTCATAGTGCAGGGGTGCTGTGATTGATGCTGGTCATTTATTTGGAAACTCGACTCTAACGTGAATGTGTGTTGCTAACCAGCTTGCTAGAGCTGAACAATACACAATTGCAGAGGCTTGGACAGTCGCTCCTCACTGTCAAATGGTTTATTTGGGAAGATTGTGCTGATCGATACACAGTGCAATGGCAGATAGTGTCAGGACTCTCTCGATGTGAGAACAGAAATATTGTAGCAGGTAACAGCACACTAATATGTTATGGTGCAGACTGGATAATGGATAAAAATCACCAACATGGGAAAAAGTCCGTTGCATTATGGTAATGAAGACTCTTTCTGTCATGAATTGTCAAAGTTAAAGTATGTTTTGGTACTGCATCATCATTACTACTCCTTAGTAGGGATGGAAAAAACCGACCGATTAAAACCAATATCGGTATTTTAGTTCTGGGGAACAGCATATTAATTCTAGTTGTTAATGTAGATCAATCAAACAGAGAATGATCAGTTAAAAAATTGAATTTCTGGAATGCAAACTGAGGCTTCATTTTCTTGGACGGTATCCTCCTTACGTATCTAACCATCACGTTTCATATTTATTTCCCACAATAGCTTCATGTGCTGTAAGGTTTGCATGCTGACAAAAATTGCACATCACATAAAAGTTATCCTAACATAAATTGTTCTATACATTTAAAAATACTAACTGTGAGGCCAAGCTGATATGCTCACAATGTTACCTTGTACTCCTTATAAATACATACCTGTATATGTATAATTTATACTTTTCCTTTCCTTCATCATTGTAAATGAAACCCAGCATTCTCCATAATCTGTGTCTATCATAACTCTTCTTTTTTAATCATCCTTTATTTAGCATGCTTCCTCTCTGACATGTATGCTTTTTAAAATGCAACAAAAACAACTTTAGTAACCAGTACTTGCTACATCTAAACACATGCCATTGGTCAACGTGCAATCATTGCAGATGGAGAAGATCTGAGTGTACCACATTACTCCAGTCATCTATGTATTTCATGTTGCTTTTATTTCTGTAAACTTGTGTATAGTGGAAAAGTAACCTTTCCCAAATCTCCTCTTGCTTTTCCTGGTTCGCCTGCTTTTTGTGTCTTTCATTTCGTCTGTTCTATGAAAAGCTTGTGTGGTTGATGTGATAGTGGTAAGTGAGTACATTAGACGCAGTCTGGGTAAAAATTATGAACATAGGTTTGTGAAGCCAGGGAAAATTAACAAGAGAGATCTGCAGCTAATTCAGTTAACGAAGACCTCCAAAAATACATGGATAAATAAACTTAAAAATTTTCACTCAAAGTCCTATGCTCAGCAAGTTTTTCTCACCAGAAATGACTATGTAGTTAAGCATTTCATTTGGAATTTTATTACTAAATGTGACACACAGCTTCATTGTTGTTTTCTGTGTAGCAAACACATTCATTTCCCTGACATATTTGAGATATAGATAGGACAATTTGTTAAGATATTGTACATATGTACAACAACAACACCGTTCAACTGTGTGACTCGCTTATAGAAGTGGCAAAAAGTAAATTAACTGCTAGAAATAACTGGTTACTACGAAGTAACAGTTATTGTAATACCCACACCTCTGATACTAGCAGTTATTTTTATAACTGCCAATGGTGCATCACACCATTTGTTTACTGAATATCATATGGTGCTTTCACGTCATCTGAGATCTGGCCACAAATGGGAGGAGCAGACCATCTAGACAGCGTCCTACAGCTCATGGGAATAACTCTGCGACTATGCACCATCTGTTTAATGAAGCGTGTACTACGTTTTTGTGTGCCCTGACTACTAGTGGCATAAATCGGCTGGCGTTAGGATGGCGGCTGACGGTGCAGCCGTAATGGTATGTGACTCATGTAGTCACTGTGCTGTGTGTCAGCTTAGTTTGGACACGTGGTACAAATAGAGTAACTCTAACTAATTCGTACCTCTATCGATACATATATCAGACGTTGATATTTTTACTTGATATTATCATATTTGCTAACAGTTCTTGTTCTCTATAAGTTAATGGGCTACCACTACAAGTAAGCAAGAGATTGATAAGTATGTTCCAGATTCCAGTTATGGGTCAGAGAAGTTGGTAATATTTCCAGAGAGCTTGGTTGGCCAGATATCACACAGCCGTGCAGTAAGCCCCTGTAAACAGCATTCAATACTTCATGGGTATAAACAGCTAATTTTGTTTCACAAGAATGATCTTTTCCGAATCAGTGATGACTACGCGTGAATAAATCGTTTCCTTCGAGGTAATTCATAATGGTCGTACACAGTATATGTTCCAAAACAATACTGCAAATCGACGTTAGTGATATGGGCCCGTAATTCAGTGGATTACTCCTATTTCCCTTCTTGGGTACTGGTGTGACTTGAGCAATTTTCCATTCCTTAGGTGTGGATCTGTGTGTGAGCGAGTGGCTGTATATAATTGCTAAATATGGAGCTATTTTATTATCATACTCTGAGAGGAGCATGACTGGTATACAATCTGGAGTGGAGGCCTGGCCTTTATTAAGTGATTTGAGCTGCTTTGCTACACCGAGATTATCTGCTTCTATGTTTCTCATCTTGGTAGTTGTTCCTAATTGGCATTCAGGAATATTTACTTTGTCTTCTTTGGTGAAGGAGTTTCAGAAAACCGTGTTTAATAACTCTGCATTGGTGGCACTATCTACATCTACATCTATATGGATACTCTGCAAATGACATTTATGTGCCTGGTGGAGGGTTTATCGCACCAAATTCACAATTCTCTATTGTTCGAATCTCGCATCGAAGTTTGCCCTAAACTTCGAGCTTCTGTAAAAGATCGCCTATCTTTGGGATTTTGCGTCTGTTTAAATTTGGCATGTTTGTTTCATTGTTTCTGCAATAGTGTTCTAACCCGTTTTGTGTACACAGGAGGATCAGCTCCGCCGTTTGTTAATTTATTTGGTATAAATCTCTCAATTGCCACCCATACTATTTCTTTGAATTTAAGCCACATCTAGTCTACGCTTACACTATTCATTTGGAATGAGTGGAGATTGTCTCTCAGGAAGGCGTCAAGTGATTTATTATCTGCTTTTTTACATAGGTATATTTTTCGCTTATTTCTGGAGAATTAGGGGATTGCAATATTCAATCTGGCTACGGCAACTCTGTGTTCACTGATCCATGTATCGGGTTTGATGCTCGTTATTAACTCAGAATTATTTGTTTTTAATTGGTCAAGTGTGTTTTGACAACCGTTTGCTATATAGTGGACACCTGACCAATTCGCGGAACCCGAAACTCGACCAACCTTCGGTGCAAGACGAGGAATCTGCTGAATACATGGTAGCAGAACCATCTGAGCCTCTGACTCAGGCCCTTCACTCGGCTCTGTACCACAGGTCCGCTATCGCTCCTGTCGACTATGCTGCAAATGGTCAGCACCGCTTTCAACTTGCATGCAAGACTAGCAGCCTTTACCACTTCTGTTAGCCGCTCGAAACCAGAGAGAATCTCTTCTGACCCAAAGTGACGCACATCATTGGTACCGACGTGAGCAACCACCTGTAGTTGGCTGCACCCTGTGCTCTTCTGGCATCCGGGAGGACCTTTCCCACACCTAGAACGACTCCACCCGGTATGCACACGGAGCGCACATTGGATTTTTTTCCCCCTATTCCTACGGGGCCACATAACGCTCATAACGTTGGAGCTCCAAACTACCAATTATCACACACTCTATGATTGCCCGGATCTTGCAGTCTGAGTGGTTTCAAATTATTAAACAAATCAGCTATAATTAATGGCATTCGTAATAAGCGTAAAAACCACAGTTTTATTTCGAATTTATGTTTTAATTAGCAGATAACTTTATAGTCCATAAGAAGCTGATGCCTTTCGACCACAGACGCTACGATGACCATGACTCGCTGTTGAAAGCTGCTGCTCGCTGCCGTTTCTTACTTAATATGGGGGCGTTATGAAACGCTGTGCTTCATGGTCATTCTTATTTTCTTATTTTATTTTTAATTTTTGTCATAGAATTGCTCTTACAGAGCATAGTGATTCAGTTAATTGGGCAACTGGCGAAGATAACAACACAAAACACTTAGCGATACCTTCAATGTAAATCTTGACGTTCCTAGAGAATTCATATAAAAAGTTATCCTGAACGGCTTCAGCGTTCAGTAGGGAATTGGCATCAAAATGAAAAACAATCAGAGTCACTCCAGTGTATTTTCCTAACCCAGATTTGCATAATCACCATAGATCTAACAATAAATATGTGAAAGACGTGAATTGGTAGAATGTAAGACATATCTTGGTAGTGTATGAAAACCGCTACTCATGTGGACAAATGCACAGGTTGCGCATTCAGTAACAGAAGGTGACCGACTGACCGACAATGTTATCACAGCTATAGTTCACCTGTAATTTAAGTGAGTCGCATCAACAAGGAGTGGTGCCGTACATTTACCAACACGTCCCTGCATTCTAATCTGGTACGAAACTAGTGGGAAGGTTACTACTTAAAGAAGACAATTTTCCGTAACACGACACATGCAGTACTCTAAAAACTTGTGCGCGTGTGGTGTGGCATTAAACACCAATCATAAAAATTTACCGTTTCATTCGAATTTCCACTTCTTCTGATGCAAGGCGACTGCACGATTTGTTATGAAAATTTTGCACATGGTGTTTCGCCTGGCAACAGCAGTGATTTGCCTTTGTATAGTCAAAAAACCTGTGTTTACTTTAACAACACAGCCACGCTTAACCGTTCTGTTGTGTGTTACAACCATTCACCTTAATATTTCCGATTTGGAAATTCTAACGGGAATAGCTGTACTTAAAACTATCTTCACTTCTACGTCGTCGTTTGTAGAATGATTAGTAAGAATTTTAGAGTACGGTACGTTTCCAGTGTGAAAGATAAAATGGAATTATTGCTACTTTTTACTCAGAACTTGCATTATATATATAATTTATTTACGACCTCTTTCTGGTCATGTAGTCTTTTCAGTGAAAATCATTTCAAAAACGAAGTCTCATGGCTTTACCTCAAACTATTCCTAAGCCGTGACGTATCTTTCTAGGTGGTAGTCATATAGCATTCTCAAACCGAAAACGTCAAATAAGCGATATGAGACACGCGGTTATCACACAAAAAAAAAGAGTTTTCCAATGAAGAGCTTCAATTATCCAGAACCTATCTTCATTAAATGTAAAGATCGAATACAAAGCCATTTACATATACGATTCTATTAAATATTACCTGCTGTTTAACGCATCGCCTAGAAGACAACTAATAATTTCTCAGAGGGTGGTAACAATTTCAGATCGACCCTATTTACGGCAAAGTTAAATTCAGTTTTCGACACACATATTATAGTTAGATGTGAAATAAGGACGAAGCTCACATTTTGCTAACGAGTGAGGTTAGTTATTCCCATGAACAACTGAGACAAACAGTGTAAAATAAGCCTTAAATACTTCCTGCGTGAGAGTATGCGGGTTTCGCATGTTACAAACTAGAATCTCCACTTCGATTTAACACTTTGAATTGATTACAGGCGCTATTCTTGGGCATGCAGTACGTTTGACGGCTCTACTTTAATCCTCCAAAATGAATAACATCGATTTTGCAAAAGATACGACACACTCAACAATGAATGACAGTTGACGATTGCTAAGGTCATTTCCGCGGAAACGCGTCCCTTCATTGACTTCAAGATGTCGGAGCGCGTCGGAAGTGCTCCTGTCGCTGTGCTCGAGGCGAAGAGGAAGCCGTACTACGTGCCGTGGCACGAGTACGGAAAGGTAAGTGATATGATGCACACGGTTTCAGGTAAGATACGTAGCAGTGGAAAGTGCACAGAATAGAAGCTACAGAATTCGGATGCAGTGTGCACCGCTCGACTTTCATAAAACGGCTATAACACGGACTCAGCGACTTTGTAAGTTACATCCAACGATATTACTGATTAGGAGAGACAAAGATACTGAAATACAGTGTAGTCTTTATTTCTTTGCTTGAAATGAGGGTCGATTTGCGTAGTTTTGTGTGCTATGCTGTTCGTAAATAGACGGAATGTAAAAGATATTATGTGTAACTATCAAAATTCCCTTATCGTTGACACACATTTCGAAGTGCAAGGATTTTATCACTGTAGCTTGCATTTTGTATCTATCTTGCTTTTCAGTAATAATTTGTTGAACTGGCGTGAACTTACAGCGTGTGCAACTCATTCGTAGTACGTTCCTGTTGGTAATTCGTTGCCGTTCGTCGTAGCCAGTCCGGTGACAGTACACGATAGCAATTGAAATTCAATCACTTCGGTTTCTTCCGATTTTAAGTCCATTTCCTAAACTGTGGCTAAAAATTGCTCCGAGTGGAAGAAAATATCCATCAACTTCGACTATTAAGTACAGGAAGCTACGAAGAAGCAGTGTTGTTCTTTATCCACATCCGATTAATTATTCGCCGTGTTCACTTCCTACCAAGCCCGTAGACATGGTAAGTGCACCTTTACCTTTTCTTGTGCATCTCACATGTCAAACTAGCGTTGCATATGTAGCTGACTTTTAATCGTTGTTTTTTGTTTGTATCGGCAGACACCGGTTGTAATATCATTTTCCTAACATCAGTAATGTTACAATTTTCGCAACAAGTATGAGTAAGGAGTAAATGAAACACGAAAACTATTTCTTAACCTCAGTTTGATAGACAGTCAAGAAGATGGCACATCCAAAAATGGGCCATCCGATCAAGTCTGAACGTAATGGGTTGGATACACACGAGCACAAACTGAACATTAACTTTTAACCATAGTCAGGAATGCGATCTCACCATCCCCTCTACCCAATAACGATTAAACAAAAATGCGTTACGCCAATGGATACACACCACATCATCATCTTCCTTTGAAGAATTAGGCTCTTGGCCGTTCCAGACTTAACAAACAGAATCATTTCAGTCTTTTCTGAATTCCTCCATTAACTCTTTTCCCATTCGAATTGTATTTCACGGTTATCTGTGGAATCTCGAATTCTCATGAGGTTTTGAGTCGACTTTTCTCGATTCATTTGATATTAATGTTCAAAATATTTAATTTCTGTTCTTTCATTTCCAATCACGTCTCTGTTCTTTATTTTTGTGGTCTCCAATTTTTCATTTACATAGTGTAACAAAGTAATGACAATCAACCATTATCATTAATTTCCTTTGGGCCATTGTCCCATTTCAGCTCGGTGTCAGGTTTGTTACAAAATATTTGGCGATGTTAGTGTCAGAGGGTGGCCAGATGCCATTCCTCTCACACCTCATACCCCCCAGGATAGAATTAGTGTACCCCACCTGTATGTGTCTAGTGTAAACCAGGAAATAGTGCGAACGTTTTCAAATGTCTACGAGGAGTGTATCTGAGGCGTAACATGGGGACGAGCCCGTTATCCACCTAGTGGGATGTGGAAAACCGCCTAAAAACCATATCCAGTCTGGCCCGCACACCTGCCCTCTTCGCTAATCTACCGGGGGGGATTCGATCCAGGGCCGTCCCGCCTACCCGAGTCCAGGAAGCAGCGCATTAACGCCCTCGCCTAACCTGGCAGGTGTAACGAAGTTACCACCATCAGTTTATAAAATTTTGTACTCGTTTCTTTTTGCACCTTAGGAGTCAATTTTCTGTTACTGGTTCGAAAGACAGTTCGAGTATACATTTTATTTTCAGTATCGTTTTCAACGTCGTTACCTAAGTTACGGATTTGAAACACTTGTTCTAAAAATGAATTATCTACAAAAGATTTTTTCTTGCTGGATATATTGTTCGGAATGCCATTATTTTCGTTATATAATCTTAAGTCAGGTGACGGAACATAGTCCTATTCACCTTTTAGAAATAACAGAAAATAATGTTTAACCTCTTTTGTTTTCGGATTTGCGTTTTTCCTGTCAGTATCTGTTCTACATGAACTGGGCGTTGTCTACTTTGCGTAAATTAACTTTCTTAACAGTTACAGCGCCTATGATGTAGACTATGAAAATAAGTCAAAATTCCTTACAAAACAGTTGTTTTATGTACAAGGAACAAATCATCACAAAAGTTGCATTTCATTCTGTGTTTGTAACAGTTGTATCTTACTTGTGATGTTAATGGGAATTTTTAACTTTTTGTTTCATATACGTGAAAATTAATGAGTAATTATCTGTAATACCGCGTATTTAGATATAATAGGCATGACAGTATATGTTCAGTTGAAACTCATTACCATCTTAACCCTACCCTCTTTTACATCAGACAGAGCTAATATTTTCATCTAAAACTCGCAAGGCGAATATCTGCGTATGTACGCCTTCTCCTGCTTTCTGTTCTTGCCTAGAAGAGTTCCCGTCATTGTTATCTCCCTTGCATCTATGCAAATATGTAGCAGATTTGTTGCAGATTGGGCTAGGAAGCAGTCTTCCTCACTGTATCTTCATCGTCATCAGCGAATTTCATGCAGTCAATAAAAATTTGGAATTTTTTCGTGCATTTCGAGTGTCTAATGTTACTTGTAGTTCCACGATTTCGTGACAATTATTTTGCATTATACAAATCATAGCCTAATGTCGTAGGATAACCGTAACCGCAGTATCATGATGGAAAACACCGTCTGCGTCGCTAAATTTATATATTTATTTAGCGGTTTCGATCGTAAATATATGTAGCGCTGAAACACTAATCATTCTAGCAGACACCTTTGTCCCATGCTCCTAAACTTGTGTGTCCACCTTCAAGAAATGTTGATGTTGCTAAGGAAAGCGCAACGATTTAAAAAGTAGTAACATGGAATGATTCGAGTTACCTCGGAAACTAGTTTGGGGGTAGTAAGCGAATACGTAAGGTAGATCCACAAATCACCAACTGCGTTTACAGTGACGTCAACGCGTTTATCGCATTACCGGCTAACAGTTTCGTATCACACAGTATCAATTTTAGTATCTTTCGTCGCGTGTGTAGTAATGACAGTTAAGGTTTCAGTCAACCTGTGGAGCGATAACTTGTACTCAACAACATGAACGAAGGTAACTTACAAAATTACAAAGAAATCTTCGTACAGGTGATGCTGTCTAACGAGACTTGTGAATATATTTTACTTTCTTGTCAGCAGTGATTTGAATTCCCTCTGTACAAGGTAAAGCAGTTAGGACATGAGGCACTAAATACAGGGCGAATCGGAAGTCTTGAAGTACTTGTGGGCAGTTTATAAGTATTTCAATAAAAGGATTTCGTGGCCACCAACCCCTTGTTATAGAATAATAATGTAATGATGATTTATTCAAATTTTTACCACATTTACGTATAGTTCTTTGAAAGTAAAACACCCTGTGATACGCAATCTACAAACGTTTCGAAACGAAACAGCGTGGCGCAAAAACCCTCGGACAGTGCTAGAGTACAGTGATGTGTTTCTCTGTGGCTGCGGGAACAGTCAGCACGGAGTCGTGGCAGTCTGCCACCGCACGCAGTCAGCCCAGACACGAGAGGAAAGTCGGCCTGTTCTTCGTCAGTAAACTTATCCGCACAGCTGTCTGTCACTGTGACACGGTCGCGTATCTAAACCCAGGCAGAAACTTAATGAACCCTACTGATTACTACATTGAGGACGAAGAGTCTAGCGGGCTTGTTATTATTAACTGAAAGTACGATAGATAAATGGTACAAACTTGTTTGCAAACGAGACACACAGCACATACAGTGGACACTTGCAATGTTGCCCATATAATTTCCGTACAATACAGATACAAACAGAAACGGAAATAGGAAACCAAACGAATTGCAATTGCTCGGTAAAAAGCAACCAGAGCCCTTGGGTCACTCATACCAAAATGATGATAAAATGTCCGTGCCAAATCTCCGAAATTTTATCGCTGCAGTTCTACTTCACCTACCATGAAGAATCATGAATTTAGGTAGCAGTCGAGTGTGAAGTATATTAAAGTAATACACCTCTCGTAACTGCTATCCAATAGTTGTGAAAAGAGCCATCATGAAGCCATAATGCTTGCGTTCTTATAAAGACGCCTAGCCTTTCCTAACATCGCTATAATACAACATGACTTTCATTTGAAAACAGAAATATTATTATACGGGATTTATTCGCACTTGCGAACACGAACATAGATCAGTTGATTACATGTGACGATCGCTAAGAATGTAGCTGCAGAAACACCTCTCATCCATTGGTTCACACGGGCTCAGCGAACCAGCAGTGTTCCAGCTGCTGTTCCAGACGTGAAGTAGCAGGAGTAATACCTGCACTTGCGTAGGGATGGAAAGGTAAAGAACACGACCCATGCAATATTACATCAAGTGCGTAGCTGCAGTAATTACATGTGTTAGAAGTAACGGAACTATAAAGGTTCGCTTCGCACACAATAAAACTCAATTCGGGTTGCTATAGACTTAATGACATTCGCCGTTGTAGGCTGCAATATTATTTATTACAAAACCAATACAATGTTGCTAAAGTCCGCTTGCTAAACTAAGCTTCTCCTCTTGTGTTCAAAATCAATGTTGTGTGTCTGGATTGAAAGTGTGTATGGGAGGTAGCGCGATTTTGTCTTCTCCCTGACCGTCATTCAACAATTTCGTATTTACTATTGAGTTAACCGAACTAAAAAGACAGTAACTCTAAAGGGCTTCCGAGCCAACATTAATACTTTATTGTGCCTCGACGATATCGCTCTCAAGTTCCGCCGCCTTACCGGGATCTGTGTCTTCTTTTCTTGCCAGCAAATGATGGGTATGGGTGTATTATCGTGACACGAATAATGATTCGTATTTATGTGCGCATTGACATTCAACTTAAGTGTCTCGTTTTCTCACTATAAATTTCAAAATAATACGATTCTTTACGTCGACTTGATATTGACAACAGCCATAGTTTGATACAAAGTTTCCACATATTTTTGGAAAAGTTGTTTACATTTCCATCAGCATGCAACTTCTATATTCAGCTAGACAGCGAACAACGAATTGTTGGAAGCAGATAGTTATTCTCTGTATGATGTATGGTAAATATTAAATTGTTTGACGGAATGCTATGCTAAGTAGTGAAAATGTTTGCTTATTGTAGTTGATGTGGTCTTCCGTCCAAAGACTGTTTTGATGCAGCTCTCCATGCTACCCTATCCTGTGCAAGTCTCATCATCTCCAAGTAACTACTGCAACCGACATTCTTCTGAATGTGCTTATTGTACTCATGTTTTGGTCTTCCTCTACGATTTTTACTCCTCATGCTTCTCTCCAGTCTGATATTGGTGCTTCCTTGGTGCCTCAGAATTTGTCCTACCAAACGATCCCTTCTTCTGGTCAGGTTGTGCGACAAATTTCTCTTCTCCCAAACTCTATTCAGTACCTCCTCAATAGTTAGGTGATTCACCCTTCTAATCTTCAGCATTTTTCTGTAGCATCACGTTTCAAAAGCTTCTATTCTCTTCCTGTCTAAACGGTTTATCGTGCATGTTTCACTTCCATCCATGGCTACACTCCATGCAAATACTTTGATAACAGACTTCCTCTCACTTACTCTTATACTCGTTGTTAACGAATTTCTCTTCTTCAGAAACACATTCCTTGTCATTGCCAGTCTACATTTTATATCCTCTCTACTTCGAATATAATGTTTTATTTTACTCCCCAAATAGCACAACTCATCTACTACTTTAAGTGTCTCATTTCCTAATCTAATTCCGTCACCATCACCTGATGTAATTTGACTACATTCCATTACCTTCGTTTTGCTTTTGTTGATGTTCTTCTCAGACCTTCCTATCAACACACTGTCCATTCCAATTTGGTTTATTGAAAAGAAAATTTCTTTTGAGGTAGCATGGGAAAGAAACTCACAGACTTTGTCATGCACCTTACAAAATGGTGCTGGTAAATAAATCTCGATTGGAAACGTTGACTTCGTTTGAATTTTGAAATACTTTTGTAGCTTTAAGCGCAAGAAAGTTCAACGAAGGTGACAAGAAATGTCGATTATTGCAAATAACAGCGTATGACACGTTATTTCATATTATTTCTGTTCTAGCCATTTAACTTGTAACACAGCGAAAGACCAGCACGGCGACTGAGCTTCTCCCTGTGTATCGGCCTCTTCATCTGCAGATCACATTCAGTAAAAACATTCTCTGTCTTTAATTGCGTTGTATGGTAATGTTACAAAACAAGACGGTTAGAAAAGCGGAAGAATTTAACTCATATGACCGGTTTTTTTTTTTTTTTTTTTTTTTTTTTTTTTTTTTTTTTTTTTTTTTTTTTTTGTCCGTACAATAGTTCGAGTAAAGAGAAGGCTCTTACTACACTTTTGGCTTTGCAAACTGCATTTAAATACTTGACCGCAATTTACACGTGACGCTTCGCATAGTTTTGTCGTCCTGCTGCCCTTCTTTATGTACCTTGGACACATATACATAATTTGCAGCTCTGCTGGCACAGAAATAAAAATATATAGCGTCACTTCAGAAAATCATTTCCGTGTTATTATTTAGTAAACTGATAGGAGGTAGGTACATAACTAGATATATGACTAATAATCATTCATTCGAAATGCTTTATACGTAATTTTCAGAATAATGTTAAAAGTTTTTCTTAGCACATCGGTGCAAGCACGCTTTATCTTGTTCTTATTAATGATGGAACGAGATGAAATACTTTTTTATAATAATTATTGAACTGAACGTTGACAAAAATTTTGATGTAAGTCTTACAATACGTTGACTACTATTGAGAAAATACCGTCGCTTTTGATGTAGGATAATACGCCACACTTATTGCATTCTGTATCTCTGTTCCAGGTCCTATGTACTACTGCCGAATGTAGGTCCATTCCACCGCCATGCCCTACACGGATGCTATCGTTATGATTTACGAACTGTAGCAAAAATAATTACTTACTACATTTGCGCAAGCTGGCGTTCTTACTTTTTTTACATTAGCAACATTACATGTCGCTTTGTACTAATATCACTTAATTGGAGTAATTACTGAATTGAATATCGATCAAAAGATATGCTGAGGGTCTTGCAAACATTTACTGCTATTCATAAAATTCCGTGTCTTGCAATTTAGCGTAATACCCATTACTCATTGCAGTCTGTATCTCTGTTACAAGTGATGAGCGCTGATGCAGAGTGTAGGGCCGTTCCACCTCTACGGCCTGTACGAGAGCAAGACGTGGAGGTCTTGTTCAAATACCGTGAGTACCTTTTTGTGTTCTGTGGAGACGAGTAGTAGGATTCAAGCAGTGTAGTGGTTTTGAGGAGGTAGCTTCGTTACAGGGCTTACGTTTGATATCAGCAATTTGTTACCATATCCCAGCTGCATCTGCTATTATAAACATGAAATGAATGTAGCGTTGCAACGTCTTTGTTACTTTGTTGTAGTCTGCTTTCTACGTACCGTGATCTGGGGATTCTGTGACGTTTTAGGGTATGAACTTTTTACACGTCATGTTCTCTTCATTAGCCTGATAGCTGAGTACCTAGGACAAAGTCGACGAATTGCGTCTGTCAGTGAGTGCACTCCTTCGTGATGGAACTTTCAACTAGATCCATGTGGTAGTAACAGAGTGAGAGAAAACGCTGAGGAGATCTTTATAACACTCCGTTTTAGAACCACAGTAGTGTCTGTCATATTTACACTAAATACTGTACTGCTAATGGGCAGTACACAGTCCTCTGAGATGGTCACTGGATTACTCCATAATTATTTTGATCATGACAAATTTCTGTTTACAGATGGTAACAACTTCATTATCATTTGTCCACCAACTGTGTGAACAACGCTGGATAGCAGTAAGTACAAGAAGATGTATTTACCTTTCCAGGCATGCAAGGGCAATAATATTAAGAATTATAGATGTCTATGTACATACTGCAATGGTGACACTTTATTAGTCTGTAGTCGTCGATGAGTGTGAGCTTTTGCAGGTAGATGTTGTTTAGACTTTTATTTTACAGGCCACTGCTACCGCCACGACGTGCAGTCTGAGCTGTCCCCGAGACCCACGTTCACATATGTAGTACCAAACGTGGCAGCAGGTAAGGTGCAAGAGAGGCAAAGTGGAGGCGAAGCAGCCCGACAGCAGCCGCCGCAGCAGCACCGGGATGTGGTTGAGGCAGAGGGAGGTGAAGAGGAAGGAGAGGTGAGGGAGGCCGAGACCAGCCGCGGCCTGCTGCGGCAGCTGCTGGCCTGCTGCCTCTGCATTAGGCTGACACGAGGCCGCAAGTCCAGGAGGACCAGCAGGTGAGTCCGGCCTGACG
Organism: Schistocerca americana; assembly: GCF_021461395.2. Lineage (NCBI taxonomy): Eukaryota > Metazoa > Arthropoda > Insecta > Orthoptera > Acrididae > Schistocerca > Schistocerca americana. The sequence goes on from NC_060123.1 coordinate 645,211,779, forward strand.
TTCCATGTGTATAGAATTCTTCAGTGTGGAAATTGACGTGTAGCGCAGCTGAATTCGTGAATATGCTGTAATTACTGCCCCACACAGTGACCTCTATGATTGGAGGGAGTGGGGAAGGGGTGTTTGGGCTTATCCAAAATTACGTACTTAAGCTGTGTGCAGCGACTTTAGTACTACTTCTCATTCTTCTGAATTCTGATTGTAGAGAAATAGCTCAATGAAGTTCAAGTTACTCAAGTATCAATGAGTAAGGGTTATTTAAATGAGATAATCATGTATATGTTTTAATCAAATTAAAGTAAACATAACTGTATAACAGTTTGGCATGGTAGCAACATGTGTAATTTCTGGTATGAATAATTTGTCTAAATAGGATGTTAAATATATGTGTAAATAAAACAAAAAATATTTCATTAATTTCAGAGTTCATCCTGAAGGGGCGCCAAAACCTGGCAGTCAGGCTAGGGAACAGAGCCCTGCCAACAAAATCCTGGTATGTATTGAAAGAAACATGTACAAAACTTACTAAACCTCTGTAAAGACATGTAAAATGCTGCTACTTGTCCAATAGCCGTGTTATTAGTTTGATTAGTAGTTAACTGAATTATGATACTTGGTATCCTTTCACCTGAAGGAAAATTGTGATATACAGTTTATTGTACTTATCACAACACAAGCCTAGCGAAGCTTACTTTAAATAAGACTAGCAGTAAATAGTAACTCAGTCTGTGTATGCAGTATAATCCATGAGACACAATGTAACCTTGGCTCTACCCATAAAAGAAATGATACTACGCAATTAAGGGAATGGTACAAAGTGAAAATTTAATATTATTATCCTTTTATACATTTCATTCTTTTCTACAGAGAGCAATGTGGATAGTTCGATGTAGGATCCACAGCCCAGATCTTGCCAGTCAAATGGCAGCTGACTTGATAGTAATCGGATGGTTGCCCATCTGGAAATATTTAGGGACGTTTTCCAGATTGGAATATGTCTGAAATTAAGGTCAGCTTGTGTAAACACTTGTTTGCAACTGGGGAATAGGAGTAAATTTTAATTTATTTTTACCGAATATGACATTTTCTTAGACAAAATTTTTATAGCCTTGTTTTTGTAACTCAGTATATTTCACCATCTCACCATTTGCAGTTTACCTGTAACACTCGTCAGGAATATCATCGAATCTGTCCTGTTCCACATGCTTAAGAATATGACCTGATAATTCCTGCTGGGGCATGTTCGTCTCTTATCAGAAATAAAATGGTTTCAGTTTCCCGGTTCTGTCCTCTGTTTTTGGAGATTTGTCTTGGTTGTAAACTACTGCAATCACCACTACATTTTTCGAAACCAAGAAACCAGTTGTCTACATTAAACCCTATGGGTAACACACAGGTCAAATTGTCACTTCGTTAGCTGTTGGCTGGTAACATCCAAATTGATGTGTTCTCATAAATATGTCAACCAGAAATGCTACATATTTAGAACACAAGAAGTTGCGTTATACGTTGGGATATCCTGCAGATAACCACGGACTGGGATGTTACATACTAGGATACAATCTGAAACACTCCTGTCTTTATACCTCTATGTCGCACGTTGATACATACAGAACAGTCGTCAAACGATAATGAACGAGTCGTAACGAATATAAAATTTCGCAATTGTCATGCACTTCTCTCTTTACCTGACATCTTGATACACACGTTGTACATACATTAATGAAAGTGTGTGTGAGTACTGACCATTTCGATTAGTTACAGATACAAGAAGATGCGTTAAAATAAACATACACTGTTTCTCATTGCAATCTTCATATATTAGCATTTGGAAGCGCAGATCCTAGTGCATGAATTGTTGAAACACAAAGTCCATAATTTTGTTGCCAAGCTGTATACAAACTGTACTTATTGGTAGTGTTTTAACTGGAAGATGATAACAGTCTACAGTGTGAATCCATGGCGATACTACAAAGTCTCAGGATTGATAGAAAAAGGTAAATGTGTCAACGTAACGAAAGCGGCCATGGTCAGGAAACGGCTGAATTGAAAGTTATAAGCGCAAATTGCTCTGGTGTGTCTGGCAGTCGCCCTCCTACTGCAGGCCCTTCGTTGGGGAAGAGCTGGAATTGATCGGAAGAAGCAAAATTGGTTCATTAAATATGGACTCTCACGTGCATACCTGCAGAGCTATGAGCAGTTGTTGACTTTTGCTACTGTGAAATACATTTCTTCTAGTGAACAACAACTGATAGCTCATTAGGTATGCGTTTTAGAGCCCTTCTTTGCCGGATATTTTTGTTGTTTTGGTTCACACTACCTAATCAAAAAAAAAAAAACAACAAGCAAAGAATTTGCAGTAGAAGTGATGTATTGTCAGAGGTATCAAAACTATTTTCGCTTGCGGATTTAGACTCTGTCTCTTCTGGGCGAGGGTTTCATGCGTTCAATTCATATATTTATCGCTCTCCATCACCCTTGAGAGTCTGTAAGATCATCACGGACCAACCCCTTGTAGCTCGCATTCTCTGTCCGTTCTTCGTTCACGCCACCATTTACAACAATGATCTAACACTCAACACTCAATATAGAGAGAAGTTTCTATTTAAACGAACCTAGCATATCGTTAACTCTATTCTAACTGCAGTGTCTTCATCTCTTGCAGGACGGAATTGTAGACGAGATGAATAACAGAAGATCGGAAAATGGGGTTCCTTTTGGAATACAAATACTGACTACTCTTTGTTTTAATAGGTATATGTTTCATTGACGGGGAAAGCAATCCTGAATTAATCTAACCGTATTTTCCTGTTGCAGGAGACGTACTCGAAGGAGAAGCACGAGATGGTGTCGGCGTGGGTGCTGAAGCACTTCGGGAGTGCCCAGGACCGCTGGAGGTGGACGGAGGGGCTGTACGGAAGAGTCGTCAACACACCAGTGGCAGAGGTAACCTACTGCAGGAGGTTTAGATACGCAAGCAGCGGTGAGTAGAACAATGATATAAATGAAAATTCATATATACTAGGCGCAGTAATGTTGTTATATATCAAAGACTAAATTGTTGTGTCTCAATCTGATGTGAAATTGAAATTTTGATGTGTGTGTTTACACCCTTATTTTACAGAATCTGATTATTTGATAAGCAACTAAACGATTCTAAATAAGTGTGTCTACAGATTCTGTTCCATCTGTTGTGTAGGTATGCTTACTCATTTTAGTTTTTAAATGTCAGCCATGTCCCTGTAATACGAAACAACCAAAACAGAAACAGCACTTATTAACCCTCCCCCACTAACGCCCCAAAATACATATAACTGTCCTAATAGGCCTCACATTTAAACAATGTATCAAGGGTTCTGAAGACTGGATATTGTTATCAGTTAAACTGTTGTGGAGCCAAAGCGTTTCATAAATGAAGACTGTGGAAAGTCACAAATTACCACTAGGTGTAATCGGAAAGGTATTTTTCATACAAGATAATAGAATATTTTGAGTTACAGATGTGCACCTGTAATAGCAGAACCGCAACAGTTGTTGATGATTCAGGCCCTTGCATCAAAAATACAAATTGAATCCAAGTTATTGTCCGTGACTGCCAAACGACTTTCTTTGAATATTTTTCCAAACTTTCATTAACAGATTTGTTCTGTGAGAAAAGCCCATTTAAAGTAAATTTTTATTTATTACTAGCAAAAGCGGATTTTTAAGTACTTCGTTAAATGCTGTGGATTTTAGTCAATTTTTCACGAAAAGTTTGCAGCTGTTTAGGGGACAGTGTCAAATGACCCCTACTGTGGTTTTCAGGAGAGATACTGTGTCAGGTGTCGTACGTTTGGTGGGGCAGCTCTGCCTGTCGTCGTAAACGTTGACGCACTCAAATTTTTTCAACGGAATGAAGGAGAAAAATGAGGCCTTTTGAGTGTTACATACGAGCTGTCTGTGTATTCCATTAAACACGGATTCCTTCAGAAGTACAGTGAAATGGGAAAATGTAGCTTGAAGGACAAAACATTAGTCACCATAATGGTAGTGAAAACCTTTGAGTTAAGCCTGAATTATCCGTTGCTTGCCTTCCTGACTTTGAATTCCACAGAGGTAATTGCAGAGTTGCGCTTAATAAGTAATGCATAGTACAAAATAACATAAACAAATAACTTATTAGTATGCAAGATATTTCCTCTCATAAAGCGTACCAGTTCAAAGATAATGTTTTAATATCATATGTAGTAGGAAGCAAGAAAAATTTTGAAATGTAATTATCGCAGTTGAGTTATAGGTACCGGAACACAAGAAAAAGAAGGATGTGAATGAGTGAATATATTTTGATGTAAAATGTAAAAACAAATCCGTAGAAACAATACTTCCTTGTGAATCTGCATCAGCAGAGGATGAATATATTAAGGATCTAGATTCCTTGAGGCTTTTCGGTATTATTCTATCGTGGAATTTCTTTTGTTTGATATTTCCTTGAATCTTTGCCAAATTTAAAAATGCTGAGGGTCTTTTTAACACAGGATTGGTGACGATTCCAGGGACAAATTAACTGATTCCCTAAAGCAAATTTAAATAGTATTTAGGCGTTGTTTGCGTCTTAAGAAGAATAGAGGCAGACACTAAATAATTTTTTTTATATCACTGATCTCAGAAATCATAGCATACTGTAAAGCCGGCCGAAGTGGCCGTGCGGTTAAAGGCGCTGCAGTCTGGAACCGCAAGACCGCTACGGTCGCAGGTTCGAATCCTCCCTCGGGCATGGATGTTTGTGATGTCCTTAGGTTAGTTAGGTTTAAGTAGTTCTAAGTTCTAGGGGACTAATGACCTCAGCAGTTGAGTCCCATAGTGCTCAGAGCCATTTGAACCATACTGTAAAAACAGAATCTGAATAACAATATCGGAAAGAAATGGTGGTCTGGCACTACTCATACGTGAGTGTAATGAGAAATCAGCATTAGCAGGGTTACAGACATGCTCGTATAGACTAACGTGCTGTGAGCTAGCTTTCGAGACAGGGAGGTTGACCAGACACGAATGTAGTGCAAATATTGTACTCACGACTACTTGTCTGGTTCACCAGTAAGGCTGAGTGTGGCTTTTATGCCGTTTTTCACGCTCGTTTGGGCGAATGCTGGGCTGATCTCCAATCTACAGCTCATAAAAGACACCATTCACAAACAGCTGCAAAACAAAGGTATACAGATCAGCGTTTGCAACATTCGCAGACAGGCGACAAACACAGCTTTCATCCGCTACGTTTAACTTATGGCTGCAGCAGCCACAGGAAGGGTATCCAGCCAGAAAGTAAAAAAATAAAATAAAAAAATGCCAGGTCACGAGAACTATGATATTCGACCACGCTATAAACGTTAGGAGAGAGAAGTTATACGTAGCGAGTGACATTCGTAGCAAGGATTGGGGAATTTATTTTGTATACATGTGAAATTAGACATTAGGACTTAAGCCCTTTAGCGTTAGTTTGTTACTCTTACCGTTTTTAACGGCAACCGTTGAAATCGTATCGTATGTGATTTAACTATTCAGTAGGCGAAAGTGTTTCAGTAAGAAAACCGAAAATTGTCAAAGACATAGAGTTCCCTTCATCCTTGAAGCGTAATTACCTCACGTTAGTGGAGTGGCACAGCTTTCTCGGTGGGAAACGTGTGTTATTCAATGGCTCTGAGGTAAGATTAAGCACTTTTACAAAAAATATTAGATTATCGATTATCAACTGATCGTCATGACATTGATCTTCAAACGCGAGCGTTGCAGTTGACCAGAAAAGTAAAGTTAATGTATTTCAAGGCAAGCCCGAAATCACTATTCAATTTTAAACAGAGAATAACAGAGCTTATAACTAGAAACTATGTAAGCGACAAAAATTATCTGGAAAATTTCTTTTTATAATTTTAGGTATATACTGTGTTACAAAGTGTTAAAAAAACATCCATTTTGCAATCATTGTCATCAGTTACTCAAAGTTTTACGATTCATCTTAGAGCCTGTGCGGTCTGATAACGGATTATCCTCTGTCCATTCCTTTAAAAGAACCTAATGGAGAGTTTGCAGCGAAGATTCGAGAACCTCTTGCATGAAGCCCCAAATGTTTTCGTTACACCATCGAAATTTGATAAACCAACGTCTGTCCACATCAAAAGATATCTGACAAAAGAAACAATGTGTCAAGCTTTTCCTTGCACATTATCATTACTGTAATGATTTGGCATTATCAGAAAGAGTTACCAATTATTTTCTATTGATATCTTACACATGTGTGAAATGGTAGACAAAGACTAAAAATCATGAATTTTTAAAGTACAATGTCATTTGGAAACATGAAGCAAAGAATTAGAAGCATAATGAACATGAACGTATTTCAATTAGATATGTTGAAAATACTCCTACAGCACTTTTGTGTAACATATTTCATAAAAATGGCGTTCCAGGATGCAGCTTTATTACATATGGATGGATAAGGATAGAGAATGGCTCTGATAGACAATGTAACAGTATTTTAATTTCTCCAAATTTATTGATAGTGGTGGGATATTTTGTAGAAATATTAAGTTAATACCAGATTAAAGTTAATACAGTTCTATGTGGCCACACATTTTTTTCTTCACCATGCACCAAATTACATTTGGGTTGTGTTTTTACTCCTAAGTGAAAATGGGCAAAAACCGAAGAAATACGTTTTGCAATATCTGGGCCAGTTTACATACCCACCAAATATCATCAAGACCATTTATTTACATCTGGGATATTTACCTTGTTAGGCAGCGAGTCAATATTTTCGCAATCTCCAAGCATGTTATATTTTGTCGACTGGACAAAAATACACGTGTCGTCACCTCACACCACCTGAGGCTTGTAAAATGCAGAGTCATCAATCTTAGTTTCCTGATGGTTTTCTGTCTACTCTGCGACGCCTGACAGCAATTAGATGCGAGAAGCAATTAAGTTGAGGATTCTTTCGGTCTCTGCACGTACAGAAACGCTGATTTACGTTATATTTTTGATAAATATGCTGCTGGGTGTTTCTTATTTTTGAATCCCCTTTAAAATACTACAAAACGTAGCAAGTTACGATCTTTATGTAATTTTTGGATAAATTTGATTGTGCGTGAGCATGAGTGCGCGCGCGCTTGTCTGTGTGTGTGTGCGTGTATGTATGTATATGCACGAACTTTAGTTTTGAAAACGAAATGAACCTTTCTCCAGAAAATTAGGTGCCTACTTTGTAAAAGAGATACCACATACAAGGAGTACGTTTTAAATATACTTCCCTTATTCATTGAAACTACGAGTACTTTCAGACTGGTTGCCTCATTTTCGTACTACACGATAGTAGTATAAGTCAGCATGTGACGTATTAGTAAGGGGCGTCAAGACTCGCTGCTGTGTGATATTAATTTCTGTTTTCTTCCCCTTTTCTACAGATCTGTTGCGACTATACTGTCCTACTACAACAAAAAATGTATGATGATAGTAACGCCATCCATTTGTTATAAAAAATAATTCTCACAGGTATTCTGTCTCATAAAAGTAACTCCATTGATCACGACAGATCAGCAATCAATAAATGTGATGTACACGAAACTCGCAGACTTACCCCTCCACATCAGGACTTCCAATACTATGGAAGGCCTTTAGACAGTTCCTCGACTTAGCGAGATCCTAGGAGTTTTACGAAAATGTCTAAGCCCTCAGCCAGTTAACCACAGGAAAAGAGTGTAAGCACATTCATGACTGTGTCCTGCCCTCAACAAACAGCAGTCTTTAGCAAAATGATACTCCTGTCCAGGAATCCTGAGAACGTCTTCTAAAAGATCTGCAGTTACAGGAAAGTGAATCAGCCATTAATTTAGTACGGCAGCCCCGACTGCAACCCCTTTAGAAGGATTATGGGAAGAACAGCCCATCATCCCCAGTATGCACAAATTCACCCTCCCCAGACACCATAAACTTGATCCTGCCTTCATAGTATGCATCCAGACACACATTGTAGAGTCCTCCTCTCTTGGCGACAGTAAAAATTATTCAGCAGAGTAAAAAAACATTGGGCTGAAAAAGTCACATAACACGTTAGTGGGAAGACTAACATAAAAGCAAGTAATGAGTCAACAATGAACAAAGTGATAAAATATTATGATGGCACACTTTAATGAAAAGCTCAGTTAAATTCTCAGGAATGTTCAATGTACAACATGCTGATAATGTAAAATTAAGATAAAGAAAGATGCCTCTGGTAGCATTAAAGTCAAACATATCATTGATTGAAATAGCCAGATAATCAGGGAAATAAAATACTTACAACTTTCAACGCCTCAATTATCATTAAAGAACAACTGTAAATATGTCGAGATAAGTTAGCTAAATCAGAATGAATTGTACATCTTACTAATAACAAACATATTACCATCTAATAATACAAACAATCAATCCCACAATCTGGCCCAAGACTAGGGAACCAGGCTCTGCCTGTTACAATAAAAAAAAAAAAAGAAAAGAAAACGAAGATAGAAATTAGTTCAGCTGCCCCGTCTGGTAGCAACTTGAAAGTACACTTTTCCAGAATTTCAGATGTAAAAAGTCAACAGCTTTTAAAGCAGAAGAGGACCATTCGAACAAAAGGTGTACAAAGCAAACGAACTCCACGCTTCATGGCATAATACTTTGAATCTATTACTGGGAAGGAACAAATCCGACCCACATATCTCTAACAATCGGACGTCATCGAAAGTCGTCAAAAAAATACCACTAACCCCGGTGGCAACTGTAGGCAGAAACCCATCACTGTTAGGAGTGCAAGCATATCTTTCGATCCTTTAGGCCTGCAGCTACATTATTAGAGAAGGCAGAGGAACTTGGATGCTCCGCATCGAGAAACACTAAGTTGAAAATGAAACAAAATTCTTACATCGGTACGATAAAATTGAAATAATTCGGAAAAATTTGGTAAACACGAGGGATTTACAATTTGTTGAACTACCAAAACATCAAAATCCTGGTTTTCAAGGTACACATTATCAGGACGAAAATGTTATTGTCAATGTAGGGTATACGATCTACGAAAAAAAGGGAAACCATGAATATAAGCAAGAATATATCAATGTTTGGAAAAGATTTCTCTGTAAATAAGACGTTTATCTACTCAGTAGTGGATTTTTCTACAGGATCAAATAACTGTCAATACTCACCCTTTGCTGCCGGAGGCGCCTACACCCTGTCCAATTTATATGCGGCCACCTCATCTGTGAGAGCAATAGCCATAGTCCAGAGAAAAAAGAACAATTTTGGGACCTCCTCGAGAAGGAGATGGCGAAAATAACTACGAAGAATATTAAGATTTTCGTCGACGACTGTAAACTGACGTGGAATAGAAGCAAATTATAAACTGGTACAGGGAAACATTCTACGCACGGAAAGAGCAACACATTTTGAATTGGGTTTTCTCAAACTTTATCGAACGTTTAGTTTAATATCAAACGCAAACTAAGTAAGGAGGAGACATGGCGTCCACTTGGAAACTCGAACGATAAAAAATCGTCCACACGCCCCATTCAAGGAATGCGATGAAGGAAATTAAGAATATTAAAGTACAGAGTGGTACCAAGTATCATTTTGATTATTAACTCTCAAGGATAAAAATTCCAACAACTGGAATGAACAAATGCAGAAATGATGTGACACAATTAAAAATCAATTAACAAGTACTGGAAGAGTGCCACCAGCAACTTACATTTCAGTCTAAGAACTGGACAGAGAGTACAATACAGTAGAGAGTACAACAAGCAGCTAATATTTCAATCTTGAAAGGTCGCAAACGGAAACGTAGATGGTTCAACTAGACCTGGCACCAAAATTATGTACGTAGAAAACATTCGTTGAAAAAATGAAACTCCCCGAAGGAACATGAAGATTTTAACTCCTTTTGTAAAAGTCGGAAGCACGCAGCCCCTGTGATTCGACATGTAACGCAATTATTTTAGAAATAACAGATGGAAAATATTCATCAGGATATTATAAAGAACAATTTCAGGGCTTTCACTGAAATTTTCATTTCTAAGCTGAAAGTGCATCAATTTCCAGTGAACTTTTTCAGAGAAAGAAATGGAATGCTGGGCATGATCAAAAAATCTAATAGGCTAATACTCTGATATCTTGGCAGCGTGTTTAAGGAAACTGCGTAATTGGAATGAACCAAAAGGGAGATTACCCATACGACAAGCCACTCGAATAGCGACAAACGCGCATCCACGCAGCTAAGACAGATATTCAATAGAGCATGGATGGCCTAAGGAATAATGTAGCAGGTAGACAGGAATCAATTGTTTCAGAGTTCCTGAAGCTGGCGAATGAAGATATTCTGAAGATACCAGCTGAACTCTTTCAGGAGATACAGAGATCTGGTCGGGTATCCTCTGTTTGGCTGCGGCTCTAGCCCGCCAACTCCATAAAATGGTGGCTCGGAACGTGATCAGCTGTTGAAGGCATATTACATTAGTATCTGTTCTATGGGAGATGCTCTCGTAAACATTAGAGAACTGAATTGAAGATTATCATAATAAACAGACTAATGAGTAACAGGCTAACATCAGGAAAGGACATTCTTGCCTACAGCAGATTTTCAACTTCACAAACGTTATCAGGTGTAAAATGTCTGTTAGGTACTACTGTGCGGTCGTATGCACTGATAAAAAAAACGTGCACGGCTCAGTTGACAGAGAGTCACCGCTGAAAGCTATGGAAGGGTTGGAGTGGATGATTCAACACTGATCGATACAGGGGCAAAGGTGAATTTCGTTGACAATAACTCGGATAGCTTCCAAAACTGAAACTGGTATGAAACAACTCGATGAAGTTTCTCCACTCCTTTAAATCTGTATGTTGGAAAAGGTCATTCGAGAATGGAGCTAAAAGGATGGGAATGAATAATTATTCAGACTAGGACCCAAACTCAGCCATTTTTTTCAACAACATTAACTCACCAATCACGAAGACTCATCAACTAACAGAGATAGCTGAGAAAGTAAGATTACAGGTTTCCTTTGGGAAGACAAAATACATTACAAATATCAGTGATAGATGATTTTAAATAAAGGGGAGATTAATGTCGTATAGAAATTTAAATAACTGGTCGGAATAGCTGAGCAGAAAATCTTGGAGCAAGAAGCGATTAATCTTAAGATCTGCAAATCTCATCTACGTTATGAAATGACGGAAAGGATCTATAAAAAATGTCAGATAATATTGGAGACAAGTTAAAACTGTATGGTACGGTTGTCTAACCAGAAGGGTTATATGCCTTGAAGATAATGAATTATTTTTAAAAATATTAACTTATTTATTCACTCATTTATTTAACCTGTCATATGGATGGGGACATTAGGCTCTCTCTCAAATTTAACCAGGTGATTCAAAAACTTTACACAACATATATCTGAATAATCACGTAATACTGAATTTGTAAATTGAAAACTATCATAGTGCAAATAAGAAAGGCACAGTTACAACGTTAATATTCGCACATGATAAATAGCATAATAGAAATTATGGGATGTTGGCTTTTAATTGTCAGTGCTACCAGCAGTAGTCACGAGAGAAAGGAATGCAGATGGAAGGGAAGGGAGTAAGTAATAACACATATTTAAAGAACATGAAGGAAGAGATTGGCGTGACTCATAGAGAAAAGATAAATGGACCTTGTGTTTCGATTGCGATGTCGTGTTTATTCTCTAATGGAAGGCAGTGGGTAGCCGGCACACTGCGGAACCTGTAAAGTAGACACTGCGTGCGGTAGACCCGTAACTTGTTTGGCCACAACGATCCCAACTGAGCTAATGAAGAGCCGACAGGCTGTACTGATGGATGTTGCAGATGTAACGCACATAGGCATTCGTGGTTATGTCTGACAGTCATGTGTTTTTACCACTCGTGGGTCGTTAAACTACATCTCAATACTAGAGGTTCGGCAGAACGAGTGCTTGCATAAGCTTACGTTCACATCCTGTGGAAAACGTTTCGAGACTATTTGTAATCATGGCCTCAATTGAAGGTGTTCTGCCACATTGTGATAGTATTTTTTACCCAGTTGAGATGATCTTCCAACGGCACACCAAGTTCTTCACTTGTTTCTGATGTGATATCGTAATATTTTCAAGCTGGATAGGAGCCAAGTGTTTGCGAAGTTTTGACGAGTTTACTGAGGTTGGCGCTAAGAGAGGAGCGGAAAAATTTGGTTCCTCAGATTGAGACTCCAGTCAGACGAGGAGATTCTAGCCGCAACTCTCGTTATGAGGGACTTGACTTTGGGACACTCGTCCTGAGCGTGACTTTGCACTGGTATTGGTCTTAACTGTATCAGCAGTCTGGACCTCTCAGACAACTCGCTGTGCCGAGGACAATCTTATGATCTTATTCGTATTAGCTCTGCCGCCTTGACATTCGATTTCCCTGTGTGTACTGCCGTATGAGTGAATGAAATTGGTCAGTGGTATGACTGGGGAATGCGAGTGTCACACGCTGGCACCTACCGATATTTCAGGGCTCCATGAGAGATTAATTGCAATCCATCCAACACATATCCAGCCCACGACTTTACTTATTTCGGGGCAGTGATAACGAATTTCCGGTCTCGCACGTCAGAGCTCTGCTGACGCTTGCAGCACGACTGTCACCTCAGACAGTGCTACGCATAGAGGAAGGGGTGTAGTATTGCTGTACCCGCTGGTTTTGGCAAACAGAAGCCCAGTCTTCTCAGTTGCTCTCAGCTGCACCAACGTAGTACAACTTCTGTGCAGGATAAATCCATCGATGTTTATTCAGCATTAGATAATTTCAGATTGCGTTATCCTTGTTTTCAGCTGGAGTAAACAGACTGAATAGACAAACCTTATTCTTGCCCATTCAGTCTTTACCCAGTTTACTGATAATTATTTGTTACATCTATTTGTGTAGCCAGGAAGTCATGATTTATTGACACTTCCCTTTACTGCTCACGCTGAGAACGAGGCCTATTTGATTTCCAACATACAGAGCCCAAAGTTCATCTGGGTATTCGAAAACAATTGCTACAAAAATGGCTTCCCTGAAAATAAAATCACAGTCATATGTACAAGGCCGAACACTTAAATTGTCCTGGTTGAGTAATACATGGCTAGAAGGTCCTAAAGAATGTAAACCTGATTGTAGTGCCTTCATGGGAAAGCATTAACAAGTGAAAACTTCCTAGTCGAATGAAGACTGATTTCAATAGGCTATCATCAGGTGCCTTTGCTGCTATTACACGACATTTAGCGTACAAAGGCTGATCAAAAGTCGCTGGTTTTATGCTTCATCCATTGCTGGTCCCTTTTGTGGCAGCTTGAAGAACAGCCATATAAATTGGTGACGGATTTAAAGAAGCCAAGTTGATGAATGGAAGAAGAACTATGGAGGACGTTTGGAGCTCTATCATTACCGCTAAATCTGCATGTGTTTACCTGCAAGACTCGCTGGAACTTCACAACAAAATGAGACCAGAAAACGACTTGTTCGTTAACTGTGGTTCTTTCAACTTCCGACGTACTAAAAAATTTTGATCTGGAGTCTGGAGTGACATAACCATTGAACCGGTTTCAATGAGATCCTCGAATAGCATTTGTGGATTGGACGAAGGCACAGGAATAACAGCGAAAACTATTGCAACTTGAATTAAGTCCATGCCAGCTTGCTCTCTGGTGTGAGAAGCAATGGTAGAATATGCAGGTATGCGCAGCATCTCTTCAGAACTCAACGTGGAGCTACAGGAGGCAAGGCAGAAAAGAAACCGCAAGAACTTTGCAAACTTTTATTTCTTGGACTGAGGAACACAATCCGTTTTCTAAAACACCCAAACTCTCTCCGTTATCGATAGAGCTTCAAGTTGAAACACTAGCCTTGAAAGAGACTGAGAACCAAACATTCAATGGGATGCACTGGAACAGAAAGTTAGCTGTTAAATCACTGTCCTCTATAGCCAAGTTTACAATAATTAGCAACAACACAATGTGTGAACCCTAACACTCTCTTATGGCAGATGGTGTGCACAGTAAGGAATGATGAGAGACTTGAAGAAATATTTAGATCCGTATTATGTGCTTATCCTCCATCCATCTACGACTGATATGGCTAATGATGAAGGGTTGCAAGTCTTCAATGATGGCTGGCTTGATTCCAGATCCAAATGAATCATCAATCACACCACATTCAGAGTAAGTGTGCACCTAAATTGATTGGGGTCACCTCCTTCATTGTGATGTCTGGCGGCACTCAGCTACCTAGAGACAGGTTTCAAGCAGTACGCAGATTACATAATTATTTATTATGGGTCAGCAACTGTTTTATTTTATGGATACAAGCAAGGAAACACAAAAGATGGAGACACTTATGCCGATCACGTCATCCACTTAGATTGATGTGAAAGTAGAAGATCCATCCATGTAAATGTCAATCAAAGAAGAAGACACTGAATCAACTATATACAAGAAGGGGAAAATTGCATTGTACAGAAAAGTGAAAGTCAACAACACTCTTCGCAAGAAACTTCTGATCTAGATTGTTTTCACCACCAGTGTTACTTGCAGCCTGTTGTTGAAGTTGACTGCCCTTTCTCCTCCCACACTCCCCCTCACCCTTCAGCAGCTTTCAGGCAGCATTCGTTTAGAACCTACCACCCTACCAGGTGCAGCAGTGGCTGAATGAGAAGAACAATACGCTTTAGTGTGAGTGGGAGAAGATTGGCGAACACCTGAGACCAATTACAACAGTACGTCCTGCAGCTGCCTGGGAATTACTGTCCCTCGTAGCGTGTGCTTGCAGAGACGCATGCTTCCGTAACTGCGAGTGCAGACAGAGGGGTCTAAACTGCTAATGTGGTAGTTGTTCAGCCCTAGGATATGTTAACAGGGACACGAATATCATACATGAATACATAAATGTTAGGTCGCATCTAACATTCTACATTTTTAATCAATATTACTCCTGAACTCAATTCCATAGAATTCAAAAACTTCAATAAAATATCGTTGCAACATATAACCAAATATGCCTGTTTTCTAAAGAAAAACCTCCAAAAGCCTCAGTTATAAAAACGTTATGGTTAAAAGTGTTATAATTATATAACATAATTATTATACACATCATATATTCACAATTTAAAATCATTTATTCTGAACAGATACTCAAACTTAATGTGGCTTTGTCCAGAGAGTGTTCAGAATGGGTTTCTCCGTACCACAGGTTTATATGGCCTAGGCCTGTGGAAGCCTCTTTTCCCTTAAAAAGTAGCGCCCCTTGAGATGGTGGTGAGGTTGTCGTTCCTTCAAGGGCTTATCACTAACATACCACCGGCCACTAAAATTACAATTTGCTTTGAGAAAGCACAATACTATTTGAAAAATAGTTATATGTATACAAAAACATGTAGAAATTGCGAAACATTTTTAATTTTGTAACCCTATGTAACTCTGGAACCGTTCAGTTTAGCAAGATTGTGCACATGGCTATTATTGTTCACAATTTAATGCACATTAAATTGCGAAATATTTATGAAAAACTGATAAAAACAAATAATTTACCAACTTCTCCTCCCATTCCCCCAAACACGTCGCTTAAAATGATGTAACATTTTACCAAACAATACGTAGACTCTATGAAACACTCTGGAGCTGGAAGGAGACTGTCCCTTTTATGTTGAGATTTTGGGTCTAATTGCATCGTACTATTTCCTCGCTTAGCACTGGGCCACTATTATGCCCACTACGAACATCAACATGCAGTAAATACTCGGCAAGCCAGTGGAGGAGTATACCTTGTATACCTCTTTTTGCCATATAGTTTCTCGTTCAACTTGCAAATACGGCGACACGTAAAATGCGTTTTATTATATGTGTGTATAAGAGCCCTACTTGATCTTCTGTTTATAAGCCTAACGTGTAATGTACGATGGCGGCAGTAGAATCGATCTGCAGTCAGTTTGACTATCCGGTTCCCTAAATTTTCTCAGTCGCGTTCCCGTTTGAGTTCGAGAACTACTTCAGTTAATGAAACCCACCAGCAATAAACCAAGCGGCTCGCCTCGAAAATGCTTCGATGTCTTTCTCTAATCCGACCTGTTGCGAATTCCAAACACTTGAGCAATACTGAAGAATGGATGGCACTAGTGTTCTGTACGCAGTACCATTTACAAATGAACCACTCTTTCCTAAAATCCTCCCAACAAACCTATTTCGATCGTTAGCCTTCCCTTTTATTGTCCTTCCGTTCTCGTTTCATTTCAAATTTACAATGTTGCTTCTATATATGTGAGGCAGTCCACTACTAATGCTGTATCCGAACATTACAGGATTGTTTTCCTAGTCATCTGGATTTCCTTACATTTTCCTATACTTAGAGCAAGCTGCCGTTCATGGAACCTGTTGTAACTGCGACTGGGACGGTCGCGGAGTTGAAATGACGGAAAGAGCGGCGGGACCTGCGGAGAGGCCCGCGAACAAGAACACAATGGGAGAAGACGGTCACGACCAACGAACGGCAGAACGAACGACAAGATCGAACAATGGAGTCACAGGGAACCTAACAAACACCGCGACTTGTACACAGAATAAGTAAGTAATCTGTCTAACGTGAGGCGATGTGTCCAAAGACGCATGCGAGATTAGACTGACTGGCTGCGCTCTTTTTTTTTCTTTATTGATTTTCAATTCCTCTGAAGGGGGCGGGCTGGCACCAGCTTAGTACGCTGCTCTACAGCCTACAGACTTTTTTAAAAACGGAAGAAGAGAGAAACCATAAAAACAGGCGATAAAACGGTGACTTAAAGTGTAAAATGGCAGAAAGGTTAAAACAGAAAGCAAAAGGGGTTGGCAATGTTAATAAAATACACAGGAATCAGACAAGTGACACAGGAGACACACAATTAAAAAAACATGGCGACAGTCTGGTGTCTGTTCGCAAGACATAAAAAATCACACCCAGCGACAGTATGATGGCCGTTCGCAACACTTCCCAAAAGACACAACACGGAACACTCACTGTAAAAACACTCACTGTAAGACACTGCACGAAAATAGCGGCACAAAGATGACACTCCCGAGCCAAAGGCATAGAGGGGGGGGGGGGGCGTGGAACCTGGAGGAGGGGGAAAAACAAGGAGGGAAGAGAGGAAAAAACGAAAAGAGGGGGAACCAAGGGGGGGAGGACTCATAAGGGGGGAGTGGGGCAGGGCAGACGCGAAAGGGAATGAGAAGAGCCAGAGGAGGGAAATGCAAAAGTACTCAGCGGAGAGAAGGGAGGTGGGGCAAAAAGAGGATGGAAGGGGGGGAGAGGGAGCCTGGGAAAAGGACAGAGGAAAGGAGGGGAAGTGAGGATTAGAGTTGATTGGAGGGATAAATGGAGGGAGAGAGGGCATTATCCGGGAGGGGGAGTTGATGGAGGCCACCTTGGGAAAGGAGATGTAGGGTGTAAAGATGGAGGGTAAGGGGGACACAGCAGTGAAGACGTGGCAGGGGGCGGGGATGGGAGAGGAGAGGGGCAACGAGGGGTGAGGGGGATCAAGGCGGCGGGAGGCGTAGAGGATGTGGATATGTTCGAGAAATAGGAGCAGATGGGGGAAAGGAATGATGTCATTGAGGATCCGCGTGGGGGACGGGTGGCGTATACAGAAGGCGAGGCTGAGTGCATGATGTTCAAGGATCTGGAGGGACTTATAGAACTTCGGGCTGGGCAGATATCCAGGTGGGACTGGCATAACAGGAGATGGGATGGATTAAAGATTTGTAGGTGTGGAGGATGGTAGAGGGGTGCAAACCCCATGTCTGGCCAGAGAAGGATTGATTTTCAGGAGCCACTGGTTACACCATGCAGCAAAAAGTTCAAGGTGATTCTGGAGAAGTCGTTGGGACTAATGGAGAGTAGGAGCGAGGGGGAGGAATGTGGTGTCATCAGCATATTGCAAGAGGTGTACTTGTGGGGGGAGAGGGGGTTGGGGCATATCTGTCGTGTACAGGAGGTAGAGGAGAGGGGAGAGAACAGAGCCCTGCGGCACACCTGCAGAGGGGTGGAAGGTGTGGGAATTGGCATTATGGATGGTAACATAGGAGGGGCCTTGGGAGAGGTAGGAGGGTATCATACGGATGTAGTTGATACGAATAGGGTAGGTTTGGAGTTTAAACAGTAGACCGGGATGCCAGACACGGCCGTATGCCTTTTTGAGGTCGAGGGAGACAAGAATGGCAGAGCGACGGGAGTTAAGCTGGAGGGAGAGGAGACGAGTGAGGCGGAGGAGTTGGTTATTGGCAGAGAAGGAAGGTCGAAAGACACATTGGGTGTTGGGGAGGAGGTGTTTTTGGCGGTGGTGGTGGATGCGCCGGGAAAGGATGGATTCCGGGAGCTTGCTGAACACCAATGTGAGACAGATAGGAGGATAGGAAGAGACATCAGATGGAGGCTTGTTGGGTTTGGAGAACATCAGGATATGGGTGGTTTTCCACAGGTCAGGATAGAAGCCAGTGGCAAGGATGACATTGTAGAGGGTGGCAAGGACTGAAAGGAAGGAGGGAGGGCAGTGCTTGAGGTGGTGGTAGGTAATGCAGTCGTGGCCGGGAGCAGTTTTGTGTTTAGTGCAGAGTGTGAGGCTAGTGTAGTGATGATGGGAGTGTTGAGTTCAGATGGTGGTGTGTGGCCCAAGTACTGGAAGCTAGGAGCAAGGGGAGGAACATAGGTATTGGTACAGTCCATGACGTCAGGGAAGAGGGAATAATCAAAGTGGGGAACATCTGGGATGGAAAAAATATCTGAGAGGTGAGAGGCAAAGTGGTTGGCCTTACTGAGGTTGTCAGGAAAGGGACGGTCATCAAGGAGGAGAGGGTACTGGGGGTGGGGCATTTCCCAGCAAGGCGGAGGAAAGCACACCAATACTTGGAAGAGTTTATTGGGAGCGTGGTGTGGAGTTGTGTACATGTCTGGCGCCAGGCACGGCGTTTCTTCACAGTAAGCAGGTTGCGGATGTGTCGTTGTAATAGCCATTGGCGGGTAAGTGTATCCCGGTCACGAGTGCGGAGAAAAGAGCGGTGGAGGTGGCGGGACTCTCGAAGGAGAAGGACGGCCTGTGGAGGCAGGGCGGGGCGGTGAGGGTGAATGGCTTTGGTGGGGATATGAGTGGCGACGGCGTCAGACAAGTGCTGGTGCAGGAAGGCAGCAGTGTGAGAGATGTCATCAGGAGACTGGAGGGGAAGGTCATGGCCGTCAACCTGGGTGTGAATGGAATTCCGGTAGGCATCCCAGTTGGCACTGGAGTAATCATGGGCAAGTTTAGGAGGGACGTCACTGGCTGCGCGAGAGGCAGACGCTTAAGTACTCTATCGAGGGCACCGCTATTGGCCGCTGGAACCACGTGTTCCACTGTGGCGCCCTCACACTAAAAGCGGGCCAGGAAGCGCGCGCCGGAACAGCTTGCGGCGCTGGGGTGCACAGACCTTTAGGGGTCTACGACGTCCATGACGTTTGGCGCGGATTCAAATTCCGCGGCGCTCGATACCAGAGCACCAACTGGAAACTTTGTCTAAGTCGTGTTGTACCTTCATACAATCACTAAACGACGACAGCTTATCGTACAACACAGCATCATCAGCAAACAACAAAAGAATGCTGCCCAACCTGTCCACCAAATCATTTATGTATATAGATAACAACAGCGGTTCTGTCACGCTTCCCTCGAGCACTCCAAACGGTGCCCTGGTCAGTGGTGAGCACTCGCCGTCGAGGACAACGTACTGAGCTCTGTTATTTAAGAAGCCTTCGAGCCATTCTCACACAGTTTGCAATGGGGCAGTGTGTCAAATTGTTTCCGGAAATCTACGAATATGGAATCTGTCTGTCGCCCCTCATCCATGGTTTGCAGTACATTACGTGAGAAAAGGACGACGTGAGCTTCGCACTTGCGATGCTTTCTAAATTCGAGCACATTTGTGAACAGAAGACGCTCCGTTTCAGGTAATTTTGTTATATTCGACTGAGAATACGTTCAAGAATCCTGTAGCAAAAGGATGTTATTTATATTGATTTGTAATTTTATGGGCCCGTTCTTTCACCCTTCTTATAAAAAGGAGTCCCCTCCGCTTGTCTCCAGCTGCTTGGGACTTTGCACTGGGTGAGAAATTTGAGATAAATGCATGTTAAGTAATGGCCAATGCCGTAGGTAGTCTCTGTAAAGTCGAACTGGGACTCCTTTCAGACCTTGTGACTTCCTTGTTTTCAACCCTTGCAGCTGCTTCTGTACATCAGTGAAGCCTATTACTCTGTCCTCTCTACGGGAACTTGTGCGACTGTCAGAAGACGATATGTTTGTATGATCCTCCTGGCCGAATGATTTCTTAAAAGCTAAGTTTAAAACATCGGCTTTACTTTCATTGACTTACGTGGCAACGTTGCCGCACTACACTGGTCACAAAGTGAATGGGTAGATGTCTTAGACCCGTCGAGAGATTTTACGTGGGACTAGAATTTACTCGGGTTACCGGAAAGATGGTGGTAGTTGTACGTTTTGCCCATCGGGCTTCTTACAGATGCACGATGTTACTGTCTGTCATCATTTGACGGATTCAGTGACACTAGCGCTCTAAGCGGTGAGAAAGGAGGCAGCCAGGTGCGTCTTAACGATAACGTTGTTTTTTAATTATTTTCTATTCAATTAAGGAAACGGTTGCTATAATTGTGCGTTCCTTACGTTAGCAAATTACATAAGACATGAATTATTATGAAACTCGTGTGAAACCAACCGAACTACGTTAATTCATTAACATAAGCTACAACTTATTTGTGAAGATGTACGTTCAAGTACGTACATATTTGAATGTTACTCCGCTAAACGCAAGGGAATATAAACGTGTATTTCGAGCATGTGAAGCCCATATTTCTCATGTTGTCTGCTGTTATTATCGTAATTACTTTCCTTGACACTTACGCAATTCTATGAATTCAAACGATTCGCCTATTCTTTAACTTCACTCGTCTCTCTAACGCACGAATAATTTTGTACATCTACTTACTTTTGTTTCAAAAACGAACGTGTTGATGTTCCTTGCCATTTGTGGTTCAAATTTAGCAACATTTGTAGAACTGGTTCCTTCTCTGTTGGGAAACAGTTCTATTGCTTTTGATGATTTATTATCGCGTCTGAGGCATTTTATCTCAAGTTACAGCTGTGGTGGCGTATTTCGTACATTAAGTAATGTAGGTGAAATCATGTTCCAAATACACTGATTTGGCCTGAAGTGTAGCGCACAAAATTCGACTTTGTAGGGTAGACATATAATGTCTTTATGTAAAGGGTCAGATCTTCTGGTACTTGCTAACAAATTTTTGTTATTAAAGGAAAACATTATTCGCTAAATATATGCACGGTACAACAGAATCGTAAATAAACAGTTCTGTGACGTACTGTTTCGTACCTTCCAGGGTCCTTAGGAAACTACAGGATGACAAATGTGGTGTGATTTTGTCGTTATTGCCGATTTCTATGTTAGTTAAGTTTCCCTACCTGGGGGTAATTACCGCTGAGGGACAAAATGAAATTTTCTGAGGAATGAAAACAAAAAGGGTTCGATTGTGTTTCTCACGAATTTAAATTATTTTTAAAATGTTATTTCTATTATTACTACTGAATTGTTCATGACTCTTTGCCGCACCTGTTGTATTGTGTGTGAGTCGACTGAGCTTCTGCAGTGGTTTCGTTTTGCAAGCTGCCTGCCACGCACGTGAAATCAACACGCATATGACGAAACAAGCGATTCTTAGCTCAGGGAGAATCCAACACAATAATACAAATGTTAAACTGATAATTATTAATGTTGCTAAATGTCAAACCAGGTGAAGTTTCGTTACTCCCAAAATAAAATTTCATTCAGTTCGTATAGTTAGAAAGTATCCAGCTAACTTTCCAAATTAAAAGAAACGAAAGTGTAATGGCACCTCTATTATATCGGAAACAGCGTCATATTGAGACTGTATTTCAGTGAGCTAGAGTCCTCTGATGATATTTTTCATTAAAGGGTGGCTTCATAAAAACTAGACTGAGGAAAAGTCATTTCAAAAGTAATTAATTTATTGTCTCTCAAACAATATTTTTCAAGTTGAAGTTGAATTGATTTACAATTACTATCGTCAAAAAATTTAAACCGAAATATGCGTAGAAGTTTAAGATTTTTCTTAAGCACCAGCGTAATAACATGTAAATCGCCTCGCAAAAACTGCTCAACTCACAACAGCGACATATACTGGATGGCTTCGAGTACTGATCCCAGTATGAGAGAAAACTAACGATAGAAATCATTCACAAAATTACGAAAAAGACTCGCAAAGCGTCAGCTACGCAGTGCACAGACGACGCAAACGCGAGTCCTACTCAGAAACAGTGAAAGGAGCGTGACGGTGCAGCAGTGCGCCGCAGAGCGACTTCTGAACGAGACACCCACCGCCGCCGTCTGCTCGCCCCAAAATGCACTACTGACAACCTGCTCTGACATACTTCTCCATATTACGGCAAGAGGGGAGGAAAATTACAGGGTTGCTACTGTGACAACTGAAAATATCCCTCTTTGGTTGCTGCATGTAGCGAAAGCTTGCAGAATTTTCTTCCCCAGTACTTGTTGTGTTTTTTGTCAACAGACTAAACGTAGCTCGTGTCCTGGCCCTCACCTTACGATTGGCGGCATGATGTCTGGGTGTGTAAACGCAATTCGCTTCCCATACCGTTCACAGAAAAATTGCGCTGTTCAGTTGTCCCCTTCCGCTTTTAGGACCACTTGTAAGCTTTTACTGAAACTCTCTGACGATCTCCTGTGATTTGCACTGCTTTAAAAGTATCTTTTGAAGGACACACAGTGGCTCACTCACACGACCACATGACCGCTGTCCATGGGAAATTCTCGTGGTAAACCTCTCGGATTTCTGCCATTGTCTTCCCAACACGTAATACGAGAATTTACAGACCCTGCTCTTCCATATATATATATATATATATATATATATATATATATGTCAGACTAGTGCTGCCACACTATTTAAAATGATTGTAATACTAATTACATAGTTTTTCATGTACTAACATTGGCCCTTGGCTCAATATGGTGAAGGCTACACCTTCTGAAAGGAATTTATCTATGTCATTGTCCTCAGCTAGTCCATCCACTACACACACACTTCGTGTTTTATACCATTAATCTATGAGAGTAAAATTCAGATATATACTTTATATATGCTTAAATATCACATGAAAAACCTCCGAGTTGTAGATAGTTTCGCAATAAACTACAACAGGCTTCATTATTCTCTTGGCAGCAGCTAAACCAACTAATTAAAACGCAACAATAACTACGGATATGATCATTATATCGCTGTAAGGCGTACACTCGAGTGTTATTATTATTATTATTATTATTATTATTACTATTATTACTAAAGACTGTCAGCCTGAATCCTGCTAATCGCTTTCATTTCCGAATTAAAAGAGTCCAGCAGTGGAGTTATTTACTACGTATAGTTGATTTGAAATGGGGTTGCAGTATGTGGGTGAAGCCATGTGCTGCTAGGGAGAGGACTGGTGCAGAGGAACCATGTCTTGTAACAAATGACTACCCTCAATGCGAGTAGTTAGCTTTCATCCCTGAGAAGGACTTTAGGCAGCACTCGTGACGCTCTGGCAGCTGGTCCACCGTTCTATTAAAAATTGTTATACCTGTTATCTCATTGAATCAGGAGTTTGTGGTTTAATGGAACACATACAAAATCTAAATATTGGTTTTTATCATTTTAAAAATGAAACTGTCAAAGAAAATTTTGTTTTACTTTAAAACTTGGTTAGTTGCTAAAGTTGATGGGTAGTAGCAGATATGTGATTGCTCTCAGGGGGTAATGGTCCCAGAAACCACTGCACTAGCTAGAAGCTCTATTGTAAAAACTGTGCAGCAGAGAAGCACAAACGTTAGTACCCTCACTCATCCGGTGTCGTATTCAGAGTGTTGCTTACTGGCCGCTTAGTGCGCTGCTATCGGTGTGGGTCACGAAAAAGAGACGGAGTCTGTTCCGGCAATGCAATTGTGGGCCGTTAGTATGAATACCAGGGTGCCTTGTTGGCCGTTCCTACTAAGTCTAAATTAATTACAGGTTTTCCTGATAGTGCCCTGTACGTAGCCTACACTGAAGTTACGATTACGTTGTTTTCAAAGAGCGAGATTTAAATGTCAGTGAGTTGTTTAAAAGGCCCATTTACAGAAGTAAATACCTAGCTCACCAGCATTGGTTTGGAGCAGTTGCCCGCATCTCGTGGTCGTGCGGTAGCGTTCTCGCTTCCCACGCCCGGGTTCCCGGGTTCGATTCCCGGCGGGGTCAGGGATTTTCTCTGCCTCGTGATGGCTGTGTGTTGTGTGCTGTCCTTAGGTTAGTTAGGTTTAAGTAGTTCTAAGTTCTAGGGGACTGATGACCATAGATGTTAAGTCCCATAGTGCTCAGAGCCATTTGAACCATTTTTTTGGAGCAGTTACCAGTGATTAATTCAATCACACCATGCGAGGTTAATTAGAGTCAATTAAGTAATATCATTAAATCAAATGTCATTTAATTTAATATCATCCGAATGAGTTAATCGTGTTCGCCACCAAGTTTATTTCGACCACGACTGATTCACTACAACCGTTAAGTGGCCGACCGTTGTATCGTTTAGACGGACTGACATTGTATCTATACAGACACAGTCGATAAGGTCAAGTTTGTTCATAGCTACAAGATTTGAAACACTCCCATTATGTATGGACTCTCGTACTAGACGCTCGACATATTTTCGGAAAACTTGTTCAAAAGTACTTTACAAGACTTCCTGTCTGTGAAACGACAACGAATCCGTAGGTTCTGCCTGAGTTGATGGTTGTTTCCCTAGCATCTCGTGGAATCCCTATGGAACACCCTTATCAAGCTACTGCTCCTGACAGGACGGATGTACCATCAGGTAGTATCTACACCCACTCATCACAGAGAGCCCAGTTGGTCAGTCCTCCCGAAAAGTCTCAGAATCATAGTAACAGGGCATTAGCGTGTCGTAACACTTCGATTGTAATCACAGAAGCTGGAGGAACCGTTTCTATGTTCACAAGGCACTGGAAGATATTGCTGAGTCTCTAAAAAGTGTCAAATAACATTGTAATGCAACACTTCTTGTTGAAACTACTAATTCAACCAAAATATCTAAGCTCCTGGGATGTAAGGCCTTAGGTGACTACCCAATGGAGCGTGAGTTGCATAATACTCTTAACTTTAGAAAGGGTGTGGTTACCTGCCCCAATCTAATGGACGTAAACACCGCAGAGTTACGTGAAGAATGGAAAAATATGGGCGTCAAGGAAGTGCAGAACTATGGCAAATTTGAAACATCAGCAACATTCAATCTAACGTTTAGTATTGCGGAACTAACCAAACAAATCCTTGCAGGCTATATCCGTCTTAGGGCTCGCCTGTTTGTTTCTAGCCTAATATAATGATACAGATGTCATGGTTTGGAAATACCACTATGGAATGTAATTGGAGGGCTACGTGTGGCAATTGTGGAGGCTCAGCTCAGGAATCAGACAATTCTTCTACACTCTGAAAAGTGTAAACTGCTCTGGGGATCACCCACCGTGGTGCAGAAAGTTTGAGTTTGCAACGAAGAAAGGAAAACTGAAAGCTGTACAACCTCCGCTTTTTGCTACGTATTTTGCATCAGCCCTTATGTGTGGTGTCTCCACACAAACTCAGACAACAGATTCAAGTACGAACACATGCACTTTTCAGTGTACCTGTGGGGGGAAAGCTCCACTTGAAACTGAAGTCGCTCGGAAGCCCTCAACAATGGGCATACCACCTAAGATACATTCCACTAACCAACCTCACAATCCAACAAAGCTGTCCCCGCAACCCAGGCAACCACCTCCTCCCATGGGTAAAGGAAAACATCTTTCAAAAAGTAGTTCCAAGTCCAAGAAACCGGTTGTTAAACCTTCTGATCGTCGAGCTATCTCCTTCTCTGATGGGACTATGCTCTTGAGGATATGGACTTCCAGTAAAAAGAACCAGAGAGCAGGGAACCGGTTAGCATTCTCCCTGAACTCTGCGGTAAATAAGCGCCTCTGAGGGAGAAAGGAAAGAACAATCACAGCTAAACACTGGCTTCCCAGGGACGTCATCCATTCTCCATGCGGGAACTGGAATAAGGTTTGTCTGCAGCTAGAAACACTGCTCCAGGACCTGATGAGATTGCTGCAGGGGAATCATTGATGGAACAAATGAATCTCATTATCGCCTAGGTAAGGATAAGCCAAAAAATGCTAATTTCCCAATTTATCAGTCAAGATGGCATGGTAGGCCGACAGCGGATATCAACATGGAAGGCAGAGACTCCCGATGATTCAGTGATTTCTGATCGAATGTTGATCAAAAGGAAATCTCGCACTACCAGGTTTGGCAACTGTTATTAAATTATGGTTGGCTTGACGCTGGATCTTCGGAGCGGTGACTGATAGAAGTGCTTTCTACAAGTCGCTAGTCACCTTCCTCTAGGTGGTTAACCAGTAACTTACATCTTCGTTCTACCATTCTCTATAGAAAAGTCACGTCTTTCTCTCTCTCTCTCTCTCTCTCTCTCTCTCTCTCGCTCTCTCTCTTTCTCTCTCTCTCTCTCTCTCTGGGACCATTGAGGCACTCTTCGTTTTCACCGTCCTGTGTCTCTAACTTACAGTTTATTTACTTCAGCCATTGCTGATGCATTTTATATTGCATAAACCATTGCTGAGTGCTGAGACAGGCCGACCTCAGTGGCCGAGCGGTTCTAGGCGCTTCAGTGTGGAATCGCACGACCGCTCCGGTCGCAGGTTCGAATCCTGCCTCGGGCATGGATGTGTGCGATGTCCTTAGGTTAGTTTGGTTTAAGTAGTTCTAAGTTCTAGGGGACTGATGATCTCAGAAGTTAAGTCACTTAGTGCTCAGAGCCATTTGTGCCAATTGCAGAGACAAAATGTTCAGTGCTGTCGGAAGTTCTCTGAGGCTCAGGACCGCAGATGGCCAACAGTCTTGAGAAGCTTACCTGTAGCTTTGAGCATTTTCTCGAGAAAAACTGTTAATTTTCTAGATTTTCAGTGCACTGTTATCTTCCACATCACTTCCTCCTTGCGGTTTTAAATTTTTGCCAATGCATCTGTGCCCAAAACTTGTTAAAGCACCAACATCAAAGACATTTTGGTGCTGTGTGCCATTGAAATTATGTGCTCAGTTGAAACTGTTGATGATACGCACCCATCAATTTTGCTGGTGTACTAAATCCGTACTTTGCATTATTGTCCGAGATTTAACTCATTTATGTGTCTCGAAAATTTCGTTTACAACTAATTCTTACTTATCTTATATGAAATCATATTTCTCTATTCATACATACTGATCGTTTGTTTACAACTAATTCTTACTTATCTTATATGAAATCATATTTCTCAATTCATACATACTGATCATTTGTAGCATGCACTCATTCCATCATTTAAAGAATAATTAATTCCCTTTTACTCTTCAGACAGTTTCATATTTACTCCATTCCCACTCTCACAAAACTTATAAAATCCAATACCATGACAAACTTTAATACTTCACAACAATATATAAGAATAATATACACATCACGAGATAAAACTGGGAGTACAAAGTGCAAAAAAATGCAAAAATAAATCTTCATTAAACATATCACAAAATTAAGTGGGCGTACAAGGTATTTGTAAACAGTATAATTTGTATTGAGTAGTAATGAACGAAAACTGCTGTTCATTCACACTCAAAGTAAAACCATCATTCTATATGACAAATTCGATTGTCATTGGGTATGGGTTGGCGTAAAAGTCTAAAGATGTAATATACATATTTTTCGACTTTTGCTTGTTAGTGCATTCACAACTCAGCTCTCCAGGAAACAGAACTGTCCAATTAAAATTACCGTACAATTAACAAATCAGTACAAACATTACCATCCCTGAAAAATCATCACACCATAGAAAAATTTACGTCAGTTTGAGGCACAATTATACGTTACATCAGAAGCAGAGTATCACTGTCTTGGAAAAAGAGGGTACAGTTAGGGTAGGTAATCATTTTTCAATGGAAGTCTGTTCATTTTAAAGTAGCAAATGCAAATCAGTTTGACATAAGGCAACGTGTTTGCGATATATGATCATCCACAGCATAGTGTTTTTCCTCACTCTGTTGCAGATACACACATACTAATCAAAACTGTTTTACTCAATACGTAGGTGACCTAGATATGGCTAGAGAAATTCAAGTCTTTGATCAGATAACAACTGAGTGCATTGAAAATTTTACTTGCAGATATTAAATGATTTGACTAGTGTCTTTTGACGTTGAATTACGTAGCGTCTTTTAAATAGTGAAGGGTTGCTGTCCAGCAGGATTTGATATTATGGGATATAGACAGTGTTTATGCAAGGAAAGTGGTCAGAATTATTTTCATGCACAGTTACAGTCTGAGTTCCATCGTATGACATTAGTGGTCTATTTTCCTTCCAACATGAAATACAGTCTCCCATGGTGTGTGAAACATACAGGAAATAGTCAACTTCCTACTTTATGTGTTTTCTGGCATTGTAGACATAAATATATCATACATAAGTCTCCGTTGCCTGGGTTCCGCTAAATTGGGCAGGTCTCCATTACATGCAGGAGGCAACTACACAGTTAGCTGGGGCTGTGTGGTGTGAACTGATCCGGTTTTTAGGTTATGGGTCTCGGCGAAACGCAAATGGGCTTCAGTCTCAAAGGGTGCAGGTTGAACACAGGATGAATATAGATCTAGGTACCATCCATATAACTGTTGTCAATTACGTAGCTGTGGTCGGGACGTACCAGAGCTCCAAGCAATGTTAGAGAAAACTGATGCTCAAATGGTTGTAGGCGCTGACAGCTGGGTAAAACCGGAGGTAAGTTCATCCCAAATATTTGTGAAGAACCTAACGGTGTTAAGAAAGGATAGGCTAAACACAGCTAGCAGAGGCGTGGTTGTTGCTGTTGGAAGTAGTTTATCTTGTAGGGAAATTGAAGTAAATAGTTCCCGTGAGTTCGTAAGGGTAGAGGTCATCCTTGCCAACCTGAATACAATAATAATTGGATCCTTTTACAGATCTCCCAACTCAGATCATGCAATTGCAGTAAGGTTCAAAGAAAACTTGAGTGTAATTTCAAATACGTACTCGACTCTACAATCATAATCGATGCAGACTTGAATTTACCCTCGATATATTGGGAAAATAAATGTTTAAATCCAAAGGTTCGCATAAAAGAATCAACAGAAATTGTGCTAAACTCATTATCTGAAAGTTATTTCGAGAAATTAGTTCATAAGCCCACTCGAATAGTAAGCGGTTGTGAAAACACATTTGACCTCTTAGTAACAAATCAGCTAATAACGAGCATCCAAAACGATACAGGCACTAGTGAGCGCGGGATTTACTTGGAGAGACTAAATATTGTAATTCCCAAATCCTCCAAAAATAAACGAAACATACATCTATTGAAAAAACCAGATAAAAGTTCGCTTGACGCCTTCCTCAGAGACAATTTCTGCTTCTTCCAGATTAACAATATAAGTGTAGACCAGATATGGCTTGAATTCAAAGAAATAGCATCGATAGCAGTTGATACATTTATACTAAGTAACCAAACGACGGAGATGATCCCTCCCATGGTATACAGAACAGTTTGGGACACAGTTGCAGTAACAACGAAAAAAAGCATGCAAGCTTTAAACGGGCGCAAAATCCCCAATATAGGCGTTCTTTTACAGAAACTCGAAATTTAGCGCGAACTTCATTGCGAGATGCTTATAGTTTCCACAACGAAACCTTGCGTCGAAACCTGGCAGAAAATCCAAAGAGATTCTGGTCGTATGTAAAGTACACTGGCGGCAAGACACAATCAATGCTTTCTCAGGGCAATAGCAATGGATATACTATCGATGGCAGTGCTCCTAAAGCAGAGCTACTAAAGACAACCTTTCGATATTCCCTCGCCAAGGAAAACAATACGGCTGGCCCCTGTGGCCGAACAGTTCTAGGCGTTTAAGTCCGGAACCGGACTGCTGCTACGGTTGCAGGTTCGAATCCTGCCTTGGGCATGGATGTGTGTGATGTCCTTACTTTAATCAGGTTTAAGTAGTTCTCAATCAGGTGACTGACGACCTCAGATGTTAGGTCCCACAGTGCTTAGAGCCATTTTAACCATTTTCTTGAAAACAATACGTACAAATTACTGTCAGCACATACTCTTCCACCTCTGGGCAGGAAGTCAATGTGTAGAATGCCCTTCCCGTCTCAGAACACCCTGCACATCACTTTCGAGGCCGACACAGTCTGTCTGAATTTCGTTTTCACCGGTGGTCCCCCATGATGCCACTGCGTTGACTGCTGCCTGGTTCCCGGGATCAGGTGAGGAATCCACGTCTTACCGCCCGTGATGATCCTCTGGAGGAACTCGTCGCCGTCATCGTGATAACCCTGCAGAAATGTTAGTACCGCTCTGGAGCAGCGAATTGTCTCCTCGGCAGTCAGGTTTTTTGGCAGCCACCTGACACAAAGTTTCTCGAACCGCTGATGCTTAGTGACAATTTGTTCTCCAGTATGCGCTGCTGCACCAGTTCAACCAGGTGATCATTGATGAGGTTCGGTCGCCCACTGCACTCTTAATCATGGACACTTTGACGACCTTCGGAGAAAAGCCTGTAGATTCGACAAAGCATGGTGATGTATTTAGACGAGCGCTCTGCTTTGTGCATTGAGGAATCTTATCACTGACCGAAACTAGCAGGCGGCGGGAGAATGAGTAGGAGACACCATTCCGGAGCACTGCTGCTGCGGTGCTGTTACCAGGTGGCACCTGTCTGGCCGACCTTTTATTTACACGTCATTGATCTGTTGCGCATCTGCAGTTTTCCCGTGTAAAATGTCTACTTTAAAGGAAACATCGGGAAAACTCACTTTCTGGATACGCCCTGTATTATTATTTAGCAGAGATCTAACAATATTTTGAAGTTCTCTCCCAAATACCCTCACTTGCCATATATTATTTCACCTCAAAACTACTGTGGCGACGCATAGCTTTTAATTTTACCCCTACTTTTGTTCGTTCTGGTCATCATTTATCATCTGAGCTCTAAAATTCGTCATTCAGCCTTCTAGCATTTCAGTTCCTTCTTTACTAATTGTGGGTTTCTTTCAGATTGGAGATCAGTCTGCAACAAGATCACAAGCGTAATTTGGTTCTCAGTACATACAAAATTTATTCCATACCAGTTCATTTTAATTGTTACGTCTTTACATTACCTGTACTTCTTGCTTATAGCTCTTTATATATTCGTTTTACCTTTTGTACACTATCGCACTGGTATTGGTTTGTCTCCATATTCAGTGGCAGACCCAACATTTGTGAACACACCTTCTTCTAATAGGGATGTTCTCGTTTATTTCCTCCACTGTTTCAACTCTATATGACATGGATATCCTCTTTGTTCAGTATTTTTATGAGATTAACAATTCCTGCAGATACAGTAAATCTGTATACATCATACTCTCATTAACTCATAAAAAATTCGTATCAGTGTACTAAACTCACATACATCCATACAAAATCATTCTCAAATGGCAGCATGTCTGCTAAAACTCACTTTACAGCGTCTCTACGCATCTGCTGAAACCTAGGCAATGTCGCTTTGTGTCTGCAAAAACCTTACTCACTGAACACCCTGGCTTCTTGCTCAGCACATCATTACATCTGGTGCATTTCTCCATCAGTGCACTTACGGCCAACGATCTGTCTGATGTTCCCCTTTTTCATGTCTCTCTCCTGCATCATCGCCTTGACTCTTACTAATGATCTCGCTTATCACATGCAAAACTGTTCCTTGCCCATATATTTTACTCCAGAGGATTTCTTGATGTTAATTCTATTACTTCTTCCTTACAAAAAAATAGAGACTACATACTATCTCATAGTTCAGTTTTCTATTACTTTTTATTTCTTAAATGCTCTGATGTACGAAATATGTTTATTACCTATTAATTTATGACTCAGTAAAGTTTTCAATTCGGCGACGTTCTAGTGGACAATTCTCCGAATTTGGCATGGACCACAAAATGCATGGAAAGAAATTTCTTTTCAGATACTCACTCATTTTTTTATGTTTTCCTGGTTCTCAAAGAACCTCATGTCTCTTAGTGATCCCTTATGATTTACTATCCTCTTCTCTGCTTTTTCAGTAATCCTATCCAATGCTACTCTTACCATTTCTTGACGCCTTTTGCGTAGAGATGGTCGGGAGACCACGACTTGTCTTAGTCTGTCATGGCGCAGTCGTTCAATTAAAACTAATCTGGTTTCCAATCCTGTCACTTTGTGTTGCAACTCATTCAACACTTTCTGGAAGTCTTTTACATGCATATCCCAAGTTAGAGTCTGCTTGTGGCGTAATGGTTGTAAGTAGGCTGTTTATGTTTTCTCTATGTAAGTAGGCTGTTTATGTTTTCTTATTGGCAACGTTACGTAGCGCTCAATATGAAAATCACTGGCTGTGCTGTGTGCAGTCTGTGGCTAGTTTGCATTGTTGTCTGCCATTGTAGTGTTGGGCAGCGGCAGCTGGATGTGAACAGCGCGTAGCGTTGCGCAGTTGGAGGTGAGCCGCCAGCAGTGGTGGATGTGGGGAGAGAGATGGCAGAGTTTTGAAATTTGTCATGAACTGCTCTATTTATATATGATGATATCGAGGTAAATACATTGTTTGTTCTCTTTTAATATCTTTCATTTGCTAACTATCCCTATCAGTAGTTAGTGCCTTCCATAGTTTGAATCTTTTATTTAGCTGGCAGTAGTGGCGCTCGCTGTATTGCAGTAGCTTGAGCAGCGAAGATTTTTGTGAGGTAAGTGATTTGTGAAAGGTATAGTTTAATGTTAGTCAGGGCCATTCTTTTGTAGGGAATTTTGAAAGTCAGATTGCGTTGCGCTAACAAAATATTGTGTGTCAGTTTAAGCACAGTCATTTATAATTGTTCAAAAAGGGGACGTTTCATATGTCGACCCTTAGCCGAGGATACCTCACTGGAATCTTCTGATTTTTTCTTGTAGTTTGTGTATTTAGTGTAGCTTTTGTTTATTGCTAGCGCGTAATTGTAGAGAGAATCTCCTTTGTAGTTGTAGCCTTTCATTGTTGTACAGTAAAACAGTTGTGGCATGCATATAGATTTGCACCAAGTATTTCGCAGCTACGCTTGCAATTAACTAGATATTATTTTCAGTGCTATGTTAATGTGTTCTCCTATTTTTGCACTTCAAATTGTGCTTTTCTGTGTTATCGTGTGAAATATTGTGACAATTATGGCGTGTGAAAAACGTAACACTAGGCTCCAAACTAAACTGAGAAATAATAGTGACGACGAGCGTAGCTTATCAGCGCCGCAGAGTAATGAATTTACTAATGTTCAAAGTACTAATTTGGTAACTGTGCACAGGGAAATGGAGCGGGCGTCAAACAATGGCGTGGACAGTGAAACAATTAGTGAAGAGGGAAGCATTATCGATCGATCGGTCGGCAATAGCTCGCCTCAGGAAGCCGAAATAACACGACACGATCTCGCAAATACTGTAGATTCAGGTTTTGGATCCTCACCGTTTTCTCAAATAAGTCAAGACACATTTTCTGCTTGTCAAAATGTGAATGTTTCCGGTGTAAATTCACTGCCGAAAAGCACTGAGGAACATGTTTCAGACACCAATGCATTGTTATTACAATTAATACAACAAATGGCACAAACAGAGCAAAAGCTTCAAAAGTTAGACACAGTGGAACAAAATCTTAAAAAGTTAGACACAATGGAACAACACCAGAGACAAGCACAGCAACAGTTAGACACAATGGAACAAAATCTTCAAAAGTTAGACACCACACTTGAACAGACACGTGAAGATTTAACTACTGAGTTACATAACATTGAATCGAAATGTCAAAAAGTCTGTAATGACGTAAAAACACAAATTTGTGAGCATTTTCAACCTATTTTTTCGCGGCATGAAAATGCATTACAGATTCATGAAGCAGCCATAAAAGAACTGCAAGCCATTGTTCATGAAAATCATGAGACCTTGTGGGCTAAAATTGACTCAGTTGCATCTACCGATTCGGTTACGCAACTTGCAATAACTCAGGAAAACTTAAAGGACACAGTAGATTCGATTTCAACACAAATGGACACTCTGAAACTTGGTTCAGAAAAACACACTGAGGAAATGTGTTCACTATCGGAGAAAGTAGCCGAACTTTCGGATCAGGTTACTAACTTATCTACAAAGGTAGATGATGATCTGAATGACACAAGACCTGTAGCCTTCACTGACACAGAAGAGTATGAACAAATTAGAAAATTCAAACAGAATCAAAATCAAATCAATACACAGTACAAAAGAGAAATCCGGGAAGTACAAGATCAGCTGACACAGGTAATACAAGAATTACGTATTTCAGAGGATACGCGCCCCAATACGGGAAGAGGGACACAGAAATACGGAACAGCCACAAAATAATAACACAGGGCACTTCGGAAGTTATGAAAGAAATTGGCAATGTGCACCGAATTTTGAGATGGAACGGCCGACACGACCTAACAATGACCGATATGCGACTCGCCGACATGATGATTTTGACTATAAGCTGTTCATTACTACACGTAAATTCAAAACATTTAAGAATTCTGGCAACGACATTCATCCACAAGCATGGCTCCATCAATTCTCGCATTGTTTTCCTCCCAACTGGTCGTTAGAACACAGATTAGAATTTATGTGTGGCTACTTGGAGAATGAACCAGCTGTGAGAATGCGATCGGTAATTCACGATTGCCACAGTGAAGGAGAGTTTTACCATGCCTTCCTCTCAGCATATTGGTCTCAAACTACAGAAGACCGAGTAAAACATAGCATCATAATGATGAAACGTTTCGAACAATCTGAATTTTCCAGTCTTATGAAATATTTTGAAGACATGTTGCACAAGAATCAGTATCTTTCAAACCCATACAGCCCCTCAGAACTCATCCGCATTTGCTTCATCAAATTACCTGAACATTTACGACATATTATTTTGGCAGGACGTTGCAAAGACGACATTGAAGCTTTTCAGGGACTGTTACAAGAACTGGAAATTGACACTGACAGTCGCTGGATGCGAAAACAGGAAAATAATCATTACAGATCACATCCGTCACAATTCCGCGATGACAGAAATAATATACGACAAGGCTATTCTTTCAACGTAAATCGTGACCGAAACAGACACCACCCGTATGACAACCGTTGGCAGAGTAATAATAGTTACAGAGAAAGATCGCGTTTCCGTAGTAATGACTATCACAGAGACAATCATAGGAACAGACAATATGGCAACCAGAACTATTATTATCACGGGAGACAGAATAACTTCAGACGCAACAGTTCAGCGCGCAGTTACGATTCAGGAAGAAATTCTCCACCACATGACCGACAAGAAAGAAATTATGAAATCTACCGACATGACGACAGACGAGATAATCATAACGACAGACCTGAATTTCATCAGAACTGGCGGAATTCAAACAGAGCAGGGCATTTTCGACAACGTGAATTTGTAGAAGCTAGGTCTCCTAATCCCAATAACGATGCGCGCCAACAAAAGGACAGACAATGACTCGCATCGCAGGCAGCCGCTTGCGCCGGCTGGCTCAGAGAAAAATAACACAGACGCTAACCTTGAGAAAAAATTCCAGTATTGTTTAACGACGTATACCGCACGATAATTGGGTTGAAGCTGAAACTCTGCGTACTAGGAAGAGTAAAGATTTACACCACATTTCACATGTAAAACCGTTTATTAAATGATAATCTGCTTTTTAACTTTGTCTTTGCCATATAACTTTTCACTTTACATTACTAGTATGCTTGTCAGACTTAGAATCTGTTAACATGCAACAATGTTTGAAGTTAAATATACAGTCAAGAACCAAGAGAACTTATTGAAACAGAAATGATGAATGCATTGTTATAGTGAACAGACGTCACAGTGTTATTGTGTGTGTACATTCTTGCTTGTTAGTTGCACGATTATGGAACGACTATAAGGCTTACATACTTAGAACATTTACCAGTACTGCTAATGAGATTTTAATGCAACATTTTGGTTTACTTGAAAATATATTCTGGATTTTAAGTACTTTCAGTGAGATACCATATGGCACAGTGGTTAGTTTATGTGACAGCTACACGATTTTATCACGACGCTACTAATGAGTGACAATTTACAATGTTGCTTTTGCAGTGTTTCTGTTTTATATCTGCACAGTTTTCTGTTTTATTCTGGAAAGTAAAACAGGTTTTAGTAGTAACTTTTGTGGTATAGCTACAATGAGACTGCCTTTTCCATAGCACAACAATACGTTACAGCACAGTACTTTCCTCATCACGGCAATAAGCGTAATAACTAAGACATTTATACGCAAAGCATTTCACTTCTGTGTATTATGAGGTAAGTACATTGACTTCTGCAGAACTTAGCTTTCGGAGGACGATAACTACGACACTTCCACACAGATTATGTTGCAACAAGACGCACATTTAGCGCTACAGTACACGTATTTCAGTGATTAATTTTGTACTTAAAACATTTATTTTTAAAGATTTTTGAATTACAAAGAAAGTTTTCCGTGATACATTTCATTCCATTGCTGTAGTCTGTAACACCTGAGGGTATAATTACATTAATCCTCAGGGGGGTACACGCTTACTTTGTGTACCATGTGTTTGGAAGACACAAGGAGCCCTAGCTAATATGGTATTTGCTTATACAACTTTACACATCGGTACCATATTTCTCTAACACACAAATTACACAGCTATCTGATCATGTAACTGAGAGATAAACTTTTTTTATTACATCAGTGACAGATGTTTACGCAATTACACAGTTGGATAACTTCACACTTATGAAATTGTATTTTGTCTGTACTTTGTGAAATGCTCATATTTTTTCGGAACCATTGTGATACTATGAGAGCTTTGAATGATATATTTGGTAAGGGAGCACGATTTTAAAGTACGTTTGAGGCAGATGACACTTTTGACATGAGCAGAGAATTTTTTTAATTATTGGAGGAAGCTACGACGATTTTGAGATTTAACTGAGGTGTTATGATGTTATTTTTACGACGACGATGTGTATTATGCTGCTGAGGTATGTTTATGATTAATAGGCTGAGGCTATATGAGTTATTTGATTATGCTTCATATTTATAATGACGAAATATTGACAAGTGTCGATGGATACGTATATGTGTAATAAGGTAAGGAATAATGAATAGTGGGTAGGGACTCTTGACTTGTGAAACAGGATGTTGGAAACCAAGAATCGTACTTTAAGAGTTATGAAATGTGTGTAAATGCGTGAATGTATCACAATGCCGGCGAAAATTTTTTTGGACACTTATATTTATAGGATTTTGTTTCTACAGATTTGCAACGCTAATTCTTGACCTGTGAAATATTTTTATGTGAGACTGTCACTGTAGCGGAAACTGGTGTCGTAAATATTTCCGTAAGAAAGTTAAGTGACCACCTGCACGTAATGCGTCGCGGGCACCCACCTGGGCGACAGCCACCCGAAAAAAAAGCCATTAGCCTTTCAGCGGCACAGGTAGAAAAAAAGAAAGGGGAGGCCATTGTCCTCGCTATTGACATTTCCTTGTTGAAAGCATACTGTGGAGGTCGTAATTTATGATATTTACTGAAATGCCTAATGAAACGATGAGAAACATTTCACGGCTATTGTCTTGCTAGTTGAGAAAAATGCCATATGGCTTGCTTTATGTATTTATTTACACATTTTGTTTAATATTAAGTTTCTAGCTGCACTGCAGCATTGGTTAAAATAAAATTTAATGTATGTACTAATATAGTTATTTTATGCCCACAGATCCAGTCAATAAGAAATTTATGATCTACTTCCAAGAAAACGAGGGCACATAAATATACATTTCCTTTCACAGGAATTGCATAAATAATTTCTTTACGATTTGGTAACTTGTCTGCTAGTGTAAGTTCACGTGATGCATCACTCTAGTGTTAAGATGTGACATAGGTATTAGACATGGCCATTTTAGTGTAATATTTTTTCTGCTTGAGCTATGTCATGTTTAGGTATAAGTTGCTGCTGTTTGCCAGGCATAGTGTTATTGAATTTGACTTTGTATTATTCTGTTAAGCCAGTCTTACTAATGATTTATTTTTATTGTTTGCTGCACATTGCCTTAGATTAGTTGTAATATTACAATTGCTTTGCTAATCTCTTAATGCTGCTTGCTTTGCAAATCTGCGTTTTTTTTTCATTGCTGTTTATATTAATTGTTTTATGTGATGCTGCATTGCCTCGTCCCTTGGTATATATATCTGAGCTCAGTAGATTTAAGTTAGCTTAAGAGGGGGTAGCCTCTAAGAGAATGAGTTTCGATGAATTGGAAGAAATGCATTGAGAAGTTATACGAAAAAAAAGTACAGAAAACAGGTTTAAGTAGGATTTTCTTGGAAATAAATGTTGAGGTAAGAAATGTGTGAACATATAAATACAGAAAGCATGCTTAGATAGAATTTTTTTTGGTGGAAACAAAGGATGAAATAAGAGGAAAGATATATGAAGTTTTGGGTTGGACTGCAGTACCACATGTTACACTGAAAACGAACCCTGTCCTTTCCTATTGGTGTTATCCCACTATGTGTTTGTGTACCCTTGTGTATTTGTTTTCTTCCTGTCTCTGTGTAATTTCATAGAATTTTTTTCTTCTTTTTATATTAAGCTACATTCACTGTGATGAGGAATACTGTTATCCTCGAATATAATTGGCATTAATAATATGTTATTTACTTTGTAAAGATGTTAGATATTATTAATTCTGTTCTGTTTAATGCTCATGTGTGAAGTTGATGTTTCGAAAGTTACTCATGTCATAATTCCTGTAACACTGATGTATATGTTATTTCGATTCTCTTGTAAAGCCCATATTACTGCAAATGTTATCTGTACTATTATGTTCTTTAATGATGTATTTGTACCTTTGTAATTGTATTCTTATGTTATTAAATTGTAACTGTCACCAGTTCATGATATTATTAACTTGTTAGTTACATTTCACTGCACACGTTTCTGTTGGTCATAGTATATGGACAATATGTGAGAAGTAGGGACTGATAGTGTTTGCACGTGTGTTAATAATTCAGCAAGGGACTGGATAACAGCATTGCTGGTTCTAAGGACAATTTCAAAAACTTTGTGAGTGCACAAGTGGTGGTTTATGGACTTGCTATATTATCCGCAAGACTCTTCAATGGTGATTGTGCACCTGCACAGTCACAACAGATGGCTGCTGGCTATCTCTACAAGGACTACAGTGGGTCTGCATCTTTGATGACCCACCAGTACGATTATCTCTACAAGGACTACAGTGGGTCTACATCTTTGATGATCCATCAATACCATTATTTCTACAAGGACTGCAGTGGGTCTGCACCTCTGGTGGCCCACCAATACCGTAATCTCTACCAGGACTACAGTGGGTCTGCTCTGTGATGACCTACCTACCAATACTCTTCAAAATTTCGACTGACTCTGCTGTGGGTTTGCTCTGTTGTGGCCCATTACCTGTATGCATGTCAAGAGTCAGCACTGTCTTTCCGTTGGAAGGACAACACTACTTCTTCAAGACTGCATGGAAATCCACTACTTCCGTGTGCATTTTCTTCTACTGCTCAGACTTTGAGAAAAACACTACTATTTTACCGTAATGAACGATCAGGACTGTCTTTATGGACTGTGAGAAAATTTGAGCTTTTGACCAACATTGTATCAATAAGTGTGTGCATTTGATTTCTTTGTTATTGTAATTATGAAAAATTTTATCAAATCTGTATTGGCCACTGCCCAATCCAATTTGTAAAATTTTTTTGTGGGGAGCATGGGGGCTGTGTAAGTAGGCTGTTTATGTTTTCTCTATGTAAGTAGGCTGTTTATGTTTTCTTATTGGCAACGTTACGTAGCGCTCAATATGAAAATCACTGGCTGTGCTGTGTGCAGTCTGTGGCTAGTTTGCATTGTTGTCTGCCATTGTAGTGTTGGGCAGCGGCAGCTGGATGTGAACAGCGCGTAGCGTTGCGCAGTTGGAGGTGAGCCGCCAGCAGTGGTGGATGTGGGGAGAGAGATGGCGGAGTTTTGAAATTTGTCATGAACTGCTCTATTTATATATGATGATATCAAGATAAATACATTGTTTGTTCTCTATTAATATCTTTCATTTGCTAACTATTCCTATCAGTAGTTAGTGCCTTCCATAGTTTGAATCTTTTATTTAGCTGGCAGTAGTGGCGCTCGCTGTATTGCAGTAGCTTGAGCAGCGAAGATTTTTGTGAGGTAAGTGATTTGTGAAAGGTATAGTTTAATGTTAGTCAGGGCCATTCTTTTGTAGGGAATTTTGAAAGTCAGATTGCGTTGCGCTAACAAAATATTGTGTGTCAGTTTAAGCACAGTCATGTATAATTGTTCAAAGGGGACGTTTCATGGTCAGCACGTTTTGGAGATCTCATGCATCATCCTCGCCAAATGATTCGAGTCATGGTGACAGTGTGATGTGCACATTGTGTTGGTCTTCTTTCGCTTCATAAAGTTCTTCTAAATTTTCAGTCTGTACCGTGTCCCAATGTCCAACAAAATTCGCCTCACCTTTCCTAATATGCAAAGGGCGTGAATACTGAATACTCTCGTAACTCTCCTTCACGTATCGTTCCTTAGCATAGCAGATGTCACAAATTTTGAGGTCAACTGTACTGTCACGAGTTTATACCGATAGCGTCTGGTCGTGGTCAGTATAGTTCGGAAAACATCCGTGACGGCCATGTGTTTTAATCCCTCTGGTACTGTTGGAAACATTGAGCCCAATGCATGTGTTCTGTACGTTCGCTACTCTGCTGTCCATGTTCTTCAAGTAGACGGATTCTCTCATTTTTGCGTAACATTTGAGCGGTCCAAAATGCGCCTGTCTTAAATACTGATACCAAATTATTTTATTTATGGTCTCTGCTGAAATACATAGTACTCAGTTACTGTCCACCGGGTTCGTGCATCGAAACAAAATACCATCCATATGATTAAGTAAAACTTCTTTATATCTGCAGCAAATCGATCTTCCCACTTCTCTTTCAGTGCGCATGGGACTGGATCTTTGTCCTGTTCCTTCCAATACTTACAAGCACGTTCCCCAGAAGGTTTTTGAACATTACGTTCATGTAGAGCCCGTTGAAATTACGATATTGCAGGGCCTGTGATATTCCGAATTACGACGCAATGCTCCCGGATGACGACATATTGGGATTCGGGTCTGGCCGTGACCCATACCCAGATGGTAAGGTGACCGATCGCTATAAGCGGGAAATCCAGTTTCGAGTTCCGGTCCGGAAAAAATTTTCATTATCGTCATTCCATTATCCAGTTGATGGTTGTCTGTAATTGCAACTGCGAATGCATTTAATGTGTCCCGTTGAAACTGGCTTCCTTAATCTCGTTGAGATCCTCCTGTGTTAGTCCTGTGGATACCAGTGACAGAGCGTCTGCTACCATGTTTTCCTTTATGTGAATGCGCTCTGTATAAAATCTAAACTCTTCCAAACATATCCCCCAGCACAAGAGTTGTCCATGTGTCAGTTATGCTGTCATCCAGAACTCTGAAGCTTGTGATCCGTGTAGAGCTCTGTCGTTTTTCCAGTCAGAAAGTACCCAAATTTGTGAAAAGCCAAACAATGGCGAGAACTTCCAGCTTAGTCACGAGCAGTTATGCTGTGCCTTACCCTGGACATGATTTCCAAATGAGATGGTTCTAACCACCGATCCCATTCTGCTCCTTGAAACAGATGTATGGTGAGACCTCCTCTTGATGCATCTGTTGACATACAAATCTCTCGTTCAAGGAATGTACATTATCGATGATCTCATTAGTGCTGTCTTTGAACGTACAAAATCCCCCGTTCTGCTTCAGTCCACGTCAACGCATTACTCTTTCCTATCAAACATCAAAGATGTGGCGTGATTATTGTCTTGTGATTGTTTTACAGAAAACTTTGAGTCCTAGAAAAGCTTTTATTTGTTTCGTCTCAGGTACTCGATATTTTCCTGTGGCCTCTAGTTTCTTCAAATAAGACCTAATTCTATCTGTGGGTATTACGCATCCCAGGTAGCCCGCCACCTTGTGTCCAGATTTTGACTTTTATAAATTTAGGAGTAAGTCCATAATCGCCAAAAACTTACAGTAATTGCTGTGAAATTTATCATGCTCTTCCTACATTTTTCCTGGAATCAGTATATCAACATGCATCGTAAACTTGCCTTTCAGCGTCTCTGAGATTTCAGATCGTAGTCCTGTGATATCTGCTGATGATCAGACGTTCAAGTAAAATGAAGGTTTCTTAAACTGGAAGCAACGTCCACAGCACAAGAAAGCTGTGTAGTGACGACAATCTGGGTAAACTTACTCCATAGAAGCGCAGCAAGACTTCTTTTATTGTCTCTGGTCTGGCCTTTGCTGGCTCCGTTACGATATTTATTTACCGGTAATTAAGCAAAACACTCATGGATCCGCCTTTTCTCTTCTTACACCATAGTGGATTGTGTACCAGCTGACAGTTTGTTTTATTACCCCTTCTTCCTACATTTTCTTCACTTTGTTCTGGATATTTTGCATTTATACTACTCGCAGTTGATGGGGCTTGGCCAATAACTTGCGAAGTTTCTTCACCCTCAGTTTATATAAGAAGGTCCCTAATGGTCCCAGTGCATGTGAAAGCACTTACACGTACTATTTCAAAACATGTCTAGTCCAGTTCATGCATCTTCGGATTCAAAATCTCATAGCTCAACACCTACCTCTTCCTAAATAGCCTGAGTTTCGTCCTTATGGGCTTTTACTAACCTCAGTGCCATGACTCATTGCCTTCTATCTTTTTCCATACAATTATCGAAATTTAAAACGGCAGTCTTCAGGACCACTTTCACATTGATGAAACTATCTCTCAAATGCAAAAGTATCTCGTACTTTTTAACAAGTCAAGCCCTAATATCGCCTATAATTTCAGTCCTCGTGTACAGGTTGGATTAACCTACCATTAAGATCCATTAACATCCATATTTACAACAGGATACTCGCGTATCCCTACTTCGTCTTGCTCTACCAATAACATATTTCTAATTTTTTCAAAATCTGTGCACAAAGCTCCAACTGTTCTATTACATCAAACCGTTCGTTGTGGAGCAGATACCTCCAGTCAACTACCTCATACCAGGAGTTCTGTTGGGGTTCAAGGGTCTCTAACTTGGACGACCTCCAGTCCTCTCTTTTGTCTGTCTTCTCTCCAGTCATTATTTCTCCTGTCGTCGTATCTCCAGTTATCACTGTTTACTTTGTCATCGTTCCTCCATTTATTTACGCCATCATAGGGTCGATACTGCGGCTTCCGACGAGGGCTGTCATTCCTTCTTCCTCATTCATTTCCATGCTTTCTTGGTGGATGGGGCCTTCCCCAATGCTGGTTGTTTGCTGGTTGATGTACTGGTGAGAAATTCTCTCTATGACACCCTGTCATCCTCGCTCCTGTGATATCCAAGCTCACACAGTAGCTGCTGGAATTCTTTGACGCCGTTTCGTACTTCTTTCTAAATCTGACGTAAAAGTTTCGTCACCCAAAGTTGTACGATTTTGGATGGTGCATATGTCGCTTCCTACCACATCTTTATCTTGCCTTCTCGATTCTACATAGCTTTGCCTTCATGATTTCTAATTTCAGTTGCTCTTGTTTTCCCTTGCACGAATGTTCTTCTAAAAATGTGGGGGTCAATTATTCATATTTCCTACAC
This sequence comes from Schistocerca americana, assembly GCF_021461395.2. Lineage (NCBI taxonomy): Eukaryota > Metazoa > Arthropoda > Insecta > Orthoptera > Acrididae > Schistocerca > Schistocerca americana. The sequence continues at coordinate 645,255,826 of NC_060123.1, forward strand.
TGTTCTGCAATCTTGCGCATTTTCGTCGCCGCTTTCTCTGTGAAACGAGCACAGACAAATCTAATTTTTAAAAAAAAAGGCGGCCAAGACTTTGATAACATCTCGCGGAATTGTTTGAACCACAACTGCGGGTATAGACGGTTCGCGATGTCCGGAAACGGTGAAGATGTCTGAACTAACACAAACTGCTTGCTCAGCTCCTCTTCGTCCATGCCACAAGATACCGTATCGGCAGTCGCAATGGCTCAGAGCGTCGTGGCTCTTCTCTGACTTGGCATTACCTTTAGATTAGATATCTTCCCGGTTGCGTTATTCTTCGCTCTGAATCGCTACATTATCTTGTCGCTTTTCTTTTGTCAAAAAATTAATCTTCTCTATTTCTATCGGTAGTGCTCCAATGTCTCCTTGCTCTGGCGGTTTGTGGTTTCCTGCACATTCGCATCAAGTGCTCGGTGACCGTCTTTCTTGTTTGCGTTGCTGGCCTCTGCTGCCTGCCTGCTTGGTCGTTTGGTGCTCGCACACTAGTATGCACAGTTTTCTTATGTCGCCTACTACATGATTTGGTTGAATGTGCGTGATAATATTTCGTGTGAGAAGGACCCTAATTTTAAAGTTATTGATTAAACACTAGTGGGCGCAACGGATAACAAGACACATACACACAACCAACGCACTCAGTAACGGAGCGATAACCGCTAGTATTTTTTAAGGCCCACGCCCGTATTCCTACTGGCTTATCAAAAGGGGAAAAGGGGATTAATAGTTGATTTGGCATTATTTACTAAGATAACAAGGAAAAAAATTGTGGCAAGTTGTCGGCCGGTGTGGCCGTGCGGTTCTAAGCGCGTCAGTCTGGAACCGCGTGACCGCTACGGTCGCAGGTTCGAATCCTGCGCGCAGTGGTTAGCACACTGGACTCGCATTCGGGAGGATGACGGTTCAATCCAGCGTCCGGACATCCTGATTTAGGTTTTCCGTGATTTCCCTAAATCGCTCCAGGCAAATGCCGGGATGGTTCCCTTGAAGGGGCACGGCCGACTTCCTTCCCCATCCTTCCCTAATCTGATGAGACCGATGACCTCGCTGTTTGGTCTCTTCCCACAAACAACCCAACCAACCCCCCCCCCCCCTCGAATCCTGCCTCGGGCATGGATGTGTGTGATGTCCTTAGGTTAGTTAGGTTTAAGTAGTTCTAAGTTCTAGGGGACTTATGACCTCAGAAGTTAAGTCCCATAGTGCTCAGAGCCATTTGAACCACTTTTTGTGGCAAGGTCTTATGGGACGAAACTGCTGTGGTCATCGGTCCCTAAGCTTAGACACTACTTAATCTAAACTAAGCTAACTGACGCTAAGGACGACACACACACCCATGCCCGAGGGAGGACTCGAACCTCCGACAGGCGGAGGCGCACGGACTGTGAAAAGACGCTCTAGACCACACGAACACCGCGCACGGCATTTAACAAGAGGTTTCTTGCTCTTACAATTATCGAGTTGAGCTTTGGGGGACGACAGGTAATTTTATGAAATTTCTAACCCTTTCTCTTAAGGTGGCTGAAATTTTATTACAAATTTAGATGTTACATAATCTCGAATCACTGGTCCATACTACTGTCGGTGCTGACAAGTATTTAAATAGCTAATTGGTGTCGTATTGTCAGCCGATTATTGGTCACACCATAAGGAGGCTGAGGGGAAGTCATTATCACACAGCAGGGCTCAACCCTTCCATGCGTCGCCACGCTGAACTACACCGAGAAGCACTACGCAAAATGCCGCTACTACGTAAATTAAAATCAGAAGGGCGATCGCACAGAGCTGGGAAGCTACCCACAGAGATGCTTGAGCAGATAAGTTTCAAGTACAGTCGTGAGCCGAGCGGAAGAGGGAAATTTGGCTCGTGAACTGTATCTAATATGATATACTGTATTTCAAATCTTACCACCTTACAGACGAAGCGTCGTATTGTTCAAGGGTTTTCTGCCTTCTCGCCATACTTCTTGACGTCGTCATCTGAGACCTGGTTTATAGCTCTTATGTGTTTGCCTATTTTTTTTTTACTTAATTTGAAAATTTTGAATCTTTTCTCATGAAACCGTGCGTGTCTCGTTAGAATTTTCATTAACTCAGTAGTACATTTAACAGTCCTCTACTCTGGCTATCACAGTGACGTAGACTGGAAAAAACTGAACTCCTCCCGCACAGGCCATGAAGGCCGAAAGGTACGACTGGCCGCCGTGTCATCCTCAGCCCACAGGCGTCACTGGATGCGGATATGGAGGGGCATGTGGTCAGCACACCGCTCTCCCGGCCGTAGGTCAGTTTCCGAGACCGGAGCCGCTACTTCTCAATCTAGTAGCTCCTCAGTTTGCCTCACAAGGGCTGAGTGCACCCCGCTTGCCAACAGCGTGCAGCAGACAGGATGGTCACCCATCCAAGTGCTAGCCCAGCCCGACAGCGCTTAACTTCGGTGCTCCGACGGGAACGGCTGTTACCATTGCGGCAAGGCCATATGGGACAGAAATTGAACCATAATTATATTGCTTTTTTTCAGAGCACTTTCAGCTGTTTAACCATTAATTCTATTAATTTATGTTCTTGCCCTTGGGGGAAGCACTTCTTATACACAATTTTATGATCAAACATGAGATTGGGCAGAGACTAAAATACTCGTGAAAAACTACAGAAGTAGCTAATTTTTACTTTCTCAATTTATTATCCAGTTCGGAGGAAATCATCCCTTAAACAGGGCCCTTATTCGTTTTCTACGTGAATATTAGCCTTAAGCATTTCCCCATCGTTGCAGGTTATCTTTCCGGGGTTCAGTTCTCTTTGCCCCTGAATTCGTAGGCTCAGCTGATGTGACGTACCTCTCCTTTCTTCTAAACAGGTTGGGGTTTTACCATCTACGAGGCCACCCGGACCAGGTGTAAGCTCTTTTCTTTGTGGATTACTTACTCATTAAGCAGTTGGGGTCATCCCTTCCTTGGATTCACCTGAACGTGGTATGAGCTCCCATTTTGGAGATTACTTGCCCATAAGTCCCAATTTGAACTTCCTCGCCCACATTCCCTACTAATTTATTGATTGTTTCAGTGCTTCTCCCCCTCTCACTTCACTTCATCTTATGGCTGCACCCTCTATGAAACTACAGCTATCTCCCACTTCTCCAACGCCAGTTCTCGTGTCTATTTTCCTCCGTCCAAAACTCCTGTTCCTTCTTAGCATTGGCTTTTCATTTCTATATCAAACATATTACTAGGACACCCTGTCCTATTCCTACCTTCCCTTAAAACAGTGACAAGCCTGGGAAAAAAAAAAATAAACGTAACTGATCTTTATCTTTGTTTGTGCACAATATATATATATATATATATATATATATATATATATATATATGTGTGTGTGCGTGTGTGCATATTTGTGTGTGTGTGTGTGTGTGTGTGTGTGTGTGTAACACAAAAATCCACACCTCCCATATAAAATTTAAACACAAAGCCACCCCCAACACATCAAATTCATGTAAGCCATCGTCAACGGTCAGTACAATGTCTGTACTCGGTTTATTTGTCGATCAGTACTCATTCATGATACCTCTACCCATGATTAAGCTCCCTTAAAAATAAAGCATGTCAAACCCAACCCTTGTTTTAGCCATATGATAGTAAGTAGCCTGCTTCGACTCAAGAGGCAGGCGATATTGTTGACAGTATTTCTTTACACACTTTCACCACTAAGAACGATCTTGGTTGTTGCTGGCTCTTTCCTAACTTTAATTTAATGGTGTCTTTTACTGTTCTAACATATCAATATTATATAATCTCTTTTCTTGACAGCTTTCTGGCTCGACTAAGGAAACTGCTTTGGGCTGTAGTACACATAAAACTTTGTTAGGACAGCTATATCGAGGGAAAAACTTGTGTGTTTATTTCTTCAAATTCTAGCTGTGGTGTACTTCCTTAAATAGAATCAAGGCATCCACATTAGAGTTAGGTGTAGTAGCTTTTTCATTCTATTTACCCAGTCATTTATCAGCTTATCATTGTAAATTTTCTTTTACAATATCATCTAAGTTTTCTGTGTGTACATTGTTATCATCGTATGGACATATAAATAATTTCAACAGTGGCTCGCACATGAATTTACGTTTATTTATTTCGACGGGAGATAAAAGAGTAGATAAAAGCGGAAGTTCTTTTAGTATTACTTGGAATTCTGGTATTTTCTGTGCACAAATTGTGAGAGGGGGCACGCCACTCTCGTAATTGGACAACACTATTGGTCAAATGATGGCTCTGAGCACTATGGGACTTAAGTTCTGATGTCATCAGTCCCTTAGAACTTAGAACTACTTAAAACTAACTAACCTAAGGACATCACACGCATCCATGCCCGAGGCAGGATTCGAACGTGCGACCGTGGCGGTCGCGCGGTTCCAGACTGTAGCGCCCAGAACCGCTCGGCCACCCCGGTCGGCTACTGTTGGTCAGATTAATATTCATATTTTAGGTCATGATCTCGGTGTCCTCCAAATACAACATTTGGTATATGTGGTTATTGGACTTTTACACGACGAAATTGTGGGCAGAATGTTCATATAACTGCATGTGTAGCCTGAAGAGAACTTGCACCCTAGGGGCCATAGTAGAGGCGACAGAAAACAGGGAGAAAGATGGATTACGGGCCAGCGACATGGTTATGCGAGGGATTGGAGGAAGCAGCAGTCTGTGAACTCTACCTGGAGAGTGACTGCAGGCCGTGGTACCCTCCTCTTCCTACATAGAGTCAGAGCAGGGGGGCGCCGGCTGGCAAAACATTTTACCTTGGCTAGGCGAGAGACCGTCGCGAAGGCAACCATGAGGCGAAAAGTGGGCGGCGGAAGTCGTTAAAGAATACTGTAATCTGAGCTTTTATGTAAACGGCGGGATGGTTACAAAACTACAATCATTCTCATGTTAGAAGCTGGGACAACACAGATCGTCCAGTCCACGTGTAAAGAGGAGGTAAGACTGTAACGCTTCCGACGCCAGGAAGTCGTCAAATTCTTTTGGCAAGTGGCACAAACATATATTTCAGGGGTACGACTGTCAAATCTTCTTTTTTGAGACAAGAGAGATTTTGAGTCTCTGATTGGCCCTTCTCAGGATATGTAAGATAGAGGCTTGCTCTCCCAGCGTTGGAATCCCGGTACTGTGTTTGGATTGGCAACCAGGCCAGCGGAACAGTCATGAGGGGAGACTCGATGAGTAGAGGATGGATTCATTGGTTTGTACAACGTGGAGGGGTGGAAAGTGATTGTGATTCTTTGCTCTCTTCATCTTCTGGTCCTCCCCTGGTGGAAGAACTTCAGGTCTTTCGCTAGTTGGTGAGACTTGTGTCAGCAACTTGTGGTGGTCTAAGAGCCAGTGGTAGTTTCCAACTGTGACAGTGGAACTGCATATCATCTTGGACATATTGTGTGTCGCGACGGTGAGTTATTCGTCCTGAGTCGGCCGTCTGACTTTGACAAATGCAGCACGCGCCGTTGTGCCTGTGAGTCAGACTGGTTGGACAGATCAGCGAATGAGTGCAGCTCATACTGAAATCTTCCAGGATTTCAGGTCTCTGATAAGGACGTTCGCCACGTCCTCTTAATCAGAGAGCCACTCCACGTGGTTTGCAAGTTTTCGCCGACGCATCAGGACACTGCAGCTGCCTCAGTCAGCCGCTCATCGCCCACAGCGCGCCGTCTTCTGCTGCCCACTGAATCAAGGCGAGAGGGCAGGGCTGTTCAGCTATACTCACAGCTCCCTGCTCTCCATGAACCGAATTTTGTGGTGCACTTGGTCGTAGTTGATTCCGTTTGAATAGAATTGGGCCTAACAGTGGATTCATGTAAACGAAGTAAGATTGCGTTGTAAGAGGGATTAATTCAGGGGAGAATCTGCATAGTTTCCACCCCTCTAAATGCTTTAGTAATCAAACACCATCCATGTTCTGATTTATGTTTGTCACTTTTTTGTAAGATTTATCAGCTCGATTATAGTTATAAAAGGATGAATAAAAACTCGTCATTATTTGTGTAAACTTAATTGCGCCACTGTTCTCATTCATACTTCTCCAACTATTCACTATTTTTATTTTATTGTGATTATACATGGATACAGCAAAATTTCAGTCGTATTAATTTAGTTAATTTGATGATTAATTTGAGTTCTGAAAGTGACTGCAGGAATAGACAACAAATGTGTCACGAATAAATTCACTAATTTCATGTATAAGAATAAACGATGTAACTCTCGATTTGAAGATTATTGAGAAGATAATACTTTTCTTTATGTAAAGATAATAACATTTAGCAGCACTTGGAGATATATTTATGATTAAAGCAAGCGACCGCTTATGTCCTATATAACCTACCGATATCTTTCATGACACATTCACACGGGTTACTTTGCAGTGGTATTTCGAGATAGCCATTTGTCTAATATTTTTCCATGGTAAAACCACTTAAAAAGCTTTACTCATAAACTGTCGGCCGTAGTCTGTCAACAGTTTAAGTGGCTTTCCTATCTCCAAGAAATATTTCCGAATCCCTCTAATCATTGTCTCTGTGTTGGCATGCTTAATAGGATGGAATTTGACATGACTAGATCAGCAATCAACTAGTACAAGTATTTAACTCCCCCCCGCCCCCTCTACTCGTTGATAGCTGGCCAAAGAAATCGTCTGTGAGTTCACGTAAGCCTTTAGGTAGTATCGGGTACAACTTATATATTATCACCTGATTATCTTTCATCTTTTGGCAAGTTTGAAATGTACGCAGTACAGACAGTACTTTTTTACTTAAGTTCTTAAAGAAGTAAAATTTATCACATGTTTAACACATTTTCGTATCTCAAAGTGTCCATATCCTTAATGAATAAACGTAATTAAGTCAAGTTCTACAGATTTCGATATACGCAGTCTCTGTTTGAGTCCAATTTTCTTTACTCTCCAAACCAAATCTATCATTCTGAAGTCTTCCCACTTTCGTGGTAATGACCTGGAAAATACTGGCAGTAAGTACGTTGGATGTACTTAAACATCTCGTTTAAACTCTGGAAAATGCTTATAAAAATTCATTCCGTTTCCCAACTGTAATTCCGCTAATAGTGCTGATGCATCGAAAGATTTACCTTCAACTTGACTTTCTGTTAGTTACCTTCTAGTTTTTACCAATTTATCCCATAGTCTCTTGGACTTGTTGGTATTGTTAATGACTTCCTCCCGTAAAGCTGCCCATTTCCTAAATTGCGTGAAGTTTCCTGAAATATTTGATCTAACAATGTTGTATTTTATCCTCCAAACCTGAATGTATGGTGTTCGAATAAACAGAATCTCCGTTGTCTGTTCTCTGTCCTAAAATTTCTATGCGCGTTTGCGCGTCTGACGTCTGATCTTCTACCAACTTATATACTATTTTTGCAAAGTCACCTAAACTATCTGTGTCTGCATGCAAACGTTTAACACGTTCATTTATTTCTTCGTGAACTCAGTCACATTGTTTCAGGACTGCGGTGTGTATTTCTTATCTTAACAAGTGGAGCCTTTGACCTACTTTATGTCCAAACGCGTCTCTAACGCTTCGTGAGTGTCTTTAATCTGAGTTTCTAATTCTTGTGACAGTGTTTTTTGGTGTTACATTACTTGTTCAGGAATATCTTTAATCTGATTTCGTAAGTGTGAAAAGTGTTTATCAAGTTTTTTGTAATAACATTTCCATATTAACTGATGTTGAAATTTTCTTGTTATCATCGGCGTAAACAAACTCACAAATATTACCCAATCACCGCACTACACTCACAAAACAAATTTTGACGTGAAATACTGGTGCAGCTCACCGTAGCCATACTGCGTGATGACGACGCAGTGGTTTAGATGGCGAGCTGGCGTCGCGGTGGTGCGGACTGCGTGCTGGCGCCGCATCGGTGTCGGCTGTGCGCTGTGCGCTGTGGCTCCGTCAGCTGTCGGGCGGCTGCACGCTGACCGGACGCCGCCGGCTGGCTGTGCGCTCGCTTTCGGCGGGTCGTCCACGGCTGCGTGTTTCGTCGCTGCAGACGGATGCACCGAGTCGAGGCGCACCGTCATTGTTGTTTATGCTCCCTGTTTCCCTTGGCAACACATCTTCTCTTTGCTGATTTACTACGGAATGTCTTCCTTTCAATCTGTTTTTTATCTGCCACTTTCCCCTTACAACCGTACGGTCACCACACGGAGTGTTTATTAAATGGCTGATGACCGCTTCATTTTAGTGTAGCAATGTTTTGACTGCTTAAGCAACATCTATTCTGGACCTATTACTCCATACAGCTGCACCTGACACCGCAGTTTTAACATTCCCTTATTAGAATTGTGTAGATACTCAGCTTTTCTACTCTTCTCATTTACCTCATGGTCCAGCTATGCTGTGCTCTGTTCTTCTCGACATCGAACTTCTTTCTTCCGTGCAGATTTGTGTAGGTAAAGTGGCTGTAAAACAAATAACTGCTTCTCTACTTAAATAAAGGACAGACTGGTCCCAACTGACTCTGTATATTGTCACCAACTTTTACGAAAGGTTACACGTTACGTGGGAACCAACTATCATTACTGTCTCAAAGACCTCTCGTTAATACTCTGTCGGTGAATAATATATAAAAACAATCGCTTATCTACATCATATTCGTATTCCTTCGTGCCGCAAATCTTCCATGGTACTAGAGCTCCTTCATTTCTCCTTGCTCCGTGGAGATTACAAATGCCCTCTGGCAGGTAGACTCCGCACTTACTTTCCCGCAGTATGTGGCCCGGTGCCTACAAACTACTTGCAGTGACGCACATCTTTACTCTGAGTTCTGTATTTGACGTACGTCACACGTGTCCTTCCATTAATGGCGTGGATCACTAGAACGTATGATGCCCACACTCCCGTACTAGACATACTTTGATATGATACTTGTTCCTATGGATCCCTACAATATGGAATGAGGAATCTGATCCGAAGTAAAATTATCGTGTCGTAACGTAGCTGGTGTTATAACCAATTCGTCATTAATCCACTTGTGTACATTAGACGATAAACCAATTCTCGGTTAACTGACATACACACATAAAAAAAAGTTTTGCATCACCTTGGTTTCCAGAACTCCTGAAGACAGACGTTGATTGTGGATATCATATCACAGACACAGTCCCTTTGACCAGAGATGTCACTAAACCCGCCAAAACATGTAAACAACCATGCATGAGCAGCGCCTATGAGACGGAGGGGGTCCGACAGCCGATCAGTTCCAGTCATTCCACCAGGAAGGAGGTACACGGATCTTGTTGCCACTAGTTCAACCCTGTCCAGACGGTCAATACAGCGGTTCGATCGCGTCCGCATTGTTACTTTGTGTCAGGGAGGGCTCTCAATAAGGAAAGTGTCCAGGCGTCTCGGAGTCAACCAAAGCGATGTAGTTCAGACATGGAGGAGATACAGAGAGACGGGAACGGTGGATGACACGCCTCGCTCAGGCCGCCCAAGGGCCACTACTGCAGTGGATGACCGCTACCTACGGATAATGGCCCGGAGGTAACCTGATAGCAACGCCACCATGTTGAATAACGCTTTTCGTACAACCAAAGGACATCGTATTACGACTCAGATTGTGTACAATAGGCTGCGTGATGCCCAGCTTCACTCCCGAGTCCGCAGCTCGTGGTCGTGCGGTAGCGTTCTCGCTTCCCACGCCCGGGGTCCCGGGTTCGATTCCCGGCGGGGTCAGGGATTTTCTCTGTCTCATGATGACTGGGTGTTGGGTGATGTCCTTAGGTTAGTTCGGTTTAAGTAGTTCTAAGGTCTTGGGGACTGATGACTTCAGATGTTAAGTCCCATAGTGCTCAGAGCCATTTTTCACTCCCGACATTAATGGCGACATCCATCTTTGCAGCCACGACACCATGCAGCTCGGTACAGATTAGTCTAACAATATGCCGAATGGACCGTTCAGGATTGGCATCACGTTCTCTTCACCGATGAGTCTCGCATATGCCTTCAACCAGACAACCGTTGGAGGCGTGTTTGGAGGCAACCCGGTCAGGCTGAACCGCTTAGACACACTGTCCAGCAAATACAGCAAGGTGGAGGTTCTCTGCTGTTTTTGGGTGGCATTACGTGGTACCGACATACGCCGCTGGTAGTCATGGAAGGCACCATAACGGCTATACGATACGTGAATGCCATCCTGGAGTGGCCAGCATGTTCTCCAGACACGAACCCTATCGGACACACCAGGGATAGATTGAAAAGGGCTGTTTATGGGCGATGCGACTCACCAACCACTCTGAGGGATCTATGACGAGCCGGCCGCATTGGCCGAGCGGTTAAAGGCGCTACAGTCTGGAACCGCACGACCGCTACGGTCGCAGGTTCGAATCCTGCCTCGGGGATGGATGTGTGTGATGTCCTTAGGTTAGTTAGGTTTAAGTAGTTCTAAGTTCTAGGGGACTTATGACCACAGCAGTTGAGTCCCATAGTGCTCAGAGCCATTTGAACCATTGATCTATGACGAATCGCCGTAGAGGAGTGGGACATTCTGGACCAATTTTGATGAACTTGTGGACAGTATGCGACGACGAATACAGGCGAGCATCGATGCAAGTGGACGTGCGACTGGGGATTAGAGGTACTGGTGTGTACAGCTGTCTGAATCACCACCTCTTAAGGTCTCGCTGTTTGGTGGTACAGCATGCAATGTGTAGTTTTCATGAGCAATTAAAAGAGCGGAATTGATGTTTATGTTGATCTCTATTCAAATTTTCTGTACAGGTTCCGGAACTCTTGGGACTGAGGTGATAAAAAACTTTTTTTAAATGTGTGTATTATTGAACTGTCGATTTGAAATTTCAATACTAATTTGCTCTAATTTGCTATTCATTAATACGCACAGATAACTGAAACAAACTTACGGTCGCCCGCTCGCTGCACCAGCAACTCTAGTATACTGAAATACTGAAGTAATGGCAACAGCAGCGGAGCTCTGCTCGTTTTCTTATTAACGTACGACACTACTCAACTTCTCACAATACATTGACACAGATATAAAATGGAAATACTACAGCGAAAGGGATGTTTGTTTTTTGGTTGTTAAACAGAATAGCTGTTCGTAACACTGGCACTGCCCATTAAATGTTCATTAGCGGGAGGGTCTCGTCCACTAGAATATTACGACGTTACTCACCCTGATGCTTGATGTTGGCTGTTTCCACTATACCTGTCTGGGGAACTGTTTGCATTTACTAGTATACATTAGCTTCGAAAGTGGATCAATAATTGATACATTTCCTGGTATAGTGATTTCAGTAATAATTGCAGGGTAATGCTCACTGAATACTGAAGACGTTAATTTCGTCAATAAATATCAAATAATGTAAAATAGAAAACTCATATTCATGTTTTGACAATTCAAACGTAATGCCCTTTCTATTTAAGAAACAAATGTTTAATAAAAAAATTTTTGAAAGCTATCACTGGAAATGTGATAATACCGACGAATGTTAAAATCATTTAATCCGAGCATGACCTGTTATTTTTGTGAAATACGTTTTAATAGACTTTCCAAGAAATTAAGATTATTATCCTTTGGTTCAGAAAACATAGATCACGCTGTCATTATTATTTAGCTGTTGTTCAACTGTGAGCAGTTAACATAAAGCATTGTCAAAGTGTCAGACTGATCAAACAATGTTAATAGAATATTATCCGCCCATTTAAATGATTTTCTATCTCTTAATACAACTCGGAATTTCACTTTAGGAAAGGAAGATCCTATCATGGAAAATTATCGAGTTGAAACATTGCAATTACTATCTCAATTAAAAACTATAATTTGAACACTATGAGTGTAAACGCTGGAATGTCTGTACATACTCGTACATTAAATTGTTTAGACCTTACTACGTGAATATTCTTAGGTGGTTCGGCGGATAGCATTATGTAGCAATAAATGGTACAGACCCTTCATGGCGTTGATTTACAACGCATCGTCCCCTAAGCTCCTCGGAGTATGGGACATTTATCATCATCATCATCATCATCAAGCTCTTCCAGTTTTGTACTGCTCCCACATAATTCCGAATACTCGCTGACCATACCAAACCTTATCATACCAGCATGACGACGAACAGTTCAGCACCATTACAAGCACACACAGACCTCAGCTCACTCTCACTGTAATGCATTTTCCGCCTGGAGCAGAAGCAGTCTAATAAGGCAAGGCAAATGGCAGCCTCTCCAACAACTATTTCGCGCGAAGGTGCTTCCAAAGACATTAATGAAGCCTCCCGATCGATACTCTCATACATAATGTTATACTCTTGACTGTTCCAGCGTGTCTACATACAATACTGTAAACATTTATCATTAATGTATTGACACACAGTGTTATACCGACAGATTAACACCAATGTGCGAACCAACAATTTTATTAGGTGGAGCAAGGCCACCGCGTAATTTTACAAAAAGATAAACTTTCTTCGAAAACAAAAGGCTTCTTCTCCTGCCACAATTTTATAACAAGCCAAAGGATAAGCCACCTTATTGAATTGAAGTATTAGCAACTGAACTGAATTTACTTTTCTTCGTCGGGTTTCCTCTTGACGGTTTCCGGCGGATGCCGAGGAAGTAGACGGGCGCAGAGACCGGGGTCGATGGCCGGCGCAGCGAAGACGTGGCACCTGGACGTTTCGGCTGCGTCGAAGTCTCTTCCGGGCGGCAGTCCGCGGCTGGTCGAGAGACGCCTGCATCTCTTTTTTCGGCTATTTAACACGGCGGCTCCAGTCATCCTCCGCTGATTCCGGAGTGATGATTGGCGGCCATTGGCGAACCCTGACTGGTGGACGGTGATATCATAGTGTGACCATCCGCGCCGGAAAGAGACTCGTGCGCGTGCGTAGTTCGCGGTTGATTGAATGTATGGCGGGAACGCCTCTAGCGCCGGCTGGCGGAACGCGCCGGCACTAAGTTGCAGGCGCCGATTAACTCAGCCGCGGTAGCCGACCGTTGGGTCTATGTGGCTGTGCGCGCAACGGCACATAGCTCACTGAATTAAATAAAATTAATAAAAATATTCACACCATAAGTATTACTGAGAAAATATACAGAATCTTAACCATAAATTGAAGCGAGTAACCGACAATCTACAGTGTTACGGTGTTACAGATTATGCGATCTGCCCGGAAAAAGCGCGTGCTTTTGAACTGAGATGAAATGCTTTCGTATTTCATTCTTGTTCATGATCCGATAATTTATGCCTACAGAAAGCCGATGTTTCCACGTTCACTGGAGGTGGCACTGTATCATCACGAATACGACAGATCCCGTCAGTTAATTTCTGAAATTCTTGTTCTTCTTTTCCGTCTGTTTTCTTCGTTCTATAATGTTTCCCCGATTGTCGTTCTATTGGTAGATCTGCTGTTTCTATCACTTTGGTTAAATAACTCGACCAACGCTTTCCCATTCCAACTTTTAATATCTGCCTGAATTCCCTTGAATTGGAAGGTACTTTTTGCTACATCTTCCTTTTCACGTTGTGTAGTTTCTTTAGTGGATATAGGAACGAGGAATAGAAGCCGATCTTGAACAGAGAATTTAGACGTTCATTTATTCTACATGTAATATCAAACAGTAAATACATAACTTTGTTGCCGTATTTGGAGTGTGAGTAGCTAACAGTAGAATTATGTATACGTACGCACATACAAAAGATTTATGAATGTGTCACTCTTCAATACAATGTCTATTCAGAACATGTTTAGCACTGGCCACTATGAAAGTCCGTAAATGTTATTCAACTGGCGAACGCACAAAATGGGGCCAGTGCAAGAATATTCGAACTTAAGTACATCCGCCGCTGAAGCCTCGGAGAGTGGATGCTTGCACCTCATTGGCAGCGACGTAATAGTTGGTGGCAGGCAGTGCCCTCGTGCTACGGAGGCGGCTATACAAAACCAGTTTCTCCGTGCGTTCGTCACAAGATTGGTCATAATCGGTTAAGTATTTTTCTGATCGCTTAATATGGTCACAGTGGTCCTTAAATTGACCCGCAGTGTTCTTGAAATGTGTCTGATTTCCCTAGTCGTTACAATTTTCGTCCATCTTTTTGTTCGCATTCTTAACACGATCTTCCAACTCATGCATCCTCGCAACTAATAATGACAGTATGTCATCGAGTGCCGGTGGCGTTGACCTTGGAGCGCGATCGGTAAAACCTTCTGTCAGGTTTTCGCTGCCAGCGAGTACGCAATGATCCGTTGCCTGTGACACTGCCACGTTTTCTTCACTTAACCCCTCTCTTCCTGCTTGTTCTACAGTATTCTGTAAGTTATCGGATTTGCGGTTTGCTGCTGACGACTTGTTAATGTTACAATCTTGACTTGCCATTATTTCAGAACTGTGCAAACTGCCTTATTCGACCTCCGCGCTACGGAATCACTAGTTTCTTTTCTGTCCCCTATACTCACTTCTAAACCACGTGCAAGCGCACAGGTTAGCCTTGAAATTGCTAATACTGATACTGAAGTCACGCACTTTTTCCCGAATAACTAAAATTCTTCCCTACATGTCACGAAACACAATGCCATTCCTAACTTAACTCATAAACACATAAAAATATTTCTCCCAAAATTTCAACAATGAGTACTCAGGACCCCGACGGATTTTTACTCGCCAACCTTTTGTTGTTAGCTAAGGAAAAGCACAAATTAATAAATCTGCATACGTTTAAAATAAGTTTAGAATTGATTACTTTTAATTATTACTGGATGTTCATCCTAATTTTCCGGGTAAAAACAGTTAAAAGAAAATTTGACTACGCAATTTAGAAAACGGTCAGTGCACAGAATCCTAACTCAGGATACACAGATTCTTATTCTTCCCAACTAACACGTGACTGCGTAAATCAGAAGACTGCGGAATTTCGGTAATTAATCCAGGCAGGAGGCGCCAAAATCTTACGCGAGGTGTCGTTTGTAGTCGGAGCATTCACCTAGGATGCACAAAACCAAATTCTGTTGCCCAACAAAATGAGGAGCCACACCAAATGACCATGCAAATTCATTAAAAACAGGATACTGTCCCTTAAAGGACAAGTCTTATTTAAATGAATATTAATAGAGATGACCCAGTTAATCATGAAACAAACGAGTATCACACCACTCACATATATATTCACTGCTCAACAGAAGTTTGGAATGCTATCGTAAAATGTAGTCTACGATACCAGAGATTTCATTGACATAGGCACACCATACATTATCCAGTTAGAACCCATATACCGGACGGTCTTTACTACTGGCATGCTTTGTGGCCGTTTCTCAGCCATGTAAACAAACCGCTGCCGCACCGGCACACCGCGAGCAGTCCAATACCAACAAGAGCTTCATTCAGTTAGCGTTCGGCACTGCACTAACATGCCACGTAGAGGCATACAACACTTTGATAGAGTGATGATGGTGGCCATACTTTCAGCAGGTCATACACAGAAAGATGTTCACGATTGGTTACATGTCACTCCAAATGGTATGTCTGAGGTGTAGAGAAATTACAGAGAGGAGTGAAACGAGAAGATAGACCTCGCAGTGGACGTTCTCGTATGACAACACTAATGCAGGATCGTTTCCTCCAACTGTCGTCTAGCAGGCGCACAACATCAGTACTTGAAATGACTTCTCGCGTGCAACAGGAAATTTTGGAAATTTGTGGTAGTTCCTATAGGACCAAACTTTTTAGGTCACGTTTGGAGAGGCGCTGAACGACTTCAGGAACGCCGATACGTTCAGAAGTCAATCCGCTTGCAGATCGACGTATGGTTTATCTTCTGGGCGGCAATATCGATGGGACGGTGGACCCGTCTAATTCCCAGCTACGGCAGTTCGGCATATCGCCTATACCTCCAAGAGTCCTAAAAACGATTGTAAGTCCTTCAGACGTGAAGTCAGTGACAACTTCATCCTAGTCGATGAGAATGCAAGACCGCATCGTACTCTACCATTGTCTCTCTTCAAAGATGCAGCAACCGAATGCATTGGCCAGCACAAAAGCAGATCTGAATGCAATTGAGCATGCAATGGTCCTGTTGAAGGCAACCATTGCACAGCGTCCGAATCCATCTGACAATCTTAATATCCTCACTGAAGCTGCCATTGAGGAGTGGGACCTCATACCCCAAGATGAACTTGGCGGCCTCATTCAGAGAATACCTTCCACTACTAAAGGCTGATCATCATCATCACGAGATAAAGATTTCCACTGTTTTTGTTTTCAACATGTACGCCTAGGAGAGTGTCTGCTTTGTTTTGTAATGATTTTTTGTAACTACCAAAAATAGTTCTTGTTTTAGGAAGGAATTGTGTTTACTTATTTAATAATGTATTGCACAAACCTCAATGGGTGTTTCATAAGAAGTCATTGTATTACATTCTATGATATTCCATGCTTTTGTTGGTGTATGTGTTAATGGGAGGAGGGATCTTCTAGCTATGAATGGAAACAAATGGATATTAAAACGAATAGATTTATTAACTTTGGAAATTAAAGTTACCTATTGATATATTCATAACAAGCATTAATAATTGGATAAGGGAATTCAGAGTATAAACTTGGGAGTGGTGGGTAGGGATGATGAAACACAATTACGTTAATGACTCGCGGAAGCGGTCAGTCACTGCGTTAGTTATTAACTAAGTGTGGAAAGTACACGGAAAGATAGTAGTGAAGACAATTAGAATGCCAAAATGTGCATTGAGAGGAAGATGAATCGGTGACTATAAGATCGCCTCCTGAGGGGAGCGAGCTATATTCGTTTCCACGCAGCTTCGGCGGGAGCAACGATGTGTCATCTTACCAGACGGTCAGTGTGTACATAAACAGGCTGGCGGCAACAACGGTTAGAGGATACAATTTCAACCTCCTTTAGTACTTAGAGCTGAAGTATAGACGTGTTCCCCGTGGGAAGCAAGTCTCGTGACATCGGTCGTTTCTCCTGTCCAAACCCTTATGCACAATCATCACTGAATGAAGACATAAAGCGGAGTATTTTTACTAAGAGCACAATGAAACTCGACTGTGCTGCTACCAAAACTGGAAATCGTTGCCCAATTTCCTACTCTTCTCTGTCACATTAATACTTCAGCCAATCGCTCAGAGGAGGTCAGCTAGAACCAGGAGATTTCTCCAATTCCATTCGATTTTTCCTTCAACAGAGGAATGTGTGGTCCCAATTCCCTCTGCAAAGAATGTTGGGGGATGAGAGCCCCAGGCTCACTACCTGTTGACGGGCCACTGTCCAGAGTGCTACCGTTTTATAGCGGCAGGTTCCTCTTAACAGAGACTCAAATCTCACGCATCCATCTTGAGAGCTTCCCGGTCTCCATAACCACCAACAGCGTAATAAACGACTACTTGATCAAGTGAACTTGCGTATCATCCTCCTTAGTTCCAGCATCTCGTGGTCGTGCGGTAGCGTTCTCGCTTCCCACGCCCGGGTTCCCGGGTTCGATTCCCGGCGGGGTCAGGGATTTTCTCTGCCTCGTGATGGCTGGGTGTTGTGTGCTGTCCTTAGGTTAGTTAGGTTTAAGTAGTTCTAAGTTCTAGGGGACTGATGACCATAGATGTTAAGTCCCATAGTGATCAGAGCCATTTGAACCATTTTTTTGGACTCGTTACGAAGTGACAGAGAACTGATGCGCTGCGAAAGTTACTAGAGAACATGTTGACATTTAGTGCCGCTAGAGGCCGCTTGTGTATATACGTCATTTTCAATTGCAAATACATATGTTATAGCGGAAGTGGAAGATTAGAGAAGGTAAACCTTCCCTAGTGGATGCACACCATCACTAAAATGATCAGTGAGAGCTTACCATAAACTGAAAAAAACACACCCTCTAGTGAAGGTGAACCATCACTGTACTGGGCTAGGGAAAGTCTACAGTAGCATGTTATCCACTAGCGGAGGTGTGCCATCACTGCTCCCGGGTTATTAACGGAGCGTCCAACAATGCTACCACGCATCAGCATGAATGTAATTGCCGTCAGTTGGTATGTTATACAGTAGTGCATTAATGGTTGACAGTAGTGAAGTTACGATTTACAGTCGTGCAGCTGTGTTTGACAGTGGTGCAGTTATGGTTCACATCGGTGCAGCTATAGTTGAAATCAATAAAGTACTACGAACATCTTAGAGTGGAACGGGGATATCTCAGCTATAATTCGGTCTTCATAGACAGAGAAAAGTAGGAGTCATTTATCAGCAACGCTAAACCACTCACATCTGGACGAAAGAGGGACGGAAACGACTAATGACCACAAGTTTTTGAAGAGATATGAAGTGCTGGAAGTGAATGAAGTAACCAAATTAATACAACCTGTAACTGAAGAAGGTAAGGTAAATGAAGAAGATAAGATTAAATACTATGTTTATGATGAAGAACTGCATGACATTCTGCATGATGCTCATGTAGTGACTGGCCACGGTGGACGCGACCGAATGATGAGATGCGCGAAGTCAAAGTTCTGTAATATAACAGACAGAGATATCCGAATTTATCTTAGTTTGAGTGAGCCTTCTTTACAAAAGCAAAAAAGTCAGAAAAAAGGAATAATAATGAAGCCAGTGCTGTTCAAGGAGCTAATTCCAGATGTCAAGTTGATCTCATCGAATACAATCGCAACCAGATGGGGATTACAAATTCGTAGTGGTTTATCAGGACCACCTCACTAAATTAGTTGTTCTCAGGCCACTGATGCCCAGAACAGCTGAAGAGGTACGCGATTACATTACTGACATTTTTACGTTGTTAGGCCCTCCATCAGTGTTGCAGTCTGACAGTGGTAGAGAGTTCGTAACAAAATAATGAGAAGCGTAGGTGAACTAGGGCCCAATTTTAAGGTTGTCCACGGTAAAGCTAGACACAGTCAGACCCAAGGCCGCATAGAGTGAGCAGATCGAGGCGTAGAAAATATGCTAACTACATGGATGCAGGAGCACAACACCGGAGCATTAAGATTTGTGCATTAAGATTTGTGGAGCTAATGAAGAATAGCGCTGTACATTTTGAAAATTAAAAAAAATTCCGTACAAAGCGATGTTTGGTTGCCCTCCTAAGCATGATTTGTCTTCAACAAGTTTACCTCCTGAAGCATTGATGAACGTTCACTCTGAGGATGATCTTGAAAATATAATAAATCAAGTGAGTGTTAGCAGTGAGACAGAGAATGAAACGTTGCAGGATAATGATCACAGTAAATGTCCATTGCAAGAGGATAACATACCTACAGGAAAAGAGGTTGAGAACAGAGAGAAAGAAAATATTCCAGACAATAATGACTACTGGCTGGCTGATTTAGAAGAGTCATCTCGTGCTGTTAAAAACCACAGAATTGAAGCGTACAAGTGCTTAGAAGAAAAAGCGCAAAGAATGGGGCAGTGTTCAGATTGCTGCTTTCCAACAGTAGAAAAGGGCTGTACTGTGAGAGTTCCAGTTCCCGTCTTCGGTAGAGGAAGAGGAGATGCTAGGTCGGTCTTGGATGTCGTCCTCGAACATCGGCCTATGGCGTCCACCAAATGGGGACGAGAGATTGTGAGCTGAGCCAACTTTAGGCAAGGTAATAAACTGTTTGTTTTTAAATAATTATGGAAGGGTCGATACGATATGCCACTGCGGCTACAACTACAACATTTTGTTTCAGGTCCTAGTTCAGTTCTTGCCCTCTAAAAATAATTTCGGAGGAGGAAGTTCCAGCAGAGAAAACTGTTGCTCTGAAGACAGTTAAGATGTCTCAGTTGATGGGGAACGGCCAGGGGTTCTTCAAATGCAGTTGCCAGCCAAACTGTCAGACTCTGAGATACTTTCGGAAAATCAAAAATGTGTTGTGCAATTTCAAATGATATGGTGCACGTCCTTGCTGCAATAAATGAATTTTACATAATATGACTTTTTTCTAACTACAGGTGATAAATGTAGCTTTCGAAGTACGACTGTTTTGTTATTACAGCCACGGCTCATATTCCTTACCTTTTGGCAGTGAAGGTATACATTCACTAGTGATAGAGCGTACTATCCCTAGTCAATGCGTATTGTTTGACAGAGCTGGAATCAGTAACCCACTTCACTAAATGGGGCAATGAAGGTACATTATCACCAGTGATGGTATATTTTCCCTGAAACTTCCACTTCCACTATAACATATACATATATACAGGGTGTTTCAAAAATGACCGGTATATTTGAAACGGCAATAAAAACTAAACGAGCAGCGATAGAAATACACCGTTTGTTGCAATATGCTTGGGACAACAGTACATTTTCAGGCAGACAAACTTTCGAAATTACAGTAGTTACAATTTTCAACAACAGATGGCGCTGCGGTCTGGGAAACTCTATAGTACGATATTTTCCACATATCCACCATGCGTAGCAATAATATGGCGTAGTTTCTGAATGAAATTACCCGAAAACTTTGACAACGTGTCTGGCGGAATGGCTTCACTTGCAGATGAGATGTACTGCTTCAGCTGTTCAATTGTTTCTGGATTCTGGCGGTACACCTGGTCTTTCAAGTGTCCCCACAGAAAGAAGTCACAGGGGTTCATGTCTGGCGAATAGGGAGGCCAATCCACGCCGCCTCCTGTATGTTTCGGATAGCCCAAAGCAATCACACGATCATCGAAATATCCATTCAGGAAATTAAAGACGTCGGCCGTGCGATGTGGCCGGGCACCATCTTGCATAAACCACGAGGTGTTCGCAGTGTCGTCTAAGGCAGTTTGTACCGCCACAAATTCACGAAGAATGTCCAGATAGCGTGATGCAGTAATCGTTTCGGATCTGAAAAATGGGCCAATGATTCCTTTGGAAAAAATGGCGGCCCAGACCAGTACTTTTTGAGGATGCAGGGACGATGGGACTGCAACATGGGGCTTTTCGGTTCCCCATATGCGCCAGTTCTGTTTATGGACGAAGCCGTCCAGGTAAAAATAAGCTTCGTCAGAAAACTAAATGATGCCCACATGCATATCGCCATCATCAATCCTGTGCACTATATCGTCAGCGAATGTCTCTCGTGCAGCAATGGTAGCGGCGCTGAGGGGTTGCCGCGTTTGAATTTTATATGGATAGAGGTGTAAATTCTGGCGCATGAGACGATACGTGGACGTTGGCGTCATTTGGACCGCAGCTGCAACACGGCGAACGGAAACCTGAGGCCACTGTTGGATCACCTGCTGCACTAGCTGCGCGTTGCCCTCTGTGGTTGCCGTATGCGGTCGCCCTACCTTTCCAGCACGTTCATCCGTCACGTTCCCAGTCCGTTGAAATTTTTCAAACAGATCCTTTATTGTATCGCTTTTCGGTCCTTTGGTTACATTAAACGTCCGTTGAAAACTTCGTCTTGTTGCAACAACACTGTGTTCTAGGCGGTGGAATTCCAACACCAGAAAATTCCTCTGTTCTAAGGAATAAACCATGTTGTCTACAGCACACTTGCACGTTGTGAACAGCACACGCTTACAGCAGAAAGACGACGTACAGAACGGCGCACCCACAGACTGCGTTGTCTTCTATATCTTTCACATCACTTGCAGCGCCATCTGTTGTTGAAAATTGTAACTACTGTAATTACGAAAGTTTGTCCGCCTGAAAATGTACTGTTGTCCCAAGCATATTGCAACAAACGGTGTATTTCTATCGCTGCTCGTTTAGTTTTTATTGCCGTTTCAAATATACCGGTCATTTTTGAAACACCCTGTATATAATTTTAATAAAAATGCGATAATTGGGTTATAATTTCTAAATTTTTGTATAAGTTAGAAGCTAAAATATTATGTAGAATAGCAAGATCACACAAAACGATACAGACGTAAAACGGTAAGTCGTAAAAGACGACCTCATTAAGACGATAAAAATACCTAATTTCAATAAAATGTTATGACTGGTACACAATGATAAAAAATTTTCTTTTTTCTTGGTTGCAGGTAAAATCTAAAATATTTTCTACATACAGAAAGGTATACTTAACCATTTCGAGGTAAAGCACTAAGTCGAAAGAAACATATCATTAAGAGTGCAAGCTAAGGACTATTTCAAACTCCTATCTACATACAACGGCAGGTGCAAGACAGAATATTGCCAAAGTGGTTATACAGAAGAAACCCAGTAAATGACAAGATTGTACAGAACAGAGCGCCAGATGTAGCTCCTTGCGCAGACGACGAAGAGGGAAACCTCCATTAAATAAATTCAACATCAGTATCTTTTGTACATACTTGTAGTGATATATGTATTACCGGAGGTCATTGTGCATAAAAGCCTATTAAATATAGAATATCAAACATAGGCCGAGGTCTTCATATAGCTGTGGTCTCTCAGTAACGGTTACAAAATGAGAATATTACAATCGCAAAACCAAAATAATAATACGGGAGCAGTTGCAAGGTAAATATTCGGTAAGACACTTAAAGATTTAGATAGGAATATGGACATAAGTATGACGTATCTACATCTACATCCATACTCCGCAAGGCACCTGACGGTGTGTGGCGGAGGGTACCCTGAGTGCCTCTATCGGTTCTCCCTTCTATTCCAGTCTCGTATTGTTCGTGGAAAGTAGGATTGTCGGTATACTTCTGTGTGGGCGCTAATCTCTCTGATTTTATCCTCATGGTCTCTTCGCGAGATATACGTAGGAGGGAGCAATATACTGCTTGACTCTTCGCTGAAGGTATGTTCTCGAAACTTTAACAAAAGCCCGTACCGAGCTACTGAGCGTCTCTTCTGCAGAGTCTTCCACCGGAGTTTATCTATCATCTCCTTAACGCTTTCGCGATTACTAAATGATCCTGTAGCAAACCGCGCTGCTCTCCGTTGGATCTTCTCTTTCTCTTCTATCAACCCTATCTGGTACGGATCCCACACTGCTAAGCAGTATTCAAGCAGTGGGCGAACAAGCTTACTGTAACCTACTTCCTTTGTTTTCGGATTGCATTTCCTTAGGATTCTTCCAATGAATCTATCCGGCATCTGCTTTACCAACGATCAACTTTATATGATCATTCCATTTTAAATCACTCCTAATGCGTACTCCCAGATAATTTATGCAATTAACTGCTTCCAGTTGTTGACCTGCTATATTGTAGCTAATTGATTAGGGATCTATCGTTCTATGTATTCGCAGCACATTACACTTGTCTACATTGAGATTCAATTTCCATTCCCTGCACCATGCATCAATTCGCTGCAGATCCTCCAGCATTTCAGTACAATTTCCCATTGTTACAACCTCTCGATATACCACAGCATCTTACGCCAAAAGCCTCAGTGAACTTCCGATGTCATCCACAAGGTCATTTATGTATATTGTGAATAGCAACGGTCCTATGACACTCCCCTGCGGCACACCCGAAAACACTCTTACTTCGGAAGACTTCTCTCCATTGAGAATGACATGATGCGTTCTGTTATCTAGGAACTCTTCAATCCAATCACACAATTGGTCTGATAGTCCATATGCTCTTACGTTGTTCATTAAACGACTGTGGGGAACTGTATCGAACGCGTTGCGGAAGTCAAGAAACACGGCATCTACCTGTGAACCCGTGTCTATGGCCCTCTGAGTCTCGTGGACGAATAGCGCGAGCTGGGTTTCACACGATCGTCTTTTTCGAAACCCATGCTGATTCCTACAGGGTAGATTTCTAGTCTCCAGAAAAGTCATTACACTCGATAATACGTGTTCCAAAATTCTACAACTAATCGACGTTAGAGATATAGGTCTATAGTTCTGCACATCTGTTCGACGTCCCTTCTTGAAAACGGGGATGACCTGTGCCCTTTTCCAATCCTTTGGATCGCTACGCTCTTCTAGAGACCTACGGTACACCGCTGCAAGAAGGGCGGCAAGATCCTTCGCGTACTCTGTGTGAAATCGAACTGGTATCCCATCAGGTCCAGCGGCCTTTCCTCTTTTGAGCGATTTTAATTGTTTCTCTATCCCTCTGTCGTCTATTTCGATATCTACCATTTTGTCATCTGTGCGACAATCTAGAGTAGGAACTACAGTGCAGTCTTCCTCTGTGAAACAACTTTGGAAAAAGACATTTAGTATTTCGGCCTTTAGTGTGTCATCCTCTGTATCAGTACCATTTTGGTCACAAAGTGTCTGGACATTTTGTTTTGATCCACCTACCGCTTTGACATAAGACCAAAATTTCTTAGGAGTTTCTGCCAAGTCAGTACATAGAACTTTACTTTCGAATTCATTGTACGCTAAGGTGGCAAAGCTCAAGATATCCCATGGTACCTCCTAATATCATGTCGAACCTGCTTTTTCCCAGCGTAGTCCAGCAACTCTACGTGGCATGTGCTCAACACATCATTGGAAGTCCCCTGCAGAAGGAATGAGCCATGCTGGCTCTGCAGTCGTCCGTAATTGCGAAAATGTTGCTAGCAGCGAAATATAAGCACTAACTGACCTCTCGATTATGTCCCACAAATGTTCGGTGGGATTCATACCGTACGATCTGGGTGGCCAAATCATTGTACAGAATGTCTTCAAACCAGCGGTGAGCAAATGTCGCCCGGAGACAGGGTGCATTGTCATGCGTAAAAATTCCATCGTTGTTTGGGAACATGAAGTCCACGAACGGCTGGAAATCGGCCGACTATAACCTTTTCCAGAGAATGACCGTGTCAGTTGGACCAGAACACCCAGTCCATTCCATGTAAACACCTTGGAGCCACCACCAGCTTGCACAGTGTCTCGTTCACAACTTGGCTTCGTGGGGTCTGCGACACACTCTAACCCTATCATCAACTCTTCCTACTGAAATCGGGAGTTATCTGACCAGGTCACGGTTCTCCAGTCGTCAAGGGTCCAACCGATGTGACCACGACACGAGAAGACGGGCTGCAGGCGATGTCGTGCTGTTACCAAAGGCACTCTTTTCCGTCGTCTGCTGCCCAGCCCACTAACGCCAGATCTCGCCGCACTGTCCTGACGGATGCGTTCGTCGTGCGTCCCAAGACTCATGCCTACTGTTATTTCGCGTAGTGTTGCTTAGAGCTGTCAGAACTAACAGTGTTCAGAGTCTGTGAATTCCGCCGTCGGCCATAATCCCGTCGGAAACTTTTAGACAAGACAAGTGACGGTTCTGCCAGCGGACTGTCCTTTTATGCTTTGAATACGCGATACTGCCCCCATCCGCAAATGTGCATACCGCTAAGCCATGACTTTTATCGCCTAACTGTATATCTAACAGGTATTTACGTGCAGATATCCTTCGGTAATGCGTTCACCACTACAGGCATGTACCGAAGAAATTAATGTTGAATTTATTTAGTGAACGTTTTCCTCTTCGTCATCTGCATGACGAGCTACATATGGCGCTCTGTGCCGTGCAGTCTCGTGGTCTAGTGGATTTCTGCTCTGCAAGCATGTTGCCAATAAATGTGACTGTGCGATAATATTGTCTTGCATCTGACGTTGTATGTAGATAGGATTTTGAAATACGACTTTAGGTTGCAGTCTTTGCGACATCTTACTTCTTTCCACTTAGTACTTCACCTCCCCATGGCTATGTATGCTATTTCTGTGTCTAGAAAATATTTCAGCTTTTATCTGGTACGATAATATGTTACTGTTTACCAGTCACCATATTTTTATTTAAATTACATGTTTATACTTGCTGCAGACAATGACATGGTCTTCAAGTTCCACAAAACATTTTAGCTTCTACCAATGGCTCTGAGCACTACGGGACTTAACATCTTAGGTCATCAGTCCCCTAGAACTTAGATCTACTTAAACCTAACTAACCTAAGGACATCACACACACCCATGCCCGAGGCAGGATTCGAACCTGCGACCGTAGCAGTCTCGCGGATTTTAGCTTCTACCCGGAAAAAAAAAAACCTCTAATTGGGTACCAGTTACCACAATTTTACTAAAATACATGTGTATTTTTGCAGTTGGCAATGACATGTGCGTCCAGTGGCACTAAATGTCAACATGTTCTCTAGTAACTTTCACCACGTGTCAGTTCAGTGCTAATCTGCTATCAGAGATGCACTCTGTGACTTGTAACATGTGACAGGTGCCCTTAACGAAACATACTGCAAATACTAATTTTATATTTGACATGCCAATGCATCTTACGTGAGCTATCCGTCTAATTAAGATACGGAGTACATTTATAGCTGTAACTGGACAGTTGGAGTAACCTTTATCGAGGTGTGCGAAAAAATAATTCTCTCTCTTTGTTACATTCGCCTTTCGACGTGGCCCCCGTCCCGTCTCTCCTTCCCCCCTCCCCCCCCCCCCCCTCTAGCACCCCCATTGCCACCCCTTCTTTCCTCCTCCCTCGTATTCGTACCCCTGGCAGATCCTCCCAGTTTGTTCTTCGTCGTCAGTGTGCTACGTCAGTGTCGTGTTCGGTGATGCTCTACGGTGACGGCAAGAGCCGTGATTTTAATCGTGTGCTGGACTTTTACATGGTGTTCGTGTCCGTGATTGTTCTGTGATACGCCGCCCATCGCAACTTTTATGCTGCTGCCGTACTTCGCCTTGTGTTCTTTTAATCGTCAGAGTGTGTGTTCCTCTTGTATACACTACTTCTTTATTTCCATCTTCTCCTTTATGTTGGTTTAAGTGTCTCCCTGTTATGTACTTACTATCTCTCGGCTGAGGAGCGGCGCCTATGCTGTCACCAGCCCGCCCCGGATGGGGAACTGAAATTCTATAAAAGAAAAAAACTATTATATTTATGACATTACATTCTATTTTTATAGCCTCGTACGCTTTACGCTTTATATACAGTATTCACAGTATTTATGTACAGTATTGCTTACCGAAACCGGTTATCGTCAATAAAGGTTTCACAAATGCGATGTTGGCTGAGAAGTTGTCTTCCTTCAAGCTGAACACTTACACATCGCACCTTGTGACCTAGTATGTGCAAGTTAACAAAATGATCATATAATTGTTCCGTTTCTACCAATTGAAGTATGGAACCCTAAAAATTAATTAGGTCGCCTTTGATTTCGGTGTATTATTGGATATTTTTGTGTGCCTCCCGTAAATTACACCGGAAGAGGAGTGTCCGGCATTCTGGCCAGGCGCAAACCTACAGTAACAGCTGCAGCATATCGAGGGAATTTAAGTGCCTTACAACACTTATATAACAGATCAACGACTTCATGGGCGTCTGCGGAAATTTATCCCTTGAGACTCTGAAACTGCCGTTTTTGATATGAATCAGTTGGTCAGTTTTGAGATGCCATGCCTCAAGAACTAAATTTTATAGTTATCACAAACAGCTTATTATATCCCAGACAACTGATAGTTATCCACTAACTTCTAGAAGCGTACGAGAATTATGTAAAGAATGAAACGGCTGTCCTCCAGATTGCAGTTGGGTGGTGGAATGGAGGGGGCTAGTGCCCCTCTTGCTCCTTCCCCCACCCTCTGATGGACGCTGCGGATAGCATTTCGCTTAGATACAACGCAATAAGCCCTCGAACTGGCTTACTGACAGAATGCTTGGGAACCAGTTTTTGTTCAGGAAGGCCATCAACTTAGCTCGTATTGCAGCTGTCAGCTCACCGTGAAACTGTGCGACTGAACAACGCATGGCAGCCTGTGCTGCGTGTGCATATACAATGTGGTGGTCAGATATTCAGTAAATCCTGTAAGGTATCTGTTTAATTACATACTTAGCTTGAAAAATTATTCTGTTACATACACTAGTACATTACTACGAGAATTTAAATTGGGAGTTTATTGCAGAAGGTCTCAGGTCACCTCCTGAACTGATCTACCACTTAATGCCCTTAAACATTTGCTTAAAAATAAATAAAACAGAAAAAAACGTAAATAGGGCTGAATTCAGGAGGAATTAATATAATATCGATATACCTTTTAATTCTTCATTGATGCTGTAGGAGCTTCAGCTCGGGAAATGCTCTTAAATATAATAATAATCATACACGTGTGAACTAAGCTGGCCTGGAAGAGCCTCTATAGGAAACTGTATAAACAGCAGGTGAGTTATTGAACACCAGGAGTGCCTTTTACTACACGTTTAATTCCAGATTAAATCTTTAGAAGCGAATCACATGAACGGGCGTATATTTAACAGGGAAACCTTAACCTACCATGGAGTTTTGGTACTAAATATTACTGGTAAAGCAGAGTGAAACATATATACGAATAACACGATCATTTGACATCGCGAGTGCCGTGGAAAGGAGGAACAGCAAATGAACACATTCAGACTATCCGTTCGTCACACAGAAAGAAGTCGTTCCATAATTTAACAAAGGAAACAAGCTTTAAAATTAAGTTGGATGGAAACTAACATTAACGGTCGAATACTTTAACAGAAAATTATTCCAAAATTTACAAAAAATCACACCAGATTGCAATAATGAACAATGAACAGGAACGATATCTTCTTCCAAAAGTGAAGAGAAACCGAAATTCACTAGTATCAACATGGCTAACCACAAGGATTACGAAATCAAACAACAATGCATGAGCATTTATTGAAGCAAGGGAACTGGTTGATTTACGAGTACAGAATACTAAAGCACAATACCACGAACAAAGTACTTGGTAACGGCTGCCAACTACGCACAAAGAAAAATCACTCAAATTTGCACAAAACACAGTGGAATTTTATTAATACGACTATCGAGGATTAAATCCATACACACCGCTCATAACCAGTTACACGATTTATTCGGGAATCTAGTCATACTCACAGACCCACGTTGTCCCATACCCCACGATCCCAAGGTTATAGAGCACAAAGACAACACTGCCATAAATTACAAAAATAGCTCTCAATTCTAGCCTCGCAATGTATCCCGAGCTATTCTGTAATAGCGGAAGCCTACTAAGAATTATGGACTCAGTTAAGCTGAAACTTTCACATCCACAAAATTAGAGTACTAAGGACTAAAGTTACATGTTACCCCTTCGACGATAAGCAGCGCAGTTTGGCTGCTCGATTCTCACCCACAGTCCCTACTGCAGACAAGAAGCCGGCGCACAGACAATATGCACATTCTACCTGTGCCAACCCAACAAAAGGTAAGGATCGTCGCTCTCCGGTGTCTCTCTGACCGAGAAGAATTCGCCTTTGCTGTATGCAAGCGATGGCTAAGCTCTTCCCACATCCAAAGAAACTTACCCTAAGTGCAGAGACTATAGACATTCCAGCAGACCACAAATACGCTTCCAAGCAGGCAACCAGAAATATGAAATAAGGATTGCGTTTCTTTACAAAATTAAACTCTTCATATGTACCTAGATAATGTGTAAAAAGATATAGATATGAAACAAAATTCACATATCGTAATTTCCTATTAAAATATCACCGTGGCTGCAAGGCTGCTAGCTACACCAACCAGCTGATTGATCTTCCTCCAAATCTGAATTTATAGAGGCACCGACACCTAAGTGATGCTGTTCAGAAATGTAAATCAGGGTATCAACCCTGAAAGTCAATGAAGCGACTTATATAGAGACGCTTCAATGCGAGTAACAGTGTAAGATACACTGAAGAGCCAAAGAAACTGGTACACATGCCTAATGTCATGGAGGGCCCCTGCGAGCACGCAGAAGAGCCGCAACACGACGTGACATGGACTCGACTAATGTCTGAAGTAGTGCTGTAGGGAACCCTGCAGGGCTGACCATAAACCGTAAGAATACGACGGGCTGGAGATCTCTTCTGAACAGCACGTTGCAAGGCATCCCAGATATGCTCAATTATGTTCATATCTGGGGAATTTGGTGGCCAACGGAAATGTTTAAAATCAGAAGAGTGTTCCTGGAGCCACTCTCCAGCAATTTTGGACTGGTGGGGTGTCACATTGTCCTGCTGGAATTGCCCAAGTTCGTCGGAATGCACAATGGACATGAATGGATGCCGGTGATCAGACAGGATTCTTCGACTTACAAGGAGTCCCACAATACTCCAACTGCACTCACCCCACACCATTATAGAGCCTCCACCAGCGTGAACAGTTCCCTGCTGACGTACAGGGTCCAAGGTCGCATGAGGTTGTCTCCACACCAGGAGACATCCATCTGCTCGATACAATTTGAAACGAGACACGTCCGACCAAGCAACATCTCCAGTCATCAACAGGCCAATGTGGATGCTGATCGGCCCAGGCGAGGCGTAAAGCTTTGCTATGCAGTCATCAAGGTTACACGATTGGACCTTTGGCTACGAAAACCGATATCGATGGTGTTTCGGTTAATGGCTGGTACGCTGTTACTTGTTGATGGCCCAGCATTGAAATCTGCAGCAATTTGCGGGAGGGTCTGCACTTGTGTCACGTTGAACGATTCTCATCAGTCGCCGTTGGTCCCGTTCTTGCAGGATCTTTTTCCGGCCGCAGCAATGCCGGTGATTTGATGATTTACCGTGTTCCCGATATTCACGGTACACTCGTGAAATGATAGTACGGGAGAACCCCCACTTCATCGCTACCTCGGAGATGCTGTGCCCCATTGCTCGTGCGCCGATTATAATACCAAACTCAACTTATTCTTGATAACCTGCATTGTAGCAGCAGTAACCGATCTAATAACTGCGCGAGACACTTTTTGTGTCATACAGGCGTTGCCGACCGCAGGGTCGTATTCTGCCTATTTCCATATCTCTGTATTTGAATACTCATGCCTATACCAGTCCCATTGGTTCTCCAGTGTATTTAAGACTAGCTAAGCCGGCAATGCTTCGCAAATGACAAATATGCACGGGAACTGGACATACGTGCGAATCTCCTTTCCCCCTTCCTTCTTGCCATCACCTCCTCCTCACTCTCTCTGTCTATGTGCTTCGTCCTATTTTTCTCTACCTCCTCTTCCCCGCTCTCTCTGTCGATCTCCTTCTTGCTCCTTACAATGTCCATTTCCTCACCTCCCTCCCCCCTGTCACTCTCAGCTCCCCCCCTCCCCCTCTTAATGACTTTGAGCCTTCTTTATTGTTTTGCGAACGAGACCTTGATGGAAACTGAAGTAGCTTAAAATGAGTCCTCCATACAGGACACGAGCTAGGATTAGGAAATGATGGAGAAGGAAAGCGGCCTTACCCTTTCGAAGGAACCATCAGGCAGTTGCCCTGAGCGATTTAGGGAACTCACGGATAACCTGAGTCAGTATGACTGGACGCGGGCTTCAACCGTTGTTGTGCTCAACGTGAGTCCAGTTATTAACCACTGCACTACCCTGCTCGTTTTATCGGCTTATGGTCAGAATACAGAATTCGTGATTTCTAAACTCACCTGAACTCAAACATTTTAATTTCTATATTCGTTTCCAGTACATTCTAGAAGTATCCACAAATGCCAAACATCATTCTACTGGAATGTAGCTATATATATATATATATATATATATATATACCGTATGTGTTCTGGCCGGAGCCAGTTCACTCTGCGATCTTGTATGTGCAAGTGCTGTATAAACCTTCATTAAGTGAAGTTAGTGTTGGTAATTCATCTGCTTATACCTTCCCCTACGTGACATTATTCTGGTGGAGGCGCCGCGTATTGGAACTTGTGATACCGCACATTATCGACGATACAGTGGTTCCCATCAGGTCACGACAGGGCCGCTGTCTACGTGGCGAGATACCCGAGTTCGAGCCATATTCAACAGACCGCAACCTATCGAAGAGAGAAGAAGAAGAGGACGTCACAATGACAGCATCTGTGTGCCACCACATGATCTGGTGACGATGGCCAAGATCCAAATAAGTGGCTGAAGGTATATGCGCGTATAGCCAAATTTAACAAATGGGATGACACCGTGTGTTTGGCTAACGTGTTTTTCTACTTGGAGGGCACTGTCAAGCAATGGTATGAGAACAACGAGAAGAAGTTCACAAACTGGGAAGTGTTCCAGGCGGAACTGCGCAAGTATTTCGGCGACACACAACGACATAAGTGCAAGACTGAAGATAAAATGAAGTGCAGGGCACAGCGTCCAGGAGAAACTACAGCAACCTACATTCAAGACGTCTTGGAGCTGTGTGAAATAGTGGATCCTCGAATGAAGGAGGCAGATAACGTTGCACATATCATGAAGCGTGTTGGTGAGGACATGTATCTCCTGAAGCAGGTTTCGACAGCAGACGACTTCATGAAATGGTGCCAGTATATCGAGACAATGCATCAAAAAAGAATTACATGCAAGAAGTTTGAACGGCTTCCAAACGTAGTATCGATGTCTGAGGAAGCTGATTTTACAAGTGTTCTTCGTCAGATTGTCAGATAGGAAGTTCAGAAGGCACTTGGATTGCATGGCGAGAAAAACACCGCAACGCTTCAAGAGGTCATTTCCCTTTAAAAAGCTAAAAAGGTCGATACACAGGCGAAGTTACGTTCCTACAATGCCGCATGACGAACCTGTTTGGCACCAAGGAAGACTGATGTCTGGAGGACGCAGGATAACCAACCAGCATGTTAATTTTAAAATTCTCCTGGCGAATTGTTCAAACAAATTTCGGGCTTTCAGTTAAAACTAAGAAGCACAAAGTGAATAAAGAGGAGAACATGCCGGAACAATCTTTAGCTTTTCTTCTTATCATTGTCAACACTTCGTTTAAAATAGCAAGAACCCTTCGAAAATTTCAGGTAAAAGTGGTTTTCCGCCCACCATCGAAGATTGCGGACCTTGTGGGATCAGTTAAGGACAATCTGTTACTACGAAAGGCCGGAATTTACAAGATACCATGCCAATGTGGTATGGCTTACATAGGTCAAACCACACGCACCGTCAAAGAACGCTGCACTGAACATCAACGTTACACCCGCCTTTTGCAGCCAAGCAAGTCCGCTATTGCTGAACATTGAATTTCTACTGGACATTCAATGGAGTATGAGAAAACAATGATTTTGTGCAAAGCAACGTCTTTCTGGGACTCTATTATTAAATAATCCGTAGAAATACGACTGGCGGAAAATCTGTTAAACCGTGACAGCGGCTACCAGCTGGACAGTGCATGGAATCCCATCATCTCCACGATTTGCTCAAATAGAAGACGACAGAGTGAATCGACGAACGTGGCAAACAGCAACGCAGAGGGTGACTGAGTTCCGCTATTCCACCAGCAAGGGGGCTGCCTGCGGGCAGTATGGTTCATCTATAAAATTTTCGACGCATGCGCAGAACAGTTACAGTACTCTATACATTGCAGAACGGAGCACGTTTTCGCCAGTCTGCGACGGCTCACCTGAAGATGACTGGCAGGTGCTCAGTTGAAATATCGTGCGAAGTATTGAACGACGACCGGCTGCAAGCCCGAAATTTGTTTGAACAACCAGTATGTTTCCACTGCGGACGACCGGGGCATGTGATCAGCTATTGTCGAGAAAGGCGACGGATATTTGATAACGCCTGCGCCAGAGGACAGCAGACCGATCTTCGCCGACGCCAACTCTAGGACGAGGAAGATAAACGTGGGTGCAGGACGACGTAGGTCACAACCGTCGCAAGCTAGCCGTTGGAGAGGACGCTCCCCAACACGCCGATCAAGGTCTCCATGGCCGTTTAGAAGCTCCAGCCTATCACCTAGCCGCCGCAACCTGGAAAACTAAAGAGAGCGACCTTCTTTGGAGGTGAGGCAGCCGAAGAGAAAAATCCTCCGCCGTCGATCACTACAAAAATGACAGCAAATTACATCGGTATCCTCAGGGATGGCCGACCACCCCAGGCTCTTGTGGACTCTGGAGCATCATATTCAGTCATTTCGGAGAAGTACCGTAGCCAGTTGCAGAGAAACCGTATTCGACGACAACAAAACATCTCTGCTGAAGGTGGCTAATGGGAAATATATAAAACCTACAGGAAGATGTGTCATTCGTGTGGGTATAAGTGGCTACACACAGCCCTTAGGATTCGTAATCTTACAAGAGTGTAGTCATGACGTCATTCTCCTGTGGGACTTTTTGAAAGCTTCTCAATTAATTGTAGGTTGTGGTCCCTCGAGGATTATGCTAGACGAGATGAGATACTGTGGACAGGAAGATGCGCATCCGAGTGTGTGGAGACTCTGTGTGGTGGAGGAAGTGATCATTCCTACAGTCAGCGCTAGAAAGATAGCTGCCATGTGTAGCGCCATGCATCAAATCATGGATCTTGTAGTGGAATGTTAGAGAAGCATACCACTGAAGAATAACTTGGTGATACCGATCTCTGTCGTCTCGTTACAGAACGGATTCGGTGAATTGTGGATAGTTAACTGTCGCCGAGAACCGCAGCTCCTTCCAAGACGCACGTGCGTAGCAGACACCGAGCCGTTTATTGCAGAATAGCTGAGTGTCATAGAAACCTCCAATGCCGATTCTGTGGGTGAAATTAGCGCTACCACTACGAGACAAGATCTTCTAGCTCGACTATCACCAGATCTCACTAAGGAACAACAGAAGAAGCTACTTGCCATTCTTCAAGAGTTCTCTGAATGCTTCAATCAACAAATGAGGAGCAAATTAGATAAATCGACAGTGAAGCGCCAGATTAGCACTGGAGACCATCAACCAACAAGCCAGAGAGCATACCGTGTATCAGCAACGGAACGCCAAATAATTCTCTACGAGGTAGGGAAAATGAAGAATGACATCATTCGGCCTTCGCAGAGCCCATGGTCGTCACCAGTGGTCCTCGTCAGGAAGGAGGATGGCAGTTGGCCCTTTTGTGTTGATTACAGGATGCTTTAAGAAGATAACTAAAAAAGGCATTTACCCTCTTCCACGAATTGACGATACCCTAGATTGACTGAAGGGGGATAAGTTTTTCTCAACCGTTGACATGTACTCGGTATACTGACAAATCGAAGTAGATGAGGCTGATCGTGAGGAAACTGCATTCATCACCGCAGAGGGCCAGTATGTGTTTAAGGTAATGCCGTTTGCTTTGTGTAATGCACCAGCAACTTTTGAATGGATGATGTATAATCTTCTAAGCACCTAAAGTGGACGATGTGTCTTTGTTATTTAGATGATATTATAGTGTTTTCAGAGACGTTTGATGAACACATAAAGAGGTAGAGCCGTTCTTAAGTGTCTCCAACAAGCCAGACTGAAACAATCCAAGAAAGTGTCTCTTTGGAGCAAAAGAAATCAAAATACTTGGGCACCTTGTTTCAAACGAAGGTGTGCGGCCAGACCCAGAAAAGGTGAGAGCTATAACGGAACTTTCTATTCCTAAAAGTATTAGAGATCTGAGAAGCTTCCTCAGATTCTGTTATTATTACCGTCGTTTAATCAAAGACTTTTGTATCAAAGCCACGCCACTCCAAGAGTTGTTAAAGGCCGATGCTAAATTTATCTGGGATCGTGCTCAACAAGATTCTTTCGATGTGCTGCGAAAATCTCTGACAACTGACCCTGAACTTGGTCTGTATGATCAGAGAGCAGCTACATGACTACACACAGATGCCAGTGGGTATGGGATCGGTGCTGTTCTGGTGCAGATTTCGAATGAAAAAGAGAAGGTTATAGGCTTTGCTTCTAGGACACTTACAAAAGCCGAGAGAAACTTTTCAACCACAGAAAGTGAATGCCTTGCTGTGATCTTTGCCATGTGCAAATTTCGATATTATCTGTATGGAAGGTCATCCACAGCTGTTACAGACCATCATTCACTTTGTTGGTTGACAGTTCTTAAGGATCCAACAGGACGGCTCGCCAGGTGGGCACTACGTCGTCAAGAGTATGAGAATACCATAGCGTATAAAAGTAGAGAACACCAAGATGCCGACTGTCTCTCAAGAAACCATGTGCAAGATCATCAAGACTTTGATGAAGATAGTGACTGTTTCGCTGCACTGCAGGATCTCTCTGCTGAGCAGAAGAAGGACGCCAAGATATCTCATATTCAGCTTGCTTAAAATCGGTCAGAGGATGTGAGAGGACAATTTAAGGTAGCTAATGCATTACTTAGCAAGAAAAACTTTGATCTGTCTGGAAAGAATGATTCCTAAGCACATGCGCTTAGATGTTCTACAGAAATGCCATGACACACCTGAGGCCGGACATTTAGGGTTTTTTAAGACATAGGATAGGATCTGCAAGAAATTTTTCTGGCCAGGTTAATTTAGGAGCGTTCGTCACTGTCGAGAGTGGCAGAGGAGAAAGGCAGTTCTTCAGAAACCACCCGGACGACTCATACCAATTCCACCAGCCGAAACGCCTTTCCAGCGTGTTGGGATTGACCTCCTCGGACGATTTCCAACGTAGGCTAGTGGCAATAGATGGATTATTGTTTGCATTGATTATCTGAAGCTCTATGCCATTACAGAAGCCGTGAAAACAGCGGAAGCATTGTAGGTAGCCAAATTCATCGTAGAAGACATTGTATTAAAACATGGTACCCAAGGTCGTTAATTACGGATCGAGGGAAAGTTTTTCAATCGAATCTTGTGACAAAGATACACCGTCGGTGCAACATTACTCATCACATGAGGACTGCCTACCATTCACAAACTAACGGGCTTACTGAACGCCTTAATAAGACCTTGGCCGACATGCTAACAGTGTTCGTCAATGTTGAGCAGAGCAACTGGGATGAGGTGCTACTTTCGTAACGTTTGCCTTCAACACCGCCAAACAAGACACCACAAGGTTTACGCCATTATTCCTGGTGCATGGGCGTGAGGCGACTACGACGATGGACACAGTGTTTCCGTTACATCCTGATGACGTGGACGACGACTACATTGGCCAGGTGTTAACCAGAGCTGAGGAAGCTCGGCAGTTATCTCGACTCCGCACGCTGTAGGCTAAAGAAAACGACCATAGATGCTATGACTCGAGCCACCGCCCTGTTGTCTGCTGACCTCGTCTGGATCTTCACTCCTATTTGGAAGGTTGGTCTCTCCGAGAAGCTCCTCAGGCGCTAGTTAGGACCTTATTAGGTTGACAGATGTGAAAATTACCGAACTATCAGTTTAATAAGTCACAGCTGCAAAATACTAACACAAATTCTTTACAGACGAATGGAAAAACTGGTAGAAGCCGACCTCGGGGAAGATAAGTTTGAATTCCGTAGAAACATTGGAGCACGTGAGGCAATTCTGACCTTACGAATTATCTTAGAAGAAAGATTAAGGAAAGGCAAACCTACATTTCTAGCATTTGTAGACTTAGAGAAAGCTTTTGACAATGTTGACTGGAATACCCTCTTTCAAATTGTAAAGGTGGCAGGGGTAAAATACAGGGAGCGAAAGGCTATTTACAATTTGTACTGAAACCAGATGGCAGTTATAAGAGTCGAGGGGCATGAAAGGGAAGCAGTGGTTGGGAAGGGAGTGAGACAAGGTTGTAGCCTCTCCCCGATGTTATTCAATCTGGATATTGAGCAAGCAGTAAACGAAACAAAAGAAAAATTCGGAGTAGGTATTAAAATCCATAGAGAAGTAATAAAAACTTTGAGGTTCGCAGATGATATTGTAATTCTGTCAGAGACAGCAAAGGACCTACAAGAGCAGCTTAACGGAATGGAGAGTGTCTCGAAAGGAGGATATGAAATGAACATCAACAAAAGCGAAACGAAGATAATGGAATGTAGTCGAATTAAGTTGGGTGTTCCGAGCGAATTAGATTAGGAAATGATACACTTAAAGTAGTAAAGGAGTTTTGCTATTTGGGGAGCAAAGTAACTGATGTTGGTCGAAGTAGAGAAGATATAAAATTGCTCTGAGCACTATGGGACTTAACATCCGAGGTCATCAGTCCCCTAGAACTTAGAACTACTTAAACCTAACTAACCTAAGGACATCACACACATCCATGCCCGAGGCAGGATTCGAACCTGCGACCGTAGCGAGCGCGCGGTTCCAGACTGAAGCGCCTTTAACCGCTCGGCCACACCGGCCGGCAAGATATAAAATGTAGACTGGCAATGGCAAGGAAAGCGTTTCTCAAGAAGAGAAATTTGTTAACATTGAGTATAGATTTAAGTGTCAGGAAGTTGTTTGTGAAAGTATTTGTATGGAGTGTAGCCATGTATGGAAGTGAAACGTGGACGATGAATAGTTTGGTCAAGAAGAGAATAGAAGCTTTCGAAATGTGGTGTTACAGAAGAATTCTGAAGATTAGATGGGTAGATCATATAACTAAGGAGGAGGTATTGAATAGAATTGGGGAGAAGAGGAGTTTGTGGCACAACTTGACAAGAAGAAGGGACCGGTTGGTAGGACATGTTCTGAGGCATCAAGGGATCACCAATTTAGCATTGGAGGGCAGCGTGGAGGGTAAAAATCATAGACGCAGACCAAGAGATGAATACACTAAGCAGATTCAGAAGTATGTGGGATACACTAATAGGGGAGATGAAGAAGGTTGCACAGGATAGGGTAGCATGGAGAGCTGCATCAAAGCAGTTGGTGGACTGAAGACCACAACAACAACAACATTTAAAGATAGTGAATGGAGCTGTGAACGGCAAAAATGGTGTGCCAAGTGGAGAAATCGGAGGATTTCCTACACATTCTTCTGATAGAGTTCAGTAGAGTGGTGATAGCAGCGGAGGCAGCCAGAAATATTTGCACCGTTTAGGGTGTAATGTCTTTGGACAGAGCAAAGCTAGAAACTTATTTTGCTCTTGCTAAGGAGGATCATTTTCATATTAGTGACTCTACAATTTGAGCAAAACCCTCGGGGTTGAGTCTTGATCGTTTAATCGCATTAATCAACAATGATCCACGTAATTGTACTCGAGAACTGACAACTGTGACGAACTGTGGTCATTCCACCATGGAATGGAGAAGTTTCAAAGATGGTATGCGTCGGTACCGCGTGCTCTAAGCCACAATCACAAAAATCAGCGGATGACCATTTGTGCATCTCTGATTGCTCGTCATCAGTTGGGTCGTGAGCAACGACCATTCCTGTCCTGTATTGTTACTGGTGACAAGAAATGGTGTCTTCATTCCAATATAAGAGAAAGAAAGGAATGACCGAACCCAAACAAAACAGCAACTTCCTGTACAAAGATATGCGCGCATCCTCAAAAAATAATGTTATGCATTTCGTGGAACAGCGACGGTGTAATGCGCTGTAAACTGCTTCTGTGTGGGGTAATCATCATTATTGTCATTTATTGTCAACAACTGAGACGTTTTGCAGACGAAGTCCAAGACAAAGACCAGGAAGACTATAAACTAACCACGTTACTACGGGTTATTCCTTATTATTGGGAATGAAAATACTTATTGCTTATGAAATCAACGTGAGAAGAATAGGGTCGCCACCGACTCAAACCATACAACTAATCAAAGATTTGGTCGAGTCGGAAAATAAATTAATTTGATCACAGACCAAAAACTCACAAAAATGCATACGTTGTCAGGTCGCTCACAGCGGATACGATGTAATTAATAGTATTACCCGTGCGTTGTTCACGACAATCAAACATTTAAAATAAAATAGAAAATGCATGAACACTGCATAAGATCAGCTCCCAGCAACACACCTGAAAATATGACTAAATCTAAAGCATTTGTTATAAAATACAAGAGGAGACTAATCACTGGACCTGTTCATAAGGAAACGCATTGGATGTGCTAATGGGAGAGCTACGAGGTGAGTGGCATGTGGCATGTGAGGCATGTACACTATTCCTGATAACACGTGGTTTGTGGAGGCACAATTTCTAGGTATAGTGCCAAATTCCAACAATATCACATCATACAATCATGTTAACATTTTCTAAAACAAACATGCGATCGGACAGTTAGTGATGCCGGTAGCCCAACAACTATAATGTTCTACCACGTGGTTGGCTCCCCACGGACGAAAGACATGGAAAGTAAGGAAAATTTACGAGAGGGCAAGGCTCTAAATATTTAGAAAGGTGAAAGCTTATACAGGCAGAGCTGAAGGCAAACAGACATTCATTCAGGAGCGAGTGCTCACTTCTTATCGACACCTTTGTGTGGCGCTCTTCCGGCGGATCCAAGTCTGCTACAGAAATTTGCTAAAAGAAAAATCTGCCAAAGTTTTGCATTCCTTGCTGCGACAAGGCAAAGCAATCTTCCAGATTTGAAAAGCGAGACCACAGGCTAACAGCTCTCCCCTCGCCAAGTAACAACGCGCCACGCGGTCAGTCTAACTCACCCTTCTTCGACTGGAGCACATCTGTGGACGCTTCCCGTACCGGCGGCAGACTGCCTCCCGCTTCTCCAGCCTCTTCCACGCTCCGCGTGGACCGGAAAACCCCAAGATGCTATTTCCGCCACCAACCTAACGCAGGTGGATTTCTCACAAGTAGCGGAAACCTCTTTGCCGACTTGACCACTACGAGAGTTGGCTATTCTGTGCAACTGCTGCTGAATCTGTACGACTATCGCAGACTTTCTGCAGCAGACTACGCCACCGTCTAGCAACGTGACACACAACCACATTCATTCAATCACACTACTATGAGAGTAAAGAGAATAGAGAAACAAGGAAAAGAAAGAGAAATGGTAATGAAAATGGGCTACCGGACTAATGAAAGGTGGCTACAGGACCCTTTCAAGACTATGTGAAGTGATACTACTCCACAATAAAGCCCGCCCGCATTCTGCTAGACTGACCAAAAAAAACTATACAGGGGCTGTTTTGGGAAGTCATTCCGCACCCACCTTATTCAGCTGACCTTGCGCCCTCATTTCACCTTCTCCGTTCTGTACGGAACAACCTTCAAGAAATTTCCTTTCCGGATTAACATGCGCTCCGAACGTGGCTCAATAAGTTCTTCACCTAAATACAACGTGATTTTTACAGTCGCCGAAACGCAAAGTTACCCCAGCGCTGGCGGATTGTTATAAACAGTGAATAAATATTATTAATCACTATCTATTGTGCGTATTAAACTTAGGGAATAGCGCTACGAACCTGTGCACCAGCCTAATACATTTAGTAAGAGTGCCCAGTTGACTGAATGCTGAAATCGTAATTAGTAATCACATGATGATGCTAATAATAAAAATAATAACAGAGTTAAAGTAATTACGTATAAATCGCATTGCTAGCCGTGAGGGCGAGGTAATGTCCTAAAGGAACGTAACCGACATGAAAATACTATGCGTGACAGTTGGTACTAACCGGCTGAACTAACGGAAGGAAGCTGTAGTGGAAACTAGTTTCAAAAGTAGTTGAGGAAGAAGTGCGAAATTTATGGGCCGTCAAGTGAAAACGAGGCAGAAGGGATAAGTAATCGCTATCGTTTCCAAAGTAATCGCTATAACTGTTGACGCATTTATCCCACTGTGAAACAACGCCTTCACAGAAAAATGTATGCTGTTGCATACTGAACCATGATAGTGCCCAAGTGTGCACTTCTTCGGTGAAGTAAATCGACGGTCATCAATTTACGAGGCCTGTTCAGAAAGTAAGCTCCGATTGATTGCCAAATTGAAACCACAGTGAACATCAGAAATGTTTTACTTGTAACAATTAGCTACACCTTTCAGCTACTTCTCTACGTAGTCGCCGTTCTGACTTAGACTTTTGTCATAGCGTTGTACCAACTTTTCAATAGCCTCATCATAGAAGGCAGCCGCCAGTGCTTTCCGCCAATTCTCCACGCTGGCCTACACCTCGTTGTCTGTGTCAAAATGTTGTCTTCAAAGACAGCGGTTCATGTGACCAGAGATGAAACTCAGGGGGAGACAATTGCGGACTGTATTGTGGGTAATCTAACATTTCCATTTGAAAACGATGCAGGAGCATCTTCATTGCCCCTGCAGAATGCGGCTGAGAATTGTCGTGAAGACGAAACAGCACGACAGTTATGTAATGTTAGCTGCATAGCTTCAGGCGAAATTTCTCACCAAGCCCTCGTACTTGGCGGCAGACACTATTTTCTAGACATCTTTACGCACTCACTGCGAGCTCAGAAATGAGAAGAGCGACGTGATGCTAACTGGGGTTATACTAGAGACACTACCCAACACATCTGTGCAAAGCTTTATCGGATTTTCATAGTCGTTTCCATTTCGCGACCGATCGGAGCTTACTTTCTGAACGCCCCTCGTATTTCTTCAGGGCTCCAAAAATATGGAAATAGAATAGGCAGGGATCGGAACTGTATAGAAGTTGTGTAAGCACTTAGCAACGAAACTCCCTGCGCCGTAGTCGAAACATTCTTAACAACTTGGGGGGCAGGCATTATCTTGTAATTTTATGATGCCATCCGTCAACATTCCTAACCGTTTGAGTTTAAGGCGCGCTTCTGTTTTTGCAAACTGTTCACGTACCGCTGCGCTGTACGTCAGTTAACGCACCCCATCAAGTCCAAACGCCCAGGAATGTTGATGGACGACATCGTTTAGTTGAAAGTGGAACAATAACAAACGACTGTGCACTCATTTCTGTGCTGGTATTAAATAATTGCACACGTTTTGTATAACACATGCTGTGATTGCTATACAACGATTAGGAAGTCATGAATTTCAGAAAATAATAATAATAATAATGACAATAATAATAAACTTAGGTCCCAAATTGAATTCTCAAACTGGAGTAGTCCAACAGAAATCTTAACCCGCATCACTAAATGATGTGGTCTGGCATTACAACTGAACAAAGCTTAATATGTACAATGAAAAGTAGGGGTGACTTAGCGTGTGGCAGAATATTAGCAGATGATGGGCAGACAGACTGCTTCGATGCCTACAGCAGCTGACCTCATTGATCAAGTTGTGTAGTTTCTTGGTGTTTCATTTGGAACTAATAATATTCGGATGCTAGTAATACAAGAATACGAAGACATGAACCAGATAGTAAAAAGTCACATCGCCAGTATTTGTCACATTCATTTTGTGCTATTCCTGAGCGTGTAATGTCAATCAGCAATAGGACACTATATGATGAAAAGATGAGTTGCCGTATG
Source organism: Schistocerca americana (assembly GCF_021461395.2). Lineage (NCBI taxonomy): Eukaryota > Metazoa > Arthropoda > Insecta > Orthoptera > Acrididae > Schistocerca > Schistocerca americana. The sequence continues at coordinate 645,298,754 of NC_060123.1, forward strand.
AAGTTGGCAGTTTCTTGATTTCTAGGATTATTCTACATCTACGTCTACATCTACATACACTGAACAGCCAAAGAAACTGGTACACCTGCCTAATGTCGTGTAGGACCCCCGCGAGCAAGCAGAAGTGACACAGAATGATGTGGCATGCACTCGACTAATGTCTGAAGTAGTGCTGAAGGGAACTGACACCATTAATCCTGCAGGGACGCCCATAAATCAGTAAGAGTACGAGGGAGTGAGGTATCTTCTAAACAGAACTTTGCATCCCGGATACGCTCAATAATGTTCATGTCTGGGGAGTTTGGTGGCCAGTGTTTAAACTTAGAAGACAGTTCCAGGAGCCTACCTCTAGCATTGTCCTGCTGGAATTGCTCAAGTCCGCCAGAATGCACAGTGGACATGAATGAATGCAGGTGATCGGACACGACGCTTACATACGTGTCACCTGTCAGAGTCATATCTAGGCGTATCATGGGACCCACATCACTTCAACTGCATATGCCCCACACCATTACAGTGCCGCCACCAGCTTCAACAGCCTCTGCTGACATTCAGGGTCCATGGATTCATGAGGCTCTCTCCATACCCGCAAACGTCCATCCGCTCGATACAGTTTGAAACGAGACTCGTCCAACCAGGCAACATGTTTCCAGTCATCAACAGTCTAATGTCAGTGTTGACCGGCCCAGGCGAGGCGTAAAGCTTTGTGTCGTGCAGTCATCTACGGTACACGAGTAGGCCTTCTGATCCGAAAGCCCATATATATGATGTGTCAATGAATGGTTTGCAACAGACACTTGTTGATGGCCCAGCATTGAAATCTGCAGAGATTTGCGGAAGGGTTGCACTTCTGTCACGTTGAACTATTCTCTTCAGTCGTCGTCGGTTCTGTTCTCGCAGGATCTTTTTCCGGTCGCAGAGATGTCTAAGATTTGGTGTTTTACCGGATTCCTGATATTATCGAGAAGTGGTCGTACGGGAAAATGCCCACTTCATTTTATCTCGGAGATGCTGTGTCCCCATCACTCGTGCGGCGACTATAACACCACATTCAAACTCACTTAATTCTTGATAACCTGCCATTGTAGCAGCGTTAACCGATGTAACAACTCCGCCAGACACTTGTCTTGTATATACGTTGCCGACCGCAGCGCCGTATTCTGCGTGTTTACATCTCTCTGTATTTGAATACGCATGCCTATACCAGTTTCTTTGGCACTTCAGTGCAGATACTCCTCAAACCAGCGTACGGTACGTGGTGGAGGGTGCCCTGTACCATTACTAGTCATATCCTTTCCTGCCCCACTCGCAGATACAACCTCCGTATGAGCCCCAATTTCTCGTATCCTATCTTCGTGGTCCTTGCGCGCAGTGTATATTGGCGGCAGTAGAATCGTGTAGTAGTCAACTTCAAATGCCGGTTCTCTTCATTTTCTCTATACTGTTTCTCAAAAAGAATGTCGCCTTCCCTCCAGGGATTACCATTTGATTTCCCGAAGCATCTCCGTAACACTTACATGTTGTTGGAACCTACCAGTAGTATCCCGCATCTGAATTGCTTCGATGTCGTCTTGAAATCCGACCTGGTACGGATCCCAAGCACTCGAGCAGTACTGGATAATAGCTCGCAACAGGGTCCTATGTGTGATATCCTTTACAGGTGAACCCCTCTTTTCCAAAATTCTCCCGTAAACCCAAGTCAACCATTCGCCTTCTACACCACAGTTCTCACATATTCGTTCGATTTCATACCGCTTTGCAGCGTTGCGCCCAGATATTTAAACGACTTGACTGTTAATATTGTATCCGGACATTACATGTTTGTCCTTCCTGTTCATCCGCATTAATTTACATTTAGAGGTAGCCGCCACTCGTCACACCAACTAGAAGTATTGTCCACTCGTCATGCACCTTCCTACTTTGATACCTTACAGTACAGCTGAGCACGATCAACAAACAACCGCAGATAGATGCCCATCCTGTGTGCCTAAAAGGCAGGAGAACTGTCATTACTATCAATGCTGAAACGATTTTTCACAGAATCGTTTTCCACAAAAAATCCAGTGCAGGGCCTCGGCACTATTTGGAGTAGGCGCCGATCACATATCCTCTACGTTTGACGACGGACATATGCGGAAAAGACAAGAAGTTGTGTTCTAAAAGCTGCTTTATGCCTCTGAAAATCAAACTGACTTCCGAAAGGCAGATTTTGTTGCAGATGGTAGATTTCTGTTACATAGAACGGCAAAGGACACAAAATAACTATTATTATCCTCCATAATTATGAAATATGGGCATTACGTCAAGCATTGGTATGGCAGGACGTTCACGATTTTGTTTGACGGATACCCTTATGTGACAAGTGACAGGAGCACGAAGTAAGCTAATGCGGCTGCGCGGAGTCACCAGAAGAGCAGTACCATCTGTCACGTTTAATGAAACAGTAAACACGACAAAACATTTCTTTCGATCGAGCGAACAAAATAATTAGCGCCTCATTTCGTTATTGACTGCACAACTAGAGCACTTCAATAATAAGCAAGCTGCTGAGGACACCGATACTCTAATTGAATAAGTCATTAAAGAAAGGGCTTTATTCCAAAATTGGTGAAAATGAGCTCTCACTCTAGAAATGGCTCTGCTACGTATTTGTACATGGATGTGTAGAACGGGGCTCATTCCAGCCACTTCAATGGACACAGTGTCCACATCGTCTTATGTTTCGTATCAGAAACTTCTTCTTTCCTTGAATAAAGCCTCGCTCCTAGTGTTAGCTTCTTTAACTACAGTTTGTAAATGTCGAGGGAACGTCTACTGCAAGCAGCTGTCAGCTCTCAGGAGTAAGAAAAATAAAAAGAGGGCTGAGGAATAGCAATGGATATAAGTGTAATGTCATCAAAAATGCACGAGTAAAAAGTTGTGAGTACAAACTTATTCTGGAGGAGTTATAAGCAATAAAAAACCCGGGGAACATTGCAGATATGTGTTAAACCTAATTTCTGTTACATAAGAAAATGTGGATTTATTATTGATATGATCACACTAAAGTTCGCACTTATTTTGGTTTAGGTGTTGTAAACAATGCTTTAACAGACTTTTAGAGCAGGAACAAATTGGTATGTTTACAAAATTATACAATTACAATACAAAAAATTAGGACGACATCTTTTTAACGAGTCTTATTGAATCTAAAAATATACTTTAACGGTGTATATTAGGAGAAAACGAGTCCCTTTTATAAGATCACAACGTGCCAGTTTTTTTATAATAAATAATACTAGACATGTCGAATTCCGCAGAAAAGCTTTCCAGAACGTATTTGCAATAAATATAAAATGCGTACGGTGATTGCAGAGCCTTATTATTTAAGTTATCAGAGGATCACCCTTTGTCTCGAAAACGGTGTAAACTGATACATAACCACATAGACGCCTTTCTAGTACATATTTCTCACTAATGTTCTCGCGAGTAGAAGTATCTTGATCCTAGATAGCCAATAAAAGTTATGCATGATGTGTTACTGGAGAAAAATCCTGAATCAAGAACGAAACACAAATATTATGCTAAATGCTTCAGAGAAAACTTTAATCTTCCCCTTGATCATTCTCAAGTGGACACTTGTGTAACATGTGAAGAGTTGAAATTCAAGATAGTGAGTAGTTCTCTTGGTTAAGCTGCAAAACAAGCACTATTGCTGAATTAACACAAATATCAACGGCGTCGCAAAAAGTTTTATTGTGCACTTGAACAAACTCAAGAACTTGTCTCGAAAACAGAAGTGTGTTAGGCCTGAATTTTGATTTTATGCAAATCTGCCATTACCATACATTCCTGTCCACGATGTGTTTCACCTCTGTTTAATGATATTTGTATTAAAAATATAAAAACAAAATCTTCTGTGGGTACAACAAAAAGTCGGGCAATGAAGGTATGTCCATTTCGGTCAAGCTGTGTAGAATAAAAGGCATCCAACAATATTATTCAGAAGTTGGGACTGTTTTCAGATGGTTGGACTCGACAAAACGAGAATCTTTGCATGATAAGGTTGTATGCCGCTTGCGGAGACAGGGAAGTTTCAGAAAGTTAAACGATTATTTCCTGTCAGAAACCACTCTTTTAGTGCTTGTGACAAAGGTTTTGCTCCGATAAAAAGAGGAGCAAGGAGATTGGGTCATGTATATACTGTGAAGGAATGCTGTGAATTGATAGTGCATCCTGCAAAAATCTGTCACTTTACAGTACAATTTGTTGAAAATGGTGATGTCTCTGACTTTTCTAAATGGTGGCCAAAGTACTATTTGAAAGGAGGATAGTCTCTTGAGATACGTGACAGAGGTGTTACGCCACAAGATAAAATATTGTTGTAACCAATAACTTCCGAGTATTTGGAGCGTTGTTCAACAGGTCATCAGATTACAGCCTCTCCTTACACTGGAGAACCTGTAAGGCAAAATTTTGAATTGCGACTCTCTGCAACTCAGTTTCAGGTCTCATTTACGAGGACACATCGTGTCCACGTTCCTATCAATGTGCTGAAAGTTAATGACATATGTGGCCTAATTAGATACATCACTGTAGAATATAAACTGAAGAGTCAAAGAAACTGGTACACCTGCTTAACATCGTGTAGGGCCTCTGCGGGCATGCAGAAGTGCCACAACATGATGTGGACTGGACGCGACTAATGTCTGGGTTAGTGTTGGAGGGGACTGACACCATGAATCCTGCAGGGTTCTCCATAAATCCGTAAGAGTACGAGAGGGTGGAGATCTCTCCTTAACAGTGCGTTGCAAGGCATCCCACATATGCTCAACAATGCTCATGTCTGCGGAGTTTGGTGGCCAGAGGAAGCGTTGAAACTCAAAGAGTGTTCCTGGAGCCACTCTGCAGCAATTCTGGGCGTGTGGGTGTCGCGTTGTCTTGCTATAATTGGCCAAGACCGTCGGAATGCACAATGGACATGAAAGAACGTTTCACCTGTCAGAGTCGTATCTAGACGTGTCAGATGTTCCATATCACTCCGCTGCACACGAACCAAGCCATTACAGAACCTCCACCAGAGTGAACAGTCCCGGGCTGACACGAAGCGTCCATGGATTCATGAGCTTGTCTCTATGCCCGTACACCCCTATCCGCTCGATAAAATTTAAAACGAGGCTTGTCCAACCATGCAACATATTTCCAGTCACCAACAGTCCAATGTCGGTGTTGACGGGCCCAGGCGAGGCGTAAAGCTCTGTGTCGTGCAGTCATCGAGGGTACACGAGTGGATCTTAGACTCCGAAAGCGCATATCGATGATGTTTCGTTGAATGGTTCGCAAGTTGACACTTGCTGATGGCCCACCACTGAAGTCTGCAGGAACTTGAGGAAGGGTTTCACTTCTGTCTCTTCAGTCGTCGTTTGTCCCGTTCTTGCAGGATCTTTTTCCGACCGCAGCGATGTCATACATTTGATGTTTCAACCGATTCCTGATATTCCTGGTACACTCGTGAAATAATCGTACGGGAAAATCCTCACTTTGTCGCTACCCCGAAGGTGCTGTGTCCTGTCGCTGGTGCGCCGACTGTAACACTACGTTCAAACTCACTTAAATCTTGGTAACTTGCCATTGTAGCAGCAGTAACTGATCTAACAACTGCGACAGACACTTGTCTCACATAGGTGTTATCGACCGCATCGACGTATATACACTCCTGGAAATTGAAATAAGAACACCGTGAATTCATTGTCCCAGGAAGGGGAAACTTTATTGACACATTCCTGGGGTCAGATACATCACATGATCACCCTGACAGAACCACAGGCACATAGACACAGGCAACAGAGCATGCACAATGTCGGCACTAGTACAGTGTATATCCACCTTTCGCAGCAATGCAGGCTGCTATTCTCCCATGGAGACGATCGTAGAGATGCTGGATGTAGTCCTGTGGAACGGCTTGCCATGCCATTTCCACCTGGCGCCTCAGTTGGACCAGCGTTCGTGCTGGACGTGCAGACCGCGTGAGACGACGCTTCATCCAGTCCCAAACATGCTCAATGGGGGACAGATCCGGAGATCTTGCTGGCCAGGGTAGTTGACTTACACCTTCTAGAGCACGTTGGGTGGCACGGGATACATGCGGACGTGCATTGTCCTGTTGGAACAGCAAGTTCCCTTGCCGGTCTAGGAATGGTAGAACGATGGGTTCGATGACGGTTTGGATGTACCGTGCACTATTCAGTGTCCCCTCGACGATCACCAGTGGTGTACGGCCAGTGTAGGAGATCGCTCCCCACACCATGATGCCGGGTGTTGGCCCTGTGTGCCTCGCTCGTATGCAGTCCTGATTGTGGCGCTCACCTGCACGGCGCCAAACACGCATACGACCATCATTGGCACCAAGGCAGAAGCGACTCTCATCGCTGAAGACGACACGTCTCCATTCGTCCCTCCATTCACGCCTGTCGCGACACCACTGGAGGCGGGCTGCACGATGTTGGGGCGTGAGCGGAAGACGGCCTAACGGTGTGCGGGACCGTAGCCCAGCTTCATGGAGACGGTTGCGAATGGTCCTCGCCGATACCCCAGGAGCAACAGTGTCCCTAATTTGCTGGGAAGTGGCGGTGCGGTCCCCTACGGCACTGCGTAGGATCCTACGGTCTTGGCGTGCATCCGTGCGTCGCTGCGGTCCGGTCCCAGGTCGATGGGCACGTGCACCTTCCGCCGACCACTGGCGACAACATCGATGTACTGTGGAGACCTCACGCCCCACGTGTTGAGCAATTCGGCGGTACGTCCACCCGGCCTCCCGCATGCCCACTATACGCCCTCGCTCAAAGTCCGTCAACTGCACATACGGTTCACGTCCACGCTGTCGCGGCATGCTACCAGTGTTAAAGACTGCGATGGAGCTCCGTATGCCACGGCAAACTGGCTGACACTGACGGCGGCGGTGCACAAATGCTGCGCAGCTAGCGCCATTCGACGGCCAACACCGCGGTTTCTGGTGTGTCCGCTGTGCCGTGCGTGTGATCATTGCTTGTACAGCCCTCTCGCAGTGTCTGGAGCAAGTATGGTGGGTCTGACACACCGGTGTCAATGTGTTCTTTTTTCCATTTCCAGGAGTGTACATCAAGGAGATGTATTTGAGTACTCATGTCTATACCAGTTACTTTGCCCTTCTTCTAAATCTTTCTGTCATGCAATACTCCCCGGTTAGTTCCTGAGGAAGAAATTTATAATAGATGATTGATTTCGTTCAAATTTCACACATTACATGAGTAGCTTCACACTTTAAATTGTAATAATTTGTTCACTGTCTATGTATATATGTGGTTTCTTTGCAAACCCAAAGAAAACAACAATAAACCATGTGTTATGATAGCAAACCGTAACACATTTTACTTCTATTATTCATTTCATTGAAGAAATCTGAGACGTAAAATTTTAATTAGGATGTAAGTCTATAAAGCAGTAGGTTTACTCTTCAATACTTGCCTTACTATCAGTTTATTTTTGGTACTATTAAAAAATGTTCAAATTATTATAGGGTAAGTCGGGGTGATATGTTGAATCGGGTGAAAAGGTGAATTGCTTGAATTCTGTACTGGTTAAACGGATGTCTCTGTATGTCTGCCTGCCAACAATCTCTGATCATCTGTGCAGTGTGCACGTGTTGAAAACCAGCTCCGTTTCAAAAACCGTAAGTACTTTGTACTAAACTGTTTTCAAAGCTAAATTATTTTTATATGCTGCATGCATTTATAGATGTTACTTCAGGTAGCGTAGTCCGCGGGTGTTTTTTGATATATTCTGCCTTCTTGTACTGCTTACGTAGTACATAACCTCGAAATCGTTGCGGCTAGTGTTTTGAAATTCTTGCCGTGCTGTTCACCGTTTCACCCATAGCGAATGGGAGAAATGATGAACTCGGGCAGGGGTGATACGGTGAAGGACATTTGTTACGTGTAAAGTATAAAGCTTTTATTTAGGTACATCCCAACCAGGGGGTTTCGACAAGTCATGAAATGTAAGCGTTTCCTATCCCATGCGATAGTTGTATTCTGTTTTATCAGACGTCTCAACACTATCGTTAATTTAAAAATTAGTTTTTATATATATTTTTTGGCGAGTACAGTTTGGTTTGTCAGTGACTAAAAAAGTAAATATTCTAACTACCGCCATTGTTCCAGGTAGAGGTGCCTACATTTTACAAAAGACAAAAAGGATCCAGCCGTGTTGATTGGACAGAGGAGCAACTTAACGATGCCGTAAAAGCGGTGCAAAATGGAATGAGCCTGAATAAAGCCTCAAAGGAGTTTCACGTTCCATGTTCAACGCTAAAGAGACGATTAGCAATCGGGTGCTTTACGGAGAAACCTTTGGGTGGGTCGCCTGTGAGAAAAAGTTGGCAAAACATATCATAAAATTACAAAACTTCGGAATTGCACCGACAAGGACAGGAGTACGTACCATGGCATATAAACTAGCTGAGAAATATAAACAACATCACAAATTTAACCGGGAAAAGGAAATTGCTGGAATGGACTGGCTACATTTTTTCTTAAAAAGAAATCCGGAACTCTCAATCCGCAAATCGGAAGGAGTTTCACAAGCACGGTCAAGGGCTTGAAGTACGAAAAATGTTTCAGACTATTTTTCACTGCTGCAGAACATCTTGGTAAAGCATAACCTCCTTGATAAGCCGGGAAATATATTCAACGTAGATGAGTCCGAACTTCAGCTGAAGAATAGACTAGGTTACGTGTTGGCAGCAAAGGGGTATAAGGCTCTGAGAGCGTTCCAGCGATAACATCCAGTGTAAAGGGTGAAACCATATCTGTAATCGCTTTCTGCAATGGAGAGGGCATGTTTTTACCCCCAGCTTGTGTTTTGAAGGGAAAAAATGAAAAGGCCGAGTACAAGGACGGTATGCCACCGACTTCCACGATTTTCATGTCACAAAAGTCGGCGTACGTAACAACTGATATTTTTCTTCTGTGCCTAAGGAACCATTTTGCACCAAGGAAGCCTGAGGGGACAGTCGTGCTTATTTTGGATGGATATAGCTCTCACTACAGCAGTGTGGATACATTAGAGTTTGCAGAAGGAAAAAACATAATTTTCCTCTGTCTACCCAGCCACACCCCACACTATCTGCAGACGATAAACAGAGCCTTTTTTAAAGCTCTGAAATCCTTTTATTACAATGCTTGCAATTCGTACACTAAAATGAATCCAAATAGAAAAATTTCCAGACTAGTGTTCGGAGGACTGCTTACAAAGGAATGGGTACAAGCAGCTACAACAGAGAATGCAATATCCGGGTTCAGAAGCACAGGAATCATCCCGTTTAATCCTGATGTCATCCCCGAATACGTTTTTTTAACATCAGCTTCAGATCAACATCAGGAAAACAACGAACGACATGAAAACAGACCTACTTCACCTCGACCAAGTGGTTCGCACTAGCAAGGGGTACCTAATCCCTCGGAAGAAGCAACTGTAGATGCGGATAACATTCAGGGACTTGAACACATACAAACATCACCAGAACTGGGATGTTCGCAACGGGCGGAAAATCCACAGCAAAACATATAGTCTCCAGTAGAAGCAACAGATATAACCTCGACAGTGGCAACAGAAGAACCTCAAATGACACCTGGCAAACTCTTGGAGCATATTTCGCCGATGCCTATCCTAGATAAAGTTGCATGTGCAAGGAAGTAGTCCAGAGATTTAGCTGAGGTTTTGACTTCTCCAGAAAACATGGACATCCTGCGAAACAGAAAACGACAAAATAAGTCAGTGAAAAGTAGAGCAAATACTAAAAAGAGGACCAAAAGAGAAACCGTAACCAAAGGAAAAACCGTAACCAAAGAGACTACTAAAGGAATTCTCAAAAAGAAGTAGCCTAAGAAAAGCGTCTACCACTGACACCGAATCTGTTGTGGCTTGGCAAGACAGCCAAGCCACTATGAGGAAGCCCATTGGCACGCGTTTTAGCTCACGCAGGCTGGCGTGAGGTCTGGAACAGGTCAGGGATATGAGACTAGGAAAAATAGTACGTATCTGTTGGAATACTTAACTTTAATGCATAATTGGTGAACATCGCTCATGACGGTACATGTTTTACAGCATCAATAGTAACAGGTAATGGCGCCTTGCTAGGTCGTAGCAAATGACGTAGCTGAAGGCTACGCTAACTATCGTCTCGGCAAATGAGAGCGTATTTTGTCAGTGAACCATCGCTAGCAAATACGGCTGTACATCTGGGGCGAGTGCAAGGAAGACTCTCTAGACCTGCCGTGTAGCGGCGCTCGGTCTGCAATCACTGATAGTGGCGACACGCGGGTCCGACGTATACTAACGGACCGCAGCCAATTTAAAGGCTACCACCTAGCAAGTGTGGTGTCTGGCGGTGACACCACAGAATCCGACTAACGCTGGATATCCAATTGCAAGACGATGATGACGACGTGGATGATGAAGAGTGTTGTTCACTTGGGTTAAATTGATAAAAATAAATATATTTTTTTAACTTTTGTAGTGCCTTAAAGAGGATGTGGTACTGTTAATGTGTTACTTATGTATTTTGTGAAAGAAGTGTTTTTATTTTGCTTAAATAAACAATTTCTTGTCTTCTACGAGGCCCAAATTTTTTGTTCACCGTATCACCCTGATTTGCCCTACAGTCACGAAATAATGTGTTTTCGATTCCTTTTAAAGTTCGGCGATGCAGTAACAAGGTAGTATTTCTCATATTTTAAAAGCATCTCCACGTTTTATTGTGGCCATGCTATCTATGTATAGGAACTGTAACTGCATGAATTAATTATTTTTGGCACAACTTTGAATTCTAGAAAAGTCTGCAGTATGAAGTGTACAAGAAATTAATGGCAGAGAAACTGAGCACATAAACTGGTACAGTACAAATCTCATGTCATGCAGGAATATCTGCAAGTGCGGCCGTCTATCGAACAGAGCTAGTGCCGAACTGGGTGTGACGATTGAAGTATCAAAGAGGTATAGGATGCCCAGTACGTGGAGCTAGCATTGACCGTAAAAAGCAAGACAAAGAGTAACTTTACGAACTTCTGTACACTGCGATTAAGTACATAGTAGCTCCTAGTGAACAAATTTGACAAAAATAGTTTTGGTATTTCTATACAAGAGAAACTCATACTAACAGCATAAAAAGTGCGTCGTTTAGTAACATCGTAAGAAACGTTACAGTGATATTCTTAAGTCAGTAATCAAAACAGACGATAATTGAAATCAGTAACTGGTGTGATAAAATATAAACATAAAACCAATATGAGTAATAAGTAGAATGTAACTGTAAAGGAATAAGTTCACAACCACCACAAAATACATGCACATAAGTATCGCAAAATGTCGTCAAATTACAATAGACAATCATGAAATGAAGGAACTATTACACAATAAAAGGACATTATTTTTTTAATACTCTTTAAGTTAGTGTTACATCGTACAACTGTCCACCTATTATCAGTTTACAACCATCTTACAAAGAAATGTTACATGAATATAACCAACTGTAATCATCACATTAGTCGAACAAACAATAGATGATATACAATATAACCATTTACGTAAGCCTAGATGAGTGTCAATAATTTGAAATGATTTCAGATTTTTCTTTATTTTATATTAAAACTTAAAGGTATAATATCAGACATGTGTAACAACTGTCTTTAAATAGATGCGTGAGGACATCTAAAACTTCCTAGCATAATGTGTTCAAAGATGTAAAGCTAGGATCACTGGTTGACAAAAATGGATGCCTAGGCAATAGTAATAGCGGTCATCCTGTTTCAGAATTAATGTATTGCGTTGGGACGTATAAGAAATGCATTGCGAACATGTACAACACTATAAAATTGTAGAGCTATATGAAACAAAATAAGCTAAATGATTCTGTTATGCCATTTCTTACATGTTCATCTATTGTAATTTGACTACATTTATTTTGTGATGGTTGTGAACTTATTCCTTCACACTTGCATTCTACTTATTACTCACATTATATTATGTTTATATTCTACCACAACAGCTATTGGTTACAATTGTCTTCTGTTTTCATTACTGAGCCCTGTAATGGTTTTTACGATGTCACCTAACGACGCAATTTTTATGCTGTTAGCATGAGTTACTCTCCTACAAAAGTAGCAAAAACGTTTTTGTCAAGTTTGTTCACGAGGTGCTTCGTGTATTTCTCGGAGGAGTGGCATGGATGGGAGGGCCAGGAGGGCAGAGTGGGCAGGGGTCGTAACCCGAGGCCTGGCCGCAGCGTCCCCATCGTCGTCAAGGTATTAGGAAGGTGAGGGGAAATCAGTGGTGGGAAATGCCTTTTCCCTCACGCTATATGTTTATTCATTTTTGTATTTTGTTTATATATATTTTTTTATTTCCTTTATACCATGCCCAAATACATGTAACTAGCCCCGCGTCGTGCACTATGTAAACAAAACAAACATCTTGGTACATTCCTACACGGAGCTGATATACGAGGGTAAGTCAATTATTATCCGCAACTTAGTTATATTTTTGTTTATTTTTGCAGTACTATCGTTTTACCTGCACGACGCAAGCTTTGTTTATTTGTTGTTATGTTGTTGTTGTTGTGGTCTTCAGTCCTGAGACTGGTTTGATGCAGCTCTCCATGCTACTCTATCCTGCGCAAGCTTTTTCATCTCCCAGTACCTACTGCAACCTACATCCTTCTGAATCTGCTTAGTGTATTCATCTCTTGGTTTCCCCCTACGATTTTTACCCTCCACGCTGCCCTCCAATACTAAATTGGTGATCCCTTGATGCCTCAGAACATGTCCTACCAACCGATCCCTTCTTCTGGTCAAGTTGTGCCACAAACTTCTCTTCTCCCCAATCCTATTCAATACTTCCTCATTAGTTATGTGATCTACCCATCTAATCTTCAGCATTCTTCTGTAGCACCACATTTCGAAGGCTTCTATTCTCTTCTTGTCCAAACTATTTATCGTCCATGTTTCACTTCCATACATGGCTACACTCCATACGAATACTTTCAGAAATGACTTCCTGACACTTAAATCAATACTGGATGTTAACAAATTTCTCTTCTTCAGAAACGCTTTCCTTGCCATTGCCAGCCTACATTTTATATCCTCTCTACTTCGACCATCATCAGTTATTTTGCTCCCCAAATAGCAAAACTCCTTTACTACTTTAAGTGCCTCATTTCCTAATCCAATTCCCTCAGCATCACCCGACTTAATTAGAGTACATTCCATTATCCTTGTTTTGCTTTTGTTGATGTTCATCTTATATCCTCCTTTCAAGACACTGTCCATTCCATTCAACTGCTCTTCCAAGTCCTTTTCTGTCTCTGACAGAATTACAATGTCATCGACGAACCTCAAAGTTTTTATTTCTTCTCCATGAATTTTAATACGTACTCCAAATTTTTCTTTTGTTTCCTTTACTGCTTGCTCAATATACAGATTGAACAACATCGGGGAGAGGCTACAACCCTGTCTTACTCCCTTCCCAACCACTGCTTCCCTTTCATGTCCCTCGACTCTTATAACTGCCATCTGGTTTCTGTACAAATTGTAAATAGCCTTTCGCTCCCTGTATTTTACCCCTGCCACCTTTAGAATTTGAAAGAGAGTATTCCAGTCAACATTGTCAAAAGCTTTCTCTAAGTCTACAAATGCTAGAAACGTAGGTTTGCCTTTCCTTAATCTATCTCCTAAGATAAGTCGTAAGGTCAGTATTGCCTCACGTGTTCCAGTGTTTCTACGGAATCCAAACTGATCTTCCCCGAGGTTGGCTTCTACTAGTTTTTCCATTCGTCTGTAAAGAATTCGTGTTAGTATTTTGCAGCTGTGACTTATTAAGCTGATAGTTCGGTAATTTTCACATCTGTCAACACCTGCTTTCTTTGGGATTGGAATTATTATATTCTTCTTGAAGTCTGAGGGTATTTCGCCTGTTTCATACATCTTGCTCACCAGATGGTAGAGGTTTGTCAGGACTGGCTCTCCCACGGCCGTCAGTAGTTCCAATGGAATATTGTCTACTCCGGGGGCCTTGTTTCGACTCAGGTCTTTCAGTGCTCTGTCAAACTCTTCACGCAGTATCGTATCTCCCATTTCATCTTCATCTACATCCTCTTCCCTTTCCATAATATTGTCCTCAAGTACATCGCCCTTGTATAGACCCTCTATATACTCTTTCCACCTTTCTGCTTTCCCTTCTTTGCTTGGAACTGGATTTCCATCTGAGCTCTTGACATTCATACAAGTCGTTCTCTTATCTCCAAAGGTCTCTTTAATTTTCCTGTAGGCGGTATCTATCTTACCCCTAGTGAGATAGACCTCTACATCCTTACATTTGTCCTCTAGCCATCCCTGCTTAGCCATTTTGCACTTCCTGTGGATCTCATTTTTGAGACGTTGGTATTCCTTTTTGCCTGTTTCAGTTACTGCATTTTTATATTTTCTCCTTTCATCAATTAAATTCAATATTTCTTCTGTTACCCAAGGATTTCTACTATCCCTCGTCTTTTTACCTACTTGATCCTCTGCTGCCTTCACTTCTTCATCCCTCAAAGCTACCCATTCTTCTTCTACTGTATTTATTTCCCCCATTCCTGTCAATTGCTCCCTTATGCTCTCCCTGAATCTCTGTACAACCTCTGGTTCTTTTAGTTTATCCAGGTCCCATCTCCTTAAATTCCCACCTTTTTGCAGTTTCTTCAGTTTTAATCTACAGGTCATAACCAATAGATTGTGGTCAGAGTCCACATCTGCCCCTGGAAATGTCTTACAATTTAAAACCTGGTTCCTAAATCTCTGTCTTACCATTATATAATCTATCTGATACCTTTTAGTATCTCCAGGGTTCTTCCATGTATACAACCTTCTTTCATGATTCTTAAACCAAGTGTTAGCTATGATTATGTTGTGCTCTGTGCAAAATTCTACCAGGCGGCTCCCTCTTTCATTTCTGTCCCCCAATCCATATTCACCTACTATGTTTCCTTCTCTGCCTTTTCCTACACTCGAATTCCAGTCACCCATGACTATTAAATTTTCGTCTCCCTTCACAATCTGAATAATTTCTTTTATTTCATCATACATTTCTTCAATTTCTTCGTCATCTGCAGAGCTAGTTGGCATATAAACTTGTACTACTGTAGTAGGTGTGGGCTTCGTATCTATCTTGCCCACAATAATGCGTTCACTATGCTGTTTGTAATAGCTTACCCGCATTCCTATTTTCCTATTCATTATTAAACCTACTCCTGCATTACCCCTATTTGATTTTGTGTTTATAACCCTGTAGTCACCTGACCAGAAGTCTTGTTCCTCCTGCCACCGAACTTCACTAATTCCCACTATATCTAACTTCAACCTATCGATTTCCCTTTTTAAATTTTCTAACCTACCTGCCCGATTAAGGGATCTGACATTCCACGCTCCGATCCGTAGAACGCCAGTTTTCTTTCTCCTGATAACGACATCCTCTTGAGTAGTCCCCGCCCGGAGATCCGAATGGGGGACTATTTTACCTCCGGAATATTTTACCCAAGGGGACGCCATCATCATGTAATCATACAGTAAAGCTGCATGCCCTCGGGAAAAATTACGGCTGTAGTTTCCCCTTGCTTTCAGCCGTTCGCAGTACCAGCACAGCAAGGCCGTTTTGGTTATTGTTACAAGGCCAGATCAGTCAATCATCCAGACTGTTGCCCTTGCAACTACTGAAAAGGCTGCTGCCCCTCTTCAGGAACCACACGTTTGTCTGGCCTCTCAACAGATACCCCTCCGTTGTGGTTGCACCTACGGTAGGGCTGTCTGTTTCGCTGAGGCACGCAAGCCTCCCCACCAACGGCAAGGTCCATGGTTCATGGGGGGGTTTTGTTGTTATAACTTCGCAATTTTCAAGTTGCTAGGTTAGTCTCGTTATCGCTGCCGTGCTGTTAATCATGGCTGCTCCACTGTCTGTTTGCACCAAAGAAGAGCAACGTTCAGTGATCCTTTTTTTTTGTGGTCGGAAGGCGTATCAGGAGCCGGAATTCGTCGAAGGCTTTCGGTACAGTACGGGAACAGTGTTTTACCACAACGGAGTGTCTACGAATGGATTGAAAAGTTCCAAAATGGTCGCGCAAGTGTTACGCACTATGAAGGAGCCGGACGACCGTTTACCGCCACAAATTAAGAAACCATTGAGCGTTCACGTGAAATGATTCTCTTGGACAGTCGATTAACTATTGACGAAGTGGCACGTCGTCTGCAAATTAGTCACGGTTCTGCCTACGAAATCATCCACGACAGACTTGGGTTTCGTAACGTTTGTGCAAGATGGGTCCCAAAACAACTCACACAGTTGCATACGCAAACGCGCTTGGACATATGCAAAAAAACATTGCAATCGCTATGGTAACGAAGGGGACAACTTCTTAGACAGGATCGTTACTGGTGACGAAACATGGATCCATCATTACGAGCCGAAGAGTAAACGACAGAGTATAGAATGGAAACATCCAAATTTGCTGTGCAAGGAAAAGTTGAACACCCAATCGTCTGCAGGATAACTGGTGGTTACGGCTTTCTGGGACGCACAAGGTCCAGTACTGGAACATTATGGGGAAAGGGGCACACCAATAAACAGTCTACGTTACAGTGAGGTGTTCACTACCAGGCTAAAGCCTGCAATTTGAAAGAACACAGAGGATTGCTGTCAAAATGTGTTGTGTTGTTGCACGACAATTCCTATCCGCAAGCTGCTGCCCACACTGTTGGAACGGTCTAGAAATTCAAACTTGAAGTACTGGATCATCCTCCATATAATCCCGATCTTGCCCCTTCTGATTATACCTTGTTTGGTCCACTCAACCAGACATTAAGGGACCGTCGATTTGCCTCGGACGAAGCAGTGAAAGGAACGTTGCATTACTGGCTCCCTGGTCAACCGAAAACCTTTTATGAGGGCATCAGGAAGCTTGTACAGCGATGGACCAAGTGCGTTGAAACGCAAGGAGACTATGTCAAAAAATGATGTTTTTTAAGTTTCCTATTTCATAACAATAAAATTTCATAACTACTTTGAGGATAATAATTGATTTACCCTCGTATATGGGGAAGCGGGAAATGTGCTTCGTACACGATGCAAAAGGGTGCGCCGCTACTTTCCTTACGCTTCATCATCCAGTCAATGGATATCTTCTCCTACCTATTGATGATCCAGCTGCTCGGAGGTTCACGTAGGGCTCTCCCTAAGTAATTAGAAAAATATTTTCCATATTTTGGGTTCCGTACAATCTTGTAGGTAGTTTCAACGGTCGATCGTGAATTAAATATTGTAGCGCGTGCCCACAGACACACGTGACTGCGTTGGTTTTGGTGCGCTGGAAATACTATTCATGCGGAAAAAGTAGAAGTCGATGTGGGTATGTTCCGGGGTCACTCGTAGAAAATACGACAAAATTTGTCGCACCAGGCCCCGTACGTCTTCTGCCGTACCGCATGTTAGACGGTGCTCGTCTGTGTCTGGTGATCGGGTGGTCTGTTTACTGTTGACTGTGATGTACCATGTTCTTCGGACGTCTCCATCCAGTGTAGCCGCGTGAATCGTCCACCACACCACCTTCCAACTAACATGAGGGTTTTTGACCTCCACGACGTTTGGTGGGCGCTTCTGTTATAGGACACAATATATCATCCGCGCCGACGGCTCTTTCGTCGGTGGTACTGCAATACGGACATAAGTGTGTTCAATGTAAAAGGGCCCGAAGTAGTAGAAATGTGGGGGTATGTCTTGCGTCGTCAGTGGGGGCGTAAGGGAGGACGGTGCTAAGGACTCGCGCAGCAAAACCCGTCAAACTTTCCGAGTGGTGGAGCCACAGCTTGATGTGCGAGCTGACAAACAGGGCCACCCTTCTGTCGCGGGCCAAGGCCTCCGCTATCTGGGGGAAGGGACAGCGACTCATAACTGACTTCGAAGAGCATGCCTGTACTGACGTAGGATCCGAATGCCGCCAATATACATCGAGCCATCAGTAATGGTATTGGAAGGACACGAGCTATGTGTGGAAGGCGTGGTGCTAGGTACGCATCGACGAAATGTGTCCTTTGAAGAACGTCGAGGGTCCGCAGACGAAGGTTGGAGATCTTGACCGAGTCTGTTGTAATAAGCGGAGGTAATTAAGGGCCGCAGAGCGCCGTAAGTCGTCGTGAAACTCTACTCCGAGACATCTGACAGTACCACTAAGTTGTTAGGAGTCGATACAACCCGTGTTGTATGGCCATGCCTACCAATTTGGTGACGTTGAGACAGCTGCCTGAAGCCGCACCCTATGCGGCAAACCATTCCAGTGCGCAGGTTACATCACCGCGAATGCGGAGCACGAGAACCAAGTTGTCTGCATGTGCTGTACAGCGAAATCTGGCGCCACGTACGGTGAGTCCGGTGAGGCGTTGACGGACGCCACAAAGGAGTGGTTCCAGTTACACAGCACAGAGTAACGCCGAAAGAGAGCAGCCTTGACGCACCGGTCTGAAAATCGGGAGGGACTGCGTGGGACGCCCGTTAACGAGCTCGTTGGACGTCGCCCCTCGGAGGAGGCGCATCAAATGGTTCAAATGGCTCTGAGCACTATGGGACTTAACTGCTGAGGTCATCAGTCCCCTAGAACTTAGAACTAGTTAAACCTAACTAACCTAAGGACATCACACACATACATGCCCGAGGCAGGATTCGAACCTGCGACCGTAGCGGTCGCGCGGTTCCAGACTGTAGCGCCTACAACCGCTCGGCCACTCCGGCCGGCGGCGGCGCATCGCGAGTCTATGAATTGCTCTGTGTACTGCATGTATTGGAGGGCAGATATCAGGTACATGTGATCCACTCGAAAGCTTTGCTAAAATCTAGTGACGCCAGCGCTCCCAGGATGCGGCGTGCCCTCACTAGAGCTATTATATCACGGTATCGGCACAGTACTGTGTGGATGCTATTGATATCTGTGAGGTAAGTCCGAACTGGTGAGATGACGTGAGGTAAGGTCTGTCGTATACGGTTTGCCAATAGTCTGGTGAATATCTTCATGTCGCAGGAGACGAGTGTCTGCGGATGGTAATACGTACGGGAGCGCCAACTGCCGCTTTGTGAAAGGGTGTAGTCATTACATCAACGAAAGCTGCTGGAGGGACATAAAATCCCGACAGATGTCTATCAACGTGGGAGCTAGTAAATAGTGAAATGTTCTATAAAACTCCGCAGGGAGCCCGTCGGGGCCTGGATACTTGTTCGCCGCTCCTTTACCTATGGCGTCGATAACTTCGTCTTCCGTAATGTCGCTCAATAATTCAGTTTTTAAATCCTGTGGGACAGTGCCATAAACTAATCCTGAGACTGTCGTCGGGTTGAACATTGAGCAGAATAAAGTCGCGGGTAAGGTCGAAGAAGGTTGCACCAATACCGCGTTGAGTGGCATGGTGGCAGCCGTCCGCTTTGGAGATGGCCTGTGTCAGCTCCCGTCTTCGCACTGTACGTTCTCGAATGACGTGATACATGGTAGGTCGTTCCGTTGCGAGTCTGTCACGTGTTTGCTCTTGAACGATCGTTCCTTCGATGTGTCGGTGCATCGCCATCGCACACTGTATTGTCATCTGTCGTTCTAGTGTTGGTGGTAAGGAGCCACACTCACGCCTCCAAGCAGTGATCTAATCAAGGTTCTCCGTAGAGTCGGCTTAACGTAGTTTAACCACTAAATGATCGATGCAGGATACGTCGGGGGGCGGCGGACGCACGAACTCCAGGTGTCGTCGATGGTGCGTCTGTGATAATCCTGAGAAGCGAGATGACGAAGGAGATGGCACATATATAGGCCTCAGGATGAGAAAAGTCTACTGGTCACACCTCCCCGTCGCTCACTGTAGCCGCGAGAGAATGGGAGATGTAAATCCTACCAACGCGACGAGTAGCTCGTGAAGTGAGTGAATCCCGCGTACAGACCCGGGAAATCGTCTACGAAGACTTCTTGGAGAAAGTGTCAATGTCTGCTGCATTGAGCATGTCTTGGGGCAGCGACAACTTCGTACGTGTCCAAATGGTTTTAACATTGATGGTCGATAAGCGATACGTCTGTAGATCGTCTTCTGCGGTGGGGGCCGCCGTCAGGGTCGCCGTAAAAGGTGGGGCCCGTTATCTGCAGGCTGCGTCCAAGCCGTCATCTGCTGATACTCGGGAGGGGCCGAAGTGTGGGAGGAGAGACTCCTCTCCTCATCCACCACAGCGGGCGTAGAATCGTCTTCAGTGTCGTCCGGCCAAGGTCAGTAAGTTAAGCGTGACTGCGGCAGAACACTTGCGAGCTGAGTGACCAAGGGTGAATGCACAGCTCTTTCTCGTTGTGTACCGGAGGCGGGCGTTGAGCTTGTGATCTGTTTGCCCGAGAGAGCGGAAACGAGTGTGTCGAAGTCAGGGAAGACAACAAGTGAGGGTGACCCTGTGTGAACCATTTGGCCCATTTCGTCGGTCGTCAGCTGGAGAAGACGTCCGCAGGAGGCAATCGTCTGAGGGTATACGACGTCGCTTTTTATGTTTCTTCGGTGACCTCTGTTTGCGGACGTGGGTTTCTGTGTCCAAAGGAGTGTGAGGTTCCCGCACCACTTCCTCTTCAGGGAGAAAAGCAGACATCGGTGCAATCCTAGCGTCGAGTTCCATTCTTTCGTCCGAATCTTCCTTGGAGTCGATGGGCGGCTTTCTGCAATCTATGTCAACTGTGTGATGGTGTCGGTCAACCATGGACGTGAAACGGGTGTGGGGTCTAGTGTTCCCTGCCTTCCTAATGGTTTTTCGTGTTCCACGACAGTCGACCGTGTCAGCCATCCGTAACTGAGTCGGAGAGCCGTTACCGTAGGGGGCGACGCCGTGTCACCTAGTGGGATTTGTGTAACCCGACGTTGAACACATACCGAGAGTACATGACCCTCCTGGCCGCAACCAGAACAAGTACGAAGCTGTCCAGCGTACATCACATTTGCTGGATATCTACCTATAATTAGGTAGAACGGCAAGTGTTTTGATAATTCGATTTTGACATGTCGAACGCCGTTGAAGACCTGGTACGTCTCGAAGGTGTTCCATTTTTTGGCTACGCGGCTAATTACCGTCCCATATGGTCGGAAAGCTGCGGTAACTGCGTCCGGTGGCATTTCGAACGGGAGATCGAAGACTCTTAGTGTACGTAATCTCAGACCTCCATGGTCAACGGTAACCGCCCTGATGTGACCATCGGAGTGTTTGAACTTGAGAGTGTTCGCATATCTGTTCACAACACCGTAACATAGCTCGTTATCGACCATTTTGACGTAGGCGACGCCGCTTGTGATGGATAGATGGATACCGACCATGTGCTGTGGTAGTATTTGAACTTCGTCACGTTCAGAGGCTCGTGGCCTAGCGTGGTCGGGCTGGAAGGTGATCTTGATGCGGGCCACGGTGGCCGAGCGGTTATAGGTACTTCAGTCCGGAACCGCGTTTGTGTGATGTCCTTAGGTTAGTTGGATTTAAGTAGTTTCTAAGTCTAGGGGACTGATGACCTTAGTCCCATAGCGCTTAGAGCCATTTTGTGATCTTGATAGTAGCTTTTCTGTGGGAATGGGCCCCAGCAAGTGGACGCGAGTACTAGCTGCGGCGAAAAAGTAAACAAACTACGTGCACTCGCGACACTGCTGACTGAACGCAAACAAGACGTTCTCGCCGCTCATCTGCTTAATCACAATGTACAGAAGTTGGTAAACTTGCTCTTTGACTTGCTTTCTATGGTCAATGCTAGCGCCACGCACTGGCCATCGTTTATCTCATTGCTAGTGCAAACGCCGCACTCAGTTTGCCACTGGTTCTTTTCGATAGACGACAGCACTGTCAAGTATTCCTACATGACATGAGATTCGTATTGTATTCAGTTTATGTGCTCACTTTCGTGAGTTTTGTACTAAAAGTTGATTTTTGTAAGTAGATACAATTAGGGCATTCTGTACATTAGAATAATTAAATACACACTTATCTGTATTTTCTGCCTTTAACTTCTTGTAGACTTCACTCCCCAGCTTCATTCTCAC
The DNA here is from genome assembly GCF_021461395.2 of Schistocerca americana. Taxonomy (NCBI): domain Eukaryota; kingdom Metazoa; phylum Arthropoda; class Insecta; order Orthoptera; family Acrididae; genus Schistocerca; species Schistocerca americana. Next base: position 645,320,872 of record NC_060123.1, read on the forward strand.
TATGAAATTTTGAAACGCGCTTAAGAAAGAATTGTGCGATCAAGACTTTACTATATTTCAGAGTTGTGCCAAATCTACATTGTCGCTTGTCTCTACTGTGTCAGCATTTCCACACCACGTAATGGTTATTATTTTTATTTTTCTACTACTGGTCACTTTCACTTATTTTGTATTTAATTTAACGCATTGCAGTGCCTTTCAAGAGTGTTTTACACATAATCAGGCAATATTGCATACAGGCGTTACTTACAGATTAAATGAGTAATCTAAATTTGTTCGCAGTTTTGATGCTGGATTGGCTATTGAGGTATTTGGGACGAGAGAGGGAGGGTAGTGGGTGACAGTAAGTCGATGTTCAGTCTTGTCTTCTGTTGGCCTGAAAATGTGTCTCGCTGCTGTGCCTGATACCGCAGCCTGTGCTGGATGCGGATAGTTTTGGTTCACTTGTCATGGTAAGATAATCGTGTGATATACTTCTATATAGATCTTTTGTTCACTTACGGTTTTGAGGCCCCTAAGCCTTCTTCTGCGTCCTACGAACGTTGGTACACTGGTGGAGTCGTTCTTGAAAATTAAACTGTTGCACCGCTTAATCCACACTGTTTTTGACGTATTTTCTCTGGACAAACATTTCTTCATGAGCAGCATACGTTAAATACAATATGGCAGTATTTGAGCATGTGGACAGTATCGACTATAGTTTCTACCCAGCCACATTTGCGATAGCGACAGTCTAGCAGTCGTTTGTTCCACACGAGCTCGTCTTATTGCATTAGTAATCCTGTGGGCTATTTAACACTTTTGAGTTTTGGAATGCAGTTATTTCATAAGGCAATTATCACCATTTTTTGAGTTGTGAACGAAAAGATCCATTTCTTCCATTATAACCAACTATAACGTTCCTCGATTTTGTGCGTACTTTCAACGCTGTCTTCGATTTTCAAAGGATTGTCTGTGTCATTATTTTGTGTGTTGCTACTGCTGATTTGTTACATTTCTCTAATCTGTAGCGGTGTATATGTCCTCTAAATCTAGTTATGATATTTCTACATCTATATCTACATCTACATTTATACACTGCAAGCCACCCAACGGTGTGTGGCGGAGGGCACTTTACGTGCCACTGTCATTACCTCCCTTTCCTGTTCCAGTCGCGTATGGTTCGCGGGAAGAACGACTGTCTGAAAGCCTCCGTGCGCGCTCTAATCTCTCTAATTTTACATTCGTGATCTCCTCGGGAGGTATAAGTAGGGGGAAGCAATATATTCGGTACCTCATCCAGAAACGCACCCTCTCGAAACCTGGCGAGCAAGCTACACCGCGATGCAGAGCGCCTCTCGTGCAGAGTCTGCCACTTGAGTTTGTTAAACATCTCCGTAGCGCTATCACGGTTACCAAATAACCCTGTGACGAAACGCGCCGCTCTTCTTTGGATCTTCTCTATCTCCTCCGTCAACCCGATCTGGTACGGATCCCACACTGATGAGCAACACTCAAGTATAGGTCGAACGAGTGTTCTGTATGACACCTCCTTTGTTGATGGACTACACTTTCTAAGGACTCTCCCAATGAATCTCTTTCTGGTACCCGCCTTACCAACAATTAATTTTATATGATCATTCCACTTCAAATCGTTCCGCACGCATACTCCCAGATATTTTACAGAAGTAACTGCTACCAGTGTTTGTTCCGCCATCATATAATCATACAATAAAGGATCCTTCTTTCTATGTATTCGGAATACATTACATTTGTCTACGTTAAGGGTCAGTTGCCACTCCCTGCACCAAGTGCCTATCCGCTGCAGATCTTCCTGCATTTCGCTACAATTTTCTAATGCTGCAACTTCTCTGTATACTACAGCATCATCCGCGAAAAGCCGCCATTTCTATATACTATTTGTTGCGCTGGCTTCAGGTAATTTCGTGAATGCGAAATGCGTCAATATTTGTATTGGTGGTTTTATATTGTGAATACATCTCCTACTTACAAGGGAGTGATCCAATCCGACATGTCGAACCCTACCATGAAATTTTTCGCACGAGAAGAATACATCGAAGAAAATCCGCTGACAAAATGTTAACTACTAATGCGCAGTGCAATCATTTTTCTAAAAAATGTTGAAGTTACTCTTTTTTTGTCGCACGACGAACCTCTTGTAACAGCGATTTGTACAGCCCTTCCCTCCTAGGGTGTGATTCGTCGAATAAGCAAGCGCAACCGTGACGAAAGTACGTTGCGTCGCAAAGCACGAAGTCCAGATGTCATGCATACGAATTTGAAGCACTAGACCATGGCAAAAAGATCTCAAATCATTTATTTATTTAATAATTTTCGGGTCATATCAAAAGCTGAACTGACGCAAATGTAATTGTTACTCAAGTGACTAACAGAGGGATAAAAATCAAAGCAGTATATGATATTACATTGCAGACGACTTCCGTCAATCGGAGTTTTAATTCATTTAATTCCTACGCTTCTAATTACTATTTACTGCCTTCAGCTTGTTACAGTTGTTAAGTTTAACCAGTGGTACTTTCCTCCCTGGTGGCCGCTAACGCCCCAGTTAACTGCCCCGGGGGTGAGTGCACATCACAATTACTATAGCTCATCATAAATTTTTGAAGAATGTGTAATTTTGTAACAATGAAACAGTTCCATTTTTATTCCCTGTAGTATTCATAAAAATGTGAAATACCTGATCGATAACGAAAACAAACAGTTTCCTTACACCAGGCACACTTGATAAAAAAAATTAATACATACAGGCACTTCACAGTTCTTACTACTTTTATTTAGACAGAGTTGAGATGGAGTAAGAAACGGTTGTGGCTGTTGTTCTGCAGACCAACGTACTTGATCGTGTTCCTAAAACGTAATGATTCAAACAATGTGCAAATGACTGAAGTTTAACAACATTGTTTAACCTGAAATGACAAAAGAGCGCCGGCCAGAGTGGCCGAGCGGTTCTAGGCGCTACAGTCTGGAACCGCGCGACCGCTACGGTCGCAAGTTCAAACCCTGCCTCGAGCATGGATGTGTGTGATGTCCTTAGGTTAGTTAGGTTTAAGTAGTTCTAAGTTCTAGGGGACTGATGACCTCAGCAGTTAAGTCCCATAGTGCTCAGAGCCATTTGAACCTTTTTTTTTTTTGACAAAAGAGCCATCGGCAGTTATACTGCCAGTTCCGTTTCAGCCGCGCTCGCGAGTGGCCGCTGTTAACTGTTGCGCTGCACTTCAGTGTTCACATCGCTGGACTTGTGCTCCGTCGAGTGCCGTCCGTCCGTTAATCTCCGTGTTCGTTCCTGTTCCTTGTGATCTCATCGCTCTTTCTGGTCTTGCTGCAGTTACTTGGAATTTCGGTTGTTTAACCGAAATTGCTTCGCTGGATTAACCATGGCTACAAACCTCAGGAAGAATACTCTGGTATTTGCTTTTGACAAGGAATCCCGTCCTGTTCAGCCGACATCCCTGGAAATAGATGACTGGATTACACAGGTAATTGGTCTAAATTCTGAAACCGTTCATACCTGGCAACTGGATCAGGAAAAATACTGTGTTTTTGTCAAGTTAATCAGTGCTTCGACTGTTGATAAATTGTTACGAAAGTGGGGCTATGAAGTAGATTTTGTGCATAGAAATGGTTATAAAGGTAAGGTTTCCATCTATAGAGAGGACATTCATTACAAAACCGTTCGTGTCTTGAATCTTCCCATTGAAATTGAAAATGATAAGATTAAGGAAGCTCTTTCAAACTACGGAGACGTTAAATCAACTGCAAATGAAAGATGGTCGCCTCGCTTTAAACTGCAGTGTTTTAACGGGGTCCGCTGTGTAGAGATGGACGTTAAGACGAATATTCCGTCTCACATAACTGTTTGTGGGTACAAGGCACAAATTGTTTATACAGGTCAGGGAGCTACATGCCATATATGTAACGAAACCGGCCACTTCAGACAGGAATGCCCGCGGTGAACTGTTGTTCTTAAAAGTAATTTGAAGCTTACCTTAAATGATCTGTTACAAAGAATAGCCCGGAACAACTGGTTGAGGATGTTAACACAGCGGGCCAAGCTGATGTCTCCCTTCACGATAACAGTCAATTTCCCCCGTTAACAACAAAAGGAAACCCTGTTGCCACTACTCGTGAAACTGAAACGCAACCGAAAAAACGACCTCTGGAGATAACTGATAGTTGTTCAGAGGACGAGCTGTCTTGTCCCACTCCCTCACTTCGCAAGCAAAAACAGTGCGATGAGGAGGCAGAGGAACCTGCAGGCAAAATGCGAATGGAAACTAATGAACAGAAAGATAATGCACATACGGTACCAGAAAATGAAGGGGGTGTAAGCAGCATTAATTTGCAAGAAACAACAGGTGCAGTAGCCGATTGCAAACATCAGAATCTATCTGTTAATAAACAAATTCAGGGAGAGGTTGCAAAACTGCAGTCTCCACTTGTTTCCCTCGATCAGAAAGTGAGTGAAATTAATAAAGAACGAGGAAGTGGTGGCCAAACTGAAATCACGGTCAACACGCCAGGGCAGGTGCCGACAACCGAAATTGCAAAAGCGTCTGCTGCTGCTCCAGATAAGCCGCGAAGTAAAATACCGACACAACCAAATGAGAATATAACGCGTAACCAAGGGAAGGGAAAATCCGGTATGGGCGACCCAAGCCCAAAGAATATTCAGTCCGAAACGGTCGTACACGAATCACTGGAGGAAAAATCAGAAAGTTTACCAGGAAATCAGTTTGCTTGCGTTACAAGAGAAAACATCAGAAGCAGAAAAAAGGGACAGTAACTAATAAACTGATTGAAGTGTTATTCCATGTTCAGCCTTCCGAGAAAACTGTTACAGCTTAACTGAATCGTGAACCACACGAAACTATATTAGTTCATCAAAACAACTACATAGTGAGAGCACAATGACGCAATCTTATTCTGTCACCACTATAAACATAAACAAAATCACGACCGGTTTGAAATTATCGGCCCTTAAGGAATTTTTGTACGAATCAGCGACTGATATTGCCCTGTTACAAGAAGTTCTAATTTCGGATTTGGTAATTCCCAGTTTTGTCAGTTACATAAATGTGTCTCCCGAAACAAGTGTTGGAACAGCTATTTTGGTGAGGGAAGGGATTACAGTAAGCGAGGTGGAACGACTGGAATCCGGAAGAGGAATAGGACTAAATATCTATGATGTGACTATCATCAACTTGTACGCTCCTTCAGGAAGTTCTCATCGAACTGACAGGGCACGTTTCTTCTAAGATGACCTGATATACACTCCTGGAAATTGAAATAAGAACACCGTGAATTCATTGTCCCAGGAAGGGGAAACTTTATTGACACATTCCTGGGGTCAGATACATCACATGATCACACTGACAGAACCACAGGCACATAGACACAGGCAACAGAGCATGCACAATGTCGGCACTAGTACAGTGTATATCCACCTTTCGCAGCAATGCAGGCTGCTATTCTCCCATGGAGACGATCGTAGAGATGCTGGATGTAGTCCTGTGGAACGGCTTGCCATGCCATTTCCACCTGGCGCCTCAGTTGGACTAGTGTTCGTGCTGGACGTGCAGACCGCGTGAGACGACGCTTCATCCAGTCCCAAACATGCTCAATGGGGGACAGATCCGGAGATCTTGCTGGCCAGGGTAGTTGACTTACACCTTCTAGAGCACGTTGGGTGGCACGGGATACATGCGGACGTGCATTGTCCTGTTGGAACAGCAAGTTCCCTTGCCGGTCTAGGAATGGTAGAACGATGGGTTCGAAGACGGTTTGGATGTACCGTGCACTATTCAGTGTCCCCTCGACGATCACCAGTGGTGTACGGCCAGTGTAGGAGATCGCTCCCCACACCATGATGCCGGGTGTTGGCCCTGTGTGCCTCGGTCGTATGCAGTCCTGATTGTGGCGCTCACCTGCACGGCGCCAAACACGCATACGACCATCATTGGCACCAAGGCAGAAGCGACTCTCATCGCTGAAGACGACTCGTCTCCATTCGTCCCTCCATTCACGCCTGTCGCGACACCACTGGAGGCGGGCTGCACGATGTTGGGGCGTGAGCGGAAGACGGCCTAACGGTGTGCGGGACCGTAGCCCAGCTTCATGGAGACGGTTGCGAATGGTCCTCGCCGATACCCCAGGAGCAACAGTGTCCCTAATTTGCTGGGAAGTGGCGGTGCGGTCCCCTACGGCACTGCGTAGGATCCTACGGTCTTGGCGTGCATCCGTGCGTCGCTGCGGTCCGGTCCCAGGTCGATGGGCACGTGCACCTTCCGCCGACCACTGGCGACAACATCGATGTACTTTGGAGACCTCAAGCCCCACGTGTTGAGCAATTCGGCGGTACGTCCACCCGGCCTCCCGCATGCCCACTATACGCCCTCGCTCAAAGTCCGTCAACTGCACATACGGTTCACATCCACGCTGTCGCGGCATGCTACCAGTGTTAAAAACTGCGATGGAGCTCCGTATGCCACGGCAAACTGGCTGACACTGACGGGGGCGATGCACAAATGCTGCGCAGCTGGCGCCATTCGACGGCCAACACCGCGGTTCCTGGTGTGTCCGCTGTGCCGTGCGTGTGATCATTGCTTGTACAGCCCTCTCGCAGTGTCCGGAGCAAGTATGGTGGGTCTGACACACCGGTGTCAATGTGTTCTTTTTTCCATTTCCAGGAGTGTATTTGTTAAGGAAATCGCCAAGACAGTTATTACTTGGAGGTGATTTTAATTGTGTTTTAAATCGAAAAGATCAGTTACCTAATTTTAATTTCTCAAGTGAACTGAAACAACTAGTTACTGGTTTAGAATTAAAGGATGTATGGGAAATCAGATACCCCTCCAGTGTTGAGTTCACTTATGTCACGGCAATATCACGCAGCAGGATTGATAGATTATATATTTCTAAAAATCTTGAAACTTCCGTGACAAAAGTAGAAACCATTCCTACGTACTTTTCAGACCATTCAAGTGTCTTAGCTTGCATAAATCTAACAAGACAGCCAGTTCGCCGATTCAAGAATCAGTGGAATTTGAACACTTCCTTGTTAGTAAATCACGATTTAGAAGATCTGATTAAAGAAACATGGGCAATATGCCTGCGAGCCCGTAGTAGATATGCCACTGCTATTGACTGGTGGGTTAAAATGGCAAAGCCAATGTTGAGGAAAGTTCTTATTCAATACAGTGCCCAGAGCGCAAGGGAAATGAAATGCACTATAGAGTATTACTGTTCCGTTTTGAGAGATCTATATGATCAAGTCTCAGCAGGTTCCTCACTTCGGATGGCAGACATAAAAAAAGTCAAAGCCCAGTTACTTAATATCAAGAGAAGTCAAATGGAAGGGTGAAAAATAAAACCGAAGGCAAATTCGGTGTCAGTAGATGAAACTACTTCCCTATATCATTTAGTGAGGCATACGAAAAACGGGAGAAGGACATTTATTGATGAAATTCGAACAAAACACTGTACGATTCTCAGAATCCAGCAGAATATCATGGACGAGATTTATCGCTATTATTGCGAGCTATATTCTGTACATCAAAGTAGAGATGCTTCCTTGGAAGAATTCCTTGACATCCTAGCCTCACAGCTGACAGAAGATGACAACGAAAATTTTCTCGAGGTTGTCACTGAAGAAGACGTGTATGAGACTCTGTGCGCCTCACCACCAAAAAAATCCCCAGGATCGGATGCTCTGCCAGCAGAGTTTTACATCCGTTACTGGCCAGTAGTAGGTGCAAAAATCACGGACATTGTAAATGAGGTTATTCAAGGTAAAATGATTCCGGCTGAGTTTAAGGAGAGTAAAATTGTTCTGGTGCCAAAAAATAATGGAAACAAAGATTTAAATAATTTTCGTCCAATTTCACCGCTGAATTCTGATTATAAATTAACAGCTAGAATAATAAACAAGAGAATTTCATGCCTTACAGATAAAATTATTAGTCAACATCAGAACTGTGCGCAAGGCAGAACCATTTTTTCAAAACCTAGCGGAATTCAGGGATATCATTGCAATAACTTCTGTAACAAACATAAAGTGTGCTTTATTGTTTTTAGATTTTTATAAAGCGTTCGATGTAGTAAATCATGAATATCTTCTACGGATATTGAAGAAAATAGGTTTCAACGATAGGGTCATACAGTTGATTAAGAACATAGCAACTGGAATAAATGCTAAAATAGCGGTGAATTGTCAACAATCCAGGCCGATGCAAATACAACGAGGTGTTCCTCAAGGAAGTCCTCTGTCCATTTCGCTCTTCGACATTTCGCTGGAACCTTTCCTCCGACATGTCCATGCTAGATTAAAAGGCTTAACATTATCAGGAAATAAAACAGTTATAAGAGCCTATCCTGACGATATAGGGGTCCATATAAGGCATAATGACGAGGTAACCACGCTAGCAACGGTGATTGATTCGTACTGTAGAGCATCTGGAGCCAATGCAAACGAAAAAAAAAGTAAGACGTTAAATCTCAGAGGTTTTGATAATATCAACGTCGAGTGGGCAAAATTTGTCCGACAATATAAAGCACTTGGGATCACCCTGACAGCATGTCCTATGAAAATGACGGCTTTAAATTGGAAAGTTGCAGCAGATAAAGTGCAAGGAGCCATTGTAGAGAATTTAACTCGATATATGAACCAAGTTCAAAGAACACAGTATATCAACTCATGCATCCTTGCTAAGGCTTATTATACTGCCCAGCTGTTTCCAATACCGAGAATGATAGCGAGGAGAATAATGTCCAAAATCACCAACTTTTTGTGGAGAGGTGAAGTGTTCAGAGTATCTGCTAAAGTAGCCACTTTAGATCATAAAAATGGTGGACTAGGATTAACTGATATAACGGATAAACCCTCTGCTCTTTTTATCAAAAGGCAAGTTAATTTAATAAGAGACTCGCGAGAAAGCATAATCAGCCAACTTTTCGAGATCATTAAACCTCCAAGCCTGCTTCCCCCGATTGATGTGCAGAATATCAACAGTCGCTTACAGCACGTGAGGATTTTCTATGTTGAGTTTAGCTATATCAGTGTCGAACTCAGGCAGTCCCGACACTTAACATCGAGAGTCATAATGCGAGAACGAAAGAAAAGCGAAGGAAGAAACAAAATAGAACGACAGTTTCCAAACATTGAGTGGACTGAGATTTGGAAAAACATTAGTTCTAAGGTGCTCACGTCTAACATAAAAACGGCGTGGTACAAGACAGTTAACAACATAGTTAGCACCAATGAAAGACTGCACGCAATCGGACTCTGTGAAACAAATTTATGTCAACAATGCCATCTTGTTGACACAGTAATTCACAGATATACTTGCAGTGGTCACATGAATAGTTGGAAGTGGGTCCGGGAGCAAATAGCTCTGATTACAAGAACATCCCCTGAGTATATATCGCTGTCATTGATACACAGGCCTGAAGCACGCTATTTCCCAGAAGCAAAAAATAGCGCTGTGTACTGGTTGCTGGGAAATTTTATTAACTACGACCTTAACAAATTAGGATTCGATAGCATCATAGAGTTCAAGGTACACATGCTGTATGAGTTCCACAAAATTAGAAGCTATTCGAATCACAAGAAAAAGTTCGGTAATATGTTAAAAATTGTATTTGAAAGAATAGGCATTGGTTAATATAAAAAAGAAGACTGTGTTGACAGTGATGTATTGTTAGTTACCTTAAGGATACTATTTAAGATTTTACAGTATATTTATGATGTGTACTTTCTCTACTTCAGAGAGTAGTTTTTGCAATTTATAAGCTAATGTACAGAACTTATGTGACATTGAGATTGTGTGTCTAAATAGTGTCAAAACACAAAACATTAAAGGTGCATTATTAGCTTATATTAGAAATTTGGAAATAGACAGTTTTTATAGAAATGTCCTTATCGATTGTTTAAAACCATAAAATTTTATCTGATAAATGTTGCTGGTTGCTGGGAAATTTTGTTAACTACGTCCTTAACAAATTAGGATTCAATGGCTGGTACATTGCCCCGTTCATTTTTGCACTGTTATGTGTAAGTCAGTTTCTCAGTGAAAGACTGATTATATATATCTGATCCAGTGAAAGACTGATTATATAGATCTGATCCAGTGAAAGACTGATTATATAGATCTGATCACTTCAGATACTTAAGGTTAAATTAATGTCCAGAAAGTGTAGTTGGAAGGTTAGTCAACTTTATTATATATCTCCTTTCCGCCATTCTCAAGTATTTCAGAAGTTGTCTAATATGATTATTAAATTGTTTTATATTAAAATTCTCCCATCAACTTGCTGATATCCATCATAAAGAAATTATGCTACTGTGAAGATTGCACCTCATGTAATTCAAAGTGCAGATTTTACTTCTTCAGGTTGAAGTTTCAATGTCTTTAAAAAAAATTTCTTGATGTTTAACTTAATTCTTTCTGGTAATTAGTCAGTAACACAATCCCCTGTTGTCTTTCCTTAACGTCAGCGTAACTGAAATGATCAAACCGTTTTGTTTAAATAACTTCATGTATATATAACTTAGTATGTACTCGGAGTGTAACATTGTTTTTTTAATAAATGTTTTTATAAAAAAAAGCGGTTCTAGGCGCTACAGTCTGGAACCGCGCGACCACTACGAACGCAGGTTCAAATCTTGCCTCGAGCATGGGTGTGTGTGATGTCCTTAGGTTAGTTACGTTTAAGTAGTTCTAGGTTCTAGGGGACTGATGACCTCAGCAGTTAAGTCCCATAGTGCTCAGAGCCACTTGAACCATTTTTTTTTTTTTTTTGACAAAAGAACCATCGGCAGTTATACTGTCTAACTATTTTGTGAAAATTGAATTACACTGTCGATAAATTTCTTTATTGAGAGACTGAATCACGCGATCAATTCCTGGTGGACTCTGAATTATTTTAACTGTCTTTTCGTCATCCTCCTAAAGATGAAGGTCTTCCAGGCAAAGATTCCAATAAAAATTATGATTAATTTTTTGCAGCTGGTGAGAAGTCGTTTCGGACGTAATACTGAAAATTGTTCTCTATCATTTTTCTAGACTTTATCTGCATCGATTACCAGTTTTTTAGAACCAAACAGTCTTTTTTTTAAAAAAAAATTAGTCCTATTTTGACCTGAGGTTCCTGGAGACAGGCGTAAAGCGGCCGAAACAGCAATCCACTTCAATGTATCACTAGCAATGTTGTATAGCATTCATTGACTGCACAAACGACTCTTTCTTTTTTTCGCCTGGAGTCGTATAGTGCGGTTTGCACACAGTTCTTGCACAAAACCTGACCCATTGACTTTATACACAGCATTTTGGCTGAGTAGCTACGAATTTATGTATAGACTCTTAATGACATCTCCTCTGTAATTACAGTTGAAGTAAACTTCGTAATTTTACGACTTGCTTTTGCGTATAATTCATGAATCTTTTTAATCTGGTCGAAGAAGCATGGAAATCAGTAATGTTCATCTTATTCACAGTTCCGAGGGCCCCGTCATGTCGATCTCCATCGATAAGGGTGCATTGACTCTTACGAGCAGTTCCAAATATTTCTAATAGTTTTTCTTTCACGCGTTTGCCGTTTTATTTTGGTGCATACTACGTATTTGGTGTAAACCCTTCATCCAGTTATACTGTTCACGTTCAGATTTTACGAAACGAAACCGGCTTCCCACACTGCTTAAGTTTAAGAATTTTCTTCCTCCTTCGTTTAACCAAGAAATTTATAGACTTTTCTTTGTGACTGAAATCTGTTATTGTACGTTTTCTTTGGACTAGGAAGGTACTGTATTTTTGAGGTTGGGTTGTTTGGGGGAAGAGACCAAACAGCGAGATCATCGGTCTCATCGGATTAGGGAAGGACGTGGAAGGAAGTCGGCCGTGCCCTTTCAAAGGAACCATCCCGGCACTTGCCTATAGCGATTTAGGCAAATGGACGGACGTGGGATTGAACCGTCGTCCTCCCGAATGCGAGTCCAGTGTGCTAACCACTGCGCCACCTCGCTCGGTACTGTATTTTTGTTCTGAATTTTAATTAGGATATTAGTCGCCGTTCAAACCACAATTCATGGACTCGTCAGAGTTGTTTCCTATTTTTCCTAAAGTTTCCACAATTCTTAACAAAATGTCAGCATCATTCAAACGAATGTCCAAGAAATTAACCAATAAATAACACGTATGCCGATGTTCACGGAAGGTAGATGATTTACACTGGCTATGACGTTCTTCATATTTCATATTTGCAAGCTTGAAAACATTAACTGGATTCCGCATTACTGCGAAACTGTGGAACGTGCACAAAGACAGATACTATTAGCAAGCATATATGAAGAAAACACACAAAAAATTGAGTCTTACCTCCATTGTTAACACTCAGTTGTGGTGCAGAGACAACTGCTAATTGTCAGGGATTTTAAATGATGGCTTTTCAAGAGCGTAGTAACTGTGAACAGTCGTTCCGAGAAATTATCGATGGAAACCAAAATTCACTTTACAAATTACGATCTCGTGGTGCTGTGTTATCTGTCTATCGATGTACTGTCAACCAAGAATGCAACCTGGTGTGTAGCGTATGTGCTGTCTGCTACAGATACGGCAGGGGTGTACATTTCTCCAGCTGCTAGCTGAGCTGCGAATTTGGCAATTTCTAACATTGTTTAAAAATAATTGCAGTGTGTCTTAGCAGGTAGAGTTTTGACATTCTGTTCTTTCGGCCGATTCTTCCCGCATAAAAGATTTAAGTGCAGGTTTAGACATGTTGCATTAGATCGTTCTCCATTTAGAGCACAGCCAAAAATGCATAACGTCAACAAACAATGAGCGCTAGTGTGAACTCAAGTAGAAGCACAGCTTACAAGTTAATGAGAGAACTACAACACTTATTAGCTGAAAAATACGCACTCGAAAAATATTAATCTGGAAAGAATAGCTATGAACTTATTAACAGTAAAAATGACATGACTGTGTCATCTGAAAGCTAAATTTTTATCGCTAGACATTGTAAACGTATACTGGAGTATAGCTGTAGATGAAACACTTGCTATAATAAGAAAGAACCTATTGGAAAAAAAAGACAAAAAGCTGACCAGAAATAATAGACTTTATAGATGTGCATAATTTAATAGACTTTTTTTCAACAACCAAATTTATAACCAAGACCTAGAGCTTTGCAATGTAAAGTTCTCTTAGTGACATAATAACTGAATTGTTCATCAAGCATGAAGATAACAAAACATTGAAACTAAAAGATAGTATCACAAGTAAAGTTAAAGGCATGTCGATGACACACTCATTATATTTGATGGAACAGGTGATGAGATAACAAATTTTTTTCATAAATTCAGTAGTGTGCATAAAGTATCCAGTTCACCCTTGAATATGAAGGAACAGCGTAGGATCTTTTATGGACATTAAAATATCGAAACAGAACCAGCCCTGGTGTCTTACAATGTTCACAGAATACTTATTAAACTCTTTTACGCATCGCATGACCCACAAAAAAGAGGCATTTTGACTAACGCTCTACAGAGCCCAGAAATTTCCATTTCGAGATACAGAACTCGAACAAGAAATAGAGACCATGACATGCGCTGTAACTGGCCAAAAGATGAAAAAGAAACTGAACAGACAATGACAAACTACTTATAACTGAGTGCACCTCAGCAGTCAAATACGTAAAAATGCCATATCTTGGTAAAATGTGCGATAAAATAACTAGGCTGCTCAAAAACAGACATGTAAAAATCAGCTTCAGCACCGCCAACAAGCTAAACTGGAGGGTTATTCACAACATAAAATCGCCAATTACGGATCTTGAGCATCTGGCATTTACGAAATCACCTGCATCCTTTGCAACAAATATTATATAGGCCAGACGGGCAGAAATTCCAGATCTCGATTTAAAGAACATATAGACTGCTGCAGACTAGAGAAATGTGACAAATCAGTAGCAGCAACACACATTAATGAAACAAGCCATCCTCTGAAAATCGAATTCAATCTCGAAATCTTGCACAAAATCGAAAACAGTTAAGGAATAGAAACTATGGAAGAAAAGGAGATTTTCATTCATAATACAAAAAATGTTGAAAGGTGGCTACACTGAGTCACAGCGCCAGAGATTGCGCCAAAGATTATTGTTCCGCCGCCTCCACTGTGCAGTAGTAGTTCAGAGGATGTCGAGTGCAGTTGTTGTTCTGCTGGGCGAGAGAGTAGATGCTGTTCGGTTGGTGTAATGTATAGATGGAAGATGTTGCAATGATCACAGTGTATTTTTCGTCAATATATATTGAGGTTAAAAAAAAGCATTAGAGATTTCTTTAATGACAATGCCTCTTGGTCACAGGTTTAGTCAACAAAGCATCTGGCTCGTGTTCATGTATTAGACTTGTAATTCTGGTTTCTATGTGCAATTACAGTATTTCTGGTTTTCCAATTAGTTCATTGTAAATTGTGTTTTAAATATCTTGTCGTATTGAGGAAGAACCGAGCCAGATACATGTATGTTGAGTCACACTACCACACACAGAACAGTTACAGTTGTGCTTTGTTGTTTCGTAGCTTTTTATAGTTGCAGGGGACTTAATGAATCAATTGTGTTAACGGAAATTCCTTTTCATTCTTTATTTTTATATTTTATGCAGTCAGATTACGTGTTAATACCAGTCAGCGCCAACCGGTTACGAGACTACGTGACCGGTCACAAAGCTACTAAAATTATTGCATTGATCCTATCTTTTTAATTAAGCCCCCATGCAATGTTGATAATTTCTTAATGAAATAACTGAATTTATAAATCCAGAGTCGTTCAATAGCCGTACACCAGTATTAATGCAATATATACTCCTGGAAAATGAAAAAAGAACACCATGAATTCGTCGACCCAGCGGAGGGAAATTTTATTGACACACTCTTGGGGACGTAAACAACACACGACACAAAGACGGAGCCCTACCCACATGAGTCAAGTCAACAGAGCGTGCGCAGTGTCGTCGCTAGCACTGTGAACACCCTCCTTTTGCAGCAATGCTGGCTGCAATTCTCCCGTGAAGACGATCGCAGAGGTGCCGAATGCAGCCTTGAGGAATGGCCTGCCATGCAGTGTCCACTTGGTGCCCAGCTGGGCCAGATTCCGTGCCAGACGTGCAGACCGCGCAAGATGACGTTTCATCCATTCACAAACATGCTCTATGGGGGACAGATCTGGCGATCGTGAAGGCCAGGGTAGTTGGCGTACACCTTGAGGCGCACGGTGGGTGGCACGGGAGACATGGGGACGTGCATTGTCCTGTTGGAAAAGCATGTTGCCTTGTTTTTGCGTGAAAGGTAGCAAGACCGGTTGAATAATGGTTTCAATGTACCGTTCACCAGCGGAAAGCGGCCAGTGTACGATGTGGCTCCCCACACCATGATTCCGGGTGTCGTACACACCCCAAATTTTGCCGCTCCCCTGCACGACGCCACACAGGCGCTCGACCGTGTTTGGCAAAAAGGCAGAAGCGACTCTCATCGCTGAAGACGACACGTCTCCATTAGTCCTTCCATAAACGCCTATCGTGGCACCACTGGAGGCGGGCTGATCGATGTTGGGGCGTGAGTGGAAGACGCCCTAACGGCACGCGGGATCGTAGCCCTGCTTCACGGAGACGGTTTCGAATGTTCCTCGATGATACCCTGGAGCAATAGTGTCCCTAATTCGTTGTGACGTGACGGTGCGGTCCTGTATAAGGCACTTCGTAAGTTGCGAAGGTCTTGGCGTGCATCTGGCGTCACCGCTGTCCGGACCCAGATCGACGGGCATGTGCACCTTCTGGTGACCACTGGCGACAACGATGCACAGTGAAGACCTCTCGCCTCACGTGGATCTCCTTAGGTTAGTTGGGTTTAAGTAGTTCTAAGTTCTAGGGGACTGATGACCTCAGCACTAAAGTCCCATAGTGCTCAGATCCATTTGAACAATTTGACAATGTTGAAGACACACAAGGAGCTCCGTATACCACGGGAAACTGGCTGCCACTGCCTCTGGCGGTGAACAACCGCTGGACAGCTTGCCACATTCCACGGCTGATAACACAGTTCCTGGCGTGTCCGCAATGTGGCGCCCTCTCATAGTGTCCTGTGCAAGTATAACAGGTGTTATTCACTTGCGTCAATGTGTTCTTTCTCATTTTCCAGGAGTGTATTTGGAGAGTGAAAAAAACGGATAACAGTATCGTGAATATCGGTGGAAAGTAACCGTAGTCCATCCACATCCTCATGTTGAAAGGCCTCCATATTGTATTTAAGATATACTGGTTACTTCTATGGAGAAACGTTTGTGCAGTAAAAGTAAGTCAAAAACAGTGTTAGAATAGGCAGTGTAATTAACGTTTTCGAACAGCTTCGCCAGCGTACTAAAAATGCAGATGGAGGATTGGGGCCTCAAAATCGTAAGTCAACAACCGATATACACTACTGGCCATTAAAATTGCTACACCAAGAAGAAATGCAGATGATAAACGGACATACATTGGACAAATATATTATACTAGAACTGGCAGGTTTTCACGCTATTTTGGTGCATAGATCCTGAGAAATCTCTACCTCTGGCCGTAATAACGGCCTTGATACGCCTCGGCATTGAGTCAGACAGAGCTTGGATGGCTTGTACAAGTACAGCTGACCATGCAGCTTCAACACGATACCACAGTTCATCAAGAGTAGTGACTGGCGTATTGTGACGAGCCAGTTGCTCGGCCACCATTGACCAGACGTTTTCAATCGGTGAGAGATCTGGAGAATGTGCTGGCCGGGGTAGCAGTCGAACATTTTCTGTATCCAGAAAGGCCCGTAAGGGACCTTCAAAATGCGGTCGTGTATTATCCTGCTGAAATGTAGGTTTTCGCAGGGATCGAATGATGGGGAGACCCACGGGTCGTAACTCATCTGAAATGTAACGTCCACTGTTCAAAGTGCCGTCAATGCGAACAAGAGGTGACCGAGACCTGTACCCAATGGCACCCCATACCACCATGCCAGATGATACACCAGTATGGCGATGACGAATAGACGCGTCCAATGTGCGTTCACCGCGATGTCGCCAATCACGGATGCGACCATCATAATGCTGTAAACAGAACCTGGATTCATCTGAAAAAATGAAGTTTTCCCATTCGTGCACCCAGGTTCGACGTTGAGTACACCACCGCAAGCGCTCCTGTCTGTGGTAATGGCAGCCATGGTCTCCGAGCTGATGGTCCATGCTACTGCAAACGTCGTCGATCTGTCCGTGCAGATGGTTGTCTTGCAAACGTCCCCATCTGTACAGTCAGGGATCGAGACGTGGCTGCACGATCTGTTACAGCCATGCAGGTATGATCCCTGTCATCTCGACTGCTAGTGATAAGAGGCCGTTGGGATCCAGCACGGTGTACCGTATTACCCACCTGAACCCACCGATTCCATATTCTGCTAACAGTCATTGGATCTCGACGAACGCGAAAGGCAATGTCGCGATACGATAAATCGCAATCGTGATAGGCTACAATCCGACCTTTATCAAAATCGGAAACGTGATGGTACGCATCTCTTCTCCTTACACGAAGCATCACAACAACGTTTCACCAGGCAACGCCGGTCAACTACTGTTTGTGTATGAGAAATCGGTTGGAAGCTTTTCTCAGGTCAGCACGTTGTAGGTGTCGTCACCGGCGCCAACCATAAGTAAAAGCTCTGAAAAGCTTATCATTTGCATATCACAGCATCTTCTTCCTGTCGGTTAAATTTTGCGTCTGTAGCACGTCATATTCGTGGTGTAGCAAATTGAAAGGACAGTAGTGTATATAGAAGTTTATCACACGATTATAAAAATCACAGTAACTAATGGAAAACTTCCAGCATCCTGCACAAGCTATGTTATCAATCTCATCAACGAGGCACAGCTTCATGCCATCAGAAGACGAGACTGAACGTCGATTTCTGAGTGCCGAACACCGCTCCCTCCCCCAGAGTATCACAATAGTAACTCCAGCAACAGAACTGCGACCAAGAACTGCTCTAGGGTAACTTAAACTAAGACATTTTATTTCTAGGTAACATCTGAATGCAGTAACTGCTGACGATGAGAAAAAGCTGCTTCAAACGTGTTGCACAGTATTAAATTAAACGTAAAGTAAATAAATGTGACTGTTAGCAGAAGAATATTTATACGCTATGTAATCATACGTATCCGGACACCCGGCGGAAAATGACTTACAAGTTCGTCGCGGCCTCCAAAGGTAATGCTGGAATTCAACATGGTGTTGGCCCACCCTTAGCCTTGATGACACCTTCCACTTTCTCAGGCATACGTTCAGTCAGGTGCTGGAAGGTTTCTTGGGGAATAGCAGCACATTCTTCCCGGAGTGCTGCACTGAGGAGAGGTATCGATGTCGGTCGGTGAAGCCTGCTACGAGGTCAGCGTTCCAAAACATCGCAAAGGTGATCTGTAGGATTCAGGTCAGGACTATGTGCACGACAGTACATTACAGCGATGTTATTGTCGTGCAACCAATGCGCCACAGACCGTGCATTATGTACAGGTGCTCGACCGTATTGAAAGATGCAATCGCCATGCCCTAATTGCTCATCAACATTGGGAAGCAAGAAGGTGCTTAAAACATCAGTGTAAGCCTGTGTTGTGATAGTGCCACGAGAATTAACTAGGGGTGCAAACCCCCTCAATGAAAAACACGACCACACCACAACACCACCACCTCCCCACCTCCGAATTGTACTGTTGGCACTGCACACGCTGGCAGATGACGTTCACCGGCCATTCGCCATACCCTCACCCTGCCATCGGATCGCTACGTTGTGTACCGTGATTCGTCACCCTACCCAACGTTTCTCCACTGTTAAATCATCCAATGTTTACGTTCCTTACACAAAGAGAGGCGTCGTTTGGCATTTACCGGCGTGATGTGTGGCTTATGAGCAGCCGCTCGGTCATGAAATCAAAGATTTTTCACCTCCCGCCTAACTGTCATAGTACTTGCGGTGGATCCTCATGCAGTTTGGAATTCCTGTATGATGGTCTGGAAAGATGTCTGCCTATTACACATTACGACCCTCTTCAAATGTCAGACGAGGTCGGCCTGTAAGCTTTTGTGCTGTACGTGCCCCTTCACGTTTCCACTTCAATATCGCATAGGAAACTGTGGACCTAGGGATGTTTAGGAGTGTGGAAATCTCCCGTATAGACGTATGAGACAAGTGACACCCAATCATCTGACCATATTCGAAGTCCGTGAGAGCCGGCGTTGGGGCCGAGCGGTTCTAGGCGCTTCAGTTTGGAACCGCGCCACCGCTGCGGTCGCAGGTTCCAATCCTGCCTCGGGCATGGATGTGTGTGATGTCCATAGGTTAGTTAGGTTTAAGTAGTTCTAAGTTCTATGGGACTGATGACCTCGGATGTTAAGTCCCATAGTGCTCAGAGCCATTTGAACCATTTGAAGTCAGTGAGTTCCGCGTAGCGCCCGATTCTGCTCTTTCACGATGTCTAATGACTATTGAGGTCGCTGATATGGAATGCCTGGCAAATCAGTAAGTGGCTCGAAACAGCATATCCAGACACTACGGGATGATGATGGCATTGAAACAGAGGATGACACGCGTAAAGCTGAAATACTAAACACCTTTTTCCAAAGCTGTTTCACAGAGGAAGACCGCACTGCAGTTCCTTCTCTAAATCCTCGCACAAACGAAAAAATGTCTGACATCGAAATAAGTGTCCAAGGAATTGAAAAGCAACTGGAATCACTCAATAGAGGAAAGTCCACTGGACCTGACGGGATACCAATTCGATTCTACACAGAGTACGCGAAAGAACTTGCCCCCCTTCTAACAGCCGTGTACCGCAAGTCTCTAGAGGAACGGAGGGTTCCAAATGATTGGAAAAGATCACAGATAGTCCCAGTCTTCAAGAAGGGTCGTCGAGCAGATGCGCAAAACTATAGACCTATATCTCTTACGTCGATCTCTTGTAGAATTTTAGAACATGTTTTTTGCTCGCGTATCATGTCATTTCTGGAAACCCAGAATCTACTATGTAGGAATCAACATGGATTACGGAAACAGCGATCGTGTGAGACCCAACTCGCCTTATTTGTTCATGAGACCCAGAAAATATTAGATACAGGCTCCCAGGTAGATGCTATTTTTCTTGACTTCCGGAAGGCGTTGGATGCAGTTCCGCACTGTCGCCTGATAAACAAAGTAAGAGCCTACGGAATATCAGACCAGCTGTGTGGCTGGATTGAAGAGTTTTTAGCAAACAGAACACAGCATGTTGTTATCAATGGAGAGACGTCTACAGACGTTAAAGTAACCTCTGGCGTGCCACAGGGGAGTGTTATGGGACCATTGCTTTTCACAATATATATAAATGATTTAGTAGATAGTGTCGGAAGTTCTATGCGGCTTTTCGCGGATGATGCTGTAGTATACAGAGAAGTTGCTGCATTAGAAAATTGTAGCGAAATACAGGAAGATCTGCAGCGGATAGGCACTTGGTGCAGGGAGTGGCAACTGACCCTTAACATAGACAAATGTAATGTATTGCGAATACATAGAAAGAAGGATCCTTTATTGTATGATTATATGATAGCGGAACAAACACTGGTAGCAGTTACTTCTGTAAAATATCTGGGAGTATGCGTACGGAACGATTTGAAGTGGAATGATCATATAAAATTAATTGTTGGTAAGGTGGGTACCAGGTTGAGATTCATTGGGAGAGTGCTTAGAAAATGTAGTCCATAAACAAAGGAGGTGGCTTACAAAACACTCGTTCGACCTATACTTGAGTATTGCTCATCAGTGTGGGATCCGTACCAGGTCGGGTTGACGGAGGAGATAGAGAAGATCCAAAGAAGAGCGGCGCGTTTCGTCACCGGGTTATTTGGTAACCGTGATAGCGTTACGGAGATGTTTAATAAACTCAAGTGGCAGACTCTGCAAGAGAGGCGCTCTGCATCGCGGTGTAGCTTGCTCGCCAGGTTTCGAGAGGGTGCGTTTCTGGATGAGATATCGAATATATTGCTTCCCCCTACTTATACCTCCCGAGGAGATCACGAATGTAAAATTAGAGAGATTCGAGCGCGCACGGAGGCTTTCAGACAGTCGTTCTTCCCGCGAACCATAAGCGACTGGAACAGGAAAGGGAGGTAATGACAGTGGCACGTAAAGTGCCCTCTGCCACACACCGTTGGGTGGCTTGCGGAGTATCAATGTAGATGTAGATGTAGATGTAGGTGGCAGCACAATGCCCCTAATACTTTTTATCACATAGTGTATTTATTTCCGCGTTTTTTAAAGCTTCTAAGAAGGTAAGTCATCAATACGAATGCAATTTACAAGAAACCCGTTACTCGTTTGGAAGTGAACCTGCTAATAAAGGAACCGGACGAACAGGTAGGACGGCGTTTTTGACGCGAAAGCCGTACTGCTGGAAGTGTGTCGTTCTCTTGGCACAAGCCAGTGCAGTACTCGCCAGCCCACCGTTACAGCGGCAGCACCAGGAGCTAAGCGGATATGCCGGCAAGGTAAGATACTAACTTCGATTTGTATTCCTGGAATTTTCGTTTCCTCTCCTTAGCATATTTCCTCGTCTCAGAGTAGCACTTATAAGCAATATCCTCAATTACTTGTTCAATATATTCCAATATCGGTCTTCCCCTACGGTTATGACCCTCTGCAGCTCTCTCGAATGAAACTGAAGTTTTCTCTGTTGTTTTAACACGTGTCCTGGCACCCAATCCCCTCTCCTTGTCTTTGTTTTCCACACATTTCGATAGTCGCCGATTCTCCAGAGCAGTTCCTCATTTCTTATTTTATCAGTCCACTAAGTTTTCAGCATCCTCCTATAGCACCACATTTCGGACCCTTCGAATCTGTTCTTCCCAGTTTCCCCCACTGTTGTTCTCTCAAAGCGAGTGCAATGTTGTATACGAGCCGACTTCCTCTGGCTAGTAATGCCCTCTTTCCCTGTGGAATTAAGCTTTTAATGACATTTTTCCTTCGTCCGTCATACGTTATTGTGCTTCCAAGGAAACAGTATTTCTTCAAGTACTTCCTGTACCGAAAGTTTGATATTAATTTTATCACTGATTTTATTTCTGTTACTTTTCATCACTTTCGTTCCCTTTCAGCCCATTTTCAGAGCTCAGTAGATTATTCATTTCGTTCAGTATTTCTTGCAGTTCTTTCTCGCTTCCACTGAGGATAGCAATGTCGTTAGACAATCTTATCGTTGGTATTCTTTCACCCTAAATTTTAAACCCATTTCAGAACCTTGCTTTTATTTCCGTCATCGCTTCTTCGATGCACAAACTGAAGAGTAGGGGTGAAAGCCTACATCGTTGTCTTGAATCCCTTTTTATCCTTGCACTTCGTTATTTCTCTTTCATTCTTATATTTTCGTCTTAGTTCTTGTTGTATATTACGCGTCTTTCCTTGTAGTTTGCACTGATTATTCTGAAAATTTCGAACATCTTGCACTATTTAGTTTATGGAACGCTTTTTCTAGATCGACAAATCCTATGGAGGTGACTTGATTTTTCTTAAGCCTTGTTTCCATTACCAAGCACGATATCACAATTGCCTCTCAGGCGCCTTTACCTTTCCTAATGTCAAACTGATCATCATATAACAGCTCCCCAATTTTCTTTTCGATCTGGTGGTACAGGCTTCATATTTCTTACAAAATTCGTGGACATTTCTAACAGTGGTTCTCTGCATTTCTACTAAACTGCGTATTAGCAGTGCCAAGCGCAGCGGGAAAAAAAATTTTTTTTTAAAGTTTATTTCTGTTTATCCACTTTGAAGAGTACTAATTTGAAATTAAATGTTTTGTTCCTGCAAAAATCGGCTTCCTCATTCGTTCTGATATTTTTGACGTTACTTTCTCCTGAGAAACTCGTTGAAAGCTCTGCAACCCACCGTGAGAAGGATGTAGTTTCAGATAGTTCGATGTAAATTTTGGCATTCATACTAATAATGTAAAAATATTTAGGCCTGCTTAGAGTATGCTATATAGTTTCCGTTTCGGTATCAAAGCAATCCTTCTATAACCATCGAGTCAGCACCCAGTATCAGTCGTATGATACATGGTACAAGTGGTGTAGTTGTTGTCAAATTAGTTTTTGTGACACCTCTCACTCCCTCTTTTTTTAAAGTCACCGAAACAGTTACACATATCTAAAAATGGCATTTTTTTTAACTTTGGTTCCTCGTGAGTAAATTTCTGCACGGAGGGCATTGGGCGGAGAGTCCTCCGTGTACCCGTGTCACTTCACACCTTCCCCCGTCCCCGTCGAGTAGAGAATGGAGCGCGGGAGAACAGCTGTTGATAAGTCTCTGAGTGACCTCGCATTTATTTTATTTATTTTTTTATTTATTTACTCGTCAAGTTCCGTAGGACAAAATTGAGGAGCAAATCTCCAAGATCATGGAACGTGTCAGTACATGAACTTACACCATAAAACTAATAAGACAATAAAATAAATGTTCATTAACCTGAAAAAAAGTCTGTCCATAAGTTTAAGTAAACGTTATCACCAATACAATAAGAATCAGCTTATTTTTTAAGGAACTCCTCGACGGAATAGAAGGAGTGACCCATGAGGAAACTCTTCAGTATCGATTTGAAAGCGCGTGGATTGCTGCTAAGATTTTTGAATTCGAGTGGCAGCTTATTGAAAATGGATGCAGCAGTATATTGCACACCTTTTTGCAGAAGAGTGAAGGAAGTCCGATACAAATGGAGGTTTGATTTCTGCCGAGTATTAACAGAGTGAAAACTGCTTATTCTTGGAAATAAACTAATATTGGTAACAAGAAACGACAATAAGGAATATACATATTGAGAGGCGAATGTCAAAATACCCAGACTCGTCAGCAGATTATTGCCCGAACCGCCCGTTTCTGAGCCAAAAATATTCTTCTAGAATGGGAAGAGTTACCCCAAAACATAATACCATGTAAGTGAATGAAAATAAGCAAAGTATACTAATTTACTTGTTGAAGTATCACTTTCTTTTGATACCGTTCGAATAGTAAAAATGGCAGTATTAAGTCTTAGAACAAGATCCTGAACGTGGACTTTCCACGACAGCTTACTATCTATCTGATCACCTAGAAATTTTAACTGTTCAGTTGCACTAATCATATGCCCGTACTGTGAGATTAAAACGTCAGGTTTTGTTGAATTGTGCGTTAGAAACTGTAAAAACTGAGTCTTACTGTGATTTAACGTTAGTTTATTTTCTACAAGCCATGAAACCGAGTCAATGTTGCACACAACATCCTTTACTACCAAGCTAGTGTCATCAGCAATCAGAAATATTTTAGAGTTACCCATAATACTAGAGGGCATATTATTTATATAAATAAGAAACAGGAGCGGCCCCAATACTGATCCCTGAGGCACCCCCCCCCTCCCCCACTTAACAGTACCCCACTCAGATCCCACATCACAGCCGTTATCAACATTGTGAATAATGACCTTATGCTGCCTGTTGCTGAAGTAAGAGGTGAACCAATTGTGAGCTACTCCTCTTATTCCGTAAATGTCCAACTTCTGGAGCAATACTGTGAGATCAACACAGTCAAATCTCTTAGTTAAATCAAAAAATACGCCAAGCGTTCGAAACTTTTTGTTTAGCCCATCCAGTACCTCACAGAGAAAAGAGAATATAGCATTTTCAGTCGTTAAACGACTTCTAAAGCCGAACTGCACATTTGATAGCAAATCGTGTGATATAAAATGATCAATTAACCTTTCATATACAGCATTTTCGATAACTTTTGCAAACACTGATGGGATAGAAATAGGTCTCTCTAATTAACTTTAATCGTCTTTCCGCGAGATGTATATAGTTTGGAGAGACATGTTGTTCGGCTCCTCTAGGAACACATGCTCTTGAACTTTTGACAGTAAACCACATCATGATGCATAACGCCTTTCTTGTAGCGTCTGCCACTCTAGATGAGTAGTATCTTCGCGACACTTTTCCACTTGTTAAGCGAACCAGGGACAAAACTCACCGCCCTTCTTCACGTCTTCTCTACGTCCTCCATAAACGGAACCTGGTACGGAACCTGGAGTGAAGAGCAACTCCCAAGAATCGGCCGAACGAGGATTCTATAAGCTACCTTCTTCAGGTGTTCATACGTACTGAGGGTTCTGCCTCTCCTACGATTACTTTTATGCGGTTGTCACTGAGGCGACTAATATTGTATCGGACCTCCTTTTGCCTGACGTGGAGCAGCATTTCCGCGTGGCGTGGACTCCACAAGTCACTGCAAGTCCCTTACAGAAATACTGAGCCATGCTGACTCTATCCGTCCATAATTGCGAAAGTATAGTCGATGAAGGTTTTCTGTCGAAGCAACTTCTCGATTATGTTTCATACATGTCCGATGGGATCCATGTTGGCTGATATGGGTGGCCCAACCATTCGCTCGAATTGTCCAGAATGTCCTTCAAACCTGTCGCGAACAACTGTGGCCCACAGACAGGGCGCGTTCTCATCCATAAGAAAATCCCTTCGTTGTTTCGGAATACGAAGTCCATGAACGGCCGCAAATGGTCTCCAAGTAGCCGAACATAGCCGTTTCCAGTCACTGATCGGTTAACTTGGACAAACGAACCCGGCCCCCACCATTATGGAGACACCACCAGGTTGCACAGTGTCTTGTTGACAACTTGGGTCCGTGCGTTCGTGGGGTCTGCGACACACTCGAACCTCACCATCAGCTCTTACCAACTGAACTCGGGAAGCATCCGACCCGGCCACGTTTTTTCCAGTCGGCTAGGGTCTAACCGGTATAATCACGACCCCCAGGAGAGACGCTGCAGGCGATGTCGTGCTGTTAGCAAACGCACTCGGGTCGGCCGCCTGCTGGCGTAGCCGATCGAAGCTAAATTTTGCCGCATCATCCTAATGGATACGTTCGTACGTCCACATTGATTTCTGCAGTTATTTCACGCGATGTTTCAGCACTGACAACCCTACGCAAACAACGCTGCTCTCGGTCGTTAAGTGAAAGCCATTACATAGTCCGTGGTGAGAGCTAATTCGTGAAATCTGGTATTGTCGGCATACTCTTGACGCTGTGGATCTCGGAATATTGGATTCCCTAACGATTTCCAAAACTGAATGACTTGTGCGACTGCCATCAACTACCATTCCGCTTACAAAGTCTGTTGATTCCCATTGTGCGGTCATAATTACGTCGGAATTCAAATGATAGCCCCGACGGTGCTCTGGCCTTCTATCCCTTGTGCGCACGATACTACTGCCGACTGTATATGTGCATATCACTGTCCGATGTCTCTTGTCACCACCGAATGCTGCCAGATATTTAATATATATGGGCTATTATTCGGCAGTAGTGTAATCAATCAATAATTGCTCTTTCACCTAGGAATTTTTTAGGAGCAATTAGTTATTTTTTTTTCCTTTTTACGGTGGAATTTTGATCCCCGCACCAATCCTCGACCGTATAGGCCTTTTCCTGCACTTCGTTCCGATTTTCTAGAGTTGCGACTTCTCTAGAGACAACAGCAATTTCCGATAATAGCCTCATGGTGCTTCCGGCCTTACCCACTATGCCATTTATCTACAGGATGCATGACAGTTTTTTAAAAAA
Organism: Schistocerca americana; assembly: GCF_021461395.2. Lineage (NCBI taxonomy): Eukaryota > Metazoa > Arthropoda > Insecta > Orthoptera > Acrididae > Schistocerca > Schistocerca americana. Next base: position 645,347,574 of record NC_060123.1, read on the forward strand.
AGACGTTGACATGGGTGAAAGGATGGTGAAAGGATATGACAGTAAAAGCAAAAACGTTCCGAATGTGTGGTTACTAGACACTACTCACTCCAGTATAAAACATTGTTCTAGTTGCTAGTTGGTACCGATGTGTGCGAAATGTAAATTTTTCATTTGAGTCACCTCCAGTTCCGTTTCAGTCTGATGTGGTAGTTGAAGGCGGAAAAACGAAAGCCAAAGTTTTAAATTTCACGTTTAAGAACTCGTTCACACAGGAGAATCGTACAAGCAAACCGTCGTTTGCCTCTCGAACTGAGTCTCGTATGGACGACACAGTGATAAGCCACTGAAGGAGTTGAAAGCAAATAAATCACCAGGTCCGAATGGAATACCAATTCGATTCTTCAAAGAGTACTCTACGGCATTGATCCCTTATTTACCCTGCATTTCCGCGCGGTGTAGCCGCGCTGTCGGGGCGCCTTGCCACGGCTCTCGCGGCTCTCCCCGTCGGAGGTTCCAGACCCCCGTCGGCCATGGATGTGTGTGTTGTCCTTAGCCAAAGTTTGAGTTAGATACGTAGTGTGTAAGCGTACGGACCACTGACGTCAGCAGGTCGGTCCCATAGAAACTTACCGAAAATTTCCAAATTTTTTACCTTGCATTCAGCCGGCGGTGGTGGCCGAGCGGTTCTAGGCGCTTCAGTCCGGAATCGCTCGACTGCTACGGTCGCAGGTTCGAATCCTGCCTCGAGCATGGATGTGTGTGATGTCCTTAGGTTAGTTAGGTTTAAGTAGTTCTAAGTTCAAGGGGACTAATGACCTCAGATGTTAAGTCCCACAGTGTTCAGAGCCATTTGAACCATTTTACCTTACATTTATGGGGTGTCTCTCGCCCACGGCAAAGTCCCAAGCGACTGGGAAAAAGCGCAAGTGACTCTTGTATACAAGAAAGGCGAAAGAAAGGATCCGCAGCGTTAGTGATCAATGTCCCTAACATCGGTTTGAATCCTTGATCACATTCTCACTTCGAATATCTTAAAGTTCCCTGCCACCGAAAAGGTTCCGCCCACGGATCAGCACGCCTTTACTAAACATCGCTCTTGCGGAACTCAGCTTGCCCTTTTCTCACATGATATACTGAGAAATAAGAATGAACGCAACAGGCAGATTCCATATTTCTAGATTTCCGGAAAGCGTTCGACACGTTGCCCCATTGCAAACTGTCACAGAAGATTCGAGTACATTGAGTAGTTTCACAGCAATGTGAGTGGCTAGAAGACTTCCTAAGTAATGGAACCCAGTATGCTGTCCTCGATGGCGAGTATCTGTCAGAGCCAAAGGTATCGTCAGGAGTTCCCTAGCGAAGTGTGTCGCACCGCTGTTTTTTCTCTGTATACATAAATGATTTGGCGGACAGGGTGGGCAACAATCTGCGGTTGTTTGCTGATGATGCTGTGGTGTGCAGTAAGGTGTCGAAGTTGAGTGACTGTAGGAGCATAGTAGTTGACTTAGACAAAATTTCTAGTTGGTGTCTAGAGTGGCAGCTAGCTCTAAATGTAAGAATAAGTGAGTTAATGCGGATGAGTAGGAAAAACAAACCCGCAATGTTCGGATTCAGCATGAGTAACGCCCTGCTTGACCCACCACGTCGTTTAAATATCTGGGCGTAACGTTCCAGTGGGATATGAAATGAAACGAACCTGAGACTATTGTAGCAGGAAAGGGAAATGGTCGACTTCGGATAATTGGGAGAATTTTATAAACGTGTTGTTGATCTGGAAAGGAGACAACATATAGGACACTAGCGTGACCTGCTCTGGAGTACTACTCGAGTGTTTGTGACAGGACCAGATCGGATTAAAGAAAGACATCGAAGCAATTCAGAGAGGGACATACTTCGGGAACTCAAATGGGAATCCCTGAAGGGAAACCGACAATTTTTTCGAGGGAACCTATTGGGAAAATTTAGAGAACCGGCATTTGAAGCTTTCTGCAGAACGATTCTACTGCCGCCAACATACATCGCGTAATGACAACGAAGATAATATACGATAAAACAGAACTTATACGGAGGCATATAGATAGTCGATTTTCGCTCGATCTACACTCCTGGAAATTGAAATAAGAACACCGTGAATTCATTGTCCCAGGAAGGGGAAACTTTATTGACACATTCCTGGGGTCAGATACATCACATGATCACACTGACAGAACCACAGGCACATAGACACAGGCAACAGAGCATGCACAATGTCGGCACTAGTACAGTGTATATCCACCTTTCGCAGCAATGGAGGCTGCTATTCTCCCAGGAGACGATCGTAGAGATGCTGGATGTAGTCCTGTGGAACGGCTTGCCATGCCATTTCCGCCTGGCGCCTCAGTTGGACCAGCGTTCGTGCTGGACGTGCAGACCGCGTGAGACGACGCTTCATCCAGTCCCAAACATGCTCAATGGGGGACAGATCCGGAGATCTTGCTGGCCAGGGTAGTTGACTTACACCTTCTAGAGCACGTTGGGTGGCAAGGGATACATGCGGACGTGCATTGTCCTGTTGGAACAGCAAGTTCCCTTGCCGGTCTAGGAATGGTAGAACGATGGGTTCGCTGACGGTTTGGATGTACCGTGCACTATTCAGTGTCCCCTCGACGATCACCAGTGGTGTACGGCCAGTGTAGGAGATCGCTCCCCACACCATGATGCCGGGTGTTGGCCCTGTGTGCCTCGGTCGTATGCAGTCCTGATTGTGGCGCTCACCTGCACGGCGCCGAACACGCATACGACCATCACTGGCACCAAGGCAGAAGCGACTCTCATCGCTGAAGACGACACGTCTCCATTCGTCCCTCCATTCACGCCTGTCGCGACGCCACTGGAGGCGGGCTGCACGATGTTGGGGCGTGAGCGGAAGACGGCCTAACGGTGTGCGGGACCGTAGCCCAGCTTCATGGAGACGGTTGCGAAAGGTCCTCGCCGATACCCCAGGATCAACAGTGTCCCTAACTTGCTGGGAAGTGGCGGTGCGGTCCCCTACGGCACTGCGTAGGATCCTACGGTCTTGGCGTGCATCCGTGCGTCGCTGCGGTCCGGTCCCAGGTCGACGGGCACGTGCACCTTCCGCCGACCACTGGCGACAACATCGATGTACTGTGGAGACCTCACGCCCCACGTGTTGAGCAATTCGGCGGTACGTCCACCCGGCCTCCCGCATGCCCACTATACGCCCTCGCTCAAAGTCCGTCAACTGCACATACGGTTCACGTCCACGCTGTCGCGGCATGCTAACAGTGTTAAAGACTGCGATGGAGCTCCGTATGCCACGGCAAACTGGCTGACACTGACGGCGGCGGTGCACAAATGCTGCGCAGCTAGCGCCATTCGACGGCCAACACCGCGGTTCCTGGTGTGTCCGCTGTGCCGTGCGTGTGATCATTGCTTGTACAGCCCTCTCGCAGTGTCCGGAGCAGGTATGGTGGGTCTGACACACCGGTGTCAATGTGTTCTTTTTTCCATTTCCAGGTGTGTATTTGCATGTGGAACAGGAAAGGAAATAAGTAGTAGTGGTACAGGGTACCCTTCGCCACGCTCCGTTCGTTGGATTGCGAAGTATCGAAGTAGATGTAAATGAGCTTAAACTTCACGTATGGCGAACCTCTACAACAAATAAATACTGCATCAGCGTGTTCAAAAATGGTCCAAATGGCTCTGAGCACTATGGGACTTAACATCTGAGGTCATCAGTCCTCTAGAACGTAGAACTACTTAAACGTAACTAACCTAAGGACATCACACACACTCATGCCCGAGGCAGGATTCGAACCTGCAACCGTAGCAGTCGCGCGGTTCCGAACTGAAGCGCCTAGAACCGTTCGCTCACAAAGGCCGGCCAACAGTGTGTGCCGTGTTACAATTTACAGTACGTAAGTACGCGTAACAGGTGATGTGCCACAAATTTTCATCGCATCTGGATGTAATACTGCACTCGACACTACACTGTGTTACGAATATCGTCTCGTAACGTATAACTACAGTGTCTAGTTCATTGGTCCACTTCTTCAACACTATCAGGTAGACAAAAAAATCCATTGAGGTCAAGCGATGTTGCAAGCCAAGCTACACACTCTGATGGGGCCCATCCGTCTCGGTTCACAGTGGCGAATTAGATATCGCCTTATATCAGGAGTAAAGCGTACCAGTGCTCCATTCTGCAGGTGCCACATTCTCCATCGTTCCGTAAGAAGCGTGTGTGGAATTTGTCCCCAGTTAGGTGAGCACGCAGTCGCAAAGTTTACATTTTTAACATATTTCTACTGACTAGGACTGGCCTGGGCAAAGGGAAAGGAAGGCTGCAACCGTAGGCCGCTAGAGGAACGTAGTCGCCTTGTTTGCTAGCAAATGCAGTTGTGTTAAATTAGATTTAAAATCCGCATTTGCAATATTATGGCACTTGTCGATGATAAAACTTAAAATTTAAAAAGAACGACACAAAAGCCTCTAAAAAGTAGAAAAGAAATATATATCGCCTCTTTAAGATTAATAGAAGTAGTAGTATTCTCATCCACGTATAGTCGTGTCAGGAGACCCCTAAGTAAAGAAAAAGAAAAAGACGCAAAGAGCAGCAATCTTTTCTAGAACATCAGAGTTTCGTTACCGCTGTGTATAAGCCTGTTCTGTTTGGCGTCATCTCTTCCAGTCCTTCGCGTCCCGAGCCCACAGTTCAGAATAGCTAGTGAACTTATAGTTGCCTATTATACACGGAAGGGCCAAAGATACTGGTACACAGTCCTAGTATCGTGTAGGACCCCCGCGAGCACGCAGAAGTATTGCAACACGAAGTGGCACGCACTCGACTAATGTCTGAAGTTGTGCTGGAGGGGACTGGCGGTATGAATCCTGCAGGGCTGTCCACATGTCCGTAGGAGCACGAGGTCGTGGAGATCTCCTGTGAACATCACGTTGCGAGGCATCCCAGATATGCTCAGTAACGATCATGTCTGGGGAGTATTTGAATCCGCATGCCTGTACCACTTTCTTTGGCGCTTCAGCGTACGTTGACTAGGTAGCTGACTTGTATTTAAATTTCGTACCTTATCATTTTTAGATGTATTATGTGTTTATTTTGTTTACTTAACGGTCTCCACATGCTACTACGCTGGGATCAAAATATTACTACTTTTATTAAAGAGGCGACATATGTTATTTTTGTCTTTTTTAAACTTATAATTTAAGTTTCATTTAATGCTTTTTAAACTTCATATTTCACTATTAGACAGGGTACGATGGACACAGTATCTCTACATTCACACAAATACCTTCCGGAACGAAACATGAAATTGCGACGTGTGATATTTTTTACTTATGCGATTTACGTGTTTTTTCTTCTGATTGACATATATATTTTATATTATACGAGTATATTCAGCTACCTTAGATAACATATGCAATGAGGAGTGGCGGTAACTCTAAACCAAGTCGGAAGAGCCGGTCGGAGTAGCCGAACGGTTCTGGGCGCTACAGTCTGGAACCGCGCAACCCCTACTGTCGCAGGTTCGAATCCTGCCTCGGGCATGGATGTGTGTGATGTCCTTAAGTTAGTTAGGTTTAAGTAGTTCTAAGTTCTAGGGAACTGATTACCACAGCAGTTAAGGCCCATAATGCTAAGAGCTATTTGAACCATTTGAACCAAATCGGAAGAAAATGGGCTGCCGTAGAGTCCTCTTGTAATAGGTTGCCTGAGCTATTAGGGCCAAATCATTTGATATAGTGCTGAACTATAGTCCTCAAAAAGAACTACAAAAAAGTTTGCGAGAGTATATGTTTATCTTCTACGGATGAGTCATAATGTTTCTTTTTCTGCTTCGTACGTGTTGAAACGAGCGACTTCGAAGGCCAAAAATTATCATTGTTGGTCAACCACAAAAGATAAACATATCTTCTCTCGCACTTTTATTTCTTTTTGGTCTACCATGAGGTACTATGTAACTTTATCTAACTCATATATTTTACGTAGCATATACCGAGAGGGCGCCGCTGGCGGATAAAAATTTCACTTAATTTAGCGGATAAAATTTAAACACCTGAACAGACTTTCATGGAAAATAGCTGAGAACCATCCCTATTAAAACTGGTTTAAAATAAAAAGAACTGTATTAAAATCGAACCTTTCGTTTGGGAGCTACGATGCCACAGACATACACCACTCTGTTAAAAAGATAAAGTGGTGAAGCCACATCGTAGAATGTGGAATGGAAATTGCTTTATATGTAAATTGAAGGTGGAGGTGGGGGGGGGGCGAAAGGGAAGGAAACGAAAGGGTCTATTGATGTCAGCTACATCGGGTCCGCCCCCGGTGGCTGAGTTGTCAGCGTGACAGACTGTCCATCGTAAGGGCCGGGGTTCGATTCCCAGCTGGATCGGAGATATTCTCCGCTCAGGGACTGGGTGTTGTGTTGTCCTACCACTGTCAGCTACCAGCAATCACTGCAGGCAAGAATTGACGAGCTGGAATTTGAAGTGCTATACAATCCACACAGCAACACCGATCGAATACAAAACAATAGCACACAAACAAACACGAACACAGACAAGTCTGTAAACCTAAACAAACACACGGAAAACGAACAAATGGACAATACACAGAAATCTCACGCAACACCTGATTATGCCAAAGCTAGCAGCGAAGAAAGAGTAAATGACAACACACCAAAAAGGTATAATACAAAAAGATGTATAGGACATATAAAACCAGTGAATTTTGTATCTGGAGGGATAATTAACCCTGCAGATCATACACAACAACGCATAACACCTCAACAACATAATGAAACACAACAGATGACCGGATGTAACGAGACATATAAGAAAAAGGTAGTAGTCCTTGACACAAACCTACTTACGGGTGATCACGATAGTGACGATGAGTGTACAGATAGTGATAGCAAAAAGAAAGGTGACGACAGTGCAATAGGTAGTGTAAACATAAGAAAAAGTAAAGGTGAAAGAAGAAGAGCCGCAGGTAACAGCTCATCAGCCTCACCACCATTGAAGACGGAACAAGACACCACACCGGTGACATCTGCACTTCGAGATAAATATAGCGGAATCATCCCATATGTAGAAAAAGAGCAGAAGAGAAAAGTCGGCCAAACACCATGGCATGCTGACTACAACAATGTAGAACTAAACTTAAGACTAAGTAGGCTAGAATATAAGGATACTTTCATCACAGCACAAAGACTGCTAACCAGACTACTTCACCCATTAGGCAGCTATGTATGCTTCCCGACCACTGAACAATCTGACAGAATGACTTTAAAGACCGCAAACATACCTACAGACCCAGCAGAGCTAGAAAAATTAGTCATACTAGCGTGTAGTCGGAGGAGGGAAACATATAACCCACACCAAGTGTACAAGGACCAAGTGAGGGCACATGGCAGAACTGACTTTTACTACTCGCAAACAAGACACAAATTCTACCTTCATGTGAAACACCCATGAAAATAATACAACTTAATGCTAATAGAAGCACACTCGTTAGTGCAGAACTGCCGCGAGTAGCTCTGGACTTGCAGGCGGATATTCTTTGCCTGCAAGAACCTTATGTGACAACCCAGGGAAACTTAACTAACCTACCCTGGGACGCTGTCACAATCTCAGACAGACGAAACTACAAGGCTGCCATAGTTGTCCTCAACAAAACTTTAAATATCACTAAGATCACGCAGCTATGTAACAGTCATCTGGCCACGGCAGAAGTAACTAAGGGTCGAGACACATGGGTGGTCTCATCACTATACGCACAGTACAGTGACGACATAGAGCCATACCTACATATGATATAAGACATTGCTGAATACTCTAGAAATAAGAACCTAATTATATGTGCAGATATCAACGCTAAATCCACACTATGGCACTCGGACAGAACGGACGACAGAGGACGGAAAGTCAACGACGTCATACAGGAGACACAACTACATATTATAAATGAAGACGGACCTACACCTACATACAGAGGTCCAGGCGGATCTGCCACCAAAATCGATATTACTCTGGCGAATGACAGAACATTAGGACGACTGCAAAGATGGACCATACACGACTCTCTGACCACAAGTGATCACAACATAATAGAAATAAGTCTCACAACAAACAATTATCGCACCACACACAATACAACACACTTCAACTTTAAAAGAGCGAATTGGGACAGACTACAACAAATTGTTCAAAATGAGGATATATACAACATACAGGGAAGCGTGGACTACAGAGCACACAAACTGACACAAATCATCCAAACAGCACAAGAAACAGCAATACCTACGCACACACACAGCAAACAACGGGAAACACCATGGTCAGACGAATTAACCAGACTCAAACGTGACATGACAAGGAAACGAAAACTATACCAGAGGACATGGATACAAAGAGACAAACTACTGAGACTAGCTGCATATAGGGAAGCCAAAGAACTCTTCAAAAAGACATTATTTCAGACCAGGAAACAACATTGGGAGAGCTACTTGACCACACACACACAACAGAATATCTGGGGGGAACAATACAAGATCCTGACAGAAAAAATAAAGACCCCATTGGCATTAAGCACGCTACGGCAGGAAGACGGCACAATGACAGTGGGATGGAGAAACACAGCACAATATCTGCTGAACAAACTCCTTCCGGAAGATGCCACAGACTCAGACACACAGGAACAGATCACACTCAGACAAGAACTTCATGAACAGTATAACACCGACGCCGTCACCTGTCCCTTTGCGCACGAGGAAGTTGCGGTAGCGATAAGAGAGCTAAAGAATAAAAAAGCACCTGGACCCGACAGGATCCATGCAGAAGTGCTTAAGAGGCTAGCACCACAGATCACCCGACACCCCCGGGATAACAAGGCCGTCCAGCAGTGTTAGTGACGTCACACTAAGCGGCCCATAGCCGACGCAGCAGTCCACGGACACCTCCGTACAGACGCGCCTGATGCTAACGATCTTCTGTCTGTCATTCAGAAAGGAGCGAACTATGATTCGAACCAAAGACCAAATTATATATATTCTTGTAAACAGCATAAAGGTTCATAACGAAATACCGATTACATATACGGGCAGGAATAAGTTTAATCGATTGAGGAACTTTGCCACTATTTTATAATTGTCAGAACACTATTTAGCTTTAAAACTTGCATACAGGTGGTGACAAATGCCAACTGACAGCAGGACTTAACATTTTCAAGCTATTACACTGAAAGTAAATTATCTTAAACACTGTCATACATAGCAAAACCCTCACAACTTTCGTTTACAATAAGGTAACAAGAGTTCGCTTTATCTCATAAAACACATGACTATTGTGAATTTACTCATATGTTCATGGTGACAGCTCTTTTCAAGAATTTTTACAAGTGTATCGCCAGTAATAAAGAATGGAAACAAAAGATAGATATCAAATATTCTCCTTTTAACATAGACATCACTGAACACAAGATTCTGTCTTGCACTGTGATACTAAGGGACTGCTCTTTCCTTTAAGAAAAGCCTGACAATTTTAAGTTCACTCTGCTATTGAAGATACACTTCTTGAAACAATATTAAAAATGTTATGAAAGGTAAGGAAATGAAAAACAACCAAGTGCATTACATGTAAGAATGTGAGCAAAAGGCTGAGGCTCTCTTTACTTACTATATTCAATCTCTCTACAGCTTTTCCACGTAGGAATCACCAACTGCAAGTCTCATTATTGCTGTCTGTTACTAACAAAGTGCTTTTCTATTTAGAAAACCTGACAATTTGATGTTCATTCTGGTACTGAAGATAAACACATTTCAGAGGAGTTCTAGAACCTATTCCTGCCCGTATATGTAATCGGTATTTCGTTATGAACCTTTATGCTGTTTACAAGAATATATATAATTTGGTATTTGGTTCGAATCATAGTTCGCTCCTTTCTGAATGACGGACAGAAGATCGTTAGCATCAGGCGCGTCTGTACGGAGGTGTCCGTGGACTGCTGCGTCGGCTATGGGCCGCTTAGTGTGACGTCACTAACACTGCTGGACGGCCTTGTTATCCCGGGGGTGTCGGATCACCCCATACTTAACAGAACTACTAAACGACGCCTTAAGGCTAGGCCGTGTACCGACAGTCTGGAAAACCTCAAATGCAGTCATCATACGAAAATCATCAGACAGAGACCAATCAGATCCGAAATCCTACAGACCAATATGCCTCATAAACACCATGGCAAAAATCCAAGAGAGGCTACTGTGTGACCGCTTGCAGGCTCACAGAACCCTACTTGGAATGAATCCCCACCAGTTTGGATTTCGGAAAGGGAAAAGCATCGATGATGCAATAAACAGAGCTTTAGAAATCACACAAAACACAGATAAAACATACTCTTTGGCAATCATGATAGACATCGCAGGAGCATTTGACAACCTGTGGTGGCCAGCACTGTTTCTGAGGTTACGCCAGATGGAAGTACCCGCAGCCCTATACAACAGTCTTTTAGACTACTGCAGAGACAGAATAGTGGAATGGCGCGTGGGCAACCGGAAGGTAATAAGGAAAATTACCAAGGGATGTCCGCAGGGATCGATCTGTGGACCCATCTTCTGGGACATAATTTTTGAACCTCTCCTGCAACTGCTGGAGGAGGATATGAGGACAGACGGTGCTGTCGCCTATGCAGATGACCTACTGGTGGTCATCTCAGCAAATACAAGAGCCCAGCTAGAGGAGAAGGCGAGTGGCACACTGCAGACAATAACACAATGGTGCAACACAAACAAACTCAAGATAGCGGGCAACAAAACAACATACACACTGCTCAAAGGGCAACTCAGACGCAATCCATCTATTAAAATACAGAACAACAACATAAAGAGAATGACGGTAACCCGCTACTTGGGCGTATACATAGATGAGAAGCTGAACTTCCATGAACATATCAGAATAACAACAAACAAGGCAGAAAAATTACTACATAAACTGGCAAGGATTAATTCAGGACAATACAGACTTCCTCTGTCAGTCACACGAACTTACCACTGCGCACTCTTCGAATCAGTGCTAAGCTTTGCGGCCAGTACATGGGCGCACAGACTCAACCTCGTCACAAACAGAACAGCGGTTAGGCGAGGGCAGAGAAGCGTCCTTCTGCGACTATCGGGAGCCTTCGGCACTACATCAGTTGAAGCACTGTGTGTCGTGCTAGGAATCTTCCCGATAGATATCACAATCAAATATCGGGCCGCTCTGTACTGGTTAAAGATGGGTAGACTAGACCAGGTCAACATATTGACTGGTTCCCCGCTGAACAATAAGCGGGACCTCAAAAAATGGAAAATCGACACATGGCAACAGGAATGGGGCACAAGTGATAAGGGACGGAGAGTCTATACATTTTTTCCGAACATAACGGAAAGATTAAGAATGAAACATGCCGATCCTAGCCGCGGCATGGTGCATTTCTTGACTGGCCACGGACCTTATCCCACGCACTTAAATCGCGTGAGTCTTAGAGACACATCAACGTGTACATGTGGAGGTATGGGAACCCCCGAACACACAATCCTATTCTGCGGGAAATACAGACAGCACAGGAACACACCTGGGATACAACACTTACAGACAGAGGAACACATATACGACGCGATCAGAACACCTGAACTTTGGGACATACTGAACGCACTAACAGACAAAATTTCTGACGAATGCCACAAAGAATACAGGAACAGAAGACCACACAGACAATAAACCTATATGCAGCACCCAGACAGACACCATAGTGTGGAAGAACTAAACTAAGTCTCAATATAAAACAACTGACATGCAATAGACTTACATAAGTAGACCTAAAACTGACAATAGATTAATGTATAAAATTAGACATAAACAGTGTCGGCGCACCGTCGCAATTGCCATCAGCTACCACGGCACTCTAAACCTGTATACAAGTAACCAGATAGAACATAAATAGAGATATCAAACGCCACAACTAGAATAGAATAGAACTTCCTAGGCTAAGGTTAGGGGACTGAGGATCAGAGGCTTGAAGATAAATCCCAAGACGCTCATCCTCGGTCCCCTACGGTGGTGGGACTATCATCTCTTCCTTTCCTATCGTCTTTTCTCCTCTTCAGACTAAACTATTCCTTGTATTTCCTTCTTCCAATTCAAAATTAATTTTTGTAAAATTTTTGTTAAATCGGTTTTGGGAAAGCTGCCAAAGTAAAGAAAAAAAGAAAAAAAAACAAAAAAAAAGCACAGACCCGCCTCCACGTGGCGGGACACGGGCAACGGTGCGACCGGATGCGGGAACTGGTGTGAGTTTCATCAACTACATCAGAGTCCGCACACCGGTCGTAGCGGCCAAGTGGTCAAAATAGACCCACCTTAAGCACTTAGGTGGTGGGTCGTAAAATCAGGGCGGCAAGTGAAAAAAAAAAAAAAAAAAAAAAAAAAGTGTCCTAATCATCATCATTTCATCCCCATCGACTCGCAAGTCGCCGAAGTGGCGTCAAATCGAAAGACTTGCACCAGGCGAGCGGTCTGCCCGACGGGAGGCCCTCGTCACACGACATTATTTTAGCCACATCGGGATTTCACGCGGAATCAGCGGCGACCAGCGAAAATGTGTGGCAGACCAGGAGTCGAACCCGGGCTCTCTTTGCGTAAAACGCAGTTGCGTTAAGCACTGCGCCACCCGGGCACAGCGTTTATCGTATCTGCGAGGACCATCCCGGCTCGCCCCCTCGGCCGACCCACACTCCCACCTGTGTCCGAAAGGACAGACACCACGCGTTCATATATAATGGAATTGCTTTACTTTTCTATAGTTTGGATGTCATGCAAAGTGCTTAATTCGGCGTTGCACTATTACGAGCTGGAAAAACAGTCACTGGAACGTCATTACAACACCAAACACAAAGACGCACTATGCACTTGTCCTCTGAAGAACGGGGTGATGTTGGCCGAACTGAAGGTGTCCATTAGCAAAAAAGGCCCGCAAGCATAAATAGAGTAATGACAAAATCCTTTGGTCGACACCGCCAATTACATGAGTTTATTAAGTCTCTTAATGCAAATGGAGAATAATTTGTTAGCAGACATGACGAACAAGATTGATGCTATTAAATACAAATGAATCCTACGGTAAAATCAGCTTGCACTTCATGACGTGCAACGTTTCCCGAAACTCAGGGCAGTTATTTGTGGACCATTAATTGAAACGTTAGACAACTTAATGTTAAACGCATGTATGTAAAGCTTTTTTGTAGTTTTCCTCGCCGTATTACAATATCTAATGTACTTGGGAAATTTATTGCTTTGGAAAAAGAAAAGAGGTCAAAATAAACGCTAGTGATAAAATCCTTAGTATGAAAGTACGCTGGAACGTTCGCGTCTTAGACGCAGTCGCACTGTGTTGCAAACACGTCTTCGTTAGCTTCCCGCCTGCGTTGTCTTCAGCATACACCCGTCTCGCCCACACACTAGGGATTGCGCTTGTCGCTGAAACAATCGGTTTTCGGTTATTTCTGTTTAGTTTAACACCAGTTTAACTTGACTGTCAAAGCCGTCCAAAGTAAGCGGTTTCTGTAATAACCGATTTTCGATTTTTCCCTATTATTACCTGTAATAATCGTAGAATAGATAATAAATTTTGACTCTCGCAGTTTCAAGATACATAGAATCAAAATATTTAATTAAAACGATAAATAGCCACGCGGGATTATCCGAGCGGTCTGGGGAGCTGCAGTCATGGACTGTGCGGCTGGTCCCGGCGGAGGGGCCGGCCGAAGTGGCCGTGCGGTTAAAGGCGCTGCAGTCTGGAACCGCAAGACCGCTACGGTCGCAGGTTCGAATCCTGCCTCGGGCATGGATGTTTGTGATGTCCTTAGGTTAGTTAGGTTTAACTAGTTCTAAGTTCTAGGGGACTAATGACCTCAGCAGTTGAGTCCCATAGTGCTCAGAGCCATTTGAACCATTTGAACCCGGCGGAGGTTCGAGTCCTGTCTCGGGCATGGATGTGTGTGTTGTCCTTAGGTTAGTTAGGTTTAAGTAGTTGTAAGTTCTAGGGGACTTATGACCTCAGCAGTTGAGTCCCATAGTGCTCAGAGCCATTTTTGAACGTTTGAACCAATCTCCTCCTTCTCCTACACGGTCTATACTGAAAAAAATATTACTTCTTACAAGCAGATTTCCGGCGTATCTTTCTTATAACCATGGCATGAGCAGAAAAAAAATACCTGTAACCGAGACCAAACAAATACAGAAAAATACCGATTATTCAGAACTAACCGCTCTATTTTTCCCATTCCTACTACACACCCTTTTCGGACTAGCTCAGTGATGGGGGGAGTGGAGCTCAACACGTTTAATGGGACTTTCTTATACCTATTACTGCGTACTGTGACTGACATCAGTTTTCGCGATTAGTTATGAGTTGTAATCAGTAAAAGCCCTGTTAACTCCTCTAGGTTACGCCCGAAGCTCGTTTTACTTGTCAATATTTCTGTTCATTATTCAAAAGCGACATGCTTTCTTCTATTTGCCAGGATATAGTCAATTCTGTGGCAGAGATGACATACTACAGGGCGTCTCATAGAAAACCTGTTCGTCTCACGCCCGAGATTCTAGTAACAATGAGCTGAATAAAAGAAAGATAATAGTAATGTTAAATAACATATGTTTACTTTTTTATAAGAGATGCTGGAAGTGGTGGCCTTGTACGTCCAGACATCACTGACTTCGTGTGCTGACGTTACCAGCATCTTGCTGTAATTCTGCAAGTGTGATGATGTTAATTTCTCTAGTAATGTTCCGTTTAAGATCGTCTACTCTGTGTGGATTGTCAGCATACACTTTGCTCTTTAATGTGCCCCGCAAACAAAATCACAAGATGTTAAGTCCGATGACTATGGGGGTCAAGTGTGTCTTTAGGGCCGGCCGCGGTGGTCTCGCGGTTCTAGGCGCACAGTCCGGAACCGTGCGACTGCTACGGTCGCAGGTTCGAATCCTGCCTCGGGCATGGATGTGTGTGATGTCTTTAGGTTAGTTAGGTTTAAGTAGTTCTAGGGGACTGATGACCACAGATGTTAAGTCCCATAGTGCTCAGAGCCATTTTTGTGTCTTTAGGGAATACGTTGGTGATGTCGTCGAAACTTTGATGGATGTCTGAGCGGTTGTTGGAATACTGCATACAGTTTCTCTGCACCCGTTAATCGTGTATAGAAAGAGTTAAAGATCTCAAGACATCTGGCATCTGTGAGGTCTAATTGAAAAATAAGGGGCCAATAACGCACATTCGGAAAACGCACACCAAACATGTTCTCTGAGTGTAAAATTCCTCCAGGAGGAATATCTGGGCTGTTCTGAGACCAGTAACTGTAATTCTGGGATTTAACATATCCTGAAAAGAAAAGCAGATCTCGTCTGACAAGAAGTAAAGCAAGGGGTCCAAGTAACAGTTAGGAGTTGGTGTTAACAACCAGTTATACTAACGAACTCTTTTTCCTGATCCTTAAATTTCAACTCTTGCACCACACTCACGCGATAGGCTTTTGTAATAACATATCTTTTAGTACACAATAACACAACAGGTATGTATGGGATACACGAATCTCCTGTGCTAACCACCCTACCAATTTATGGCGACTTCTCGTATGTCGACGCAAATTCTGTTTATATTTTGCGGGGTCCTCACTGTCAGTTGCCTATTCCACTGGACATTCCAAACGGATCCTACGGCCATCCATTTCTAGTACAGATCTTGAATAGTGCTGGTCGTGGGGAGTTTCCTACCAGAATACGTCGCTTGCTATATTTCTTTACATTCCTTGATGGAACCTGTCGTTATGTACCTCACCCACAATATCTATTCGCTGTTGTAATGCAAACTGCTCCATTTCTGTAACAATTCAGCCATAGGAGCTTCTCACAACAACTGATGCACAAACACACAGCTGCATTTAATTTTCCGATAAAATGCAATGTAGCCACTTCACAACCAATTTGACTAGAGAGACGTGCCGGTTTAAGTGGGACGTGCGGTCCTAAGGCATCGCCTGCACACCGACCACCGCAGCGCCGCCGAATGGCTTAAAGAAGGCGTTGACCCGCGCGCCAGTGGAGAGAGCGGGCAGAGCCACACCTCCAGGCAGACAGAGCTCAGCGCCAGTTGTCAACGCTGACTTAACCAGCCGCCCGTCACTGGCCGGCCCAGTTCCTTTGCAGACTTCGAGAGCGTCGGTACTGAGTAACGGAAAGACGATAGTTCTCCTGTGTTCTGCGAGTGGTAATAGTGTTTAAAAGTAATAGCATGTACGGGGCACAGGAACTACATCCAGCCACCTCATAACGAGAAGTTATGTTCCTTCACTTTTTAAAAATTAAGTATTCTATTACTTTGCAAGTATTATGTACAGATCACTTTGGATTCCTGCTACCGGACACCGCAACTTCTGCCCTTCCTTGTCTCTGTCGGTGCCGACTCCCAGTAGCCGATATAACTGTATTTCATACGCTTGTATTATATGAGTTAGGTGACCACGCAAAGCTGTTCCCCACACTCCAAAAGTGAACACGGTATTAATCGGGGCGACTCGTATCCAATGCTTTCTTTTGCTCTGTAGGTGATCTCCTTCAAATGAGGTGGTACCGCTAATGGAAGAGACATCTACATCTCCACTGATACACTGCAAATCACGCGTAAGTGCCTTGCAGAGGATTCATCGAACCACCTTCACAATAATTGTTCCAATCTCTAACAGGGCGCGGAAGAAACGAATATCTATATGTTGTGTACGTAGTTCTGCGTAGTCAGCACGTACACAACTTTCCCACTAGAGCGCGCCCCGCTAAGCACAACAGCGCAGGCGCAGCGCTAGTCCGTCTCCGCACTACGAGATGGCGCTGCCTTAGAGATGGACCAAATTCTGCTTCCGCCGATCCACGTATTAATATGTAACGCAGCCAATGAGATTGCTGCTAACGTAGAACCTTTTCCCCTCGCGGATCAGACTCGTGCAGTGATACCTAAATGCGCGAGGTATTATAACGAGTGTACAGACCTCCAATTAGTCAGTCTGCATTAGTCTGCACCAGTCTCTCCAGTCTGCAGTAGTCTGTACCAGTCTGTAGTCAAGTTTCAGTCTGCACCTAAGAAGATTATCATATTCCTGTACATAGCCATGAAGATAAATGAATAGACACTTTGTCAAGTATCAGAGATATGTGAGAATAAGATTAACGTACCAAGACCAAAGGAACTTCAGATTGTCAATTGTAAACATCATCCAGAATCAAGTTATGTAATGTCTATCCTTTTTATTATTTTAATAAATGTGTGTGAAAATTAATCAAGTTCTCTTTAAAGTTGGTCACCGTCAATCTGCTACTCTAAGCGTGCAAGTGGCATTTCTATCGTCTGACCTAACAGCAGAAGATAAACACGCCACGATAAGACCACGAGACACATTGCTGACACTCGCCTGCTTAGTTAGAGCGACAAGTCAAATAATCTGATGGTGTGTGTACCAAAGGTCTTACAGTACGCACAGCACACTACATCTTCCCTTGCGAGCTCTGATTTCCGTTATTTTATTATGATGATGTTTTCTCCCTGAATAGCTCAGCGTCAACAAATTATTTTCAGATTTGGAGGAGGAAGTTGGTAGTTGAAATTTCGTAACAAGACACCGCCGCAACGAAAACACCTTTGTTTTAAAGGTGTCCATCCCAAATCCTGTACCATGTCCGTCACACTGTCTGCACTACTTCACAATAATATAAAATGTGCTCCTGTTCTTTGAGCTTTTTCGATGCACTCCGTTAACCATATCTGGTAACGATCCCAGACTTCACAGCAGGCCTCCACAAGAGGACGAATAAGTGTAGTGTAGTAGGCAGTCTCTTTGGTAAATCTGTTACGTTTTCTAAGTGTTGCGCTGATAAAAAGCAGTCTTTAGTTCGCCTTCCCCACAACATTTTCTGTGTGTTCTTTCCAATTTAGATTGTTCGTAGTCGTAATTCCTAGGTATTTAGTTGAAATAACTGCCTCTAAATTATACTGATTTATCATGTAACCGAGTTTAATGGTTTCCTTTTAGCACTCATGAGCACTTTTCATTATTTACGGTCAACTGCCAATTTTCGCACCAATCAGATATCTTTTTCTCATTTCGTTTTGCAATTTGTTTTGATCTTCTGATGAGTTTACTAGACTATAAACGACAGCATTATCTGCTAACAAACTAAGACGGCTGCTCAGTTTGTCTCCTAAATCGTTCATGTAGATAAGGAACAGCAGAGGACATGTAACATTACCTTGCGGAACGCCGGAAATTACTTCTGTTTTAGTAATTTATTAGTTTAGTAACTTGATTACCAACCCCTTGTGAGGTGCGGTGTCAAAAGCCTTTTGGAAATCTAGAAATACGGAATCAATTTGAAATCCTTTGTCAATAGCACTCAACACTTCGTGTGTGTAGAAATAATAACGATGGCCGGCCGGGGTGGCCGAGCGGTTCTAGGCGCTACAGTCTGGAACCACGCGACCGCTACGGTACCGGGTTCGAGTCCTGCCTCGGGCGTGGATGTGTGTGATGTCCTTAGGTTAGTTAGGTTTAAATAGTTCTTTGTTCTAGGGGAGTGATGACCTCAGAATTTAAGTCCCATAGTGCTCAGAGCCATTTGAACCATTTGAACAATAACGATGTTTTCTTAATCGGTGTTGACTGTGTGTCAACAGATGCGTTTAGCACAATGTCAGATGATGTTCTATGCTTGCCTCTGGATTTAAACAGGTATTTTCGCCAACATATCGCAGGTAAGTAATAGTCATCACCAATTATAATTGCATGAATTGGCCACGTGTTTGAAATTGAACTTAAGTTTTCTTTGAACCTTTCAGTAATTGCATAATCTGAATACGGAGGTCGGTAAAAGAATTCCATTACTATTTTATTCTGGTTGCTAACAGTGGCCTCAACCCATCCTAACTAACGTGAAGTACCTGTTTCAATTTCGCTACAAGATAAACTACTTCTAACAGCAACAAACACGCCACTGCCAAGTGTGTTTAGCCTATCCTTTCGGAACACAGGTTCTTCAAAAACTTTCAGTTGAACTTATATCCGGCTTTAGTCAACTTTCCGCGCCTACGAGTGGAACATCAGTGCTTTCTGTTAGCGCTTGGAGCTCTCGTACTTTCTCAACACAGCTACGACAATTTACAACTGTTGTACCGATGGTTCCTGTATCTATGTTCTTCCTATGTTCGACCTGCATCCTTTGAGGCTAAAGCCCTTTTTGTATTTTCCCGAGATCCTCTAACCTAGACAATCGCCCAGTCCATGACACACAGCCCCTGATACCCGTGTAGCCGCCCGCTGTGTATAGCGGACTCCTGACCTACTCAGTGGAATCCGAAACCCAAGCATCGTATGGTTCAGTTCGAGGAATCTGCAGCCTCCAAGGTCGCAGAACCGTCTTAGCCTCTGATTCAGACCCTCCACTCAGCTCTCTACCAAAGGCCCGCAATCGGTCCTGTCGACTATGCTGCAAATCACGATCTCTGTTTCCATCTTGCAACCAAGACAGGCAGCCTTTACCACTTCTATAGGCGCTTGAAACCACACAGAATCTCTTCCAATCGAATGTGGCACACATCACTGGTACCGACGTGAGCCGCCACTTGTTGCTGGCTGCACCTTGTGCTCTACATGGCATCCAGAGGACCCTTTCCACTTTCGGGATGACTCCACTAATGTGCACACAGAGTGCACATTAGATTTCTTCCCCTCCTTGGCAGCCCTGTCCCTAAGGGGTCTCTTAATGCGCCTAACATTGGAGCTCCCAACTACCAATAATCCCACTCTATGTGATTGACCGGATCTTGCAGCCTGAAGGTTCCCTCTGAATCAGGGCAAGCAACTGCATCTGGCTAAGAGAAAGTGAAAGCCACAGACAACACCTGGAACCCGTTTGTCAGACTAACCGGGGAGGCCTTTCGTGCGGCCCCTGGGAAGTCTTTCGTCGACTGCTCCGCCCCAAGGCGATCTCCCACTGAACCACAGGTGAGTGGTCAATCTCAGTGCGAGCAGTAACTGGTCTGACGAACGGTGAGGACCGATCGGCGGACTCAGATGTGCTGGACGTTCGGTCGATACCCACGGCCGGCCCACAACAGTGATGCCCATTCACTGTTCTGATAGGTGGCAGCACTATTCGTGGTCTTCAAGTTGGCGTATATAACGGAAAGTGCATTCTAAGCAGAGAGATCTCATTGAGTTTGTATTGGCAGGAACCAAAATAATCGCAGATACTCACAGACGCTTGCAGAAAGTCGACGGAAACCTGGCAATGAACAAAGATACGGTGAGTCGTAGGGTCAAGCATCTGTCATCATCGCGACAAGGTCGCGCTACAGAGGGCCGGTCAGAGACATCTCTGCATGAAGTCAGGATAGTAGTCGGGTACCTGTGAGGCGTCTCCGACACTACTAAAAGATTCTCGAAGTTCAACCATGTTTACAGTCGTCTTGGTCCACACCGGCATTGTAGTCGATGCCTCATGCAACTGCGTGTTGGGTTCCTGTTGAATGCTGACGATGGATTCCTGTTGACGCCTGCCGATTCAACTCCTCATCTGCAGGCATAGACGAAGAGTGAGTGACTTCATGCCGCGATGTGCAGCACGAATGGTCTGGTACTAGCTGCTGGAGTGTGCTCGTTGCCACTCCGAATTCTGTGTTCTCCATCGATGACCCATCCGTGATGTGGTGTTGTCGACAGGCGTGTCCTACCGGCCAGGTAGGTTTTGAGCACTCAGAGGTGCCTAGGTGTTGAACAGGAACGTGGACCCCACGCGAAAGAACTTGCCCCCCTTCTAACAGCCGTGTACCGCAAGTCTCTAGAGGAACGGAAGGTTCCAAATGATTGGAAAAGAGCACAGGTAGTCCCAGTCTTCAAGAGGGGTCGTCGAGCAGATGCGCAAAACTATAGACCTATATCTCTGACGTCGATCGGTTGTAGAATTTTAGAACACGTTTTTTTGCTCGCGCATCATGTCATTTCTGGAAACTCAGAATCTACTCTGTAGGAATCAACATGGATTCCGGAAACAGCGATCGTGTGAGATCCAACTCGCTTTATTTGTTCATGAGACCCAGAAAATATTAGATACAGGCTCCCAGGTAGATGCCATTCTCCTTGACTTCCGGCAGGCGTTCGATACAGTTCCGCACTGTCGCCTGATAAACAAAGTAAGAGCCTACTGAATATCAGACCAGCTGTGTGGCTGGATTGAAGAGTTTTTAGTAAACAGAACACAGCGTGTTGTTATCAATGAAGAGACGTCTACAGACGTTAAAGTAACCTCTGTCGTCCCACAGGAAATGTTATGGGACCATTGCTTTTCACAATATATATAAATGACCTAGTAGATAGTGTCGGAAGTTCCATGCGGCTTTTCGCGGATGATGCTGTAGTATACAGAGAAGTTGCTGCATTAGAAAATTGTAGCGAAATGCAGGAAGATCTGCAGCGGATAGGCACTTGGTGCAGGGAGTGGCAACTGACCCTTAACATAGACAAATATAATGTATTGCGAATACATAGAAAGAAGGATCCTTTATTGTATGATTATATGATAGCGGAACAAACACTGGTAGCAGTTACTTCTGTAAAATATCTGGGAGTATGCGTGCGGAACGATTTGAAGTGGAATGATAATATAAAATTAATTGTTGGTAAGGCGGGTACCAGGTTGAGATTCATTGGGAGAGTCCTTAGAAAATATAGTCCATCAACAAAGGAGGTGGCTTACAAAACACTCGTTCGACCTATACTTGAGTATTGCTCATCAGTGTGGGATCCGTACTAGATCGGGTTGACGGAGGAGATAGAGAAGATCCAAAGAAGAGCGGCGCGTTTCGTCACAGGGTTATTTGGTAACCGTGATAGCGTTACGGAGATGTTTAGCAAACTCAAGTGGCAGACTCTGCAAGAGAGGCGCTCTGCATCGCGGTGTAGCTTGCTCGCCAGGTTTCGAGAGGGTGCGTTTCTGGATGAGGTATCGAATATGTTGCTTCCCCCTACTTATACCTCCCGAGGAGAGATTAGAGAGATTAGAGCGCGCACGGAGGCTTTCAGACAGTCGTTCTTGCCGCGAACCATACGCGACTGGAACAGAAAAGGGAGATAATGACAGTGGCACGTAAAGTGCCCTCCGCCACACACCGTTGGGTGGCTTGCGGAGTATAAATGTAGATGTAGATGTAGAACCCAGCTGCCGGCCTCTGCGCTGAAGTCCGGTGCTGTCAGAACTCCGCGATGTTGTGTTGTCGGCAGACAGTTAGCTTCTCCATCAGCTGTGGTAGGCTGCGAACAGTATGGAGTTCATCAGGCAAAGACCATCATGTCAGGTACATCTTCGGCTGGTTTTTAGTCTGTTCTAGAGTATCTAGGACACAGATCCGGTATGGTAATCATGGAATCGAGTGCTGTTATTGTGAACGACATAGAACACAACTTACGTGGCGAGCTCAAGTATTTAAAAGGAGCTAACGCGAGGCCAGGACGCGATGTTGCGTTCCTAATGACCGCGTGTGTTCTTCTTATTCTGCTATATTCGCTTAACAGGCTCTTAACAGCTGTGTAGGTTCTTTAATACCGGTTCTTATGAAACAGGTACAGTTTGTGTCGACACCTCTTACGAGCTAACGTGTGTAACGTTCCCGCTGGGTTTCTGTTCCATGCTATCTTCTGCTGATCTCGTTCTCTGTCTCGGTGCGGAGTGGTAATGTGCCCAGGCCTCACCCACTTGCAACACAGTGCTTATTTCCTCGTTCTGTCTCTGACTCTGGTGTGACTGCACTTTCCTTGTAGCAAGGTGAATCAGTTTTACTAAAATTTTCCGAGTATCAACCCGTTACTATTCTGCGCCGTAACACACCCTTCTTCTTTAACAAAATTCTTCCTGATTTTTCCCTGTTTTATTTATTACTACTTACAAGGGAACCTCCCCATCGCAGCTCCCTCAGATTTAGTTACAAGTTGGCACAGTGGATAGGCCTTGAAAAACTGAACACAGATCAGTCGATAAAACAGGAAGAGGTTGTGTGGAACTATGAAAAAAATAAGCAAAATATACAAACTGAGTAGTCCATGCGCAAGATAAGACACATCAACGATAGTATGAGTTCAGGAGCGCCGTGGTCCTGTGGTTAGCGTGAGCAGTTGCGAAACGAAAGGTCATTGGTTGAAGACTTCCCTCGAGTGAAAAGTTTACTTTCTTTATTTTCGCATTATGATCTGTCCGTTCGTTCATTGATGTCTCTGTTCACTGTAATAAGTTTAGTGTCTGTGTTTTGCGACCGCACAGCAAAACCGTGCGATTAGTAGACGAAAGGACGTGCCTCTCCAATGGGAACCGAAAACATTTGATCGCAAGGTCATAGGTCAACCGATTCCTCCACAGGAAAACAAGTCTGATATATTCTATACGTCACTGGTGACGGCATGTGCATCACATGAGAGGAATATGTTGTCGACCCACCTAACTTGTACACTTGGCGAATGGGTAAAAACATTCTTCCACCTTTCCCGATTTAGGTTTTCTTGTGGATGTGACAATCACTCCCAAAAAAGTGATTAAAACATGAGTTTGTCACATAATCTGCAACAAATGAATGAAACAGTTTCACAGTCGCACAGTTTCCCCTGAGCTCTGTCAAAACGTGTTTTTAACGTTTTCAAATTTTTCCGTCTGTAGACAGTCAAATCCTGCATACTTCCAAGCAAATCTGAACATGTCCTGGAATTTTGGAGAGCGAAGTTGATTATGTGTCAGTGCCTGAACTTTGATAATTGTCCGAAAATAAAAAACGAAACTCTTCACTCGAGGAAAGACTTGAACGAAGGACCTCTCGTTTCGCAGCTGCTCACGCTAACTACTTTTTTTAAAATTATTATTATTCTCATTTTGTCCGTTTTCGTTCGTTGTATGTGCTCGGGGTGGACGTCGTTCAAGTTCGTCTTTGATCGGTGAACTCAGTTTTTTTATTACAGAGGGCTGCTAACCCTCTGACCGAACACGCTGAGCTACCGTGCCGGCGACCACTGGACTACGGGGCTACAAAACTCATACTATCCTTGATGTTGCCTATATTGCACATCAACTCACTTTGTATATTTTGCTTTTTTTTTTTTTTCATAGTTCCACACAACTTCTACCTGTTTTCTCGATTGATCTGTGTTCAGTTTTTCAAGGCCTAACCACTGTGCCAACTTATAACTGAATCTGAGGGGGGGGGGGGGGGGGGAGGGGGGGGGGGGAACGATGGAGAGGTTCCCTTGTCAGATATACCAACCCTATATTTTAAAAAATTTGTTTACAACTGTCTCCTGTATTGCTTCGCAACGAAAGTATTGAATCTTAATTATCTAAATTTAGTCATATTGCCATGCTTAACTATGTTATTTAGTCTTCGATTACTTATTACTGATATGTATCCACTCTACAGGTATCTGATGATTGGTTGCCTTATTTGAATGAGATATCTTACACTTTATAGAAAAGTAAGTTACACAAATAAATACTATAACCGAGATTATGCCTGTCGTTGATAAACTGTACGTGACTGTCTTTCGTCTGCGTTTCTTTTGATATTGTTTGACGTGTTGCAATACGTGATTGACTGAAAACTGTCCTTTTTCTAAAGTTATTACTTCTTGTATTGATTCTAGCAAAGCTGAATCTAAGATATCGCTAGTAAATTTAGGTTTTTATTAGATATGCAGTGGTTGCTATGGCCAATATACTCGTAACTTTGGTTGGACACATCATTCACTATTGGGCATGTGATGGTAGCTGGAAGGTGACATTGTCTTCTTGCTACCTCACACCTGGTTCATTAATTAACAATGCATTCCCTTGTAATTCTAGTTTCACTTCCCAGGTTCGTTTACCTTTTCTGCAGTAAGTGAAGATTACTGTTTCTGGTGCAAATATAGACTAAAGCTAATTATCTCAAGTTTTCTGAAATCTTTTCTGAGACTCTAAGACTTTTACTCGCGCTCTCCTGCTTCCATTTTCTCCAAAAACAACTGTAGTTCACATGATTTGTTGTTCGTCTATATCACTCTTCTTGGGTAAATAATAACATTTTCTGTAATAAAGTCTTCGAAATCTGCTACAGATATGACGACGTGAGCGTCTCTCTGTCTAGAAGTTAACAATATTTCATGAGTTTGCATCTATATCCATTTCCGATGTGTACTCTTTCCATTGGATATGGATGTACCATGTACCATCGGTGCTGTGCGTTTATTCGTACTACCGGAAATATAGTTTTGATGTCTAGTCTAGCCTGATCAGTATCTACTCTTATATCAGGTATACGATAAAATAAAGATGTACTCTTACTTGTTATAGGTACGATGTGTTGTAGTCCCCTGGAAAGTCTCTATGGTTTCTGCAATGCCATCAGCACTTGATGTGGCTTTAATAACGTTGAACTCAATTGCCCACCAATAGTGTGATGTTTTGCTTCATGCAACATTTCGATCTCGATACTTGTGTCGTGTAATATATCTGCCAAAATTCGTAATTAATAATTTTTCATCTAGGCTGCGTAGCCGGGCTTGTACTTTTCTTCGATCACTGTTTAAAACATTCCTTGTGTTACGGGCATGTTGTTCTACTTCTAGTGTTTTGTTTCGTACATTGATTATTTCTTGCTCCATGTTTCCTGTAAGTGTTGTGAGCCAATCTGCTTTTGCTTCTTACCTTCTGCCGACTCCAATACATTTCCAGTTATACTGTGCTGATATCCTCGGTATCCTCTGTTCCAAACTCAGATTTTAACAATTTCTCTCCAGCATTTAACCAACCAAGTTTTTACGTATTAATGTTTGTGGTATAGTTTCTGCGGTCTGCTGCAACTGGGCCCACAGTTTCTCATACGAGAGTTTTAATTCCTGATACTCGTTCTGCCTACCTTGCAATACGCCTCCTTTTTCTACTTCCTTTCGTAACCTGAACCTAAACCTATTCTTGCAGTCTTCGTACATCATTTCTAACTTCCCTGATGTTAAATGTAAACGCGAATATCCATCTGCGACTCATTAGTAGAATATCTGATTGCCCAGCAAATAAATATCCATTGCATAGCGGTTGATTCCGTATGATAACTCTTCTCTGCAACGGTATAGTAGCGCTATACTCATAAAAGGGTTTCTCTTCAGTGCCTCGGCACGCCACCTGAGAGAAAGGGAAGCACCACCAATCACCGTCCTCCTATATGCAAGTAAATAAACACAGAACATTACAGGTAAAGAAAATTAAGACTAACATAAGTAACAAACAAATACGATACGTGCATTGTGTCCCAGGACTTACGCTACATACTTCTACACTCCTGGAAATGGAAAAAAGAACACATTGACACCGGTGTGTCAGACCCACTATACTTGCTCCGGACACTGCGAGAGGGCTGTACAAGCAATGATCACACGCACGGCACAGCGGACACACCAGGAACCGCGGTGTTGGCCGTCGAATGGCGCTAGCTGCGCAGCATTTGTGCACCGCCGCCGTCAGTGTCAGCCAGTTTGCCGTGGCATACGGAACTCCATCGCAGTCTTTAACACTGGTAGCATGCCGCGACAGCGTGGACGTGAACCGTATGTGCAGTTGACGGACTTTGAGCGAGGGCGTATAGTGGGCATGCGGGAGGCCGGGTGGACGTACCGCCGAATTGCTCAACACGTGGGGCGTGAGGTCTCCACAGTACATCGATGTTGTCGCCAGTGGTTGGCGGAAGGTGCACGTGCCCGTCGACCTGGGACCGGACCGCAGCGGCGCACGGATGCACGCCAAGACGGTAGGATCCTACGCAGTGCCGTAGGGGACCGCACCGACACTTCCCAGCAAATTAGGGACACTGTTGCTCCTGGGGTATCGGCGAGGACCATTCGCAACCGTCTCCATGAAGCTGGGCTACGGTCCCGCACACCGTTAGGCCGTCTTCCGCTCACGCCCCAACATCGTGCAGCCCGCCTCCAGTGGTGTCGCGACAGGCGTGAATGGAGGGACGAATGGAGACGTGTCGTCTTCAGCGATGAGAGTCGCTTCTGCCTTGGTGCCAATGATGGTCGTATGCGTGTTTGGCGCCGTGCAGGTGAGCGCCACAATCAGGACTGCATACGACCGAGGCACACAGGGTCAACACCCGGCATCATGGTGTGGGGAGCGATCTCCTACACTGGCCGTACACCACTGGTGATCGTCGTGGGGACACTGAATAGTGCACGGTACATCCAAACCGTCATCGAACCCATCGTTCTACCATTCCTAGACCGGGAAGGGAACTTGCTGTTCCAACAGGACAATGCACGTCCGCATGTATCCCGTGCCACCCAACGTGCTCTAGAAGGTGTAAGTCAACTACCCTGGCCAGCAAGATCTCCGGATCTGTCCCCCATTGAGCATGTTTGGGACTGGATGAAGCGTCGTCTCACGCGGTCTGCACGTCCAGCACGAACGCTGGTTCAACTGAGGCGCCAGGTGGAAATGGCATGGCAAGCCGTTCCACAGGACTACATCCAGCATCTCTACGATCGTCTCCATGGGAGAATAGCAGCCTGCATTGCTGCGAAAGGTGGATATACACTGTACTAGTGCCGACATTGTGCATGCTCTGTTGCCTGTGTCTATGTGCCTGTGGTTCTGTCAGTGTGATCATGTGATGTATCTGACCCCAGGAATGTGTCAATAAAGTTTCCCCTTCCTGGGACAATGAATTCACGGTGTTCTTATTTCAATTTCCAGGAGTGTATATCTAAGTGCATAAAGTACGATTCTCTGAATTTGGTGGTAAGAGAGCCCCGTGGCCAACCCTTCAACAGCTGAACACAGATCAAGGCTTCAAACAGGTAGCTACATTGAATTGTGAATCAAAATAGAAAAATTTAACGATCCTAGAACAAGAATTCCAATTTCACTCCTGCCAAAACGTTTTTCTTTTCTTTCTGCCTTCCGCTGTATTCATATTTGTGTCTTTGTCTTGGTGTAACATCCGTTTGCAACAGCAAGGTGTAAAGGCGGGGGGCCTATAATGTCAGTTGGCTCTGCACAGCTACTCTATTAGGTGGCTTTGGAAAGGGAACCACAAACGTTTGATGATGAGGTTACAAGTCATCCGAATCCTCCAACGGAAAACACGTCTGATGTGTCTTACACAGCATTAGTGACAGTGCGGGTGTCATATGACAAGAATCTCTTGCCGACGCACCTAATTCGGACGCCAGGTAAGTGAGTGAGATATGCCTCCTTGTCCGATTTAGGTGTTCGTGTGAATGTGAATGTAATCACTCCGAAGGAAATGATGAAAAAATAATAGTTCGTCAAGTAAGCTGCTACAAATGAACGCAACAGTTTCACAATCTTACAGTTTCTCTGTGCTCTGTCAAAACACATGTTTTTAACGTTTTTGAATCTGCGTTCCGTTTTCGAAGTTTTAGCTCTTCAATTCTTTTCTTGTAACATAGTTCACTCCCGTTTATTTGTTGTTTTCATTTCTGTCACACGTCTGTATGGTATTTCACCTGCTGTCACTATTCATCATTTTCCTTCCGACGATAACTTATTCTTACCACATGACTCATATTCTGTAACCATGGTACACTATGACAACTGCCAAGAGTACAGAAAGAGAATAAACATTTCAGTGATCGAAAAGACCGACATTTCAATGATCGAACGGACAGCTCATAATGGTGTGAAAATAATAAAAATAAATATAAACGGCACGAGCGAGTTTCAAACTCAGGTCGTGCTTTACAGTCCAAAACCGTGACCACTTAGCAAAGACACCACGGCTGATAATTTGAGGTCAATATTACACTTGTTAAGCTCGGACCGTTTACTGTTTTTATTTTGCTTCTTTTTCACAGTTCAGTACACTTTCTTCCTGTCTTCATGCTTTATTTGTGTTCAGTTTTCTATGGGCTATACACTGGGCCACATTGCCACCAAACCTCGGGGGTTTAGCCGTTTCATAGTGTGATACGAATTTACAGCCTTGGTCCGTAATAATGACTTCTGGCAACCGAATTTTAATAACCAGTTGTTTACAATTGCCTGTACTACCGTACCTAACAATGGGAATGGTTCCTCAGCTTCTGGTAGTCGTTGTAATTGAATTTTCTCATGACTAAAATCTGCTCGTTGTGGACGTAGAATGCAGTTCCTTGCATATTGTTGTACATTACTGCGACGTGTTTTCCGCCAAAATCCTTCAGCTACACGTCTATCAGTTGTCCGTTTTCCTTCGTGACCAAATAGTGCGTGGTCGTGCGCTTGACGTAATACTTCCAGGCTCAGCGCTGCAGAGACTATAATGCGAGGTCCGAAATATGTAGATTTGCATAGCAAGTCTTCTTGCGCTTCAAACTGAAGCTGCATTCGAAACAATTGACATTCACTGTCAGCAGCGTGTACCTTTATCCAGTCTCTCTAGTTTCCACCCTCTACTTGCAAAGCAGCTATCATTCTGCTTAGAACATCACCATTTGTGCGTTTACCACATAATTGAACTCACTCAATTTTAATGGCCGCTTGTTAATCGACTTGATGGGGCTTTTAACCCTAATAGCCATTTTGAAGATGCGTGGTCTGTAACTACTTTGAATTTACGACTGTACAAATAGCAAGCAAAATTGGAGACTCCGTACATAACTGTCAACATTTCTTTTTCAGTGGTTGAATGATTAGTTTCAGCATTATTTAGTTGTCTGGAGGCATATTCCATCGGATGTTCTTTAATGTCAACATTTTGACTTGAGACACAGTCCAAAGCATCGTTGAATGCATCACACCCAAGTATGAACTCCTGTTCAAAGCCATGTGATGTTAAAACAGGATCTTATCTCAATATCTTCTTGAGTTTCTCAAACGCTTCTTGGCATTGTGATATCCACGGAAAACTAACACCTTTTCCTAGTAACTTAGTTAATGGTCGTGCAGTTTCAGCGAATCCCTTCGTGAACTTGAGATAATAATTGCATAGCCCAGGGAATTACTGTTGTTGTTTAGGAGCCTGTGGTGTCGAAAAATAACGTAAGGTTGAAGTAAGTCAAGGATCCATCCTCACTCTGTCTTGATGGATAATACACACGAGATAAGTTATATGTGTCTGAGCAAAATGGCATTCCTTCACATTTAGTGTAAGGTGTGCTGCTTTCAATCTACTAAACACTTCATTCAGACGTTTAACATGACGTCCTATAGTTTTTGAATAGACGACTATATCATCAAAATATACCATACAGATTTTCGGTCTTAATGCACAAAGTACACCATCTAATGGTCATTGGAAGGTGTCTAGAGCATTTTTCCATCCAAATGGCATTCCTCGGTATTGGTAATGACCTGAATTTGCTGTGAAAGCAGTTTTGTGTCTGTGTTCAGGAAACTCTTCTAGTTAGTGATAACTACAACTAATATTAGTCACTGAGAAATATTTACATTTTCGTTTGTAATATATCTGTTATGTTCAGTATTGGATATGTATCCGTCGCTGATCATGTGTTGAAGTAACAACAGTCACAGAAAAATCGATATTTTCTGTTACTGTCAGCTGGTTATTTTGGGTACAAGGACAATATTTGCCGACCAAGAGCTATCGCTGTATTGGATAATATCAGCATCACGCAATTGCTCATCTATAAATTCTTCTACTAGTGGCTGTTGGTGTTTCGCTCTCCTGTATGGTGTCCCGTAATCTGGTGGATTATTGCCTGTTGGTATATGCTGTTGTGTGATAGGTATTGCTGGTAGTGGACCACCAGAATTTAATACATCTGAATATTCTAACAACAAAGCTTCCATGACTTCTGGTTCACTATGTTTCAAGTGATGAACCTTGTTACATGGCACAGACGCATTCACGGTGTAAGGTGGTGTGCTCTCGTGACATTCGTTTCTTACATATTCCGTCCTCACAATCGTATTCTCCACATCAAGACGCTTCATTCGAATCCAAACTCGATAAGGTACAATCAATTTTGTATGAATTCATGTAAGCAATATGCAAATCTAGTAAGTAAATCGAAAGTGCGCACCGAGGTTGAAAAAGTCGAGGCTGGCGTACACAACATGACGGCCACAGGAATGTACATTCTAAAGGGGCAGCCAGCCCACTGGGAGGCCCGTCCCTTCAGAGGGGTGGGTCAACAACACACCTACTTCGGCAGGAGCGGACCGCCCAGAGAGAGGACAGCTTTTGCCAGAGTGGAGGGATAACGACCCCCGTGTTTGACTTAAAAGCAGATTCCGCTACATTGTGTGGGAGCACCCAGAAGATGCATTTTTTGACAGACCGACTGTGTAGTTACGGAGTTCTCACAGGAGGACAGGATACACCTAACGGAGATGCTACATATTTTCGCATTGGTCGACTTAAACGAAACGTCATTCTTCCATTTAAAAGAGCAACACTGATTGGCGGAATATTTCTGACGCAAAGTGCCACAGGAGTAAGGGAAGACAGCGAATGATATACCCTTGCAATTTTTCCAGGAAAAGGAGCCGTTCTGTAGTCGCTCTTGGAGCAGAAACATGCAACGAGAGCGAGTGCTCTCGTAAGTGTACACAAAGAGAGAGGAACAAAGTCTCTCCTCAGTACTTCACTGGGAGAGCACCTCTGTCGTTAGCAAATCGGAGTGATACTCTATATTGAGTCGCTCACGATTAAGTGTTGTTCACTGTGTTGGCCGCCACACTTATTGTGTGGTGTGAACATGGACAGAGAACTAGTTAAATGCCTGCGAGCGAATATTGAGTGGCATCCCATTGGAGTGGTTATCTGACTGGTGTACCACGCCAATAGTTAGACTAGGGGTGGATAGGGGTCCTTGACTTCATCAAGGCGTAGGAAGAGTTTGATTGGGAAAGGTCAATCCGGATAGAAAGAGATAGTTGTGTTATTTGTCAGTAGTGAGCGACGCAGGCAGCAGCCATCGCAGCTCACAGTATTGTGTGCTGCAGCGTATTTGAGCCCCATCTGTCCTCCATAACAGTACACTCCATTACATTTCTCATGCAACAGCCTTGACCATACATAGAAAAGTTATTCAAGTTGTGCACGCGTGGCTCTCAGCCATTCTGCGGAGTAAACAATATTCTTAAAGAAAAGGGAGAAAAGAACCTTTCCATAGTTTGTGAAATAATAGCATTCCTATCCATAAGAGACAATCTACTGTTCCAAAAAGAACCATGAAATTTATTATTTTATAAGAGAAAGTTTCACTTGATTTCTCAGAATTTTTTGCTATGAGTAATATTTTTCGTTTGTTTAATGTTTTTCTTACGCTAACTAGCAATACTCCAGTGCCCAAGTATTCCACTTGTTATGAAAGAATATAGAATTTTTTGTGTCTTTTCCTTACAGCAGACAACTCCAGACGATATTTGTTGTTGAATATTTTTCAAGCAGTTCTTGTTGGTACATTAGGAGCGTCTGTCAGACTTCTGTAGTAGTGTGAGGTGGAAATTGTTTCTTGCGGGAGCCAAAGGGTACTTGTTGGATCAATCCATTCCGCAACTTGACAAAATAAAACCCACACACTCACAACGGTTTGTTTGATAATGTGATCACAGCTTGACACTTCGCTATCCTCATCTTTGAGTATCTCTAAACACGCTATAAATAATCATTTTGGAGACTCACTTCATTTGTCACGAAATTATCCAAGCTTACCAAATTCAGTAGTTCCCTTTAATGTAGTTACGCGCAGAATGCTTCTTTGTATAAAACAATGCACTTCATCTAATGCTTTATTGATCTACAATGGCTCAACCACACATCAGCTTCTACATATACCTAAACCAACTTCCCTGTACCAACAGGTATTTTGTCGTACATAATCATCTTTAATATACATGTAGGCAGTTCAGTTAGTGACATCTTAGCAGTCATGCACCTTGAGACACTGAAACATTTACAGCTGTTGGGCCCATTGAAAACAAACCCCCTCCAAGTTCAGCTGCGCGCTGAGAAAGATTAATTTTTTCATGGTGCCTGTCCAGGAAATCAAGTGCAAGAATCGCAGAATACCCTTGTCACACAGTTGGCAACACTTCTATATGCTTACGAAACTTTGCAGTTCCAATACTAAAAATGAGCTGTGCTGTGCCCAATGACCCCAATTCATATAATTAATACGTTGGATTCCCTAGTCTCCTCCTGCCCACAAGGTATAGACTAATATCACAGATATATATTCAGACAACAGATTTATACTCTTAACATATACAAAGTCCATCAAACAATAGTCGGTTTCTGTCTCAGTGACTGCAGTACTCTGACTTACTGGGAATGTTTTCCGACGGACGAAAGACTCCAGTTTATGTTTAACGTTTCCCTTTGACTATTTCCTTTACTTTGCTTGTAATTCCCACACATTTCTGCTTTGTGACCAAAACGCCCACATCTGTGGAACTGTAGTTGAATGAAGTGCATCTTCAAATGTCCTTTCTTCGCACAACGATGACAATTCCTTTCACAAAAAAAGGCGCTTTTCAGTGTGTATTAATATCTGTCTCCTGCGGAAGCCTGGCAATACGCAGTGCTGCAGCCAAATCCGCTGGTTTTTCCAATCGGACTCTTCGTGAAAACTGCACAGTAATTCCCCGCAAAAAGACATCGAGTGATATGTTTTGGGACTCCGTGGGTGTGGCGCCATCCGCGTAAGGATTTCCCGTCAACTCATGTGTCTGCACGCTTATTTTATGGATTCTGTCTGAAAAAATCTTTACATCTCGTTTGCTTTCTGTGTCAACCCGCTCAGCTTTTTCTGAAAACACCTGGCACATTCTGCTTACGGTGTCTCTGATGCAGACCTTCCGGTAAATGCTTAAATTCACTTGCTTTGCTCAGTGTGTCATAATACTTCACGTACGTCTTACCTTCACCTGTAAGGCGTAAATAGACAATCCGCAGCGTAATTTCATCTGATAAATTACACATTCTGGCTGTAGCGAATACGTCATTAATGAATACCGTGACGTCCTCTGCTGTTTTGCCAGAGGAGATAGCTGTTGAAGAACCTACTGAAAAGTAAGGCATTGCTACTGACAAATTCACTCAAACCCGTCTCTGAATGTCCTCGCGCGACCCGCAAATATTCTAACTGTGCCGCCAATTCCTCATGGCGTAACCTTCTGCTGAGCGTTTTCATCTAACAAAAATGGTTCAAATGGCTCTGAGCAGTATGAGACTTAACTTCTGTGGTCATCAGTCCCCTAGAACTTAGAACTACTTAAACCTAACTAACCTAAGGACATCACACACATCCATGCCCGAGGCAGAATTCGAACCTGCGACCGTAGCAGTCGCGCGGTTCCGGACTGAGCGCCTTAACCGCGAGACCACCACGGCCGGCTTTCCTCTAACAGTTGTG
This sequence comes from Schistocerca americana, assembly GCF_021461395.2. NCBI lineage: Eukaryota > Metazoa > Arthropoda > Insecta > Orthoptera > Acrididae > Schistocerca > Schistocerca americana. The sequence goes on from NC_060123.1 coordinate 645,382,040, forward strand.
GCAGTTGATCCATTAAAGCGGTTGTACCATCACTTGTAGTATCTGACCTTGTGCCTAGCGGATCTGTACAATTTACTCACTATCTTATATGTGTACCAAAATTATATGCGTCAACATATACCGGAGAGGAAAAATATGAGTTACACTGTACGAAACGAGACTCAGTTACTTCTTTTGCCTGATCATCACCCAGCGAAACTCAGTATACTCCTGTACATGACCATAACGTCTGCAAGTAGAGCAAGTTATCGGTACAAACTTAGTGCATAGTCCACTATAAACCATTAAATTACAAATAGGACATATCACTGGTACCAAGTACGTTTCTTTACAATTGCGTCTAATGTCTGGTAAATCAACGGGCTCCGTTGCTCTTACAAAAGATACATTTGATATAGCACGTCCATCAGTACGCCTAACTTCAGCAATGCCACAAACAAGGAAAAATCTTTTTTGTGTTCACCGTTTTGTGGTTGTTACTGCTGTGAACTATGGACTGTGGAAGCAGACCAATGCGTTAGAATTCCAGGCACAGTAGTCCAACACCTCCGATGCTGGTTCCTCTAATGATGGAGTCGGAGTGCACACTTCTGACATCAACTTACAAAGGGGCCGAGCGGAGGCACCCATGCTTAAAGTCAGGATAGCATTTGGCTACCGGTAAAGCGTCTCTGACGCTAATAAAACAGTGTCAAAGTTCAATTATTTATTTACCATGTTTAAAGTCGTCTTGTTCCATACCGGCCTTGTAGCCGATTCCTCATTCAGTTGCGTGTTGGATGACTGCCAAGTCAGGTCCTCGTCTGCAGGGCAAGACGAAGAGTGAGTGACCTCTCTCCGCGGGGTGCCGGCGCGACTATGGTCCAGCACGAATGTTCTGGTACTTGCCTGAAGAACCAAAGAAACTGGTACACCTGCCTTACATCGTGTAGAGCTCCTGCGAGCACGGAGAAGTACCGCAACACGACGTGGCATGGACTCGACTAATATCTGAAGAAGAGTGAGCGTGGGGTTGATCTGTTATTCTGTTATTCTGCGCATCGGATTAATCTGAGATGTCCCCTTTACCTTGTGGCTCCTGCAAGATGCGATTTCCACCCCCACACTACTACAGAATTCAGACAGACGCTCCTAACGTTCTAAAGAGAAATGCCGGAAAAACTTTCAGCAATAAATATCTTCTGGAGTAGTCCGCTGTAAGGAAATGACACAAAAATTCACAAAATTTCTTACGTAACTAGTGGGATACTTGGGTACTGGAGTAGTGCTAGTTAGCGTAAGAAAAACATGAAACTAACGAAAATTATTATTTATTTTGCAAATATTCTGAGAAATCACAATGGCACTTTTAATTATGAATTGAACAAGTTATATCCTGGTTCTTTTTGGAATGTGAAGCTACCTCACAAGAATAGGATTCGCTAATGAAATTTCTATTCAAAGTTTAAGATTGTTATTGACTTGGCAGAATGGCTGAGAGGTGCGCCTACTCAACTTGAATAATTATCCTTTAGAATGTTGCTAGGTATAGTTGAGGATGTCGCGAGTGAAATGCAGTGAAGTGTACTGTTGTGGAGGAAATATGGGGCTCGCAATAGCTGTAGCTCACAACACCATAAGCTGCGATGACTGCTGTCTGCGCCGCTCGCTGCTGACAAATAAGATAATTCTCGTTCTATCTGGATTGACCTTCGACAGTCAAACTCTCCCTATGCCTTGTTGAAGTCAAGGATTCCTATTCGCCCCAAGTCTAACTATTGGCGTGGTACACCAGTCAGATAACCACTCCACCGCGATGTCTCTCAATATTCGCTCGCAGGCGTTTAACTATAACTCTGTCCATTCACACCACACAATAAGTGTGTCGACCAGCGCAGTGAACAACGCTTAATCTCAAGGACTCAATATAGAGTCGCACTTCGATTCGCTCTCGACAGAGGTGGTCTCCCAGTGAAGTACTGAGGAGAGACTTGTTCCTTGCTCGAAGAGGGACAGCGGAAAGGCGCCTCTCCACACCAGACGTGAAGGGGTATATCTTTCAGTCTCTTCCATTACTCCTTCAGCTCAAGGCGTCAGAAATATCGTCTGCTAATCAGCATTGCTCTTCTAAAACGGGAGAATGACGTTTCGTTTAAGGCGACCAATCCGGAAATCTGTACTATCAGCGTTTGGCGTTTGCTGTCTCCATCTGAAAATCTCTGAAACTGTGTGCTATGTGTAAAGAATGCATATGTTTGACGCTCCCACAGAACGTAGTGGAATTTGCTTTCAAGCCAAACACGGGTTCGTTCCCCCTTTCACTCGGGCACACAGTGTCTACTCCACGGGTGGCCGAGGTTGACTCGTCCTCTGAAGGGGCTGGCCTCCCGCTGTGTGGTTTGCCTCTCTCGAACTAAAAGCTCCCATGAATGTCGTGTCTGGGATGTATGTGTGTACGCAAGCCTCGAGATTTTCAACCCCGGTGCGCACTTGTTATTTGCTTATCATTTACATGAATTCATACAACATTGACTTTATCTTATCGAGTTCGGGTTCGAATGAAGCGTCTTGATGTGCGGAATCTGATTGTGAGGGCGGAATATGTGAGCAATGAAGGTCAGGAGACCACGACGTCTTACAGTAGGGCTGGAGGGAATTGACACCATGAATTCTGCAGGATTGTCCATAAATCCATCAGTGTACGAGGGGGTGGAATTCTCTTCTGAACCCACGTAGCAAGGCATCCTAGATATGCTAAATAATGTTCATGTCTGGGGAGTCTGGTGGTCAGCAGGTGTGTTTAAAGTCAGAAGGATGTTCCTGGAGCCACTCTGTAGCAATTCTTGACATGTGGAGTGTCGCATAGTCCTGCTGGAATTACCCAAGTCCGACATAATGCACAATGCACGTGATTGGATGCAGGTGATCAAACAGGATACTTGCGTACGTGTCACCTGTCGGAATCGTATCTAGACGTATTAGACATCCCTTATCACTACAACAGCACATGCCCCACGCCATTACTGAGCCTCCACCAGCTTGAACAGTCCTCTGCTGACATGCAGGGTACATGGATTCATGAGGTTGTCTCTATGCCCATACATCCTCGATACAATTTGAAACGAGATACGTCCGACCAGGCAACATGTTTTCAGTCATTAACAGTCCAATATCGATGTTGACGGACCCAGGCGAGGCGTAAAGCTTTGTGTCTTGGAGTCATCAAGGGTACACGAGTGGGCTTTCGGCTTCAAAAGCTCATATAGATGGTGTTTCATTGAATGGTTCGCACGCTGACACTTGTTATGGCCCAGCATTGAAATCTGCAGCAATTTGAAGAAGGGTTGCACTTCTGTCACGTTGAACGATTCTCTTCATTCGTCGTTGCTTCCTGTCTTGCAGGATCTTTTTAAGGCCGTAGTGGTATCGGAGATTTGGTGTTCCACTGACTCGGTACACTCGCAGCCACTTCATCACTACTTTGGAGATGCTGTGTCCGATAAACACTACGTTCAAACTCACTTAAATCTTGATAACCTGCCATTGTAGCAACAGTAGCCGATTTAACAACGTCGCCCTACACTGTATTTTGTTCTTTTGTTTTTTTTTATATTGGCGTTGCCGACCGCAGTGCCATATTCTGTCTGTTTACATGTCTCTGTATTTGAATACGCACACCTGTACCAGTTTCTTTGGCGCTTCAGTGTAGCTGCTGGAGTGTTTTCCATCCCTCTCCGAATTCTATGTTGACCCCTAATGACCCGTCCGTAATATGGTAGTGTCGGAAATCGTGTAGTCGTTCGACCTCCTTCCTACCGGCCATGTAGGTTTCAGCAACTGGAGGTGTCTATATGTTGAATAGGAACGTGGACCCGACGAGGCCCGCCGCGTAGATGGGCCGCATGGTTTGAGGCGCCATGTCACGGATTGCGCGACCGCTCCCACCTTTGAGTCCTCCCTCTGGCATGGGTGTGTGTGTTGGTCACAGCATTAGGTGGTTTAAGTTAGTTCAAAGTAGTGTGTAAGTCTAGGGACCAACGACCTCAGCAGATTGGTCCCGTATTAATTCACACACGTTTAACATTTTCCCAAGGGGTACAGCTGCCGGTTTCAGTGCTGAAGTGTCAGCACTCCGCGATGTGGTGTTCTCGGAAAACAGTCAACTTGTCCATCAGTAGTGCTAGGCGGCGAACAGTATGGAGTTCATCAGGCAAAGAGCATAATATCAGGAATATTTTCGGCTGGTTTGTAGAATGTTCTGGAGTATCTAGGACACAGATTAACTACAGTATCTCAATCATGGAAAAGAGAGTTATTACTGTGAACGACATCATTCCCAATGATCAACTCTTTGAGAACTGGAGATCTCAAATATTTGAAGGGAGTTACCATGAGACTATGACGCAATGCTTGGTTCCTAGTGACCGCAAGTGTTCTTCTTATTCTGCTATATTCGCTTAACGGGCTCTAAACAGCTGTGTAGGTTCTCTGATACTGTTTCTTATGAAACACGTACAGTTTCTGTCGACATTTCTTATGAACTAACGAATACGTGTGTAACGATTCTGTTGGTTTTCTGTCCCGTGTTATTTTCTGGTCCTCTCTCTCTCTCTCGATGCGGTGTGGCAACGTGCCCAGACCTGACCCACTTGCGACATACCGCTTGTATTCTGGTTTTGTCTCCGCCTCTGGCGTGACTGCAACTTGCTTGTAGCAAGGGGTATGAGTTACTATAATTTTCAAATTTACAACCCCTGCACCGTAAGAGCGTAAGCTTGTCCGATCTGCCGCGTTCCTGCCGGTCGCACTGAGCTGTGACTCCTGCAGTGTTGGAACGCGCGGACACTCTCACTGGAGGTGACAGGCGCTTCACAGTCTAACTCCTCTCCGTACAACTGGATGTCTCTGCTGGTAGCGTTGACACACCCTTCCACGCGCGACGGTACTTTTAGGTGTGTGTCCACTGGGTTATTCGCTAGAAGGGCATAAACAGCAGTGAAGAATCATGTGTGTGGCACTGCCTGCTCGTTACTAGGCTGATGGTGACAATTTTTTGTCGAACATCTTCATAGGCGGCGAAACATTGGGTTCATCACTTCGAACTGGAAACGGGAATTCACGGAATTTCTTGAAAGACATCATGTTTATTCCAGTGACTTAAAATTTTTATTTCCACTATTGCAGTTTCGGCCTTAGGCCATTATCAAGTGCAGATGTTTTGGCTTTAAGCCCTGTCTACTTCATACAAGCTAACACATTTATATGTCGTCGTCATTTGCTGTTATACACATTCGTAACGCTGCTAAGTAGTACAAGCACACATGTCCATACATCGTAAAACAGCACAGTCTGCTTTGTCTTAGTGCAAAAGTTACTTCTAATAGTGGAACGAACGTATATATGTATAGACTGTGATGTTTTACGATATATGGACATTGTTTACGTGCAAAGAGATTGTTTACGTGCAAAGATCTTCCAGAGTCCTTGACCGTGGCATTTTCCTATCTCAATAAGACGAAGAAATGCGAAGCAGGCTCTGCAGTGTGGAAAAACAAAAAATCAGTTCTAATAGCCTGTTCTCTATAGGAAAAAAAAAGAATGATACGAATGAACAAGTTAGTTCTAGTCTCTCAAGAATTACAAGTGAACATAACGTGCTTCAAAGCAGTTTGTGAAAAGAAGGAAGATATTGCGTGACCATGAGAGTAACTGACACTCGCAGAAAAGGGGTGCGTGTGTGGCAAGCGTACCAAAATTGTGACAGAGTCGGTTTTCAGTGCAGAGACCGGTAGCACGTGGTGACGGCATTCGATTATCGAGTACACCTTCTCACGACACGACCGAGTTGTTGCCGGGATTGAACTCAGCACGTCCGACTCCAAACGTCCTTTCTATTTTTATGTAACCACCCACTTGCTTAGTTTAGTGTTCACGTGTTTACCTACAGTGGAGCGGGCCCGGCTTCGATTCCCGGCGGTGTCGGAGATTTTCACCGCTCGTGTACTGGATGTTGTTGTCCTCATCATCATTTCATCATCACGGACACGGAAGTCGCCCAATGTGGTGTCACCTGAAATAAGACTTCCAACACGGCGGCCGAACATCCCCTGATTGAGCCTTCCGGCCATCAATGCCATACTATCATCATTTGCTTTTCTTTTAACTGTCTAGGCCATTCTGGGGTTTCTTATTCAACAACATACTTTGCGCTTATCACAAATCTATTTTGATCGTATCAACCAATGATAGTATACTTTTGCAACACACCGTTGGTTTTAGAATGTAGAGAGTAATTGATTTAAGGGGAGCCGGAACGATCCATCTCCTCCATGTTAACTTTAGCAGATAGAAGGAACATTATTTCTAAAACCATTAAACATATTGTTCTGAAACTCGGGCTACATGTTCAGTGAATATTTTTATACAAAGTTATAATGCCATGTTAAGAAGTGTTTATTGTTTTTTGTTTTATAATTGTTTTAAACAGACGCTTATTTTTTCTATAAAACTTTGCACTTTTTCTTCTGTAGCTCTTGAATTATGCAATATTTTTTTTGTACTGTTTGTTATAAAAATGAAGGAAAAGAAGTAGACAATATTGTGTATAAATTTCATTGATATAATGTTAGCAGTTCTTCAGAAGATGTTCATAAATGATGAAAATTTTAAAGTTATGGGAAATGGCTTTCAAAGATTTTTACTACATTCCTGCCCCATATGACGGATTATCAGCATCCTATTCTTTTTCCAGTATTAGTTTCCTTTTCACTAGTCTTTTCTTCCCTTTTGCTGCATGTTGTCGGCTTTTGTCTGTTCTTCCTGCACCTCTTAGTCTTTCTTCATCAATTAGGTGCATTGTGGAAATGGTGTTGTGTTCTGGTTGGCCAGTTGCCACTGCATCATACACTCCAAAACGCAATGTTTTTATCTGTACAAACACTATTTTGGGAATCCTGATCCAAATTAAATTATTTACACTTCCATTTGGATTTTGTGTTTTCCCATGTAAACACTTTTCCAATAAACTTGGCTGTGATAAATCTCTGAATATGGGCTTAATTGCATCAGTTACAGCATTTGACAAACTGTTTTTATGGGAATACTCCTTTCCTGTGGGGCACAGTGCACGTTGTAGGTGCTCATTTGTTGATGCAGTATGAAAAAATAATGCACATACTGCACTCGTCATATGCTCAATGCTTCTTGTATTTTACCTGATTGCACACCCATAATATGTCTGCAATCTATCAATTGCTTCATCTGTCAATCTTCCTCTTACTCCAAGGGCCTTACCATCACTAAATTTCTGGGATCCTAATGTCTGCTTTAGTTTCCGCAAGCGAGTCTCCATGCACTTCAGCCCATGTCCAATGCACTCCTGTTTTTTAATGTGAATTTCATTGCCGTATGGTTTGAGTTCCTCTACAGCTTTATATCCCTTAGAATCACCATCTCCTAGATAGTTAGTGTATCGTACATTGTACTACACCTGTGATCTACTTCCATCGCCCCACTCGTGCCGTGAAAATTTGCTTCACAACTTTCACTATGCTCGTCCTTAGTATTGCCCTTACATCTACAATGATAGCAACAGCAATTACTTTGCAACTGTCTCCACTGATAGCCGTCACAACTCCATTTAGAGATTTATGACTTCTACGTTGCCATGATCCATCTAAAGCAACAGTTAAATCTCTACAATTACCATTATCTGTCACAGCTTCTTCAACTGCTTTCTTCGTTGTTGCTTGAGAAATATCTTCAGTAGAAGATCCCACCAATTCATTATGAAATCCAAACTTGGATGGTGGATTTGGCAAGTTCATAATTCCAAATAACGTTGTCCCTGCAGCACTGCCCTTGCCAATGCAACGCAAGCCTTGCACTAACCTAACATTTATGTAATACACCTTCTTTCCCCTATTACCACTACGAGGAATATAGTTAGGATTAGAAAACGAAACTTCTACAGCATATTTGTGACACTTCAACAAAATTTTACATGGCAAACCAATGTGTTAAATTATTTTCAATTCCAGTCCTCTTTCTTTGCAAACTTGGTATAATACGTTACGTTTCAAAATATTAGAGAGCAAGGAAATGTTAATTATTTCATTCACATCATTACTGTCCCTTTTGTAGTTTTCAAATTTTTCTTTGCTGTCACAAACTTTCTTGCTGGAAGAAGTTCTATCACATTCATTTGGAGTAGTCGGTGAAGCAGTCTGAACAGCATCTCACTTCGAAACAACAAAAGATTTCTTCTTCCACTCATGGCGCATTTTCTTAAACACTCTATTGCTAAAACGGGGCATATTGGTATCCACAAACCAAATACGTAAAACCGGTAGGAGCAAAACCATGAAATACGCAAAATTGAACAACTAAACAACACAAAGCAAACTCCACAAGACAACACATACGGTATAGCGTTTATGTTTACCGATATGAACAGTCACTTGTCACAGAGATGAAGCCATACAACGTTGGAAAACAAAACACTGTCTAATTCCGCGAAGATAACCTGCTTGCAGCCAGCGAGCGGCGCCGTCAGAGATGACACACCAAGTCGCTACAACAGTTTACGCGGTGCGTCAACTTTGCAGCGATAAAAAACACACTTAGAATTCACTTAGAATGGTGAAACTTGATTTGTTTTATTCAGAAAAAAAAACAAAAAAAAAACACAATTTTGTCATTTTCAACGTTCCTGCTCCTCTTAACAGGGGAAATTTTCGTATTATGTTTTTCAACTCAATGTGCGCGCAATCGACCCTTGGTTTCCTGTCACAGCGCTGGTGATTTCTCCGTCTGATTGAACTTATAATAGGATTTGAAGCTAACATGTGCACTCTAACTTTATGTGGGCTGAACGTTGCGAATACTAATGTTTCACTACGTACGTGAGATGTACACTGGAGAGGTCTACGATTTATAATGTATTTATGATATGGCACTTACAGTTTTCCTATATTTTCGTGCATAATGAAGTACAGAAATTTCCTTAGCTGTTGCGACCTTTATTTTAGCATTTCAATTCGAAGTCCTCATCGTGAACGTAACATCTAAACTGGTGGAATGAACTTGTTGCAAGTTATTAGGCTGGTGCGAAAGTTCGTAGCGTTTCTTTTTGCATGTTGGTGTTGCGGATGCTATGAGCTTATTTATCGATTGTATTTCTTTTATTTGCAGTTCATTGCAGTTATTTGAGTTTACGAATTGTCATCTTGTCATTTGGAGATAGTGGGTGCAACTGTGGACGCTAGAAACTGGAGTGCCAAGTGGAGAAATTGGAACATTCCGACATATTCTTCCGTTTGAATCTAACAGAGGGGTGACAGCACCGGGGGCAATCAGAAACAGTTACGGTGTGTGTGTGGGTAATGTCGATGAACAGATGAGGACAAGAAAATGGTTTTCTCGTTTTGAGGGGGATCGTTTTGACATTAGTGACTCTTCACGTTCAGGAAGACCTTCGGTGTTTGATGAAGATCGTTTAAACACGTTAATAAACAATGACCCAGGCCAATGTACTCGAGAACTGGCAAGTGTGATGAGCTGCTGTCATTCCACAATAGTGCAGCATTTGTATGCAATGGGGAAGGTAAAAATCAGGTGTATGGGTACGCCATGGTCTAAGCCGAAAGCACAAAAATCTGTGGGTGGCCATATGTGCATCTCTGGTTGCTCGTCGTCAGTTGGCGGATGAGCAGCACCGACCACTCCTGTCCTGTATCACCGAGCGAGGTGGCGCAGTGGTTAGCGCACTGGACTCGCATTCGGGAGGACGACGGTTCAAACCCGTGTCCGGCCATCCTGATTTAAATTTTCCATGATTTCCCCAAATCTCTCCAAGCAAATGCCGGGATGGATCCTTCGAAAGGGCACCGCCGCTTTCCTTCCCCATCCTTCCCTAATCCGAGCTCATGCTCCGTCTCTAATGACCTCGTTGTCGACGGGACGTTAAACACTAATCTCCTCCTGCTGCTATCTCGTATCGTCACTGGTGACGAGAAAAGGTGTTGTTATGTTATCTGAAGGAAAAGAAAGGAATCGTTGAGCCCAAACAAAGCAGCAACTCCCCGCTGCGGAACAGCGGCTGTGTACTGTACTATGAATAGCTCCCTGCGATACAACCATCACTGCTGACGTATATTGACGACAACTGAGACGTCTTGCCTAGTAGATCAAGAACAATGACTGTACTATAAGACTGATGAACACATCGTAACAGCATGTTCGATGCGATGCCTTCCTTCATATTTTTAGGTGGCCAGTGTAAGTAATACTTGCTGCATTTTCCACAAGAATACTACCAAAGTGAACATTTTCTATCATGATCCATTTGTTAAACGTAACCTCACTTCTTGAAAAAGTTACGCTAACGCATTTTACGGACATTTAGTGGCAAGACTAGCATTCAAAAACGAGAGTTCTTCAGAGTCGTTATGCAAGAGAACACTAATCAAGTCATTAAAATTTTGTGTTTTTAGTGATCCACAGCTTCCATTTGTTTAATATAAGATATTAATGCTAACTAACCTAAGGAGATCGCGCACATCTTTTCCCGTGGCAGGATTCGAACCTGCGACCGTACCAGCAGCGTAGTCCCGTAGTGAAGCGCCTAGAACCGCTCGGTCACAGCGGCCGGCCATTGTCTCTATACATCGCCTTGTATAAATAACACTTTAATCACTTCACGTCAAGATAAAACGTTACTGCACAAAGCCGGCCGGAGAGGCAGAGCGGTTCTAGGCGCTACAGTCAGGAACCGCGCGACCGCTACGGTCGCAGGTTCGAATCCTGGTTCGGGCGTGGATGTGTGTGATGTCCTTAGGTTAGTTAGGTTTAAATTGTTCTAAGTTTTAGGGGACTGATGACCTGATAAGTTAAGTCCCATAGTGCTCAGAGCCATTTGAACCCTAACTGCACAAAATTTCTTATAATTACAAGGTAAATGACAGCAGCTGGTTACTTGTTTTCACAGATTCACATTCATTCAAAGAGTTAAAGACCCCTCCTAGCACGTATCATAGGCATTTTACCTATATTGCTGGCGTGTCTGACATAGTTGATATACCTGTATATAGTCAACGACCGAAGAAAACAAATGGATATAAAATATTGTATACGATACATGGCATATCACTGGGGAAACTACATTATTTCAAACATAATATTAACAAATCTTGTCTTAATTTGAGGTGTGTAAAATGTTATTTATATATGGCGGTGTATGCAGACAATATAGTGCGTCTCCATTTTGGATTTACAGGTGCTTCAAATGACAAAAAGTCGAAATTAGCTAATAGCACTATTAAAAAAAACGATATTACAGCCTACTAAGGACCACGTTTACGTTTATTATAATTCAAGTTGTTGACTCTTCATCCTTTGCTTGTTACGTAAATGTGGTATGGCATTGCTGACTGGGATATGCCATGGGCTGGATTCGGCCACCTGTCGGAACGGGTGTTCTTGTTCGGCACACATTGGCCCCTTTCCTTGTGAGAGTTGAGTCGTATGGTATTTGTAGAATATAGGTGAGTGTAATAGATGCGTGTATAATTTAGTGTTGTGTTTGCGTTGTATGAATACGATTAGGGAATGGAGGCGGTGAAACGGCGTGCCGGCACACCTGATAAGTTAAGTCCCATAGTGCTCAGAGCCATTTGAACCATAGCTCTCGAGTAGTACCAAGGGGACCATCGAGCTTTAACGTCCCCATTCGACGGACGGATGACTAGAAACAGTGTCACACGGCCTCACTTCATTATAAACTGCAGAGATAACTGAAATTCATCCATGACATTGGCAAAGAGACCGGTGATCGGTCACTTCAAGCTACCACCTCTCCTGCTCCTGACGAAACAGTGGCGACGAAGATTTCATGCAGCACCAGGTTTCGAACCTGCTTACCTTTGCGGTGAACGCCGACGCACAGGCGTGCCGTAGCCTCCTCTGCAGTGGAGGCACACGTTGCATGAAAGTTTCTTACCTCGATAGTTCATGTGTTAGGGATATTAGTAAAATATTCATATACAGTTACAAATTCCGTTTCCTTTTGTGAACGAAACCTAGAAAGAGTGAATATTTCACTCGTCATTATTTGTAGTTTCACTTACAAAGTTATCATGAAAAAAAGTAACCAGTCGTTTGTGTTTTTGTGGTTGAATACAGTTTTGCTTCACTTAGAAAATTTTACTAATATGTAACTTATTATGTATATAGACTGAAGCGGCGAGTGAAAATTTGTGCCAGGGCCAGGAATCGTACCCGGGTGTCCTGCTTACTTTTTTTTTTAAGAAATCTTATTTCGTTCGTCTTAGTTCGGTGCTCGGTGCATTTGTTAGGGGCGGACGTCCTGAGACACCCGTTTATATTCGTCGTTGATCCATTAACTCAGTTTTTCTTATTGCAGAGGGGAGCTAATCCTCTGATCGAACACGCTGAGCTATCGTGCCGGCGCTAATCTTCTCTGTATCGTTCCAATTTTAGTATACGTACCGCCATGGTCTGTTAGATCGAACCCGTACCGGAGTGTGTCGCTTCGCGAGTGTCCAGCGGCGCCTGCAGCTGTTTATACTCTGCAATAGAAAAGGAACGTCATGGAAGATCAGCCACGGCGACACACTTCACGTCTTGGATTTTCGTATGGATACCAGCGACCACAAGTTCACGAATTAGTCGATTGATTTTACGATGAACAGGGATTAAGAGATGAATAAGTTCTAGCATGCTCGTATGATTTCCTTGCGAAAGTGGTTTAGGTCAAGCAGATCAACGACGAACCGTGCATACGTTTGATTCCGCTAACTGAGGTACTGCGGATTTCGTAAGTTCTGGGGGTGAAGTTTCCGTTGGTGATGCTGGCCTAGGTCTGCGCACGGTCCGCGTATTTCATTTGGCCTTTGAATCAAATTAGAAAGAATCCGATAAACTCTCTCCGAGTATGCTAACATTCTGTACATTCATTTCTAGAAGTGGTCAAGTAATAACCATTTTAACGAGGATAATGGTGTCAGGAACGTGAAAATCGATCTTAAGAAGCACATCCAGTCCAGTGCCCCCGTCCTAGGATTCAGGGCTCTAGCGGTGTATGTAAGCCAACGATAACATTGTAACACTACCATCGATATTACCCAGTTCTGTCTTATCCAACTTCTTTGTACGTTTTTACTTAATGTGACTTCTGTATAGCCATGCTCTTTGATGTAAAATCTATGTAAATTTTCCATTTACGGTAAAGAAGACACATCAAGTTCCAAACAGACACAGTTCAAAGTCATTCACAGGAAGCTTTCGTCCACAGCCTTCAGCAGTAAAAGAGAGTCATACACCCTTTACACACACACACACACACACACACACACACACACACACACACACACACACACACACACACACCACAAGTATACATATCTCACACAAACACCACCGCCAACTCCAACACTTCGTCCTAAGTGACGATAAGTTTTGAAGAGTTCCACATATTTTTCAGAAGAAGACAGTTAAAGATTCACCAAAGTTCAGTTGCCAAGGAAAGATTTAAGATATTAAGCCTAATTATTGCTCTTTTTGAAATCTCTGTACAGCATTACAGGTACATCCAAAAGGGATAATGATTCATAACAGGTACTGGCTACTAGATTTCGATAGCCCAGGTTGGAAGTAGCAGTATGTATAATTTCATGTGTATGTAGTTAAGAGCATTTCCATATTATGTTACGACTAAAATGTTCAGCATTGATCTAAGCCTACTGACGGATTAGTTTCTGGGTCCACTTGTTAATTGTTGTGCAAGACTTAAGTTTCATAGTTCAATTACAGCGTTAATGAAGTGCTCTTGCCGCTCTCTAACAAAAAAATGGTTCAAATGGCTCTGAGCACTATGGGACTTAACATCTATGGTCATCAGTTTCCTAGAACTTAGAACTACTTAAACCTAACTAACCTAAGGACAGCACACAACACCCAGCCATCACGAGGCAGAGAAAATCCCTGACCCCGCCGGGAATCGAACCCGGGAACCCGGGCGTGGGAAGCGAGAACGCTACCGCACGACCACGAGATGCGGGCTGCTCTCTAACATTTGTATACTATAATGAGCAACTGGGTACAACTATTCAGACTATGCTAGATCCGGGTACCACATGTTCCATTTGAGCTAACTAGTGTAAAGAAGAGAATGCTCGTTGAGAGCAGAAATAATAATAAGAATAGAGAAAGTAATTGCCTGACAACCATTTCAAGTACAGTATTTTCAGTAATTAAGCTGATAAAAGAACTTCTTGTTCATGTCAATATTGCGCCACTAGTAATTATTTACTTACAATAATCGTTAACTTTCACCTTTTATATATAGATAGTAATTATTATTGAGAAGCAGTTGTTGAAAAACGATTCATTTCCCTTCTGTGTTGTTCATGGCGAATCACTGTTAAATTTCCTTGATAAATTTCGCTACTGTTTGGTATATATTTTTTATAAAACGTTAATTCAGTCTCAAGTAAAGCCAGCGGCAGCAGTCAACTTTTATTAAGAATCGTGGTAGTGCTTGGTACAGTTACGCCTAATTAGGCCATCGATCGTTTTCTTTAGCTTAATTGCAGTTTACTTTATTACTTGTAGAAACTTGGTATTCTACAACTGTTTCACTTCAGAATAAATCTTTAGAGAAACAAAAACAGTCCGATACCTTTCTATTATGCACGATCAAAGCACTAACATTACCAGTGTACTGCTAATTTAGTAGTAGCCGGCAGTGTTACAAAATGGCTCTGAGCACTATGGGACTCAACTTCTGAGGGCATCAGTCCCCTAGAACTTTGAACTACTTAAACCTAACCAACCTAAGGACATCACACATATCCATGCCCGAGGAAGGATTTTAATCTGCGACCGTAGCGGTCGCGCGGTTCCAGACTGTAGCGCCTAGAACCGCTCGGCCACCTCGGCCGGCCGCAGTGTTACAACATGTGTCCATTGTCGTTCCGCCGGCCATTTGAAAACTGGCTGCCCTTGCGCCAAACCGGCCACCAGAGGTTTACAAAAGCTTGTCTGACCTGCAGAAGCGTACAACAGGTGCGCTTACGCTCAGCGGAGAGACTGATATCCGTGACTGCGCGGGAAACATGGTTATAGCGGGTAGAATAGACTGTGCTGACCATCCTAGTACAGCGGTTTCACCGCGAGGTGTCAGCTGCTCCGCTTCTGACCCACGGAAGTACAAGTTACTGCGGAAGACGCAACACACAAGCTCATTCATGAAATGAATGCAACGAAATGAAATGTGCGTGAATTTAATTAACTTTCTTCTATCGGTAAATATCAGTCGTCAGCTTGTTTAGATCGTTTCCGAATAATCTTGGACGTTTCTGAATACTTCGGCTCTCTGCGAATGTGTTAATGCCCGTGAAGCAAGGACGCCCATTCCGGTGGACAAGACGGTATGAGTCGTCATTCGTCTTCCAAAGTATTAAAAATAATTCATACACCCTCATCGGTTTGCCTCCCCCCCCCCCCCTGCAAATTGTCGTATGGGCGCTCTTGTCGTAATAACAGGCATTTCATAATTATAATGTAAAATCAACTTAGTAACGATGTCCATCACATGATCTCCACAGCATCCAGTACAGTATGTAACCTAAAATATTTTATAAAATATTTCTGCCCCACGTTACGGAGTTTTATCGCGGCGACACTTTCCACCAGCATAAGAACATTGATGACACCTTTCGATGGGTACGTGAGCAATATCTTTCCTTTACAAGAACTACAATCTCTTATAGACGTAAGCAAAGACAGTGGCATGTCAGACGAATTCACAGTTAAAAGGCACAAACACGTAGGACATTTAAAACCTCTTCTTGCTTGAAGCATTGCGTAAACAGCCGGATGATAAACTAGACATTCTCATCAACTGATGACATGAAGCCTGTAAATGAGTATGGGAATGTTATGGTACTTTATTTGTAAATGCCCTCCTTGACGACATAGATTGTACATTTCACAATTACGGGTTTCGGCCGTTGCCATCTTCAGACCTGTTACGAATAGAAAAACAGTGGAGTAACTAACTAAATCCAATTCACTGAAGCCAAGGTTTCAATTATAGGTGTGACCTTATTTTTAAACATTTTGTTCTGGCTTTTACACACTTAAGTGATACTTACTTGCGAGACTAGGAGCTTTCTATTATTCACTTTACAGGTCTTATGTGAATTTTGAGTACAAGTTTTACTTTTACTAATGACGTAGCCACCGTCCACATGGTGGAGTCAGACGGAGGCTCTGTGAAGTTATGTGAGTCATACAGCGTTTTCTTAATTATGTCCTCCACCTACAAAACTCTGTTCATTTGCTGCGAATGTCTGTTTAATTTCCAAATTACCTACGACATCAACGAAAACACATTGTAACGTGTGTAAGTTGAGGAATTCTATTGTTGACTGATGTTAAGTGCAATACCGAAATGACGTCCAAGTGGATGCTGATTAAATTTTTCTGTCAGGACATAGCTGAGAAATCTTTTCCACATGTATTCAGATTTCCTAAGGTACTTTCGAAGGGCTACTCCTAGCAACTGAAGAGTTCTTTCGGTAGCAAAATTATTACATCGGACAGAACTCTTTTCCAGTTCATTAACGTTTTGTGAACCTGTGAGTTTTTGTGCAAAGCATTTTCATGAAACGAAGAGTTAAGTGCGTTTAGTAACTTATTCGTATATCTAACAGATGATACCTTTGATTGACTGCCTTCGAGCCCTATTGCTTTATTTTCTTTGAAAAATTTTATATCGTTGGCCTACTGAATTACTGCAGATGTGATCATATATCCATCGTTGAAATGACATCGGGTTCAAGTGAGTGGAAGTTACCTTGTGGCAAACTTTTAAGCAAGTGAATCCTGGAGAATAATCCTGTTTATAAACCTTTCGATAAAAATTATAGTTGATAATTTTATCGTTAAAAAGTACATCAGTTTAAGCACTGAAGTTATTTCTAACGCCCTTTATTACGTGAACAGCGTCTGAAAATTCCAGAATTCTTTTGATATCATCATCTGCATTTGACACAGAGCAAGTAACTTCTTTGTTTTATGCCACTAATTCCCAGACAATGCCATACCTCTCCGTTTGACTGGTTGCCGTCGTAAGTGTCGTAATTATTGTTCCGGCTTGCTCTAGCTGGATAATTACTTGAATCCATATCTGCGAGACGACGTCGCCAGGAATTGCGCTGCGACTTGTATACACAGCAATAGGGTGAATCCAGTTATTCAGCTGTGGAACGAACAGAGCTCGATTTGCAAGTTTATTCTTACAATCATCTAAATTGACGAAACCATTTTCTTTCAGCGAAGTGCAAGTGAAATTCAATTTTTCTTGGTGCTTAACTTCATCGAAAACCAGCACGCCTAGTCATTTGTCTCTATCTCGTTCTTCCGGAAAAAATTCTTAATTGCTTCTACAGCGTATGTATTACTCCCTTATGAGCATTTTCAGACCATATATTAAATTTCAGAGATGTGTTTCGGAAGGAAGTGGCAAGAATCGATGCCTCAGACAAAGTCTGTATTGTGGGCCGCTTCATTTTTAAGAGAACACTGCCCAGAAGAAACTCGTTACCACACCGCGCTTATTTACTGTTTTTCAGTTGGCGTCTCTTCGATATAATGTCAACTATGATTTTTAGTTTGTTACTGAGTTTACAATGATCTAGAAGATTTGACTAAGGCGTCTACAATGATCTAGAAGGTTTGACTGAGGCGTCTTACGTTTTTTATCTGAGAGTTGCTTTCGCAGTAGTCTGACTTCGGCATTCGCTATTATTAATTTATTACGTAACAGCGTATCTTCCAATTCCTTACATTCTTTCTAAAGAAATTGCTGCTGCGTCCGCGACTCACTCGTTCCGTGCATTTTCCTCGACGGAATAAACGCTGGGAGACACAGCAACGTCATTCTGCTCAACATCTTCTTTGTGGCAGCTTCTCTTTTCATAGTATTTTGCTGGCGATTTTCTTTGCTGTAATATTTCGACAGATGTTTCGGTAAATTGGGGAATAAATGAGGAACCGCTTCTGATTTTAGATACCACCATTGTCTTGGAATTTCAGATTATTTACCGTCAGTGGCACAGAACTCTGCTTTTGTAGTAAGTTCGTCACCGAAAAGTGAATCACACACACACAAAATACCTATGAATCTGATTCCTTTATTTCAGAGGAATTGCTCGCCCATTATGAAAATTCTATTTCGTGTTACCGAGGTTCAAAAAATGTTTACTTTGACTTTCTCGGTAGCTAGATCTGCATGTTGCAACGAAACTCATGGGCATTTTTGGTTCTTGTTCTTAACTATAGTTCTTAACACCACTTTTTCACCGTAGGCTTCAACTCTTCAACGTTCACTCACAACACCGTAAACAATTTCACAAAATAAGCACACAAAATAGCTGCACACACCTTCCCGGTAAAGCAAAATCACACCAAATCGAATGTCAAGCGACTGCGCTGCTCGTAGGTCGCCGCCGACCACTTGTCCTATGCTACCTGTGTCAATGCAAGGGGAGTCGGTAGACTTTCCTTACGGTAGCTATGATACCGTTTCCGCGATTCACAGCCACAGTGACGTACATCCGCCACAGCGGATACGAATGATGAACTGACCCTAAAACCTCGACAGACTCAGAACAACGGAGACACGCCGCGAAGTTATGGGCCCCTTGATTTGCCGTCTCAACTGCATCAGTCTTCAGTCTCAGAAGGGACCTAAAACCAGCCTTCTGACAGGTAACGTAAATGGCACTGACAAAGATGCACGTCAAAAAAGGACGATAAAATCGAGGTGATCAACTCGAAAGCATGTTGAGGAAGAAAAATTACCGAGAACAATAAAGCAGTGAGAGAAGCAACATAGAAGATAGAAGTCAGGTCGCGCAGCATGCGTGGAAGGCCGACACCCCGGGACGTGAACCAATGGACACCACCCACCCGCATAGACACCTTTGGCCGAGGACACTGAATATCAAAGTCCTTCCCTTACTACTTAATTTTTATTTTATAATTTATAAATAAAATTGTCGTATCGGCCGCCACAGCAGCCGTCAACTCGGCGCTGCGTGGTACAACACACGCGGCACACAGCGAGTACCGCTAGCGCCGCACACGATGTCAACAACTGGCGCAAGTGAACGCGTCGTCACGGGGTTAGCGGCAGCGTACAACACCACTATCGATGCGGATTACCTTGGCGGCCCTGCCATTGCTACCAGAGTGAGCAACCGTATAAGGGCGCCATCTACCAACACTCTGATCCATTTCTGTTGTGTTCTGTTCGCACTATAACTCAACAAATATTCCGTGATAACCAAATTTATCTGACCTTCTGTCACTCAAAACAAAACTTAAGTTCGAATACACAACACTTCGCTGGCTGTAGCGCCAAGGAGAAAGCAGAGTCACTAGTAGAGAATACAAGTCCAAACCACTGCCAACCAGTCGATACCGACGCGTCGCAAGTTTCCAGCCAGGGAGGCCACAGTACGGTTCGGTCGTCGTGAATCCAACAGCCGGGTTGTAACACAGTCATCGGCGAAGATTGAACTAGCTAAACGGGCTCAGCGAGCTTGCTTAAATCCACAGGTCCGGCCAATCAGAGTGTTGGTAGATGGCGCCCTTATACGGTTGCTCACTCTGGTGGCAAGGGCAGCGCCCCCAGGGTAATCCGTATCGATAGTGGTGTGTACGCTGCCGCTAACCCCGCGACGATGCGTTCACTTGCGCCAGTTGTGGACATCGTGTGCGGCGCCAGCGGTACTCGCTGTGTGCCGCGCGTGTTGTAGCACGCCGCGCCGAGTTGACGGCTGCTGTGCGGCGGCCGATACGACAACAATAAAATTCCTTACTACATAATGCAAGTTTGTTCAGTTTTGACTGTTAATATAAATAGAATAGAATCTAACTTAAAAATAAAATATTTATTTGTATTCCGCCGTGTCACCAAAGATAGGTAAAGTAACGGGAATGATGCCATCATAAAAATTGGCAATGAGGCTGGCGAAGTGCCAGTTCTGTTTGAAGTAGGTGTAGATTATAAACGTAAAGCGATTCCGGAAACGGTATGGGGTATTGCCATGCAATTACTGGGCTAGCTTTTACTGAACATCGACGCTCCAACTGGGTACACTGGCAGAAAAGTCAGGAATGACTTTTTTTCACAATGAAATTGTGAAATTAATAACGAAGGCTCGTTTGAAGATCATAATAGGTGGGAATTTTAACTGTGTTTTACACGAAGAGGACCGAAGGCAGTATTTTATTTATTATCGAAAGCTCCAGAATGTAATTGAAGGATTGGACTTGAAAGATAGCTGGTGTCATCTACGCCCACAGGTGATAGGACGTACATATGTTTGTGCCCTTTCCGCAAGTCGTCTGCTAGGTTTTATGTGCCTCGAGATATTTAAAGAAATTTCAGTGACTGTGAGATATGGTCGCTTTGGTTTTAATAACTGTAACCTCCCCGCTGTAATTGTTTCTGTATGAAATTTATCCCAACTTTACCTCCCACTCTATAAAAGTCTACGTATTACCGAAACTATGTCCCCGCATATCGTTATGCAACTTAAACTCGTATTCTAACCGTTGGCTAAAGTGAACCTAAAACCGAGCGAGGTGGCGCAGTGGTTAGCACACTGGACTCGCATTCGGGAGGACGACGGTTCAATCTCGTCTCCGGCCATCCTGATTTAGGTTTCCCGTGATTTCCCTAAATCGTTTCAGGCAAATGCTGGGATGGTTCCTTTGAAAGGGGACGGCCGATTTCCTTCCCAATCCTTCCCTAACCCGAGCTTGCGCTCCTTCTCTAATGACCTCGTTGTCGACGGGACGTTAAACACTAACCACCACCACCACCACCACCACTAAACTGAAGCTAATTTGAACTGAACTGTAACTAATTTGAATGCATCTTGTTCTTATATTAAATGCGCGACTGAAGTAAAATAGTTACGTGGCCCTAAATAACGTTTCCGCTTACCACGCCCCTTGACAACATTGTTGCAGATTTCTCCAAATCACAACAGCAGACAGCAAGCAAGCAGTGGCTCAGCTAGATTTCTATTTCTAAGTAAAATTTAAGAGTGTTGCATACCACGTGTGGTAATGTGCAATGATAAACAACGGGTTGGGGAGAGTAACTACTCCTATGAAATGATATTAAAAAAAAAAAAATGGTTCAAATGGCTCTGAGCACTATGGGACTCAACTTCTGTGGTCATTAGTGCCCTATAACTTAGAACTACTTAAACCTAACTAACCTAAGGACATCACACACATCCATGCCCGAGGCAGGATTCGAACCTGCGACCGTAGCAGTCGCGCGGTTCCGGATTGAGCGCCTAAACCGCGAGACCATAGCGGCATGACATTCCAAGACAACGATTTTAGAATGAAGTACGTATTCAAAAAGATAGAGTAAAACTTGTGACCTTCGCTCATAATACAGGTCTAAATAATATGATTCTTAACAAAGTTAACAGTGATGTAAAGATGGTACAATGTCAACACAGAATGTATCTAAAATTTATACAGATTATTCAGTTAATATGTTAATGCATGACTCAGGGAAGTGGGGTGGGCTTTCTCTCAGCTCTGAGCAAGTGAACAAAGTTAATTAGCTCCCAGCAAAAAGTTCTACAAACTAGCTGCGCGGTGGTTCAGTCTTACCTCAAACTTCTTCCCTTCCAAAAATAATAATATTATTTAAAATTTATATTCCTTTTGCTTTCTAATACATACATCTTATTCATCCTTGATGCCCTTTCGAATAAACCTTTCTTCATGTAACAGATACAATCACAATCCAAATCAGCACTACAGAACACGTCAGTCACCTACCACACTCCAACTAAGAATAGATCAGGCTGCACAGATGCAAAGATTGCCACGAGAAGACCAAAGATTGTTTAACAGTAATGTAACTTACCGTCTTTCTCTGACGTGCACATCGATAACACACGAAAATCGAAATAACATGACCACCTAACATACGAGTAGTACTGTCCATACCATGTAACGGTTAGACACGTTCAAAAGAAAAGTTTTTTGGGGCGCGGTGTGTGGTAACTGAATGTGTCACTTCTGGACGACGCATAACTGAAACGAGATAATGTTGCTACGTGGCGGAAATGCTTGCAAAGGCAAACACGATACACGGACTGTATTGTTTGGTGGACGGAGCATGTTGAACCTCAAATTAAGAAATGTGTCTTTCAATTTTCCAGAGGCAAAGCTTGCTGGAGGCAACGAACTTCAGAATTTTACTTCGCCGGTCTCCACCAGTTGTATAACAACCCTTCTACGCTGTCAGACAGCCAGACCAGAAAAAAACTCACCAAAGCAAAAACTACTGAACACTGGCAAGTACACGAGTACGGGCGCGCACTTCCGTCTGTACCATGTCACAGCGGAAAACAGACGAGGCAAACTAGAACTTACTGAGTAACATAAAAATAACGGAGAAAATGTATATGAAGAACAGGATACGATTAAGACCTACGTTGTAAATCATTCTAGAAAACTTTACTCCGAACAGGGAATTGATGGGGGAGTTGGAGATGACAACGAAGAATTTTCAGTGGATAGAACTACTTCAAAAGTGAAATCAATCACCACATGCTTTCGACGAAAAAAACCTCTGTGCCTAGACGGCTTTCGAATCGAATTTTATATTCACTACTGGGGTGTGATCGGCGGAGAACTGAAAAAAATGTGTAACGACTTGATATCCCCAGATCTTCACGGGACGCATGGTCATCTTCGTACCCAAAGCGTTGCGAAAGAATACATTCGATGACTTTCGGCCTATTACTTTTCAAAGCGCGGATTACAAGATTTTTCCCTGGTTATCAGCACCACACTGGAAATAGTTCTTAGTAAAATGCTTGGATCCTACCAGGCAAGTGAGGCTAATAGACATTGTAACTGTTATGTTCTGTGTTGTTTTTGTTGTTGGAAACTGCACTGACTTCCTACCCTTCAACTTTCGTATGTGTCTCTGTTGTCATGTGAACTTGGCAATACAAGTGGTGTGTTTACGTAAACGCTATCTACTAAAAAGAGTCACGAAATGTCTGAAATTATATAACTATTTTGCAATTGACTTTTTACAAAAATAGTTAGAAAACTTAAAACTGTACACTAAAGAATTTGTCCTCTGAATTTTTGTACCGTGCAGTCCAGTGAACAGTGCTATAATGTGTGACGTCATAGTACGAGACTTGCAATTGCAACACGCAAGACTAACACAATAACAGTTCTACATGAAACTACTAAACAAATTTTGATTGAATAAATGTCCAAAATTCTGCTATAAATTTCCCTATAATTTTTCGTATGCAAACTGTCTAAAATTCCGAACATCAAATGATACTCATGCGTCTGTAACACTACACTGTAAGAATAAGAGTGTTTGGCAAAGTAAATAAGTTGTTGACTAAACTTTACCTGAAATGAACCCCATAACAATTTTGAAAGCAGATTCAGAAGGATGTAGGTTGCAGTAGGTACTGGGAGATGATGAAGCTTGCACAGGATAGAGTAGCATGGAGAGCTGCATCAAAGCAGTCTCAGGACTGAAGACCACAACAACAACAATTTTGAAATGCAAAGCTTAATTTAAATGGTGCTGTTGTGTCCTGACTGTAATGTTAAACTGGCCTTAACGTTTTTCATAGCTTACTTTGCGGAAGCGGAAACTCGGTACTACTCGAAAGTGGCCCAAATAAAAATACAGAGCAGCAGCAAACCAGATAAAGGAAAGAAACCTTGCCCTGTGCAGTGCAAGGAAAAACAACTGTACCAACGACGACATCATGCTTTACTTTGAACGACGGTGTTCCACTCATTGCAATGCGGCGACACACATTTACAACAAAAAATTTTCGTGAGGAGACGATGGTAGATACTTGACTTACTAAATCATTGAAAAGAGACTAGCATTCAAATACTCTATTATAAATAATGAAATTCATTCCTTGACAATTACAACCACCTTCACAAAAATAACTTCTTATTGAATATTACTCAGCCGTATAATACATTTATCAAATGGTGAACAAGTGGCGAAACTATATCGTCTCGACAGTCAAACTAACTTAACAGAATAACTAAAGAGAAAATCCTGAAAATTTGCGTTTCACAAATTTATCATAAATTACGTGTGAGTCAATAGTACAGCAACAACATTACCTGAATGTCTTTACTCTTCTCAGATCAATCTTTACCAAATCACATTTCCAAAAACCAACATCCTCTGTGCTCTGCTAGTTAGTGTCCTGACTGTAATGTTAAACTGGCCTTAACGTTTTTCATAGCTTACTTTGCGGAAGCGGAAACTCGGTACTACTCGAAAGTGGCCCAAATAAAAATACAGAGCAGCAGCAAACCAGATAAAGGAAAGAAACCTTGCCCTGTGCAGTGCAAGGAAAAACAACTGTACCAACGACGACATCATGCTTTACTTTGAACGACGGTGTTCCACTCATTGCAATGCGGCGACACACATTTACAACAAAAAATTTTCGTGAGGAGACGATGGTAGATACTTGACTTACTAAATCATTGAAAAGAGACTAGCATTCAAATACTCTATTATAAATAATGAAATTCATTCCTTGACAATTACAACCACCTTCACAAAAATAACTTCTTATTGAATATTACTCAGCCGTATAATACATTTATCAAATGGTGAACAAGTGGCGAAACTATATCGTCTCGACAGTCAAACTAACTTAACAGAATAACTAAAGAGAAAATCCTGAAAATTTGCGTTTCACAAATTTATCATAAATTACGTGTGAGTCAATAGTACAGCAACAACATTACCTGAATGTCTTTACTCTTCTCAGATCAATCTTTACCAAATCACATTTCCAAAAACCAACATCCTCTGTGCTCTGCTAGTTAGTGTCCTGACTGTAATGTTAAACTGGCCTTAACGTTTTTCATAGCTTACTTTGCGGAAGCGGAAACTCGGTACTACTCGAAAGTGGCCCAAATAAAAATACAGAGCAGCAGCAAACCAGATAAAGGAAAGAAACCTTGCCCTGTGCAGTGCAAGGAAAAACAACTGTACCAACGACGACATCATGCTTTACTTTGAACGACGGTGTTCCACTCATTGCAATGCGGCGACACACATTTACAACAAAAAATTTTCGTGAGGAGACGATGGTAGATACTTGACTTACTAAATCATTGAAAAGAGACTAGCATTCAAATACTCTATTATAAATAATGAAATTCATTCCTTGACAATTACAACCACCTTCACAAAAATAACTTCTTATTGAATATTACTCAGCCGTATAATACATTTATCAAATGGTGAACAAGTGGCGAAACTATATCGTCTCGACAGTCAAACTAACTTAACAGAATAACTAAAGAGAAAATCCTGAAAATTTGCGTTTCACAAATTTATCATAAATTACGTGTGAGTCAATAGTACAGCAACAACATTACCTGAATGTCTTTACTCTTCTCAGATCAATCTTTACCAAATCACATTTCCAAAAACCAACATCCTCTGTGCTCTGCTAGTTATTTCAAGACTGCACAGCAGCATAACCAACACCTGACTCCCCCACTTAATTCTCACTGACTGATAATGGCAAATACAATGCTGCTTACCGCCAAAGAGCAAACAGCTTGTTCTCAGAACCTTTGTGGTGTAACATTGCGACTATCAAAGACTTCTGTTTGAAAAATATCCAGTGTACAAATATGAAGTATGATACATCGATTAAAGAAAGCATTCACAACACTTTCAATGAATGCTAAAAATAAGCTAGTAACGTTGTAACGTTCTATGTTAAACGTTCTATGTGAATATTGTGATAGCACACATCTTACCTGGATACGCAAAACCAAATTGGCGTTGGTATTTTTCGATGTTGATATGGCTTTTGACAGAATTAATGATGGATTGTTACTGAGCAGAATTACAAAAATGGGTTTTAACGATTGTTTTAGACAACTTATAAATAAATGTATTTTGGTACATCTTCTCGCCTGAAGATTGTCAGTTCTTCCTTTTGCCCGTCGAACAGGCCATGCGACTTGCAGTGACCTTATTGCGATCGAGCCGTTACTAAAAAGTTGCACGCCACCTTAGTGGGCCTACAAAAGCTGAACACCAAAACGGTCTGACGTTCCTATGCTGACGATATCAGAGTGATTATCGACACAAATGAAGAGCTAGAGACAGTGCGGCATTTTGTGGAACAGTGTGCCAACGCCTGCGGTGCAATAACCGCACGTCAAAATTCTGCTACTAGGTCACCATACTAAACACACACTTCTTGGCTGGAGGAAATCGATGAGTTGCCGCATATTAGCTTGGTTGTTACACTACATCCATGGGAAATGGAAAATATGAATTGGGAACAGAAGCTCAATTTTTTACCAGCCGTAATCAAAGAACGCAATATGCGGACGTTACACAGGGTCCAGAGAGTATTACTCGTACATAGTTATGTTATTAGTGAGGTCTTTGATACTCCTACATTTCTGCGAATCCCCACCGACATAGTGAACAAAATTTTATCGTTGGCAAGGCGGCATGTCTGATGGGATATGACTTTTAATGTCTCCTTCGAAGCTACCTCGTTAGTTAGTTCGGAACAGAGATGGACTGGGCATCAAAGATGTTGATTCTCAACGTACAGCTATCTTTTTAACTTGTAAATCTAGAATAATACACAGCAACCGAAATGGTATTACTGGAAGTCTCTTCAAACTATTATGTCCTAATATTTATATGGTAAAGACATTGCTTTCCCCGAAAGTCGATAATAATTTTTTTCTTTTGTGCATTACCTTGTCATAGTACGTCTGTATAATTTATTTCAACTATTCCTTATTTTTTAATACGTCACATTGTTTCTTCATTCATTTTGGTACTGTTTTATATTTTACATTGTACGAATATGAATATTCTGGTTGTACATGCTTTGTAAATCTATGGTCAGGCTCGGAAAAGTATTGTGTCAGAGAGAGAGCGAACGAGTGTCGATAGAGAGCGTGCGAGTTGTTGTGGTACGCGGCCGGTTCGCGGATGGAAAAACGTAAAAAGTTCGGCGTGAAAGATGGTGATACGCGGAAGAACAATTAATTACAGTGCGTCCGCTGTGTTAACAGGAAATCGTGCATTATTAAGTGAACAGTAAAATCTGAAAAGCATATCGAGTGTTTGCGGTGACGATTTTTCATACTGTGTGAACTTGTGACAATTAGCCATGAATCAGACACCATTGTCGTGTGGAGACACTAACTGTGAAAGTGGAACAAACCAAAATGTTAAGTAAAATAACAGTGCTGTAGATTGATCAAGAAAGATTTATTATATCGTCCAAACTGTCTTAAAGACGACGACGTAAATTGAACCGATGTTTAACGGACTGTTATAGTGAAAAACACAGGTAACTGTTTTCTTGTGACAACACGGTGAAAGAACTGTACGAAGTATTGGCATTAACCGGATATATATCTTAAACGCAAAAAACGTTGCATAATTCCGACCTACCCGCACCGCGTGATTAATAAACTTTTAATAATCAAACGTCGCCCGCTTAACGACAAGGCGCATACCGGAACTATTATTATCGCGCCAGTGCTGCCAGCTGATTCGACTACAACGGAGACGTGGACCACCGCTGTAACTGGAATATTAATGAAACAGGATGCTCCATCATTATATTCACGCCACGAACCAGGATTTATTTCACACATCGTCCGCGCGGACCACCGCTGACGTCATCGCACTGCCTAAGACATTAAAAGAAAATTATTACGCTCTCTCTCATTTCAAAATTAAAGACAACTGCAGTTAAATTAACTATTTAAAAAGTACTGTCACAGTTACTCAATTTCGTTTAGTCCCAATAAATATTCATTCCATTATTTCGTTTTGTTGACAGTGATTTTTTTGACCAGCCAAAATTAAAGTTCAATTAATAATATCCTTTCAAAATTCTTCTCAGACATTTTGCTGCTCATTATAATTTTATTTTCATGTTTGTTTGTAACTTCTTTTGGAGGGAGTACATATTTTATTTTTTGTGTAGTAAAATTAGCTACCATAAAATTACGTATATTACCAGCTGATGCTGTCCGCCATTACTGCTTGAAAACTGCACCTATTTTCTCATTGGCTGTCAGCTTCAAAACAAAAGTACGTATTTCGTGGGCATCTAGCAGATGCGCGATGTCTATGTAGGCCCCTACAATAATTTGTTTTTACTTTTGCATGTTTACTGGAATTATATTGACTTTAATTGTTCATTTGGCCCCTGTTAAAGCGATTTATCGCATCTATATAATAATTGTACTGAATTACGTAATTAATTTTTTTGTCGTGTAAACATTGGCATACCATATTTAGATTAAAATTGACGTCTTACTGGTCTCACATAAGATTCTGCACGTTCTGACAAAGACTATTCCTAAATTTTTTTTTCGTCCATGACTAACAGGGGTAATCAGACTCCTTGTATAGGTCATGTTTTATTATTTGAGAGGGTTCTTTTTTTTTTAGAAGTAGAGAACCAGTTTGTGTGTGTGTGTGTGTGTGTGTGTGTGTGTGTGTGTGTGTGTGTGTGTGTGTGCCACATTTATCCCTACTGGGATAAGTCGATAGATATTACCGCTCAGTTATTTTCATGAACACCAGCGACACTTAAATACCACGGCAATCTATACCGAACCAACAAAATACAGCTGTACAACCCCACTGAGCAAAAATGCGTAGGTGATTGGTGGAAAAATAAATCGATGAATAGCGGCAATCCAATTCTTCTTTCAGTAGTTGCTTCAGCTTCATACGATGCTGTCAGTGATGCGATCCCAACGGTAGGGAGGCTATACAAAATCAGGCTACGGCCTATCCCACATTGTGACAGATGCAAGCTCATGGGAAAATTGACACACATATTGTATTGAAGAGATAAAACTCAGATATGGAACTGGACGAAAAGCAACAAGCTGTCATTAACAGAACGTTAGAATCTTCGATAAAATTTTAGGACGTACTGCAGCCGGACTGGCAGCTGTATCCAAGAATAAAGAATAACATCTATATCTGGCAAACTGACCAATACATGCTCAAGTATAAAACAGCAACGTTAGAATATTATCGGATGTATCTGATAAAGGAATGCCATTTGATCACGAAATTCAGAAATTACAGAGACATATTTCAGAATTTTTTATCCATCGCGTTACATGTAAGAGTTTAAATTTTATGAAACTATTTACAAGAAATTTCATTATTGTTATTAAAATTTTATTTTTATTATAACTGTTAATCTTATCAGTTTTTTGGTCTGTCATTACATCATAATATGTAGATTATTTGAGATATAGAAGGAACATGACTACAGGTCTCGACAACGCCCAAGGCTCCTCAGGGGTTTTGCATTGCTTTTTGGTCAATATATAGTTATCAAAGAAGGCATGCAAATTTGTGATTCAGTACAAATAGGTAACCTTGGAGAAGGATTTAGCTTATCAACACTTTTTATATCACTTTACAAGAGCTTTCTAGTTTTAGTATCCAAGAAGGCTTTTGTGGTGTCACCGCCAGACACCACACTTGCTAGGTGGTAGTTTTAAATCGGCCGCGGTCCATTAGTACATGTCGGACCCGCGTGTCGCCACTGTGTGATCGCAGACCGAGCGCCACCACAAGGCAGGTCTCGAGATACGGAATAGCACTCGCCCCAGTTGTACGGACGACTTTGCTAGCGAATACACTGACGAAGCCTCGCTCATTTGCAGAGCAGATAGTTAGAATAGCCTTCAGCTAAGTCAATGGCTACGACCTAGCAAGGCGCCGTTAGTAACATTGCATGTATCTAAAGAGTCTCACTTGTATCGCCACAATCTCCAGATGTACCAAAAGGATGGATTAAAGTTAAGTATTCCAGAAGCTACGTACTTTTCTTTATAGCATTCATTACGTATCCCGTTTCAGACCTCACGCCTTCCTGCTTTGGCTTAACGCGTGCCTTTCGGCTTCCTCTCATTGTGTCTAGGCTGTCTTGTCTAGACACAACAGCTTTAAGAGGAAAATTTATTTTTAGTTTTGTCTTACCTTCGCACTAATAACGAGAACACACAAGGTGCAAGGTTCTTCGATACTCTCATTGCGCAATGGTGCAACCAAACTGGGAGCGCGGCGGTTTCGGCGAGCGGCACTCTCAAAGTTGAGAGGTGCCACACTCAGCAGACAAATTGTGGGAAACCGAAGCACAAGAGAAATCACGAAAAGAAACAGAGGAAACTGGAAAGCATAACTTCGAGAAGGCGAACATGAAGCCATGGCTGGGTTGAGATTGCGTGCTGCGAAAATCAACTGGCTAACCTTGGAGATTAACATCTTTCCTTTGACAGAATAATAAAAAAAATTTTATTTTGCATTTATGGTCCCTGAAGTCGACGTCGATGAAGGCGATTTTTGCCGGAAAAGAAAGAAAGGTGGTTAGCATCACTGCCTCTAAATCGCAGGGTCACCGTTTCACGGCCGGTTCGGCGATTTTCCTCGCTCGAGTACTGGGTGTTCGTGTTTTTCTAATTACTTCGTCTCATCTCCGCAAATACTGCCAGGTCGCTTAAGTTGCGTTTAATAGAGAGACCTGAACCAGGCCGCCGAACAATCCCAGGAGGGGTCTGCGGGCTGACAATCTGACATGATCATTTTTTTTACAGTGATAGAAGTGAAAAACACTGCCACCGCAGAATCTCGCTTACATTCATCTGTACGACACGAAAACTGAATCTGGGCTTAACGTTCGCCGCGCTTGTCTGATTTTAACAATCCTTTGCGGCTACCACGAATAACAATTGACAGAACCCTCATGTCAAATAGCCACATTTCGAAGGCTTGTTCGCATAAAAATGAAAGTTTCGGTTTACATTTTGTTTTTAGATTTCAACATCTTTTTTTTTCGTACAAAGACTTACATACTGCGTATTTTGTGCCTTATTTTGCGTACATACTTTACGTCTACGAGATTGACTACTGAGGTCAGTCTTTCCAAAGTTAAGGCCACACGGGTAATTACCTTGAACTGGCAGCATGTATAAATCGTAAAGACAACCTTCAGTAAGGAAAAAAGTGTACATTGTCGTTTAATTACAATATACCTCAAAGGAATGCGTGAAGCGGAGGCGTAAGATTGTGAGATAGATGGTAAAAGTGATACGTCCCACCAGTCAAACGAGTCTTACAGGTGTGCGTTGCCTCCAAGGAAAACGGCTTACGTTAACCAAAGTATTTTGCGGTGTACGTCGTGCGTGCTACATCTTATAACGACACCGCTGTCACTCTTCGAACCATCTGAGGTCACGACAGCACGCCCACGCCGGGGGCGCTCGATTCTAAGCTAGCCTGTTCGGATCCTGGTTACGAAAGAAATTTTCACCGCCAGTATTTGGCCGTCAAGGAAAGAAGAGGAGATGGCGTAAGGTTCCTGATCACACACTTAGTGCCGTCGTATGGGAACGAGATGTTCGGCGCCTCCTTTGGCGTTATTCTGGAGGAGTATAAGCCAGGTTTCATCGTCTCCCTTCTTTCATCACCATACAACAAAAACCTGACACCACACTACACGCGCCCATCGACGCAACAAATGCGTTAAATTTAAAGCGATGTACCAGCACAGCACTCCCGCTGTAGTTCAACGAAACGGACTTTCCTTGAAAGCCGCTCCCAAAATAAAAGGCTCTTATATCGGTTCACAACATATCACATACTCAAATGCGATCAGGCAAACCCCACGCGAATAGCGACAAAGTCAGATTCCTATGAATCCCAAGTCCTAAAATTAGATTCAAGATTAGTTCTTAGACTAATACGTATACATATATATATATATATATATATATATATATATATATATATATATATAATTTCATGTAACGTGTGTACCTAACGTGTGTACCCAACGTGCGAGCGAGACTCGCCCACCAGAGCTGATGAAAAGTTTTCTTCTCTGACAATGCAAAGTAGCGATCCAACTTCTCAAGGGATAAGCTTCATCTGGAGAAGAATAAATTTTAACTTACCTGTCAAATACTTAAATACTGAAAGCGTAAAATTAATGACAAATAGTGAGCAATGGAAGGTGTAAGAAATTTCATGTGTGAGATTTATATGTGTATAAAACGATGAATGTCTGTGTGTTTTCTTTCAGGAGCAAAGAGCCTATGAGCTCTGGACAGTAACTTGAGGCCACAAAGATGGCCCTTATGATCTCTGTAAAAAAGAATACAATGAGCATAATGTATAATCTCGATTGTAAACTTTGTAAATTTACTGTCTTAGTTTTTAACTTTTTCTGTGTATCTTTGCTTTAAGAATTCAGAATAAGAACTCACCATATTTGTGTAACCTTAATAATCAAATGACAGAAATACTATGTTTGATCCATGTAAATCCGTAAAGTACTCATTCCCATAATGTTAACGGCGACATGTGAATCTTGATTTCCAAGATTCCCATTGAAGGCAATGTAACATTATGTGATTGCCATACTATTTTAAATCATTCACTAACCGAGTAGTCGCTCGGCAACAGCTACAGCTAGCAAATAAGGTTGCGAGAATGTACAAAATGAACGTCCTGTGGCGTGACGTATTTATTGTGGTAGCGCCGTCAGAAATGCAGTGAGCTATTGACTTTGAAAGCCGCTGCGCGAAAGGCGGACATAAGAAGAACGCTTTTACACATTCTTTTTATGTACGAGATATTCTCTATGAACAGTTACTAACTCTTTTGTCTCTTGTAATTAGTGTCGGACACGTATGTCTTGCCGGACGGAGTGGCCGTGCGGTTCTAGACACTGCATTCTGGAACCGCGGGACCACTACGGTCGCAGGTTCGAATCCTGCCTCGGGCATGGATGTGTGTGATGTCCTTAGGTTAGTTAGGTTTAACTAGTTCTAAGTTCTAGGGGACTAATGACGTCAGAAGTTGAGTCCCATAGTGCTCAGCGCCACTTGAACGTATGTCTTGCCACCATATTATTACTATTTAAAAATATTATTTTAGTGTAATATGAAAGTGCCATACTGAATAGCAGTAGATTTATGTGAGGAGCTATATTGTGCGACGTGTATCTAGACCTACACACAGTAATGTAAGTTCGTTATCTATTGATTGCCATAAATTCAAAGTTAAATGGAACTCGTGTATGGATTATTTTTCTAGTATGGAACCTATGTCTCACTATTTAATGACCATATGTATCAGATTTTCATTTATGTTTCTGCAAAGTTTGATGGTTCACTGTCAGGAACTGTTTCTTTGAAATCGGACGGAAGTTGCACACCACGAAATATTTTCTCCGCATTTTATTCTACTGGTAAATGCATGATAAACTTCAGTCCCTTAAGAAATTCATGTTAAGCTATAAAAAAACAATTTTGTTTTCAATAGTCATTTACCCTCCTGTGCAAAGCAACTTCTGACAGATCAGACGATTCAACAAGAAACAGACGCACACAGTCGGGGTAAAATTCCTGACCAGTAAAGCTACTCAAAACCACTACAATAACGTGTCTATTGGCCTAAAATACAATATATATCGTTATGTACATTTCTCTGCAAATATATTTCCACCACCGAGTATAGCTGTATGTTAATGTATAAAAGTAATCATATTGTTATACGGTCAATATTGTGTACCAGTTACGTTCCTTCCAGGGTAGGCTGATACAATAGCCCCATACTGAACAACCATACACAACGATTTCCTCGACGAAATCTCCGTACCAAAAGACTGGAAAGTTGGACGGGTCAAACCTATATTCACCGAGCGAGTGGCGCAGTGGCTAGCACACTGGACTCGCATTCGGGAGGACGACGGTTCAGTCCCGCGTCCGGCCATCCTGATTTAGGTTTTCCGTGATTTCCCCAAATAGCTCCAGGCAAATGCTGGGATGGTTCCTTTGAAAGGGCACGGCCGACTTTCTTCCCCGTCCTTCCCTAATCCGATGAGACGGGTAACCTCGCTGTCTGGTGTACTACCCCTAAACAACCCAACCCCAACACCAATATTCAAGAAAGGTAGTCAGAGCAATCGACTAAATTACAGGCTCATATCATCAACACTGATATGCAGCAGGATTTTGGAACATGTATTGTGTTCGAACACTAAGAATTACCTCGAAGAAAGCGGTCTATTGAGTCACAGTCAACACGGATTTAAAAAATACTGTATTGTTCTCGTGAAACACGACTAGCCCTTTACTCGCACGAAGTGTTGAGTGCTATTGATAAAGGATTTCAAATTGATTCCGTATTTCTGGATTTCCGCAAGGCTTTTGACACTGTGAAACAGAAGGGGCTTGTAGTGAAATTTCCTGCTTATGGAATATCTTAACAGTTATGTGACTGGATTCGTGATCTCCTGTCAGAGAAGTCACAGTTCATAGTAACTGACCGAAAGTCATCGAGTAAAACAGGACGAACTTCCTGGTTTTCCCCGAGGTAGTATTATTCGACCTGTGCTGTTACTTACCTATATAAACGGTTTGGGAGACAATCTGAACAGCCGTCTGAGGTTGTTTGCAGATTACCCTGTCAAACAAACAAACAAAAAATGTGGGTGAATTCCTAAGGGACCAAACTGCTGAGGTCATCGGTCGCTAGACTTACACACAACTTAAACTAACTTATGCTAAGAACAACACACACGCCCATGCCCGAGGGAGGATTCGAACCTCCGGCGGGAGGGGCCGCGCAGTCCGTGACGTGACGCCTGTAACCGCGCGGCTGTCACTGTCATTTACGCACTAGTAAAGTCTTCAGAAGATCAAAATAAATAGTAAGACGATTTTGAAAAGATATCTGTATGGTACGAAAGTTGTAAATTGATCCTAAATGACGAAAAATTGGAAGTCGTCCACATGAGTGCTAAAAGGAATCCTTTAAACTTCGGCTACACGATAAATCAATCAAATCTAAAGGCCGTAAATTCAAATAAATACCTACGAATTAAAATTACGAACAACCTAAATTGGAAGGAAGATATAGCAAATGTTGAGGAGAAGGCTAACCAAAGACTGCGTTTTATAGGCAGGACACTTAGAAAATGTAACAGATCTACTAAAAAGATCACCTACACTACGCTTGTCCGTCCTCTTTTAGAAAACTGCTGCGCGATGTGGGATCCTTAAAAGACAGGACCGACGGAGTACATCGAAAAAGTTCGAAGAAGGGCAGCACGTTTTTTTTATTATCGGAAATATGGGAGAGAGTGTCACTGAAATGATACAGGATTTGGGGTGGACATCATTAAAACAAAGGCGTTTTTCGTTGCGGCGGAACCTTCTCACGAATTATCAATCACCAACTTTCTTCTCCGTGAAAATATTTTGTTGACGCCGACCTACATAGGGAAAAAATATCACCGTAATAAAATAAATTAGAGACCGCACGGAAAGATATAGGTGTTCGCTTTTTCCGCGCGCTATACAAGACTGGAATAATAGGCGGCCAAATATGATTTGCAGATGTAGATCTAGATGAACCTGACCTTCGGGATTTCCCAGCCGGCAACGCTTTACGGGTTTTCCATCCTTTATTGACATTTGATGCTTTCTCTGACGATCTCCTGAATAGGTAATTATCGGATCTGTCGCCGAACTATTGTACCAAATTAACTAGGCGAATCCAGCACCATATGATATTGTGCCACGTAATCGTTTCAGAATATGTGTCCATACTCTATTTTTACCCTGATGTTGTATTTTAATGAAGCGATTTTTTCCTCTCTCTAAATCTACACTTCCTGCGTAAGGCTATCCTTTACTATTAAATTCTCCACAGTATTAGTCTCTGGTCGCTGAAGAAATTTCGTTTTCGAGTCTCACTATTGTTTCGTCCTTCATCACTTTCCATGCTATTCTCCATAACAGGTCGACGTTTTATCCCGTAATTTCTTTCAGAAATATGCTGCAATTTCTTCTTGATAACAGATATTTAATTCATTATTTTAATTTCATTCGTTGTCGTATTTCTGTGCATAGCTCTTGGCATCCCTGGAACCGTTTTTAAATTTCTTTCTGCTTTAAATCTCCGCTGTTCGCTCTGGTTACCAGTCCGACTTACACAAATATTTATTCTGCCTCACTCTCATATTACGGTTCCCTCGCACTGTTCGTGACTTTTCTTGGCTTAACGCAACCAGTGGCTGTTAAGAGTCATGTCTCCATCACAGTTGATGTTGCACAAATCATTCAAATGGTTCAAATGGCTCTTAGCACTATCGGACATAACATCTGAGGTCATCAGTCCCCGTAGAACTAAGAACTACTTAAACCCAATTAACCTAAGGACATTACACACATCCATGCCCGAGGCAGGAATCGAACCTGCGACCATAGCAGTCGCGCGGATCCGGACTGAAGCGCCTAGAGCCGCTCGGCCACCGCGGCCGGGGCTCAAATGTTTCCATGGGCGCTTTTTTAGACTTATGATTTCTGTGATTACTGAAACTCCACCTAAGTTAACCGGATCAAATACTACTCATTCTAGCGCTGTGGGTGCACGGAAGACGTACAGAAATGTTTCCACATGTAATGGATTAGGAACGAGATGTGGGCAGAACAGATCAAACTAGTGAACAGGCATAATGTTGATTTTATTACACTGAAGAACCAAAACTTGTACACCTGTCCAATAACGTGTAGGGCCACCGCGAGCACGCAGAAGTGACGTAACGCGACGTGGCGTGCACTCGACTAATGCCTGAAGCAGTGCTGGAGGAAACTGACACCTTAAATCCTGCAGAGTCCTCCATAAATCTGTAAGAGTACGCGGGGGTTGAGATATCTTCTGACAGCACTTTGCAAGGCATTCCAAATTTGCGCAATGATGTTCATGTCTCGGGAGTTTGGTGGCCAGCGGAATAGTTTAAAGTCAAAAGAGTGTTCCCGGAGCCACTCAGTAGCAATTCTGCACGTGTGGGATGTCGCAATGTCCTGCTGGAATTGTCCCAGTCCGTTGGAATGCACAATAGACATGAATGGATGTAGGTGATCAGACAATATCCTGACGTACGTGTCACCTGTTAGAGTCATATCTAGACGTATCAGGGGTCCCATATCAATCCACCTGCATACGCCCCACACCATTACAGAGCCTCCACCAGCTTGAACAGTACCCTGCTGACATGAAGGGCCAATGGATTCATGAGGTTTTCCTCCAAACCTGCACACGTCCATCCGCTCGCTACAATTTGAAACGAGACTCGTCCGACCAGGCAACATGTTTCCAGTCATCAACAGTCAAATGGCGGTGTTGACTAGCCGAGGCGAGGCGTAAGGCTGTGTGACGTGCTGTCATCAAGGGTACACGAGTGGGCCTTCGGCTCCGAAAGCCCATATCGATGATGTTTCGTTGTATAGTTCGCACACTAACACCTGTTGACGGCCCAGCATTGAAATCTGCAGCAATTTGCAGAAGGATAGCACTTCTGGCACTTTGAACTATTCTCTTCAGTCGTCGTTGGCCCCATTCTTGTAGGATCTTTTTCCGGCCGCATCGATGTCGGAGGGCTGATGTTTTACCGGATTCCTGATATTCACAGTACACTCGTGGAATGGTCGTCCGGGAAAATGTCCACGTATTCACCACTCTGGAGATACTGTGCCCCATCTCTCTTGAGCCGACTGTAACACCAACTGAAATCTTGATAACCTGCCATTTTAACGGTAGTAACCGATCTAACAACTGCGCCAGAGACTTGTTGTCTTATATAGGCGTAGCCGACCGCAGCACCGTATTCTGCCTGTGTACATATCTCTGTATTTGAATATGCAGGCCCATACCAGTTTCTTTGCGCTTCATTGTAGTAATCGCTGCTTACGCAATTTGTTCAACATGAGCATCGGAGACGCTGTCTAGATGTTGTACAGTGTCCGATTCGCATTTGGTAGTCATAATGGACGCATTTCGGGTTCCGCTGGATAGGTCAGGAGTCCACTACACGCAACAAGCGGCTACACGGGTAGCAGGGGTTGTGTGGCGTGGGCTGGGCGGTTTTTTAGGTTAGATGGCCTTGGGAAAGTACAGAAAGGGCAACAGCCTCAACGGGTGCGGGGCAAAGTCAGGACATGCGGGGACCAAGCAGCAATCGGTATTGTAATTGTCAACTGTCGAAGCTGCGTTGGTAAAGTACCAGAACTTCAAGCGCTGATAGAAAGCACCGAAGCTGAAATCGTTATAGATACAGAAATCTGGCTTAAGCCAGAGATAAATTCTGCCGAAATTTTTACAAAGGTACAGACGGTGTTTAGAAAGGATAGATTGCACGCAACCGGTGGTGGAGTGTTCGTCGCTGTTAGTAGTAGTTTATCCTGTAGTGAAGTAGAAGTGGATAGTTCCTGTGAATTATTATGGGTGGAGGTTACACTCAACAACCGAACTAGGTTAATAATTGGCTCCTTTTACCGACCTCCCGACTCAGCAGCATTAGTGGCAGAACAACTGAGAGAAAATTTGGAATACATTTCACATAAATTTTCTCAGCATGTTATAGTCTTAGGTGGAGATTTCAATTTAGCAGATATAGACTGGGACACTCAGATGTTTAGGACGGGTGGTAGGGACAGAGCATCGAGTGACATTATACTGAGTGCACTATCCGAAAATTACCTCGAGCAATTAAACAGAGAACCGACTCGTGGAGATAACATCTTGGACCTACTGATAACAAACAGACACGAACTTTTCGACTCTGTATGTACAGAACAGGGAATCAGTGATCATAAGGCCGTTGCAGCATCCCTGAATATGGAAGTTAATAGGAATATAAAAAAAGGGAGGAAGGTTTATCTGTTTAGCAAGAGTAATAGAAGGCAGATTTCAGACTACCTAACAGACCAAAACGAAAATTCCTGTTCCGACACTGACAATGTTGAGTGTTTATGGAAAAAGTTCAAGGCAATCGTAAAATGCGTTTTAGACAGGTACGTGCCGAGTAAAACTGTGAGGGACGGGAAAAACCCACCGTGGTACAACAACAAAGTTAGGAAACTACTGCGAAAGCAAAGAGAGCTCCACTCCAAGTTTAAACGCAGCCAAAACCTCT
This sequence comes from Schistocerca americana, assembly GCF_021461395.2. NCBI lineage: Eukaryota > Metazoa > Arthropoda > Insecta > Orthoptera > Acrididae > Schistocerca > Schistocerca americana. The sequence goes on from NC_060123.1 coordinate 645,421,186, forward strand.
CAGACAAACAGAAGCTAAACGATGTCAAAGTTAGCGTAAGGAGGGCTATGCGTGAAGCGTTCAGTGAATTCGAAAGTAAAATTCTATGTACCGACTTGACAGAAAATCCTAGGAAGTTCTGGTCTTATGTTAAATCAGTAAGTGGCTCAAAACAGCATATCCAGACACTCCGGGATGATGATGGCATTGAAACAGAGGATGACACGCGTAAAGCTGAAATACTAAACACCTTTTTCCAAAGCTTTTTCACAGAGGAAGACCGCACTGCAGTTCCTTCTCTAAATCCTCGCACAAACGAAAAAATGGCTGACATCGAAATAAGTGTCCAAGGAATAGAAAAGCAACTGGAATCACTCAATAGAGGAAAGTCCACTGGACCTGACGGGATACCAATTCGATTCTACACAGAGTACGCGAAAGAACTTGCCCCCCTTCTAACAGCCGTGTACCGCAAGTCTCTAGAGGAACGGAGGGTTCCAAATGATTGGAAAAGAGCACAGATAGTCCCAGTCTTCAAGAAAGGTCGTCGAGCAGAAGCGCAAAACTATAGACCTATATCTCTGACGTCGATCTGTTGTAGAATTTTAGAACATGTTTTTTGCTCGAGTATCATGTCGTTTTTGGAAACCCAGAATCTACTATGTAGGAATCAACATGGATTCCGGAAACAGCGATCGTGTGAGACCCAACTCGCTTTATTTGTTCATGAGACCCAGAAAATATTAGATACAGGCTCCCAGGTAGATGCTATTTTTCCTGACTTCCGGAAGGCGTTCGATACAGTTCCGCACTGTCGCCTGATAAACAAAGTAAGAGCCTACGGAATATAAGGCCAGCTGTGTGGCTGGATTGAAGAGTTTTTAGCAAACAGAACACAGCATGTTGTTATCAATGGAGAGACGTCTACAGACGTTAAAGTAACCTCTGGCGTGCCACAGGGGAGTGTTATGGGACCATTGCTTTTCACAATGTATATAAATGACCTAGTAGATAGTGTCGGAAGTTCCATGCGGCTTTTCGCGGATGATGCTGTAATATACAGAGAAGTTGCAGCATTAGAAAATTGTAGCGAAATGCAGGAAGATCTGCAGCGGATAGGCACTTGGTGCAGGGAGTGGCAACTGACCCTTAACGTAGACAAATGTAATGTATTCCGAATACATAGAAAGAAGGATCCTTTATTGTATGATTATATGATGGCGGAACAAACACTGGTAGCAGTTACTTCTGTAAAATATCTGGGAGTATGCGTGCGGAACGATTTGAAGTGGAATGATCATATAAAATTAATTGTTGGTAAGGCGGGTACCAGAAAGAGATTCATTGGGAGAGTCCTTAGAAAGTGTAGTCCATCAACAAAGGAGGTGGCTTACAAAACACTCGTTCGACCTATACTTGAGTGTTGCTCATCAGTGTGGGATCCGTACCAGATCGGGTTGACGGAGGAGATAGAGAAGATCCAAAGAAGAGCGGCGCGTTTCGTCACAGGGTTATTTGGTAACCGTGATAGCGCTACGGAGATGTTTAACAAACTCAAGTGGCAGACTTTGCACGAGAGGCGCTCTGCATCGCGGTGTAGCTTGCTCGCCAGGTTTCGAGAGGGTGCGTTTCTGGATGAGGTATCGAATATATTGCTTCCCCCTACTTATACCTCCCGAGGAGATCACGAATGTAAAATTAGAGAGATTAGAGCGCGCACGGCGGCTTTCAGACAGTCGTTCTTCCCGCGAACCATACGCGACTGGAACAGGAAATGGAGGTAATGACAGTGGCACGTAAAGTGCCCTCCGACACTCACCGTTGGGTGGCTTGCGGAGTATAAATGTAGATGTAGATGTAGATTAGCACGCCTATCAAGTTTCGCTGCCATACGAAAGTTACAGTCAACACTGCACCCCGTGAATAGCTGCCCTTTAGCCATAAGCACCCGTTAAGTAGTGTAGTGCTGGTCCTGGGAGGTCATGGGAACTTCTACCGCTGGCTTAAGTCGCGGCAGTGAAGCGGTGTACATCTGCCTGATGTGACAGACTGACAGAAAGGAGCTATTATGTTTGGATGTGCGCGTCACTACATCGTGAATGAAGCTGCCCGATTTGTTGGCGCATCAACGCGGACTGCCGAACGTGTCCACAAGTAATGGTGTACCACTCGTAGACATGTAACGTTGCGTAGAACAGTGGGCGAAGCCGACCGGATTTCCTGCTATAAATGAATGCAAATCTGCCTCACCAAGTTCCCGACGAAACATTACAAAGGGAACTGCAAGAATAGTCTTTTGGAGTCGGTTACCTCGCAAATGACCATTCTTCACGGTGGCACGTAAAGCTGCACCTCACCAGTGCAGCATACAGCGGAAAAACTGGATAGTGGCTGAGAGCAGACGGTTAGTGTGGTCTGCGTCGTTTCAAATGGTACAGGGCAATGAAACGCTTAACCGGCTGTGTGTGTGGAGGGTGTAATCAGGCTGGTGGTAGTTCTGTGATGTTATTTGGGTGTTTCTCTTGCCGTGATTAGGACCTACTCATTCAGGTGATCGTGAACCTGAACCAGGATGTTTACTTCAGCTTTATCGGTGACCAATTAATGACCTCTCTTCTACATCTTCCCTTTTTCGTGCTGAGTATGCTGTAGAGGCTCTCGTCTTCCAGAATGGTAATTGCGATATACAGTACACAGAGCTGCGGGCATAAGAACCCGATTTGACGAACAGTGGGCACGCTGACTCACTTAGAATGGCCCGTTAAACCAGCTGATTTTAGTCCCCCTGAGAAGCCTGTGACAGTTTGGAGCAGCGGGTGAAACGTGCCCAGCAGTGAGATTATTCCAGGGATGTGATCATCACTGAGAGGCCTCGTCTTGGTATTCCATAGCTGACGTAACTGCTGGACACTCTACCTTGTGGAACTGAGACGGTGTTACACAGCATTAGTGTAACGCCTGCTGGGGTAACTGACCTAACAAAGTGATTTTAGATTATATAGTTTCGCCGAACAATCTGTATGGTGTCCTGCGCTGATAGCTTATCATCTGCAAACCAGACGATGTAAATGTGAATTTCGTTGGTGAGTTAGCACATCCCTTGATATTTTTTTTTTAAACGTGATTTTGGTTTGGCAAATGTTTTGCGTATATATTTGTTATTACTCACGTTTTGTTGTGACTGATACTACTTCTTTTGCGTTCTGTGGGCACTGCACAAGCATATTAATGTCCTTTTGTCTAATTTCGTTTTTACAAACGCCTTTTCACTTTGCAAAACACGGTAGCACTGTTGTTTCCTAACCCCGTCGGCGTTTATTTGTTCTCGAGAGAGTTTGGCGCCGAATTTGAATTTTGTATACTCTGTCTGTCTCTCTCTCTCTCTCTCTCTCTCTCTCTCTCTCTCTCTTTGTGTGTGTGTGTGTGTGTGTGTGTGTGTGTGTGTGTGTGTGCATAAGCTCCTTTAGCTGTTTATGTTGCCTTTTCTGTATTCCTTTAAATTTGTTAAATAATGTGCCTTTACAGAGTGTAGTAATCTTATTTAAAACTTGTTTGCCTTCTGCTATTGTCTTCTTTATTTAATGTTCTCTTCTATTGTCAGTTTGTGGTACAGGCCGTGACTGGATTTCAGTATTTTTAAATCTGTTGTTATCGTAGTTAGGTGGTGGTTATGGACTATTAGGTGGTCGGCAAATGTGCTATGGGTGCTGTTACTTTTTAGGGCTCTGAGGTATTTGACGTATCTTGTTTTAAAATTCCTACATGTTTTTCCTACGTATACGATTGGAAAAGGTAGCTCCTGATCTCTTGAATTTATCTATGGGTGTCTTATGTTTTTTAAAATATCAAGGGATCTGTTAACTCGCCGATGAAATTCACACTTACAGATGAGAAGCTATCAGTACAGGACGCCATACAGATGGTCCTGCAAAACCATATAATAATAAAGTCACTGTAAGAAGAAAAACGAACAAGAACTTTCATTAGGTCTCACTTTGTTAGATCAGTTACAACCTAAAATTTGCTCACTTTTTACAGTTTTCAATAAACATCACCCACTGATTATGGCACAGGGGTGCCGGTACATGTTGGGGTAACAAGAAAGAAACAGTGTTTTTGCATAAAAAGCGGAACCTGTATCTAATAATTTAACTGCAAAGACGGATAGAATGACAAGAGTCGCCGATCCAAAACGGAATAAACGCATGTGGTCTTTCCAGACGCCGCAATGTGGGTAGCACTGTGAGAACTTCTTCCACAGCTGGTAGACCTCCAGTACCACACTGAGATACATGTTTTTCATTTTAGTATGAACCAGAAACCACGATACTTTAACTAATCGAACGCCCTTGTATAAAAAAGCTTCAAACTTCTAAACACATTACAAATGAGCTAATGACGCAGTGGTTAGCACACTGGACTCGCATTCGGGAGGACGACTGTTCAATCCCGTCTCCGGCCATCCTGATTTAGTTTTACCGTGATTTCCCTAAATGCTTTCAGGAAAATGCCTGAATCGTTCCTTCGAAAGTACACGGCCGATTTCCTTCCCCGTCCTTCCCTAACCCCAGCTTGCGCTCCGTCTCTAATGACCTCGTTGTCGACGGGACGTTAAACACTAATCTCCTCATCCTCTTAAATTTCTGACATTAAGCACGTTCGCAAGAAAAAGTTCGGAAAAGAGATGAAATTATGTTCCAAGCTTGTTGGAAGCTGTACTTGCATAATGAAAGAGAGGGTGAGTGTATTCCGGGTAATTTGGGCTCTGTTTCAAGCTAGTTTTTCATGTTTATGACGGCATAGCTCCTCAAATATGCATCGTACGATATTATAGTTTAGGTGATACAATCAATGGTACATGCGGATGCTGTCTGCAAAAGTGTTGCTAATTGAGTAGTTAATAGTGAAGAAGTAATAGTGGGTGGTTGCTGTCGATGGGCCACCTAAAGTAAATGTGCAATAAAAGCCTCAGAAATTGTAATAATTATTTTATTTTCAAGGGTACCTAGAACATTGTCTTTTGCATTTCACTATGATAAACACGGGAGTCATAAATATTCACTGTTAATGTCAGATTTAAAAAATGAAAAGATGTCATCTGCCGCATTGGGCCAGGCAGTTCCCATGAATAGCCTATAGTGTAATACCTTTTAAATATTGCACACATATAAATAAGTAACATCTCATATTTTATTTGTGTAGGAGGTTTTTGTTACCATCCGAAAGCGAATAACATGTATTCGAAACAAGGAGGCTAAAACTAGATACGTCACCTCCGAAGGCTTGAAAATAATTGACTGTTATTAAAACACTTACAGAGTATTAGAACGCTCTTATTTAAATTTTCTTCATAGTGTCCTACGTAGGCTTAAGATTAAACAAAATTCGAAGTGGCTCATTGGAGGCGACTCGTTACGGCCTCGAGAAATAATACCTAGTCTCCGTGCACAGCACTTAATTTTATATTGTAAATATGACAAAATGGTGTGAATTGCTCGTATTTTTCAGCGGTGGCTGCAGAAATTTAATCACAATTACTGTATCACTACGACGTTTCTATCATTCATACTAGTCAACTGCGAGAAAGTAGTGCAAACCTGACCTTCTCTCAGAGTTGCCTTGTGCCTCCGTGGAGCAACTGACCACTATGGTGGCGAATCTTTGGCATCACGGGGTGCTCCTTAACGACATCTCGAATGCTCCTGTTGTGAACATCCACAGAGAAATCGAGCCATCCCATTGATGGAACCGGCCCATAGGCAGCAACCTTAGACTAAATTGTAACGCCATGCCTGATACGGCATTTTTACTGTATGAACAGTGAAAACGTAGTGAGCGATCAAATTTTTTCCTTTCGTCATTTTGCCGCAGGTGTTCGTAGAAGTTTGAAACTGTGTGTAAGGCTTGTTGTAAGACACGAAGTGCTCGCCTTCTCAAATAATGCGTGCATATAGTCCGCGCCATTAGTTACGCTACTTCAATACATATACAACGTTTCTATCCGTAATACTTCTCGCACTGTGTTGAACCTCTTAGTTAGTAGATTGTGAAAGCATTTTTAATTTTTAAGTTCGGTCAATAATGAAATGTTGAAAATCAAATTTTTATCGCCTCTGCAACTCGGACCAAGTGACAGCGAACAGAATCATTGGTTTAGTAATACAGGTCTGCATGACTCTACGACTTGGAACGCTAGCCGATGCCTGGTGCCTTTGATATGGGTAAAAAAAAAATTGGAATATCAGACTTTCATATGCAGCAGGATTTTTTAACATATATTGTATTCCTATATTATGAATTACCTCTAAGAGAACGGCCAATTGACACAGTCAACACCGATTAAGAAAACATCGTTCTTGTGAAATACAGATAACCCATTACTAACTCGAAGTATTGAGTTCTATTGACAACGGATTTCAAATTGACTCCGTATTTCTAGGTTCTGAGAAGGCTTTGGCACTGTACATCAGAAGCGACTTGTGATCGAATTATGGAATATTGTATCTGAATTAAGCGACTGAATTCGTGATTTCCTGTCAGAGAGCTCACAGTTCGTAGTAATTGACAGAAAGTCATCGAGTAAAACAGAAGTGATTTCTGGCGTTCCCCAAGACAGTGCTGTAGGCCCTCTGCTGTTCTTTTCTGTATAAACGATTCAGGAGACAATCTGAGCATCAATTTCAGGTTGTTTGCAGATAATGCTGTCGTTTATCTTCTAGTAAAGTCATCCGTAGATCAAAACAAATTGCAAAACGATTTCGGAAAGATATCTGAATGGTGCGAAAATTGCCAGTTGCCCCTAAATAATGAGTGCTAAAAGGAATTCGTTAAACTCCGGTTACACGATAAGTCAATTAAATGTAACGGACGTAAATTCAACGAAATACCTACGAATTACAATTACGAACAACTTAAAGTGGAAAGAACACGCAGAAAATGTTGTGGGGAAGGAGAACCAGGGACTGTTTTTTATTGGCCGAACACTTAGAAAATGTAACAGATCTACCAAAGAGACTGCTACACTACGCTTGTCCGTCCTCTTTTGGAGTACTGCTGTGCGATGTGCGATCCTTACCAGATATGATTAACGAAATACATCGAGAAAGTTTCAAAGAAGAGCAACACGTTTCGTATAATCGAGAAATAGGGCACAGGGCGTCACTGACATGATACTGGTTTTGAGGTGGAAATCATTAAAACTATGGCGGTTTTCGTTACGACGGAATCTTCTCACGAAATTTCAATCACCAACATTCTCCTCCGAATGCAAAAATAGTTTGCTGACGCCGACCTACATAGGGAGATATGATCATTATAATAAAATAAGGAAATCAGAGCTCGCACAGAAAGATATAGGTGTTCGTTTTTTCCTTGTGCTGTTAGAGAGTGGAATATTGTGAAAGTGGTTCGATGGACCCTCTGCCAGTGTGATATGCAGAGTTTCCTTGTTGATGTAGATATGCCATTGTACTGTGTCCGGCATAAACCGTCGTCACAGCCTATCATGGACGGAGGACACGCTTGACGTTGTTGAGAGTGCTCTGCCTATGGAATGGGGCCGTGAAGTTGGGCTGCAGACGTAACTACGATGCTGAGTTGGCTTGCTCCGCTTTGACCCGTCTCTCATTAGCAGCAAACAGACAGCGACTTCCTTCACCTTCACTTCCCTGTAGTGCAAAGCGGTCCAGTCCGTTTACGACCGCTTGCGCGCTTCGGTCGTTTGGGAATCCTAATGACGTGTGACTTCAGGAGCGGCGACGCAATGCAGTTACGCGTCTCCTGCTGCGGTTACAGCTATCTCGTTTGTCCCAATAAAGGAGGTGTCCGAACTTATATCGCCTCCACAGCTCCTACGTCTATATCCGTATTCTGCAAGTCACTGTGAAGTGCGTGGTAAAGGGTACTTCCTACTGTACCAAACAATGAGTTTCCTTGAAACTTCCTGGCAGATCAAAAATTGCGGAGACATGGCTTAGCCACAGCCTGGGGGATGTTTCTAGAATGAAATTTTCACTCTACACCGGAGTGTGCGCTGATATGCACGTGCCCGCGAAAGGCAAAGGTCCCGAGTTCCAGTCTCGGTCCGGCACATAGTTTTAATCTACCAGGAAGTTTCATATCAGCGCACACTCTGTTGTAGAGTGAATATTTCATTCTAATGAGTTTTCTCGTCGTTCCATTAGCGTATAAAGCGGAAGAAGAATGAGTATTTAAATACCTCTGTGCTCTCCTCCGATCTCGCTTTCGCTGTCCCTAAGTTAGGGGTCGTAAAAGAACTGCACCATAATCCCTAGACTCTTCAACTAATGCTGGTTCTTGAAACTTTCGCCGAGTTATTACGTGTAATATTTTGTTTCGGGGAAACCATTGCTTTCTCGGCTTAACTTTATTTTGTTATTTGCTTGTTTCATTGTCCTCTACTCGCCCCTTTCGTTTGTACCTATAATAGTCAAAAACCGTGTATAAGTCCAGGAGTGTAGTTGTCTGTTGGTGTGGAAAAACCGATCATGAATGTATACCAGGAAAAAAAGCGTCCGAAATTTAGAGCCCTGCTGACGAAGTCACGTGACAGTTCCCTACAAATGTTCAAATGTGTGTGAAATCTTATGGGACTTAACTCCTAAGATCATCAGTCCCTAAGCTTACACACTACTTAACCTAAATTATCCTAAGGACAAACACACACACCCATGCCCGAGGGAGGACTCGAACCTCCGCCGGGACCAGCCACACAGTCCATGACTGCAGCCCCTCAGACCGCACGGCTAATCGCGCGCGGCAATTCCCTAGAGGGAAGCTATTTCACGTCATAGCATTACCAGCCTTCCAGACTGTGACGAGATGGGACATTTTCACCTCTGGAGTCGGACACTTCCTTAATGTTCCACGTGGTCCTCTCTAGTCTCTACCGCTTCGTGCACTGAGGCGATGACGCCGGATCTAATGGCCTTTAGATGATGAGGAAAGATGCGATCGTAGAGTGGCTCTAATCTGACGTGGAACATTGTGCTGACTTTGCTAACAACAGATATGTTCGCAGACAGCATTATTAGCGCTCTTTAGTGTCTTTCTATGTGGCACGAATAAAGTATTATATAACAGACGATACTACAAAGAAACTATCCTATACCAAACGCTGCGCGTCGTGTAGGGTGACCTCTGACTCAAGACAAACACGTTTAGGTCTCTTCTTTTCAGACGAGTAAATCTGTTCTACGAAACCGAAAGAGTTGAAGCTGGACACATTAATTTACCGTATTTTATAGTTCTGATATACGTAAGAAATGCGTCGACATTCGAGACTGATAGCAAACGAACTTGCCCCTTGGGGGGAAAAGCGATAGGCCGAGTGCTTTAGATCAAACTGGACATTAACCGAGTTCGGGCAATATTTCTTCCAGTTTGCTGTTGCTGAAATTCTGTTATCGAGAAGGAAACGTGATCTGAGCTATAGGCCTCGCTTCAGCCACATGCATCATTCCTTACTCTACAATTAACAGTAAAATTAGCATAATTAATACGGATTAAAACACCGGTATTTATTACTCTGTCATTCGTTTGTTTATTGAAAGTAGAATAGGGCGGAAGTTCCTTCATAGGCAGACTTCCGAAGAAGGCGATAAAAATATAAATATATAAAAATATAAATGAATAATTATCCTGTTGCTCAGAACTATATCGAGGTGCTTTGAAAGCTCTTGACAGAAAGCGTCCGATTAAGATTACATTTCTCTTATCATTTATAATTTTTTCTTCGTTGTAATTTCATGCCCCTCTCCACACACGGACGGAATGCAATATCTTAGTTGCAGAGTTGTCCATAGTAAAAAAAATTGTAATGACAATTTTTGCCACATTGGATGTCATAATTTCGACTACAATATACTTTTGTTTTGTAATTTTCACTACTAAGAATTTCTGTTGTACAGTTGTTCTTAATGTGTACTATAAACTGCATGCTGTTATAGTAACCCAAATCTGATCGTCTGATGTGTTGTATCATCACGTGAAATTGCGATGAGGTCGAAACTGTACATTAGTGAAAAAAGGTAAAAATGACATGATATTTAACCTATTATTATTGCTTTTTTTTGTTTTAAGCTTACTGCAGTTAAAGAGTGGTATTTTTACCAGATTTGTTTAGCTTTCATTTCTTTCATCTGTGAAGCATCTTCTGTGATCATTCTGGATGACGGTATCGTGTACATAGTACGTCTTCAGATTTTGGTATTTGTAGGATAAGAACACATGACAAACTTTCAGGGTATGAGATGACGTGAGCCCTGTGAACCACGCTTAGCCGGATGGTAACACTATGAGTCTGTGGATATAAATCTGTGCACACTGCCTTCGTACAAATGGCAGATCCCAACGTACCATCAGCCTTCCTTCTGACCAACACATCGAGGAACGGTAGGCAACCATCCCTTTCGACTTCCACCCTAAAGCAAATATTCTGCTGGATTGGATTCAGCTTTAACTCTCACTTCCATGAGGCCAAGCAACAAAAGTATCGTCTACACACCTGATAAAACACGCAGGTTTCAATGCTGCCATTTCCAAGCCCTGGTCCTCGAAATTCCTTAAATAAATTGGCAATAACAGATGACAGTGGGCTCTCCATCAGAACTCTATCTATCTGTTTATAATACTGGTCACTGCATAAAAATTACGTGGAAGTCAACACGTGTCGGAAGAGGTTCGTTAATTCAACATCAAACCTAGCCTCAGTTGACCGTAACAAATGAGACAGGCGAACCTGAGTGAAGAGAGAGAGAGATCACGCCAATACACTCTGAAATATAAACTTGAGAAATCAGCCGAGTTATTAATGTGATGAAGAGTCCGAACTACCAGTGGGCTCAAAAGAATGACCCGTGACCTTAGAGATGGAGATCAAATTCTGCATGGAATCCTGCTGTCGAACATCAGCGTGATAAAGTTAATGTAACCTCACCTGTTGGTTACTAATTTTTATAATCGGTAACTTCCGATGTTCGTCATCTTTGGTTGTATCATGGTGCTCGAATGTACAGTGCGATTGTGTGTTTGTGTGTGTGTGTGTGTGTGTGTGTGTGTGTGTGTGTGTGTGTGTGTGCGTCTTTTCTTTTCACGTATCCTCAGCGTTGTTTTAAATTTCCTTAGACAGGCCCTAACTCATTGCATTTTTGCCTTGAAAATGACTGCATGTGCACACCTGTCGAAATATCGACGGTTGTCAAAGACTTCTGCTGGTTGGATTCCGATAAGTTATTTGAACATTTTGTTCGCCGAGAACAACTCAGCTTTCAGGAGGCTAGCACAGTTTCCAGGGCTGCGTCATTAGTACAAAGATACATAATAACAGCTTATAAATATTTAAAAATCTCTTTATTATGTGTGGGATTACTCAAAGAAAACAGAATGGCAGCAGTCGTGGAAAACTCTTCTTTCAAACGGCGTAGCTGTTGTAAAAACGATTGTCTCTGCCTCTCTCATTCTGCACATGCAAAGACAATGCGATTGACGTCAGCTTCTGTAGTGTTAATGTAGTCCCAAAATGTGGTCAGAGTATTTGTGGCGAACTGGTTGAAAGTTTACACTTCTTCTTTTTGTCACTCTTTTCAATGTACAGCAATTCAATTGTCGCTTTTGTACGTAAAGTTTCTGTGTATTGTGTAAGACGGTAAGTTGGAGTGTGTTACAAGCCTGAGAAAGGCCCGTTAGTTTGTGTAAAGAAGAGTTATTTTAGTAGTGTGGGGCAAAGGTACGGTTTGGTGAATACTTTTTCATCATGATTTACACTGAGCACCAAGTCGAGATACGTTTCCCTGAGATAAAAGGCGAGCGAAAGACTTTTATCTTTGTTGATTCGTGTTAGTGACGAACTGTCGTTTAATCAGTACAAAGCTGTTAGTGACGAATGAAAATTTTGCTGAAGTCATTCTGAACACCGAACTGTCGCTTAATCAGTACAAAGCTGTGTTTAAAAGAGTGAGGGCTAGTTTCCGCCCTTAGTTTTGAACTGAATAACAGTCCGTCGGCTACATATCTTAATAGGTAGTTAAGGTGCCGTCATTGTTAAAGTGCAATGTGTATGTATCAGTTTCTAACTTTTAATGCACAGTCCCATATCCAGTCTGAAATACAACTAATTTCTTTTGTGAGTTATGCCGTTAATCGATGTGACGAGGCTGCCGTACCTTTCTATTTCAGCTTTGGTCATTACTTTAGTAATTATCAAGATGGGCACCGCCATCTTGCAGCAGACCAACAATTTTCGAAAACAGCAGAACGTCGGATCCATAGTCCGTCCTTCCCGGAGGCGATGACACAGGTTACCATGCAGGTTACACAAGCGAATACGTCTGACGTGAAGCCCGACACAATGTTTGTTTATATCACATAACAAGAATCGTCATCCTATTAACAGATAGAATGAGACGAATTGCATAGACAGTGATAGTGATTCTCTTAAGAAATAGGTAATAGTGTTAATTCGAATGTCAGCTGTATCAGTAGTACTTTTCTCTCGTAATGATAACTTTATAATCTGGTGATATTATCGTAATCGTATTTATCTCAGATTCTACACAATGAGTAATGTCTTCATACTTCCTCTCTGTCACGCCCTGACGCCACGAGAATTATTTATTGAAAATAATTTTTAGGGGGGAGTTACCAACAAAATTAAATATATAGTAATTTACTTAGGTAAATAAAATGAAAACTAGATCTTGTTGTGAAGCGTAACACAGGACGTTCGTGTGCTTAGCAGCTACTTTGAGTCTACATACAGTGGAGACATTAGTTCCCACTGCAATTAAGTTCTAGTCAGTATTACGATTAATTTAAATGCAGTTATGATTTAGATTGTCGTACGCTACTTATACGGGCACTAAGTGTCACTTCGTTATTACATCTGATCTGAAGTTTTGCAACATTAATATGCAAACACACGTCAGCAAATTTATTCAGTTCAGCTGTTCTCTGTATAATCATGGCAGAAAACGTGTCCGCGAAACTCCCGCACATCTACTTTGGTAATTTTAACTGGCAGCATCTATCCCTACAGAAGCAACTATATATCATACTTCGTGTATTTTATTAGTTATATGTTTTGTTGTATTCTTTGTCGTAAGTGTGTGTATGGTAGCTGTGATCATAGCAGTCAGGTGTAAGGATTTAAGCTCATTACAGTGAATACATCCTCTCAGGTTGGAAGCTTTTTGACTAAGTGGAATTTGACAGAAGAGACGTCGTATCTCGATTCATATTTAGCTAACAAACTGTTGAGGCGTGTACATTCTGTGATGAGCTATTTCATGTTAATGGAACGATGAGTTCAGAGAATCTTAGTTTACATTAAATGTAGAAAGAGTTGTGGTTACGTATATTTTTGCTGATTATGTTTACGGACTCCACAAAATTTAATGAAACAGACCTAACCCGAAGCGTGGTATGAAACAGAGTGGCCAGAAACCAGTTGTAAGAGCGATGGGCCGATTTCACCTGTACCGGGAACCTGTTGTTCACGTGCAACTGTCGTGGGCGGCTCGAAGGTCAAAACGCAACTAACGGAATACCAAATTCTGTCCGCATTTTCAGAGTTCTCATGAACTCTGTAAGCACAGTCTGGTTTTGGAAGCTGGTTTGCGGTTCCACGTTTTCCTTAGTCTTTTGTTTTCATGCCTTTTAAGAAAATATAAGTGAATACAATAGGTATTATTTCCTAATATCGTTCCTATTATCACAATTTTGTAAGACTCTAAAACTGATTATATTAGTTATCAATAGTTACTTTTTCTGAATTAGTAGCGTTAGTGACGTGGAAGTTACAGGTTCCTCACACAGTCCACTCACTACACTCATATGTTGTGTTTTGTCCTGTACAGCGCTGATGATAAAAGTGAGTCATAAACGTAACAGATTTTAAATATCTGAAGAAAATGTCTTCTCCAAGTTATAGATAGTACCTGCAGCAGTCGATAAATTGCTTCATTACCTGCTTGGATACGGGGTAACTGAATTACTTTACAGCACATCGCAATGGTAACTACACAAGGGCTGCTGTAATGCTCAGCACAGTATTATTATTCTTACTATTAGAGCCTGTTATCAGACACAAAGCATCAACACCCTGAAGTCATCCAATTTCTCCCAGTTCAGAGGTAACAAGTGCTGCAATCAAGTGATTTACAACAGTAGGTATAGTGCACACATTTTCACTTTGTTGATTTTAAATAGGGTTGCAGTATTCAATGGAGAGGAGTAACGCAGGGGAAGTACGTTTTGTAGCAAGTGTCTACCCTTACTGTGAATAGTTAGCTTTCTTATATGAGAACGAGTTGCAATGCGCCACGAATTCTTTCTTCAATCATACTAACAAACCCTTGCACACACACACTTGCACACACACTCACACACAAACAAACTAACTAAATATCATTAATCTTTCATTATTCTAAAAATAAAAGTGTTGTAGGAAACGTCTTTCATCCAACAGTTTAGTTAGGTACTAAGGTTGGTAGCTGGTCATAGTGTGGATGAGGAGGGGAGCAACAGATGGCAGGGGCGGGCGGGGGGGGGGGGGGGGCTGAGCGAGGGCTGCGATGCTAGCTAATGTCTGATTGCAATCAGGGGTAATGATCTAACAAAGGTTGGGGACCACTGGTCTAGGCCCTCCAACCTGGGAAAACGTTCTCTACAGTTTCCGAAGCGAGAAGCGCTGCCTGGAAGCGACGCTAACGTAAATGTTTCTTGACTCGTCCTACCCGCGCACCAAATACTATTTTATTTTCTGAGTGCTTTCCCATATGGAGCTCCTGCTTCTGACTGTATCATTTCTGGCCAGCCCTGCGTGTACCATAAATTATGACGAAATCGATGACGAATAGGTCGGGAGCCCTTTTAAGTACAACCATTGGATGCGTGTAGTCTGGGTATTCCGGACACCTTTTCCGCAAAACCTAGCTTTTCACCCAACTCAGTGTTTATGACGTCATACCTCATGAAGTATGTATCGTACAATGATGTACACTGAAGAGCCGAAGAATCTGGTACACCTGCCTAACATCGTGTAGGGCCTCGGGGAGCACGTGGAAGTGCCGCAACATGAGCTGGCATGCACTCGACTAATGTATAAAGTAGTGCTGGAGGCAACTGACACCATGAATCCTGCAGGGCTGTCCATACATCCTTAAGAGTACGAGCGGGTGGATAACTCTTCTGAACAGCACGTTGCAAGCCATCAAAGATATGCTCAATAATGTTCGTGTATGGGGCGGTTGGCGGCCACCGGAGGTGTTGAAACGCAGAAGAATGTTCTTGGAGCCACTCTGTAGCGGTTCTGGAAGTGTGGGGTGTCGCATTGTTCTGCTGGAATTGCGGAAGTCCCTCGGAACGCACAATGGGCTTGAATGGATGCAAGTGATCAGACAGGATGCTTGCTTACGGGTCACCTGTCAGAGTCATATCTAGAGGTATCAGGGGTCCCATCTCACTTCAATTGCACGCGCCCCACACCACTACAGAGCATTCACCAGCCTCAACAGCCCCTGCTGACATGCAGGGTCCATGGATTCGTGAGGCTGTCTTCATAGCCGTACACGTCCATCCGCTCGCTACAATTTGAAACGAGACTCGTCCGACGAGGCAACATATTTCCGCCGGCCGGTGTGGCCGTGCGGTTCTAGGCGCTACAATGTTGTACCGAGCGACCGCTACGGTCGCGGATTCGAATCCTGTCTCGGGCATGGATGTGTGTGATGGCCTTAGGTTAGTTAGGTTTAAGTAGTTCTTAGTTCTAGGGGACTGATGACCTCACAAGTTGTCCCATAGTGCTCAGAGCCATTTGAACCATTTTTTGAACATGTTTCCAACCATCAAAATTCCAATGTCGGTGTTGACGAGCCCAGGCGAGGCGTAAAGGATTGAAATCTGCATAAATTTGTGGAAGGGTTTCACTTCTGTCACGTTCAGCGATTCTCTTCACTCGTCGCTGGTCTCGTTTTTTCAAGATCTTTCCCGGCCGCAGCGATGTCGAAGATTTGGTGTTTTACCGGATTCCTGATATTCACGGTACGTTCGGAAGTGGTCGCACGGGAAAATCCCCACTTCATCTCCGGAAAATCCCTACTTCATCTCCACCTCAGCGATGCTGTGTGCCTTCGTTCGTGCGCCGACTATAACACCACGTTCAAACTCACTTAGTAGCACTAACCGAAAAAAAAAGAAAAAGTGTGTGAAATCTTATGAGACTTAACTGCTAAGGTCATCAGTCCCTAAGCTTAGACATTACTTAACCTAAATTATCCTAAGGGCAAACACACACACCCATGCCCGAGGGAGAACTCGAACCTCCGCCGGGACCAGCCGCACAGTCCATGACTGCAGCGCTAGACCGCTCGGCTAATCCCGCGCAGCGGCAGTAACCTATCTAACAACTGCACGTGGAGTCTTATATAGGCGTTGCCGACCGCAGTGCCGTATTTTGCCCTTTTATATATCTCTGTATTTGAATATGCATGCCTTCAACCGCCTCCCCCAACCCGACAACAAAATTCGCTATTCTCCCTTCCAGGTTTAACAGAACGCTCCAAGATATACTCTGGATAAATGTGATAGAAACAAACACAAACGCGGTGACTGCTCTGAAGCCGTAGCAAACGTACTCTGGTGTTGTTAAGCTCTTGGAAGTAGGCCATACTTACGTATTAGATGTCTTATTACTAAGCTACGTTAAGTGAAACTTTAAGATATTCCAGTGTATTAACAGCCATCAAACTTTTCCTGAATCATGCTTTAGCTATGAAGTTTTTGTTTCAAAAATTGTGTACAGTCACAGCCTTTGTACTATTGTGCTCTGTCGAGCTGTTAATACGCAGTATGAAAATGGCCTAGTCTGCTTCCTGCTCCGTAGTGAAACACGCGTCTGGAACAGAAGGTTATGAAGTCCCGAGAACTATGTTTCTCTTAATGTTCACATAAATTTACAGAAAAAAATCGTCTTCGTAGTTTTCCGAGGGAGCGTATTTGATGGAGCTGAGATACACAAACGCCAACATCCAGGCGATTGGCTGATCGGAACGTGCACCGCGCCGCGGGCGCTGCCTGGTGGGAGCAGTATTATGCTCTGATACACATTTTCCTACGCTTTCATGGGCTCTGTGTGGAAACCGAAGACACCACGTCAGCTGCGGACCACATGCATTTCATGCTTGATGTCTTCCCAGACGACGATGTTACCTTTCAGCAGTATAACTGTCCGTGTCTCGAAGCCAGAGTCGTGCTATAGTGCTTCTAGGAGCACGATAGTGAAATCACATTAACGTTTTGGCCACCAAATTCGGCTGATGTGAATCCCATGGTTCCCATCTGTGTCGCCATCGGGCGTGACCAAAGTGTACACAAATCATTGGCCAGTTACTAATGGGAATCACGTGACTTGTGCGTAAATAATTGGTGCCACGTTGCTCCAAAAAATCTACCGACAAACTGTAGAATCGGTGATGCGCGGGATCGTTGATGTATTCCGTTACAAAGATGGCCCAATCAACTATTAAGCAGG
The DNA here is from genome assembly GCF_021461395.2 of Schistocerca americana. NCBI lineage: Eukaryota > Metazoa > Arthropoda > Insecta > Orthoptera > Acrididae > Schistocerca > Schistocerca americana. The sequence continues at coordinate 645,438,713 of NC_060123.1, forward strand.
TGATAATAATGTTTCGGCTCATCAGTGTATACAGAAGATGGCAGTCAGTCCACCTTTCATATAATTTTGTGGTTTGTATATTGCTGTGGCTTTATCAAGGTCGGCAGTGTCTTTTCGGTGTCTGCATTTTCTCATATGTTTCCTTGCCTGGGGGAATGATCGCCGAGGGACCTGTGGTGTCACCGCCAGACACCACACTTGCTAGGTGGTAGCCTTTAAATCGGCCGCGGTCCGTTAGTATACGTCGGACCCGCGTGTCGCCACTATCAGTGATTGCAGACCGAGCGCCGCCACACGGCAGGTCTAGAGAGACTCCCTAGCACTCGCCCCAGTTGTACAGCCGACTTTGCTAGCGATGGTTCACTGACAAATTACGCTCTCATTTGCCGAGACGATAGTTAGCATAGCCTTCAGCTACGTCATTTGCTACGACCTAGCAAGGGGCCATTACCAGTCACTATTGATGTTGTAAAACATGTACCGTCACGAGCGATGTTCACCAATTATGGATTAAAGTTAAGTATTCCAACAGATACGTACTCTTTTTGCTAGTCTCATATCCCTAACCTGTTCCAGACCTCACGCCAGCCTGCGTGAGCTAAAACGCGTGCCTTTCGGCTTCCTCATAGTGGCTTGGTTGTCTTGCCAAGCCACAACAGGACCCATAATTATAATGGGTTTTAGTCTCATGTTTATTACACTTTATATTCACCACACAATGTGTTTGTGATCAGCTGTGCTAAACATGGATGACTGTTGGGCTGAATGAATTTGGGCGTAAAGCAAATGCATGCAACTCGGTGAACTGAGACGGACTTGCTTACTTTAGTTTTGCAGTATAGGCCTCTAATCAACATCTGAGTTCGGTTTCAAAAGCTGGCTTGCTAAGACGCTCGGGCGGCGCGCCGTGGCATTTATCTGCGCTTGTTTCCGTGCCGAGCGCCCGTGCGATTGGCCCTCTTAGAGCCACGCGCTAGGGACGCGTTCGTTAGAATTTCAGACGTTCAACAGTGGGTAGTTACTACCCACCTTCCACACGGAGCACGTCCATATCTCACCACTGACTTCTAGTATCAGCCGCCCGCAGTTAACGTCAACAAGTGTGTGGGCCTGAAGATGACACTGTTACAACGTTGAATCTAGTTGCCAAAATAAAATCGACACCTTCAATACAGCTGGAGGAATTTCTTAATTTTTAATATAAATTTATGCCAGCTGACGTCCCACTGTCCTCCATTTCAGCTATGGATGTACGAAGATATTCTGTATTCCGATTGGAGGAGATACTTGGTACCACGAAAGAATTCGATTTGTTGATCGGCCGGTTCATCCCCTCCAGGTTTTTTCTGTCTCTATGCTCAGACGCGAGGCACACTGTTCTGAGACAGAAGTTACTGCGTCGCGGAAGAGTCGACTCGGAGAGGACTCATTGTACTGGTGTGTATGATGGACCTCTCCTGTGCGCAGTTAAACTGAGATTTTGCATCGAAATTGCTTCAGGGTTCTCGTGTAGACACTCTTGTGTAACTTCAAAGTCTTTTATTAGCAGCACGATGGGGCTTGCAATCGTGCAACTAAATTCAGACGGGGCAGAACGTGCGCTTCACGCGATCACGACTGAGTTTGTGCACCGTGGTCTCATTATCTCTATTAGCTGCGACGCACAGGCTGCTTTAGACGACATAACATTGGCGATAAAATGGTGAATATTATTCTCGATAATTCTGGAAATGTCTCATATTTTGCTTGTGAGCGTATGTGCGTGAATGTTGCGCTCCCTGACGCACCCAATCAACAGTGATTACCAGTGGTTAACACAATCTGTTATTGCGGAACCATAGTGTTAGCATTTTATACGTATTGCTTATTTAATGCAGTTCAGGAATACCCCCTAATTTTTAAATGAAGGCCTCTGAGTTTAAATTAAGTTCTTAAAACTTTGCACTAATGTGCATACCTGCACGCTGTCCTTGCTCCTGCGATCACTGACTTCCCTGTAAGAGAGAATTACTAGAAAACCTATAGGGAAATTCAGTCCCTGATTGGTCGACCTGAAGGACTGTTGTTGGATTTCCGTTGCGCGTTGTTTCTGTTGTGACTTTGCAAGACAGCCAAGTCACTATGCGAGGATGCCGAAAGGCACGCGTTAAGCTCACGCAGACTGGCGTGAGGTCTGGAACAGTTAAGGGAATTTATAGTAGCAAATAAAGTACGTAGATGATGTAATACTTAACTTTAATCCACAATTGGAGAACATCGCTCTTGTTGATACATTAATAACAATCTCAATATAAACTGGTAATGGCGCCTTGCTAGGTCGTAGCAAATGACGTAGCTGAAGGCTATGCTAACTATCGTCTCGGCAAATGAGAGCGTATTTGTCAGTGTAGCATCGCTAGCAAAGTCGGCTGTACAACTGGGCGAGTGCTAGGACGTCTCTCTAGACCTGCCGTGTGGAGGCGCTCGGTCTGCAATCACTGACAGTGGCGACACGCGGGTCCGACGTATACTAACGGACCGCGGCCGATTTAAAGGCTACCACCTAGCAAGTGTGGTGTCTGGCGGTGACACCACAGTTTCCTTGCGACAGGAGCTAAGGCTTAAGTCAGTTAATATTTCGGGGGCTTCAGACTGCTACGCACTCAGGGTGAGGTAGACAATATTAAGCTCGCAGCTACAGAAGGTCGCTGTTATGGGCGAAAGATCGCCCCACCAAAGAATTAAGATTAAATATTTAGTTGACTTAGACACTCAGGGAACAGTGGGCGTCTTCCAGTAGCGCTAAACGGCTAATCTGGTTCACGCTTGTGGTTCACTGTGCACGATCCGAGTTGCAGACTACCTATCAACGGCTTCCAGAGCCAAGAAAAATTTTATTTCCAGTATTTCATGTAATTATTGACCGAATTTAAAAGTTTAATATGCCGTCATCTGCTCATTATGAGGTGTAATCTTACGCTAAAGACTAAACAAAATAAGACAAGCATTAGAATTAGAAACTGTGTGTGGTTGTATGTGCTGAGGCAGCATAGCCCAATGCGTAGCAAATTACCCAGAATATATTCATCCAATATTACACTACTGACCATTAAAGCTGCTACACCACGAAGATGACGTGCTACAGACGCGAAATTTAACCGACAGGAAGAAGATGCTGTGATATGCAAATGATTAGCATTCACACAAGGTGGACATGAGAAAAGTTTCCAACCGATTTCTCATACACAAACAGCAGTTGACCGGCGTTGCCTGGTGAAAATCTGTTGTGATGCCTCGTGTAAGGAGAAGAAATGCGTACCATCACGTTTCCGACTTTGATAAAAGTCGGATTGTAGCCTATCGCGGTCGCGGTTCGTCGTATCGCGACATTGCTGCTAGCGTTAGTCGATATCCAATGTCTGTTAGCAGAATTTGGAATCGGTGAATTCAGGGGGGTAATACGGAAACAAACGGCCTCGTATCACTAGCAGTCGAGGTGACAGGCATCCTATCCGCGTGGCTGTAAAGGATCGTGCAGCCACGTCTCGATCCCTGAGTCAACAGATGGGGACGTTTGCAAGACAACAACCATCTGCACGAACATTCTGACGACGTTTGCAGCAGCATGGACTATCAGTTCGGAGACCGTGGCTGCGGTTACCCTTGACGCTGCATCACAGACAGGAGCGCCTGCGTACTCAACGACGAACCTGGGTGCACGAATGGAAAAACGTCATCTTTTCGGATGAATCCAGTTTCTGTTTACAGCATCATGACGGTCGCATCGGTGTTTGGCGACATGGCGGTGAACGTACATTGGAAGCGTGTATTCGTCATCGCCATAGTGGCGTTATCACCCGGCGTGATGGTATGGGGTGCTATTGGTTACGCATCTCGGTCACCTCTTGTTCTTATTGACGGCACTTTGAACAATGGACGTTACATTTCAGATGTGTTACGACCCGTCGCTCTACCCTTCATTCGATCCCTGCGAAACCCTACATTTCAGCAGGATAATGCACAACCGCACGTTGCAGGTCCTGTACCGGCCTTTCTGGATACAGAAAATGTTTGACTGCAGCCCTGGCCAGCAGATCCTCCAGATCTCTCACCAATTGAAAATGTCTGGTCAATGGAGGCCGAGCAACTGGCTCGTCACAGTACGCCAGTCACTACTCTTGATGAACTGTGGTATCGTATTGGAGCTTCATGGGCAGCTGTACCTGTACACGCCATCCAAGCTCTGTTAGAAGACTTAATGCCCAGGCGTATCAAGGCCGTTATTACGGCGAGAGATGGTTGTTCTGGGTACTGATTTGTCAGGATCTATGGACCCAAATTGCGTAATGTCATCACATGTCAGTTCTAGTATAATATATTTGTCCAACGAATACCCGTTTATGATCTACATTTCTTCTTGGTGTAGCAATTGTAATGGCCTGTAGTGTATTTCTAATCTCTAGTAAACCGTTTCACGCTGTTACCGCCGCAGCGTGAAGAAAGAAAACAGGTTACCACTTACTACATTTTTGCTGTTATTGCTGTGTATCTGCCGCATCAGGCAAACCTTCAGTTAAACCGTTTCTCGCTGTCATCGTCCGCAAAATAATGAGAGAAAAATACATTACCGCTTACTATATTTTAGCTGTCCCTGCAGTGCAATTGCCGCATCATGCATTGTTGCGTCACAGAGGTTGGGGTTGGGGAAGGCGGTTCGACTTTCGTTGGAGTAGCATGTGGCGAGCTGTGTAGGTGAACGGCTAGGTTGTCCTCATTGTACTCATCCAGGGAGCTTCGTAAGGAAGACCGCTATTATCACCGGGAAAATCGCTTTCTACCACCAGCACGGCGTCAGGGCCAGGGGGGCGTGGAGTGGGGGGGGAGAGGGGTAGGGAACCGGCGTGGCGGCGGGCGGCTGCGCGGCTATCGCAGCAGCATGGCCTTGGCCGCCTTGTCCAATCCCGTCGCGGGTCCAGGCGCTATTTAGCAGCGCTGCACCACTCCGCCTGCTGCACGGCACACAAACGCCGTCACGTCGCCCCGGGACTCACTGCCAGGTAGGCGGCCGCTGCTAGCGTGTGTCCCAGTGTGTCGCACCACTCGTAGTGCACACTACCACCTGTGCGACTACACCGAAAGACGCTATTTCATTTGTGATTTTTAAAATATTTTTCCAGTGTGCACATTTCTAGAGTGGACTTCCAAGGCCGCAATTTTTTTCCGACTCTAGAGTAGAAACGTCGGAAATTTATCACGGTGTATATAGGGTGTTCGGAAATTCTCGTTACCGACTTCTAGGACTTCTAAGGGGAATGAGTACATAATATTTTGAATAGGCAGTCCAGACCCACTTAACCAAAACTTTTTGAAAATTTCTTCTCGGTATTCTTCATTTAAATATTCCTTCTTGTAACACTCCTTCTGGTAACATCCCTTTCCACGTTCAAACGCGTTAGTTAGTATTACTTTAATCGAGGCACTAACATATTATTTGCCTGTATTTCTTGCTGCTTTTGTATGTTCCTTAGTCCAAGACTCTCTCCATATCGGTTTTTTTCAACCACACTGGACCTGTTGTACTGTAGGGCATTTGTATCTTTGTCACGAATATTCTAGAAAGTTACACAGGCTGATGTAACTTACTCCGACATTGGTTTTATCACTTCGTTTATGATAACAAAGCACCAAATTGTAAGTTGAAAGCTGCTGTAGGATACTTACCATCGTTAAGCAGCAATAATCAGCAATACAATGGTTTCATCAATCTGCTGTTCTGATCCCTACACTTAATTGATTGCATCAGAAACTGAAGAGTTTATAGACAAAACTATGGCGGATTATTTTAACCAATAAGACGAAAAACAGCACAAAAGCTCATGTGCCCCTTTTCCACCCAACGCCTCAATTACGTTTCTCTTTTAATCTTGTATGTTCTACCTCTTGCCAGCACCAAATGTTTATTGAATATCATCATTCTCTCACGGTTTCGAGTGAGAATTTTTAAGTGTTTTCTACTATTTTTTTTTTTTTACTTTAGTTTGGTCCAGTCGGTGCTGCCAACGTCCTAAATACTACTAGAAATTTTTATTTCAAATTTTTACTCAATACCTCGTCCAAACAAAACAAGAGAGAAAACAGTGTTTCGTAACGTAGTCATGTATGTCAGACGATATGAGTGGAGCTGATGGTTACTTTCCTCTTTTGGTGACTTGCTGATTTACGTGTTAAGTCCGTGGCTTAACAGCGCAGTTTTCTGCAGTGTGGGATAAGTTTATGGGTGTGATGTATTTTCCGGAAGGGATGTGACTTATCACAAGGAAATGAATGTTGCACGTGTTATAATTTATATGTAGCACCCACAAGTTGCATGTGACTGGCGGAGCTCCATCTTCGTTATGTTAGCTACAACTTGTAGCTTAATATGAATCTCAAGTACTATGGCGAAATCATAGCACATTATCACCAGTGTGTTGCTAATAAATGATTACAGAAGAAGTCCGTTATTTCCTTTTCTGTGTTATCACAGTTAGCACGCTACTGCCACCATTTGTCCTGCAGTAGCGCAGCGCACAGGGGACATGGTTGTATCATGCCAGTAAAGTTACAACAGTTACACCAACATGGCGTCTTCATGCGATGTCGTTGTCCCAGCTAAGATGTAAGACGTAGTCTTGAGAGAGGTTGCGTAGAATTACTGTCAAACGCGCTATTATTATATCTCATCTAACTAATGAAGTCGGTAGTTTACAATGATTATTATAAACATATTCCATCAGATAAAATAGAAAACGGACTTGTACAACGCTACATACAGATATATACGCCTATCAAGTTCACACGATCTATCAGTCAAAATTCAGCCTATATCTTTTTGTAAGTGAAGAATACATGCTATTAATGTCACAAGACGATTTAGACATCCCTAAATTCTAAATACAATCCTATTTGCTCTTCGATCGGCGAGTTTAACCTCACACATCTTACCAGCTTTCGGTTGACGCGATCTCTTCGTTCGGCCTTCACTGGCGACGATGCACCAGTTGATTCTTGTCTCCTTAGTATGTCAAGCGTTTATCCAAAATTAAGTGTAAAATGAAGGTCTACTCACGTCATAGCAGTGCAGTAGTGATAGCCTCATGCTGCTAGTTTGGAATATATTTGCAGATTAATTTGGCGCACGGACAAGATGAAAATCCTCTCTAGTTTTTACTACAGAACCCAACTATAATGCAAGCAGTTTCCTGTTGGCGCAACTTCAAATGCTTTTTCATGCTAGCTAGCAGCATCTCTCTGTCGTGATTGCCCCATATCACCTTGTGACTTCATATTCTGTTATTGCTCCCTCATTCAACTCAGACATAATCAGTAGGTATAATGCAAAGGCACAAAGAGCAAAAAAGCTACAGTGAATGTGTGTAACGAGTGGGGTTAAGCATTAGCGAAGTCTATGCAGTTTCTCCGACTATACGTACATTTGCTTGGTTTTCCTTCCCTACGGTGTTTACCTGTAACTACTGGCACGATGATGTAACTGAAATATGTGGAAGGTATTTTTGTTCTGTCATTGCACCTACAAAAAAGCGTGATTTTTTTCACCAGACGTGTTTCGCTTTACTGAGGTAAAGCAATGTCAGTGGTCTGTAATTAAGTTATTTACATTTTGATTAGCTTTTAAATCGAAAAACAGTTCGTTAAGAATAAATTGATTTGTACTTACCGTGATTTTCGGTTTATTTCTCGCTTGCATCGGGAAATTCCGTCTGCTAGTATATCGTTGTTTTTCTGAGTCAGACACTGATAATTTCGGTCTAATTTTTAGATGTTCTGCTGGACTATGCATTTATTATGTTTTTCACAACAAACTTTTATGCACACCACTGTATTCTGTTTGTTTTAGTACTTCAAGTATGTGTGTGTGGTTTGTGTTTTGTAGTGTTGCCAACAAACCATTCCTCGATTTTGTGTTTGACCTACAAAATTTTTAAAAATTAGATTATTGTGTGTGTGTAATTCAATTTAATTATGTTTCTGTCTATTTATGTACTGTATAACAGTAGAGATGGAATAACGATGGAGGTTTTTTCTTGTAGGGGAGGGGGAAACTATAATGAGTGGACGTAAGTATATAGCAGCATGATGGAGTGTGAGCTACAGTAGAAGTTGGGGAACGAGAAGTGACACGAAACTATGAGTGAGGTGGAGGGGTGGGGTTGTGGGAGAGTGGTAGGGGGTGAAGGATGGAAAAGACTTTTTCCTTTCTCATGTAATTTCATCAATTATTCTACATGAATGACCAAATAAATGTTGGAAGCCACTCACAGTTTCTAGTCACTTCTCGCTCCTCACCTTCTCCTGTAACTCACACACCATCATACTTCATACTGCTATATGGTTTCCCCTACCCTACAAAAGGAAACCTTCCATCGCTATTCCAACTCTACTCTTACACAGTACATAAATACACAGAAACATAATTAAATAGAACTACACACATACAACAATCTAATTTTTTTTTTAAATGTTGTGGGTCAAAGACAAAGTAGTGGAAAGGTTATGGTGGCAGCACTAAAAAACACAAACCACAACACATATTTGAAGTACTAAAACAGACAGAATACAGTGGTGTGCATATAAGTTTGTGGTGAAAAACGTAAGAAATGCATAGTGCTGCAGAACATCTAAAAATTAGATCAAAATCATCTGTGTCTAACGCAGAAAAACAGCGATGTGCTAGCAGACGGCATTCCCCGATGTAAGCGAGAAATTAGCCGAAAATCAACGTAATTACAAATATATTTATTGTTAACGAACTGTTTTTCAATCTAAAAGCAAATCAGAATCTAAATAACTTAATTACAGACCACTGACGATGCTTTACCTAAATAAAGCGAAACGCATCTGGTGAAAAAAAAATCACGCGTTTTTGTAGTTGCAACTACGAACGATCCTCATTTTAACTTTCACTTTTCAGCATACATTCCGCTTTGATATGTACGAGGCAGATTGTATACTATAATTTTATTGTTAAACTATTGATGGGACTGCACATTATACTGTATGTCTGAAATGCAATTCTTTTCCTACACTAACTCTAACTCAGCGGGTATTTATAAAGGCGAGTTCAAAGTCCACCTGAAACACTCTAGATGTTATTCAGGGACGGTTCCCAATCACACTCAGGCGACAAAAGTCGTGGAATACCTCCCAATATCGTGTCAGACCTCCTTTGCGTGGAGCGGTGCAACACCTCGACGTGACGTGGGCTCGAGTCGTAGGAAGTCCGCTGCTGGAATACTGAGTCATGCTGGCTCTTTAGCAGTCCATAATTGCGAAAGTGTCGCCAGTGCAGGATGTTGTGCAGAACTGGCCTCTCCATTATGTCCCACAAACGTTCGACGGGATTCATGTCGGGAGATCTGGGTGGCCAAGTCATTCGCTCGGATTCTCCAGGATGTTCTTAAAATCAATAGCGAACAATTGTCGCCCAGTGACATGGCACATTGTCATAAACAAAAATTCCATCGATGTTTGGGAACATGAAGTTCGTGAATGGCTGCTAATGGTTTCCAAGCAGTCGAACATAACCATTTCCAGCCAGTGATCCCTGTAAACACAGCCCACACCATTATGGAGCCGCTGCCAGCTGCACAGTGTCTTGCTGTGAACTAGAGTCAATCGCTTCGTGGACTCTGCGCCACATTCGAAACCTGTCATCAGCTCTTATCAACTGAAATCGGGGCTCATTTGACTGGGCGAGGGTTTTCCAGTCGTCTAAGGTCCAATCGACTAGGTCATAAGCCTAGGAGAGGCACTGCAGGCGATGTCGTGCTATTAGCAAAGGCCCTAGCGTCGATCGTCTGCCGCCATAGCCCATTAACACCAAATTTCGCCGCATTGTATTAATAAATAACTTCGTAGTACGTCCAACAATTATTTCTTTGGTCATTTCGTGTTGCTTGTCTCTTAGCACTAACAAATATGTAACGCCGCTGGTGTCGGTTGTTAAGTGAAGGTTGTCGACCACTTTGCTGGCCATGGTGAGATGTAATACCTGAAATTTGGTATTTTCGCTATACCCTTGACATTGTGGATCTCGGAATATTGAATTCTCTAACGGTTTCCAGAACAGAATGTTCCCTGTCTCTAGCTCTAACTACTATTCCGCGTTAAATTCTGTTAAACTCCAGCGTTCAACCACAATCAGTCAGAAATCTATTTACACGAATCACCTGAGTACAAGTGACAGGTCCGCCAAAGCACTGCCCTTTTATACCTTGTGTACGCGACACTACCGCCCTCTGTATATGTGCATATCGCTACCCGATGGTTTTTGTACATTTGTATAAGGGACCTATCCTCTCCGGTGGTTTGTTGCAGAGTGATAACGTAATTATAATTTACTCGGATTGTTAATCCATTTAAATCTGTATTAGTGAAAATATCTTGACAACAATGGAAAGGCTTGTAATATGCAATCATCAATACGTAACACAAAACAGAGAAATGCAACAGTCCTCATACTAAGCACGTGTGGTTGCCGTCGCTCCGCGAACAGCTCAGCATAGTATCGTTGTGTCTTCCATTACACTCAGTGAATCCGTACGCGACATATGCAGGATGAACAAAAATTCCAAACGAGTCAGTGTTCTGTTCCCAGCCTGGTCGGAGATTTTCTGCGGTCGAGGACTGGGTAGTCCTTATGTTACATCGTCGTAACTGGCAATAAAATCATCTCATATGCAATGTCGTATCGTCTTTCCATTAATGAGATAGCTGAATGGGCACGAACTGAAACCCAACAAATTGAAATGAAAAAAAAGTAAAAGAAAAATGGAACTCAACTGATAAACTTTTTTAAGGCGGTACTTTGAACAAAAACAAGAAAAAAGTCTAGTAAACAGTGGCTGTAAATTATATACCTAAAGAGCTATGAACAAATCTTCGCTATTGCAAAACGCGTCTCTTCTAAGAGTTCTCACGGTATGAATTTTAGAGTCCATTTTTGATGGACATATTTTCCTTGTCTTGGTCAATACTACCTCCTCACAAAATATGGAAAGCGAAGACCTTGCAGTAAAAGAGATGTGTTTTACATCAAGAAGATGAACAAGTGCTTGTAGCTATTGAGGCATGCATTTTAGTGCCAATGTTTACTAGAAAAAAATCAAATGGCTCCAAGCAGTATGTGACTTAACATCTGAGGTCATCAGTCCCCTAGACATAGAACTACTTAAACCTAACGAACCTAAGGACATCACACACATCTATGCCTGAGGCAGGATTCGATCCTGAGACCGCAGAAGCAGCGCGGTTCTGGACTGAAGCGCCTAGAACTGCTTGAACATAGCGGCCGGCAGCGTTTACTATACTTTTTCTTAATTTTTTTGCTTTCTACTATCTCTGAAAGTTTGTCGTCGCAGTTCTGGTTCACACTGTATATCGAACAACTATGCATTAGTAAACTTACCCATACTGCTGTGTACCATTGTCAACGTACAACTAGCACTGCCGGGAAAACAAACGTGAGAGAGAACCGAGCAGTGCTGAATGCATACTTGAATACGAACAGTCAAATGGGCATTACTGTTGTAAATAGCAAGTTCCGTAATTGAATGGAACAAGTTTCTTTCCAAACAAGTCACCCAGTGCATTCTGTCGGCGTCTGCACCGCTGTGTAGATACACCGAAGAGGCAAAACAGTGCGACCGCCCGTTTAATAGCATGTTGTCCATCTTGGGAACGCAGTACAACAGCGATTCTGCGTGGCATGGATTTGATAATTCATCGGGAGATACAAAGCCGAAGATCACGCAGTTACCCTAAGTTATTGACCAGGACTTCGTAGGACTAGAGCTGGCGCCCGATAGTGTGCAAGATATTTCCCAGTTGGGTACAGACCAGGTGAATTTGGTGACCAAAACGTCAATGTGAATTCATTTCCATGTTGGTCAAATCATTGTACCAAGATTCTGACCTTGCGATACTGGCAGTCATCAGCTTTATATACAAGGTGCAAGGGGTATAAGCGGAGATATTTTTACACTGAAGATCCAAAGAAACTGGTACACCTGCCTAATATCGTGTAGGGCCCACCTGAGCACGCAGAAGTGCCGCAACACGTCGTGGCATGGACTCGACTGATGTCTGAAATAGTGCTGGAGGGAATTGACACCATGAATTTTGTAGGGCTGTCCATAAATCCGTAAGGGTACGAGAGGTTGGAGAACTCTTCTGAACAGCACGTTGCAAGGCATCCCAGATGTACTCAATATTGGTCATGTCTGGGAAATTTAAATTCAGAAGAGTGTTGCTGAAGCCACTCAGTAGCAATTCTGGACGTGTAGGATGTCGCATTGTTCTGCTGGAATTGACCAAGTCCGTCGGAATGCACAATGGACATGAATGAATGCAGGTGATCATACAGGATGCTTACGTACGTTTCACCTGCCAGAGTCGTATCTAAAAGTATAAGGGGTCCCTCATCACTCCAACTGCGCAGGCCCCATACCATTACAGAGACTCCACCAGCTTGAACACTCCCGTGCTGACATGCCGGGTCCATGGATTCATGACGTTGTGTCCATATCCGTACATGTTTCGTTGAATGGTTCGCACACTGACACTTGTTGTTGGACCAGCATTGAAATCTACGGTCGTACTGCAAAATTCCCACGTCATCGCTACCTCGAAGATGCTGTGTATCATCGCTCATACGCCGACTATATGTGTGTGTGGATTCCTAAGGGACCAAACTGCTGAGGTCTTCGGTCCCTAGACTTACACAATACTTAAACTAAACTTATGCTAAGAACAACACACAGAACCATGCCCGAGGGAGGACTCGAACCTCCGGCAAGAGGGGCCGCGCAATCTGTGACATAACGCCCCAAACTGCGGGGCAACTCCGACTATAACATCACATTCAAACTCACTTAAATTTTGACAACTTGCCATTGCAGCAGGGTTAAACGATCTAACAACTGCATCAGACACTTGTTAGCTTTTATAGGCGTTGTCGACAGCAGCTCCATATTCTGCCTGGTTACATATCTCTGTATTTGAACACTCATGCCCAAACCAGTTTCTTTGGCGCTTCAGTCAACATGTGGCACCTACATATCTGCACACATCAGTGTCTTGGTTGTTTTTTCTCTGCGTCGAACAGTCTTCCTACAAACACATAAATTATACGATCTGATGTTTTATGCATGGCCGTAAGTGGGCCGGGAAGTGAACGACGCCTGGCAGTACAGACTTCCCGTACTGCATCCATACGCCCACACGTCAGTATCTAACCCACTGTCGCGGGGAAAATGAAAATTTATTGCTTACCTGTACTAGCCAGCCTAAAACCAAGAGTTCTAATAGCTGTAATTGTTAGTCCGTAGTTGACGTAAATGCTGATGTAATGTTGTGCGGTACACCGTCATAAGTCACCAATAGAAATATCTGCACTTATACCCGTTACACCCTGAATACACAGGGTCCCTCTCCTATGGTCCACAGGCGCTGTTCCTCTCGTGTTTCTCCAGATATTTGCAATTTCTTTTTTGTAAGGTGAAGGTAGAGTCATCCCTAATATGCCTTTCATGCGATGCCCAGAGTCGATGGAAACCGCCGGTCGTTACCAGTTACAGACAAAATGACATTTAAAGCGGAATTTTACGCGCTCTTTCGATAGAGCTGTCCCATGTTACTCCAGTGCGTCATTCGTTTCATCGATTTGTGTTGAAAAGAACAGTAAAAGACGAAAAGTAAGCAGTACTCCAACAGCGACTACGCAGCGCCCTGGCCAGCGCTGAGTGCTACCGCTACTTGCCACTTGCATCATTCTAGCAATCTGTTATATGTATAAAGCAGAGTGTATACGTAGGCTCTCATCCAAAGCCAATGGGTTGATTTCAGGCAAATTTGGCTGCACCGTGGGGCTTATAACCTCCCAACTCCAATAAGACCAGAGATACGGGCAAAAACGCGCTTTTTCAGCTCCTGGTGTGTAGGCTGGCCGGAATGACTGGCATATTGTGTAAGAACAGTATTGGCCTGCCAAATTAACTTGCTTTGCAAGACAGCTCATATGTCAGTGGCAAGAAAGTTTTCTGAGCCCCAACATGTTCACTGCCCTGTATGCAAGGTGAGTTGTGTTGGAGTAGTATCAGCTTGCTTTATTGACTTCCTTTGCATGGCAGCCTGTACATCAGGGGCAAATAAATGATTTTCATGAGTCTGTTATGGAGCCAACCTGCATGACAGGTGTGTTGTGGGAGTAGTATCGGCCAGCTGTATTGCAGGGATGCATAACCTGATGAGCATGGATGGGGAAAGTGACAGAGTGAGGAGGAGAAGAAAATGAGCAGAGAGAGAGGTGGAGTGCATTAGATAGATGGAAGGTGTATAGGAACAGTAGGTGGATGGAAAATGAAGAGGGAGAGGCAGATATGGAAAGAGAAATGGAGAGGAGGATGTGGTAAGAGGCCAGGGGGAGTGAGATATAGTCAGTGTGGAGGAAATGGCCAATTAGAGGGGAGGAAGAGCTGGAGAGACAGAGAGCTTGAGTGTGAGAAGATAGACAGAGGTGGGTGGCTGAAGTGGAGAGACAGAGGAAGCAAAGAATACAGAGAGGGTTAGGAGGAGCCATGTTTAATATATCTGTCCTGCGCGTATGCGGACGAAGCAGCGGGGAAAAGGCTAGTAACCAATACAGATGACCTAGTCAAAACCAGGAAAAAAAATCTGCATCAAATTACCGTATCGCCGCAATGCGGTTACGTAAACGCTGTTGGCCAGGTTCACACACACAGCCTCACTACTCCATAAGACTGTATTGGTACCCAGAATGACGGCGACATGATTTTGTGCTACTGTGGACGTCGCAATGGGCCTGTTGTTGGTACCAGGGGCTTCAAGGAAAAGGCAAAGACTGGTCTCCACATCTGTAGCCACAAGGAAAACACAGAGGACGTGCTCTTCGGCACTTAACAAGGGCTTATGACGACTGCTATGGGGCAGCGCTCCGCTTTCGTTTCCAACAGACACTGTGACATCGTTAACGGCGGAGCTGAGCGTCCAGTGGTTCCACAGCGCCTGGACGAAGAACCCTGGTCTCGTAGTGAAGAACATCCGTGTGCTTTCTGACCCCTATCTCGTGCATCTGCCATACTGCAGTCAGAAAAAAAAATGTTGCGGTCAATCTGTACGTGTTTGAAGGCTGTTATACTAATTTCTGGTTATAAACCTTACGTCACTGACTGAAACTTGTGGCGGCTCCGTTTATAAAAATAATAAGGACTGAATCTCAAGCGTTAAATTTCTGAAAAAATTTAACTTAATACAGTTGGTCTCGGTTCAGCCATTGCTAAAAGGGGCCTAAAATTTAAAAAAAGAACTATGGAAACCTTAATTAACCAGTGTAAGTATCATAAGAGGGACCCTGGAATTCGCGTCTCATTGTTGTCAACTATTTTTCGTTGCTCCGAACGCTGAAAAATATCGGAGTACTAAACACACATGAAAGAGTGAGTAATTGTCTCAGCTTCACGTAGCAATAAAAAAATACACACTGTGCAAATTGATAGAAAATACAATAATCTCACTATCGCCTTAGTTCATTTTGTAAAGGTGATGATTGACTGGCTACTGTATTAACAACAACTTGTACATTCTTTCAATGGCAGTACATGCATTAAGTCTCGTAGTAATAACCTCCTAACAGCCTTCAATAAGGAATCCGATATAATGCAATCAATAGCTCTGGTATATATATATATATATATATATATATATATATATATTAAATTCCCAAGAGACAAGAATGATCGTGAAATAAATGTAGAAACAGACGAATCTCACTGGTTCCGTGACATAAGCTACAAATTATTCATGAAGAATTACTTTCGAATATAACTGCAGCTTACTCCGCTGAATATAATCACATATTCGTGCATGAAAGCATATGTTTCTGTTGTCGTCTGTTCTTATGATGACGGGCGCTTTGCTTAACAAGTAAAAATTTTTTATAGAGTCTAATAATTCACCCATTCTTCCAGTTCATTCACTTTCCTAATAGACGAGTATTTAATTGCAGAAAACCAGAAGTGAATGTGTTGCAGGTTCTTGCCGTTTGTGCCTCAGATGTAGCAAAAACTGTGGAAATGGTTTCTTTCGTAATGGGATATAGTTGTATTCCTATTGACGTTTTAGTGTGACATCTGTGTAGCTTCCCTTTCAGTACAGTTGTGGTGGTTTATTTGGAACATTAAAATAATGTGGACGCAGCGTACAAAAATTCGTGTTGTTTGGTGGATATACGACGTCTTTCTGCAAAAGGTCTGGTTGTCTGGTTTTCACTAGCAACATTTTGTTCTTAAAGGAAGGCGAGGTCTTCGGTAAATACCTGTATGTTATAAGAGAATCGTAAATAAGTGTCCTATAATGTACGTTTCATACTTCCCAGGAGCATTAGGAAACTAAAGAAAGACAATTGTGATGTCATTTTGTTTAGTTATTGTCGATTTTTTATGGCTCTATATGCACTCCCTATAGAAAAAACTATGTTACCAATCAATATAAAAAATACTATTCACACTCATATGATATCGAAATCACACCTGTAGTTTGGTGGTCGCTTCGACAGAGCCCATGCAAATGTTTTAATTTCATGATTTCGTTGGTTCTACTGTACAATCATTGTTTGTGAATTCCTGCCTCTGAGACATATTCATTGGCCTTTTGTGTGATGTATTTCCCGGCTCTCGAGCTCTGGAGGCTGGGATATTACGTTTACGTGAAACAAATATTTCGAAAAGTCATTAAAAAAACAATTTTCCCAACTTCTCGGTCTGCTCCCATCAGTACTTTCAAACTGATGTTTTGTTAGCTTTACAACTGAAGTAAATATCCTGCCGGGAAAAAATGTGTGTACGTTGACCCTTTACAGTCATTCTACGAAACAGGGACCTACCAGACCAGTACAAGATCGTAACACATCATTATATGACGTCCACATAATCAGACTAATTCCTCCCATCACATAAACTAAGAGTTATTTCATTTCGTTCGTGGTTTTTATCCTGCAGTTGGTACTAAAAAAACCGTGTGACTACCTTTTGAAATTGAAATTAGGAACGAGTATTTATTATGCATAATCTACAGGAAAATGACAAGCATTTGTAAAACTGCTCCAAAATCAATTACGTGTCAGGTTGGACAAGTATCTCTGCTGTCAAAATAGACTACATGTAGTGACGTAGCATCCAGAAGAAATTGCCGGATGTCACTTTAACTCTGTACATATACGCACCATCGGCGGATATACAAATGAGCAGAGTTGCAATTCCCTGTGACATGTTGAACGCCGACGACACTGCATCACTATTGTTCGTGTCTGTTTGGATATATCCCGAAGCGTTAAATAAACTGGTATAAACATGCGTATTCAAATACAGGGATATGTAAACAGGCAGAATACGGCGCTGCGGTCGGAAAAACCTATATAAGGCGACAAGTGGCTGGCGCAGTTGTTAGATCAATTATTGCTGCTACAACGGCTGGTAATCAAGACTTAGGTGGTGTTATAGACAGAGCACGAGCGATGAGACACAACATCTTCGAGGTAGCGATGAAGTGGTGATTTTCCCGTAAGACCATTTCACGAGTGTGAATATTAGGAATCCGATAAAACATTGAATCTCCGACATCGCAATGACCGGAAAAAAACATCCTACAAGAACAGGACCAATGACGACTGAAGAGAATCGTTCAGCAGACAGAAGTGTAACCCTTTGGCAAATTTCTGCAGATTTTAGTGCTGGGCTATCGACCAGTGTCAGCATGCGGACCATTCAACGAGACGTCACCGATGTGGGCATTCGGGGCCGAAGGCCCACTCGTGTACCCTTGATGACTGCTCGACACAAAGCTTTGCGCCTCACCTGGCCCAATCAACATTGGACTGGAAACACGTTGCCTGGTGGGACGAGTCTCGTTTCAAATTATATTGAGGGGTTGGAGGCGTACGGATATGGAGAGAACCTTATGAATTCAGGGGACTGTTCAAGCTGGTGGAGGCTCTGTAACGGTGTGGGGCGTGTGGAGCTCGATTGATATTGGACCCCTGATATGTATACACTCCTGGAAATTGAAATAAGAACACCGTGAATTCATTGTACCAGGAAGGGGAAACTTTATTGACACATTCCTGGGGTCAGATACATCACATGATCACACTGACAGAACCACAGGCACATAGACACAGGCAACAGAGCATGCACAATGTCGGCACTAGTACAGTGTATATCCACCTTTCGCAGCAATGCAGGCTGCTATTCTCCCATGGAGACGATCGTAGAGATGCTGGATGTAGTCCTGTGGAACGGCTTGCCATGCCATTTCCACCTGGCGCCTCAGTTGGACCAGCGTTCGTGCTGGACGTGCAGACCGCGTGAGACGACGCTTCATCCAGTCCCAAACATGCTCAATGGGGGACAGATCCGGAGATCTTGCTGGCCAGGGTAATTGACTTACACCTTCTAGAGCACGTTGGGTGGCACGGGATACATGCGGACGTGCATTGTCCTGTTGGAACAGCAAGTTCCCTTGCCGGTCTAGGAATGGTAGAACGATGGGTTCGATGACGGTTTGGATGTACCGTGCACTATTCAGTGTCCCCTCGACGATCACCAGTGGTGTACGGCCAGTGTAGGAGATCGCTCGCCACACCATGATGCCGGGTGTTGGCCCTGTGTGCCTCGGTCGTATGCAGTCCTGATTGTGGCGCTCACCTGCACGGCGCCAAACACGCATACGACCATCATTGGCACCAAGGCAGAAGCGACTCTCATCGCTGAAGACGACACGTCTCCATTCGTCCCTCCATTCACGCCTGTCGCGACACCACTGGAGGCGGGCTGCACGATGTTGGGGCGTGAGCGGAAGACGGCCTAACGGTGTGCGGGACCGTAGCCCAGCTTCATGGAGGCGGTTGCGAATGGTCCTCGCCGATACCCCAGGAGCAACAGTGTCCCTAATTTGCTGGGAAGTGGCGGTGCGGTCCCCTACGGCACTGCGTAGGATCCTACGGTCTTGGCGTGCATCCGTGCGTCGCTTCGGTCCGGTCCCAGGTCGACGGGCACGTGCACCTTCCGCCGACCACTGGCGACAACATCGATGTACTGTGGAGACCTCACGCCCCACGTGTTGAGCAATTCGGCGGTACGTCCACCCGGCCAACACCGCGGTTCCTGGTGTGTCCGCTGTGCCGTGCGTGTGATCATTGCTTGTACAGCCCTCCCGCAGTGTCCGGAGCAAGTATGGTGGGTCTGACACACCGGTGTCAATGTGTTCTTTTTTCCATTTCCAGGAGTGTAGATACGACTATGTCACGTGACGCATACGTAAGATCCTGCCTGATCAGCTATATGCATTCATGTCCATTGTGCATTTCGACGGAATTGGGCAATTCCAACTGGACAGTGCGACACCCAACACGTCCAGAATTACTACAGAGTGGCTCCAGGAACACTTTTCCGCTGGCCAGCAAACTCCCCAGACTTGAAAGTTGTTGCGTCTATCTGGAGTGCCTTGCAAATTGCCATTCATAAGGGATTTTCACTTCCTCCTACTCTTACGAATTTATGGACAGCCCTGCAGGTTCAAGGTGTCAATTCCCTCCTGCGCTGCTTCAGACGTCAGTTCAGTCCATTGCGGCACTTCCGCGTGCTCGCGGGTTTATTGTCAGCCGTGGAGGATTCATGCTGTCAGTAGCCTCCAGCACTACATCAGACATTAGTCGAGTCCATGCTACGTCTTGTTGCGGCACTTCTGCGTCCTCGCTGTGGCCCTACACAATATTAGGTAGATGTACCAATTTCTTTAGCTTTCAGCGTGTAACGGACTTGAATAACGCCAGATGTTGAGTGATAACTCCGACTGACACGGAATTGCCACGTATTCGTATGTGACAGTGATATCAGCAATTGACAGAGTTTGAAAGGGGCCTCATTGTGGATCACTATTTGACCGGCTGGTTGAATCATGCCCTATTCAGATTTGTGGAGAACCGGATGTGACAGTGGCCCGGTGATGGACTGTGTGGGAACGTGAAGGCAGGCATCCTCGGCGTCAATATTCCAACCGACCACGTCTGACCACCAGAAGGAAAGACCACGGAATAGCCCATCAGACACATCGTAACACCTACACATGTGTCTACCATTCGAGAACATGTAATCTACTTCCTGCAGACGCCGTCCCGCCTCGTTTGTGGGAGACTGTCACGAGCGGGCGTAGGAAATTAGGCTGCTGTTGACACCACAACACAAACGGCTGTAGATGATAATTAATTATCATTTATTCTAGAGAAGCTGCACAGCCATCAATGGTATCTCTTCTTTCAGAACAGTTACTGTCTTCATATACAAACGGCTGTTTTGAAGCGGTGTCACAGAGCGACGTAGTGCTATGTGTGCGGCGCGGCACGTTACTTTTTTTTACCACCCTGTCAGTGTCCACACACGTAGCCAGTTTATGGTATGTACACCCGTTACCGAAGTTAATAGAGTTCACCAGATCGTTTAGTTATGAAAATGCTCGCTCAAATTTTGTGCACTCTGCTCTACAAGTAATACCTGTTTCAGTCTTAGATCGCACAACAAGCCACGCGGTTTTAACCAACAGTCCAAAGCAATAATTTTGATATTCCGTCCGAAATTCCACACGACTTCCTCTATACCGTTCGCTTAAATACACTTCGTACTACTTCGCGAACTCGTAATTAGCATTTTTCCGCGATTTTACGGTACTTTCGTCGGAGCTGCTTTCAATGAGATGTTACTAGTTCTAACCCTCAGCCCCGACCCCCCTAGATCACACCAAAGGCTTTGTTCCCGGCATAGATAGGCGTGAGCCTGCATTTTTCTGATTGGCTGATATCACAAACAGCAAATCAGGTTGCAGTATCATCCCGCGCTAACCTGCGCTTTACTTCAATGACCAATCATAGTAAAACATTTCTTTCTATGGCAATTGCTAAATAAACAAATTTTGGAAAGTATCAAATATAAAATTACTCCTGAAATTATCGATTAGTTTGTGTTCTACTCACGATTTATTAGTACCATAAACTGCCTGCACATTTAATTATAGTAAATCCCTTGTATAGTTTCACTGGTACTTCGTGAATAAACAAAACAAATTTCATTTACTTCTGTTCTTCTTCACTCATACAACACTCACACTGCTAATTACTACACATATAAAACAATTATAACTAAGGAAATACATCAAATATTAATCAAACATAACTTTACAACTTTATTTTGACTACGACTGCTAGCACTGTCCATCAACTGCTGACCTCTGCCGCCTACTAGTACAACTACGTGCAGCTCTGTAATTCAGGTCCATGTCAGCTGCTGACATTTGAGGATGACTCATGCCTATAACGTTATCGTCCTAACAAGTAACAGGAGCGATGCGAAGGCGCTACGCCTCATGTGGTTGGCACTGGACTCGCATTCGGAAGGACGATAGTTCGAATCCGTCACCCCCAGGCGGATTTAGAGTTTCCAACATTTCCCTGCATCTCTTGAGGCAAATGTTCTTCCTTTGAAAGGTCACGACCGATTGCCTTCCTTCCTTGGTCCTAGCTAATCTCCCTTTTTGCTTTTTGGTTGGTGCCATGATAGTGAAGCAAGGACTCCTTGTGAATGGCATCGCATTGTGTTCAGTGAAGAATCTCTGTTCTACACTACCCTGAAGACTATTGTTGTCGAGTACATAGGCGACGTCGGAAGAGGCCCAATTCCAGTAAGGTGAGAGGCACAGTGGTATCACTCTTGACTTCATGGTGTAGGGTTTCATAACGTATGACTTCACGTAACGGCTGTTAGTGACTTAGCAAACTCTGAAAGCACAACGCCAAGCCACGGTCATCCTACGTCCTCATGTGTTAGCTCTCATGTGACAGTAGTGAGGTAACCGTTTTCAACAGGACACTGCTCGTCCGCACGTGGTACCTGTCCTTAGGAACTGCATGTTTGATGTAGAGATGCTCCTGTGGTCCCCAAAATCGCCAAATATCTTGTCAATAGAACGTGTGTGGGACTAGCCTGGACGTCCAACTGTGTCCCAGCGCCATTATCCAGGATAACAAGGGCTAGTTACAACAGTTGTGGGCTAACTTCTTTCAGAAGAGAATGCTACTGCTTCATGATAATCTTAGCAACCCAATCAGTGCATGTATCCAAGCCAGAGGTGGTGCAGTGCCATACTGATAAGAGGGCTTGTACTGCCAACTTCTTCGCAAATCTGAGTCGATTTGGTAACGACTTATCAACTCATGAAGTTTTATTTCGTTTCTCCTCCATTTCTGGGTGCTTCAGTTTCTTTTGTCAGCCTATATACAGATTGTAACGGGTACAAGTGGAGATATTTTTGCATGTGGTGTCTTTAATGTGTACACACGTCAGTATGGTGGTAGTATCTAATAGTCTTTTCGCAAACATGTCACATAATTTAGTAACTGATCGCCCACGTGTCAACACTTTAAACCTGACCTGCTGCCCAAGGTAAATTAAGCATTAATAGCTTGCTCTTGCCATATGTACTTGGAGATGTTAAAAAACCTAAAAGCATATTACTAATAATAGCTATAATTAGTAGTTTGAAAATTAGGTAAATACTGTTGTTATGTACAGCACACTGTTCGAAGTGACCAATAAAAGTATCTGCACTTATAGCTGTTATACCCTGTGTATATTTATAAAACACACACACACACCCACACACACACACACACACACACACACACACACACACACACACACACACACATATATATATATATATATATATATATATATATATATATATACAGGGTTATCACAAATGATTGAAGCGATTTCACAGCTCTACAATAACTTTATTATTTGAGATATTTTCACAATGCTTTGCACACACATACAAAAACTCAAAAAGTTTTTTTAGGCATTCAAAAATGTTCGATATGTGCCCCTTTAGTGATTCGGCAGACATCAAGCCGATAATCAAGTTCCTCCCACACTCGGCGCAGCATGTCCCCATCAATGAGTTTGAAAGCATCGTTGATGCGAGCTCGCAGTTCTGGCATGTTTCTTGGTAGAGGAGGTTTAAACACTGAATCTTTCACATAACCCCACAGAAAGAAATCGCATGGGGTTAAGTCGGGAGAGCGTGGAGGCCATGACATGAATTGCTGATCATGATCTCCACCACGACCGATCCATCGGTTTTCCAATCTCCTGTTTAAGAAATGCCGAACATCATGATGGAAGTGCGGTGGAGCACCATCCTGTTGAAAGATGAAGTCGGCGCTGTCGGTCTCCAGTTGTGGCACGAGCCAATATTCCAGCATGTCCAGATACACGTGTCCTGTAACGTTTTTTTCGCAGAAGAAAAAGGGGCCGTAAACTTTAAACCGTGAGATTGCACAAAACACGTTAACTTTTGGTGAATTGCGAATTTGCTGCACGAATGCGTGAGGATTCTCTACCGCCCAGATTCGCACATTGTGTCTGTTCACTTCACCATTAAGAAAAAATGTTGCTTCATCACTGAAAACAAGTTTCGCACTGAACGCATCCTCTTCCATGAGCTGTTGCAACCGCGCCGAAAATTCGAAGCGTTTGACTTTGTCATCGGGTGTCAGGGCTTGTAGCAATTGTAATCGGTAAGGCTTCTGCTTTAGCCTTTTCCGTAAGATTTTCCAAACCGTCGGCTGTGGTACGTTTAGCTCCCTGCTTGCTTTATTCGTCGACTCCCGCGGGCTACGCGTGAAACTTGCCCGCACGCGTTTAACCGTTTCTTCGCTCACTGCAGGCCGACCCGTTGATTTCCCCTTACAGAGGCATCCAGAAGCTTTAAACTTCGCGTACCATGGCCGAATGGAGTTAGCAGTTGGTGGATCTTTGTTGATCTTCGTCCTGAAGTGTCGTTGCACTGTTATGACTGACTGATGTGAGTGCATTTCAAGCACGACATACGCTTTCTCTGCTCCTGTCGGCATTTTGTCTCACTGCGCTCTGGCGGCAGAAACCTGAAGTGCGGCTTCAGCCGAACAAAACTTTATGAGTTTTTCTACGTATCTGTAGTGTGTCGTGACCATATGTCAATGAATGGAGCTACAGTGAACTTATGAAATCGCTTCAATCATTTGTAATAGCCCTCTATATATGTTCTTTCAGACATGCGCACCATGCTACAACTCGT
Organism: Schistocerca americana; assembly: GCF_021461395.2. Lineage (NCBI taxonomy): Eukaryota > Metazoa > Arthropoda > Insecta > Orthoptera > Acrididae > Schistocerca > Schistocerca americana. Next base: position 645,462,935 of record NC_060123.1, read on the forward strand.
TCGGGAATCGGCGAAATGCCGCGACTAATGAGAATAATGGGCAATGAGCACTACATTAGTATTGTGTGGATAAGTTGAGAATTTGGGTCTGACGGGAGGCCGTGCAACTGCAATGACCACTGTGTCTTAGCGGCTCAGTGGTCAGAGCGTCTACCTAGCAAGAAGAAGTCTTGGGCTCGAATCCAAGTTCGGCTTACTTTCTCATTGATTTCAGTTAATGCTTGCTCGCAGTCAGTGTCTGTAATTCTTTGTGTTTTAATATATTTATAGGTTCTGCAAGCTGTTACGCGTTGTATCGGTGAGCGTGTAATCATATCCATATTATTGAATATAATCGATAGGTGACCCTTATCTGTCCTATTCTTTTCGCATACTGAACGAAGGAAATCGACGGTGTATGTACCTCTGTACGTGCTCTAATTTCTATTAACTTACTCTCACGATCCATACGCCAGATTTACGATAATGGCACCATAATGGTCACTCCATCTTCTTTGAACACATGTTTGTAGAATTTACCCAACAGTGCCCTGGGAAAACTAGGTCGTTTAGCTTCTATTGTTTAAGTTGGTCGAAGAAAATGTGTTATAAACCACAAAAGGAGAAATGTACCTAACTTTTTGAATTTTACTAACATCTTTGCTACAATGGAAAAGTATGTGCGTCCTGAGAACTTAGTAATAACCTCCTGGAATTATACCTAAGTCCTCCCTTTACTGACAGTTCTGTTTGATTCAAAGTTGGAATCCAATATCATTTTTGTAATGTCTAATCCAACAAATATGTCTTTTTTCAATTATGATTCTGGTAGATTAGGAACTTTCTCACAGAGATCATTGAAATGTTCTGTATCTTTGCTTGAGGCCTTACAAGCTGTTTCATTACGCCCAACTTAATTTGTGGAGACAGCAATAGTAATTTTATGCAACATTGTAGGATACATAGAGGAATCTGCGCCATATGTCTTAAAATGTTTATTTTATATTATAAGCAATTGTATTTATGCTCATATTGGAATTAAGAACACTAAAAACTACAAGAATAAGAAATTTCCATCAAAAATGTGTTTTCATAGTTGTCTTATGAATTATTTTAATTTAAGCCGGATGTCTTTCTGTCATCAGTTGCCCTGAGGGACGAAAGAGGAATGAACTATTTTTTGATAATCTTCTAAGATTGTTTTCTGAGTATTAGTGGGAGAGTCGTTCAAAAAGTAATGCGACATCGCTTTTTCTCAGGAAATTCGATAAAAAAAAATTCGGAATTTGTTGTGAGACATCGTCGGATATTCCCGCTTCAGACTATGTACTTTCAAAAAGTTCCCGTTGGTGACGGCGCTAGATATGACATTCAAAATGGAGTCTGTAACGGATGTACGTTCCAAGCAGAGGGTCCTCATTTGGTTTCTTTTGGCGGAAAAGCAGAGCATCGCAAATATTCATGCATCGCAGATAATCACAGGCTTTTGCAGAATGTCTACGGAAACCTGCCATTAAACAAAAGTACGGCGAGTCGTTGGATGAGGTGTCTGTTAGCATCGCAACAAGGTCGATCTCCCGCGTGCCGGCCCGCCGCACAGAGCTGCGACTCCTGCAATGGTGGAACGTGCGGACACTCTCATTACAGATGTCGGGCGAATCACAATCAAGCACCTCCCTGCTCAGCTGGAGGAATCTGCTGGTAGTGCCAACACACACGTCCACAAATTAGGGTGCTCAAAGGTGTGTGCCCGCCGGGAGCCTTGCCGCCTAACAGAAGACCATAAAGAGCAAAGAAGGACCATCTGTGCGGAATTGCTTGCGCGCTACGAGGCTCATCGCGACGATTTTTGTCGACGTGGTCACAGGCGATGGAGCATGTGTTCATCACTACAAACTGGAAATAAATTGGCAATTCATGCAGAGGCGTCGTACCCTCTCCTCCAAACGAAAAGTTCAAACCCGCACCCTCAGACTCTGAAGGAGTTATTCTGTTCGACGTCCTTCCGCATGGTGCAGCGATCAACCCTGAAGCGTCTTGTGTTACCTTTAGGAGACTGAAGAAACGACTTCGGCTTGTTCGTCGCCACAGTATAATGTACACGTGCTTCTCCTTTTCCATGACAATGCAAGCCCTCACACAAGTCTGCGCACGAGGTAGGAGCTGACGAAAACTTCGTTGGACTGTTCGTACTCGTCCACTCTACAACCCTGATCTCGCATCTTCGGACTACCATCTCCTTTGCTCAATGAAGGATGGACTCTACGGGAAGCGGTAGGTGGATGACTGGCGGGTTGTTGATGTACCAAGACGTTTGATCCGCCGTCGACGAGAAGAGTGGTTAAACGCTGGCATGGAGGCCCTACCAGTAAGGTGGCGTAACGCTATCTCACTGAAATGAGGTTATATTGAAAAACTGGGTTTTATAGCCAAAATAGTGGTGGACAATGTCAATGGGATGTATTGGAGCCCAGTATAAAACAAACCTGCTTTCAGAAAAAAGAGTGGCGGAGGTGATGGTATAACTTGGCTTCTGTCAAGGCGAGTATTGGAAACCGTTTCAGACTACAGTCGTGGTGCCCGGTATATCAGGTTAAGGTTGAATAACGCCACGCGAATTCGATCCGTCCTTGATTCACAGCACAGGACCCGCGCCGCGCCCGAAACAAATGGAGCAGGCCGCGCTGCAACCCCTCTCGCTGCACTCAGGGACAGCGCGGCCGCTCCTGCTCGTGTTACATTCTGATACCAAGCCAGACATATCTTAGGCCACCATTTCAGTTGTAATAATTTGTATACAACATTGCCATAGATAATAGGCGTGATGACTGCGGTAGTCCATCATCTCTGCCCGTCGTACGATTCTAAATTAATATACTTCCCTCTACAATTTTCACCCCCGCTGCTCTACCCACTCCCTCCCCCTCCCCCCCACACACACAGACACACACACTTTCCTCCCCTACTATAATGGTGATCTGTTGATGCCTCAGAATGTGTGCCCTCAACCAATCCCTTCATTTACTCAAGTTGTGTTGTGCCACAAATTTCTTGTCTTTTCAATTCTATTCATTTACGCGATCTACCCATCTAGTCTTCAGCATTTCAAAAGCCGCTATTCTATTCCCTCCTAAACTGTTAATCGTCCATGTATTGCTTCCAAACATGGTTACAATCCAGAAAAATACTTTCAGAAAAGGGTTCCTACCACATAAATCTATATTCGACGTTAAAAAATTTATCTACTTCAGACAAGCTTTTCTTGTCATTGACAGTCTACATTAAATGCTCTCTCTGCTTCCGTCATCATCAGTTATTTTGCTACCCAAATAGTAAAACTCAACTACTGTTGCCAGTTGTTTGGTTTCCATATACACTCCTGATAATTGAAATAAGAACACCGTGAATTCATTGTCCCAGGAAGGGGAAACTTTGACACATTCCTGGGGTCACATACATCACATGATCACACTGACAGAACCACAGGCTCATAGACACAGGCAACAGAGCATGCACAATGTCGGCACTAGTACAGTGTATATCCACCTTTCGCAGCAATGCAGGCTGCTATTCTCCCATGGAGACGATCGTAGAGATGCTGGATGTAGTCCTGTGGAACGGCTTGCCATGCCATATCCACCTGGCGCCTCAGTTGGACCAGCGTTCGTGCTGGACGTGCAGACCGCGTGAGACGACGCTTCATTCAGTCCCAAACATGCTCAATGGGGGACAGATCCGGAGATCTTGCTGGCCAGGGTAGTTGACTTACACCTTCTAGAGCACGTTGGGTGGCACGGGATACATGCGGACGTGCATTGTCCTGTTGGAACAGCAAGTTCCCTTGTCGGTCTAGGAATGGTAGAACGATGGGTTCGATGACGGTTTGGATGTACCGTGCACTATTCAGTGTCCCCTCGACGATCACCAGTGGTGTACGGCCAGTGTAGGAGATCGTTCCCCACACCATGATGCCGGGTGTTGGCCCTGTGTGCCTCGGTCGTATGCAGTCCTGATTGTGGCGCTCACCTGCACGGCGCCAAACACGCATACGACCATCATTGGCACCAAGGCAGAAGCGACTCTCATCGCTGAAGACGACACGTCTCCATTCGTCCCTCCATTCACGCCTGTCGCGACACCACTGGAGGCGGGCTGCACGATGTTGGGGCGTGAGCGGAAGACGGCCTAACGGTGTGCGGGACCGTAGCCCAGCTTCATGGAGACGGTTGCGAATGGTCCTCGCCGATACCCCAGGAGCAACAGTGTCCCTAATTTGCTGGGAAGTGGCGGTGCGGTCCCCTACGGCACTGCGTAGGATCCTACGGTCTTGGCATGCATCCGTGCATCGCTGCGGTCCGGTCCCAGGTCGACGGGCACGTGCACCTTCCGCCGACCACTGGCGACAACATCGATGTACTGTGGAGACCTCACGCCCCACGTGTTGAGCAATTCGGCGGTACGTCCACCCGGCCTCCCGCATGCCCACTATACGCCCTCGCTCAAAGTCCGTCAACTGCACATACGGTTCACGTCCACGCTGTCGCGGCATGGTACCAGTGTTAAAGACTGCGATGGAGCTCCGTATGCCACGGCAAACTGGCTGGCACTGACGGCGGCGGTGCACAAATGCTGCGCAGCTAGCGCCATTCGACGGCCAACACCGCGGTTCCTGGTGTGTCCGCTGTGCCGTGCGTGTGATCATTGCTTGTACAGCCCTCTCGCAGTGTCCGGAGCAAGTATGGTGGGTCTGACACACCGGTGTCAATGTGTTCTTTTTTCCATTTCCAGGAGTGTATTTTGAGGAGGTAGTATGCACGAAAAAACTGTCAAGCTCTAAAACGTATACCCTAAGAACAGAAGGCATTTTTCAGTAGAAAAATGTTTTTCACAGTAGCGAAGATGAGCAAGGGCGTACACCTCTACAGGTATGTATTTTAACAGCCTATATTTACTGGACTTTTGGCCCATACTACCTCCTCAAAGTTACCTACCCTACAGACTGAGGAACAACGAAACCGATACAGAGATATCAGAACGATTTTCACATACAACCTTTGATTCAGTCCTTTCTGGACCAGGGTCCTTATCCAAAATGGATACATTTACCCTTTCCCATTATTCGTGATAGCTTGTAACATCTTCAGGGAATTACCCTATTTAACTATAACTACATATACTCACCAAACAAAATTTAAGTAAGTCTCGTAAAAGAGAACACCGGCCCGTCTGGAGCGCTGTAGGTGGTATAGAACAGGTACCAGGAAATCACGTGACCCACACACGCTGACACATTTCATGGAGGTGAAATGATGTTAATGTGTCACACAGCTGTTACGCAATCAGCGCTCTATTATCAGTCGACGTGGGACGTGACAGCATGACAGGAAGGACGTACCCTGTTCGGTCGTTGCCATGACCAAATCATAAATCAAGTTGCCCAAATTATTGGTATATCAATGGCCAACACGTCTTTGACGTATAGTGTATCATGCTAAGACATGTGACACCATAAGAACAGTGGTCGCTGAAAGATCATGGCAGCGACTGGAGGCGAGTATCGCATCTTGTAATCACGATCGATTTCCGTCCCACCAGAAATTACTTACTTCTGTCTCTGTATGCGAGTCGATGTCAACAGGTTCCCGAGCGAAAGTGCAATGGACACTTACAGACTGCTACCTGGCTAAAGGCCATTTCTCACAACGGCACATGAAGCTGTCAGTCTTCACTGGACGAAACGACTCATAAACTGGACAGCAGTTGATTCGGTGCGTGTTGTGTTGTACTAAGAGTCACGATTTTGCCCATTTTCAATTGATGCAAGGTATCGACTGCATCGACGTCTCAATAACGCGTTTAACCTGCAGAGTGCGGAGGGCATAATTCAGGCCGTAAATAGTTCTGTGTTATTTTGGGGCGTCTTCGTGCAGTGAGTTAGAAATATCCACTCAGGTTACTGTGCACATGAACCCAGCTGTTTATCTCAACATTTTCGATGGGCAAGTGTTGTGACGTGCTTCTTTTTATCTCCTCTAAACACTCTAAAATACTGTATATGTAGCTTTTTACACCGTGTGTAACATGGATGATCAGTTATGTTATGTCGACAACATAAAAGGTGGAAATAGTCGGAATGTGCTGTCCAGAGTCCAGGAAACAAACATGCGGTACTCGTAAACGTCCGCCCAAAATAAGTTACGATCAGCCGAAGTCCCATAAAGGAATCAGACAACTAATGGCTCATCGGTTTTGCTCACCTGTCGCACGTAACAGCACGTACCGTATAGTAACGAAAGCTGTTCTAGTACTTGCTCTTCGAGAAATCAAGGTTCAAAATTCTACGAAACTGTTGAAGACCGTACGAGAGCGCCATTTGTCAAGCTGAGGTGTTTGCACGGCAGGATTAAGCGGCAGACCAAAAGACTGCCCGCACTGCGTTCGAGTCTTGCTCACTTTTATCCCTCCAACGGCGTTCAGGACGAGATATAATAGAGGTATTTTTGTGGACTGGCAAGACAGCCAATCCACTAGGACGGGAGGCCGAAGGGCACACGTTTAAGCTCACGCAGGCTGGCGTGAGGTCTGGAACTGGACAATGTCTTGAGACTAGCAAAATAGGTACGCAGCTTCTGGAATACTTAACTTTAATCCATAATTGGTGAACATCGCTCTTGACGGTACATGCATCACAAGATAAATAGCAAATGATAAAGGCGCCTTGCTAGGTCGTAGCAAATGACGTAGCTGAAGGCTATGCTAACTATCGTCTCGGCAAATGAGAGCGTAATTTGTCAGTGAACCATCGCTAGCAAAGTCGGCTGTACAACTGGGGCGAGTGCAAGGAAGACTCTCTAGACCTGCCGTGTGGCGGCGCTCGGTCTGCAATCACTGATAGTGGCGACACGCGGGTCCGACGTATACCAGCGGACCGCGGCCGATTTAAAGGCTACCACCTAGCAAGTGTGGTGTCTGGCGGTGACACCACAGGTATAATAAGGAAACGTGATGCAATAAACATTTGTTTATAAATACAATTAAGCGCGATATCGCTGATGTTATTCATAGCACCTGCAGCCCACTCTGACTTCGCTGCCATACGCTCCTGAATGCATCCATAGATAAATGTTTAGAAAAGAACAGAAAATGACGTGACTTGAAACCAGTACGAGGAGACTACTAGTCCACCGTCTCAGCCGCTGCTCGACTGCCGGCGCTCTCTTGCGATATTCAGTAGGTCTGAAGTAATATAAACAGCGATTTCTCGGAAACGATGGAGAATTACGTGGTATTAGATGATCGTTTGTTACACCTAAGCATGTTCTTCGATCTTGGAAAACTGAACAAAATCCGTATCTGGCTGTGTTTATCAACTGAAGGGAGCCTTTCTGAGACACAACGGGGGCAGACAATGCGGAGCGGTGAATGAGTCACTCCGCATTTAGTCACACCCCACGTGACTGTCTGGGCCGCGGCTGTGCCTCCAGAAACTGGTTTTTCGTGTTCTCCACTGGCCTACCTGTCCTGCTCCCAGTCCGGAATAAAATACACCTGAAAGAGAAGAGATATTCCTCAGAAGTGGAAGTAGTAGTCGGATTTTATGGAAAACAGACAGTGAACAACTCTGTACTTCACTTAAAGTAACACATGAGCGTTGTTGTTATGATCTTCATTCCAAGGGACGGCGGCTCGTGGCCTTTTGGTTAGCGTTGCAGATTCTCGATCATGCGGCCGCGTGTTCGATCACCGACCGGGTAGGGGATCTTCCCAGTTCGGAACTGAGTTTGCGTGTGTCCTCATTACCACTTTATCATGATCATTGACGCGCAATTCGCAGTAATAGCGTAAAATAAAAAGACCTTCACCAGGCTGCCGAATCATCCAGAATGCGGTCTTCCGGCCGTAATACCATACGCACGTTTCATTCCAGTTCTAAGAGTAGTTTCCTGCAACTCCCCATGCTAGCCTATTCTGTGCAAGCCTGTTTATCTCTGTCTCACTGCTGCAGCCTACGCACCGATCTGTATCACGAAATGGCTTAAACTGTCACATGGTCCCAGATGCAGGTAGCCTATCTGACGGCTTTCAGAAACAAAAATAACCGATCAAATTAAAAAACAATTAAAAAGCGGTTATAATCTACACATTAAGAGGAATAATCTTTTGTTAAAGGTTTAAAACAATAAGTCAAGTATGGAAGTTAGAAACTGTGAATATGTAGGCAGCGTAACTCATAGTGTGCAAATTACCCAGACTATAATCACACGAGGGGTGTTTAATAATTATGTAACGCACTACTTTTCTTAAAGCAGGTTGGTTTTATTTATGATCCTATCACACAATATTATTATTCCCCACTCTATGAATATTTGCGATGCCCTGGTTTTCCGCCAAAACAAACTCAATGACAACTCGCTGCTTGGAGCGCCCCTGCTATTTTGAATGCTACGTACAGCACCGCCACCTGTCGGAACACCATGAAACTATAGCGGCTGAAGCAGCAATATTACGCGAGGTTCCACAATAAATTATGAATTTCCTCAAAGAAAATTCGTCGAAACAAAACGTGTTGTATTACTTATTGAATGCCCCTCGTACATTATTTCATAATGACAGCACTTAGTAACTTCCGACAAACCTCACACGTAGGTTCAAACCTTTTCCAGAATTTTTGTCGCTGACATAACACACCCTTCCCACCCTCCCGCCACCCTCACCGATAAAACAATGAAAGTGAAAATGTCTCTCTCATACTACTGTTTCGCTGTTCACGCAGTGAATCTTTAGCATCAGGTTTGGCGTTTTAATTTATTACTTCTTTACTACTGACTATTCTCAACACGTTTTGCAGACACTCTCTACATATACCACTAATGTATCTGTAAAATTATATCATTGTACGACTCATAGTCCACAAGATATGTCGAAACACTGTGATGCGTGAAAAACTAGCTTTTCTTAAGGTGGCGCGCAAATTAACCACACTGTACTCATCCAGACTGAAGCTGTTTTATGCATGGGAGTTTGATTCTTTAGAGACCCGTGTGTGCGGAGAGTTACTGGTTTGACTGTAATTATTACAGTCAAGACTTCTTCTACAGTTTTTACTGGTCGCGCTTCGCTCCCTTACCATGTTACCGATTCCTTCATATCTCAGAGCGTGTATCTCAGACCCTTCCTTTGAGTCGAGTTGTACCATAAATTTCCTTTTTCCCCTATTCGATTCGGTACCTCCTTATCAGTCATTCTTTCTACCCATCTACTCTTCAGCATTATTCTGTAACAATACACTTCAGTGGCAAGAATTTTGTTTTTGTCTTTAATCCCTACTGTCTACATTTGACTTCCCTACAAGATTCCACGCAAATAAATATCTGCTTGAAATACTTCCTTACAGACTCATATTGGACATTAACAAATTTAAGTAAGACCCGTCTACTGCTTTTAGTCTCTCACTTCCTAATCTAATTTATTTAGCTCTTCCTGATTTGACTCGACCACTGTTCGTTATCGTTGTTTGACTTTTTTTGATGCCCATATTACAACTCCTTTTAAAATCACCACCCATTCTACACAACTGCTCCCACAATGTCATTGGTTAGTTAGGTAGTTAGTACTTACGTGTTCCATGGGTTATCTGAACGATTCTTTTGTTGAAGTAATGTGTAACGATTCAGTTTACAGGATACGTATACATGATTAATGTTAACAATGATTTTTAGTCCTACTGATGCAAGCAGAGTGGCTACCGGTTTCTGAGTAGAAATTCGTCAATGGAGTAAGAGCTATCCAGGAGAAATGATTTTAAATTAGATTTAAAACTTACTTCATTTCCTGTTAGACATTTTATGTCATTGGGCAACCCCTAAAGTTATAGTTGCGACATATAGTCTTTCCGAGCAGTCGCTGACAACTTAAGCAATAGATAATATACGTCATTTTTGCCTCTAGTATTCTGAGTATGAACATCACTGTTCTTCTCAAGATGTAATGGATTATTTACAACGAATTTAATTAGCGGATACATGTAACGTGACAGCGCAGTTCAAATGCCTAGCTCCTTGAAGAACTACTTACATAACGTCCGTGGGTGTACACCACATATTATTCTTACTGCTCGATTTTGTGTAATCAATGCTTTCTTTCTAAATGGCAATTTACCTCAGAAAATTGTTCCGCACGATATTATTGAGTGGGTTTTTTCAAAATTTAGAGAGAGCCCATTCCCAGAGGATAATTCGTTGGAAAATATCATTTAACAACTCCTCTGTTGCTTTCTCTCTAATGGAATTTATTGTAACACCTGTATCGCCTGCTAAAAACGTCAAGCAAATTATACGAAAAAATATAAAAACAATATTATTTCATTACTTCGCAGCGGACATGTTTTAATTCGCACTGTCTTTTGAAATTCCGATGTTTAGCAGCAATTTTCCGTTTAGTACTAACACCAGATTGAGGTAGAGACATGCGGAATACAAGAGACTTACGGCAGTTAATAATCGTTACATGAGACAGAAGTAAAATAATCTTTTAATAAAAACTAATACTTTCTTCAACAATAATTTAAATTAATGAGCATCTTGTACTCGGAAAACGGAATGTTCCATGTTAAGGTAAATCAAGCAAATGAAATCAAGCCAACCAGTTTTTATGATTGGCGATTGCTTTCACTATTGTAGGCAGCGCTGGACAAAAACTACAAATAAAAACCTTCCATAAGTCTTATCGATCTACGCCTTCGAAAGTAGGGATGAAAAAAAATTGAAATCTGCACACTCAACAGTCAGCGAATAGGCTTACTGAAACACTAGGTTTGCTGAATATCTATGTGTTTACAAAAAAGTTACATGTTTTGTGTGTCCCCGCCGCAAAATATATATTTTCTGGTCGGAAGTGCCCGGGCAGCTATTAGCGGACTTAAGTATGGGATGCTTCCACCATTTGCCTTTATGACGACTTAAACTTTGCTGGGGACACTTTCAATATGACGTCTGAATGTCTCTGAAGGAATGTCAGGCCACTACTCGTCGGGAGGCGAAAACAGTGAAGGTGTGACGTTGGACGCTGGGATAGAGAGCGAAGTCTACGTCCTCACTCATTCCAGATGTGTTCTGTTGGGTTCATCTCGGGATTCTGGGCACGACAGTCCATGTTACTGTCCGCAAGATATTGCGTCAAAAAATGGCTCTGAGCACTATGGGACTTAACTTCTGGGGTCATCAGTCCCCTAGAACTTAGAACTACGTAAACCTAACTAACCTGAGGACATCACACACATCCATGCCCGAGGCAGGATTCGAACCTGCGACCGTAGCGATCGCACGGTTCCAGACTGTAGCGCCTAGAACCGCTCGGAAATTGCGTCACAAACGCTGCTTTCTGACCGGGGTACATCATGTCTGAATCGTTTCTCTAATGTACGCAGTACTCAATACTGTACATGTGTTCAGATTCTGCAATCAGCGTTTTCTTAAACGCGGTAAGGTGACCACACCCTAACCACGGAAAACACCCAGTTTCCGTAACACACCATCCTCTGTCCACTTTTGCTACTAAACACGATGGCAGGTAATGTTGTCCAGGAGTTCGTCAAATCCAATTTCTTTCCGCAGGTTTGCCACAGGGTATAGCGTGATTCATCATTCCAACCCAATCGTTTCCAGTCATCTGCTGTCCAGCAGTATCACTCTTCAAAATTGGTTCAGCATCACTTGGCATGAGCTACACAAATGTGTGGCCCATGAGGACCTCCTCGACCATTGTACCTCATTGCTTTTAACTCCCTACGTACAATTACTGTACTAGATGGACTTCTGGTAGTACTCCAGAACTCGCGACTGATTCCTTTCGCTGACATAATGCGTATTTTAGATCCATCTTCTGCGATGCTCGACGCTCCCTGTTGGTATGTACGTGAGTTCGGCCTTGTCCTGGTTTTCTGTGGTTGTTGCTTCGCGTTTACCCTTCACAGTCACATACTAAGAGTCAACTTGGAAAGCTTTAGAAATGTCCGTGAAGGATTTGCTACTCAGGTGACGTCCAGTAACTGGTCCATGTTTGAAGTCACTGAGCTCTTCAGACCGACCTACTCTGGTGTGGCTGCTTCCTTACTGACAACACTATACTCCCCGCCTCCTTTCATACCACTCGGTCACTCTCTCGGGACATCTATTGGTCAATTCCGTGTTAGAAAGGGGTGTCCGGATACTTTTGAGTAGATATTGTATTTTTCACAAGCCGCGAAATTTGCCACCGTTGCTGTGTACATAAGCGTGCTGACATCCTGGCACTTTCTTTATTCTTACAGGATACCAACAATGACACACGATCACAACTTCGTCCCTGCGACGCCTGAGCAGGTGGAGACCATCAGGAAGCAGCTGGGGACGGACGAGGAGGACATCAAGAAGACCATCGCGTCTCTGCGAGACTGGCTCAGAATGCAACCGCATCTGCCCGACGCGATAGGTCAGCCACCTTTCTCACTATTCTAGTTCACTCTTCTGAGATCCCCAGCAACAGATTCCAGTTCCGGTGTTGGTTCTTTAAACTACTAATCGGCACTTCAGTTTGGGACGTAGCGCTTCTAAGCAATGTAGCTATTAAATTTTCTTTAATTCACGTCTATGGCAACAAATTTTTTTTTCATACAGGTTTCGGTCTATAATGACGATTTTCAGATCTGTTTTAGAGAAACTTGTCCTAATATACCGGAATCGTGTTTCTATAAAACAGATCTGAAGACAGTCATTATAGACCGAAATCGGTTGTATGATAACGAAAACATTTTGACAGTAGACATGAAGCAAAGGAAATTTCTTCTGTATTCGAATCACTGTTCAATTCTCGACCATGAAGCATCTTGTGATTGTACACTATTGGCCATTACAATTGCTAAACCAAGAAGAAATGCAGGTGACAAACGGGTATTCATTAGACAAATATATTACACTAGATCTGACATGTGATTACATTTTCACGCAATTTGGGTGCATAGATCCTGAGAAATCGGTACCCAAAACAACCATCTCTGGCCGTAATAACGGCCTTGATACCCTTGGGTATCGAGTCAAACAGAGCTTGGATGGCGTGTACAAGTACAGCTGCCCATGCAGCTTCAACACGATACCACAGTTCATCAAGAGTAGTGACTGGCGTATTGTGACGAGCCAGTTGCTCGGCCACCATTGACCGGATGTTTTCAATTGGTGAGAGATCTGGAGAATGTGCTGGCCAGGGCAGAAGTCGAACATTTTCTGTATCCAGAAAGGCCCGTACAGGATCTGCAACATCCGGTCGTGCATTATCCTGCTGAAATGTAGGGTTTCGCAGGGATCGAATGAAGGGCAGAGCCACGGGTCGTAACACATCTGAAATGTAACGTCCAATGTTCAAAGTGCCGTCAATGCATATAAGAGGTGACAGAGACGTGTAACCAATTGCAGCCAATAGCATCCGGGTGATACGCCAGTATGGCGATGACGAATATACGCTTCCAATGTGCGTTCACAACGATGCCGCCAATCACGGATGTGACAATCGTGATGCTGTAAACAGAACCTGGATTCATCCGAAAAAATGACATTTTGCCATTCGTGCACCCAGGTTCGTCGTTGAGTACACCATCGCAGGCGCTCCTGTCTGTGATGCTTCGACAAGGGTAACCGCAGCCATGGTCTCCGAGCTGATAGTCCATGCTGCTGCAAACGTCGTCGAACTGTTCGTGCAGATGGTTGTTGTCTTGCAAACGGCCCCATATGTTGACTCAGGGATCGAGACGTGGCTACAGCCATGCGGATAAGATGCCTGTCATCTCGACTGCTAGTGATACGAAGTCGTTGGGATCCAGCACGGCGTTCCATATTACCCTCCTTAACCCACCGATTCCATATTCTGCTAACAATCATTGGACCTCGACCAACGCGAGCAGCAGTGTCGCGATACGATAAACCACAATCGCGATAGGCTACAATCCGACCGTTATCAAAGTCGGAAACGTGATGGTACGCATTTCTCCTCCTTACACGAGGTATCACAACAACCTTTCAGCAGACAACGCCGGTCAGTTGCTGTTTTTGTATGAGAAATCGGTTGGAAACTTTCCTCATGTCAGCCCGTTGTAGGTGTCGTCACCGGCGCCAACCTTGTGTGAATGCTCTAAAAAGCTAATCATTTGCATATCACAGCATCTTCTTCCAGTCGGTTAAATTTCGCGTCTGTAGCACGTCATCTTCGTGGTGTAGGAATTTTAATGGCCAGTAGTGTAGCTATTGTAGTCGGGCCTATTGAGGAAGCCCGTACCTGGAAACCAATAGGTCGCGTGATCGAATGCAGGACGGACTACGGAATATTTGCGTCTGCCTCCAACCTAGCTTTGCCCTTCGAGTGATGTGTAGATACGTAGGTCCGCAGCAGTGTTAGGATTTCCAGGGTTGGTTAGGGAACACAACTAGCCGGAGTGGTGTGGGACTGTAACAGTTGCACCAGGACGTTGACCAACACTGAGTTATTATTATTAGTATTATTTAGCTACTGCAGTGTACTAGAACATATTCTGAGCGCAAACATAAAGACGTGTATCGAACAGAATGACCTCCTCAGTGCTAACCCACATGGATTCCGAAAACATCAGTCATTTGGAATCGAACTCGTGCTTTTCTCACATGAAGTTCTGAAAGTCGTGGGTAAAGGATGCAGCATTTCCTGACTTACTAAAAGCATTTGACTTGGTACCACGCCAATGTTTATTCATGAAATGAGTTATCAAACAAAGTGTGTAACTAGAAATTCGATTTCTTAATAGGGAGTATGCAGAACACTATAACGACCTGGAAAACAATGTTAATAATAACTTTATATTTTTCTAGATTATGTAGTTATCGATAATCAAGTATTTCCTGCAGAAAAACTGTTGTAATATCCAACTGATCACCGACGTTGAGTCTCTATAGCTTAAGTTTCATATGCACTTGATGATGGCCAGCAGTCGGATGCGTGACCGTGCAGTTGTCGAGTACTGTTAGCAAGCGGGGTGCTCTCAGGCCCCTGTCAGGCAAACTGAGAAGTAGCGGCTCCGGTCTCTTAAACAAACATACGGCCGGGAGAGCGGTGTGCTGACTACATGCCCCTTCATGTCGGCATCCAGTGACGCCTGTGGTTTGAGGATGACACGGCGGCCGGTCGGTACCGTTCGGCTGTCATGGCCTGTTTGGGTGGAGTTCTGTTTTTCTTTTTTTACAATGGCCTAAGATAAAGGACGAAACCGGACTTGAGGGCTTAATAAAGTTCTCATTAAGCAACTGGAGCGGTTTTTCAGTAACTGAACAACAGCTGCAGAATCAGCATCCTCCAAACATACAAAAACTAATCATCATAGTACATGATCGTTTTGGTGGTCCAGGTATTATGGTGTGGGAGTGCTTAATGGTGCATGGACATACTGATCTCCACATCTTTGAGCATGGTAATCTCACTGGCCAAATTTACTGTGAGATTGTACTCCTTCCCCCCCCCCCCCCCCCCCATGCAAGTTTTCAGGGGTTCATTCGGCAATGACTTCTTTTTTGTGGATAGCAGTGTGCAACCACGTCGAACAGCGCGGGAGGGAGAGGATATTCGGCGAATGGACTGACCTGTCCATCCCCCAGCTTAAATCACACTGAGCACCCATGGGAGGAGCGTTACAACACCTCCACCTGCACCATTGACCATACAGTAATTGTCCACCTCCCTGAAAGAAGTATGGAACCACCTGCACCAATGACCATGCAGTAGTTGTCCTACACCATGATGGAGGTATGGAACCACATGCACCAATGACCATGCAGTAGTTGTCCACCAACCTGATGGAGGTATGGAACCACATGCAGCAATGACCATACAGCAGTTGTCCACCACCCTGATGGAGGTATGGGACCACCTCCACCAATGACCATGCAGTAATTGTCCACTACCCTGAAGGAGGTATGGAATCACCTGCACCAATTACCATGCAGTAAATGTCCACCACCCTGGAGGAGTTATGGAATCACCTGCACCAATGACCATGCAGTAGTTGTTCACCACCCTGATGGAAGCATAGAACCACGTGCACTGATGACCATGCAGTAGTTGTCCACCACCCTGATGGAGGTATGAAACCACCTGTACTAATGACCATGCAGTAGCTGTCCACCACCCTGATGGAGGTATGGAACCACATACACCAATGACCATGTAGTAGTTGTCCACCAGTGTGATGGAGGTATGGAGCGCCTCATCACAAAAACTCCTTACTATCTCCGTACAGTGCCCAGCCTGTGAACACACTGCAGAGCATGGGTTGCTGTTCGCTGCATAACACACGCTGTTAAGAACCGTGACCCGCCTTTGCTGAAGTCTAGGAGACTATCGTATATCGCGGCGGCTCCAGCGTAATTATTATCTTTGAATAAAAGTGTTTTTTATGTTCGTCTTATTGTGTATTTCTTTCCGTTACAGTCTGCACTATGTTGTAGCAGTTCTTTCTATGTATGGCCCAAGTTTCATCGAGCTATGTTGCTTGGAAGTGACACATAACGTGAAAATTACTTCTGTCCTTAAGTTCGGCACACTGGTGCATTAACCTCAGCCTTTTTGCAGATTATACAGTTATCTATAATGAAGTACTATTTGAAAAAAGAAGCTCCGGAAAAAACAGTTGATAAAATTTCAGTGAGGCGCAAACTCACTTTAGATATCCAGAAATATGAAACTGTGCTTTATACAAATTGCAGAAAAATGGTATCCTACGACTTCTATATCTGTGAGTCTCAACTGAAATTAGTCAACGCATAGAAATATCCGGATGTAGCAACTTTGTAGAAATATGAAACTAAATTATCACGTAGGCACGATACTAGATAAACCAGACGGCAGATTCCAGTTCGACAGAAGGATAATGAGACAATTCAGTCACTCTACAGAGGAGACTGCTTATCTAAGCTAATTGGCACTAACAGGACGTACTGAATGTAAGCGAAGAACGACAATGCGAATGGTCACAGGCTAGTTTTTACTCGTGGAAGAACACCACGGAAATTCTGATAAAACTGAAATGTCAGGGGTACAGTATCCTGAGAGAAGATAGTTACAGAATTTCCAGAATCAGTATTAAGGGCAGCACAGCGTAGTATGGTAGTGAAACATGGACTGTGGAAAAACCGGAAGAGAAGACAATCGAAGCCTCGAGATGTGGTGCTAAAGAACTTTGAAAATTCGGTGGACTGATAGGGTAAGCAATGAGGAAGTTCTTCGCGTAATAGGTGAGGAAAGGAACATGTGGAAGACACCGACAAGAAGAAGCGACAGGATGATAGGACACCTGTTAAGACATCAGGGAACAACTTCCATGGTACTAGAGGGAGCTGTAGAAGGTAAAAACTGTAGAGGAACATGGAGACTAAAATACATCCAGCTAATAATTAGGGACGTAAGTTACAACTGCTACTCTAAGATGAAGAGGTTGGCAGAGGAGAGCTATTCGTGCGGGCCGTATCAGACCAGTCAGAAGACTGATGACCTAAAATAATTAGTGGAGAAACTACAGGAATACACTCCAGGCCGCTACGTATCGCTGCCGTCAGAACCACAGGATTTGACGCAGAGAGAGGAACTGAAACAGTTAGTTTTCGTACGCTCCATACCCAACTGGAACAGGGAGATCTCTTAACATGTGGTACCGTGCCAAGTGTCCTCTGCCATGCACATCACAGTGTTTTGGAGAGTATGACTGTACTTACTGATGTAGAAGTAAGTTCGAGCTGTCGCAGCACCAAATAAACCAAGCCAATCTTAATTCGAGGAGAGTTTTTATAAGCACCTTATGCGTCATATGAAACTGTTGCAGCAAGTCATCTGCTTCCATTGGGCTGACTGCGAGAGATTGGGTACCTAAAGCACGAGTAGCTGACTTTTGGGAAGGTTCCCAGCACTAGCTCTACAGTATAGTCCTGAATGTTAGGCGGTTTTCCATGATATCAACTAACTGTTCTCAGCACATCACTGTGTAAACAGTTATAACGAGAAGTTCCTCCAGGAGGCAGCCGCTAGCAGGGAAGCGTAGTTAGAAAATGAACAGGAATCTACTACAGTGCATTTACTTCCTGAGGTAGAAGGCACTTTAACTATAAATACTAGAACGATGGTAGACAGATTTTGGAAGCTGATCAGGACAGCAGGGAAATGGACGAATTGAGGTTAAGAAGAATACATTACTTGATCACCAGTATTCCGAGAGCCCTATGTAAAGTGGAACTGACCACTAGATGCGACGACAGGCTGACCTTATAGAGTAAAATTCAGTAGGGAATAATGCGTTGTCAGTAGACGGCCAGTAACAACAGAATGGTAGGTCAACAGAGCTCATTGACTTCCAACGTGGTTTAATATTGGATGCCACGTGAGTAATAAATTCATCGAGGAAAATTTTTCAAATCACTGTTGGTGATATTATTGTTAAGTGTAAACGCGGAGGAACAACCACAGGCCTGCCAGACCTCGTATAGTTTCGCCAGAGAGTATCAAGCACTGCAAAATGTTGTAAAAAAATCGCATGAAATGAGGAACGGAATCACTCGCAGGTTCCAAAGTGCTATCAGCACTCCAGCTAGCAGAATGACTGTACGTAGCGAATTAAAAATAATAGAGTACAACGGTCGACCAACTCCTCATAAGCCAAATATTTCAGAAGTCAATGTTATGTGCCGCTTTTGGTGGTGTAGAGAGCCACGCTTCTGGACAGTGGATTACTGGAAATGAGTATATCGGAGGGCTGATTTACGCTGTGGCAATCTGATGGAAGGGTTTGGGTTTGGCGAATGCTTTGAGAATGATACCTGCCATCACATTATTGCCATACAGCATTGCAGCATTCTGGACTGCATGCTGTAGAGGAAGAGTTTCGACACGATGATTACGTCAACATGACAATGCAACCTGCCGTACTGCAGCATACGTGGGGCAATCGTTTATGGAGAATGACATTCCTGAAATGCACTGGCCTGAGCGGTGTCGCGACCTAGATCCAACTGAACGCCTTGAGTAGGAACGTCGCTCCACTGCATCCAACATGATTACCTTCTTTGATTTCGGCTCTTGAGGATGTGTGGGCTGCCATTCCTCCATAGACATTCAGACACCTCACTGAAAGTGTCCCCATCCGAGTTAAAGCCGTCATAAACGCGAAAGGTGGAGACATTCCATATTAGCTGTCAGTAATATGCGTCCAGTTACCTTTGACCAGATAATGTATGTAAGCTCCGTCCTTTATACACTCCTGGAAATTGAAATAAGAACACCGTGAATTCATTGTCCCAGGAAGGGGAAACTTTATTGACACATTCCTGGGGTCAGATACATCACATGATCACACTGACAGAACCACAGGCACATAGACACAGGCAACAGAGCGTGCACAATGTCGGCACTAGTACAGTGTATATCCACCTTTCACAGCAATGCAGGCTGCTATTCTCCCATGGAGACGATCGTAGAGATGCTGGATGTAGTCCTGTGGAACGGCTTGCCATGCCATTTCCACCTGGCGCCTCAGTTGGACCAGCATTCGTGCTGGACGTGCAGACCGCGTGAGACGACGCTTCACCCAGTTCCAAACATGCTCAATGGGGGACAGATCCGGAGATCTTGCTGGCCACGGTAGTTGACTTACACCTTCTAGAGCACGTTGGGTGGCACGGGATACATGCGGACGTGCATTGTCCTGTTGGAACAGCAAGTTCCCTTGCCGGTCTAGGAATGGTAGAACGATGGGTTCGATGACGGTTTGGATGTACCGTGCACTATTCAGTGTCCCCTCGACGATCACCAGTGGTGTACGGCCAGTGTAGGAGATCGCTCCCCACACCATGATGCCGGGTGTTGGCACTGTGTGCCTCGGTCGTATGCAGTCCTGATTGTGGCGCTCACCTGCACTGCGCCAAACACGCATACGACCATCATTGGCACCAAGGCAGAAGCGATTCTCATCGCTGAAGACGACACGTCTCCATTCGTCCCTCCATTCACGCCTGTCGCGACATCACTGGAGGCGGGCTGCACGATGTTGGGGCGTGAGCGGAAGACGGCCTAACGGTGTGCGGGACCGTAGCCCAGCTTCATGGAGACGGTTGCGAATGGTCCTCGCCGATACCCCAGGAGCAACAGTGTCCCTAATTTGCTGGGAAGTGGCGGTGCGGTCCCCTACGGCACTGCGTAGGATCCTACGGTCTTGGCGTGCATCCGTGCGTCACTGCGGTCCGGTCCCAGGTCGACGGGCACGTGCACCTTCCGCCGACCACTGGCGACAACATCGATGTACTGTTGAGACCTCACGCCCCACGTGTTGAGCAATTCGGCGGTACGTCCACCCGGCCTCCCGCATGCCCACTATACGCCCTCGCTCAAAGTCAGTCAACTGCCCATACGGTTCACGTCCACGCTGTCGCGGCATGCTACCAGTGTTAAAGACCGCGATGGAGCTCCGTATGCCACGGCAAACTGGCTGACACTGACGGCGGCGGTGCAAAAATGCTGCGCAGCTAGCGCCATTCGACGGCCAACATCGCGGTTCCTGGTGTGTCCGCTGTGCCGTGCGTGTGATCATTGCTTGTACAGCCCTCTCGCAGTGTCCGGAGCAAGTATGGTGGGTCTGACACACTGGTGTCAATGTGTTCTTTTTTCCATTTCCAGGAGTGTATTTTGCTGCTCGAATGTTTTCTGTGTACGAGAGCAACAAGCAGTCCGTCAAGGAGGATTTCACAAATATATATTAATTATAGTAATTTGTTTACCTCGTTTACCAAACGTGCCCCACTGATCAACAACTGTTCCCGTTGAAGCAACAATAAGTTTTACACATAATCATACTGTCGAACATTAAATTGTAATTAAATTATCATAATGGAAGAGGATCAATGTGTTGTAACTGCGACCAGGACGGTCGCGGGGTAGCACTGACGGAAGACGCGGCGGGACCCGCGGAGAGGGCCGCGAACAGCAACACAACGGAAGAGGACGGACACGACCAACGTAGGACACAACGAATACGACGAGACCGAACAACAGAGTCACAAGGAAACAGACTCGTACACGAACCAGAAAGAAAGCAGTCTAGCGCAAGCGAGGTGTAAACCGACATAAGCGAAATCAGAGTGACTGGATGAGCTTTTTTTTTCTTTTTTTTTTCTTTTTTCTTTATTGTAATTTGAACACCCCATACAAGGTGGGCTGGCAGCGGAAAAGTGTACTCCGCTCTTCAGCCATAAGTAGTACAATAAAAGTGAAATGGAGACAGAAAAGTAACAGACTGGCGGCTTAAAAAACAGTAGATACAATAATTAAAAAACATGAAGCCGTTCACACTCGACGAAACAAACAAGAAAACTGTCGGCACTATGCACAAACACTGACGAGTTAGACGACACATGTGAACGAGGGAGCGTGGACGGCGAAAAACACTGATGTACAAACACGACGGCACAGACACTAAACCGAGGGCGATGATCTCCGGCGCGCGAATGTTCACAATGCGTGTGCGAGTCCGGGGACCTGCCAAGAGAGGAGGAGGAGGAGGGGCAGGGGGAGAGCGAGAGGGGAGAGCAGAGAGGCTACAGGCAGGGGGAGAGGGGGGAGAGAGGAAGGGGAAGGGAAGCCCGGGGGAAGAGGGGTGGAGGGAGGGGACGGGGGAAAAGGAAAGAGAAGGGAGGGGAAGAGAAGGGAGGGAGGGTGCCGAAGGGAAAGGACACCGGAAGTGGGGGGGGCAGGGTCAAAGTTGATAGGAGAGGTAGATGGAGGAGAGGAGGACATCATCAGGGAGGGGGAGCTGGCGGAAGCCACCTTGGGAGAGAGTAAGGAGGGTGGAGAGATGGAGACCGGGCGGGACGTGGGAATACAGGCGTGACAGCGGGCGGGGATGGGAGAGGATCGGGGATACGAGCGGGTGAGGAGGATCAAGTTTATGGGAGGTGTACAGGATCTGTATCCTTTCAAGGAAAAGGAGGAGGTGGGGGAAGGGGATGAGATCATACAGGATCCGCGTGGGGGAGGGGAGACGGATGTGATAGGCAAGGCGGAGAGCATGGCGTTCAAGGATTTGGAGGGATTTGTAAAAGGTAGGGGGGGCCGAGATCCAGGCTGGATGGGCATAACAAAGGATAGGGCGGATGAGGGATTTATAGGTGTGGAGGATTGTGGAAGGGTCCAGACCCCACGTACGGCCGGAAAGGAGCTTGAGGAGACGGAGTCGGGAACGTGCCTTGGCTTGGATTGTACGGAGATGGGGAGTCCAGGAGAGGCGACGGTCGAGGGTGACGCCAAGGCACTTAAGGGTGGGAGTGAGGGCGATGGGACGGCCATAGACGGTGAGATAGAAATCAAGGAGGCGGTAGGAAGGGGTGGTTTTGCCTGCAGTAATCGCCTGGGTTTTCGAAGGATTGACCTTGAGCAACCACTGGTTACACCAAGCGGTGAATCGGTCAAGATGGGATTGGAGAAGGCGTTGGGAGCGTTGCAGGGTGGGGGCAAGGGCAAGGAAGGCAGTGTCATCGGCAAACTGGAGAAGGTGGACGGGGGGTGACGGCGGCGGCATGTCCGCCGTGTACAAAAGATACAGGAGGGGGGAGAGGACGGAGCCTTGGGGCACACCGGCGGAGGGGAAAAAGGCGTAGGAATCTGTGTTATGGATGGTGACATAGGAAGGACGGCGGGAGAGAAAGGAGCCAATCAGACGGACGTAGTTAATGGGAAGGGCGAAGGTTTGGAGCTTGAAGAGGAGACCGGAATGCCATACGCGGTTATATGCACGTTCGAGGTCCAAGGAGAGGAAGATTGCGGAGCGACGGGAATTAAGCTGTTCAGAAAGGAGATGAGTGAGGTGAAGGAGAGGGTCATCGGAAGAGAAGGATGGCCGAAAGCCACACTGGGTAATGGGAAGGAGGCGGTGCTGGCGGAGATGCTGGTGGATGCGTCGGGTGAGGATAGATTCCAGGACCTTGCTGAAGACCGAGATAAGGCAGATGGGACAGTAGGAGGAGACGGCGGACGGCGGTTTGCCAGGCTTAAGGAACATGAGGATACGGGAGATTTTCCACAGGTCGGGGTAGTAACCTGTGGACAGGACTACATTGTAGAGCCTGGCCAGGGTGGAGAGGAAAGAGACAAGAGCTTCACGAAGGTGACGGTAGGTGACACGATCGTGACCAGGAGCGGTGTTGCGTTTTGTGCGGAGTGTAGCAATGAGATCATGTGTAGTGATAGGGGCATTGAGTTCCGTGTGTGCAATGTTGTCCAAGTACTGGAAACCCGGGGCGAGGGGAGGGACGGAGGTGTCAGTTCAATCGCGGACATTCGGGAAGAGGGAGTAATCGAACTGGGGATCATCGGGGATGGAAAAGACATCGGAGAGGTAGGAGGCAAAGTGATTGGCCTTACTAAGGGTGCCAGGGAAAGGATGATCATCATGGAGAAGAGGATAATAGGGGGAGGGTTTAGTTCCGGTAAGGCGACGGAAGGCCGACCAGAACTTGGACGAGTAGATTGGTAGGGTAGCATTTAAACGGGTGCATGTCTGTCGCCAGTCACGGCGTTTCTTAGCCGCGAGCAAATTACGAATGTGTCACTGGAGTTGCCGGTGGCGTCGTAGTGTGCCCGGGTCACGCGTGCGGAGGAAGGCATGGTAGAGACGACGGGATTCACGGAGGAGGAGAACAGCCTGTGGGGTTAAGGTAGGACGGTGGGGGTGGATGGCGACAGTAGGGACGTGGGCCTCCACGGCCTCAGACAAGGTCTGCTGGAGAAAGGAGGCGGCATGGGTGACATCGTCAGGGTGGTGGTAGGGGAAGGGGTGGCTATCGACCTGGGTGGAAAGGGTATCCCGGTAGGCATTACAGTCGGCACGGGAATAGTCGTGGACAAACTTAGGGGGAGGGTCAGTACGAGGGTCGGGGCGAGGGCGACGACCGTCTGAAACAGTGAGGAGGACAGGGAGATGGTCGCTACCAATAGGCTCCAGGACATCCACCGATATGCGGCCAAGGAGGTTGGGGGAGGAGAGGATAACATCAGGAGTGGAGTTGGATTCGGGACGGGTATGCTGGGGGATGGGGACGAGGTCGCCTTGAAGGGTGGAGAGGAACCGATGCCACCGCCGTAACTGGGCAGCGGAACGACTATGGATGTTGAGGTCGGCGGCGATCACGTAGGAGGAGAAGGTACGATAGACGTGGGAGAGGAAGTCGAAGGGAATAGGAGCGTTGGGGCGGACATAGATGGTGGCGCAGGTAACGGTAAGGCCGGGGAAGAAGAGAATAAGGATCAGGTGCTCGGTGGGGTCGGGAAGGAGAGGTTGGAGCCGAACGGGGATCTGGCGGTGGTGACCAATGGCAACTCCGCCACGCGCAATTGGGAGGGGATTAACGGAGCGGTGGAGGAGGTAGGGCGAAGTGTGAATGGTGTGGTGGGGTTGGAGGAAGGTTTCATTAAGGAGGAAGGCATCCACGTGGTGGGTGGCAAGGGTGTGCAGGAAGAGGTTCCTGTTGGCGGGTAGGGAGCGGATGTTGTTGAAAAGGATATGTTGCTGTCGCTCCATGATAGGGATTTAGACGAGGGTGTCAAGGCGGGAGAAGGTGAAATGGGCCTGGTTGTTGGAGTAGGTGGCGTACATCTTGAGTTGGAATATGGAATGGGCGGCAAGGGAGACCTGCTGGAGGGTGTGGGGGCGCTGAAAGGGATGAACATTCTGGAGGACGATGGTAAGGAACCTGATGATGTCCTCAGCGGTGGGGGCGGGGGGACGAAGGGAATTGCCAAGAGGGGTGGGGGCGTCCAGGGGACGGACAGGGACGGTGAGTTCAGGAGTGGTTGGAGGGGGTCGGGCTTTACACTTTTGGGAGTAGGTGGGATGGGGGAGATTGCAGGTATTGCAGGAAGGAGGGGATTGGAGGTTAGGGCACTCCCTGAGGAAGTGCGCTTGCCGACAATGCGGGCAGGTGGGGGCCTCGCGGCACTCAGCTGTGGGGTGTGCGTTATAGCGCAGACACCTCTGGCAGTGCAGGGATTGAGGAGGGGAACGGGAGGGGTCAACCTTATAACGCTGGTTAAAAAAGAGGGCACCCTCCTTCAGGAGACGTTCAATGGAGGGGGCGTCCTCAGAGAAAACCCGCATAAGGCGGGTGGGGCCGGCCGAGTTGAAAATGCGGCGGACCGCCCGCACTTCCAGCGTTGGATGGGCCTTGAGCTCTGCCAACACCTCCTCCTCCGTGATCGACGGACTGAGCCGAGTGATCACGGCAGTGAGGGTCGGTGGGCGACGCGGGGGTTGGGGTTGGCGGGTAGGAGATGGAGAAGGAGCAGGGGTAAGGGAGGCATGAGGGCCAAAGCGGGTGACAGGGATGCGGGAAAGGAGGTATGTGTGGAGGGTTGGGCTGGGGGAGGAGATGAGGACCGAATCACGGCGAGGAGTGAGGAGGGAGATGGGGGCACCAGGACAATGCTGGCGAAGGAAGAGGGTGAGGTTCCGGGCTTCAAGGAGAGAGGGATCAGGACGGGAGAGGAGGTAGCAGTAGGAGGAGGGGGTAGAGGAGGAGGATGAGGGGGCAGGGACGGGTGGGGAGACATCCATGGCATCATGAGTGGGGGAAGGAGGACGAGGCGGAGCCTTTTTGGAAGCAGAGGAGGCAGGGGTGCCACTGGGGCGCTTGACGGCGGTGGAGGAGGTGTGGGGGATGGGAACAACTGGAATGTGGCGGGGAGGGGCAGGTCCCGGGGCCGGAGTCGGCGCCGGAGATGGTGACGGTGACGGTGAAGGCGAAGGCGACGGTGACGACGGCGGTGGCGGTGGCGGCGGCGATGGCGAAGGCGACGGAGAGAGCTGGGCATGGACAGTGGCCCGACGGGCCACCACCCGAGCCGGAGCTGCAGTGACAGGCTGGGGGAGTGGGGGGAAAGGATCAGATCGAGAGGAAGAAGCTGGAGAGGGGGCGACAAAGAGTGAGGGCGAAGGGAGAGTGAGAAGAGGAGGGATGGAAGGAGGGGGGTGGGACTGGGCACAGCAGGTGATAGTGGTGGAGGCGGCGGAAGGGGAAGTATAAACTATGGAGGTGGTGGTAGCGGTGGCAGCGGTGGTGGGGGCGGACATGACGGTAGGGAGAAACAATAGCGAACAGAACGAAGAGGAAAGGACAGAAACTGGGGACAGACAAAGACGAAAACGGATGAAGACGAAGACGGCCGTAGACCAGGGTCAGGACGGCGGCGACGGCGGCGACCAGGCGGCAACGGCGGCGGCGGCGGCGGGCACCGGCTGGCGGCGGCGACGGGCACCGGCTGGCGGCGGCGGCGGGCACCGGCTGGCGGCGGCGGCGGCGGCGGCGGACACCGGCGGCGGCGGCGGCGGCGGCGGGCACCGGCTGGCGGCGGCGGCGGGCACCGGCTGGCGGCGGCGGCGGCGGCGGCGGGCACCGGCGGCGGCGGCGGCGGCGGCGGCGGGCACCGGCGGCGGCGGCGGCGGCGGCGGGCACCGGCTGGCGGCGGCGACGAACAGACGGACGGCGGCGAACAGACGGACGGACGGACGGACGGACGGACAGCAGGCAGCAGCGGCGGCGGCGGACAGCGAGCAGGCAGGCGGACAGACGGACGAACAGCTACAGCAGGAAGCGGCGGGCAGGCAGGCAGACAGAGAGACAGACAGACACAACCGTCGAAGACGGAGATTACAACCTGAGAGTAGCCCAGGCGTTGCAACCTGACGTCGTCGACTGAGGGGATCCAACCTTCTGATGACTGGATGAGCGATTGGCCGGCGCTTAAATACGCTCTCGGGGGCGCCGCTATTGGTAGCTGGGACCACGTGTTCCGCTGTGGCGCCCTCACTCTAAATGCGGGCCAGGAGGCGCGCGCCGCCACAGCTTACGGTGCAGAGGCCTCTAGGGGTCTTCGACATCCATGACGCCTGGCGCGGATTCAAATTCCGCGGCACGCGGTACTAGACAATGGATGATAGCTAACTCGGTACTGTAGTGCCAAA
The DNA here is from genome assembly GCF_021461395.2 of Schistocerca americana. Lineage (NCBI taxonomy): Eukaryota > Metazoa > Arthropoda > Insecta > Orthoptera > Acrididae > Schistocerca > Schistocerca americana. The sequence continues at coordinate 645,489,954 of NC_060123.1, forward strand.
TTAAAGACAAGACAGAAGCACTAAGGTAACAGTTGTGAAGTGGTCTGAAGAAAGAGGAAAACTGAAAGAATAATGGAAGAAAAGCAAAAGCAATTGAGAGGGAACTGAACCTACCGATTGTTCCATGGGTTGCCAAACCAGAAGCGTAAAAAGCAGTTATATATTGTTAGTCACTGAAATGAAAAATAAAAAGCAGATACAACGTTTCAAGCATGTGGAGCTCTATACATACGAAACACACTCTAAAACATAAATTTAAAAAGGCTAAAAAGCGATGCAACACGAAAGTGTCATCTGAATGGGTAGGTGTGATGTATATGTACAGACAAACAAATTGTTACAGTTTCAGAAAAGACGGATGATTTATTCAAGAGTAATAGCTTCACAAACTGAGCAAATCAAAACGTGTCGATCCACCTCATGCCCTTACGGAAATGATTTGTCCCAGGGAGAAACTCGTGTTCCCCCTCAGACCTGTTTCAATTCTTGGAAGGTCACATTCTCGGATTCCCCAGACTTTACACAAAAGGTGATGGCATAACTTTACTCTGAATTCCGCTGCTCCAGCTTCATAACACACAACAAAAACATAACTTCACTGATGGCGCTCTCAAAAATCATGTGCTGGGTGTACGGAGCTACAACTTAGACAGGGTCTGAAAGCAATGAACACACTGCCTACACAAGTGGAACAACACAGCACTGTCAGATCCCCTGCAGTCTTGCTAATCTCATTACTTTTCTCACACACCTTGTAGACACTGCCGCCAGTCTTTGACTGCAGTATCTGTCTTCAGGTTGAAGCTATTAATGGAATTATGTTTTCTGCAATGACTGGCTAACCCTTTGTAATAAATATTATTTCCATTGGTTACAGATGACGCCCACATCGAAAGGATGTACATTCACTGCAAGTGTAGCACAGAGAAGGTTAAGAAAGGGTTGGATGCCTACTTCTCAATGAGGAACAGGTATCCAGAGATCCTTATGAATCGCGACCCTTTGGGGCCTGACATTAAACACACCACGAAACACATGTAAGTTCCGACGAAATCCATATCTCATTTCAAAAGCATGAAAATTCTTTTACCATCAAATACTTATTACTGTGGTAACAGATTTTAAAATCCGTCTTTGCAGCGACTGAAAATGTTTGTTTATTTTACCATTTTTTGAGTCGTCAGTCTTCTGACAGGTTTGATGCAGCCTGCCACGAAATTCTCTCCTGTGCCAATCTCTTCATCTCGGAGTAACACTTGCTACCAGCGTCCTCAGTGATCTGCTGCATTTATTCCATCTCACTTTTTGCCCTCTACAGCTCCATCTGGTAGCACGGAAGTCATCCCTGATGTCTTAACAGATGTCCTACATACATACGTACATGTCCTACATACGTACATACATACTTCAAGAGATATGACGTCACAAACAGTGAGTTGCCTGAAAAACTAGGTTTTGCGGGAAAGTAGCGCAGAATACCCAGTGTTTCAGAATGATAGAACTTACAAGGGGACCGCGCCTATTCGTCGTCACCGATTTCGTCCAAATTTATGGTAGGCGCAGGGTTATCGAGAAATGAAAGTGTTGGATCCCAGATGGGAAAGTATTTACAGAAAAAGTAGCATTTAAAGCGCGGGTCGGACGAATCATGAACCATTTACGTCATCGTGGCTTCCAAAGAGCGGTTCTCTCTGCAGAAACAGTAGAGAATGGTTTCCGAGGGTCGTAGTGTCTAGACCCACCTTTGTTAGACAATCACCCCTGAGTGCAATCAGACACTGGCTAGTCCCCTCACCCTCGCCCCCCTCCCCCTCTATCTGTTTTCCCTCCTCCACCCCCACATTATCACCAACCTATTATTTTTATTTTTTTCTGCTGGTTTGAAGCGGCCCGCCACGAATTCCTCTCTACATCTCAGATTAGCAACCTATGTCCTCAATTATTTGTTGGATGTATTCCAATCTCTGTCTTCCTCTACAGTTTTTTGCCCTCTACAGCTCCCTCTAATACCATGAACGTCATTCCCTCATGTCTTAACAGATGTCCTATCATCCTGTCCCTTATCAGTGTTTTCCCCATGTTCCTTTCCTCTTCGATTCTGCGCAGAACCTCCTCATTCCTTACCTTATCAGTCCACCTCATTTTCAACATTCGTCCGTAGCACCACATCTCAAATGCTTAGATTCTCTTCTGTTCCGGTTTTCCCACAGTCTATGTTTCACTACCATACAATGCATTACTCCAGACGTACATTCTGAGAAATTTCTTCCTCAAATTAAGGCCAGTATTTGATATTAGTAGACTTCTCTGGGCCAGGAATGCCCTTTTTGCCATTGATAGTCCCCTTTTGATCTCCTCCTTGCTCCGTCCATCATTGGTTGTTTTACTGCCTAGGTAGCAGAATTCGTTAACTTCATCTACTTCGTGACCCTCAATCCTGATGTTAAGTTTCTCGCTGTTCTCATTTACTCTACTTCTCATTACCTTCGTCTTTCTTCGATTTACTCTCAATCCATATTCTGTACTCATTAGACTGTCCATTCCATTTCAAAGAAGCTTCTAAGAGAATTTCAAGGACATTACATGTATGGGACTTAACCAAACTGTACCAAGATAGCAGCGCCACAAATCACTGTCCCGCCATGAAGAGGAGAGGTTCCAGAAACGCTTGCCGCAAAGTACACACGTAACTCAGGTACAGATAATATGTTTACATCACGGCTAACCAGTTGCTCGAAATGTTGACCTTAAGCACTGCTACACGCTGTAAAGTTGTTCTGAAGAAACAATATTGCACACTGAATTTCATGTGAAGTTGATGGCAGCAGAAGCCCTTAGTATAAGGCGTTTCATGCCTTCGGGAGCCATCAATTTTTACTAATAAGGCTCTTGTTTTAATTTCCTATACAGGTAAAAGTCTGATAAGTGTGCAGACCATTTTGCGTTCCCTGCACGCCCGTTGCAGTCCTCTCCAAATGATCTCTTTAGAGAGTCTGTCATTACGTGTGTAGAATGGGAGGGACATCCGTCATGATGGTATCACGCCGAGATATTTGAGCGCATTTCGATTTCATCAATAAATCTGGAAACAATAATGCACGCCGATATATTTGAGCGCATTTAGATTTCATCAATAAATCTGGAAACAATAATGCATAAATAACACGTACCAAACTCTGATAGAAGAAGAGCGTTGTTTTCATCCACCTCTTTTAGTCAGCGTGGATTTTCAGCCGATAATTAGTACATATTGCGAAGATCACTTACCCGTGGTTTGAAAACGATGCTTCATCCTCAAACAAAATTTTCGTACTAACATTTGGAGAACAGTAATCAATTTTGGAAGTCATTGACTTGAAACTGTACACGCAGCGAAATGTGCAGAGAATAAAATGAGACGGAATGTAGTATTCGCAGAATGATCATTTGATTGGTCCCTCTTGCACTTCGGAGATGCCTCTTAGTGACACTTGCATTGTGTGGTACTGCTACTAAAATAATACTTTCAATTCCTACACGAGTTGCTCTTCTTTTTCCCTGGTGTATTGTATTCTGCGCACTTCCAGTTTCTAGAATTATTTCCTAATGTTTCCAAAGTGAGATCGTGAGTGTTTGCCACGATCTGGATACCTTTCAGCATACGACCGAACCGCTGGTATAATAGTTTGGCGGCATTTGCCATGGATGATATTCACCTTTACGACTGCCGTATATATTGCGACTGCCTCAATAGCTTTATGAGCAAGTTATCTGATTGCTACAACAGTAGAACATCGACTGACGGACTTCAAGCGCACAGGTAAACATTGGTACAATACCTAAGTTACGTGTTTGTTAACATTTGGTATAACAGCGCAGACGTTATTGGAACCTCTTGTCTTGACAAAGGGACAGTAGCCTGCGGCGCTGTTCTCTTTATACTACTTCATCAATTCCCATACATGTTATGCTGTTGAAATTATTTTAGAAGCTTCTTTAAAATGTCACAAAAAAAATACAAACTCGGTGTCGTAATTCGGCATCTATAAACGATAAAAATTACTTGCGAAAGTAAAAAAATTTAGCATATTGTCCGCTATAACTGGACGAAAACCTCAGCCCGGTATATTTATTCATTCTTGATATATTATGGAGAGGGGGGGGGGGTCTGTCGTAGATGTCTCGCCCTGTATACAAAAATTGACTCTCTGCCGCCACTCTCTTACTGGCTTGTTGACTTCCCCTCTCCCTTACTCTGCAACACTTCTAGCTGAGAACACCTGCAGGTTTCGTTCCTGATGCTGCCTCTGCCACCGAGACAAGAACTTTCAGGTTAACTTTTATTTATCTGGATATAGTGGAAGAATGTTAGTTAGGGCAGCAGATCCAGCAGACTCCATCAGTAGCATCCCACCATTTAATCTTGTAATCTGTTTGACGTAACTGTGTTGAGACTAACTTCGTTTAGTGCGGATCTCTTAGGCTGCCAACTCAGCGGCGAACCGCCTATAAACAGCAAAAAAGCCGACAACAGTTAGCTTCCACAACGCTTTCGCAGTACCAAGGTTACCCGGCGGTGTTGGCGGAATGCTGACACGTAGCTGACTAGTTAAAGTACCCCAGTTCAGGGCCGTTTACTCTATCGCCGCTCTCTAAGGAAGCACCGGTTCCGTGAAGCGGGAGCGCTGATATATACTGGTGTCATAACGACAAAGTGACTGGCAGTTAGTTGTGTACAGGCCAGTTACCACAGCAACAACCAATCAGAGCACGAGTATGGTCGCACAGTTGTCATATCGCTCTGCTAAGACAGCTCCTGGTCGCTGGTCTGCTGCGGGCGACAATGACGGTCTTTCAACACAACTGTTGTGATTCGTTCTTTCACGCTGCAGGTTACGTCACAGAAACAACTACCAGACACTAATCTGATGACGTATCTCTTCAACCAATTTTGTTGTTTCTTGCTATTATCGCTTTCGAATGTTTTGTTGATCAGATGGCGGCATTGTAACTGCAGGACGAATTGTTGATCAGGTGCTCAGTGCTTTGAATGCAATCATGTCCTACAGCGAAAACATTTCAAACTTAAAATTTTTCAAATACATGTGAAAATCGGGGATAAATTCAGTTATAATTATACGGTAAACTTGGACAGTGCGTTCGTAATTTTGATTAAAAAAACACGCAACACAGTGATAACAACATGTTTGTTCAAAGCAATATTTTGTGTTACACAGAAAATTGTTGGCATTCATAGTAACTAGGTAAGAAATATTTAACGTTTTAGTACATTTATCATACAATTCTATCTTAAACTTATTCTCAATTTTGGTTTCTTTTTAAAAAAAATTACTGGCTTGAAATTTTTTCATTGTAGGGCAACATGGCATTCGAAGTATTAAACAGCTGAATAACAGTACGTCCTCTAAACAAATTGCTGCCAACTAATGATGAACAAAATGTTCATCATGACTAACAGCAATAAATATGTGAAAGAAACATTTCTTCAATTTAGCTGCTTTTAAAATATATAATAGAGCCACAGAATCCGAATGACGTCATCTACTGGTGAAATACCTTTTATACTTTGTTTCTCTGCACCGTACGTTTATTTTACGGAGTATGTGAAACTATCTCCGTAATCACATAAGAAAGTGATAAAATTATTAGGATCCTGCAAAGCGGACTCAACACTACACGTTAACAGCGGAAGTGTGAACATAGCACGGAACAGCTCTGCTCCTGTGATCGGAGCCATATTGCACTTCCGCGCAGCGGTGAACCCATTGCTCTTTCGTGGTCTACTATCACTCAACAATTTATTCTCATGCAGGCACAGAGTCTGGCGCAGAGCAGGTTTTTTTGTCCAGTCCATGAACCACTCAACGGCATGAAAGGAAGGCCAAGAACGACAAAATATTACTGCGCGATGTTTATGTCCGAGACGCGTCAGTTAGTATGGCTCTGAGCACTATTGGACTTAACTTCTGAGATCATCAGTCTCCTGGAACTTAGAACTACTTAAACCTAACAAACCTAAGGACATCACACACATCCATTCCCAAGGCAGGATTCGAACCTGCGACCGTAGCAGTCACGCGGTTCCGGACTGAAGCACCTAGAACCGCTCGGCCACCGCGGCGGCAGTGATGGACAAATAGAGGGAGAAGAAGGAGAAGATGGACCGAGACAATAGTAGAGGGGGATTAGGGCGTATATCCATTTCCTGTATCAAGTAGAAACGTGCGCTTTCTCTTTTGCTACTATCACATTTAACCAGATTGAGCCACAACAATGTATGGCCAGGAACAGCTAGCAGAAACATAATGACAATTAGTTTCCCTTCAAGGAAATACATTGCGCTTTTCCTTTCCAGTAAAAGGAAATTCAGATTTTGCACTTATGCAATGTATTGACCGCTGATGCAAACTTCTAATCAATTTATCGTATGTCTCACCTACCTTCATCCTCCGCACATGGACCATTTAATGCTTTGGCAGTTTTTCACCAGTTTTATTTCCTTTATTTCGACATTTTTGCTGTGTGTCTCTTGGATCCTAGAAAAACCTATGATACCTATATTTGTTCTGTCGGCAACATTACGATCTGTTCAGAACACTCCACCACTCATGCAACCCCTGTTAACAACAGAAGTGGGCCAGATGGCAAATGAAAGATTTCTGTAATGATAGTGTCGAAGCGGACAAGATCCGAGCTGCCTTTGACGGTTTTCTAAAAGACCGACAAGCAGCTCAACACTAGTCAACACTAGCGAATCCGAACCGAACACGACAGACTTCATCTCGCTCGCGCTCGCCTACTGTCTATACGAGAGAAAATTGTCGTTCGCTGGATGTCGTTCGCTCTGGGTAAACCACACTTCGCGTTTTACACAGCTTCTGCCCGCTGCCTGTTCCCTGGTGCGCCTTGCGTCCGTGAGCAACTTCATATAACCTACGGGGAGAAATTATGACTCTTTGATGTCATACAGTTAATCATACCATGCCTCAATGGACTCTTATTTTGCCAATGATTCCACCCTACAAAATTCCGTTAATCTATGCTTGCCTTGCTAAATGTGGGTATTAAGAAGAATGCACAGAAGAATCTGCAATACATTTGTTGTTGTTGTTGTTGTTGCTGCTGTTTTCAATTTTAAGACTGATATGTTACAGCTCTCCGTGCTAGTTTATTCTGTGATAGCCTCTTCATCTCTGCATAACTACCGCAACCTACAGCCATGAGCCAAAACATTATGACCACCTACTTAATGGCTTGTTTATCCATTTCTAGATCGAAATATGAATCGTGATTTATTTTCAAAGAATATTCTTAAGAATTTATTTTATTTACTAGCGATTAATCAAGAACATTAACACATTTAATCACACCATGCAAGCATGGAAGTAGTTGCCAGGGAGTAACTGATGAATTCATAACCTAATTCCTTTTAACAAATGGGAATTTTATTCACTTTAATAGTGCCTAAAAGCATTTTTTTAAAGAAACAGATTTAAAATTATAATCAGAAAGCACCCTCTAAATATCAAAGTTACAATTTATTCAGGGGCAGAAAGAAACAAGTTTCGACTGTATGAGGTTTCGGGGAGAGACCTTGCCGCTCCCTTTTGACATGGCCGTAGTTGCAACAGCTCACAACAGCCTCTGAAAGTCTACACTGATGCAAATCTGCAACACACCAATTGGTTTAAACTAAGAGTTTTAACAATTTACACAAGCACACAAACTATGCACCCCCCATAGGAGGAATGGAAATGGTACAAAACACTAACAATTAAAATATTAACCTTGCCACCGAAGCTGCAACTTGATTTTAACTTCTAAGAAAATTCTTACGGTGAAAGGGTGGCAACTTTATATACTAAAATTATCATTTAAATAAAAGTCCATGAAATGCAATCTTATATAAAATTCTACAAGGTTGGCCAAACAATAGTTAAGATGCTCTACAGTACACAGATACCGCCTCTCAAGATCATAGGCAATATTATCAAAGTTACCAAAGATTAAAACATATTTCAGGTATTCGGCCGTTACCTCCCAAGCAATCCGACAAACATGACAGAGGCAGCTACTAACCTACGGTAGATTGATAGGGAGATTACCGAACAACCTGAACCGCAGGTTTCTCTAACCCGCCCCTACTCCACAAGGGAAAAACGGACCACCCAATTTATAAACAACTACCTTCCCGCGGGTGGGAAAACGGAGAAGAAAGGTGGGTCGATCCCAAAGCAAAACGGCTGGTGACCTTAGTAAGAAAACAAGTAGAATTTAACAAGAGTAAATCAAACAAGATATCACCAATCACTTCTAATAGATTGCGATTTCTCGAGAACGCCTGGCGCAGCACCCCCAAATCGCTCTTCCGAACCGTCCGCTGCCAGCCGCTTCAACGGACGCAGGAAGGCGCGCCGATCTCCCGTCTCACGGCCTCTCAGCTCGCACCGGTCAGATCGATGTCGTGGGTAGACTCCCGTTGCTCTCGTGTCGACCGCGAAGCCACTACCCCTCGTTGTACGCCGCGGCCCACTGGACTCACGTGGCGACCTCACATGCGCCGACGCTCAAGACCGACAAGTCATCTTGTGTCTCAGTGCGCGACCGACCAACCAATCGATCCAACCGCCAATCACCACTGCCTGAGCAAACTCGAGCAGACTGACGCCCTAACGCGCAGACTGAGATGCAGGAACTAAGCCCCGACCGAACGACCACTCGCTGAGTTCTCTTACTGGCGGAGAGGAAAGACTCTCATTTTGCCGGCTTTAAAGGTTGATCCGCACGACAGACATACTAGCACTCCGAACGACAGACAGACACTAACTGCCTAACAAATGCGGACGAGAGACAGACTAGCAAGCTGGGCACGAGAGACTGACCCAACCGACCGACTGGCGAGCTCATAGCGCCGCTTAAACGCACGTGAACAGGCAGCCTTTCCCCTTTCCCACCAGACACCAAAGCTGCGATTGCCACAGCGGCGCCACCGCCAGAAACGGAGGGCGACTGCTTCACACTACGCGCTGCGGCGCGCTCTTCAAAACAGCAATTTTTACCACGACTCAAAATACATCACTGGTTCTGCGTACGACGGATCCGACATTTTGTTGGTAGGTTTGTGGAGGTATTTGGCGGTAGATGTGTACGCACAGGTCATGTATTCGTGTAGATAACGGGCCGCCGACTTGCGTACTCGATGATGGACTGAAGCATGGCTCTGCTCCGGAACACGAACAATTATACTGCTGAAAAATTACATCCCCGTCTGGGAAGACATCAAGCATGAATGGATGCAGGTGGCCCGCAGCCATCAGCATGCCTTCAAAATGGCTCTGAGCACTACGGGACTTAAGCATGCCTTCGACTACTTGGACAGGTACCATGCAAACATGTCTCCCATAGCATAATGGTGCTCCCACCAACCTGCATCCGTGGCGCACTGCACGTTTCGAGCCACCGTTTAACTCGATGTCGGCGTTTGTGGACACGACCATCAACCTAATGTAGCAAAAATGTTTCACCCGAAGCTCCGATACATTTCCATTGATCGACGATCGAATGCCGATGGTCCTGTGTACATTGAAATTGACGATGTCATTGGATCAACATGTTAAAACGTAGAGGTGGTCTGCTGCGGAGCTCCATGTTCAACAACATACGATGGAAGGTGTGCTCCGAAATACTTGTGCAAGCACCAGTATTGTGTTCTTTCGGCAGAGATGCAACAGATCATCATCTACCCCACTTTACAGACCAGATAAGCCTCCAAACCCCGCCTTCCTGAAGAGTCATGGACTTCCAAACAATTATTGCCTAGTGGTAGTTTCACAGTTTTTCTACGTCTTTCCGTAGGTTCTAATGACAATAGCGCTTGAATATTCGACCAGCTTCGCCATTTTCGAGGTACTCGTCTACAGGCTTTGCGTAATAATAACCTACCCTCTGTCAAATTCGCTTATCTCAATGGATTCCCAATTTTCCGTCTCTACTGCGCTTACACTCTCTTCATAGCGCGTCACGTGCCAGCAACGTCACCAGGGGGCATCCACCCTCCAGGTGGGCAGTGGTCGTAATGTTTTGGCTTACAGTGCACATCCGTTTGAGACTTGTTACTACGTTCAAGACTTGGTGTTCCTCTACAGTCCCCCCCAACACAAGCACGCACTCACGCACAGACACACACACACACACACACACACACACACACACACACATACACACATTTTCTTCCATTACCAAGTTATCAACTCCTTTATTGGGCAGGATGTGTACCGTCAACCGACTCCTTCTTTTAGTCGAGTTGTGTCGTAAATTTCTTTTTCTCCAGTTCGATTCATTACCACCTCTTTTGTTATTCGATTTACCAATCTAATGTTCAGCATTCTTCTGTAGCACTCCATTTCAAAAATCCTCTTCTGTCTTCTTGTCTGAACTGCCTATTGTCGACATTTCACTTCAGAACTCTTGTTAAATATCATCAGAAGACTTCCTAAGACTTATATTGATATTCAAGCTGTAAAGCTCCACGTTCTGATGGGCTAATCGGGACCAACCGCCGTGTCATCCTCTACCAGTGGCGTCACTGGATGGAATATGGAGGGGGCGTGGTTTCAGCCGGTGTCGGCATTCTTGATCTTGGAGCCGTTACTTGTCACTCAAGTGAGATCTTCAGTTGGCCTCATGAGGGTGAGTGCACCTGGTACTAGTTTTACGAACTAAGGAAAATCCTCGACAGTACCAGGTAACGAAATCTCTCGTCTGAGACCACTCAGTTACAGGCATGCTAAATCGATATTAGATGTTAAGAAATTCCTTCTTTTTTTTAAAAAAAATAAATGCCTTTCTTGTTACTGCCAATCTAAATTTTATATCCTCTCCACTTCGGTCATCATCAGTTATTTTACTGCTTAAATTGCGAAACTCATCTACTACGAACTTAGGATTCTCATTTTCCAATCTAATTATCTCTCTATTTAATTCTATTACACTTCATTACCCTTTTGTCGGTGTTCTTTTTATCTCTTCTGAAGACACTGTATAATCCTTTCATCTATTCTTCCAAATTCTTTGCCGCCTCTGACAGAATTACAGTGTCAATGGAAAACGTCCAAGTTTTTATTACATCTGCATGAACTATAATTCCCTTTAAAACTTCGCCTTCGTTCCCTACACTATATGCTCAATGCAAAGATGAAATAACGTCGGGAAGAGGTTACAACGTTGTTCAAAAAATGGCTCTGAGCACTATGGGACTTAACATCTGAGGTCATCAGTCCCCTAGAACTTAGAACTACTTCAACCTAACTAACTTAAGGACATCACACGCATCCATGCTCGAGGCAGGATTCGAACCTGCGACCGTAGCAGCCGCGCGGTTCCAGACTGAAGCGCCTACTGAAGCGCCTAGAACCGCTCGGTCACACTGGCCGGCTACAACGTTGTCTCACTCCCTTTTCAACGATGCCTTACCTTTCATATCCATCGACTAAACAGCAGTCTGGTTTCTGTACAACTAATAGGTAACATGTTCCCCGAATTTTATCCCTGTTACCTCCAGAATTTTAGAGTGTAGTCCGATCAACATCGTCAAAAGCTTTCTCCTAATCTACAAGTGCTATAATCGTAGATCTGCCCTTCTTCAGTATGTGCACTAGAATAAGTCGTATGGTCAGTATTGTATCACGTGTTCGTACTTTTCTACAGAACCCACTCAGATCTTCCTCGAATTCGGCATCTGCTACTTTTTCTATTCCTCTGTAAATAATTTCAATCAATATTTTGAAACCATGATAAGCTATACTGATTGTTCGGCAGTATTCACATCTGTCAGCACATACCATCTATAGAATTAGATGTTTGAGAGTATTTCGCCTGTCACACATCTTGCACACAAGATGGAATAATTTGTCATGGCTGGCTCTCCCGAAGACATCAATTATTCAGAAGGAATTTCATCTATTCAGGGGCCTTGTTTCCACTCAAATCTCTCTGTCAAATTCTTCTCACATTATAGTGTCTCCCAGGGCATCTTCACCTGCTTCTTCTTCTATGATACTGTCCTAGAGTTTATTTTTCCTTATATAAACACTATATGTATTCCTTCCAAGTTTCAGCCTTCTGTACCATACTTAGTATTCGCTTTCCACCTGAGCTCGCGATATTCATACAGCTGTTTCTCCGTCATCCAGTGTTCTCTTTGATTTTTCTTGTGTGACACCTACCATTCCCCTAGCTGTGCCTGCTTCTACAGCCTTGCATTTGTCTTCTAGCGAGTCCTGATTTGCGGTTCCGCACTTCCTGTCAGTCTCATTCTTAGACATCTTTATTCATTTCCCTTGCTTCTTTTGTTGCATTTTTATATCTTCTCCTTTCGTCAATTAAGTTTGCTAACTTATCTCCTATGGTATCCAGAGATTTCTGCAGGGCCGTGTCATTTTACCTATGTCGTCCTCTGTTGCCTTCCTTATTTCATTTCTTAAGGCTAACCGCTTGCCTTGTCTTGCATTCCGTTCTCCGTTTCAGTCCAAGGGTGCTTGATGCTCCGTCTGAAACGTTCAGTAATATGTGGTTCTTTCGATTTTTCCACGTCCCACCTTCTTAATTTTCTACTATTTTGCAATTTCGTAAATTTTAGCTTAAGTTCATAATTAATAAATTCTGGTCAGAGTGCACATATGCCCACTAAAATCTGGTTTCAAAATCTATGTCCTTCCGTTATATAATCAGTCTGAAACCTTCCAGCGTTCCCATGTCTCTTCCACATAATCAGTCTTCTTTCACACTTAAACAAAGTCTTAGCGATGATAAAATTATGCCCTTTGAAAAATTGTAACAAGGGGCTTTCACTGTCATTCCTTGCACTTAATATAAGTTCTCTTACTATTTTTCCTTCTCTTTCTGTACCTCCCATTTATTTCCAGTCACTCAATTAAATTTTCGCCTCCCTTAATCCTCTTAATGATGTCCTTTATCTCATCCACATTCTTTCATCTCTCCATCATCCACGGGTCTAGTTGGCGTATGAACTCGTACTGCTGTGGCAGGTGTTGTCTTCCTGTCTATCTTGGCTACAACAATGCATTCACTATCCCTACTTGCATTCATGTTTTCTTATTCATTATTAAACCTATAAAAATTTATAAATGTTCTAATATAGCCACGCGATTAAGGGATCCAACGTCCTGCACTCCAGTCCGTAGAATGTCATTAGCCCTTCATTACTTGGATGAGTAAAGAGCCAGTTATGTTTAAAAAAGTGGTGTTTTCCATATTGTTGCTGATTATATGTCAATAGTTTTATTTGAGGTACCTCATAACAGTGGAACACAGTGTATTTTCCAAAGTCCTAGTACATATCGATATGAACGACATGGCCTTAAAGTGCAGCGGACTACCTCTGTTTCTTTTCCTGTGTATTACTGTGACCTAAGAAAGTTTCCAGTCTTTAATCAAACGAACGATTGTTTATGGTGGAGCTTATTCATCAGCCTACTCTGAAAGGAATGTAATTGGTATACAATCTGCTCTGAAATAGTTTGCTTCAATAAGTGACTCAAGTTCCTTCGCTACACCAAGAGTATGGCATGCAGTGGGGGTGTCCCTCTTTTATGTATAAGATTTGGGTCATTTCCACATGTTGGGGAGGGGAGGTAGCGGCAGAGTGCATGCAGAATAACGTGGCGAGTAGGTGCACAGTCATTTGGGCATGCGTGGGGAGAGTGCCAGTGTTGAGGGTTGTGTGTTGACCATCCAAAAAGGTCTACTGTCAACTTTGCTTCAGTTAGTATCTAAAAATAATTCCGCAGAAATGTAACTCAGGCAGCGATTTATTTTCGGTTTTCTTGTTTACCATTTTTGTAACTTATGGAGAAGCGTCAGGGGCGAATTTTTAGTAAAACCTACATTTCTCTTCTTACCATGTAAAAATTTCTTTCTTTTACCAAAACACAGCGGAGATTACACAGGATCATCTCACTATCATGTTGTGCAGACTCAATTCTGAAAGAATTCTGAAACAGCAGTTCATTAATTTTAGGACTCGAAGATCCGAGAAAAAGTAAGGTCAACAGCTAGTGAAAAACCTCATCCACGGTACAAAAATAAATGTGTAACGCTTCATTTATTTTGTTCCAAAGCCCACTGCATTTCTCATTTCAACAGCTAATGATGGCCCTTCAGAATTACATTCATTTGACAAGTCTGTTGTCAGTGGTAGATAATGAAGTTTTGCACAGTAACCACATGGAAAATATTCTCCTCTTTGTGTGTTATAATTTGCCCAAATATGATTTCAGTAGCTCCATCCGTTTGTGAAACATTAGGAATACTGTGGATATTTCATTCTGGCGTTTTCATTGGGACACGCGACCGCTGATGTGTGTGTGTTACATCGGACTAATTTTCTCGAGATTGGTGGCAGATACAGACCTCCATACAATTCTAAAGACGTATTTCATAATATGGCCCAATCGTAAAATCACATCTACCCTTACTTTTCTTCACAAACTTTTTCGCGTAGTGTCTTACTTAAATGCAAATACCACAATAACTGTGACCAGTAACTAAATGTTGGGAACTTCACCATTAAGCTGAAATATAAAGCCGTAAGTAACGCAAAAATGATTTTTTTTTCGTGAATAGTTTCCGTGAAATAGTTTGAGAAAGATTGCAGGGCGCGCGCCTCGATTCTACCACCATGGTATGTCACCGACTGGCTGAAAGCAGGCAGACAATGTCAGCTTCAGCTTTCGAAGAAACGAATGAGTTTTCCCAACGATTTGGACGAAAACTGTTCACTGCGCATCGGCCACTGTATTGTTCACGGACTATAGTACTAGGGGTAGTGGTGGTTCTCGGACACTCAGACTATATCCACCATCCCAGGACATGTAAACATACATGAAGAGACTTGGGCTATGTCTGCCATGTTTCATTTTTTGTTGGAAGGGGTAGGGACAGGTTCTTATACAAATTATAAGGAAAAAATTGAAATGAAGTCCCATGCTTCTTGACAGAGCTTAGGGGAACGATGCAGGAGACCCACACCGCCGTACTAGGCAAGGTCCTAATAGAGGTAATGGGAATTAACGGTTCTTATGAGGACGACACGACAAGACCCAGTTACCTTGGGGCAGGTGGAAATCCCTGCGCCCGCCGGGAATCGAACCCAGGACCCTGTGCTCGGGAAACGAGAACGCTACTGCTAGACAACGAGTGGCGGCCAGTTACAAAAAGAAGTATTCCATATTTTGAGGGATGGCAGTGCTGACCAAAACAAGACAAAAGTGTCCAGTAAACATTTGCTCTAAAATGTATACCTTAAGAGCCATGAGGGCGTACTTATCTTCACTACTGTGATACACACCTCTTGTACTGAAAGTCCCTTGCTCTTAAGAACGACCTACACAATGCAGTAAACAAATGAGGACACATACTTCGTTATTTTCCATGAATACAGTCTGGTACCGAGCGCCGTGCGTCTCGAATCCGCGCCAAACGGCATGGACCTCAGTTACCAGTAGAAGTCTCTGCAGCTGTCGCGCCGTAAGTCGTGGCTGCGCACGCTCGTGGCCCGCGTATAATGTAAAGGCGTCGGCACACGGACCGTGCTGTCGAACGTTAACGTTCAGCGTGCCAAGTTCAACGTGCTGCTGAACGCTCAGGAATGATGTGACTTGTGCATACGGTACGTGGACCCTGACGTGGTATACGCGATCGCAACGCACTCCAGGGGCAGTTGAAGGACGTTTCAAGTTCGTAAATCACAATGTTTGCTCAACGGGCGCGCGTAAAATTCCCACTTTAGCTCTATTAAAACGCACATTTCCTCCATCGTGCACGAAAAGGAAAGTACCATGTCCACTCAATAAGGACGCAGGTTTGTTAAAGTTCCATTACAAACAGTGCGGTACAAATTTGGAATACTTCTCCGCATAACAGAAACATTATTTCATCATTCCCACATTTTGGTAAAACCCCAAGGTCAGTGTTACTTGATCACTGTTCCTACCCAGTAGCAGAATCTTTGAAACTTGTGAATTACGAAGCGTAAAAGAAAAAGCAGCAAAATATATTTATACAAGTAGCGCAAGCTGTCCTGTAGATTAAGCCAATCGAACAAAGTCACCCCTCAAAAATGTGAACTTATATTTACATAACATCAAATATTATAGTATATACTTATATTAAACTAATAATAAAGTATCAGAACCTAATTACACCGCGAATGTTAGGAAAGAAATTTGGAAGTGGCAAAACGCGAACCCGCGCCCTCACTTACAGATCAGTTTTTGTTTTTTTTTTTTAGTCTCGTTTTGTCCGCTTTTGTTCGTTGCATCTGCTCGGGGCGGACGTCGTAAGCCATCCGTTTAAGTTCGTTGTTGATCGATTAGCTCAGTTCTTTTATTACAGAGGGCTTCCAACCCTCTGACCGAGCACGCTGAGCTACCGTGCCGGCGAGTTCAAGCCACTGACGCTACCCATTACGCTAAACCAACATCACGCCCTGTGAATGTAATCAAATTGTTGTACCCTTGCTGAAAACCTTACTCGTAGCTATGCTACTATTTGGAATTTAATTATAACAAATTGAGGAAGAACAGTGCGTTTTGGGTGGAACTTCAGTGTGTCGTTGCCATAGCCTACTCTCATAGCACAAAAGTTGCAATAATTCTTTTGCCACGAATATGATGTTTCTCATTATTTTGTTGGAACGAATCACACAGTTAACAACGGGCTTTCCAGTGATTCTCAATTTGCTGGTGCTCAGAAACGGCATATATACATATAGGCTTGAAATGAATGCCAATATGGCGCCTTACAACTCTGTACCGAAGGCAGACGGCGTGCGTGTGACGTAGGTGGCGTTGTGCCATCTCATTGGTCAACGCTCAGACGCACGCTCAGGATATCTGACACGCCAGATATTGCTCTGCACGTTCGGAAAGACTCCCGAACGTGCTATTTCACGCTATGACGTCAGAAACTCGGCACGCTCAACGCTCAACGTTCGGATGCACGGTCCGTGTGCCGACGGCTTAAGGGCACCAATGTAGAGCACGTCGTCCCAGAAGCCAATAGCGACGTACCCTATCATGTATTTAATCACCTGCCTCTCTCTCAGCGAGGCCGTCTGATAGTCGCGTGAGTCTCTAGATATCTCGCATACAGACATCGTGTTTACTTATTTCCGTGTACTAGTGGACGTTGTTGATTTCGTGAGGTTTTCGCTTGTGACCCCGTTACTTCCTGCTTGTTGCTGCTCTTGGTGTCTTGCTCAGTCGTCTGTCGTTGTGCATGTCCATCGTTTCGCGTTCGTCCATCTTCTTTGTTCGCTCGCAGCTCCCGTTCGGTCCCGCCGCGCTTTCGTTCACGGCCACCCCACCACTTTTACGGTCGCGGTTGCAACATACAGCACGCAGCGAATATCTGTTAGTGTTGTTACTGTGAACTGTGATCACCGTTCTGGGTAAGTACAGAGCATACCCCACAACGGAAGCAGTTTGGGGTTAGATACGTTTGTGACATATTTTTGCTTTACAGTGTTATCTTTGCACTCACGAGCATAATGAAAGCGTGTTATTCTACACGGGCAATGGCAAACGTAAGTTTGTCTTATGGTCTTGCAAATGGAAGCAACTCCCGTGCTCGTGTCCTGTATCTTGAAAAGTGATACATTAGAATCTCTGCTGTTTCATCAGGAATGGGCAAATGATATTCTCGTTCTGACGGACTCGAGACTTTCCGATTCGCCATAGCATTCGATACATTATTAAGTATGTTCCAACAACTACGTGACATTTGAGTCAAGCGGCACGAGTGCGAGGGATATACAAGAAATTATGAAGTAGCCACAACAATAAGCTATAACTTTACTTAAAATGTAACAGTTTTGTGAGCAAAGGAGGAAACTACATTAAATTTTACGCTGAACAAAGTCCTACTTCATTTGAACAAATTTAGAATAGATTTCTCATAGACTACCGGTATGTATGTAAATATAAACATTTATGCTGATTTTTAAGTAAAGGTAACAGACAAAGACGAATAGATCATATTATTAGTTTAAGAGAGGCGTTAATGGTTTACCGCGTACATTGCAAATGAGCATTTCAATCACTGTTCACTTACTAGAATAACAAATAAAAGCTTTAAAAAAAATTAAATCAGCTTTAAAACAAGATGGCAGGATTCAGATTAAACAATCAAGGTAATTAATCAAGAATTAAAATGCCGAACAAACGAAATGTGTCGTAATAAAATGATTCAGTTCTTATCGCGAGAATGAATTATAGCGGCAAGAGCCATCATGGAGACAGAACCAGCTGTCGACGCTTGATCGCGAGACGAGCGAAACCTCGACATTTGGAGAGAAATCGCTGTGTAGGACGATGTTGTTCGCGGTGTCTCTTAGCTGACTTTCGAACAAAAGAGTTTCCACTTAACTGATACTGCTGGCGAGCCCTCGACATCCGCTTCGTTAGTCTATGATCCTTGAGCATGTAGTCCAGTAATTGGTGTCGTCTTGCTGATTTCCTTGACCTTGAGCGCCAGTTGTGAATGTAACAGGTACGCTCTGTGTTTGCTGAATTAATTCCGATCTGTGCATCTGGGAAGAAAATAAAACACGCTGCTTTCCATTAGCGCGTGCCTTAACTTCATGTCATAATGTTTGTTACATGCTTTGGCAACAGTTTCCAGATTTATGATACGCAATCGCGGCGCTTTTCACGGTATTGTGCAGTAAATCATTAGTACGTGGTTTAACCCGAACAATAAGTGCCTCGAGCAAATGTCTACGCAATTACTTCAATCACATGGCGATCAGCACACCATACATTCGTAGTTAATGTTCTTCGTATAAATATATGACACGAAAATGTGTTGTCATATTTTGTTTCATTCCATAGTCTGTGGTATGCAATAAGCAGTTTACGCTGTCTAAAATCGAAAACAGTATCTTTACGGTGTGCACACGGCTTACCGGTCCGCACATCAAGGTTTTATGCTTAAGGAGTCATTTCGAAGTTCCGGCAAACGAGCAATAGGACAGGTAAAATCACTACTTCTGGAGTCGCGGTATATTCCAAGATCAAAAATATAACACTGTCCCAACACCGATATTTTTCACCTGCCACGAACACAATATTAGCAGCACATACGCGTGGCACGACAATCAACTCTACCTCCACTCTCTTCTTCTCGCTCCTGACTCTTTGTTGATATCATTCCTGTCGCTCTGTCGATACAATTCTACGTATACACCTCGCTCCACGTAACACTTTCAAACATTCTCATTATATCGATTTACAGTTCTGTACAAAATCACAATTTCATATTGCTTTGTCCATAGAAAATGGTTTCAAGTAACATGTTAACAATATCGGAATAATTGAAATTGGCAATAAAATTCATAACAACTACATTATGTAAACACAAACATAATTATGCTGAGAATTAAATTTACAAAAGTCATTCTGAACTAACTTTTTGAATGTATGATGAAAACTAAGCAGGAACAATGTGAAAGAAAATGTAGTAAAAAGGGAAAAAATGTATATTAGCTGGTAGTGATATCTTTACAACTTACAGCACTGAGTTTATGTTGCATTTCCACATAACGTGTTAAACGTGGTTAGTACTGGTTCGAGAATTTGCAGGTAGCCCTGCCACTATCGTGCCTGTACTGTTTCGACAGGAAGTTCGCGGTGATGCCTCGCCTTACAAAGGAGCTGTACCGCGTGCACATCATCGGAGGCATAGACCCAGACCCCACGTGGGTCTCGTGGCCTAAGCACGGAAAAACCGCCTCCATAGCCATTGAGATGATGTATTTTGATGACTATTCCCTCGGAGACGTCATCATCTACGACATGACGAATCTGAATGCTGGACACATCTTACGTACAGATATCAATATTATACGGGCACTGGAAATCGGCTACAAGGTCAGTACCCTCATAATACTGCTTCACCTGTAGATTGTAGATATAATGCTACCTTCCTAGGAAGTTGTGATACGGTACCCTTTTCCTCACACATAACTGGCGCATAAGAGGAGAACGGCATTTTATCACTTGGAATTGTGTATCTGTTGATAAAATATATGTGCCCACAAATGATGTCTTCATATACAGATAATTTATAACTCATGATTAATTTTGGTTATAGACCACTAAAATGTGGATCCATAAAAATTTTAATTTCTTGAAGAAGTTCAGTTGGGAGCACAAAAATGCAGCGTATTTTCATAACGCATTGAACCCCTGTTGTCAGATCATCATAGGACAAAATCGCTCTAAATATCAATCTGTCATTCACTATCCCAGAAGGCGCTACCGCAGTACTAACTCGCTACCGACCCAACTATATTCTTCAAGTACTTCACAGGTCCTTCCAACATACTCTCCAAAAGCAATGGTGATAAATACCTATTAGACAAATAACAAGAAGGCTTCATCATGTATCATAATACGACATCTCTCTTAGTATAAAAAACAGTTTGCAGTGGACATAAATCAGGCGACTATCACAATATTAATCATGATGGCTACAATTTACTAACTATCCTAAATTTTTCTTTCATTGCGGTGTACTGTTCGCGCTCGTACTTGACGTTCCAGCACTGATGCCTAAAAACCTGTAACTAGAAAGTCTCAGAAAGGACAGGTGCTGTCTCTGGCACTTGTCTGGAATGGGTACTGGTTCACAGTTCACATTTCCACCGACAATTACATCTAATGAGAATGTAGTCACGTTCCCTCTCAATATCTTCTTTTATTCCTCAGCTTTCAGTAAACCAGGTGATTGTAACACGAAACGGAGGGCCTAAAGTAGACGACATTCCTCAGAATTACTGGTACCATTGGACAAACAAACCATAAAAAGCATGTTCTTGCAGATGTGAATACTGTGGAACCATCAGTTTAGTTGCAAAATGTAAATTTTCACGGCCGGAAATATTACGATAATTGAAATATTTCGGGAAATTGTGCCGTGGTTGATGAGCAAGAAATTCATCCGACCACGGCGTTATAACCACGGACATTTTAATAACTGTAGTCATTAGTTTAACCAGTTGACTTTCGTGTCAGTCTTGTTTGAGCGTTATTAGTATTTCCCTGCTAGGTCACGACAGACAGATAAGGGAGTACCCCTTCTCTCTACGCACCGTCCTAGTGGGACCATTAGATTTTTAGTCTGGAACATGGCTGTCACATGCGCCTGATGTGGTGTTGTAAAGTGTGGCTGTCATTCCATGGTCATGTTAGACACATGTGACTCACATGTGGCAGGCAACTTTTTTCTATTTGCCTAGGAAGTAAGAACCTGAGTCGTCAGCAGACACCGCCTGTAGTGCCGCTCCTCTCTCGGCGACAGTGAAGTTGGGCAAAGACTGCAGCTTCACTTTATTTCGCATGTTTAATTCCGTCTACGTCTACGTGGATACTCAACAAACCACACTTAAGTATTTCATCGAACCACCTTCACAACAATTCTCTATTATTCCACTCTCGAACAGCGCGCGGAATAACGAACATCTTTCCGCCCGAGGTCTGATTTCCATTTTATTATGATGATCGCTTCTGCCTATGTAGGCCTGCGACAGCAAAATATTTTCTTATTCTGAGAAAAAAGTTGGTTATTGACATTCCGTGAGAAATCTCGCTGCAACGAGAAAGGCCTTTGTTTTAACGATGTCCACCCCAAATCCTATATTATGTACGTGACACTCCCTCCCCTATTTCTCTATAATAGAAAACGTGCAGCTCTCCTCTGAACTTTCACGATGTACTCCGTTGATCCTATCAGGTAGGGATCACACACACGCAACAGTACTCCAAAAGAGGACTGACAAGTGTAGTGTCTGCAGCCTCTTTAGTAGATCTGTTGCGTCTCGTAGGTGTTCTGGCATAAAACGCAGTCTTTGGTTCACCTTCCCCACATTTTCTTCGTGTTCTCTCCAATTTAAGTTATTCGTAATTCTAATTACTAGGTATTTAGTTGAATTTACAGCCTTTAGATTTGACTGATTTATTGTATAACCGAAGTTCTGCCAGACAGCTGTTGAACAGGCAATGCGTAGAATTCTAGAGTGCGAGAGTAAACAGAAGAAAGAAGAACGTAATGAGGAGCAGCAGGAAGTATTTTGTCAGTTGCACCTAAATCTACGTTAAATTTTATGCAGTTATCGCACATACCGCTTGTTTATGTCCACGTATATGTAATAATACAAAGATATAATAATTCAAAGAAGGTAATATCACGACACTTCCATAAGTTTCGCATCTACCGTAAAGTGTGTTGGTGAGTTGACTGGAAAAGTTCATTATGAATAGTCTTAAGATTTATGCTTTTGATGTTGAAATGTTCGTGAAAATGTTGTACGCTTCTTGGTGTCCAGCTCGTAAGTACTTGTTGAAAGACGTTTTGCTGTACGCCATGAATTGCATGTAATACGTAATTTTATAATACTTAAAATTTACTTGTAGCTCATGGTGCACAGCAAGATGTCTTTTACCAAACTGATATATTTAATGTTGCAATGACACTTATTCCCTGTAACTTAATGTCTTTTCCACAAGACTAAACAGGCAATAACAAACACAAAAGCATTAACTTGACTGATTTTTTGCAGACTGCCTACTGCCGAAGGCTGAAAGCATTCCACATTTTAAATGCGGACAAAATTATTGATTTTGTCATGAAAATTGTGAAGTCAGCTCTATCAGAAAAGTTGCAGAATAGGGTAAGATGTTCCTAGAAAATATAATTTCTTCAAAAAAAAAGTGGTGTTGCTTTGCTTTAAATTTTATTACATACTGTTAGTATACTGATTCCTACAAATTTGGGAAAGTTGTGTAGTCAGCAATAGCTCAAAAGCAGTTGAGACAAAAGTTGACTGTATTGTTACACAGGAGCATGTGACAAAAACACCTTATAAAAGCAACAGGGGGCTGATAGATTTATGTAACTTTTGTTAATAGAAATTATAAAATTGTCCCTCATCAATTAATCAGATTTAAATGATGCTAGGTTCAATGTAGGTGCCACCACAAATTGTTAAAGTTCGGTGTAATGATTAATTTTCATTTACACAATAGGGAATGATGGCTGATGATTAATATCCATTATGTAGTTAAGTGAACTGAAGTTGGCTCGAGAACCCATGATAGTGGTCAGCAAACATACAATGTAATTAAAATAACAGAAAAGCAAATGTCCACTGTTAAAATTTTTCAGATTTAACACTATCACAACCAAATGTAATATTGATAAACAAGCGATGTTACGAGGATAAGTGTTGACCAAGAGTGAAATCAGCAGAGCCCTACTAACACTGAGCTAAATTTTGACTCAGAGCAAGTAATTCCAAGACCAATCTTGTTTAACTACCGATAAATACAAGTCCCACTGAACTATTCGCGGAATAAAATCTGAGTCTTGGCCAGTGGTGATTTATCTAAACCCAGCTGAACTACTGCAGAATGTCTCTAAGTATTGAGATTGTCACCTTGGAAAAACTTCTAAGTCCAAAAAGAGAATGTCTATACAACCATCCTGATCGACAAACGTTTTGCCTCTACATCTTAATGTGTAACAGGCAAGATAACCAATGTTTAACTGCTACACTCCCTTCCCTGGACATTCACAGCATCTACGTCACTTCATGACTTAAAGCAGCTTTCAGCCCTATTTTACAATTTTTGTACAATAATGCAATTTTAAATCTGTATGCACCATTAGATACACCATAGAAATCTGAACAAAATGACAAATCATTATCTATTCCACCTTAGGTATTTCCCCCACAAAATTTGCTAAACAAATGTATTTTTATTCCAGTGTTAAAATTCAGTTTTTGCTCTCTATGTCTTGAATATGTATTGTGTATACATATATGGCATCTCTTTCATACACAAACTGACCTGTTCTTCCCATTGTTGCAAGCAGGGCATAACTATGCAGAATAATGAACATTAAAAAGAAAATAAAATTAATGACAGATCTCTTACACTGAAGCGGTAAAGAAAATTACATTGGAATGCGTAATCAAATACAGAGATATGTACACAGGCAGAACATGGCCTATATAAGACAACAAGTGTTCAAATGGTTCAAATGGCTCTAAGCAGTATGGGTCTTAACATCTGAGGTCATCAGTCCCCTAGACTTAGAACTACTTAAACCTAACTAACCTAAAGGATATCACACACATCCATGCCCGAGACAGGATTCGAACCTGCTACCGTAACAGCAGCGCGGTTCCAGATGAAGCGCCTAGAACAGATCGGCCACAGCGGTCGGCACAACAAGAGTCTGGCGCAGTTTTCAGACAGGTTGCTGCTGCTATAATGACAGGTTATCAAGATTTAAGGGAGTTTGGATGTGGTGTTACAGTCGGCGCACTAGCGATGGGACACAGCATCTCCGAGGTAGCGATGAAGTGGGAATTTTCCCTTACGACCATTTCACGATTGTACCGTGAATATCAGGAATCCGGAAAACTTCGAATCTCCGACATCGCTGCGGCCGGAAATAGATCCTGCAAGAACAGGACCAACAACGACTGAAGAGAATTGTTCAAGGTGATAAAAATGCAACCCTTCCGCAAATTGCTGCATATTTCAATGCTGGGCCATCAATAAGTGTCAGCGTGCTAACCATTCAACGAAACATCATCGATGTGGGCTTTCGGAGCCGAAGGCGCAGTCCTGTACCCTTGATGACTGCATGACAGAAAGCTTAACCCCTCGCCCTGGCCCATCAACACCAACATTGGGCTGTTGATGACTGGGAACATGTTGGCCGGTTGGACGAGTCTCGTTTCAAACTGTATCGAAAGTATGGACGTGTACGGTTATAGAGGCAGCCTCATGAATCCATGGAGCCTGCATGTCAGCAAGGGACTGGTCATGCTGGTGGAGGCTCTGTAGTGGTGCAATTGGAGTGATATGGGGCCCCTAATACGTCTAGATACGATTTTGACAGGTGACACGAACGTAAGCATCCTGTATGATCACCTGCATCCATTCATGTCCATTGTACATTCCGACGAACTTGTACAATTCCAGCAGGACAATGCGACATCCCATACGTCCAGAACTGCTACAGAGTGGGTCCAGGAACATTGTTATGAGTTTAAATATCTCCAAGCTCGTCAGACGTGACCATTATTGAGGATATCTGGTGTGCCTTGCAACGTACTGTTCAGAAGAGTTCTCCACTTCTTCGAACTCTTACGGATTTATGTAGAGCCCTGCAGGATTCATGTTGTCAGTTCCCTCTAGTACTACACCAGACATTTGTAGGGTCCGTGCCACGTCGTGTTGCGGCACTTTTGCGTGTTCGTGGAGGCCCTACACGATATTAGGCAGGTGTACCAGTTTCTTTGGGTCACCAGTATTGGTGATGTGGATTTATGTCTGCCCGCATATGCTGCCTTTGTGGTAGTGTAACTATACTGATTTATAAAAAATACTGATTTCATTGAAATGTGCAATTAAAATGTCACTCAGTAGGAAATTATGTAAATAATATAATACGCAATTAGTTCAGCCGATGCACATCAATGAGTACAAATATTTGATAGGTTGTTCTCTTTTGGGCAGTAAAACTTACGAAGTTATTAATTATTTACTAAACTTCCATCAGAATATCCTTGACATGTTATCTTCATAGTGTATCTACTTATTGACAGGTTCGGCCTTTTTTCCTCTTTAATGTGGATATTCGTGCTTTACTGTGGTAACAGTAGTTTGTCCCACACGTATACAAATGTGTACAAAGTCATTCGCGTCTTTGTGACCGCTGCCGGGCCGACCTGACGTCACATCCTTATAGCTCGCGGGTTTGACAGTTGCACATGGCGCCACCGACGCTGCTCCACGGTCAACACGGCCACCAGCCAGCCGCCAATGACGCACTAGCCTCCATGCCACACTGCTCGTAACGCAACTGCCGCTCTCGACCAAAACGATCACTTCAACTAGCATACAGAACGTTGCGTCAAAAGTGCTTTTTAAAATTTCCACATGCAAACCAGCAGCTTTCCAACCCATTTCTGGCATGGGTCTACAGCAGCTGACTGCATGTCTGATACTAGGAACGCTTTTGACGCTGTGCCAAAAAGAAAAAGACAGTCACAGTAAGAAGCTTGGTTCAATATAAGAAAGGGCCCTAAGGCCCTAATTCGATCTGTTTAAATAATAAACATGGTTACATGGCGTGAAGACGCAATTTATCTTACGGTCTTCAGCGAAAGGCTAGATGCGTGGCTTTGTTGAAAAGTGATGCCTCTTAATTTTTTATTCTGCCCTCGATATTAGTTGATGTATTACGTGTCATGCATATTACCCGATCGACTTACCCGCTTCACTCACGTAAACTGCAGCCCTAGGCCGCTAGAGTGGTCCGAATTCTAGCGCTCGACGTGCCGATGTGTAACTATGTCGGTGAGTGAGAAACTGATGTGTCGACAGAAGTGCCGACACAGTGTGATTTGAGGGGACCGCAATGCACACTATAAACACACGAAGGATGGCGTGAGGTCTGAAACAGGATACGTAATGAATGCTATAAAGAAAAGTACGTAGCTTTTGGAATACTTAACTTTAGTCCATCCTTGTTGTATACATCGTTCTTGATGAGACATGCCTTATACGATAAGTATCAATTGCTATGTAAGGCTAATGGCGCCTTGCTAGGTCGTAGCCATGGACTTAGCTGAAGGCTATTCCAACTATCTGCCCGGCAAAGGAGCGAGGCTTCCTCAGTGTAGTCGCTAGCAAAGTCGTCCGTACAACTGGGGTGAGTGCTATCCCGTATCTCGAGACCTGCCACGTGGTGGCGCTCGGTCTGCGATCACACAGTGGCGACACGCGGGTCCGACATGTACTAATGGACAGCGGCCGATTTAAAACTACCACCTAGCAAGTGTGGTGTCTGGCGGTGACACCACAGAAACAGATTTCTGTAATCGAGTTTCGAATTGTACGAGTTTGTCCACACATGTATGACAACGCCAGACCACACACGAGCACTGCGACATCTGCAATAAACCGACGCCTTGGGTTCACTGTCATCGACCATCCTCCATGTAGTCCCTACCTGCCCCCATCCGATTTTCAACTCTTTCAGAACTTACAGAAAATCTTCGAGGTCTTTACTTTGATAGCGATGAAGAGGAGCAAGCATATATGCCGTTTCTTCTGGTAAACCTTGCGGGATGTAAGGTCGTGGTCCATGAAACTCTTCAGCTCCTAACGTTTCGTCCAGTGCTTCGCTGGACATCTTCAGAGGGGTGTTTCTCCTCCGGTGAGTCTTGCCGACTGACGGGTCGGACGTCTGAGAGCGACTTATGTATCGTAGAAAGTGGGCGTGACCAGAGTTACACGTGATATGCAGAGATAACCTTTGTCAGAGATAAAACTTAACTATCGATCGTAATCTTGTCACGGATAAAACTGTCTAGCAATTCTGTAGTGCTACTGTCCAAATATCACTAAGTTTCATGGTCTCTTCTTTCCGATTAAAATTATCCCTATGTTTATATATTTCAATTGCTTCTCTACAAAGCCGTGGGTAATAGTTCGTCGTCGTAGATAAAATTTTTGTTTCGGAAAACTTCACTTGATGATTTCCTGGCTGAAAAGCGTGTTCTGCTACAGCCGATTTATCTGTTTTTCCTAATCGGCAAAGACTTCTGTGTTCTTTTAACCGTGTATTTACGCTTCTTTTTGTTGTTCCAACATAAACTTTACCACATGTACACGGAATTTTGTATACGCCACTGGCTGATAGGGGAGCGCGTTTATCTTTTACAGACCGAAGAACATGACAAATTTTCTTCGTTGGTCTAAAAACAGGTCTAATATCATGTTTACTTAAAATCTTTCCAATCTGATCCGTTACTTTCTTTATAAAAGGGAGAGAGACTGTATTCTTCCATCGTTTTTCGGACTTGTCCTTAAGCTTTTTGTTGTTTGGGTGCAGAATTCTGCTTACTTCTTTCTTTGAGTAGCCATTTCTCTCAAAAGCGTGCTCCAGATGTTTTAATTCGTCGTCTAGATACTCCGGCGTGCAAATCCGTCTGGCTCTGTCAACGAGACTTGTAATCACACCTCTTTTTTGTTTTGGATGGTGGTTAGAGTTTTCATGTAAGTATCTGTCTGTGTGCGTTATTTTTCTAAAAATCTGTTGTTTCAAGCTTCCATCCGTCTGTCTCATAACTAAAACATCCAAAAACGGTATTTTGTTATCATTTTCTCTCTCCATGGTAAACTGGATTCTTGGGTTTATATTATTAAGGTAATCAAAAAAATTCGCCTAAGGCTTCTCTACCATGTGGCCAGACCACAAATGTATCGTCTACATACCGATACCAGCGAGATGGTTTCTTATCTGCTTTTTCCAAGGCTGACTGTTCGAATTTCTCCATGTAGAAATTAGCTACTGCAGGACCCAATGGGTTACCCATTGCTACGCCATTAAGTTGTTCGTAAAACTCATTATTCCACTGGAAATGACTGGAAGTAAGACAGTGTCTGAAAAGAGCAGTCAGATCTTGTGGAAAAATATCCGTTATAAAATCCATAACTTCATTAACTGGAATCATGGTAAATAAAGATACTACATCGAAACTTACTAAAATATCTTCAGGAGTCAGAATTAAACCTTCAATTTTCTCTATGAAATGACGTGAGTCCTTTATATATGAGTCCGTTTTTCCTAAATATGGTTGTAAGCGAGTTGTTAGATATCTTGCTATTTCGTACGTAGGAGAATTGATAGCACTAACAATCGGTTTCAGAGGAAGGTCCTTCTTATGTACCTTGGGTAGCCCATAGAGTCTAGGACACATAGCTTCAGTCTTCAATAAAGCTCTTTTTTCTTCTTTTTGAATAGAAGTGGCCGATTTTATCAAATTATTTGTTTTTCGTAGTACGCTGGCTGTAGGATCTTTCTTAAGTTTTTTGTATTGCCCTGCCGTTAAAAGATTCAAAATTTTGCTTTGATAATCTTCTGTATTTAAAACGACCGTAGCATTCCCTTTATCAGCAGGAACAATCACTATGTCTTCATCTGCATTTAAATCTCTCAGAGCCTTTCTTTCGCCATTGGTTAAATTACTTTCCAGAGGTTTACTGCGGCATAATACTCTGGTGGTTTCGATCCGGATTGCATTTGCAGTTTCTTTGGGGAGAGTACGTATACCTGCTTCTACATTTGCAATAATATCCTCAACAGGAACTTTCGGAGGTGTTATAGAGTAGTTTCCTCCTTTTGCAAGAACTGAAATTTCGTCTTGAGATAAAATTCCGTGTACATGTGGTAAAGTTTATGTTGGAACAACAAAAAGAAGCGTAAATACACGGTTAAAAGAACACAGAAGTCTTTGCCGATTAGGAAAAACAGATAAATCGGCTGTAGCAGAACACGCTTTTCAGCCAGGAAATCATCAAGTGAAGTTTTCCGAAACAAAAATTTTATCTACGACGACGAACTATTACCCACGGCTTTGTAGAGAAGCAATTGAAATATATAAACATAGGGATAATTTTAATCGGAAAGAAGAGACCATGAAACTTAGTGATATTTGGACAGTAGCACTACAGAATTGCTAGACAGTTTTATCCGTGACAAGATTACGATCGATAGTTAAGTTTTATCTCTGACAAAGGTTATCTCTGCATATCACGTGTAACTCTGGTCACGCCCACTTTCTACGATACATAAGTCGCTCTCAGACGTCCGACCCGTCAGTCGGCAAGACTCACCGGAGGAGAAACACCCCTCTGAAGATGTCCAGCGAAGCACTGGACGAAACGTTAGGAGCTGAAGAGTTTCATGGACCACGACCTTACATCCCGCAAGGTTTACCAGAAGATATGTCATCCGGTCGTGAAAGCCTTCATACTATGATATATGCCGTTGTCGCTAAGGTCAAAAAAGTCAAACATTCTACAGTGACGGTATGAATAAACTCGACTCTCGTTGGGAGAAATGTGTTCGTCGCCAGGGCGACTATGCTGAGAAATAACTGACTTGAAGAATAAAGATGTAGAACTTTAATAACTTTTTGTTTTATTTAAAAAGCTTTAAGAGTTTTCACATAAAAAATTCGGAGCCCCTACGTTTCAGTGCGTCCTCGTAGAAGACTAAATACTCGTTTCTTTGTTTTCTTTTGCCTGTTTTAACAACTTTAAGTCAGTATCTCCAAACATTTCACGTAAGATGACTATACGAACGATCTTGCTCCCCGTCTGGAAGTAATTTACCGTAGATCGCTTGAACAACGAAGGGTACCTAGCGACTGTTAGAAGGCGCAGGTCTTTCCCGCTTCTTAAGAAGGGCCGTAGGACAGAAGCACACAATTGTAGACCTGTATCGTTGACGTCAATTTGCTGTAGAATTATGGAACATGTTTTATACTCAAGAATTATGACTTCCTTGGAGAAGGAAAAACTACTCTATAAAAATCAATATGGATTCCACAAACTGAGATCGTTCGAAACTCAGCTCGCTCTGTTCCTCCATTATATCCACGGCGCCGTGGACAGTGGCGCTCAGGTTGACGTCGTGTTCCTTGACTTCACGAAGGCATTTGTCCCGTAACGCCGTTTACTGCAAAAATAGGAGCTTATAGAATATCGGAGCAGATTTGCGCCTGGATCCAAGGCTTCCTGTCAAACATAACACGTCGCTCTTAAGGGAACAAAATCGACAGATATAACTGAAATTTCCGGTGCACCCCAAGGAAGTGGGATTGGACCGTTACTGTTTACAATGGTTATAAATGATCTAGTCGAAAGCGTCGGATGCTATCTAAGGCTGTTCGCAGATGATGCGGTCGACTATA
The DNA here is from genome assembly GCF_021461395.2 of Schistocerca americana. Lineage (NCBI taxonomy): Eukaryota > Metazoa > Arthropoda > Insecta > Orthoptera > Acrididae > Schistocerca > Schistocerca americana. The sequence continues at coordinate 645,520,816 of NC_060123.1, forward strand.
ACAAAGTAGCAACACCAGAAGATAGTAAAAATTTTCAGAATGACCTCCAGAAAATTGACGAATGGTGCAGGCTCTGGCAGCTGAACCTGAACGTAAATAAATGTAACATATTGCACATACATAAGGAAGGAAATCCGCCACTGTATAGCTACACTACTAATGACAAACCTACGGTCGCAGGTTCGAATCCTGCCTCGGGCATGGATGTGTGTGATGTCCTTAGGTTAGTTAGGTTTAAGTAGTTCTAAGTTCTAGGGGACTGATGACCACAGATGTTAAGTCCCATAGTGCTCAGAACCATTTGAACCATTTTTAATGAGAAACAGATGGAAACAGTACCTACCGTAAAATATCTAGGGAAACAATCTAGAGCGACCTTAAATTGAATGATAACGTGAAATAAGTAGTGGGAAAAGCAGATGCCAGACTCAGATTAAAAGGGAGAATCTTAAGGAAATGTAACTCATCCTCGAAAGAAGTGGCTTATAAGGCGCTTGTTCGGCACATTATTGAGTATTGTTCATCTGTCTGGGATCCCTGCCAGATAGGACTAATAACACAGATAGAGGAGATCCAACGAAGAGCGGCACGTTTCCTCACGGGATCGTTTAATCGGCACGAGATCGTTACGGAGATGCTCAACAAACTCCATTGGCAGACTTTCCAAGAGACGCGTTGTGCATCACGGAGAGATTTAATGTTGAAATTTCGAGAGAGCACTTTCCAGGAAGAATCGGACAACTTCCCTCTACACACGTCTCGCGTAATGACTATTTGCGAGTGGAACAGGGTTGGAGGGATCAGTTAGTGATACAAAAAGTACCCTCATGCCACACACCATTAGGTGGCTTGCGGAGTACGATGTAGGTGTTGATTTTGCAAATTTGGTTATATTCCTACATATAATTATTCATATACAGTGGGTATTGAGCGTATTGGATCTTCTAGAATTAAAATAGCTAAGGAAAATGTACAATTCTGTCCAATAGCATGTGTTCGTTAGCTTATAAAACGTGTTTTGCAGTGAGGTACGTACTCTGTATCGCTTTACACCGTCTATGCACCATTCTTTTTAAGATATTACACATTGTAAAATAAAACAGGTGACAAAGTCGCCTAATCACTACAGATATTTACATCTTCAGAGATGATAATAATGTGCAATTAGTTTCGTCATGATGTATAAAACTAGCTATATGCAATCTGAATGCCATGAAAATGGAATAAAATGTGTCAATAAAATATGCATCATGTCGTCACGCCAGCCGTTGTGGCCGAGCGGTTCTAGGCGCTTCAGTCCGGAAGCGCGCGACTGCTACGGTCGCAGGTTCGAATCCTGCCTCGGGCATGGATGTGTGTGATGTCCTTAGGTTAGTTAGGTTTAAGTAGTTCTAAGTTCTAGGGGACTGATGACCTCAGAAGTTGAGTCCCATAGTGCTCAGAGCCATTTGAACCATGTCGTCACATGATAAAGGAGGCGAGTTTATTCAATAACCCCGGCGATGGATATGTGGTAGATGTTTGCACGTTGTCTAACTGTTTTAATATTTGGTGTTATTTACTGGGAGAGAAGACGCCACTTCTTTATAATCCTTGTCCGAGTACTGTGGTATTGAACTACTGTGCCATTTATTAATATTATCGAAACAAACTTAGCTCTGGAATTCCAGCAGTGAATGCCTCTAAAAGAAATATTGTCCTGTTCCAGGTACACGTCCATTTACCAGGATCAACGACGCTGTTTGACCACGTGCCAAAGGAGTATCTGCCGGATGAACTAGGAGGCACGGCCGGCCCTTTCGACAAATTTGCCTGTAAGTATACACAGGCTGAGATCGATTTACATGGAGAAAGAATATGAGAAAATCATACATTTATATCACATTATTTTTATAAGTTCAAGTATTTCATGTTAGACCCATAGTATTTCAGTTTTTTCCTCTTCTTCGGAGTGTGTGCCACAAATAATTTTAAATGAAGCCAACATTTCCCATCTAACTTAGTGAGATTTGTTAAGACCCCATTGTGGTCATGATACGTACCTCCAACTAGTTTCGCTTTATAGTGCTTACCTCTAACTTCATATATCATGTCAGATACCACAAGTTACAAATTGCGTTTCTTACTGAACCACCTAGAGTTTAGGACTGATCGCGCAATAATAATTGTACTTATATATTCCAGAGTTAATACGGACGTCAAAAATTATGACTGACATTTAAGACCAGCTGTAACAGTGTGTATTATTATACAGTCCATAACAGTGGAAATCTGTAGAAAACACTTGACATCACCAACACGAAATGAGAATTTAACAGTGTGAATGTAAACTAGGGACAGGAGACAGTAGTGAATATGATATTGGATGCGGAACATGCTCGAGATATTCTGGACGAGTTACGCTTTTAACAATTTATTAAATAAAAGGAAATATGTCTAATATTTTTGTCCTAGCTACTAGAGCCGCTTTAAGCTGTTTAAATAGCACAAATTAACAAAGACAGAAATAAATCTCACAATACGAGAACGTAAATAATCGTGGTCATAGCTCGAGTCATTTGCCACCCACCCAAGACTGGTTTAATACAAACTCTAAATACTCACTCTTAAGTTACATATTGAATGTTCTTCAAGACATATACGTATTTTTAAACTTTAATCGTTCTGAAATAACGGAAACCTGACTTTTTTTAAAAACAACAACAATCCATTTGCTTTGGGCCTTTGTCCCACTTCAACACACTACGGGTTTGACGATGTTAGTGTCAGAGGATCGCCAGATACCCTTCCTGTCACCTCCTCGGGCCCCCCGGGATGGAATCAATGTATCCCATCTGTCTGCGTCTAGTGTAAGCCATGAAATAGTGCGAACGTGTTGCAAATGTCTGTGAGACGTGTAACTGAGGCGGGACATGGGGTTTAGCCCGGCATTCACATAGAAGGATGTGTAAAACCGCCTAAAAGCCACATCCAGGTTGGCCAGCACATCCGCCTGCGGATTCGATCCGGGGCTGACGCGGAGCGCAGCCACGAATCTTCCAGAAACGAGGTAGGTAAGCAGGTAACAGGACCGAATACTCTCAAACTGACACATTGTATGTCGTATTATTGACAATAATATGATTATTTCTGCCACGTTCGTTATCTCCTTCCTCTAGCCCTCACATGTTTTAAACAAAAAGCATTGATTCACTTATGCACGTTTTGTGCGTGACCTTGAGCGGGACTTAGTCGTTGGCGATGTGCCGGCTGATCTCAATAATATAAAAGATAAAACATTTAAACATACAATACACGCGAAAAATTTTTACATATTCTGCTGGAACTTTATATGCTTTCCTTTGCGTGCTTGGTGTATTCATAACATTTAGAAATGCTACCTGCTTCAAACGGGAGGATTCGGTCCCATCGTGTTTCAGACCCTTGCGGTCTTGGCAGGATTCGGTACCATTTTTCTGACCGCGGAAGGATTCGAGGCTGCTCCTCCTAATGTTTTGGAACATGACTAATACGTGTTTCTTTATTTCACATGCCTTTGAAATGTTTAACCATGTAGTAGCGTGATTAGGAGGCGAGCTATTGTCGTACACTGTAATTGTGAATCTGACCTCTGCAATAAGTTATCCGTATCCTCTCACTCTCTTGTGCTCTTCTGTACAACGAACTGATAAGACCAGAATCGTGCTGCAGTGGCTTGAGCAGCGTGGTAGTGAACACAATTCCATATCGTCCACCTAAAATGAACCCACTGCAACTCGATGCCGGACGCCCTCTCGTGGCCCGTAATTTATGGAAATTGCGTGACCTGTGCTTAGGCATCTGGTTCAACAAACCACCAGAAACGTATCAAGGGGTTGTCTTATCGATTCCAAGCACATTTAGTGATTTTACCTTTTGATACAATACAGTCTCACCAGTATTTCACAGTGTTGTAATTAGCTTTGAGCAATCTATGCTTGCATTGTATATTCTCGACAAAACATTGGGAATATTACGTCACCGCTTGCGACGTGAATCTTATGTCTGAAGGTGGCCAACAGCTGGTCGAAACAGGTTACGACATTCTGACATGAGCATATGCATAGTAAAAGCAGGATGTGAATTTTTTCTCCCTATTCCCATCAATTGAAACATTTACGGCGGGCGTTGCGGCTGAGCGGTTCTGGGCGCTTCAGTCTGGAACCGCGCGACCGCTACGGTCGCAGATTCTAATCCTGCCTCGGGCATGGATGTTTGTGATGTCCGTAGGTTAGTTAGGTTTAAGTAGTTCTAAGTTCTAGGGGACTGATGACGTCCGATGTTAAGTCCCATAGTGCTCAGAACCCTTTGAACCATTTTTGAAACATCTACACTTAGTGATAGAACATCTCATAATTGTAGGTAACTGACTGGAATTTCAGCGTTTCCTTTGAAATATCCTAATATCTTACCAGGTCACTTAGCTGGTTTTGCGTTCCTCTCTGTGGTTGGGTCTACATATTGGAGGTCCTGGCCGTGCTGATCAGTCTAGAGACATTTTAATAGTACAGTAAGCACAGAAAATTTAAGCTAGAGATTTACAACTATGTGTTAAGCTGCGGTCTGAATCCTCCCAGAAAAACTGATCGGATAGTTCATTCGGCAACCGTACGGGGCGCGAATATTCAGGTAGCAGACGGTTTAAGTAGAATGTTTGAAAAAGAAGACTGAGGAAGGTCACCGGAACACCTCGGTGTTGGGAAGTCAGCCCCAAAGCATGAACCTCATCCTACGCTACTTCCCAGCCTTTTCTTGGGGGAATTAAACGATACCAGGAACAGGGCGTGGCCATCTACAAAACGAGTAAATATGTAGCGGTGCGGTTTCCCCGACATAATAATCAACACATGAACTATGTCTGAGTTACGCGATTTTGCTTACATTTGGTACAGTATAGCTTTGGGGCCTCCACTTCTAACGACGGGACGGTGATTGACGCGTTTATATCGTTCCTGTTTGATCAAGTTCTATATCGTTGGAGTCATTGTAGAGGAGTCTGTAGTAATAAATCTATTCTTTCCATTAACAAAGGAAATTGACGGGTTTATCCATTGTTCGCTATAGCTTTGTGAAGCCTTACCTTTGTACATATTTACTTGTTCTAGATGAATATGGGGTGGCCTATCGTAATTGCTTCACCGGTATACCCCTGATGAAAATTGTGAATACCATATTATGTACAATTTGTGAGGTTACCAATGCTGCGTCTCGATCGATACGAGAACAAATACAGCCTTGGGTGCGACAACGCATGGTTAAGTGTGTCTGGTTTTGAAGTATGAGTTTTACAGAGTTTTACGCCAAATAATAAGTGTCTTGTGTGGAAAAATGTTATCGAACAAGCGATGTTTGCAGCAAAAGAGAGAATTGGAACGCTTTGATGCACGAGCCGTAAACAGGCTGGTGTCCGCTTCATCGCGAAACACCGTCACTCACACAACACTGTTCGCTGTGCGGATCGCATTTAGGGGGAATGACAGGGTGACGGACGAAAATACTGCTCAAATTCAGGACTTTTTGTGTCTCAGTACAGGAATGTAGTAGACAAATGAGGTTCCCTGCAATGGATAAAGCATACATTGGAGTTTGTATTGGTTTTTTTTGTGAAAAATATTAATGTCTTCACTGTGTCATTCGTATTTTCCCGAACTAGCTCCGAAAGGAGGCAGATCGACGACTGTAGCTGTAACTCCAGTTTTGGTTATCTGAGAGTTGAAATTAACGTATCACACTGATCCTTGCAGACGTAATTTTAGTTGATCGTAGGGATTTTATTAAAAAACGGGCGAAATTATAGATATTTGACAGAAATAACCACTTTTGGACCCCTCTTTTCCGGCCGAAGGAGATACTAAAAATCAACATAAAATATAGACTACGTTGAACTGAAAAGAATTAAATTTGCTTCAAGGTAGACCAAAAAATCATTAAATTTGGATGGAAATTGTAGCGTGAGCGACGACAACATTTGTGAAAAACATGGTTTTGAGAAAAACATGTTTAAAGTTTGACAAGTATTTATCGTGTAAAAAAAGGGAGCAAGCTTGACTCTTAATGATTATCGTCGGTGTCTGGTCCATGGTAACTGTCGCCTCGGCTAGTGGATGGCCGCTTTCTGCTAATTTGACTTGATGATTGCTCATTTTCGTCCTCAAAGCCGTTTTAGACGCTGAGCGCATCGCCGCTGTCTTCACAGAATCGTCGCACTTTACCGGCGATTTTGATTTGAAGGGCATTTGCCACGTGCATTAATGCTGTATGGCCTACATTGAGTAGACATACGGCCAAATTTTAAGCAATGTTGACAATTTGGCTTCAGCTGGATGTCATTTTTGGAGCGTATTTCAGTATGACACTATTGAAACTTTCATTCACATTTTGAGCAAAACAACCCAAACAACGTTCCAGTAGATCAGGGTTACTCAAACGGGTATAAATATGGAGCGTGACCGCGGAACCGGTTCTCTAACGCCGAGGCGTCCCGTGTACGCTCGGCTTAAAAGGCTCACAGAATCGTTACATTTCGGAGCTCGCACATAATACTTCTCCACTGTATATACATTCGAATTCCAAAGTAAAAAATTTCGAGTTTTTTCGACCGTCGCCCTGTCCTTCTCCCTTAAGCCTACGATTGACTTCCTTCGCTAAACTGTTGCGCGCGGCTGTTTCAAATAGTGTGAACGCACCTTAAAAGATTCAGACATGAATTAATGACAACCCTTGGGTGTATCCCCCACAGAGGTAGCTAGTAGAAAGAAAGCTTTGTTCGAGCGCATACAAACGCACTTGCAAAGACTTAAAAACACCGATAGAATTCCCAGTCTTTTTGCCCGGCACAACATGGAATTCTGGTTGCTCCACGCAACTGCATCGTACGATACACTGGGATGGAAATGTCAAGTCATCTGTTGTGCCTCAAAAATTTAGTTTCTCGATGAAACATTTACTTATCGCATAAAAAATTAAAACCATTATTTTGGAATCCACGTATATTTTCCGGTACCCAGATTTTGTCATTCGATTATGGGCGAACTATTCGGTAAAGGAAATGGTTTTCTGTGTGTCTTACAGTCTCATACAACAGTTTGGTAATGAATTGGTTTTGCTTTCGCTGTTGCCCATAGTTATAGTGATATTTCGAAATTAAGTGGAACACAGCGCATATTTTGAAAAGTTTGCTGTGAAAACTGTAGTAAACTTTTTTGGAAGCTGACTATTAACAGCCGTCAAGTAATGTATAAAACGCATGTTTGACCATCAGCTGTTTTTTATTTGTTTAAAACCCAAATATCGACCGGTTTCAGTCGGAGACTATCCTCACGAAGTATGGTTAACATAGTTTAAGCCACAACATGACAACTGTGGTTACTTAAATAATGGCCACGTCTGAATGTACCGCATGCCATTGATTCCAGCATGACACACACGACTTTTAAAGGCAAACATATTAATAACACGCGTAAACAGAGCAGAACAGATCAGAGAGTCCTGCTCTGTTTATGCATGTTATTAGTGTGTTTGCCTTTAAAAGTCCTGTGTGTTATGCTGGAGCCGGCCGGGGTGGCCGAGCGCTTCTAGGCGCTACAGTCTGGAGCCGCGCGACCGCTACAGTCGCAGGTTCGAATCCTGCCTCGGCCATGCATTTCTGAACCGCGCGACTGCTACGGTCGCCGGTTCGAATCCTGCCTCTGGCATGGATGTGTGTGATGTCCTTAGGTTAGTTAGGTTTAAGTAGTTCTAAGTTCTAGGGGACTTATGACCACAGATGTTGAGTCTCATAGTGCTCAGAGCCATTTGAGCCATGCGTATCTGTGATGTCATTAGGTTAGTTAGGTGTAAGTAGTTCTAAGTTCTATGGGACTGATGACCTCCGAAGTTAAGTCCCATAGTGCTCAGAGCCATTTGAACCATTTTTTTGTTATGCTGAAATTCATGGCATGCGCTACATACGGGGTGTTGCTATAAGAGCGTGCAAAACTGTAACAGGACATAGAGAATACTCCGTTGAACGATTGGAGATAGGGAACCTGAGGTCGGAAAAGCCAGCTTAAGGATGTATGGAAGTAAACTTGTCTACCACTTCGACTAACATTAATGTTTTCCAGCTTATTTACGACTAACGCGTACTGTGCTGTTTATTTGCATGTACATCCTTTATATCCTGCACGAAAGCAAGGACGACGATCCTGATTACGAAGAAGTCATGATCCAGGTTTTGTTTAGTTAGCTTGTCCATAAGATGGCTCTGTTGTATCGTATTTACAGTGTCCAGTGACAGAATGTGCAATGAATCAACGACGGGCCCGTTCATCACTCAGCGTTATTCAGAGATGTACAACACAATACACTGGAGGAGTGCCGGTACAGTACTTCCTGGTTACTGGACTGGAAGGGGAAGTCCTATTCCACGACCTGCGAGGTCACCTGACCTGAATTCCTTTGATTATTTCCTAAGGGGACATCTAAAGACACTTGTGTATGAGGCCCCAGTGGAAAGGGAGAAGAAATTAGTTGCTAGAATTGTAGCTGTCTGTGACGTGATTCCAAACACACGAGGGATATTTGTCAGGATGTGTCAGAATCTTCTTCGCCGATGTCATGCTTACACTGTGGTTGATGGCCGTCAGTTTCTGCACATTTGTAAGACACAGTACAAATGGAACATTCATTGTTTCCATGATGATATTTGCAGTTAACTAATGTAAGTAAGAAAAGTACGCAGTAATGTGATTTTATTCCCGTTGTGTCCTTAAGCTGGCTTCTCCGACCCCAGGCTCCCTGTCTCGAACTTTTCAGTGCAGCATCCTCTACGTCCTGCTAAGTTTTTGGTCGCTCTTCCCAAAACACACTGTATGTTACGTGGCTATCATTTAAGTAATGGAAGATGTGATGTGGCTTAATCTGTTTTAACCCTAACCCGTGAAGATTGTACGTGACTGCAACAGATATTTGGGTTTTAATTAAAAAAGCAACTGATGTTCAAACATGCATTTTATACAAAAACCGCTAGTTACTGGCCAGTTTTTACGTTTGGTGCATTTTAGGTTATGCAATACTTCGTACCAAATGCGGCAAAAAAAAAAAAAAAAACTCCAAACAGGCCTTGAACGTACTGACCGGCCGCCTTGTCATCCTCAGCGGTCACCGAATGCGGATATTGAGAGTCACGTGGTCAGCGCACTGCTCTCCCGGCCGCTGTCAGCTTTTGTGACCAGTACCGCTACTGCTCAACCACGTAGCTGCTCACATTGCCCACGAGCACCCCGCTTGCCAACAGCGTTCGGCAGACCCAGACAGTAACCCATCCAAGTAACAGCCAGGCCCGAGGGCGCTCAACTTCGGTGATCTGACAGGAACCAGCGTCACCACTGCGGCAAGGCCGTCGGCCACCAAATGTATCCAAAATATCGAAATTGTTTTTAACGGTGAGAGGAGAGCGATATCTCTTTCCAGTCTCTAGTAAATATGTGATATATTTGGAACTTGTCTGTGGCAACACGACTGTCGCATAGATAACCATTGAATCACGCGACATTTATTGCAATGTGACGTATAGCATATTTGGATCACCTTCTACATCTACATCTACATTTACACTCCCCAAGCCACCGAACGGTGTGTGGCGGAGGGCACTTTACGTGCCACTGTCATTACCTCCCTTTCCTGTTCCAGTTGCGTATGGTTCGCAGGAAGAACGACTGCCGGAAAGCCTCCGTGCGCGCTCGAATCTCTCTAATTTTACATTCGTGATCTCTTTGGGAGCTGTAAGTAGGGGGAAGCAATATATTCGATACCTCATTTAGAAACGTACCCTCTCGAAACCTGGACAGCAAGATACACCTAGATGCAGAGCGCCTCTCTTGCAGAGTCTGCCACTTGAGTTTGCTAAACATCTCCGTAACGCTATCACGCTTACCAAATAACACCGTGACGAAAAGCGCCGCTCTTCTTTGGATCTTCTCTATCTCCTCCGTCAACCCGCTCTGGTACAGATCCCACACTGATGAGCAATACTCAAGTATAGGTCGAACGAGTGTTTTGTAAGCCACCTCCTTTGTTGATGGACTACATTTTCTAAGGACTCTCCCAACGAATCTCAACCAGGCCATACCAACAATTAATTTTATATGATCATTCCACTTCAAATCGTTCCTCACGCATACTCCCAGATATTTTACAGAAGTAACTGCTACCAGTGTTTGTTCCGCTATCATATAATCGTACAATAAAGGATCCTTCTTTCTATGTATTCGCAATACATTACATTTGTCTATGTTAAGGGTCAGTTGCCAGTCCCTGCCCCAAGTGCCTATCCGCTGCAGATCATCTTTCCTGCATTTCGCAGCAGTTTTCTAATGCTGCAACTTCTCTGTGTACTACAGCATCATCCGGGAAAAGCCGCATGGAACTTCCGACTCACCTTACAGGGAGTGTAGTTGCTACCTTCAGACATGTGGTTCGTAGACCTACACACACACATACGGTTTGACAAAGGAAGATAATAATTCCACATTGGTTTCAGGTGTCTCTATGTGTCCACGCATTTTGTTTCTAAGTTACTTCATCCGTTTTTCTCAGTGCAGAACGTAGCAACTGAGACACATTTATGATAACACAGGTACATGTGTAGACCACTCACTTGTAGCTATAAATTTTCTACGAGACTGAAAAATTAAATTTCCCTCTTTATTCCAGATGAATTCATCGGGAGAGCGGAGAAGAAGCGATACTGGTTCATGGAGCAGGACCGCTACACCTCGGACGAGAGCAAGAGGCCCCCAGACAACCACTACACCGACGACATGTACGGTGTGGCGGGCTCCTTCAAGAAGCTCTCAGTGGACTGACGCCGTCACAGTTCCTTTTTGTAGATTCTGTCACTTGTGATAGAAAATTGTGATATATACGTCTCACGAGAGGTCTTACCATAGATTACAGAGACCTCTGTTACCACACTGCACTTTCCGTGTAAAGCTTTCGTCTGTCTCTGTTTTGAAATGTGGATGAATTCGGAGAAAGTAATATTTTGTTCCATTTTTTGTTTTATATTCCTCTCTACATTGATGTTTATTCACACGCTACAAACAAACCATGTATACTTCGGAAGTGTATCCAACAATCCATCAATATTTTATGTCATATGTTTCATATCCAAGACATCCGTAACAGTTCCATGGCATGAGTCAGTTTATATGCCATCATGACCAATGACCTCCCTGATTCTTACACGGTGAGTGTTATTACCATTTCTTTTTGCACAGTTTCATCGACTTATGTGTTTCTTATCGTCAATAGTAGCAAAGCACATGTAATCCTTTTCACAGCTGACAACAAACCAAATATCCGATATGGTACTTTCAGACATGTTTACCAACCGAAGAACGAAAACCTGGAGCGAATTGGACTAACATAGCATATGAAAACGCAAAATCCACAGTTTTTTTTCACACCTCGTACAGATATGAAAGGTTTGACTATATGGCATTCCCACCACCATGGGTATAGTTTATGGTTTCGACTATTGTAATATTACTAGCAAACCAGATAGTGCTTCGCAATTGCTAAATATCTATGGGAATATGATATATGTCCTAACCTGGGGTATACCTGGGAATAGCCTCACGACGCAAATTCGGATCCTCGTTGCAACTTCGTCCACTTTAATTTGAAAATATGCAAATTCGAGTTATAACAAGTTTTAGAGAATACGGCTTAAAGACCCCGTTGTCTTCTTTTTTTGTTTTTATTACTTCTAATGAGCTGGTTTTCTGAACTGTAGTTCGTGAAATGGGAACATTCACTTGTCACGTGAAAAATTAGTCCAATTCCTTAAATACGGTGTTAAAGTGGTTAAAGCTGAGTGTAGCGGAGAAAACAAAACTGCACATCTATCCTATTGTACCGGGTATCCCTCCTTGGCGTCGCCAGGCCCATGTCCTCTGCTATTTCGGCTGACATTTATCATTTAGTGTTTACAGGTTTCAGCTGGAGTCGGCCCAAACAAATACTGCTCGTCACGTCTTTTGTGTGACGTCGAGTGTCTATGGAAAGCGGCAACTTTTTTCCTGTTTCAAACAAAATGATTTTTAAAGAGGAGTTTTACCTGCCCTTTCGACATAGCGGTCCCAGATTAAACTAGTGCGATGTCCGTTGTATAGATATGTATTAACACGGACAATAAGTCAGGAAGAATAACCAGCACTCAAACAGCAACTGAGCGATGCTATCGCATTGCAGTGGCAGCTAGCGCGCGCCATTGCTCTGCTGAGTATAGCCTAGGTCCGTCACAATGTTTGAACGTCGTGTAGAAATTTGAAGTAAATCGTCAAGAACTTCTTGAGTTTTGGAAACAACTTTTCCCCTTTTTTATATTATTATACAAATATAGAGTCAGCAGTTCTGTCTTGCTCCATGTCAACTAAATGGCAGTTAACTCTGCGTGCCAATTCATACTTGCAAAAACCTTGGGTCTCACGCTAATCAGGCAATTTCCCTCATAACTAAAAAATTAGCACTGTGACTGTCTGGTGCGTCAGATCCTCAACTTTTAGGTATTAAACGCGGATATGTTTTGCATAAACAAGTTACAAACAAAGTGGCATGAAAATTCAACAATTTTCAAGAATTTATTTCATGAAATTGTACTTTTACGCTAGGCCCCAACATGTACAAAAACTGGAAAAGGAAGTTTTGTGTTTTATAAGTTATAAGTAACAGAAACATTTGTCGCAACCTCAGTGAGTGAAACAAGTAATTGAGAAACCATGGAGTGCTATTGCAAGAGAAACAGAAAGTAATTTTTAGTTTTTATTTGAGCATGAATATCACACAAAGTTACTTTAAGGCTATTTTACAGTCAATGTTTTTTTTTCTCAAAGCACTATTCACTTAATTTCTGTAACTGTTAAGTGCTATGTTGACAGATCCGTATACCCTGTTCTTCAGTATAAATCTTACAGTAAGGCTATTTAAACCCTGATGTCTAGGAATTAAATCATTTATTCACGAAGAAATAAATTTCCTACATGTCGAACTATTGTATTTGCAGAAACGTAAGTGAAGGTTACACAAAGCCTGTCACATCGCACATAGATAACATAAACAAGCCCTACCACATGTATGTGTAAATCTCTTTATCTCGATCAAATTTTTTCTTTTGTCACAAAACATAGCACTATTCACATTCGGGGTTCACAACATACTGACATACTCGTTAGTCACTAATGCAATGAAGCAAATGCAAGTAATATATTTCAGATTTCCACTTCACACGTTAACATCTTGTCAGACTTGAAATTGAATGTGCTGACCTTCGAACGTGATAAGCATGAACGCGGTACTTCATGTTACCGCAGTGTAACAGGGATACCTAACTGTTCTTCTTACTAATAACAGCCCGCTGCCCTACAGCAGTGTGGTATCAGACGTAGATACTGTCTTACTGGTGTCGCACAGTCGGTACTGGCAATGCAAGTTTGTGTTGGACGCCAATAGCGGTCGTGCGCGACCCAGCTGACTCAGTGGAGCACGCCTGCTTAACCGACACCTGCAGTGGCTCTGGACAACGAGCGCCCTCTGCCGCCACAATAGTGCATGGTTGGTGGCAGTCACGACGGTGTTGGCCGTCGAATGGCGCTAGCTGCGCAGCATTTGTGCACCGCCGCCGTCAGTGTCAGCCAGTTTGCCGTGGCATACGGAGCTCCATCGCAGTCTTTAACACTGGTAGCATGCCGCGACAGCGTGGACGTGAACCGTATGTGCAGTTGACGAACTTTGAGCGAGGGCGTATAGTGGGCATGCGGGAGGCCGGGTGGACGTACCGCCGAATTGCTCAACACGTGGGACGTGAGGTCTCCACAGTACATCGATGTTGTCGCCAGTGGTCGGCGGAAGGTGCACGTGCCCGTCGACCTGGGACCGGACCGCAGCGACGCACTGATGCACGTCAAGACCGTAGAATCCTACGCAGTGCCGTAGGGGATCGCACCGCCACTTCCCAGCAAATTAGGGACACTGTTGCTCCTGGGGTATCGGCGAGGACCATTCGCAACCGTCTCCATGAAGCTGGGCTACGGTCCCGCACACCGTTAGGCCGTCTTCCGCTCACGCCCCAACATCGTGCAGCCCGCCTCCAGTGGTGTCGCGACAGGCGTGAATGGAGGGACGAATGGAGACGTGTCGTCTTCAGCGATGAGAGTCGCTTCTGCCTTGGTGCCAATGATGGTCGTATGCGTGTTTGGCGCCGTGCAGGTGAGCGTCACAATCAGGACTGCATACGACCGAGGCACACAGGGCCAACACCCGGCATCATGGTGTGGGGAGCGATCTCCTACACTGGCCGTACACCACTGGTGATCGTCGAGGGGACACTGAATAGTGCACGGTACATCCAAACCGTCATCGACCCCATCGTTCTACCATTCCTAGACCGGCAAGAGAACTTGCTGTTCCAACAGAACAATGCACGTCCGCATGTATCCCGTGCCACCCAACGTGCTCTAGAAGCTGTAAGTCAACTACCCTGGCCAGCAAGATCTCCGGATCTGTCCCCCATTGAGCACGTTTGGGACTGGATGAAGCGTCGCCTCACGCGGTCTGCACGTCCAGCACGAACGCTGGTCCAACTGAGGCGCCAGGTGGAAATGGCATGGCAAGCCGTTCCACAGGACTACATCCAGCATCTCTACGATCGTCTCCATGGGAGAATAGCAGCCTGCATTGCTGCGAAAGGTGGATATACACTGTACTAGTGCCGACATTGTGCATGCTCTGTTGCCTGTGTCCATGTGCCTGTGGTTCTGTCAGTGTGATCGTGTGATGTATCTGACCCCAGGAATGTGTCAATAAAGTTTCCCCTTCCTGGGACAATGAATTCACGGTGTTCTTATTTCAATTTCCAGGAGTATATATATATATATATATATATATATATATATATATATATATATATATATATTTATTTATTTATTTATTTAAAATATACTACAGAAAAGGCGACAATCTTCTAAAAGACGGCACTGCAGTTTCACTTAAATGTCGAAGGACCTGTAAAGAGAGAAAAATATTAGGCGAGGAGAAAATGTCTTCTACAGGGTAGAAGGATGTTGGTAAAAATATATAGGCTCGTTGGGTAGGAAATAATCGAGATGAGCATAGACGTTGGGCTGGACATGGGAAGCTAAAGGGTGAGGTAGGCATCCAGTGGGTAACAAATAGGGGGTGATGGAGAGAGAAGAGGGAGGGGAAGCGCTAGTGTGAAGCAGAACAGGTAGGGAAGAATGATACAGCTGGTAGGCTGTATAAATATTGGGGTAGATTTCATTGTTTTGGAGAGGGACTTGGTCGATGTTGAGTTGGTATAGAATATAGAGCATGTTTAAATGCAAGGATGATGGGATATGTTGCGTGGCAACATACATGGATTGAGCAGCAGAGGTGGAACAATGGAGTTATTAGAATGAAGTTTGTGGATGGTATAGAATATGAGGAGATGTTTAATTTGAGTGGGGAGGGGTGAGAATTTGAAGAGATGGTGCAGCATCCACGTGGCTAAGTGGATGCAGAATGTAAAGCGAGTTCATACGTTCTGACTTACAGAACTTCGGTGGAGCAGATGTTCCTGCAACATTTGTATAGATTGGAATGGGTTGGATCAACTTATTGAAGGTGTGGTGGATACTGGAGAGGTGAAATCCTCAAGTTCGGCTACCAATAGCTTTAGTTCATTTTGAGCTTTCTGTTGGATGGTTAGTAGGTGGACATTCCATGTTAGTTGCCAGTCGAGACGTACGTGAAGAATTTTTAGCACTTTAGTTAACTGGAGTGGATGGTTGTAAAGTGTAAGGTAGAAATGAAGGTGGAAGCTATATGTGGCTTGTTGATGGGATCGTTGGGACTTACGAATTGGAGGGTAGAGGACGAGCAAATTAGTGTCATTAGCATACTTAAAGAGTTGGACTGCTGGAAGTGGTCTGGACATATCGTCAGTGTAGAGGAGATATAGCAAAGGGTGGAGCCTTAGGTACAGCTGCAGAGGGATGGTATATATGTGCACTAGTTTGGTGATTAGATAGGATGGATGCAGTATGACAAATGTAGTTAATTGAAGTTGAAAAGGAGTTCAGAATTCCACGCACATTCATACGCTTTCTCTAGGTCGAGGGAGATGAAAACAATATTGAACTGTGATATAGGAGATGAGTGAGGTACAACAGCTGGCCTTCAGAGAGGAAGTTCGGATCGAAACTACACTATAACAGGAAGGGGTGGTGTTGGTTCAAGTGATCGATACATTGGGAGAGGATACATTCAATAACCTCGGTAATCACTTAGGTGAGACTGATAAGAGTAGTTGTGCAGCTTGAGGAAGAGTGTAATTTGGAAATTTTCTGCAGTTCACAATAGTAATCTGTAGAGAGGATCATATTACTAAGGGATACAGGTGTCTGTTCCTTTAGCAGTCGATAGTTAATGCCATCGTGAGTAGGAGCAGTGTTGCGTTTCTTGTGAATTACTTATTCATTTGCTGTGACTAGTTTATTAAATTCTGTTTGTGGACTGTTTTCCAAGTAGTAGTAACTGGGAGCCATAGGTAGGACAGTGTTATTTGGGTGTTCACGATTATTGAAAATGCGAAGTAATCAAAATGAGGGTCCTCAAGAGTGGAGATGACGTTTGAGAGCTACAATGCAAAGTGATCCGCTTTGTTCAGGTTTTCATGTGGGGGATGTTTATTGTGGAGGAGCAGATGGGAAGGGTTGGAACTACTGCCGTTGAGGAGGAGTTAATGCGGAGTGTAGCACTGACCCTGGTGCATGTCCAGTGCCAGTCATAGCGTTTTATGCAGTTAACGCGTTCTTCATTTGTCTTTTCATGTACAAATGGTGTTTGAGTGGATCTCAGTCATGAGTCCGTAGGAACGAGTAGTATAAGGGATGGGATTCTATGAGGAGGAGGAGTAGGGTTTGTGGGGCTAGGGTGAGGCGACGAGGATAAATTATCTTGGTAGCAATTTGTGCAGAAACAGCGTCTGACGAGGTCTTCTGCAGGAAGGAAGTGGCACCAAGGATATCACGGTTTCTGGAAGATTAGTGGGTGGCTTCCAGTCTTGATATCTGTGGATTACCAGCAGGCATTCCAATTGGTGCAAGACTAGACTTGAATAACTTTGGGATGGAGTTAGGGATAGGGTGCATGTATGGGGATGAGGTTGTGAGTAAGTGATGGTAAACAGAACCGGTCATTTAAAGTTGCGTTGGGGACTGCCACAGTGAGGTGTCCAAGTAGGTTGGGAGAATCTAAGACGACAATGGAGTTCCTTTCATGATCAGTGTACGGGGGGATGAGGAAAATGTCACTTTTTATTCTGTGAACTGACGCCACTGATGGACTTCTGCAGGGGATCTCTTGTGGCTGTTAATGTTGGTGGCAATAACATAGACAGGGTATGCTCGATGTTGGTTAGATGTACATGTTGGTACAGGTAATGTTCAAAATTTTGAAGAACAGGGTAAAAATAAGGAGTCCGGAGAGAGAACTGTACATGGGTTATGGCTGAACAGGAATGTTCTTATGGTGACTGTATGCAACACTGCCTCTGGCTATGGGAAGATAATTGTCTGTACGGTGATGGATATAGGGAGAGGTGCGGATAGTTGATAGTGTCGAAGGAACGATTCACTAATGGTGAAGGCATGGACGTCGTCTTGGGGCAGGGTATGTATGAAAAACGGCTTTTTGGTTCGAAGGGGATGGAAGTGTTGGTACAATGTGCTGTATAACTGTCGCCCCATGGTGAGAGAATAGTGAGTGCATTGTGCAAGCGGGGGGGGGGGGGGGGGGGGGGGTGGATAGGTGGATAGCATTTTAGCGTTTAAACCAGTGTGTCGACAAGGGCAAATGCGAAGTGGAAGTGGTTTTATGAGTATGTAATTTGAGTAGTGAGGTGAAATACAGATAGGGCTGCAAGAAAAATTTGTTGGAAAGTATGCGGTCGTTGGAAGGGTTAGACAGTCGACAATGAAGAATTAGATATCTTCGGCGGTGGTTGATGGGGAGAGGAGTTGTTAAGATGAATAATTTGGTATTTCTTCTTCTAATGTTGCTACTTCTGCTGAGACTGGCGAAAGAAACCTTGTGGCTGCTTTTCGCCAGTATAATCTCTTTCAACACCTTGGTTCACTTTAAATAATTAAATGGCTTTATGAAGTAATGTGCACCACGATTTTGTATGTTGAAGATTTTGAAGAATAGAGCAAGAATATGGTGCCAAGTGAGAGTATTGTATAAGGGTTGTGACTCCACAGACGGCATTTGGTACGTCCTCTCTATTCCGAAGCTAACAGGCTGGTTCATTTATTTCGAAACAAGTGAAACTACGACAGCGGCAGAGACAAATTTCCTCAAGTAAGTGCCTAAACGATGAGATACGACGAAAACGATATCTATCACCACAAAGCCAAACAGAGTGAGTTCTGCCACATACAGGGAAATAGGGTATACCACAGGATCCCCATCTATAGTATAATTAAATCGGTTACAGATTTAAATACTGCCGTAAATCATTTTCACTTGGTTGCCTTATAGAATGAATGAGTGTTTGTGTGATTTGGCTAATATTTTTGTAGCTTTAAAGTAGCTTTCAAAATTTAACACGTTAAATGAATCTATTGAGCATTAATGTGAAATGATCTGGACTTTAAGAGGAAACTCTAATATACCCATTATAACAAATCTCCTACTAAACATAAAAGAACATTCTCATTCACCTATTCTAGCTCTTAATGAACTATTGTTTGCACCAGGAAATATGTTCCTGCACTTGTAGGCAACAATTAAGGAGAAAGGTAACCTTCCCATAATGTGTCACTACCCAGTAACACACTCGCTGAAATTTAGTACTGCTACAATATAGTATAGAAGATAGTTGAAAGGAATAACTAATGAGAAGAACACCAATGACACATTCGTTCGAAGACAGTTATTACACTGAAGTCATCGCTATTAATGATAGTCGTGTAGCAATTATAAAATGCCCCACATGGTCCTTACTGCGGTGTGTGACCCTCATAGACGGTAATGCCCATTCCACAACGTGCTCCCATGCTGGCAACAGCGTTAATAAGGAGTGCTTGTGGTAGAGCGTTCCATTTCTCCACCTACGCGGTTGACAACTGGCGGATGGTCGCTGGTACATGTGGACATGCTCCAATACATCTACCCCATCGCATCCCTCACGTGCTGGATGGAATTTAAGTCAGAAGAACGGGTATGCCAGACCATCGCCAAATATTCTCTCGTTCCAAGGGCCCCTCGACCTGCGCTGTTCGATACGTTCTCGCACTGTCGTCCAAAACTGTGTAGTTTGGGCCAAATGCAGCTCTTCAAGAACATACATGGGTAAGGAGTACAGTGTCACAATAACGTTGACCGTTGAGTGTATCAGGTTTAAAGATTAGGAAAACGGTACTCCCATGTAACCTTATGCATTCCCACACAAAAGCACCCTTAAAGATACTATGGTGCAACTGTCAATTAGAAAATTCTCACCTACGCTCTGGGTAATCTCCAATACTGCAGTAGCTATAAAAGAATTTTTGCGAAAATCTGCTCCCCCAAAATTTGCTGCAATTTACTGAGTTCCTGAGAGTGTAGCTAATGGTTAGGCAATGCCGAGAGAAAATTCAAGAAAATCAGGTTGACTTCCACTGCGCTCTTTCAGAATTACATATTTATTGCGCAAAACTGTAACAAAACTAACTCACAAAAACCTGTTGGAAAACTGAGATCCTGATGGTTGATTCACCATTGTTCATATGCACTGCAGCGCCAAAGAAACTGGTATAGGCATTCATATTCAAATAGAGAGATATTTAAACAGGCAGAATACGGCGTTGGTGTCGGCAACGCCTAAAGACAATAAGTATCTCGCGCAGCTGTTAGATCGGTTACTGCTGCTACAATGGCAGGTTACCAAGATTTAAGCGAGTTTGAACGTTGTTTTAAAGTGGGCTCACGAGCGATGGGATACAGTACGTCTGAGGTAGTGTGAAGTGGAGATTTACCCATACGACCATTTCACGAGCGTACCGTCAACATCACGACTCTGGTAAAACATCAAATCTCCGACATTTCTGCGGCCGGAGAAAGATGCTGCAAGAATAGGACCATTGCAGCTCTTCTGCAAACTGCTGCAGGTTCCAGTGCTGGGCAAGCAACAAGTGTCAGTGTGCGAACCATTCAACGAAACATCATCGGTATGGGCTTTTGGAGCCGAAGGCCTACTCGTGTACCCTTGATGACTGCATGAGACAAACCTTTAGGCCTCGCCTGAGTTCGTCAATATCGACATTGGACTGTTGATGATTGTAAACATGCAGCATGGTGGGACGAGGCTCGTTTCAAATTGTATCGAGTGGATGGACGTGTACGGGTATGGAGACAACCTCATGAATCAATGGAGTGTGCTTGTCACCAGGCAACTGTTCAAACTGGTGGAGGCTCTGTAATGGTGTGGGGCGTGTGCAGTAGGAGTGATATGGGACCCCTGATTCTTCTAGATAACAATCTGACAGGTGACATGTACGTAAGCATCCTGTCTGATCATCTGCATCCAGTCATGTCCATCGTGTATTCCGAAGAGCTTGGGCAGTTCCAGCGGAACAATGCGATACCCACATGTCCAGAATTGCTACAGAGTGGCTCCAGAAACAGTCTTCTTAGTTTAAACAATTCGTCTACTCACCAAACTCCCTAGGCATGAACATTATTGAGCATATCTGGGATGTCTTGCAACTTGCTATTCAGGAGAGGTCTCCAGCTTTGCAAGGTTCAGGGTTTCAATTACTTCCAGCACTACTTCAGCCACTACATGCCATGTCGTGCTGTGGCACTTCTGCATGCTCGCTGGGTCCCTGCACGATATTAGGCAGGTGAACCAGTGTCTTTGGCTCTTGAGTATGTATATAACTGCTTATGTCATCCATTATTAGAATCAAGAAATTTGTGGATAACAGTCAAAAACTTGTTTGTGTATACTGCCTGATCACATCCTGTTATGCTTTATGTTGCACATTGAAACATGAAGTTTTACATGGCTTTTAGGTTTCAACATTGAAATTCATAAAATATGTTCAGTAACAATGCTTTCTGTTAAGTTAGATCATAATGATAATTAGGTGGAAAATGTTCCTAATATTTGCATGAGTTTATTTTTTGCAGACTAATGTAAAGTTGGTTTTCTCATTATCTAAAAGGTATTCTGGAATGACAGAATAAGAATTATTTGTGTTTTATGTTCAAGTATCGATTAGAAAAAGTCCAAGGTCAAAACGAAATTAATGTCAGAATACGAACCTTGGTCCTACACTTTCTGTCGTACTTATACTATTGATCATATATTGGTACATTGCAACCCCCCCCCCCCCCCCCCAGCAAGAATATCGTGGACTAGGATCACACAGGGTACTGTATCAAAAATTAAACATTGATCAGTTGCCAGATACTTAGTATAAAATTCCACAAAAGTTCAGAGTCAGCACAGCATGAAGTTGACTTCTGTGAACATGAAATGTTATAGCGAGTGTACCAGATCAAATACGCAAAAATTATGGATACCTGTTCAAAGCACAGCTTGGCACAAAGATTCAAATATCAACATTGCCCATTTCCACATAATTTGAAAAAGAACTAAATAAATCAGTCACAGAAAACCACAAAAAACACACATTCTCTTGTATTATATGCTTGTTTCACTGGGTGGGAAGATTCCAGTCCATTTGTGGCAGCACCTCCACACCTCCATCCTGATTCATTATGTTCTTCTGTTGCTCCCAGGCATACCGTCTATATGTTTAGTAATTTCGGCAAATACATACAATTGATCTTTAGTGACTATTTACCACTCCAAAATACAGAACATAGTGTATTAATAAACAGAACGGGAAGCAATTATATGCAATTGATGTTCAAATACTCAGATATTGTAATTGTTGTGAACACTCTCAAATTTGGTTACTATTACATAAAAATGGTTTCAAAAAGAGTAGCTTTATAACAAGATAAGTTTCGGTCAATTCATCTGCCAAATAGGGTGCATGACTTCTCAAATGGCATATGTGGATAACATGTGCACTCTCAAATACCAGCATTAAGTCAGAATGAAACTTAAAATAGTATGTAGATAGCATGATAATTAGTTCATGTTTTCATTGACATAAGTATTTTTCAGTTTCTTGACATTTTTGTATATTCATTTTGATATTACACTTGCTCTTTATGCAATGTAATCCGTAACTCATAAAACACAAAATATTAAGTAATAAAGATTTTTGGTAGGAAGGTAGAAAAACTGTGCAAGCACATGGTTTTATACTAGTGTCACTCCTGTGACAGCAACGTGATGTATATATTATGAAGTGACAATATTAACAATTAAATAAATCCTTCCTTCAGCTTTTCAGTACTTTACAATTGTGGTTACCTAAGGTATCAAACACTATGCATGTACGTGCTTTTGTGCAAGTATTCCTCCCATTGATATGTAATACATCAATACATGGAGTGTGTAAATTATTCGACTGTCAATTATTAATTCATTCAGACATGTCTCTACAAGTGGTAGCTTCAACGAAATTTTTTTTCAGCCAACACTTTTTCTGATTCAATAAAGATACATTACAGTAGGCAACTCTTACTGTAGCTCATCCAAAGTAAAACTTCTTTCAGCTTCCCTTAAATGTACCATGTAAATGGCTCACATTGTACTTGTAATACAAATATTCTTTTGACATAACTTGCTGAAAGTACACTCATCATGATTCAATAATATCCTTACATTTCAACACTTTGTGATCTCCCACAAATTATTCACGAAGTTATACAGTTACACACCTCTCAAAGTGCAATAAAAGTGAAACTTGTATATACATATCAGTCCCTCAACAAAAAAATAAACTCAAGTTTAAAACTTAGTGCAGTACAGTTAACGTCACTGGAAACATTCATTACCTTTTCCAGAATATTGTGTACACCAAAACATGCAACCAATGGACACTAATAACTCTACACGACTCCCAAAATGCTGCAGAGTATCAATAAATATGTAACACCTCATAATGAATTGCTATGCAGTTCAAAACTGGTAATGGGATAGTAAAAGATCTGAAGAATAAAACAAAAGGCGACTGATTGCAGTAATTTCATGAAACCTGAAATGAAGTATAAGTTTGTGAGTGTGCCACTGAGACAATGTGTCTTTACTATAGTAAAAGGTGAAATGGTAGTGCAGTAATTTTCCATAATATACAACAAAACTCTCCTATTATCCTGATCCCTGCCCATTGATCTTACAGTATGTGCATAGTGAACAACACATAAATACAAGAAAGTGTGAATTGATGTATCTGACAAGAATATAGACTAAATGGTTTCACAAATTGCTGTGACTCACATCACTCAATCTTTTCTGCATATTATTCAATACATCTTTGCATAGATTCTGCATGTGCACTATAAAACACAGATAATTCATATTTTTTCAATAAGATATTTCCAATAACATAACAGACCATGTACATTCAGTTCAGTTAAACTAGTGTGTGTAGTATAACAGTGTAAAACTGTATATTTGAGACATTTTATTGATAAACTGACTTCTTCCTAAAGTATATAGACACTCAGCAGCATGATGGCTAGTGAGAAGTACTATTGATCATAGTCACTGTGTACTACTAACTTCATTTTTCTTCTATTAGTAGCATAAAAATCATGTGAAATAGCATATAAAGTCAGTATGTATCTATAGGTAGCTTCAGCTGAAATATAAGTTTAATGTTTCACAGACTATTCACGTCCTTCTTCCTCATCTCGACTGAACTGTAAAATTATCCACAGGATGTACATAAAATATATGACTTAGATTCACAGCAATACCATTATAATAAGTACCTTGTACCAAAGTCATCCTCACACAGTAATTATTTAAACAAATTAGCTCCCTTGTGGCTCAACAGCTTAAAGAAATATTTCTTTTGATATCAACAGCAAGCCTTGTGTGTGGCTAATTGTTTTGAAGATTACCACTGTGAGTGATTTCACCTATAAAATTCTGTGTGCACATTTAAATATTCATTTCAGGTCAACTCAGCACAGCTTAGTTTTAATGAACTCTCCAGTGTCAAGCAAAATGTGTCTCAGATATGTAATATTACTAGTGACATTACGTTCTGGATATAGTTGAGTAGCTGAAAACTGACAAACTCACAGAATATGAATAAGATAAAATTAGTACAGAAAGCAAATAAAATTCCAGCAGACAGGTTGAGATTCTTTTCAAGACTGATATTTGCATAATCCTTTTCCTTCCAAATATGCAAAATGACAGTAATTCCACAGTATTAGTCAAATCAAAATTGGCATTCACTGGTTCTGACATCAGCAGCGGGGATAGAGTAAATGGACAGTAAGAGAATAACTGTACCATCAGAAGGTTAAATTACAGGAGCAAAAGATTGAGAGCTGGATCTCTAGATCGATTTTTAATATGTGAAGAAAACACCTTTCCCTGAAGTTGTATTGACTTTATGAAAAAAAATTATACATCACAATGTATTCAAAAAATATCACATGACACTTCATTTTCTCTCTCTTTCTCTATAAGCTTTTAGTTGTCCTATATTCCATAAGCTAAACATTTTTCTTGTTTTAGTATAAATCAGTCTTAAGCATTTGGATAAGGATTTGATATCACTTCAAATTGCCTGATATATATGTCAAAAAGTTACTAGTTTCATTGCTAACAGCTCTATATCTTTCATTGGTTTCACGAGAACCATGTCCCCAATTCTGAACTGTGTAAATTACTTTTATGTCATGTCCCTGTTATAGTACATTGACATGTGGTTCCATGTCCTCATAACACTTTATTCCCTTTCCTGTACAGCTAAGCTTTTACATTCAGGGAACACCATTAATTCATACAAAATGTTGTCAGGGTTTCTGTTGCACGTAATTTCATAAGGAGAAAATCCAGTACTGGAACGCTGTAAACTATTTAAAATGTCTTTAGAATCCCTCACATAATCTATCCATTCACAATGATTTTTCGTGCCGTATGTTCTAAACAATATATCTATCTCTCTCATGTACCTTGGGATTTATACCAAGGAAATAAACAGAAATTAATGTGTGTTTTATGTTTCTATTCCTCAAAAAGTTTTTCCAAGCTTTGGAAGTGAATTCTTCCCCTTTACCTGGCAGTATGGTTTTTGGTTTTCCTGCTTTCTGAAAATAGTCTTTACACATATTGGAGATAATGCTCTTGCTAGTAGTTTCTCTTAACAGGTAATGTTTGATGAATTTTGAGAATACAGCAACTATAGAAAAAAATACCTGTAACCATGTTAAGATTTTTATAACTATGCAAAGAAATCTTCCACTACTATTTCCATTTGTGTTTTTGGTAGAACATCTCACATATAGCCTCTGCATGTTTGATTACTAATTTTTGTTTCCTGACATCTTTCACAAGCAGCTAAAAGATTACCAACTCTCCTTCTCATGTTATGAAAACACAAAATTGTCTTGAAGTTTCTGTATATAGTTCAGTGCTCCACAGTGGCCACAGCTTTCATGTTCATACCAAATATGTGAGTCAATAAATTGTACTGACCAACATAATTTCCACTTTTCACTATCTGGGCTATTTCTCCAAAAGAGAGTCACAAAAAAATTTAAAACACAGTTGCACTACTTCTTTTCCCTTCATACTGACATAGCTTCTTAATAGTTTCCAATCTGAATCATAATCTTGATTCCACATGATGTCCTTACAATTCTTAGTTATCTCCTTCTCATCTATAATTCCCCTCTTAAAAGTAATTTTGAAGTTTTCATTACTTTTCCCCAATTCTTCTCATTCTCATCCCCCAATGGTAGTCTAGACAATGCATCAACAGTCACTTTTTCTCTACCTTTCATATATCTAACGGTATAATTAAAACATTGCAGAAAAAGTGCGCACCATGTTATCTTATTCAGGTAAAGTTTCCAGTCCTGTAAACAGCTCAGTGTTTGATGATCTGAACACAAAATGTTTTTATCCCCTAACAGATAATCTCTGAATTTGAAAAATGCCCACTGAATAGCCAGTAACTGTGTAATTTTTTCATGTTTCTGTAAAGTTCTCCTCTCAAATGCAATTGAAAAGTGTTCCAGTTTCCCATCTCCAGATTTTTCTGGAAATAAATGGGTCCTAATCCCACAATCACTACTACCATGCATTATAGAAAAGAGCAGTGAAAAATCAGATCTGTGTAAGATTTTGCTATCAAAAAGTTGTTTCTTTTTTTTCTCAAAAGCTTGCTGACAATTTTCAGTCCAAACCCAATTACTTTTTTCTTAAGAAGGTTATTCAAACATGGTGCATTATGGGACTGTTTCTTACACATTTTCTGTAGAAAATGGTTAACCCAGAAATGTTCCTGTCTCTCTTTTAGTTCTAGGTTTAGGAAAATTTTCTATAGCCAAGATTTTCTCTTCATTGGGTGAAATTCTATCCTGTGTTATCCATGGTCCCAGAAACTTCAATTTAGTCACTGCAAACTTGCATTTTTCTAATTTTGATGTAATTGCCCCTTTCCTTAATGTCTCCTCCACTTCTCTTAAAATACTGCAACTTTTCCCCGTTACTGGTAAGTCCTCTTAATATTCAGTTAGGTTATTTAACTATTATTAGTTATCCCCAACATATAATCCAAACCCCTTATGGATGAATACAGACCCAGACACATTTAATCCAATAGATAGTACACAATATTGGAAACATCTCCCACCATATAAAAGGTTGCGTATTTCCAAGAATCAGGTTCAGCAGAAACTTAATGAGAACCAAAAGTAATACAAAGAATAGACATATAGGATATCTTTTCCAATTTATTTAGAAGATCATCGATATTCTATGGATGGTTTGTTTCTTTTTGCAAATATTTATTTAACTGTCTGTAATCACTCTCCCATTTCTTTTTTCCACAATGATGAAAGGATTGTTGTCTTCACTACAACCCCTTTCTATGATTCGCAGCGCTTCATTTAATGTAGTTCCCTCTGAACGTCTCCTATTTTTGAATCTAGAATATAGTAAGGCTTAATGACGTATGGCTTGTGAGATTTCAGCTATATTTAACACTGATAGTTCTTCACTGTTCCTGGTTTCTGACTAAACACATCTTGATAATCAAATAAAAATTGTTTCAATTCCCACTTTTTTTTTTTTTTTGTTCGTGGTGAAGCTTACTAGCCTCATTAACTTTCGAATTCATGAGTTCATAATACTCATCATCATCATGTCCCTCATCACTACTGTAGTCTTCAATTTCATAGCACCTGTCCTCATTACAAACAATCTCGTTTATCTGATTATCTGACTCTTACAATTTAACATGAAAATTTTCATTTCCCCAGTAATACAACTCTTTGATTCTGTTAAAACGTGTTCCTCAGTTTCCCAACTAAAGTGTACTTTTGATTTAACGATCAGTCAGTCCCCAAAATTAAGCCATCTTTAGATCAGGAATTACATGAAAGGTTTGTACAAACAATACACAAACAATTCCAAACTGAAGCTTTATTTGAAACTTTACCGTTTTACTGCACCTACTGATCACTTCAGGTCAAAGCCCTCTTTTTTTTTTTTTTTTTTTTTTTTTTTTTTTTTTTTTTTTTTTTTTTTTTTTTTTTTACTTGAGTCTTTGAAGTATTTGGCGTTGGACTGGGATTCGAATTCGGATCTCCTGTTTCGTGGTAACTGACCCACACGCAACGATATAGTTCGATCATTTCGTTGTTTTTTCGAAGATTGCTGATTCCTCTAGGTTTCCACGAAAGGCACGTATGTGGGTTCAAATCCTAGTCCAGCACAAAAAAATTAATGGTTTCGTTCCAAGCCCTAGTATATTAATTTCTCTTCATGTGTCACCAACAATACACTGTTATTTCCAGGCAAACATGCACACATGTCGCTACTGGTGAGCAAACAGTTCGTGGATAGATAAAAACGGCGGTAGTTGCCACCTTCGATTCTCGGTCAGGTGAAAAAAATTGTTTCCTCATTTCAGATTGGAATATCTCAATGCTGTCGAAGCAACTCGATAATTCACATCTAATTTTACTTAATTAACAATCTGATTACTAGGTGGCTTCGAGTACCCGTCACAAAACTTTACGGCATTGCACTTCGTTTTAAACACGTTCAAACTTTGTTACCTGAAATTATATTAAACTTTTTTCGTCATTAGTTAACAGGGGGTGCGTGTCTTGACAGGATTCCAGTCAGAGCACAAAAATTTTCAAATTCAAATTTTCTAAGTGCTATTGGTGAAAACTTTGATATTTTTTGATTCGTCGTGCCTGGTCACCGAAGACGAACGTTGCTAGGATCGGGTTTCGGTCAGGCACGAGAAGCTTTGTTCCGTTATAATGTCTACAGATGGTAGGTTTCAATCCAGATCCAGGACAAAAGTTCGTCATGTCGTTTGAAGTTCGGACGTTCGACAAATAATTGCTCGATCATGAGTACGGAAGAATTATGGGTGATACGATGTTAATTTTGAGGTTTTGATAGAGTGCATAACACTCTAATTGCGTCGCTTTCAACTTCTTAGTTCAATATCCAGTTTATTACGAGACCACTCATATCAGAAACGACGTTTCACAGATGTGGAAAAGTCCTTTAAAGAGCAAAAATACTTCGAATTGTCAGATAACTTCAGAAGTCCCGATACTATCTCAAAATATGCTGTTCATTAAAGTATTTAATTTCTCTTAAAGCCTGCTGGAATGACTTACGTGACTGAGTTAGCTCAAATTCTGATGAGTGTGACACGGCAATGATTTTGAAATGTCACTTATTCTAACGAAACTAAGTTTACGGGCATTAAGTACTGTCTTGTCTCTAATGACGTCTTTCCTAGTATTTGCAACACCGTGGAGTTGATTTACATCGGGGGTGAGTAACTTAAAGAATAATTTTGTATAGTAAGTTCTTGCGGTATCCGTTTTGTGTAGTCAAACGACCGAGCTGCAAAGAGATTAGAGGGCCCGCGAGACAACTACGTTATGTTGACCGCATGGAAAATCAGGCGAGACGCAGTTCAGGTCGTTGGGATACTTTCGGGTATGAGAGTACACGGAAGATCATCCTCAGCATAGCTAAAAAAAAATTATGAACGGATTTCGAATAAGTCAGCAGCAATATGAGAGTGTTGTCCAACCGAAAAACTGCGGATGTTCAAGGGAACACCAGGCACGCTTTTCACAAAATCTGGTGTTCGCTTGTTTTAAGTACGCTCTGTACAACACGTGCGTGATAGTGATGTACTGCGTTACGCACATCAAACTGCGCGCGACACAGATACAGTGATTTCAAGGGAAGCAGTGGATGGATCATAACTTTAAAGCGTGTTACAGACTTAACCAATGGGGAACCCAGGATGGGGTAATGACAATATTATGAAAAGGTTAATTGCTACCTACAACATAGCGGAAATGGCGAATCGATCAGCGAGTACCATCTCCGCGAAATGGTAAGTAGCAGCTATCCTTTTCATAATAGTACTAGAGAATTGGAAGACGTAAGATAACGAAGTGTCAAACAAAGCGTCAACTTGACGATGGACAGGAAACCACGGAATCGGTGGATGAGATAAATAAACTGTAGTGGGATTAATAAACTTATTCCCACCTTCGGTAAGGAATTTGCTTTCAACTCCGACCAGTCAGGGTCTGAAGAGGAAACGAATATGAAACGAACCCTGGAAATTGGAGGCACCAGGAGAGTTGTATCAAGATCAACAATCAACAAGATCTGAACACATTCGTATGCACTTATGCCGATTGTTAATCTGGATGGTAAATTGGTTGGAATGTTATTTATTGTGTTGCGGGAAGTTGGAAGTGTTCTGCCCAGTATGATTCTTTCGCATGTGGGTGATTTTGCAAGAGCAGTAGAAAATATTTACGTCACAGCAAACCACTGTGGAAAAATTGGCGTAAGAGAAGTGTAACTGGGGTATGAGCACTGCTTTTGATCAATATCTGGTAAAATTACTTTTTTTTTTTTGCTTGATTCATTGTCTGCGTGTAAAATCAATACTCGTTTGGAGCAAACTATCACTTCTGAAAAGTGCATGACATGGCTATTCACAACACTTGGAATCACTAGACAAATTCAGCTCCGGATGTTTGTTTCTTTTCCCATGCCTACTAAACATATTATCGCACTATCTGCAGCTACATATTACAGGATAGCCAGTCTCATGATAATCTCCATCCGGGGCCGGCCGTGGTGGCCGTGCGGTTCTAAGCGCTTCAGTCCGGAACCGCGCAACTGCTACGGTCGCAGGTTCGAATTCTGCCTCGGGCATGGATGTGTGTGATGTCCTTAGGTTAGTTAGGTTTAAGTAGTTCCAAGTTCTAGGGGAATGATGACCTCGGATGTTAAGTCCCATAGTGCTTAGAGCCATTTGAACCGTTTTTTCTCCATCCGGTTGCATACCGTGACACCCCAGCAGTTTTCATCACTCCATTATACCGATATGATTCAATATACATTCTTTAAGAGTGAATACCTAGGCGAACGTTCTGCATGGTTTGTAGCTCCCAAGAAGTTTTCCTTACATATTGATGGTGCGAACCTTTGTGATCAGCGTGGCACGCCATTTTTCATTCGGTGTTCATGTTGCAAGTTAGTGGTTTGTTTTGAACATTTCTTGAATGTCGACGATATCCATTTCGTAAAGTGTAATACATAAAACCTATAGCAGGTTGATCTCTGCACCTACTGGACGCACACTCATTTTCTATCGCTCTCCTGATGCC
The DNA here is from genome assembly GCF_021461395.2 of Schistocerca americana. Lineage (NCBI taxonomy): Eukaryota > Metazoa > Arthropoda > Insecta > Orthoptera > Acrididae > Schistocerca > Schistocerca americana. The sequence continues at coordinate 645,551,707 of NC_060123.1, forward strand.
TTCCTCTTCTCTGTTAAAATGATTGTGGTGTTTCTGAATATCTATAGCTTCCCTATGCATACCTGCATATTAATGCGATGTCCTGGCTAGGACGCTCGTATCACTAAATTTTGTTTCATGATCACCGTCTTTAAAAACATGTTCCGCTACAGCTTAAAGTTAGACAAGATATGGCGGTCGATACACCACACCCATCCTGAAAGCAACAACACTCCCAATGCCATCCTAGCATCTCCCAACCTTCGTGGGTGCCTCACAACAGAAGTCATCAATCTGATTGGAAGTGACCACCTACCTGTACTCCTCCCCATATCCTACATTCAAGCTCATCCCCATGCACTTCCTATCAATCAATGTGGCAATCGGTTACCGTCAATCGAGAAAAATGACGTTAGTCAGAGATGGACTTACAGTCGGCCCCACGTGACGTATGGTGGTGCCCTCTATGCGCTCTACATAAACGGGACTTCTACGGCCTGGCAGCCAATCATTGACTCAACTCGGAAGATGTTACACGCAGTTAGCAACGAAACGTAAGGAAGAAGAAGCTTTACAGATGGAGCACGGCCTCACAGTCCAGAGGTTTTAAGTAAAGCAGACGCGAGCCATGAAAGCCTACATGTTATGATTTTCGAATTCTATCCACAAAGCTCTCTATTCCTTTGTTTTGCCTTTGGGACATGGTGTTCCCAATAGAAAAAGCAACTGTTCTACTTTTTAAACCTTTTGTGCAAACTTTTTTCCATTCTTCAAAATTTAGTGCATTTCCTAACTTCTCGTGATATACTACGTTCGCCTTAGCTTTCCGGACTAACCGTAGCTTTGTCATTTGCAGCATCTGTTGATATGGCCAGGAGCCAAGTTTAGCCACTGCTAACAAAACAGTAAAAAATGCTTCTATATCCTCGCTTGGCTTGCCAGAGAAGGGAGTCACAGGGGTGGCTGCTGATGAATCTAGCATGGAAGGGGTTGCACTAGATGTGGACCTAGACTCGGATAATCGATTCCACAATTCGTTAGTGTCAGACCTCAAATGGGCTACCTGATTAAGTAGGCTCTGAATAGCTTCGTGGTTGGAGACTCCTTGTGTCTTACTGTCTGTCATTGTAATGTTTTCCTGTTTAACAAATGATTCTTACGACAAGTATACTTCATATGACCACAAGAACATAGACTCAGCTATGCAACAAGAAACGTTACAAATTTTATTACAATTTCGATTAAAAAACATCTAACACCATCCGAAAAGACCTTATCTAGTGTCAAATCTTTCTGAAAAAGTGAGAGCTTTACATCGTTTGTCGTTTGTTTTTTACACTGCGAAAGTGTTCTTTGAAAAAGAAGAACATAAGGAACCAATTTTTCACTCGCCCATGTACTGAAACACTGTCCACCTGCTAATGATTGTAGTCTGCTGTCTGTGAGCTGGTTGCGGCCCGTCGCTGATGAAGGCGTTATGAATTTCTGGTACCACAAATTCCCTATCATGTACAGCTCAAAATAGAGCCGGGGTTATCTGGCAACAAACGTAATGGGTCGGGGTTTAGTGACTCTAGATATTGAGCGTCAGTGGTAGAGCGGAGCAAAGGTCATTATTTTGTCAGAAGACATAAGACCCTTGAAGCAAACAGACTAACTCATTGTCTTATAACTCGCTCAGTTCCTCGCGGCTGCGGAGCGGCGGAGTGGTAGTTTGCAGATTCCGGGTTCGACTGATACGGCGAGGACTCGTGTTGCAGCGGAGTGCCAGGCGATTCACTAGTCCCTCAGAACCGGGCCGGTGAACCTCTGCGGCAGCGGCGCAGTCTTCTCCTTGTGAACTGGCTCGTTGCGTATTAACAAGCGGATAGGCGTGACGCGGAGCGCTCCGTCCCGAAATCGAACCAGCGACCCTCAGGTTCGGTGTCTTCTGGCGGAGTTCATCAGCATATAAGTTCACAGGCGACCCATTGGGTGAGGCCGCAGTCACTTCATCTTCACCAGCCACCTGGGTAAGTACCACACGAACTTTTATATGGTATCATCTGAGATGACACCTTCTGCGTTGACTTACTGGCGCGTTAACGACACCTTCTTCTGTCGTACAGCTTAGCGGCCAAGTTGTTTTAGCGAAGTATGACGTTCACTGACTGACCATCGTTCTGCCCGTCCACGCGACGTTTTCTCCTGTCTTCTTTCTCCCCTCCAAGGACCACCTAAAGGAGCACCTCAAAGGACCCCCCTATACCTGTTTGCCGGAGGTATTTATTCGGTGTTTTTGCCAATGTCGCTATGTTTCTGAGTTGGCGACTGATTCTTCGGTCGTTGATCTATGCTTCTCAGATTTCAGATATCGTTTACTTATTTATTCATGGAAATATCTGGCATATCACAATAAGTATATGTTTATTATTTACCTGGCTATCTTCAGCTGGCATTTTGATGCCATAATTTCGTTCCTTTACTTACTCACGCATGAGATGATCTCCTTACAGCTATTTTTATGAGAGACTGCTCCATTATTACTACAAATAGGTATATATACACAAAAATTAATGGAAAGAAGAATAATAGGTTTATACCATTTATCTTTTGCTGTTAAAATTTCCGCACTTTCTTCAAAATTTATTCAGAAGCATCAGCGTAAAATACCAGAGATAATATTATTATTTACTAATTAATACTAAATGATAAATTTATTATAACCTACTGTGAGACACGGCTGAAGGTTAGGTTACCCAATCAGGGTATCTATACATTATTTCTTCAGACCATTTTGTGGTCACGATTTTCACTAGGGTATGACCATTTTAAGTTCGTAGCATAGAGTTACATTGTTTTACCGTTGCAGGAAGAGCACATGTCATCCTCAGCGACTAGGACTGAAATCTCTTTACATTCCAATTATAATACTAATACAAATAGTGTATGTCAGGACTCATTACAAATACAGCTTCCACTCACTGCCGTGAGGAAGTAATTTATATGTTAGGGAAAGATATCCTCATATCATGACAAGATCACATTCCATTAATTAAATTAGTCCCACTGTACATGGTTCTGCATTTTTATTATTATATGATGAGAGACTTGCTTAAATCCAAAAAAGTGGAAGTGGAATATTATCAAAAACGTTTGTAAATGAATAATTCTTGACGTTTTCTGAGCAGGTCTTCAGACTAGAATATTCATATTTATTTAATCAGCTGACACCATTAAACTTAGATCCATGTGGTCCGCATTACTTGTTCATTCAGACCTATGATACTGCTAGTATTTGTACTTTTATTGACGTAGGTAGATAGCCTTTCCTGTTCTACTTGAGGCTGTATATGTCTTATTACACACTAATTTCATAGAAGCCCTTACACACCTGTTAAATTGCCATTAGATAAATTTCGCTCTATATGGAAGGCGGGCCCATTCGTCCCTTCCCAACATTCCACACTCTCGACCATCCTGCGTCTAAATATCTTGATCCTGTCGTTTGACTTCGATTCCCTTTTACAATCTTATCGCAAAAATTGCAGTGATCATATACCTACCCTTTCTCACTACAAAAAATGTATACATACTGAATAACAGCAACTAGCCTCCAATGTATTTCAGTTACTTACAAAATAGTACTAAGATTCGTTTAGTAGAACATAGGTAAAGCACCTCAGAGACAACCTAACATGTTATTCGCTTCAGAAGAGAGTCACTTTTGTTTTTCCTTAGTTCATACATAATTTGTAAGCATTCAGCGGTGCCTAACTGAAAAAGTAATAAATGTGACCTCATATAGAGAACTGTTGTTTCTGCGCCCGATGCTAATTTTCTACTTAAAATGGTTCAAATGGCTCTGAGCACTATGAGACTTAACATCTGAGGTCATCAGTTCCCTAGAACTTAGAACTACTTAAACCTAATTAACCTAAGTACGTCACACACATCCATGCCCGAGGCAGGTTTCGAACCTGCGACCGTAGCGGTAGCTCGGTTCCAGACTGAAACACCTAGAGCCGCTCGGCCGCACCGGCCGGCTTCCTACTTCATTATGAGTGAAAGTATTTCTTAAAATCTCTATGTGAATAAAGTCTTTTAATCTTTTTTTCAGTGGGGTATGCCAACAAGTACCTGAAATCATACGGAATTAAACTGCTCCCACCTATTCTGGTGGTACGTTGTTTGTCTAATGTGGTAGGGTCTGCAGCATGTGTGATACACTGAGATGACAAAAGTCATGGGATAGCGATATCCGCATATACAGATGGCGATAGTACCGCGTACACAAGGTATAAAAAGGCAATACATTGGTGGATCTGTTTTATAGTCAGGGGATTCATGTGAAAAGGTTTCCAACGGGAAATAATAGACTTTGAAAGGGGAATGGTAGTTGGAAGAAGACGCATGAGACGTTCCAATTCGGAAATCGTTTGGGAATTCTGTATTCCGATATCCACAGTGTCAAGAGTGAGGAACCGAGGTCAGTAGCTTATGGAAAAGCAGACACTCGTAAGAAGATAAGCGTATAATATCTCGTATATTGTTCCAAAACACATAACATTTCTCGATTCACTAGCTGTTGATGACCCTTAAAACGTACATTCCTTCATCAAAAAAGTGAGTAATTAGTGGAATAACGAGGCAGATTTGCGTAGTGACCATATGGAAAAATACTCCTCTTTCTGTATTCCACCACTGGGAAAAATCTCATTTCGATATTTCTAACCGTTTATGAATTATGAGGAGTGTTGTGGATATTTCACTCTTGCTTTATCACTGGCGCGGTGCGATCGCATGAGATCAGTTTTCTCGAGATTGGTGACAGACAGAGACCTCCATCTAGATCTAGAGAAAAATTCAATATGTTATAAAAAAATTTCGTACACAGTGAAATGTTTTGTAAAATGCACGAACCGCAAAATCTTACAGACTCCTAATTTTCGTTGCAAACTTATTCGAATTTCACGCACTGACGTATTTCAATGTAAATACCGAATAACTATGACCATTAATGAACCTGAGATATAAAGCTAGAAGCAGCGCAAAATTGAATTTTTTCACGGAATATTTTCTGTAAAATCGTTTTAGCAAGACAGGCCGAAAGACAAACAGAAAAGAATTTTTTCACATCCAGTAGTAAGCGAATCTGAAACCATCAGCACTGCAATTCGTTGCTTTAACTGCGTGGCTACTTCCACTCTTATGCTTTGTTCTAGCTAATTCAAGAGAGAAGCAGGCTGACTTCATTGCCGAATGATACGGGCGTAAGCAGTAAATGCATGAAATTTTGGAAGACTTCCTCTATCAGGCTTCACTAAATTCCTTTCCATTGAACTTAAAAGTTTTAAATGCGTTTCTATAATTAATAATAAACCATTTGCGGGTAAAATGTATGCGAAGTCACTAGTAACTTCAGTTAATACTCAGCAAAGACGACCTTTCGAATTTAATGATTTTTAAACTCTTAATTACGTAAAAGTAACAGGTATTTTTTTGTGAATATTGACTTAAATTTTTTTATCTCGTAATCAATCACAGTAACAACAATAAGGACCATATTTCTAACTAACGAAAACCGCCTGTTATGAACTTACTTTCCACTTGGATGCGTCCTGGTGATTCTTCAGTGAAACAAAATCACTAATGCCGAAACAAAAGCCACTCAATAATTCCAAAATAACAAATTCTAGCTGTAAACAAATCACACCGAACTGAACGAGTAGCCATATCCAAACCTAACCATCTCTCGGTACAGTTGTCGAAAAATCGGCGGCAGGACCTATCGGTATCAGGTCTCAAAAGCTTACAGAATAGCAGCTTCGTATAAAGAACCTAAAATAACGTCACTACCGTGCATAACCTACCGAACCAATCAGTACGAACGATACAGGGCAGGTGCCCTGGCGGGAGCCAGCACATCAGATGGAATTCGCCACTCTGTTCCTTGAACAACTCCATCACACTGCTGGCCTTGCGACATAGCGCATTATCTTGCTGAAACATGTCGCTGCCATCGGGATACATGATCGTCGTAATGGCGTGTACGTCATTTGTAACCAGTGTACGATACTCCTTTGGCTGTCATGGTGCCTTGCACGAGACCCACTGGATCCATGGACACCCACGTTAATGCGCCCCTCAGCATAAAGGAACCGCCGTCAACTAGTCTTCGTCCCACAGGACAGGCGTCAAGAAGTTGTTCCCCTGGAAGGTAACTGAGTTGCCGCCCCCTCCAGTAGGCATGATGAAGAAGGTATCGGGGTGTCAGACAATGAAAGGCTCCGCCACTGCACCACCGTCCATCGCCGATGGTCACGTGCTCATTTCAGTCATAGTTTCGGTCGTGTCATGGTGTTAACGTCGTCTCTTGCAGAGGCATATCGTTACGAGTGGTCGGTGCATTTTGTGTTCATACACACTTGTATTCTGCACAGCGTTAAAGTCTGATGGTAGTTCCGCCACAGTTCGCTGCCTGTCCTACTTTACCAGTCTATCGATCTAAGAGTTTTAGGTAAGTTAAAAGAATAAGATCTTTTAATAGTCATGATTGCTAATGAAAAAAGTAAATAATACTAGTTTCTGCTCATTCTACAGCTATCTTAGGATTTGAAATAATAACAGAAAATTACCTAGGGGAAGGTACAAGAAGGGAAGTGTGTGACCCATTTAGAGATGTAATCAAACTAATGGGCTATGTGTGCTCGTGCAGGTCCACAAAGCTACGTGCCGATAGGTGGCGTACTAGTACACACATTTACAATAAATGACAACGTTTAAGAATGAGATTTTCACTCTGCAGCGGAGTGTGCGCTGATATGAAACTTCCTGGCAGATTAAAACTGTGTGCCCGACCGAGACTCGAACTCGGGACCTTTGCCTTTCGCGGGCAAGTGCTCTACCAACTGAGCTACCGAAGCACGACTCACGCTCGGTACTCACAGCTTTACTTCTGCCAGTACCTCGTCTCCTACCTTCCAAACTTTACAGAAGCTCTCCTGGTAGAGCACTTGCCCGCGAAAGGCAAAGGTCCCGAGTTCGAGTCTCGGTCGGGCACACAGTTTTAATCTGCCAGGAAGTTTCAACGTTTAAGAAAACACTGCAATTTGGTCGAGAAAAATCCGATAAATCACTAAATTTACTATTAACTGCGCGTCATTTCCACTATTTATCGATTACTACTGATGTGGGATAACTACAGAGAAGGTTCAGTGCAGAAATGGCAACTCTAGAAATAGTTATTATGGATCTGTCTTTAAGTCCAGAGTCGATTTTTGTTGTTTAAACTCTTATCTTTCTTCATTGTTCCTTTTTTCCCTTGACCAAGTTGTGTCAAATGTCATAAAACCTAAAAAAAATACACTGAAAAGTCAAAGAAAATGATACACCTGTCTAATATTGTGTACGGCCCCCGCGTGCACGCAGAAGTACCGCAGCACGACGTGGCGTGGACTCAACTAATGTCTGAAGTAGTGCTGGTGGGAATTGACACCATCAAATCTGCAGGGCTGTCGACAAATCCTTGAGAGTACGAGGGCGTGGAGATCTCTTCTGAAGAGCACGTTGCAAGGAATCCCTCATACACACAATAATACTCACGTCTGGGGAATTTGGTGTCCAACGGAGGTGTTTAAACTCTGTTCCTGGAGCCACTCTGTGGCAGTCCTGCACGTGTTGGGTGTCGCATTATCCTACTGGAATTGCGCCCCTCGGAATGCACATGGACATGAACGGATGCAGGTGATCATACAGAATGCTTACGTACGTGTCACGTGTCACAGTCATTTCTAGACGTATCAGGGGTCCCATATCACTCCAGTAGCACACGCTCCACACCATTACAGAGTCTCCACCAGCTTGAACACACCCCTGCTGACATGCAGGGTCCATGGATTCATGAGGTTGTTTCCATACCCGTACACGTCCATCCGCTCGATACAATTTGAAACGAGACTCGTCCGATCAGGTAACGTGTTTCCAGTCATCAATAGTCCAATGGTATTGACTGGCCCAGGTGGGGCGTGAAGCTTTGTGTTGTGCAGTCGTCAAGAATACACGAGTAGACCTCCAGCTTCAAACGCCCATATCGATGATGTTTCGTTGAATGTTTCGCACGCTGACACTTGTTGATGGCCCGGCATTGAAATATGCAGCAATTTGTGGAAGGGTTGCACTTCGGTCTCGCTAAACGATTCTTGCGTTCTTGCGACATCTTTTTCCGGCCGCAGCGATGTCGGAGATTAAATGTTTTACCGGATTCGTGATATTCACGGTGCACTCGTCAAATGATAGATTAGATTAGATTAGATTAATACTAGTTCCATGGATCATGAATACGATATTTCGTAATGATGTGGAACGAGTCGAATTTTCCAATACATGACATAGTACGTGAAAATCCCCACTTCGTCGCTACCTCGGATATGTTGTATCCAATCGCTGGTGCGCCGACTATAACACCACGTTCAAACTTATTTAAATCCTGATAACCCGGCATTGTAGCAGCAGCAGTGTCTAAACCTGCGCCAGACACTTCTGGTCTTATATAGTCCTGCCAGTCGCAGCGCCGTATTCTGTCTGGTTACATATCTCTGTATTTGAATACACAGACTATAGCAGTTTCTTTGGCGCTTCAGCCGGCCGAAGTGGCCGAGCGGTTCTAGGTGCTTCAGTGTGGAACCGCGCGAACGCTATGGTCGCGCAGGTTCGAATCCTGCCTCGGGCATGGATGTGTGTGATGTCATTAGGTTGGTTAGGTTTAAGTGGGTCTAAGTTCTAGGTGACTGATGACCTCAGATGTTAAGTTCCATAGTGCTCAGAGCCATTTGAACCATTTTTTTTTCTTTGGCGCTTCAATGTATATGTACTACAGAACTAAAAAAAATTGTAAACAGATTTCAATTAAAACTATTTACCTTTTATACTAAATGTAGTCCTACCAAGCCTTCGCCATTTTTTTATAAGATCCACGCCTGCATTTCTAATTTACGATCCACCTGCCCCCGGAAACGCAATTACTAATTAAAAGTTATTGAGACAGAATCTAGGAAGACAAATTTAAGTGGTCTTAATAATGTATGTCAAATATTAAGTTGTCACAAAGATTCGTAGCGCTTTTCCATAAGTTTAATGACCACAAAAGATACACGTAATAGAGACTTTAGACTTAGCTAACATATTCTTCTTCACTATTTACAACAGTCTGTCAACGCTGGGGTAAATTTCCGATTCCGCGACTGTAGAAGTCACGTGGGTTTGAGGTGAAGAACTCTTCGAGCTATGTTCGGAATTCATTCTCATTCGGAAATTAAGTTCTTTGAAGGTTGTTCGATGGACAGCGGAAAATTTGGAAATCTGCATTTGCAGTATCAGATGAATAACGTGGGTACGGAATGACTTCGCAACCCAACTCCTGCAAGGCGTTTTGTTCAGTCTAGCAGAATGCGCGCAGGCGTTATCGTGAAGTAGTATTTTGTGGACTGGCAAGACAGCCAATCCACTAGGACGGGAGGTCGAAGGGCACGCGTTTAAGCTCACGCAGGCTGGCGTGAGGTTTGGAACTGTTAAAGAAATAGAGACCAGCAAAATAGGTACGTAGCTTCTGGAATACTCAACTTTAATCCATAATTGGTGAACATCGGTCTGACGGTACATGCATCGCAAGATAAATAGCAAATGATAATGGAGCCTTGCTAGGACGTAGCAAATGACGTAGCCGATGGCTATGCTAACTATCGTCTCGGCAAATGAGAGCGTATTTTGTCAGTGAACCATCGCTAGCAAAGTCGGCTGTACAACTGGGGGCGAGTGCTAGGACGTCTCTCTAGACCTGCCGTGTGGCGGCGCTCGGTCTGCAATCACTGATAGTGGCGACACGCGGGTCCGACGTATACTAACGGACCGCGGCCGATTTAAAGGCTACCACCTAGCAAGTGTGGTGTCTGGCGGTGACACCACATAGTATAACTTCACTAACCATTCCTGGTCGTTGTTCTTGGACTACGTCTGCAATTCGTATCATTTGTTAATAGTAAATATCAGCAGTGATAATTTCACCATGGGGAAGCAATTCGTGGAACGCCACATCGTCGCTTAGCTACCAGATGTATAACATTATGTTTTGTGGATGCGCCCAGCTCTTTATATGCTGAGTTGCTTTGTTTGGGTTCAACCATTACTTTGTTTTCCTTATGTTAGCATAGAGGCACCGTTTCCCGTCACCAGGAACGATACGGAATAGGAATGGTCGGTGTGGTTCACGAGCCAACTGATCACGAGCAACCAGAGCTATACACGTGGTACACACTGATTTTTGTGATTTTGGCTTAGAGCATGTGGTACTCATACCGTACAGTCGATTTTGAGCGTTCCCCATTATATGCATATGTCGCACTATGGTGGAATAATCACATTCATCACATGTGCCAGTTATCGGGTACAGGGACGTGGATCCTTGTGGATTAATGCATCAAACGATCTTCGTGGAAACCTGAAGGTCTTCCTGAAAGCGGAGAGTCACTAGCGTCATAACTATCCTCCTTAAAAGGATAAAATCATTTCTTTGCAGCGCCCTGTCCAATGCCATTATCCCCACACACTGCACAAATGTTTCTGATCGCCCCCGCTGCTGTCACCCCTCTACTGAACTCAAACAGAAGAATATATCGGAAATATTGGCACTCCATTTTCTAGTCTCCACAGCAACGCTCACCATGTCCAAGTGACAATATTTAAACTCAAATAACAACAGTGAACCACAAATAAAGTTGACAACCGATAAATAAACCAAGAGCAACCGGAATACCAACATCTAAAACAAAAACGATAAGAACTTATGCAGCAACTTAAAAATAATAATATGTTTTATATACCTTTATCGTTCCTATTTTTCCAAGACTTGCACAAAATAGCTTGAGCACGTGGAGTCTAATCCTTTACACTATTAATTTAATCAGTACTAGTTACTTTCAGTCACGTCCGTTTATTTCTGCAGGTACAATGACGACTATAATACATTTGCGTGCGCTTCTCTCTAATGGCGCATTAGAACTCTTTTCTCCAAGCAAATAACACACATTGCGTTCCTCTGCGGACGGCAAAACTTACGGATGTAGGCAAAGACGGCCATTTTTATCGTTATCTGTGACTTAACGTTACCTCATACCCAAGTTATTCATTGAATTATTACTTTAACATTTTATTGAAAAATTACGACGCATCATATATCCACGATGGAAGGTGGAAAGCATGCGAGATATGACATCATCTGCTGGCGGAGTGAACGGCACAGACTTATGGGACAGACAGAGTAAGTTTTTTTCGTATATGTGGGACCCTAAAGCAACTTTCAATTGAGAACGCTGCAAGATGGCAGCGACTCGGCTGAAAGTCAGAGAGGAAATTCCGCTTGTAATACGAACCCACAATCGTTTTGTGCCCACGGAATGCATTGTCAAATTTTGGTATCAACCGTAAAGGGTTGATTTAGGACCTTCAGCATTCCTCCTCTTTAGCCACGGGTGCAACGCAAGGACATTTCAGGTGATACGCATGCGAGTAAACGAAACACCACTGACAAAAATAAAATTTTATCTTGTGTTACTTCATTTTTAAAATAAAATGATACAGATCGGATCTTGTCGGCGGTATTTTCGTGGCCCTTTGGAACTGCTGCAAACTTATCGGTGTACTAATGGGTGCCGGAGCCATAGCTGTTACGTAGTGAACTGTTTATTGTTGTTATTGTTGTTTTGTTGGGCATCAAATGGCATCCTGGTGTAACGAAAGCTTGCGTCTGGAACTGATGCGTGCGTACAACGAGCTGATTCTTCACTACTATAACTTAGTACAGTCAAATTAAGTCAAATTAGTATTTATAGAGGTAAAGTTAAGAACAGGGTGGATTTTTGCACAGACCCCCTTATATCTTTCTAAACAACGTATTAAATGTCCTCAACAATCGGAGTGGAGCTTCGTCAGCCTTATTGCAAAATGGCAGCAAAAAATCACCTTTTCGCATTTTTATAGAAAACAGTTGCATTTATGAGCAAAATACTTGGGTACAAAAAAAATCTACCAAAAAGGTCATATGTATTGTTTTCATAAGATTAATGGTTCACCTTCAAAACGATGCTTATATTCTGACCGTACTATGCGGAAATTCCATTTCTCACAGCGGGTGTCAGTGTAACTGCTGTAGAAATAGCATGGAGTGTCAGGTAATAAGGGTTTCATTATAATTTGTTTTGTTTTAATGATTGTTCACGTACGCGGAAGCGCCAAAGAAACTGGTATAAGCATGAGTATTCAAACATAGAAATACGTAAACACACAGAATACGGCGCTGCAGTTGGCAACGCGTATATAAGACAACAAATGACGAGTGCAGTTGTCAAATCGGTTACTGATGCTACAATGACAGGTTATCAAGATTTAAGTGAGTTTGAACGTTGTGTCATAGTCGCCGCACGAGCGATGGGACACAGCATCTCCGAGGTAGCGATGAAGTGGGGATTTTCCCGTACGACCATTTCACGAGTGTACCATGAATATTAGGAATCCGGTAAAACATCAAGTCTCCGACATCGCTGCGGATGGAAAAAGATTCTGCAAGAACGGGACCAACGACGACAGAAGAGATTCGTTCAGTGTGACAGAAGTGCAACCCTTCCGTAAATTGCTGCAGGTTTCAATGCAGGGCTATCAACAAGCTTCAGCACGTGAACCATTCAACGAAACATCATAAACATGCGCTTTCAGAGCCCAAGGTCCACTCGTATACCCTTGATGATTGCACGACACGAAGCTTTATGCCTCGCCTGGAGCCATCAACACCGTCAATCGACTGTTGATGATTGGAAACATGTTACCTGGTCGGACGAGTCTCGTTTCAAATTGTATCGAGCGGGTGGACGTGTATGGGTGTGGAGACCCAAACACATGAATACATGGACCCTGCATGTCAGCAAAGGAGTGTTCAAGGTGGTGGAGGCTATGTAATGGTGTGGAGCGTGTGCAGTTGGAGTGACATGGGACCTCTGATACGTCTAGATAAGACTCTGACAGGTGAAACGTACGTAAGCATCCTGTCTGATCACCTGCATCTATTCACAGCCACTGTGCATTACGACGGACGTGGGCAATTCCAGCAGGGAAATACAACACCCCACACCTCCATGATTGCTACAGAGTGGCTCCAGGAACACACTTCTGAGTTTAAATACTTGCGCTAGCCACCAAACTCCACAGACGTGAACATTATTGAGCATATATGGGATGCCTTGCAACGTGCTGTTCGGAATAGATCTCCACCCCCTCGTACTGTAACGGATTTACGGACAGCCCTGCAAGATTCATGGGGTCAATTGCCTCCATTACTACTTCAGACATGAGTCGAGTCCACGCCAAGTCGTTTTGCGGCGCTTCTGCATGCTCGCGGGGGCTCTTCACGATATTAGGTAGATGTACCAGTTTCTCTGGCTTTTAGTATGTAATGTAACATTACATACATAGATTGGCCTGTGATCTTCCTGCGACTCACTATCGTAACCCTTTTGACCGTCAAGACCGTGGTCTGTTGTTATACCGTTTCGTTCAGCTGCAGGTGTTTCAGAACCTTCTTCTTGCAGTACAGTTGTGGAGCATCTGTTAAGGCAAGATAAGGTTCGACAAAAGCTGTATATTTTGGAGAATTGTAGAGCAGCCATCCTACAACTACAAAGAGACCCACATCCTTTTGCACACTTGCAGCTTATCAAATCAGCATGCAGTCTTGGCGGGAAGGCTCTCAGTAGCTACTGAGACTAGTTTATACACAGATTTCCTCCACCTCTACCCTTGAGGGGACTTTAAAACACCCATCTACAATTGTACCTGTAGGACTGTTGTCTCGCCTCCTTCTCTGTTGGGGGAAGTAGTGGAAGCTAGTTGCTGAGGTTAAGATGCAGTGATAATGCAACCTAATAAGAGATGTTTCGTTGACAGAATCCCGGTACAGAGTATTAAACCAGTGACAGTCAGCCTAAAAAATGGCATGATACGACGCACATGGATCCTTAAATACTGACACGGCAGGTACCAAATATTTGCATTTCTTCATTACTCTGAAGATTTTCTTGTTTCATTTCATGAATGCTGATATGTATTGTCTCATCCACTTAAGGCATGGAGGAACAATACATGTTCCTGGAAGTTCTCATTAGCTTGCAATTCCTGTGGTGAGTGCAATGTTTGTGCCTTGTTTTCAAAAAAATGTTCAAATGTGTGTGAAATCTTATGGGTCTTAACTGCTAAGATCATCAGTCCCTAACCTTACACACTACTTAACCTAAATTATCCTAAGGACAAACACACACACCCATGCCCAAGGGAGGACTCGAACCTCCGCCGGGACCAGCCGCACAGTCCATGACTGCAGCGCCCCTAGAGGGCTCGGCTAATCCCGCGCGGTGTGCCTTGTTTTCCTTTCATACTTTAAGGAAGGTAACTTATTTCTGAGGCGGAGTTAATGCTACAATCAAAAGGAACAAATCTACATCCTCACCTATTACAACAGCAACTTAATCAGGTGGCTTAGAGTTCGTGATATCAGCAGCTGTCTGGACTATTAATGTATAGACATCGTCCTTTGCTAGTGTCACTTTGATCCCTTAAGTTTTACAGATAACAGAGTTATGAAGTGTGTTTTGTTTGCATCCTTTCCGAGGAACTTGTCCTGACTGATCGGAATTGTCATGGTTTCAGTGACAACCAGTTCCACTGAGTGCTTCATAGTAGCTCTCCTTTGCTGTTCTACAACGTTTGTACTACTAGTGCTCTCAGAATGCCGATTAAAGAGAACAATAATGCTAGGTACGTAGTAGTGCTGAATGCAAGAGATGTATTTTCCGCAAACGCCACTGAATATTTCCCCTTGTATCCGTATGACACAGTGCCCTATGTAACCAACATCAATCACATGAACACAGTTTCCTAGATTAAGATTTTCGTTCTTTATAGATTACAAGATCGTATAAAGAGAAGACGTTTGTATCTTGCCCATTCTGTTTTCAGTACACATAGAAAGTGGTCATGGTGCCAGCTAATATTCGAAGTACCCCTCCGCTTGTTCTGATGATGGATATTCCGTGGAACAAGAACGCGGGGTCAACAGGTATCGTTTTGACAGCAACCTCCACTTCGGAATTCATAGCAGCTAATGGCAGAACACGATCAAAACTTTTCAGGTTCGTAACTTTTACCTTTCTCCCTACAGTACTGCTCATTAGTGTCTGTCCGGCTTCCAAGGGACGATTGCAGTTTATTGTTTCGTATCCCAGAAGACCGGTTGTAACTGACGTCAGCAACCTTAAAGTCATGAGAGAGCCGCTGGGAAACTTTAGCTATATCTTCGTCATCTTTTTGGATACGTGATGGTCTCATCTCTATGCGCAGGCTATAGGAAACAAGCAAAACCCCAACAAAATTTTCAATAACATCATACACACCATGTGCAGCACGAGGCCCAAAATTCATCTTTCTTTTATGCTATCAGTTATTCCTCTGCCGTGTTAACACAGGTCTGCTATACTTTTCATAGCCTTCATGACGGTTTGTTCAATTATTATATCAGTCCACGTTCACTATAAATACTTCTCTGTCAGCCGAATTGTAAAGAATCCTCCCTCATCAACGTTTTATATTTTTTTCTCATTCATAACCGTTTCCAGAAGGATCATTTCCTGAACACACAGCTGGCAAGACTTGGCATCAGGAAAACGACCACAAGCATGGAAGTAGGGTATAATGCCTTTGATGCATTTGAGGTGTAGGTTCCATTTACCCATTTTTCCAACTTTGATAAAACTCCATGTGGCAGTACTGTACCAATTACTTTGTCGTTTCGCCTTTCTTCGGCAACTCTCCTCATATGCATTCAAAGAATCGTTTTAGATTTTTTAAAGCCTCATTATTTTCTAAAGCTTGTAGATTTTGACGACCCGTTTTGAATATTAGAGGCAACATCTGTTTTACCTCGTTCACGGCATCCTTTGTGCCTGGCACCTCCTCCATTTGAGAAAAGATCTCATTTGAAAAGCTAACATGAATCAGCTGGTAACTTCTGATGGCTGTAACATATGTGTCACTCTCACGCATTAAGTCTGTTTAGCGCATATACACTCCTGGAAATGGAAAAAAGAACACATTGACACCGGTGTGTCAGACCCACCATACTTGCTCCGGACACTGCGAGAGGGCTGTACAAGCAATGATCACACGCATGGCACAGCGGACACACCAGGAACCGCGGTGTTGGCCATCGAATGGCGCTAGCTGCGCAGCATTTGTGCACCGCCGCCGTCAGTGTCAGCCAGTTTGCCGTGGCATACGGAGCTCCATCGCAGTCTTTAACACTGGTAGCATGCCGCGATAGGGTGGACGTGAACCGTATGTGCAGTTGACGGACTTTGAGCGAGGGCGTATAGTGGGCATGCGGGAGGCCGGGTGGACGTACTGCCGAATTGCTCAACACGTGGGGCGTGAGGTCTCCACAGTACATCGATGTTGTCGCCAGTGGTCGGCGGAAGGTGCACGTGCCCGTCGACCTGGGACCGGACCGCAGCGACGCACGGATGCACGCCAAGACCGTAGGATCCTACGCAGTGCCGTAGGGGACCGCACCGCCACTTCCCAGCAAATTAGGAATACTGTTGCTCCTGGGGTATCGGCGAGGACCATTCGCAACCGTCTCCATGAGGCTGGGCTACGGTCCCGCACACCGTTAGGCCGTCTTCTGCTCACGCCCCAACATCGTGCAGCCCGCCTCCAGTGGTGTCGCGACAGGCGTGAATGGAGGGACAAATGGAGACGTGTCGTCTTCAGCGATGAGAGTCGCTTCTGCCTTGGTGCCAATGATGGTCGTATGCGTGTTTGACGCCGTGCAGGTGAGCGCCACAATCAGGACTGCATACGACCGAGGCACACAGGGCCAACACCCGGCATCATGGTGTGGGGAGCGATCTCCTACACTGGCCGTACACCACTGGTGATCGTCGAGGGGACACTGAATAGTGCACGGTACATCCAAACCGTCATCGAACCCATCGTCCTACCATTCCTAGACCGGCAAGGGAACTTGCTGTTCCAACAGGACAACGCACGTCCGCATGTATCCCGTGCCACCCAACGTGCTCTAGAAGGTGTAGGTCAACTACCCTGGCCAGCAAGATCTCCGGATCTGTCCCCCATTGAGCATGTTTGGGACTGGATGAAGCGTCGTCTCACGCGGTCTGCACGTCCAGCACGAACGCTGGTCCAACTGAGGCGCCAGGTGGGAATGGCATGGCAAGCCGTTCCACAGGACTACATCCAGCATCTCTACGATCGTCTCCATGGGAGAATAGCAGCCTGCATTGCTGCGAAAGGCGGATATACACTGTACTAGTGCCGACATTGTGCATGCTCTGTTGCCTGTGTCTATGTGCCTGTGGTTCTGTCAGTGTGATCATGTGATGTATCTGACCCCAGGAATGTGTCAATAAAGTTTCCCCTTCCTGGGACAATGAATTCACGGTGTTCTTATTTCAATTTCCAGGAGTGTATGATGCCTAATACCTCTTTAAGCCTACTCCCAGCCATGGTGTAGTCAATGCACCCAAGGAAGGATATGAACTACCCCCCCCCCCCCCCCAATCTTACCACAGCCTTAGGTAAAGAGACTTGAATACCTTACGATGAGGCACTGATTATATATTTGCCTTTCACATACAATGCCGGGTCAAATGTTACAAAGCATGTTTTCTGACCTGTTTCTGAAGTTTATTGTTCTGCCGTAGATATGGCAGTTTGAAGACCACCACAACTAATGGCCGGTAAATCAATGAAGGACTAGGAGACTATTTGAAACTGTTCAAAAGCCAATGGTTTTCGTATTTCTTACATGAAACCACTATATCCTCCTAACTTCGGAATCACCAGGTATTTTCCAGCTGTCTAAAACACATTAGCTGTGGCTAGTTCTGTGGTGTCACCGCCAGACACCACACTTGCTGGGTGGTAGCCTTTAAATCGGCCGCGGTCCGTTAGTATACGTCGGACCCGCGTGTCGCCACTATCAGTGATTGCAGACCGAGCGCCGCCACACGGCAGGTCTAGAGACACTTCCTAGCTCTCGCCCCGGTTGTACAGCCGACTTTGCTAGCGATGGTTCACTGACAAATTACGCTCTCATTTGCCGAGACGATAGTTAGAGTAGCCTTCAGCTACGTCAATTGCTACGACCTAGCAAGGCGCCATTAGCAGTTACTATTGATGCTGTAAAACATGTACCGTCAAGAGCGATGTTCACCAACTGTGGATTAAAGTTAAGTATTCCAGCAGCTACGTACGTTCTTTGCTACTATAAAGTCCTTGTCCTGTTCCAGACCTCATGCCAGCCTGCGTGATCTTAAACGCGTGCCTTTCGGCTTCCTCATAGTGGCTTGGCTGTCTTGCCAAGCCACAACAAGTTCATTCGCATTTTTCTCGTAGGGCTTTACATCCAATCAGAGCCACAGTTCTAACACAGAAATCTGTGTTATCGAGTGGGGAACCGTGTCAAAGACCCTGTTTTGACGAGTTGCTCTGAACTGATGAAAGAAGAGGATCGAAAATTTGAACATCATCGTAGCTAGCTAGCACACATTCCAAAATATGGTATCATGTCTGGAAGATGTTTGGATTCATGCTTCCTATGTAGAAATACTGACACTCCAAGAAAAAGAAGAGATGTGAATGTTCGTGGTCTAGCGGATGAAATGATTCGATTTCCAATATTCACACATTTTTTTGCCGTGGGTTCCGCTAGCTCGTTCCTTTTTTCTCACTGTCGCCTTTTCTAAAAACTTTCTCAAAGACTATGGAATGGCGTTTTGTGCATCTTTCAGAAATTCGTCTATTGGGGAATTTTTCAGCTGTTTTGTAGAAGTTGGACCTAATGTCCTATCGTATGATTGCAGCCGCTGCCGTAATAATCGGAAGTCTTTCGTCCGCGTCTTTCTTCTATCCACCTCCATACCAATCATTTGTTAACATTTTATAGTCCGTCTTTCTAAAACAAGCAGTAGAGTGCTTCTTTAGGTGCATTTGCTACTATGGCCTCTTCACCACATTTCTCTTTAGTAGAGTCCAAACAGTCTTTTCATTTGGGACATAACTGCCAGCCTGCTCAATCAAGTTTTTAACTGAAAATTGACACTCATCACTGTCTTAAATTATATAGAAGACTGTATCCTTTAATTCATCTACTTCAACAGCAGGAGAGCGACGTGGCCGTTTATTTCCATCCGTGGGTCCCTTATCACCTTCAAGAAAACAGATCTGAAGAAACACTCCATCTGCTGCTACCAGGTCAGTGACGTTATGAAGTGTTTTTAACACTTTTAATCGACTCATCGTTCCCTTCCTAGTTGCTGCAGTTAGTGAATCTTTACCGGCTACAGTTTCAATTTTTGTTAATATCCGTCATCTTTGTACTGGTTTCTTTATCTCCTTTTGAAATGTTTCCTTGCTTATTTCTTCCAGGCAAAACAATCATTTGTCTTGAATAGCTAATTCTGCAACTGACCTTAGTTTACTTTAGGTTGGTGATATTAAGTGTGGGTCTTTCAATGGAAGTTTGAAGTCTCTTAAAATTCTTGATACTAGTTTCTTTAGTATAATCTTTCCGTCAGTCACCGTGGAGTTTCGCACCCAGTGAACTATTAAAAGGTTCACTTTTCCGTCACCACGTCTTGCTCCGGCACTTATCAATTTTGGAATACCTTAATCCGAACTGTGCACGTAAAAATGTAAATGTGGTGTGATAGGGCCTCCCGTCGGGTACACCGTTCGCCGTGTGCAAGTCTTTCGATTTGACTCCACTTCGGCGACCTGTGGGTCAATGGGAATGAAATGATGATGATTAGGACAACACAACACTCAGTCCCTGAGCGGAGAAAGTCTCCGACCCAGCCGGGAATCGAAGCCGGGCCCTCAGGATTGACATTCTGTCGCGCTGACCACTCAGCTACCGGAGGTGGACACTGTGCACGTAATTCCTTTAGTAAGTAGTCCATCATTAATCAAACACTTCTCATGATTATGCATTATAAATATGATTATTTTCCATTTTCAACCAACCTGCGCAATAAACGTTTAATACCGAAGCAACCAGCTCATCATTACATTGCATTCTATTTCTGCAATATAAAGATAGTGAAGAATTAATAGAGTAGCTCTCAACGAGACTGTGTACAAGAAAGACCCTTAAACATATAACCATAGAAAGTATGACAGAGAAAACTCAGTTTAGATTATTGTAGGAGACCGTATGAGAAGATTTACAGGTTGCAGGCAGGCTCTGTTTCGTAATAAGATATCAAATTCAAGGCCTTTATGGCCAGACCGTTCTTCGACGAATCTCTTCATCGGACATTATCCATAGATAATTTTGTATTCTTAAATTTTTTACTCAAGTATTTTCCTCGTAAATGCAACCGTTTAAAAAAGAAGGGGGGGAGGGGGGAAGCTGATATATTTGTCGCCTTTTTCTAATATGCCGGACAAAGCTCCAGCTCCATCGATGAGAACTTTGAGTATGTTGTGTAGAAAGGTATAAGAAAGGTCTGTGTGAAAATCCTTCTTACTACTTTTTTCTCCTAAACGTCAAAATATGCGCTAAATTTACTGAGCTAATTGTGGTGTGATGTTAAACTTAATTGTGTGAGTTGTACATGACTGTGTTTTAACGTAACCATGAAACCAATTTCAAGGGAGGAAATTCCTACGCAGTTGAAAGCTTTAAACCAACAGCTAACAGCAAGTATGTGAAAGCCACTGCAAAAGTTTAATAAATATTTTAAACGTTTAAGAGTCATTCCTCTCACACTCACAGAATATTTGTATCAGAACGAGCCCTATTTTAAAATGAAGAACAAACCGCCTTCAGTCACAAGTTGCGTTTATTTACTGCACTATGCATTTCGAGCCCTGGAGGCTCATCTTCAGGTGCTTTTTAGTGATTTACATGAGATTTTTTAGTTGTTTGCCTGTTGATATTACATTTTTGTGTTGCACCATGGTATACTCTAGATATACAATAGATCTGCAATATACCATGTTGTAACACAAAAATGTAATAGCAACGGGCAAACAACATGTAAAACCTGATGTAAATCACTAAAAAGCGCCTGAAGATGAGCCTCCAGGGCTCGAAATGCATAGTGCAGTAAACAAATGCAACTTGTGACTGAAGGCGGTTTGTTCTTCATTTTACGAAAGTAAAACAGTTGCGGACGAAACACTGAAAAACAATGGATAAAACTGAGCTTGATTTAATTTCATATTATTTCCTATAGCAACTATCACATTTGAACTTGAATGACGATGTAAGAAAGTCCTTCCCAGAAACCTTATTACTTGCGTGTGTCACTTTTCTACCTTTCATAGTAACTGATCGACACCACGCGAAAACGATATGTATGTTGTCAGCACCGAGCAAGAAGGCGAAATATTATTCTCCCCATACCGCCCCTCAGCCCTGTGGCAACCGTCAATCAACCTTCCGAAGCACCCTCCCCCACCTCAGGGTTCATTACAAAGTGAAAATACCACACACTGAGTTGAGGAAAGTCATGGGATACATACTAATGGAATATCGGACGTCCTTTTGCCCGGCGAAGTGCACCAGCTCGATGTAGCATGGACTCAACAAGTCGTCGGACATTACCTGCAAAAATATTGAGCCATGGTGCCCCTATAGCCATCCATAATTACGAAGGCGTCTCCAGTGGAGGATTTTGACCTCTCGATTATGTCCCATAAATGTTTTCGATCGGACTCACGCTGGGCGATCTGGGTTTCCAAGTCATTCTCTCGAGTTGTCCAGAAAGAATTGTGGCCCAGTGGTAAGGCGCACTGTCAATCATAAATATTTCATTGTTATTTGGATTCATGAAGCCCGTGACTGACTGCAAATGGCCTCCAAGTAGTCGAACATAAACATTCACAGTCAATGATCTTTCCAGAGAGCTCAGTCCATTCTATGTGAATATTGCCCACAGCACTACGCAGCCACCACCGGCTTGCGCAGTGCCTTGTGGACACGTAGGTCCGTGGGTTCGTGGGGTCTGCGCCACACTCGAAAGCTACCATCAGGTCTTACCAACTGAAATCGGGACTCATCTGACGAGACTACGGTTTTCTAGTAGTCTAGGGTACAACCGACACGGTCACGGGCCCAGGAGAGCCGCTGCAGGCGACGTCGTCCTGCAAGCAAAGGCGCTCGCGTCGGCCGTCTTCTGCCACAGCCCATTAACGCCAGGTTTCGCCGCACTGTGCTAACGGGTACGTTCGTCCATATTCCAACACCGAATTCTGGGGCACTACTGCTTGTCTGTTAGCACTGACGCTGTTGCTTTCGGTCGTTAAGTGACATTTGTCCATGGTGAGAGGTAATGCTTCATGTTTGGTATTCTCGGCACACTCTTGACGCTATGGATATCGGAATTGCGACTGCTGCGGTCGCAGGTTCGAATCCTGCCTCGGGCATGGATGTATGTTATGTCCTTAGGTTAGTTAGGTTTAAGTAGTTCAAAGTTCTAGGGGACTGATGACCACAGCAGTTGAGTCCCATAGTGCTCAGAGCCATTTGAACCATTTTTGATCTCCGAATATTGAATTCGCTAACGATTTCCGAAGTGGAATGTCCCATGCGTCTAGCTGCCACTACCATTCCGCGTTCGAAGCCTGTTAATTCCAATTGTGCGGCCGTAATGAAGTCGCAAACCTTTTCACGTGGATCACCAGATTCATGCTGGCCCTGCTAACGCACTGCCATTTTATACCTTGTGTTCGCATACTACCGCCATCTACACTCCTGGAAATGGAAAAGCCCGCATCTCGTGGTCGTGCGGTAGCGTTCTCGCTTCCCACGCCCGGGTTCCCGGGTTCGATTCCCGGCGGGGTCAGGGATTTTCTCTGCTTCGTGATGGCTGGGTGTTGTGTGCTGTCCTTAGGTTAGTTAGGTTTAAGTAGTTCTAAGTTCTAGGGGACTTATGACCACAGCAGTTGAGTCCCATAGTGCTCAGAGCCATTTGAACCATTTGAAGTGGAAAAAAGAACACATTGACACCGGTGTGTCAGACCCACCATACTTGCTCCGGACACTGCGAGAGGGCTGTACAAGCAATGATCACACGCACGGCACAGCGGACACACCAGGAACCGCGGTGTTGGCCGTCGAATGGCGCTAGCTGCGCAGCATTTGTGCACCGCCGCCGTCAGTGTCAGCCAGTTTGCCGTGGCATACGGAGCTCCATCGCAGTCTTTAACACTGGTAGCATGCCGCGACAGCGTGGACGTGAACCGTATGTGCAGTTGACGGACTTTGAGCGAGGGCATATAGTGGGCATGCGGGAGGCCGGGTGGACGTACCGCCGAATTGCTCAACACGTGGGGCGTGAGGTCTCCACAGTACATCGATGTTGTCGCCAGTGGTCGGCGGAAGGTGCACGTGCCCGTCGCCCTGGGACCGGACCGCAGCGACGCACGGATGCACGCCAAGACCGTAGGATCCTACGCAGTGCCGTAGGGGACCGCACCGCCACTTCCCAGCAAATTAGGGACGCTGTTGCTCCTGGGGTATCGGCGAGGACCATTCGCAACCGTCTCCATGAAGCTGGGCTACGGTCCTGCACACCGTTAGGCCGTCTTCCGCACACGCCCCAACATCGTGCAGCCCGCCTCCAGTGGTGTCGCGACAGACGTGAATGGAGGGACGAATGGAGACGTGTCGTCTTCAGCGATGAGAGTCGCTTCTGCCTTGGTGCCAATGATGGTCGTATGCGTGTTTGGCGCCGTGCAGGTGAGCGCCACAATCAGGACTGCATACGACCGAGGCACACAGGGCCAACACCCGGCACCATGGTGTGGGGAGCGATCCCCTACAGTGGCCGTACACCACTGGTGATCGTCGAGGGGACACTGAATAGTGCACGGTACATCCAAACTGTCATCGAACCCATCGTTCTACCATTCCTAGACTGGCAAGGAAACTTGCTGTTCCAACAGGACAATGCACGTCCGCATGTATCCCGTGCCACCCAACGTGCTCTAGAAGGTGTAAGTCAACTACCCTGGCCAGCAAGATCTCCGGATCTGTCCCCCATTGAGCATGTTTGGGACTGGATGAAGCGTCGTCTCACGCGGTCTGCACGTCCAGCACAAACACTGGTCCAACTGAGGCGCCCGGTGGAAGTGGCATGGCAAGCCGTTCCACAGGACTACATCCAGCGTCTCTACGATCGTCTCCATGGGAGAATAGCAGCCTGCATTGCTGCGAAAGGTGGATATACACTGTACTAGTGCCGAAATTGTGCATGCTCTGTTGCCTGTGTCTATGTGCCTGTGGTTCTGTCAGTGTGATCATGTGATGTATCTGACCCCAGGAATGTGTCAATAAAGTTTCCCCTTCCTGGGACAATGAATTCACGGTGTTCTTATTTCAATTTCCAGGAGTGTATATATGAGCTTATCGCTATCGCCGGCAGCGGTAGCCGAGCAGTTCCAGGCGCTTCAGTCCGGAACCGCGCCACTGCTAAGGTCGCAGGTTCGAATCCTGCCTCGGGCATGGATGTGTGTGATGTCCTTAGGTTAGTTAGGTTTAAGTAGTTCCAAGTTCTAGGGGAATGATGACCTCGGATGTTAAGTCCCATAGTGCTCAGAGCCATTTGAACCATTTTGTCGCTATCCCGTGGCTTTTGTCATATCAGTGTAGTTGGCATGCCGAAATTTATAAAACTGTCACGTGCCAGGTAGTGACAAAAAGTCTGGGAATCACTGCTTCAGCCTATTACTTCACCTACATTTTTCGGTCTCAGACGCTGTCGTTCATGGTGTAAGGCAGTCGCTAGCCTCAGATGGTTCCAGCTTTTAATAGCGACGCATGCATGCTCTTGTTCATCGTTGGCAGAAGTGGATTACGAATGGTGGTAACAACGCGAAAAAAATGCAAGGACGCGGCTGAAACTATGTTGCATTTAACTGTATTGTTGCGAAGTTTTAATCTGCCAGGAAGTTTCATATCAGCGCACACTCCACTGCAGAGTGAAAATCTCATTCTTTATTGTTGTACTTTCAGTGCCTGTTGTACAGTCCATGAAAATAAACGGGAGGTATTAGTTTCGCAATGGCCATCGTATTGGCGATTCTTTTTGTCGTTCATAACTTTTTTTGACGTTGGAACTTGTTACCAGGTAGGGTTCAGAAGTAATGTATGCAAATAAATGTAAGTTATTTGGCCTTTGGAGGTAAACTGCGTTACTTCGGAAGGTCACGGCAGAAAACTCCCGATGAAATACAAATTTCTAATTGTCCTCGATGCAGTAAGCTATGACGTGTAGTGAGAAAGACAACTATTATCTCTGAGAAAATCCGTGAAGATGGGAAAATCGCCTCTGGCTCCCAGTTTGCTGTCAAGGACAGAAAAGGAAAGCAGAAGAGATAAACCGGTGCGGCAACAGGCAGCTCCGTCATTACCGCTAGGGGCCTTGGCTGTCGTGTCCCGGGCTCGTAATATTTTTGCCTGCTCCACCGCCCTGAGACCGAGACTTCTAAGACGCCTCCTGACAGCGACCACGCACGCCGCGCTGCTGCTCCGAGAAACGCTGCCAGGTATACGTCCTCTGCTTCTCTCACTAACACACTGTGCCGCACGTACGCTACACACATGTATTTTTATTTTTACTCGACCTACTAAGTGCTAGACTCTCCTTACATTTGCTTTTTCCAATAGTATTTCATGCGCTAGCTGATGTGCCGTCTCTGTTCTTTGTAGAATTTCTTTTTCTTTTCTGTCGCTTGTATCTTCCTTTTCTCCGTCGTCCAGTTCTCAATATTACTTCTGTCTATAGTCCTGTTATGTACAGTGGGGGTGTCATTTTACAACACTTCCTACAAACGTGACGTCATTTTGACACAATATCGACGACTGGATGATCTGCTATCGCCCTTGTGACAGCAAATTAAGCAGTCCTCTTAGGTTCCTGTTTAACCACAGACTCGCAAATCGCTACATATTTATTTCATCCTTCGTTGTCTAATCAGACGGAAATGTAAATAACATCGCACATTGTAGTACATACTTCTGTAACATTCGTAAGAAAGTTCCAAAATGTGTTAACATGCCGACCGGGGTGGCCGAGCGGTCTGGGCGCTACAGTCTTTGATACTGCCTCGGACATGGATGTGTGTGATGTCCTTAGGTTAGTTAGATTTAAGTAGTTCTAAGTTCTGGGGACTGATGACCTTAGAAGTTAAGTCCCATAGTGCTCAGTGCCATTTGAACCATTTGTCAACAACCCTAACATGAGAAAAATATTTACACACGGAGAGATGCGAACCTACACCTTTAGACTCCAGATGTCATGAACATCATCCACTACGCTAGTACTTGGTTATGCGGTATGTATCTCCTGTCTTGTTTATCATCGTGCCTCCTGAAGACTTATATCGTTATTAGCTGACATTTAGTGATAAGGGTTATAATCTCCCCCTCCTTCCTAATTCCCGTTATTACCCACAATAAGCAAAGTCTTTAAAGAAAAATTTAGAGGAGCGAAGATTACAATAAACTTTCCAGTTTACTTACCTTTTCGTGCAGAGTCGGTTCTCGTTCTTCTTGTCTATGGGTATGATCCCTGAAGGTGAAATTCTCACATTTTAGGTACTCATGGTTGAATTGATCTAAATTAATTTTAAGGTTGTTGTTGCGCAATTTTTGTTGTTATGTTAATATATTTTGTTAGAGTTTAGTTTATCATACTGTCTTTCGAATTTACAGGATAACAAAGCAGAAATTACTCTGTTTGCCCAAAATACAAAAATACGTCTGATCACATCAGAGGCATGGTTTAAATGGTTCATTTGGCTCTGAGCTCTATGGAACTTAACATCTGAGGTCATCAGTCCCCTAGAACTTAGAACTACTTAAACCTAACTAACCTAAGGACATCACACACATCCATGCCCGAGGCAGGATTCGAACCTGCGACCGCAGCGGTCTCGCGGTTTCAGACTGTAGCGATCAGAGATATGCTTACTACTACTCCACTTTGCGGTAATATTCCAAAGGTTTTAAAATTTTTTCACACATTAATTTCTATTAGTTTCGATTATTATTTCACTAATAAATCCATAAATAAACGTAATAAACAGTACTAGATTGCGTAATTAGTAATAGAAGTTTTATGTGTGCCAAATCATTTGTAATTTAAAATGTTTCCAAAAAAATTAACTGTACATTCGGAACTAGTATTTAATGATTATAACATCCAAAATAAAGTAATTCCTTTCCATAAATTTTACCTTCAAATATAACATATTGTGTATAAAATTATATGAAAGTTTTCAGAAAAGGAGCTGGATAATATTGACCTGTCCAAAATTCGAAAACTAATACTGGTATCGACAACTAGTGTCGAGGAAAATCAATGCTAGAGGAGGATGTCCCGTTACAGGGCGACCTGTCAGAGATAATTTTTCAGTGCTCCGGTATCTTGAAATGGCGTACTACAAATTATAATACAAGCGTAGTTAATGCTTAATTTGTAAGTCACTGATGATAACAACTAACTTTTGAGAGAGAACTGCTATATGAAGGCATTAACCGCCGATAACTGTGACGTTTAGTTACAACAATAATTATAACAAATCATTCCAAGAATGGCGTGTTTTATAAATCTCTGATATGCGTGGATGAAGTCTCGTGAGAGGCCCGTGTCCAACGCTAACGAAATTCGATAACAGTGTCTGCAGTAACCGATACTGCACAAGAAATGTGAGATGAGTGCCACGTGTATTGCGCGACTCGGTTAGGTATTCTTTGATTTTGTCAATTACCTGGTCTCTGCATGGTTCGTAGGGAGTTTTGCATAGTATATCAGTACCCTCTTTCTCAGTCTGCTTGAGTGCATGTGTTTTGCCGGCCGGTGTGGCCGAGTGGTTCTAGGCGCTTCAGTCTGGAACCGCGCGACCGCTACGGTCGCAGGTTCGAATCCTAGCTCGGGCATGGATGTGTGTGATGCCGTTAGGTTAGTTAGGTTTAAGTAGTTCTAAGTTCTAGGGGACTGATGACCTCAGATCTTAAGTCCCATAGTGCTCAGAGCCATTTGAGCCAAGTGCATGTGTTTTGTATGAATTTAGGTTTAGGTATCGTTTCTGTAGAATATATTGTAGGTATAGCTAATGCTGACATTTATATATATTTTTAATTTCCTTTTCAGTTTTTATTTATTTATTATTTTTTTCAAATGTGGGTTAGTAATTTTTACCCACCACATTTTACACATCACAATAATAGAAATTCTTCTGCGGAATAGAAGGAGTTGTCAAAGAAATCTTTGACTTTTTCCGTAACCGCAAAACGAAACCCAACTGGTTTAAAGAAACTGAGAAAGACGCAGTAGAATTAAAGGTTTCAGAAAATTCACTTATCGATCGAACAGCTAAATTAATTACTAAAGATGAAAACGTCAGGGTCCAAGACAAATCTACACAAAATTCCAAACCCTTCATCTCGGAAGAAGAGAGGAAAAGAAGATCAGAAAGAATGAAGAAATACTGGGCCCTAATAAAAGAGCAACGCACAAAGAAATGATTGATCCAGCGTACCCCAAAGAGGGTGAAATGAAAGAAGAAGAAAGTAGTTGTCAAGGAGAAACTTTCTCAGTTTATTAGGAAATTTTACTACGCTGTCTTTCAGACATTTTATATTACTGGGTAAGTCATAAGAAATTTTAGTTGCAGCATTGAGCACCCCTTTTTGTGCTAAAGGCAACCTTAATGTAGAATAATGAATGCCATTTTTTCTTCTGTTGGAATGTCCACCATTATTCCTTTTGAACTGGAGGAGATTATTTACAACTAACTTCATGAGGGAATAAGTATACTGTGAAGACGTAGTAAGAGTACTGAACTCCTCAAACATATGTCTACCAGATTATCGTGGGTGAGCAGTACACATAATTCTTACAGCGTATTTTCGAGTGAGGAAGATTTTCGTTTTTAAAGATGAGTCACACCAGAACATTATTACGTATCAGGTTACTGAATGAAAATACGCGTATACAAAACATGTCAATTACTGATTTATCTCTCCTCAAGATTTGTAAGGGTTCTAAGTGCAAATGTGCCTCAAGTAAGTGGTTTAGGAGTTCCAAAATGTGCTTATTCCACTTTAAATTCTCATCAATATTGACACCAAAGGATTTTTAAGTTTCCACCCTATTTATTATTTCCTTTCCATGTGTTACACTTATCATTGGTGTAGTACGCCTAGAGGCGCACAACTGATCACCGATACGTTCAATGGTAGTTTTAAGAACAATGTTTACTATTTCATCTGTTTCTGTATGTGTACTTGGATTCATTACAATACTCATGTCATTTGCAGAAAGAACTAATTCTGCTTGTTCTACATTAAATGGAAGATCGTTTACATGTATGAGAAACAATAGCGGACGTATAACTGAGACTTGGGGAGCCCATTGTGATTTATCCAAGGTCTGAATAATGACTCCCGACTACAATTGTTGAATTACTAAGTACAACGTCCTGCAGGTTTTTACTTAGATATGAAATCGTCCATTCGTTGGCTATACCATCAATCCCAAAACTTCAATTTACCTATGAGAACACTATGATTCGCACTGTAGGATTTCAGTCTGGGTACGTGCTGTACCAGTGTATGGATTGGTCATCAGCGAATGCCAAACAGACGATTTTGATTTCCTTCCTCTTGCTTAATGCCATGCTGTGTCACAACCAAATGCGTGCACCATTCTATTATGAATTTTTTCCTAGAACCAGGTTAAATAACGTAGGTGGTACACTGTCACCTAGTCGCACACCAGTCTTGACGTAGAAAGGATATGTAGTCTCTCCCATGAATTTCACTGTGCTTTGAGTGTCCGTGCTTCTTTGACGATGTCGATGGGCAAGTTCATGCAACAGATTATAAGACTCTCGTGCGAACGATTGATTCATATGCTTTTTTTGAAGTCTGCAAAGGTGCAAACCCATGGTTTGCAGACAGTCGGCCTATTTTATTCATGGTTGTAATTTTCAGCAACCGTAGCATTATTTTTTCAAGATTAAATTCAGTCATCAGTTGCACACAAATTTTTATTATGCTTTCCTGGTTTGGACAGATTAATTTTTCATCTTCAGAAGCTTTTTATTGGTTTAACAGATGTCTATATCTTCTTCATAGAAGCATAATATCAATGGAGGTCAAGAAAACATTTTGTATGTGCTTATAAACACTTATTGACCATAATCGCATCCAGTATGTACATTTCTGGACATACCATGGGATTACGCCTCTATAAAGATGTTGACA
This sequence comes from Schistocerca americana, assembly GCF_021461395.2. Lineage (NCBI taxonomy): Eukaryota > Metazoa > Arthropoda > Insecta > Orthoptera > Acrididae > Schistocerca > Schistocerca americana. Next base: position 645,582,065 of record NC_060123.1, read on the forward strand.
TCTGCTAAACTAATACTAAGCTTCTGAAAATGAAAAATTTATTTGTCGAAAACAGTAAAAAATAATAAAAATTAAATTGCAATTCGTGACTGATTTTTATCATGAAAAAAAAAATTGTCTAAGTTTGCGCAGGAGTTTCAGGCTCAAAATCTGCTCTGGTCCTGAACGTCCTAAGCGGAACGCTCGTTGATGCTCATCTACAGTGTGCAGGTAAGGAAAATCAAAGGGGAGGTACCTCCGTCGCGGAAGGGGGATAGCAAAGGCACCAGGGGAAAAGATCAAAAAGGCAAGGCGTGTGACCGCCACCGGCTAGTGCGCACACAGTCGTACAATACGCGAGCTACGGGACAGCTGACACGCCGTCCAGAGTGAAGCTAACCTGGCGTGGGAGAAATAACAAAAAAGTCTCTTACGAACAATGTAACCGTATCTGTGGCATAAGAAGGAGACGCAGTAGGCTCGATCGCACGTAAGAAGAGGTTGCACTGGTATGAAAGAGTCTTAATCTAGTGCCAAATAAGTGCTGTGTGTGAACTACGTATGTAAAGAGGCTGCACAGATTACGTAAACGTGACATCTTTCTCATCACCTTCCCGCAGAGTACCAGTTAACTATTACGAATGCATGGATCTGCACAGGTGTCGAATGTGTGAACACAGCTGTGGTATCCAATATGGATGTGTAGGCTGTCACCGCCCAGATTCATGCTGTCTGGGACAGGTTCCTTTTCCAAATACTCAAATTTGGGCTCTGGTGTCACCACACGGGTAAAATATTACATAAGAGCTTAAGAATCATTGACAAAGGCCTAACGCTGTTCATTATATATGAGAAGCTTTCTATAGCAGGTATAAAAAAGTGAAATATATAACGTTACTACTTTAATACACTGAAGAGCCAAAGAAACTGGTACACCTGATTAACATCGTGTAGAGCACGCAGGAGTGCCGCAACATGACGTGGCACGGACGCGAGTAATGTCTGAAGTAGTGCTGGAGGAAACTGACACTAAGAGTCATGCAGGGTTGCCCATAAATCCATAAGAGTATGAGGGGGTAGAGATCTCTTCTCAACAACACGTTGTAAGGCATCCCACATATGCTCAATAATGTTCATGTCTGGGGAGTTTGGAGGTCAGTGGAAGTGCTTAAAATCAGAAGTGTGTTCCTGGAGCCATTCTGTAGCAATTCTGGACGTGTGAGGTGTCGCACTGATCCGCTGGAATTCCCCCCTTCCGTTGGAATGAACAATGGACATAAATGGATGCAGGTCATCAGACGGGGATGTTTACGTACGTTTCACCTGTCAGAGTCGTATCTTCACGTGTCAGGGGTCCCATATCACTCGATCTGCACACGCCCCACACCATTACAGAGGCTCCACCAGCTTGAACAGTCCCCTGCTGACATGCAGCGTCCATGGATTAATGAGGTTATCTCCATACCAGTACACGTCTATCCGCTCGATACAATTTGATACGACACTCGTCCGACCAGGCAACATGTTTCCAGTCATCAAAAGTTCAATGTTGGTGTCGATGGGCGCAGGTGAGGAGTAAAGCTTTGTGTTGTTCAGTCATCAAGGGAACACTAGTGGACCTTCTGCTCCGAACGCCCATGTTTCGTTGAATGGTTAGCTCGGTGACACTTGTTGATGGACCAGCATCGAAATCTGCAGCAGTTTGCAAAAGGATTGCACTTCTGTGACGCTGAACGACTCTGTTCAGTCATCGTTGGTTCCATTCTTGCAGGATCTTTAAGGGGTTCGTCATATTCACTGTACACTCGTGAAATGGTCGTACGTGAAAGTCCCCACTTCCCATCGCTCGTGCGCCGACTATAACACCATGTTCAGACTCCCTTAAATCATGACAACCTGCCATTGTAGCAGCTGTAACCGATCAAGCAACTGCGCCAGACAGTTGTTGTCTTGAAACTTCCTGGCAGATTAAAACTATGTACCGGACGGAGACTCGAACTCGGGACCTTTGCTTTTCGCGGGCAAGTTCTCTACCATCTGAGCTACCCAAGCACGACTCACGCCCCGTCATCACAGCTTCACTTCAGCCAGTATCTCGTCTCCTACCTTCCAAATTTCCCAGAAGCTCTCCTGCCGGCAGGTTTCATATCACGGCACACTCCGCTGCAGAGTGAAAATCTCATTCTGGAAACATCCCCCAGGCTGTGGCTAAGGCATGTCTCCGCAATATCCTTTCTTGCAGGAGTGCTAGATCTGCAAGGCTCGCAGGAGAGCTTCTGTGAAGGTTGGAAAGTAGGAGACGAGATACTGGCAGAAGTAAAGCTGTGAGGACGGAGCGTGAGTCGTGCGTGGATAGCTCAGGTGGTAGAGCACTTGCCCGCCAAAGGCAAAGGTCCCGCGTTCGAGTCTTGGTCCGGGACAAGGTTTTAATCTGCCAGGAAGTTTTATATCAGCGCACACTCCACTGCAGAGTGAAAATTTCTCACTTATTGTCTTACGTACCGACAACTGCGCCATATTCTGCCTGTTTACATTTTAATACGCGTGCCTATACCAGTTTCTTTGGCGCTTCAGTGTAGTTACAAGTCAAATGTATGATTTCATATTTTGTGGTAGTTAGCAGTTTGGCGACATGTTATGACCAAGTTATTTAATGATTCTAAAAGTTTGTTTCCTTGTATGTTTAAGTAGACGGGCGATTTATGTGTGAATCTACCATTATTGTTACTTTGTGGCTGTCCATATATGGCCAGAAGTACTTTTGGAAGCATGTTGCCAAACGCTTAAAGAAACATAATAGTACACGTTACCATGAGCATGAGGTTCCACTAATGATTTTCACTACTGTCCTAAATTGCTAAAGAAGACTTCCATTTAAGTGATGTATGTCCCCTCGAACTTTGAAATCACTGTAAAAACATAGACAGAGTAGAGGGAAATGGGTTGATAAATTTATTACGAAGTCTGAAAACTTATCCGTGTTTAGGAACAGTAAAACGGTTAAAATTCCTCTACTTCTAATGGAACTGGCGGGTTCAGTTTTCAATAAACTCAGTACAGTTAACTTTACTATTGTGTTTCTCAATTCATGCAACTATTACGTGCTTACACTTGTTTCAGTGTCTCTAATGAGTCTTGTTACTTCAACTAGTGAAACTACAGAGTAGACTTCATTAGATGCCGTTTTCCTATGCGAACATTTTAATTAAGCTTAGAGTGAATATATAGATACCTAAACGCACAGTGCACTACTTCGCCAGACAGGAGGGTGGCTCATACCAGGACCATACCCGCGCAGCTGAATAGCCATCATTCGTCTGTTACGCCGGCGAGCGTGAGTGTGGTTTTTAGATTTTCCACATTCACTTATTCAGCCTCTTCTGCTGGTCCCCCACCTCCATTAAATTTTGTCATATATTCGCCATTTTTACCAGCACCTACAGCCTTTTGAGTTACAAGGGTAGTAATCGTAATGTAATTGAATACATTAATTTTGCATATATAAATTGAAATGTTTAACTGTATTTAAATTTTATAAGTAACAGCTTAATGTTGAGAGGATTACAGTAAAAAGGGAAAATGATGATAGCACCTGGAATTTAACCCGAGCCGAGAAATTGCTCTCCCTCTGAGTAATGATTTTGCATCTTACTCATGCCCGTTAATTCCTAACCTCCCTGCTGTCTTCACTGTTCGAGCGTGGCGTAGTTTTGATTTGAAGATATTGCATTTCCACGTATACCTGTTGTACTGTTGCATTATCCCTTTTTGCATCTGCTTCCAGTTCTTCGTGGTCATTTTTAATGGACATCTGTCTATTATAATACCCAATGTTTTGAATATAATTGAGAGATGTCAATTAAACATGGTCACGAAGAACTGGAAGCAGACTACAGAGAACATCCACTGTCCTATCCCTTAGTACTCTGAGAGTTTCGAACTCTCTGATGTTTAATTATTTACACTTTACTTCTTATTTTTTCACCTGAGGCCGTATTTGGCAGTTTCAGTATTTATTGTATCTATTACACTTATGAGTCATAAGAGAATCGCAACGTCATTAATCAAGTGAGGTTCGCTCTTGAAGAGGTCAAACCAGTTGGTTTGTCATTAAGTCTCCTCAGAAGTGGTTCCAGCGAAAGCTCAAAAGGCGACATCCAAAGCGGACTTCCTTGTGACACACTTCTTTCTATTTTGATGGTCTTTGTCATTTTTTCATTGATGAAGGATGTCCAATGAATGACTAATGTCAAATGATTAATGACCAACCAAAAAATCAGCAACAATTATAAATATGCAGACCTCAACAAAAGTTTGGAATATCATAGAATTTGCTCAATGACTTCTTATAATATATCGATTGAGGTTTGTACAATACCTTATTAACAAAATGAACATAATTCCTTCTGGAAACAAGAACGATTTCGGTTAGTTACAAAAAAATACTTACTGAACAAAGCAAGCTGTCTCTTAAGAGTATATCTTGAAAACAAAAACATTGCAAATCTTTATTTAATGACGATGATTATTAATGTTTGGTAGTGAGTATGTCCTCCCCTCACAGTGATTAGTTCTTCCACGCTCTGAGGCATTCTCTGGATGAGACCATCAAATTTACGTGACGGTATGAGGTCCCATTAGTCAGTGGCAGCTTCAGTGACGTCCTGATGATTATCAGGTGGATTTGTAAGTTGTGCAATCATCACCTTCAACAGGTCCCATGCATGATCAGTTGCAATCAGGTCTGGGACTATGCTAGCCAATGCATTCGTTTGATGTTGCATCTTTGAAGATACCGAGACACTGCTAGAGTACGGTAAAGTCTTGTTTTGTCATCGACTAAGATGAAGTTGTCACCGACTTCACTTCTATAGGGCATTACAAACGTTTGTAGGGTCTCTTGTAGATATCGAGGACCGGTCGACTTCCCGTAGACGGGTATCAGAGGGTCCGCTGTCCCATCATTATTGCATCCCAGAACATTAAACTTCCAACTGCAAACGAATGGACTTCCTCTATGTATTGGCGTTCCGGGTGTCGTCTAATGCTTCTCCAAATCATAACATCTCTAATGTCTAGTCGCAAACGAAGCCTGTTCTCGTCAGTAAACATGACTATAGCCCATTCGGCAATGGTCCAATGTAAGGGCACAGGTCCATCGACTGTGTCGGTTCCATTGGTTCAGTGCAAAACTTCTCATTGGTCTTCTGAAATGAAGACCATCCTGATGAAATCTTCTACGCACTGTTTGGTGTGAGATAAGAGTTGCTGTTGCGTGGGCGAAGTCATTCCCAGTACTTCTGGCAGTTAATGTTGGGCGCCTGTGAGTAGACAGTTGGAGGAAACGATCCTACATTGGAATTGTCATATGAGGACGACCAGTGTTGTTCACATTTCCCGTCTCTCCATACTTTCTCCACATCTTAGACACACCACTTTTTTTGACATGAAACAGATTGGCAACCGATCTTGCTGTGTATGACCTACTGAAAGCAATGCCACTATCCCGACTCTATCAAAGTGTTGTATTCTCTACATGGCGTGTTACTGCAGTGCTGAACACAAACTGAGTGAAGCTGTTGTTTATACCGGACTGCTCGCGGTGTGCCGCTGCGGCAGTGCAATGTTTACATGACTGGAAAACGACCACAAAGCAGGCCAGTATAAACACCGTCCAGAATATGGGCTCTAACTGGGTAATGCAAGAGGTGCTTAGGTCAATGACACCTCTAGCGTCGTAGACTACATTTTATGGTACTTTTGCAAACTTTTGTTGACCATTGTAGTACAAACCTTTAATATAAGGAATTTTGCTCACTAACAAGCTGGACACTCTCACCAGAACAAATTATTCACCTCGCAAAAGATAATCACGACCGGCTAAAAATTTACAAATAATTAAGTTGTTAAGTAACGCCCTGAAGCTGATTATTAAACATAAGAACAATAACAAATACACTGGTAACCACTGAAAGGTTGCTACACTGAGTCACAGCGCCGGAGATGGCGCCGAAGATTTTTATTCCGCCACCTCCACTGGGCGCAGTAGTAGTTCAGAGGATGTCGAGAGCAGTCGTTGTTCTGAAACTTCCTGGCAGATTAAAACTGTGTGCCCGACAGAGACTCGAACTCGGGACCTTTGTCTTTCGCAGGCAAGTGCTCTGCCATCTGAACTACCCAAGCACGACTCACGCCCGGTCTTCACAGCTCTACTTCTGCCAGTATCTCGACTCCTACCTTCCAAACTTTACAGAAGCTCTCCTGCGAACCTTGCAGAACTAGCACTCCTGAAAGAAAGGAGACAGTGGAGACATGGCTTAACCACAGCCTGGGGTGATGTTTCCAGAATGAGATTTTCACTCTGCAGGAGAGTGTGCGCTAATATGAAACTTCCTGGCAGATGAAAACTGTGTGGCCGACCTAGACTCGAACTCGGGACCTTCGCCTTTCGAGATACTGGCAGAAGTAGAGCTGTGAGGATCGGGCGTGAGTCGTGCTTCGGTGGCTCAGATGGTAGAGCACTTGCCCGCGATGCAATTGTCAGAATATATTTGAGAAAGGAGATGGGCTTTTGATTTATGTTGCTGGTGTAATGGAATATTTTCGTCAATATGTAATACGGTAAAAAGGTATTACAGTTTCCTTTAATAACAACCCTCTTGCTCACATGTACAGTCAACAAAGCATCTGGCTCGTGTTCATTTATTAGACTTGTAATTCTGGTTTCTATGTGCAAGTATAGTATTTCATTGTAAGTGGTGTTTAAAATATTTTGTCGTATTGAGAAAGAACCGAGCCAGATACATGTGCGTTGAGTCACACTACCACACACAGAACAGTTACACTTTTGGTTTGTTCTTTCGTAGCTTTTATAGTTGCAGGGGACTTAATTAATCAATTGTGTTAATGGAAATTCCTTGTCAGTCTTTATTTTTATTTTATGCAGTCAGATTGCGTGCTAATACTAGTCAGGGCCAACCGGTTACGAGACTTCGTAACCGGTCACACAGCTACTAAAATTATTGCATTTATTCATTAATATTAGTCTTTTCTTTTTAATTAAGCCCCCATGCAGCACTCAGAATAGGAGGCTGTATAGGCTCAGTCAGGGGAATCTGATCCTCTTGAACGTTTGGAATTTTCAGATTGGGCCAAACTCCGCACGAGATTGTACCATAAGGTTGGCTACAGAACATGCACATGTCCACCGAACTAGGACCACAGTATAATGATTTCAAAGCGAGTACTACACTGTCGCAGTACAATAGTAAATTAACCAATCTGAAACCGGGTGTAGTCCCTTGGCGGACGTCCGCAATTAGTAATAGACTTGCATAGGTGCGGGCGTTGTCTGGCTGCAAACGATTCTCTTCTCCATGAGCTGGTTCCCACACGGCCGCCTGTCTACGCCCGAGTAGACGGATAGCGGTTGAAATGATGCCATCCAAATGCGGGTGTGCCAGCCTCGCTGCAGAGTGGGTTCAGGCTGTCTGTGCGTTCACCAAACGAAGAACTTCCTGGAGCTGCCGCTCGAGATAGACTACAGCTAATTCCGTCCAGCCACCCGTGTGCTGTTCAGATGGAGCAAGCCCACTCTTTGCACCTGGGCTGCGTGATCGCCCACAGTCGTCTGCAAACCCAGGACTCCGCGAACGAGACTGCCTCCAGCCGGTGGGACTCGCTTCCCTTCAACCAAATAGGCCCTGCCACAAGATGCCTCGCTACACCGCGTGTTCGTCCGGAGCCCGAGCGTCTCCTGGCGCTGGAAGTTCGCCAGAATTGTGTCTGTGGAAGCAAAGAGCGTGCTGCCGCGACCTGTCGATTCTCGCAGCGTGGCTCACTGAAATTAGCTAAAGTGCCACTATTCTCATCGTTCGTAATCTCTCTGTTAAAAACATGTACCATTTAGACTGTCGAAGTTACGTCTGTTTCATCAGAGTAGCGTAGTGGCTCGTAATGCTGTTCGATCTTTCGGACAATTTCATTTTGGTTGGCGAGTAACCTCCCATTGTTTGTTTCTCAGCCTAGAACGAACGTGTTTGTGAGGATTCTCTGGTGCCTGACTAAATGATACATTGATCTCAAATCGTCTTCTGTAACAGATTTGGGTATTGCTTTTATCTTGAGAAATTCCATTTGCTTCCGTTTAATATTCACTATTTCAGCTTTTATTCGTTTTTTCCCTGTCTCTGGGTGTCTGTTACACTGGATGTATCACACATCTCCCTCATTACTGCGTAGAAGATCTCGAAAGTCCTTTCAGTGTCTCTTGATTTCTGAGATGCATAACAAATTAAACTTTGACCTAATATCAACTTGGCAAAAGTTGTCCGCCATTCTGCTTTAGAAAAATATTTATTTATTTGGACTACACTGGTATCATCTTGTTGCGATAAATTCAATTATTTGGTTGCTTTACAGATGAGAAATGTTGAGCATCCACTGGAATATATGCATTTCAGTGAGCTGTTTATCTAAGTTTACAGTTATTGTAAGGGCACAGTGGCCAGAGAAAGATGCCAGTATCACCTCAGTTGCAAGGATTGTTTCACATATAGTTTAACTGTGCAAAGATGAGGTGAAGAAGGTGTACGTCACTAAGGTGTGATCCTTCAGTTCCCAAGTGTCTTGTCAGTATCTAGTCGAAAAGTAGGTCACGCAGCACCTTTCAAAAGTTGAAGTTCGTTTAATACACAATTAAAAATCACAAGATACTGAGTAGTTTTTGCGGCTTCTTCTTGTGAGTTTACGATCATTGAGCTCTCATTTAAATAGATGGCTGAAAGAGTCAGCCTACAGGATCCCTCTCATCCAGGATCGCGCGCCACAAATGGCTCAGATTCACCACGAGATGGGGAAACTCACAGTCGTCTATTGTCTATTGAGGCCTAAGCGCTGTAGTGTGCGAGTGAAACAGACGAGAACCTACGTCATAGGGAAACCCAGTAGAAGGCTTTTGTGGCCAAAGAGACGTAGCAGTGTTAAATATGGCGGACCTAAGATCGGCCATAAACGGAAACATTTATGAAAACTGTTTAATTTTGTGGTAATGCAGGGAATCAAGCCCCAGTAATTTTAATCTGCTATCCTCCATAATTTTCATGGTGATCGCAATAAAATTTGAATATTGATCATATCTATAATACGTAGTTTAGGATTTAGTGTTAAAGTGAAATTAACAAGTTTAGTAACAAAGACCTGAATGCTAAAATCTGGACGCTTTGTCGACGTGTCATATCGAAGCGCATCATTAAAATGACAAACGTTGTAAATATCAACTTTGTAACTTCATTTGTTTAAAAGATATAGTAAATTTAAAGTATCAGTTAAGGATCAGATCTCTGGCCTCTCTCGTTATAGGCACGTTTCATCCAGCACCTACTATCGATCTTCGTGCCACATCTTTCTCGACTGGTGTGCTGACAACATTTTTGAGAATCTCAATGACCTTATCATATCACTTCAATGACGAAACAGTACCATCATCTCTCTAAGCGAGAAAGTGCTTGTTCTTAAGACAAAACTTGGACTTTGAAATATCCAGGTGGAGAATGGTAACTTCGAAGTGCTCTCTTATCTGAATGGTTTCATGAAGGAAAATGAGATAGATGTAGGTAAAATTAGCAGAACTGGTGTACTAAATCCCTAAAATCTTAGTCAATAATTCGAGGATGACTGGATCCACAATCTGTTCGATAAGATCATAACAGACCACATGTCAACAGTACAACACCAGGAGCTAATACAGCTCACAAGTAACAGAAAACTTCGAAATGAATTTAAATTGAAAATTTTTGGGTGCAAAGTCGAAATGAATATCCCAGTTTAGCAACAGGGGCAGTTGACTTGTTACTGCTGTTCGCATCAGCCTACTTGTGTAGGTTGGTAATGGCATTAATCAAGATGAAAAATCGATATCAAAGGCAGCTGAAGGGGTATGCTAGTTGCTGTTTTAAAGACGCAACCAAGACTAGATCTGCGTTCTTCACAAATTCATGCACACACATCACACGAAATGTGTAAATGACAGAAAAAGGTCGTGCGGTTCTAGGCGCTGCAGTCTGGAACCGCGAGACCGCTACGGTCTCAGGTTCGAATCCTGCCTCGGGCATGGATGTGTGTGATGTCCTTAGGTTGGTTAGGTTTAACTAGTTCTAAGTTCTTGGGGACTAATGACCTGAGAAGTTGAGTCCCATAGTGCTCAGAGCCATTCTTTTGACATAAAAATTCGGAATTTTGGTGTGCAATGTTATTCTTGTTTATTTCCATTTTGAACGATCACTTCGGATATAACACATATTAAATTGGCATTTCAGTGCTAGCACTGTTCTGTTGTGATTTGTTCGCCGAGATCATTCTAATATTCAAATATTTTAAATGAGCCAAAAGCATTATAGATGGAAAAAGTTAAACTTTAATTAATTTGTGAACTAATTTTTAAAGAAATATGTACATTGTGAAATTCACATACTTGCCCAGTTGATAACTACGTGTACAACCAAACTAGTTGTAATTCGTAACTTTCGCCATCGTTGAATAATAAAAAGGTATGATAATTTTAGAAGAGTATTATTATTATTATTCATTCTTGCAGTTATGAGAGACAAGTAAATAGATACAGTTTTTGTGCCAAGCATAAGAAGTGCAGAGGAAGGAAAGAAAAATAGAGTGGGGGGCTGAAATAATTTATGTTTCAGAACGGGGGCCTGAGAGCCCCTGGCCTAGCCAACATAAACTGCGGTGGTTTAGCAGTGTCAGGTCGGTCGGAATGCACGTCAGGCAGAATACTCCCTCTCACCTGAATGTGGATATGGGGCACGTTATCTTACACCCGGTTCCCTGCTTCCACTGAAACCGCATTATAGTTCAACTTCTGGCTAACTCACTGCTCTTGAACTGACTCCAGAAACATGGCAGGAATCGAGTGGACAGCCACAGTGGCTGTAGTTAACAATCTGTTCTTGTAGTCTGTCTCGTTAGTAAGTGGTGCTCGCATTGTCAAGCAGCTTGTTGTCATTAGTGGTTGTTAAATGAATAGTAAGTAGCTACCACTGCGGGTGATTGGTGACAGGGACTGTGTGATGAAAGGATGTACTGGTCAGTTCTTATGAAGTAAGACAGCACATTAACGATGGAGGAGTTTCCTCAGTTCTGAGAATCTGACGTTAGCAATAATTGTTCAACGGAAGTATTATCTTGCATAATATGAAGTATAAATATTCCAATAAATGCTGGTGTCCATCTGTATTACTCTGTGCATCCCCCCCCCCCTCCCCTCCAATCCCAAGGGGGCATGCCACCCACTTTGAGGGCTAGACCAGTGATCATTATGGAGTTGTTTTACTTCCTCATACTTGGTTTTGAATAACCATTCTCAACGTCAGGGGGCCAATTAAACACCCATACATTTTTGTACTTACTGTCAGCGTTTGAAATTATGTCACTACGCCCACTCACTGAGGAGCCACGGTGACCGAATTCCGGTTTCCCTCGATGTTTGAGCAGAACCCATTCCAGAAACAGATGGTTCATGAGTTTGACGATAAACAGTAGATTTCCTTGTCGTAATAATCAGTGATTGATCTGATGTGATTTCTATAACATCCACGATCCGATTGTGCACTTCTAATGAACACTTCTGGACGGCTTGTTCAGTGCGAAACAGAGCGTGGATTTCCTGGGGAAAATTCTCGTCATCATCATGACTAATCAGTGGCAGAAACTACTGACATAGCAGAATACAGGTAATGCAGTTAGGGATACCTTCTAACATCTTGTCGAACCTCCTTCTGCCCGGCGTACATGAATGGAGTCAACAAGTCGATGGAAGTCCCTTACAGAAATATTGAGCCGTGCTGTCTCTACAGCGGACCATTATTGCGGACGTGATCCAGTGCAGCATATTGTGGACGAACTGACCTCTCGATTATGTCCCATAAATGTTCAGTAAGGCCACATCATTTGCTCAAACTGTTCAGAAATTTCTTTAAGCCAATCGCGAACAATTGCAGCCTGGTGACATTTTTTGGGAACACGAAATCCATGAATGGCTGCATATGGTCTGCAAATGGCGAAACACAGACATTTCTAGTCAATATTCGGTTCAACTGGACAAGAGGGCCCAGTCCATTCCGTGTAAACACAGCCCATCCATTATGGAGCCACCGCCAGCCTTGGACATTGCGTTGTGGACAACTTGGGTCCATGGCTTTACTGGGTCTGCGCCACACTCTAACCCTACCACCAGCTCTTATCAACTGACATAGAGACTGAGCAGACTTGGCCACAGTTCTTCAGTAGTCTAGGGTCCAACTGAAATGGTCACGAGCCCGTGAGAGGTGCAGGAGGCGATTTCGGGCTGTTAGCAAAGGCACTCGTGTCGATCGTCTGCTGCCATACCCCACTACGCCGAATTTCACTGCACTGTGCTAGTGAATGCATTTGCCGTACGTTTCAAATTGATTTCAGCGATTATTTCACGCAGTGTTGCTGGTCTGTTAGCACCGACAACTTTACCCAAAAGGCACTGTTCACGCTCGTTAAGTGAAGGCCGTCGGGCCCTACATTGTCCGTGGCAAGAGGTAATGTCTGCAAGTTGGTGTTGTCGGGACACTCTTAAAACTGTGGGTCTTTGTATATTGAATACCCTAAATAAGCAAGCACTCCGTCTTCAGGCCACGAGTGGCGCACCGGGACCATCCGACCGGCGTGTCATCCTCGGTGGATGATGCGGATAGGAGGGGCGTGGGGTCAGCACACCGCTCTCCCGGTCGTAAGGTAGTATTCTTGTCCGGAGCTGCTACTATTCGGTCCAGTAGCTCCTCAATTGGCATCACGAGGCTGAGTGCACCCCAAAAAATGGCAACAGCGCATGGCGGCCTGGATGGTCACCCATCCAAGTTCCGACCACGCCCGACAGCGCTTAACTTCGGTGATCTCACGGGCCCCGGTGTAGAAACTGCGGCAAGGCCGTTGCCATTGAATACATTAACGATCTCCTAAATCGAATGTCCCATACATCTAGTTCCAACTACTATTCCACATTCAAATTATGTTAATTCCAATTGTGCGGTTATATTCTCGTCGGAAACTTTTAACATGAATCACCCGGATATTAACGACAGTTCCGCCAATGCGCCTTGTGCACACGATACTACAACCATCTCTACGTGTGCAGAATGCTGTCTCATGACTTCTGTCACAGTGTGTAACAGACAGACAACGAGTCTACACTAAACACATATACAGCATGCAGAGTGGACAGCTACCTCTCGTGGCTTGTATATGCTATGGTTGGGTGTACGTACGAAACGTTCGAGCTGCTGGACAGCTAAGTGGAGCTCGCCACTACGCCAGGGCACTGATACGTCAGCTGCTCCTCTAATATCCCTCAAATTCTATCCTTGCACAATACTTTACACACACCGCACTTTCAAAGATAAATACTGTCAAGGCGCTGTGGCTAGCGTAGCACCCTCAGCAACAGAAGGCCGACGTGACATCAGACCATGCGGAGTTGAAAACAGACAGCTACGTCCCTTCCCTGAGTTGATCGAAGCGTGCCTGCCCACCTTTTCAGCACTTCACACTAGTTTCTTGTCGTCGCCGAAAGAACACGGCAAAAAATGTGTTCGTCCATTTTACTTGCATACCAAAATGCAATAGAGAATAAATGGTGTGATTTTAGTGCGAGTTTCGACTTGCATTTGAAGAGAAATCGTATAAATTTAATTCCATATGCGTGCCTTCAGAGCAGCTAAGTCTGCATTTGAAACACTGAACACAATATCTTTCAGATAGCCACACAGCTAGAAGACACAATGATTAAGTTCAGCTGAAGGGGACGGCCAGACTGTAGGGAAAAGGCGGCTAATATTCAAACGTGTGTGAAATCTTGTGGGACTCAACTGCTAAGATCATCAGTCCCTAAGCTTACAGACTACGTAACCTAAATTATCCTAAGGACAAACACACACACCCATGCCCGAGGGAGGACTCGAACCTCCGCCGGGACCAGCCGCACAGTTTATGACTGCAGCGCCTGAGACCGCTCGGTTAATCCCGCGCGGCTGGCGGCTAATAATTCTAACATTTTCGAAATGGCGCTTCAGCAGCTGCTTTACTGGATTTGCAATGTGCGGAGGTGCGTCATATTACATAAAAATGATGTCATCCACACATCCATGCTGTTGGAGAGTTGCAATGACGTGGTTGCTCAAAAGACACTCATAGCGCTTACCAGTGACGGTACAGGTAACAGTACCGGAAGCACCTGTCTCTTCGAAAAAATATTGCCCTATGATGAATGATGCGGTAAACCCGCACCACACAGTGACCTTTTCAAGATGATGTGGTACTGGTTGATTTGCGTGTGGATTTTTCGTTGCCCATATTCGACAATTCTGTGTTGACATGTCCTGTCAGCTGGAAGCCGGCTTCCTCTGTCCACAAAATCTTCTACTGTCAATCATTTTCCACTTCCATGAGAGCAAGAAATTCTAATGCAAAGGTCTCTCTTGCTGGCTGGTCGACAGGAAGCAACTCGTGCACATGGGTAATTTTGAATGGATTGCAAAGAAGGACGTTTCGTTGGATTTTACACATCGTGCTCTCGGGTATGTCCAGTGTTCGGCCAATTCTCCGTGCACTACACATTTGCGGGTCGTCTCCTCCTGCATTTCTGTGGCCACTGCTTCCACTGATGCCAATTCAAGTCGTTTCCTCACTCTACCAGGCTGCACTCCAAAAGAACCCGTCTTTTCGAATTTCCGAATCATTTTTTTCCATACCCACGGCAGTCATCGGACCAAAGCCTTTTTTCAAACCCTTCAGTGTCCGAAACTTCTGCAGAGCGACGTGGGTACAGTCATCATTCTAGTAATATAGCTTTACAAACAGAGCGCAATCCTGCATTGAGACAGTCATGGTGAACGTCGCAGACGCGAAAGGAGGAAAAGCCGTGTACACGGCATGTTCATACCATCTTCAATGGTTAGTACGCATGACAGGTGTTTTCATAGAGCGTCATCTGTTGATCAATTTTCACACTACTTTTTTTCTTCTGCCATACGTTTTCCCCTTCTCGGATAATACTCCGTTGCAATTTGGCGTCATTCTGACCAGTGGTGTTATTTCTACAGCGTTTTGAAAGTTTAATTATAATCACCCTGTGTATCTCTGTTATTGGTTATTGCCTGAAAAAAATTCGGAGGTTGTTGAGGGGTACCTTATGAGCATCTTCGTGTCTTTTTGCCTGTATTGCAATGATAAAAGTGCATGTAGAACAAATATAAAAGGGTGTGTGTTATGTCTTGTTTTCACTCGCTCACACTTGCTGTTGACAATAGTAAGGCCCTCCTTAACTCGTTGGCCTCAAGTTTGCATCCATTACTGGTTGATTCTGTCTAGCGTTTTGTTTTCCATCCATGTTAATTGTGATTGTGATTGACAGGAATACGCAGCAGTACTGTAGATCTGCTTACTGATGAAGATTTGGCTAATATGAAAGTCGGTTATGGCTTCACTGAATGCATTGTCACAGTGTATTAGCAACATTACGATGCTATGCTGAGCTGGTCCCACACCAGTGGCAACCACATTACCATCCTGAGGGCTGTTGAATTAGTCTGTGTTGTGTTTTTTTACGTTCTGATTATTTCATTTTACAGGCTTCTTCACTGAAACAAGACTCATTACGGTAACAAACCGAATAAATATGCATCACATTACTATTGTGTAGTGATCCAGCAGAACCTTGGGTCCCTTATACCAAAATACTCACTAAGTATCCCTGAACGATTTGGAAAATTTGTCGGTGGAGTTCTGAAGGTAGCAGGAATAAATCGAAAAGTTATCTGTAAACTGTACAGAAGCCAGGCTACAGTTATACAAGCAGAAGGCGCTTCTCCTCACACAATTCGTCTTCGTGAAACGTCTCATAACTGTTGGGCGTGTGGTTTATGCAGCGTATCACAGTCTTATCTGAGACACCAACCACTCGAACAGGGCTAAGTCTGACCGTGCTTGGTGTCCTCGTGAGTTCCTTCCCTTGCTATTTCGCGTGCAAGTCGGGTTATTAGGCGTTTATTTTTCTGTCGGCTTAGGACGTTCGTACCGTGCCAATTTTAAGTTTTTCTATAACCAGATTTGTACCTTACGGATCTACTCATTTGTTAACGTCCACTGTTTTGTCGGTCTGGGCTCTGCGATTGTTCGCAGTGTCCAGATCTCGAACCATTTTCGGACAGGGTTGCCGATTGGCTGACAGCACGGCACAATGACTTCTCACGCTACTCGTACGTTAACTCTCGCTAGCCACCTGGCGAGAAGTTAGTGCTTATACAACTCTCCTGACCTCATGAACGAGGTAAACGTTGCCAAGAACAGCTGAGAACTTCTTTAGCATCGTTATCGAGATGGTGAGCGGCAGTTTCCTGTTTAATATTCGCAGTATATCAGATTGCGGCCTGGGAACCTTTATGATTATTTTCAGTGAAGGGAGGGGGGAGGGGGGGGGGGTCGATAGCTCTCCTCATTCAAGGCTGGAATCTACAACACACTGAAATTTTAAAGGAACTAACCAGAAAGTATGCAACCAGTAGCACATTATATAACGTGTAAGCTGCGTCAGAAACTCTAATTTGTGTTCAATTAGACACATTAATTCGCATAAAATATAATATAGAACATTTGCTGTAGGTGGAATGAAAGGTATATTTGAAATTTGATATTAAATGTTGGGTAATACATCTCCACGCCTTGGGGAGGTTCTCTATGCAATACCGGAATGTACATACTCAAACTAAGACTTGTTTAAGAAGTGCGTCTTAACTGGGCAGTTGACTATGAAGAGACTATGAAAAAATTGATAAAGACATCAAAAGTCTGATGGGTGGGACATAAGAAGGAGACAGAGTGACCATAACTGGAATCCAGACCATACGAAATGGATAACAGCTGGTGGGTGGATATGCTTGATACCTTGGCACGTCGTTTGGGTAGCAGTCCTTTTATCCCTCTTGTAGGCACAGTATCTAATCAGTTTCTGTACTACAGTTGAAAGAGGTAAGGAATTTCCTCAACGGACTCTGCCCTGGAATGTATTTGTTCACTATCCTATGACGTCTAACCTATCAGATCGGTCATTAATGACATCAGGAAGAAAGAAACCCTTGTTCCTTACTGGACATCTTAAATAATTCTTCCAGTTCGTAAGTCTGAAGCAGTGCCTGGTAGTTGTTATCTAATTCTGTTGAACTGTCTGCTGTTTGTATCAGTCTGCGATCAAGCTCAAAATCTATACCAATATCTCATTGATTATTTCATCGTAATCTAATTTTTTGCGGAACAAAAACTGGTCTGGCGTAAAGTAACAGACACATCTGGCTACAAGATGAAGTTGTTTGAGAGTGTCCGTTACATGTCACATCAGTCATTTGGTCACATTTACTCAGTTAGCTTTCATCATCTGATTCAAGTCGTTACATTCAGCTTCCTGTTATAAATTATCCCCAAAATTAGCACTGAAATGTATTGGTAACTAGAACCACCTCGTACTCATACTGGCTTGACAAGTTTCGTGAACGATAGCTTCCGTGATGTAGCCCCACGAAATTTGGTACGAGACTAATCCGTAACTTAGTTTTTGACATTTTCTTCAAAAATCAATCTGAAGAATTTGGGATATCACGGTCGAAGACAAAATACACTGCAGGAAAAAAGGACTCCCTTTTAGAAGTTTTCAGTTCACTAAAGATTTATTGTTGAAACGGTGCATATGGGGTAAATAAAATCATTAAGATTACATATTAGTAGCACAAGCGATTCTGAGGTACCAGGTATTGCCCTGTCCTGAAACACCAATATTAGTAAGTGGTGTAGCGTACGCGTGCGGTAATCCTGGCAATGACTTTAGCGTCCATTCGATCGATGGTAAATACTGTCCTGAGATATGTTATACCACGCTTACTCAACTTGACCTCACAGTTTCTGTAGTTTGACGAGTCGCACGACTGGACACAAGTCCGAAGATCGTGCCGGCCAGGGAAGTTGCAGCACGTCTAGCAGACCACGTTGAGTTTTACGGGCAGTGTGTGGATGAGCGTTATTCTGTTGGAACAATCCATCATTTTCCTGCTGAAAGAGCGACAAAAGAAAGGCTCTAACAACATTCTGCACGTACCGACCGCTGGTTATCGTCCACTCCAGAAATACCAGAGGTGAGTGAGACTTGTAGCTCATCGCACCCTAGATCATAATTCCTGGGATGGGTCCAGTGAGTCTTTGATGAATATACTAGACAGCGTTCACCGGGGCTACGTTGTACATGCAAATGGCCATCACTTCCATGCAGGCAGAATCTACTTTCATTGCTGAAGACCACGCCCCGCCATTCCAAATGATCCTCTGATTGCACCAGTCGAGCCATGTGCTGTGGCCTTCTCCACCAGACATCACGGCGCCTAGAGTATCAGCAACCAAACTGGCAGCCTGGAGCCGCGGGTTGCCCGCCTCGCAGGCATACAGAAGCACTACACAACTGACAGGCAATATTGATGACGGCCACAACAACAACCACAACAACAACACCACAGCAAAGACAGCAGCTGCCCACATAAACATGAGGAAGAGGTCGCTGCAGATCCCGGAACTATTTTCACACGTCAAACCACGTGATGGAAAATAGTTCCGAGCTACTCATCCGCCGAAGCGCTATAAAGGCCGGCGCTCGGACGCACATAGGTTGTGCTGCTGCCAGCCCGCCTTTGTATAAGGTGTTAAAATCACAATAAAGAAAAAAAAAAAAAAACGCACATAGGCAGTTCATCGACCGCCAGCAGACGTGGATAGCTGCCGCCCCGGCAGCCCGGCTTGGATCTTCTCGCTGATCTCTGGATTAGGCTCGGTATATCGGAGAAGTCTCTGGCAGGGACTAGTAGGGAATTATTTCAGTTGTTTTCTACATTATTCTTGCATGTAGTTGTGATTGGAAGACGGATCACTGTTTTGTGTTGGTGTTATACCTGAGAATTTTTTTTTTTTGGTTAATTGAACAGTCCAATAAATTGTTTTCGGACTTTGATCGCTAGTTTCTTCTGCTTACGCAGACATAACACCATGCACGTAGATTTTATGGCGTGACTGGAAGTCGGCTAGCGTTGTGCTTGGCCGTAGTCCCACTACTAATAACCGGTTCACAGCAGTTCGTGTTTAGTCTTCTGCGCTCACAAGCCCACTTATCTGCGTCGTGGTAGCTGTTCGATCTGCCACTGCCGCCCTTACAATACGATGATCCTGGCATCTGCGTTGCGTGGACGTCCAGAACTGCGGTGTGAAAATGTTCATGCGGCCGCTAATACCAGCATCGTTACAAATGGCGCGGTACATCCAACTTGTATGGCATTTCTCTGACAGGACAATTCCAACATTCGGATGTCCACAATTTGACCCCTTCCAGACTCGCTAAGTTGGCTGCAGGAAACACGACTACGTCTTAACAGCATGGTTGTCTGCTTGCTTCTTACGTTTGCACCACACTTAAATCTTCTAGCTGTGAGCCTTCCCTGTCGAAGTGTGGACACAGATGGCACTTTGGTAGCTACGCCACTGCGCTATCTATTGGACGGCATATGCCATCACTGGATCAAAACTAACGTTGCCTTTCGAGCTGCACTAATTTTTTCTCACAATGTACCTCGATAAAGGTAACTTGTTCAATCTAAACGACTATCCATAGTTACTATAATTTAATTAGAACGCTAACATAAATATATCGCTGACTTAAAAGATGATGTCTTGACAAAATCAGATTCCGGATTTGTATCAAATCAATCGATGGCTATTTTTTGACATGTATATCAACCACACTGAGTTCAGTTTTTATTTTGACATCTTTATAACGATTTTCTTTCTTATATATTTGGACCTTCCGTTCCTATGTCGCCCCAGTTCAGGTTAATTAACTACATGCATGCAAACAGAACCGTCCCTATGTTATGGTCCCCAAAGTCTAATTTGGCCCACTGAGTCATACCGAAAACTGGTCTTGAGTGTCATTTGAAGTTGTACAAATGACTGACGAAATCTTCTCGGTTCATCAGACGAGTTACTGCGTACTGTTGTCGCAGCATTTCGACGAGTTTCCTTGTCGTCATCTTCAGGCGAACTGTTGTGTTCATGTCCGGTTCGTTTCTTTACATCCAATAGGAATCTGAAGCCCATTGGCTATAAGAGAACATACTTATAAGGAAGTGCCGTTAGGAAGACGAGAACCTGCGACATTCGTAGCACTTAGCGCTTTCCGAACGATAGCAATAGACAGTTTGCTGGTCTCCGAGAAAAGAATCATATGTTGATAACAATGTTTTTTTTTTCTTTTTGAGATATCAGTTTTTAAAGCGGCCTGCCACGCATTCCTCTCCTGTGCAGACCTCTTCATTCCAGAGTAGCGCTTGCAACCTAGAAGGGTTGCCCAGAAAGTAGTGCACCTCATATTTTTTCTCAGACGAAAAACAGTGCTACAATGCGAAACATTAGGGATGTGTTTTTTGGAGTCTACTGAGTGAGCGCGCAAAGTTTCCGACGCTTCGAACAGCGTAGCTGCAGGACAATTTCAAAATGGTGTCTGTAGGTGACGTATGTTACAAGCAACGTGTCATTGAATTTCTCACTGCAGAGAAAGAGGAACAATCAATAACGCTTGTGTAGGATCTATGAAGCATCTACTGCCAACAGAAGTACAGTTAGTCGCTGGGCACGGAGAGTGGGGTCATCCGAAGGCGGTTCGATGGAACTCCACGATTTGCAGCGTTCCGGGAGACCATCCATGGCTGCCACACCTGACATGTTGCAGCGAGCTGATGTCATTCACGAGGACGGAAGCATTACGACTCGGCAGTTGGCGCTGCGTCTGTCCATCAGCAAAGGAAGCGTGGATGCACAAGTCTGAGGACTGCTGAACACGTCGCAAAACATGGTTGGACAGTGTTACCCCATTCACCGTACAGCCATGACCTAGCCCCCTCGGACTTCCACTTGTTTAGGCCATTAAAGAATGTCATTCGTGGAAGACATTTTGAGGACAATGAGAAGGTGATTTACACTGTCTCCGCCACCATCCTCAATTATCCTCATACATCCTCAATTATTTGCTGGATGTATTCCAATCTCTGTCTTCCTCTACAGTTTTTACTTTCTGTAGCTGCCTGTAGTAACATGAAAGTTATGTCGCATGTCCTATCATCCAGTCCCTTCTTCTTCTCAGTGTTTTCCATATATTTCTTTCCTCGCCGACTCTGTGGAGAACCTCCTTTGGGCTTGCCTTAACAGTCCACTTAATTTTCACCATTTTACTATAGCACCACATCTCAAATATTTCGATCCTCCTCTTTTCCGGTTTTTCCACAGCCCATGTTTCACTACCATACAACAGTGTACTCCAAAGTACATTATCGAAATTTTTTCCTCGAATTTACGGCTGTTTTCGATACTAGTAGGCTTCTCTTAGCCAGGAATGCCCGTTTTGCCAGTGCTACTCTGCTTTTTATGTCCTCCTGCTCCGTCCATCATTGGTTATTTTGCTACCTAGGTAGGAGAATTCCTTCACATCATCTACTTTGTGAGCACCAATCCTGATGTTAAGTTTCTCTCTTTCTTATTTCTGCTACTTCTCATTACTTTAGCCTTTCTTAGATTTACTCTCACTCCATATTCAGTACTCAATAGACTGTTCATTCCATTCAGTAAATTCCCTAACTCCTCTTCACATTCACTGAGGATAGCAATGTCATCATCTAATCTTCTCATTGATATCCTTTCACCTTGAGTTAAAAACCCAGTCTTGAACCTTTGTTTTATTTCCGTAATTGCCTCTTTGTTGTATAGAATGAACATTAGGGGTGAAAGGCTACAAACATGTCATACACCGTTTTTAATTCTAGCACTTCGTTCTGGGTTTTCCACTCTTACTGTTCTGTTTTGTCTCTTTTACATATTGTATATTACCCATCTCTCGCTATAACTTACACATATTTTTTTTAGAATTTCGAAAATCTTCGACAATTTGACACTGTCGAACGCTTTTTCCAGGTCGACAAATCCAATGAATATCTTGATATTTCTTTAGCTTCCATTATCAAGTGCAACCTCAGAATTGTTCTCTAGTGCCTTTATGTTTTCGAGAGCCAAACTGATCGCCGTCCAACACATCCTCAGCTTTCTTTTCCATTTTTCTGCTGATTATTCTTGTCAGTTACCTGGATGCGTGAGCTATTCACGCACTTGTCTGCTTTTCTGGCTTCTGACTTGTGTGGATGATATTTTCTCGGGAAGTCTGATGGTGTGTCGCCAGACTCATGCATTCTACTAAAAAACGTGAATAGTAGTTTTGAGCCACATCTCCCAAGATCGTAGAAATTCTGATGGAATGGTATCAATACCTTATGGCTTTTTCCACCTGAAGTCTTTCAAACCTCTTTCAAATTCTGATACTAATACTGAATCCACCATCAGCTCCCTATTGACTCCTGTTCTTCTATCACGTCATCAGACACGTGCTCCTCCTCATAGAGGTCTTCAGTGTATTCAGTCCATCTATGTGCTCTTTCTGCATTGCAGTGGAAATCCCATTACACTCTTAATGTTAATACCCATGCTTCTAATTTTCACTTTTGTACATGCTGAGTCATTCCTTCTGACAATTTCTTTTTAGATTTTTTCAAATTTTTCATGTAGCCATTTGCTTTAACATCCCTGCACTTTTTATTTATTTCATACGTAACTGACATGAATTTCTGTATTTCTTAATTTATGTGAACTTTTTGTAGTTTTTTCTTTAATCGATAAAATGAAGTATTTTTTGTGTTGCCAAGATTTTTTCGCAATTACGTTCTTCGTGCCTATATTTTTCTTTCCAACGTCTGTGACTGTTCTTTTTAAAGATGTCCACTCCTTTTCGACTGAACTGTTTTCTAAGCTATTCCTTATCACAGTATCTACAACCTCAGAGAACTTGAAGCCTATCTCTTCGTTTCTTAGTAGTTCCGTACCCTACTTCTTCGCATATTTATTCTTCCTGACTAATCTCTTAAACTTCAACCTAATCTTCACCACTACAACATTGTGATTTGAGTCTATATCTGCTCTTGGATACGCCTTATAATCCAGTGTCTGATTTCTGAATCTCTGCCTAACCATGATGTAATCTAACTGAAAGCTCCCCGGATCTCCTGGCCTTTTCCAAGCGTATTCCCCCCCCCCCCCCCCCCACCTCTTCTTCTTTTTGAACAGAGTAATCGCTATTACGGACTTAAATCTATTTCAGAACTCAATTAATCTTCCTCCTCTCCAGTTCCTACTATACAGCCCATATTCTCCCGTAACCTTTCCTTCTACTCCTTCCCCTACAACAGCATTTCGATCTCCCATGACTACTAGATTTTCATCTCCCTTTATGTACTGAATTACCAGTCCAGTATCATTCTATACTTTCTCTACCTCTTCATCTTCTGATCGCGCCGTCGGCTTGTATACTTGCAGTATCGCTGGCGGTGTTGGTTTGCTGTCGATTCTGGTGAGAACAACCCTGTCACTATGCTATTCTCAGTAACTTACTCTCTGTCCTGCCTTGCTATTCATAAACGAATCCAACTCGCGTTATGTCATTTTCTGCTGCTGGTGTTATTACCCTATATTCATCTGACCAATGCTTATATTAACATTAACTTAATTAGTCACAGTCATTTTAATGGCAAAGGATTAAAAATTACAATACCAGAGGCATGAATGTGCTACCGCGGCTGGAAGCAAACTGCCCTATACAGAAAATAGTTGCTGTTATTGAGGTGGTTTGCTTGCACGCAGCACTTTGTAGTGAAGCAGCAGAATAAAGATAACAAAACCAGTAGCTGTGGTGAAGTCCAACGTCGTTTATTCAACACATACTACCTGTTTCGACATAAATGGTGTCATCTTCAGCCAAAAACGTAACCTGCCA
The DNA here is from genome assembly GCF_021461395.2 of Schistocerca americana. Classification (NCBI taxonomy): domain Eukaryota; kingdom Metazoa; phylum Arthropoda; class Insecta; order Orthoptera; family Acrididae; genus Schistocerca; species Schistocerca americana. The sequence continues at coordinate 645,606,036 of NC_060123.1, forward strand.
TCCATAACAGCAATGACAAAGACCAAAGAAGTTCTCAAATGGGAACAGTCATCAAGCATGAACGCCAGTATGTGCAACGAACAGAGTCGTGAGCAGCGGGGCCAAAATTAACTGGATTCCGTATCTTCGCAACAGTAACAAGCTCAGCTGCATACTCTGTTCGTTGCTCCTGCTGTTCCCTTTTTAAAGCTTCGTTGGTATTAGTCATTGCGGTTGCGGAAGACAGGTTACGCTTGGGGCTGAAGATGACATCATTTGGTGTCGAAACAGGCAGTATGTGTCCAACATACGAGGTTGGATTCCAATACAGCTGTTGGTTTTGTTATTATTCAAATGCTTCATGTCTGACTGCTGTCCCAGTTTCCTTGATGGATTACCAGAGACTATACAGCTTTCTCACAGTGCGAAACAGGGTAACATTAGTGCAAAGATTGTGTGCTGCAGCAGCCGGCCGGGATGGCCGAGCGGTTCTAGGCGCTACAGTATGGAACCGCGAGACCGCTACGGTTGCAGGTTCGAATCCTGCCTCGGGCATGGAAGTGTCTCATGTCCTTCGGTTAGTTAGGTTTAAGTAGTTCTGAGTTCTAGGGAACTGATGACCTCGGAAGTTAAGTCCTATAGTGCTCAGAGCCATTTGAGCCATTTTTGTGTTGCACCTGTGTGAAGCTGACTTGCACTGCTTTGTCTTTAACTCTGGTCTAGTCCTGAGTCCAGTGAACGATAACTACGATCACATGTACAATGTCCAGTCCGGCTCTTCTTGGAAGAGATTGTAGACACTGTCCTACCCAGAAATGTGTGATTTTGTTTGATTTGATGATTCTCCATTGATAGTGTAGCTGATAGTGACTGAGAGGAGCATTGTGTTCGCTTACTTCCACGTTTGGCGGACTGATGTTTACTTGAGAACTATTTGAATGATGTTGGTTTTCTTTCTTTTTTTTTTCAGCTTCTGTTCGTGCTCATGTAGCTATCCCAGTAGTCGATAGACGACAGAGCGTTTAAGGCGACTTCGTGCAAGTAATGACGATACTAACGTAAGGACATTACAGCACCCAGTCGCTGACTATAGAAAATCTCCGACGCGACCAGGAGTCTTCCCTGGCCCCCTTGGTTAGCAATCTACCGCGCTGTCCCAGCAGCTACTAAGGCAGACATTTGAGAGACGTACGGCGGGAGCATGAATGTAGACCTTGTCCAGCTGCGCCCTCTCTGTAGACTGACCTCGCCGTGAGGTGTCCTCTCTGTACACGGACACAACCCGCAACACGACCACCACAAAGACTTGAAGCTACCCTAACATTACTTCAGTTAGAGACAGAATTCTCGCACTCATCCAGGTTCCTCTCCCTAGCATGCCTGCTGGCTCCCTCGGAAGTCACCTCGGGCATCTAACCTGGTTCCACTTCTCTGAGAACTACGTTCACATTCGCTGGTACTTCTTCATCAGTCCTGCCTTCACAGCTTCTTGAAAATGGCGAGTTTTATACAGTTCTGTTCTTATCAATTGCTGTAATACTTTACCAGAGAGACGTGCAGGAAGTGTGTTATTTTGTGGTTGTAACAGACTAAGAAATGACGGGATTCGAACCAGAAATATTCCTCACGGAAAGCTGCATCCACCCCATGGGACGGACCCCTTACCACCTATCCACGCAGCATGTACGCCTGGAGAAAGTTATCCAAGAGGAGCCGAGATTCAAAACTTACTGGTTTTAACCCCTTGCCGTACAATTTAGTTTGACGAAATCCGTGCCCAAGTATTGGAGACGACGCGTGCGCCGTACAATCGCAATGCGCGTCGACGTGGGGGTACCCGTTTCCAAACTCCACGTCTATTTATTTCACGAGACATTCGTATTTGCTCTTCCACACATTAACAAAAATGGTTCAAATGGCTCTGAGCACTATGGGACTTAACATCTGTGGTCATCAGTCCCCTAGAACTTAGAACTACTTAAGCCTAACTAACCTAAGGACATCACACACATCCATGCCCGAGAAGGGTTTTGAACCTGCGACCGTAGCAGTCGCGCGGTTCCGGACTGAGCGCCTAGAACCGCTAGACCACCGCGGCCGGCCACACATTAACACTAATTTAATTCTTTATACAGGGTGTTACAAAAAGGTACGGCCAAACTTTCAGGAAACATTCCTCACACACAAAGAAAGAAAATATGTTATGTGGACATGTGTCCGGAAACGCTTAATTTCCATGTTAGAGCTCATTTTATTACTTCTCTTCAAATCACATTAATCATGGAATGGAAACATACAGCAACAGAACGTACCAGCGTGACTTCAAACACTTTGTTACAGGAAATGTTCAAAATGTCCATCGTTAGCGAGGATACATGCATCCACCCTCCGTCGCATGGAATCCCTGATGCGCTGATGCAGCCCTGGAGAATGGCGTATTGTATCCCAGCCGTCCACAATACGAGCACGAAGAGTCTCTACATTTGGTACCGGGGTTGCGTAGACAAGAGCTTTCAAATGCCCCCATAAATGAAAGTCAAGAGGGTTGAGGTCAGGAGAGCGTGGAGGCCATGGAATTGGTCCGCCTCCACCAATCTATCGGTCACCGAATCTGTTGTTGAGAAGCGTACGAACACTTCGGCTGAAATGTGCAGGAGCTACATCGTGCATGAACCACATGTTGTGTCGTACTTGTAAAGGCACATGTTCTAGCAGCACAGGTGGAGTGTCACGTATGAAATCATGATAACGTGCTCCATTTAGCGTAGGTGGAAGAACATGGGGCCTAATCAAGACATCACCAACAATGCCTGCCCAAACGTTCACAGAAAATCTGTGTTGATGACGTGATTGCACAATTGCGTGCGGATTCTCGTCAGCCCAGACATGTTGATTGTGAAAATTTACAATTTGATGACGTTGGAATGAAGCCCCATCCGTAAAGAGAACATTTGCACTGAAATGAGGATTGACACATTGGTGGATGAACCATTCGCAGAAGTGTACCCGTGGAGGCCAATCAGCTGCTTACAGTGCCTGTACACGCTGTACATGGTACGGAAACAACTGGTTCTCCCGTAGCACTCTCCATACAGTGACGTGGTCAACGTTACCTTGTACAGCAGCATCTTCTGTGACGCTGACTTTAGGGTTATCGTCAACTGCACGAAGAATTGCCTCGTCCATTGCAGGTGCCCTCGTCGTTGTAGGTCTTCCCCAGTCGCGAGTCATAGGCTGGAATGTTCCGTGCTCCCTAACGCCGATCAATTGCTTCGAACGTCTTCCTGTCGGGACACCTTCGTTCTGGAAATCTGTCTCGATACAAACGTACCGCGCCACGGCTATTTCCCCGTGCTAATCCATACATCAAGTGGGCATCTGCCAACTCCACATTTGTAAACATTGCACTGACTACAAAACCACGTTCGTGATGAACACTAACTTGTTGATGTTACGTACTGATGTGCTTGACGCTAGTACTGTAGAGCAATGAGCCGCATGTCAACACAAGCACCGAAGTCAACATTACCTTCCTTCAATTGGGCCAACTGGCGGTGAACCGAGGAAGTACAGTACATACTGACGAAACTAAAATGAGCTCTAACTTGGAAATTAAGCGTTTCCGGACACATGTCCACATAACATCTTTTCTTTATTTGTGTGTGAGGAATCTTTCCTGAAAGTTTGGCCGTACCTTTTTGTAACACCCTGTATATAACACTTCAAAACATAAATTTTTACACACAAACAGTACTCTATAATTTCTATTAATCTTCATGGTGGTCTTCACGTGTGTCTTCTACAGAGGCAATGTAATAACATGACGCCTAAATGTAGTTTTTGTTAACATAAAATGTAATTATCAGAAGCAATGGTCCCTTTGAATGAATTTTTAATAGAATATACCTACAACTGTAAAAGCTAGTAGTCCTGCATGGTTTGGTAGTTTCAAAAGCACTGTGTTAGATGTAAAGCAACTTTACTCTCCGTACGTTCCCACGTCTTTCGTTTCATGCTTTCTGTTTCATGCAGTCTTTTCACTTTCTTTCTTTGCGCCGAGTCGATATGTTTCGGGAAATGGACCCAATATGTTGTAGTCGAAGAATTGCGTGACGTTGTGGTGTCACAGCCAGACACCACACTTGCTAGGTGGCAGCTTTAAATCGGCCGCGGTCCATTAGTACATGTCGGACCCGCGTGTCGCCACTTTCAGTGATAGCAGACCGAGCGCCACCACACGGCAGGTCTCGAGAGACTTCCTAGCACTCGCCCCAGTTGTACGGACGCCTTTGCTAGCGACTACACTGACGAAGCCTCGCTCCTTGGCCGAGCAGATAGTTAGAATAGCCTTCAGCTAAGTCCATGGCTACGACCTAGCAAGGCGCCATTACCTTCATATTGCTTGTATCTACAGAGTCTCACTTGTATCGTCAAGAGCGATGTACAACAATGATGGATTAAAGTTAAGAATTCCAGCAGCTACGTACTTTTCTTTATAGCATTCATTACGTATCCTGTTTCAGACCTCTCTAGCCTGCGTGAGCTTAACGCGTGTCTTTCGGCTATTTCCGAGTGGCGTGGCTGTCTTGCTACGCCACAACAGACGTAGTGACGGTTTTCCACGCTTCTCGTAGTCTGGCAATTCGACATCCTTTTTAGCATTACTTCTGCTATATTTATTAGGTAATCAGCGTAAGATTCCTTTCTCTGACCATGTGTTCGATTTTGGATAATGTGCGCATTGAACAGAGCCACATCCAACGTGTAAAAAGAAACTTTGGCCAGACTTTCCTGCTCACGAGTGTGACTTGGGATGTTGATGTTTGGTTCTCATTTATTTCCATGAGTCAGACTCGTAGAAGTACGGCAAGGGTGTAATACACTGATGTGATAAGTCTTGAGATACCTCCTTTTTACGGGCGTAGTGCAGAAACTCGTCTCAACGAGTCGCTGCAAGTCCCCTGCAGAAATACAGAGCCCAGCTGCATCTACTTTTCTTCCGTTGCCCCTAAAAATCCTGCCTTCTTTGTTTTTCAGTTCAAATGGGGTTTCTTGCTTTGGTGTCCTAGGGATCTAGATTTACATGTTTATCGATGACATTTTTCTAGCAAGTAGCGGATTAGTTGCAAGTGGAACTCCGCCAGTGGCGTGTTCTCTTTCTTTTTTATTTCAAAAATTATTTTTGCATTCAGCAGAAAAAAGTCAGTCAGTTGGAAGAATACCCTTCCTGTAACATTTCATTGTCTTTCGATTTCACTGTACATAACTTAACATCATGTCCGTATCATCAACAGCATCCACTGACTTATTGTAGCTCAGTGCCGGCCGAAGTGGCCGATTGGTTCTAGGCGCTACAGTTTGGAACCGCGCAACCGCTACGGTCGCCGGTTCGAATCCTGCCTCGGGCATGGATGAGTGTGATGTCCTTAGGTTTAAGTAGTTGTAAGTTCTAGGGGACTCATGACCTCAGATATTAAGTCCCATAGTGCTCAAAGCCATTTGTAGCTCACAAGGGGAGGCCGCCAATTGTGAAATTCAGATTCGATTCATACTGCGCATACTAAAAGCTCATGGCCAGAGGTGTAATGTGGCAAAGCACCAATATGCACTTCTCAGCCGTTGTCGAAAAAATCGACAGTTAAAAGAAACCGTTGCGGTGAAATACTCTCTACGATTAACGATTTTCTACAGCGTCGTGGCGCAGCGGTAAGCGCTCGGGTTCGTAATCCGAAGGTTGCCGGATCGATTCTCGCGCCATGCAACTTTTTTTATTATTAGTTTTTTTGTAATTCAAATATATATATATATATATATATATATATATATATATATATATATATGTATATATATAACTATTAATGAATTTCTTATGCATGTTGGTGAAGGCGGATCGCTCTCCAATTGTACCGACTCCATTTTTCCGTTTGTTTGACAGGGTGTACCAAAGCTCTCACGTCCGCACTGATTTTCGCCGATGTTATGAGTTGCGCTAGGGACCGCATCTACCTTCTTTCGAAGTCACCAGGCAACTACGCTGTTTTGCGGCGGCTCGTTTCGGCCCATTCGGCCACTGTCCTTCAAGTGTAACGAGCGAGTAACGGAGTTTATATTTCATACCTGCCACAGCAAATTTGTGTTCGTGGGGTTTCTATTCTAAGTCGAACGTTTGACTTACCGTATACGTATTCGTTTCGGAATATCGTTTCTACGTCTTCCGTTAACTATACGTTGCTAACATTGAAAAGACAATTAATAACATTTGTGAAATACAACTTTGTTTGCGGAAAACATAATGATGTTCGAAGACGCCAGTTTTTCCACGACAAACGACTTTCAACAACTTATTATATGCATAATTGTTGCAACTGATTGCCGGGAATTTTGTATATATATATATATATATATATATATATATATCTGCGCCACGACGCTGCAGAAAATTATTAATCGTAGAGAGTATTTCACCGCAACGGTTTCTTTTAACTGTCGATTTTCTCGACAACGGCTGAGAAGTGCATCTTGGTGCTTCGCCACATTACACCTCTGGCCATGAGCTTTTATTATGCGCGGTATGAATTGAATCTGAATTTCACAATTGGCGGCCTCCCCTTGTCAGTAGGTAAGTGGGGTTTCAATTTATTTTTGCCTGTTTTATGTTCCTTCTTCTCAGTTTCAACAAAATCTGGTCCGTTTATAGTTAAAATCATCCATAATTTTTTTTATTGTCCATCCGTTTGGGAGCCAACAGTATACCACAGAACTTGAATTTTTTTTCCTTTTTTTTCAACTTGTTAGGCAATAGTAGTAAATGTTTCCTGTTCTTATGTACTGTTACAGTGTTATTAGAACATTTCTCATGGAGCTATAGGAATAATTAGGAGCTCGGATACCAACTGTCTAAATAGAACGTATGACCTTTGTTGAGGTATGGCAATTATAAACTCACAACAGCTTCGAAAGATTTTCCCCAGTCAGCGTTTCCGAATTCTGTTTCCGTGGTGGCGCCAGTTAGACAATATAATCTAGAATATAATTACTTTGTACGTCACAAATAACGAAAATTTTAATTCCAAATCGATTATTTTTTGTATATACTGCTTAAATAAGAGCTGCTCTTTGAAAATTAGGAAACTTTCATCTATTACTGATTTTTCGAAAGGAAATATGGCCTTAGGAATTTTTTTTTTTCTGTGTGTGCTCTACAATGAGCCGCATTTTACAGGAGATGAGGCCGAATTGTCACTAAAGGGGAATAAACGAAGAATCAGTTTGTACCGTTCCGTGGACATTATGTGTAAAAATACTGGTTTTTGAAGCAAAGAATCTGGTGCTCAATATTCATTCACTCATAACTTTTTAGTTCTTGGCATAAGAAGGTAAAACGCCAAGAAGGAATAAAATTCTGCAGGTTCTATGTGCTTACATTGTTCCAACTTGTTGGATACTGAGGCCATTTTCTGGGTAATAAATATGCAATGATTATTTATCCGCTTACAAATGGCAGAGACAAATTCAAACGACATAAAATGCAAAAAGTCTAAATGACTTTTTGAATTATCGAAGTCTATGCGCTCACCGCTAAATGTTTTCACGAAATGGAGTTTCGTCACAGTATGATTATCCCACCAATCATACATTCTCTTTCGTTACTAACAAGGGGAGGCCGCCAATTGTGAAATTCAGATTCGATTCATACTGTGCATAATAAAAGCTCATGGCCAGAGGTGTAATGTGGCAAAGCACCAAGATGCACTTCTCAGCCGTTGTCGAGAAAATCGACAGTTAAAAGAAACCGTTGCGGTGAAATACTCTCTACGATTAATAACTTTCTACAGCGTCGTGGCGCAGCGGTAAGCGCTCGGGTTTGTAATCCGAAGGTCGCCGGATCGAATCTCTCGCCATGGAACCTTTTTTTTAGTATTTGTTTTTTGTAATTCAAATGTGTATATATAATGTGTATATATATATTTTTAGTATTTGTTTTTTGTAATTCAAATGTATATATATATATATATATATATATATATATATATATATATATATATATATATATATTTGAATTACAAAAAACTAATAATAAAAAAAAATTGCATGCCGCGAGATTCGATCCGGCGACCTCCGGATTACGAACCCGAGCGCTTACCGCTGCGCCACGACGCTGTAGAAAGCTGTTAATCGTAGAGAGTATTTCACCGCAACGGTTTCTTTTGACTGTCGATTTTCTCGACAACGGCTGAGAAGTGCATCTTGGTGCTTTGCCACATTACACTTCTGGCCATGAGCTTTTATTATGCGGAGTATGAATCTAATCTGAATTTCACAATTGGCGGCCTCCCCTTGTAAGTTGCACCTATCACCTCACCTTCTTTTCCCTCTTTACAAGATAATCTTCTGGAAAAGTTCTTCGTGGTGTTGAAGAATCAGCAGTTCCTCCGGACACATCCGGATCTTCGTCCGAAGTATCACTGCCATCTTCATCACGACTATTCTTGAGAATTCCCACAATTTCCTGGTCCGATAAATTACGTTCCAACATTGCCGTCACGTCTCCCTATCTGCCTAGAGTATATGAATGCCCGTAGATGTTTGAAATACTATCGGCTGAGCATACAAGTGCGCCATTAGCCATCTGGGCATTTTACCTCCTGGGAATACATGTTTGCCCCTAGCCGTGAAAGGATTAAGCAGATGTTTCAGCGGGTGAGCGATATGGGGTGTTGTCCCATATTGCAGGACATCAGCGGTTTCCATACTGTTGAGGAGATCTGGATAACATGCAGATGACACGGATTGAGCATAAAGGTGCTTGTGAATCTACTCCACACAGTCACATACGGCGCATGCAATGGCTGTTCGAGCACATGACGTGCTTTAACAATAGCTCAGATTCGGCAGTTCTGGGTATTCACTGCACCCTGCAGCGTAAAATGTGCCTCGACACTCCGTGGAATATTGTCCAGCCACATCCATGTCCACAACAGAAATCGAAGAGGAAATTCAGCATGTTGGTGCGGATCATAAGGTGTCATTTGCTGCACCGTCTGGATCTCGTGCGGGTACCACTCTAAAACAGACTGCAAGAATCTGCATACTGCTGAGGACAGGGTGGACATTTCTCGTGACACTTTACGAGCACTAGCACTAATCGGGGCAAGTCCTGCACTGTCAGTTACAGTTACAGCAACCCGTCTGTAAATTTCACTGGAACGACACATCTTCCTCTTCCAGGTGCCACACCAATCTCACCCCTGTTGTAACTGATCGGTTACTACGGGTTATTCCTTATTATTGGGAATGGAAATACTTATTGCTTATGAAATTAACGTGAGAAGAGTAGGGTCGCCACCGACTCTAACCATACAACTAATCAAAGATTTGGTCGAGTCCGAAAATAAATTAATTTGATCACAGACCAAAAACTCACAAAAATACATACGTACTGATGTCGCTCATAGGGGATACGATGTAATTAATAGTGTTCCCCGTGCACTGTTCACGACAATCAAACATTTAAAATAAAATAGCACATCCAAGAACACTGTGCAGAAGATCAGCTCCCAGCAACACACCTGAAAATAAGACTTAATCTAAAGCATTTGTTATAAAATACAAAGGGAGACTAATCACTGGACCTGTGCATAAGGAAACGCTTTGGATGTGCTAACGGGAAAGCTACGAGGTGAGTGGCTTAGGTGGAAAACACAAGAGAAAATTGTAAATAAAATCATTTATTCCTAAGATAAGGATGTGAGGCATCTACACGATGCCTGATAACACATGGTTTGTGGAGACACAATTTCTAGGTATGATACCAAATTCCAACAATATCACATCACACAATCATGTTAACATTATCTAAAACAAACATGCGATCGGACAGTTAGTGATGCCGGTAGCCCAACAACTATAATGTTCTACCACGTGGTTGGATCCCCACGGACGAAAGACACATAAAGCAAGGAAAATTTACGAGAAGGCAAAGCTCTAAATATTTAGAAAGGTGAAAGCTTCTGCAGCCACAGCTGAAGGCAAACAGACATTCATACAGAAGCGAGTGCTAACTTCTTATAGACACCTTTGTGTGGCGCTCTTCCGGCGGATTCAAGTCTGCTACAGAAATTTGCTAAAAGAAAAATCTGCCAAAGTTTTGCATTCCTTGCTGCGACAAGGCAAAGCAATCTTCCAGATTTGAAAAGCGATACCAAAAGCTAACAGCTCTCCCCTCGCCAAGTAACAACGCGCCACGCGGTCAGTCTAACTCACACTGCCTCGACTGGAGCACAGCTGTGGACGCTTCCCGTACCGGCGGCAGACTGCCTCCCGCTTCTCCAACCTCTTCCACGCTCCGCGTGGACCGGAAAACCCAAAGATGCCATTTCCGCCACCAACCTAACGCAGGTGGATTTCTCACAAGTAGCGTAAACCTCTTTGCCGACTTGACCACTACGAGAGTTGGCTATTCTGTACAACTCCTGCTGAATCTGTACAACTATCGCAGACTTTCTGCAGCAGACTACGCCACCGTCTAGCAACGTGACACACAACCACATTCATTCAATCACACTACTATGAGAGTAAAGAGAATAGATAAACGAGGAAAAGAAAGAGAAATGGTAATGAAAATGGGCTACCGGACTAATGAAAAGTGGCTACAGCACCCTTTCACTGTTTTCGAATTTTATTACCATCTTCTTCAAACCATTTAACGACATCTGGCCTCTCCTCTCAGAGCTTTTACCCGGCGATACTCTCTCAGAGTAGCACTGTAATTGTTACCGTTCACATACAGCACTTCCGCTAACAACGCAGGGTCTCTCTTCTCTATATTCATATTGTTCACGCACGTTGTGGCTTGTGAATTGACAGCGCGGATGTCATACCGTCGTACAAACAGTGGCCAAAATTGGAATTAATTTTTAAGAACGTCAATCGGTTCCGGATCAACACATTATCACACTACCAAGTTTTCTTGCCATACAGCAATTACAGCCCTCGCTGGACGACCGTGAATCGCTGCACTTCATTCATAACCACCCGGTTTCACGAGCCGAACGAATTTCTTATACATCTTCTACAAGGTTATTAAGGAATCGGGTACACCCTTTTGCGCGCCGTTCAGGTCGTTAATCTCTTTTGTTAACGACGCTGCCACATTAGAAATTTTAACTTTCATGGGCATAACTTCTTGCTTTGCAGAGGAAACACTAACTTGACTGAGAACGGCTGACGTAGTTCCAACTAATGTTTTCATGTTACTGAATAATTCCGCTGATGGATCTTTCGGTTCAGTTCTCTGTGTAGCTTGTCCAACATCCATAGCGGCTGTCCGAACATTGCCTTGTTCGGCAATACCGATCTTGATTTGTCTAGTTTTTTTTTCAGTAACAACCAAATATTCTCAAAAATTGAAAAATTTAACTAAGTGAGCATTAGAACTGTAATGATTACTTCTAATATTCAGATCCACTTGTTTTAAATGAGATAGCTACGCTAAAACACATTAATAAATAATAAACAATGTTGGAGCGCTTAATGTCTTAGGTCATGTGGCGCATTTGTTCCAAAAAATCTGCTCTTGCCATTCTAAAGTCTGTACACTATAATTTAATTTTGAAAGATTAGATTAATTTTTACTCGTTGCAAGTCTACCAAATCGTGGTAGCAACTACGGTGAAATTATATCAACTCTTTGCTGATTCCACCTACGAAGTCCATGATATTTACAAAAATCTCTTTTCCTTGTACAATTACTAGACTCCAGTGGTGATACTAGGCATCAGCGCTCTTACAAGTACGTGTAACAGAGAAATTACGAACATAAAATACACATCTATACAATCAAAAAGTTTCATTTAATTGCCTACTACTTATAATATTTGCCTCGTAGTGTCTGTTCTCATCGAACCGCCTCTTTCGATCAAAATATGTCAGAACACTTTTAAAGATAATATAGTGATATTATATGAAATTGAATATTATGATGTAAGTGCTGATTCTCGACACATCATCTGCTTTTGGAATGTACCCAGTAGCAATATGCGTACCGATCGCATAGTGACCAATAATGTTATAAACTGTGGTACCCTAGTAAGATTATCACTTCTTCACAAGAAAATACTTCAAATTCCACTTTTCTTCAACATTTCGACGCTTGTCAGCAATTTGTCATTCGTTTATTACTACCACTTAGCTTTGACAGAGACATGGCAGATACAAAGGGCTGAAATAAAATTAGTAATTGCTGCCTGACATAGGAAATAGAACACTTTAACAAAATTAACAGTAAATTGTAGCGCACGATATAACTGTATTCTTTGAACTGCGAAAACGAAACAATTCAAGTCAAGGTGCATCGAACAAATGAAATAAAACCATCCTCTATTATGTTTCTTGGCAGCTGCTTTCACTCTTGGCAACGATACTATACAGTGATCTTAAGGAAAGGCGCGATATGCTTTACTGGGCCATTTACACGAATGCAAGGAGGAAAGAAACGGGTAGATTTGCCTACTCATCAGTCAGTGAAACCTGTAAGTTTTGCTGAAGATCTGTTCGTACACGAAATGAAAAACCCTGGTCCAGTGCGAGCATCACTCGTGCACTGACGGATTCGCACAAACTTAATTACGCATATAGACAGTTCATCCATTCCGGGACTCGACATTTCTGCCTGTTTCGACACTGAACTGGCAAGATATCGGTCCCAAGGATTACAAGATTTTCGAGAATGTTTTAAATTCAATAATTTAAATGTGACATAGTCATGCAGGAGGCAGGTGATCATTACTAAAATAATTGGTAGTTCTGCGTTCAGGCTGAGCGGGTCGCAATGTTAGATGCCAAAGGAACTAGTCCGCAAATATTAGTTTGACATACAGCTTGAAACGCCATATCTACATGCAGTATTCGCTCCTGGATATCTGATGATGGATAAATTCCCCAACGTAACATGTGCGCGATAAAGTCACGCCTCAACTGACGTTTGCCTTTTATCTTTGGAACACAGCTTGCCTGAATGCAAAGATAGTGACTGTATTAATTTCAAATTTGAACTCTGATAATAATGACAAAAGAAAACTTTTTGGTATGATGTGATTACTAATAAACAATTTTCGGGAAACTTTGGTTTACTTCTACTATGAAACCTTGATTCTTTCCAAATTTCATGATTCTAGGCGAAACGGAAGTACCTTATAGGTTTTAAGGAGTGAGTTTGGAACTGTCGAAGTACGTGTCATAAATGGCCGTATGTTTTGGTGCCGTTGACTTAGAAGCTTACATTTGTTACACCGCCGAATTCCTATAAACCTTTGTATGTGACATAAATTTCCATTTGATACGTCTACCAATTCCTGAGAAGAAGAGTTTTTAACATTTGGACAGGCAGACGCCCTCCTGCGGGAAAGAAGCGGTTGTTACCGATTGAGACACGGAAACGCAAAGAAACATTCGCTTTAGAATGAACAAAAAAAAGTAGCTGGTCATATTGCGTCGAAGAGCAGCTGTATTTGGAACGAGCGGCGAAATTTGCACCCACGCTCTGTACATTTTGAGAACTTTGAGTATCATCGGTGACTCTGGCAATGCGCCCTTGCTTCTGCTTACAGAATACCAGCCAGCAATGAGCGATCGCTACAGCTTCATCCCTGCGACGCGGGAGCAGATGGAGACCATCAGGAAGAGTCTGGGGACAGATGAAGAGGACATCAGGAGGGCCATCACGTCTGTTCGAGACTGGCTCAGGATGCAGCCGCATCTGCCCGACCAGATGGGTCAGTCAGCTTTGTGACTACTCTAGTTTACTCTTCTAAAATCCCCAAACCATAATTCTGACTCAAGAGTTGATTCCTTCAAGTATTCTTTCGCTCTTCAATTTTGAACAAATCATTTCCTTACACTACTGTTGCAGTGGTAATTAATCAAACTGATGTTAGTGCTGCTAGTGGTCTAGGGGTAGCGTCTTTGATTCGTAATCAAAACGTGTTCGGTCCCGGGTTCGATCCCCACCACTGCCTAAATTTTGATAAATAATCAGCATTGGCGGTCGAAGACTTCCGGCATAAAAAGTCAGCCTCATTCTGCCAACGGCCTTGTCAAAGAGGGCGGAAGAGCGGATAGAGGTTCAGGGCACTCTCTTGTCCTAGGGGTGGGAAATTGCCCCTAAAGGCGGAAGAATCAGCAATGATCAACGACATGAGGATGCAGAAGGTAATGGAAACCACTGCATTAAAGACACGTAACGTGTATCCACAGGACATGTGGCCTGTATTTGAAGAAGTGTCATGATGATCTCTCCATTGGCAAAAGATTCCGGAATAGTCCCCCATTAGGATCTCCGGGAGGGGACTGCCAAGGGGGAGGCTACCATGAGAAAATGATTGAATAATCAACGGAAGGATAACGTTCTACGAGTCGGGGCGTGGAATGTCAGAAGCTTGAACGTGGTAGGGAAACTAGAAAATCTGAAAAGGGAAATGCAAAGGCTCAATCTAGATATAGTAGGGGTCAGTGAAGTGAAGTGGAAGGAAGACAAGGATTTCTGGTCAGATGAGTATCGGGTAATATTAACAGCAGCAGAAAATGGTATAACAGGTGTAGCATTCGTTATGAATAGGAAGGTAGGGCAGAGGGTGTGTTACTGTGAACAGTTCAGTGACCGGGTTGTTCTAATCAGAATCGACAGCAGACCAACACCGACAACGATAGTTCAGGTATACATGCCGACGTCGCAAGCTGAAGATGAACAGATTGAGAAAGTGTATGAGGATATTGAAAGGGTAATGCAGTATGTAAAGGGAGACGAAAATCTAAAAGTCATGGGCGAGTGGAATGCAGTTGTAGGGGAAGGAGTAGAAGAAAAGGTTACAGGAGAATATGGGCTTGGAACAAGGAATGAAAGAGGAGAAAGACTGAGTTCTGTAACAAGTTTCAGCTAGTAATAGCGAACACCCTGTTAAAGAATCACAACAGGAGGAGGTATACTTGGAAAAGGCCGGGAGATACGGGAAGATTTCAATTAGATTACATCATGGTCAGACAGAGATTCCGAAATCAGATACTGGATTGTAAGGCGTACCCAGGAGCAGATATAGACTCAGATCACAATATAGTAGTGATGAAGAGTAGGCTGAAGTTCAAGACATTAGTCAGGAAGAATCAATACGCAAAAAAGTGGAAGTACTAAGGAATGACGAGATACGTTTGAAGTTCTCTAACGCTATAGATACAGCAATAAGGAATAGCGCAGTAGGCAGCACAGTTGAAGAGGAATGGACATCTCTAAAAAGGGCCATCACAGAAGTTGGGAAGGAAAACATAGGCACAAAGAAGGTAGCTGCGAAGAAACCATGGGTAACAGAAGAAATACTTCAGTTGATTTATGAAAGGAGGAAGTACAAACAAGTTCCGGGAAAATCAGGAATACGGAAATACAAGTCGCTGAGGAATGAAATAAATAGGAAGTGCAGGGAAGCTAAGACGAAATGGCTGCAGGAAAAATGTGAAGACATCGAAAAAGATATGATTGTCGGAAGGACAGACTCAGCATACAGGAAAGTCAAAACAACCTTTGGTGACATTAAAAGCAACGGTGGTAACATTAAGAGTGCAACGGGAATTCCACTGTTAAATGCAGAGGAGAGAGCAGATAAGTGGAAAGAATACATTGAAAGCCTCTATGAGGGTGAAGATTTCTCTGATGTGATAGAAGAAGAAACAGGAGTCGATTTAGAAGAGATAGGGGATCCAGTATTAGAATCGGAATTTAAAAGAGCTTTGGAGGACTTACGGTCAAATAAGGCAGAAGGGATAGATAACATTCCATCAGAATTTCTAAAATCATTGGGGGAAGTGGCAACAAAACGACTATTCACGTTGGTGTGTAGAATATATGAGTCAGGCGATATACCATCTGACTTTCGGAAAAGCATCATCCACACAATTCCGAAGACGGCAAGAGCAGACAAGTGCGAGAATTATCGCACAATCAGCTTAACAGCTCATGCATCGAAGCTGCTTACAAGAATAATATACAGAAGAATGGAAAAGAAAATTGAGAATGCGCTAGGTGACGATCAGTTTGGCTTTAAGAAAAGTAAAGGGACGAGAGAGGCAATTCTGACGTTACGGCTAATAATGAAAGCAAGGCTAAAGAAAAATCAGGACACTTTCATAGGATTTGTCGACCTGGAAAAAGCGTTCGACAAAATAAAATGGTGCAAGCTGTTCGAGATTCTGAAAAAAGTAGGGGTAAGCTATAGGGAGAGACGGGTCATATACAATATGTACAACAACCAAGAGGGAATAATAAGAGTGGACGATCAAGAACGAAGTGCTCGTATTAAGAAGGGTGTAAGACAAGGCTGTAGCCTTTCGCCCCTACTCTTCAATCTGTACATCGAGGAAGCAATGATGGAAATAAAGTTTCAGGAGTGGAATTAAAATACAAGGTGAAAGGATGTCAATGATACGATTCACTGATGACATTGGTATCCTGAGTGAAAGTGAAGAAGAATTAAATGATCTGCTGAACGGAATGAACAGTCTAATGAGTACACAGTATGGTTTGAGAGTAAATCGGAGAAAGACGAAGGTAATGAGAAGTAGTAGAAATGAGAACAGCGAGAAACTTAACATCAGGATTGATGTTCACGAAGTCAATGAAGTTAAGGAATTCTGTTACCTAGGCAGTAAAATAACCAATGACGGACGGAACAAGGAGGACATCAAAAGCAGACTCGCTATGGCAAAAAAGGCATTTCTGACCAAGAGAAGTCTACTAATATAAAATACCGGCCTTAATTTGTGGAAGAAATTTCTGAGGATGTACGTCTGGAGTACAGCATTGTATGGTAGTGAAACATGGACTGTGGGAGAATCGAAGCATTTGAGATGTGGTGCTATAGACGAATGTTGAAAATTAGGTGGACTGATAAGGTAAGGAATGAGGAGGTTCTACGCGGAATCGGAGAGAAAGGAATATGTGGAAAACACTGATAAGGAGAAGGGACAGGATGATAGGACATCTGCTAAGACATGAGGGAATGACTTCCATGGTACTAGAGGGAGCTGTAGAGGGCAAAAACTGTAGAGGAAGACAGAGATTGGAATACGTCAAGCAAATAATTGAGGACGTAGGTTGCAAGTGCTACTCTGAGATGAAGAGGTTAGCACAGGAATGGAATTCGTGGCGGGCCGCATCAAACCAGTCAGTAGACTGATGACAAAAAAAAAAAAAAAAAAAAAAAAAAAAGAAAGTGTGTTTAAATGCTATCGCGTGAGACTGCTACAGACTATATTTTTTATGATTTTTAAAATTTAAGTGGAGTGTAGAGTAATGACCAGTTATAGAGAGACAGAATTTTCAGGCAGATACCAGGCTCTCAGGGAGACCCAAATGGGAATATTTTGGGGGGAGATTTCCAGTTGTAGAATTTAGCTTGCAAACAAGGAATACCCCAGGAAAACTCTGTAACAGATTCGAATGCTTCGCTGGCAGGCTGTATTTCCATAAACCGAGCACAGATGAATGTCGGAATCGTTTGTGGCACTAGCACTACGTACTTATATGAGTTGCTTGGTTAATCCTGAACGTCAGCAGATTCTCCGCGACGTCAAGCAGTTGTAAATTATAGTAACGAAGTGCTCTTCCTGGGGACAGCAGTGAACAGAGAAGAGTAAGTAAGAGCTGAATCAACAGCTCCTGCAGTAAATTTGGTCCCTGAGGTAGAAGGCACAGTAAGTACGAGTAGAGACCAAAATGACGGGAAGAACGAACGTTGGACAGTGTTTTGAAACAGGTGTGGACAGCATCCGGCTCACATAATCACGGTTTCGAGTGGCAGGCAGGCCTCGTAGGCGAACGGAATAGCCTTTATTACAGGCGTGGCTTCGCAGGACCCTTCAGAGCACTCTTGTTGACGTCGAAGGCAGTGTGCTTGGGTAAGCTCAGAGAACGTCTGCGATGAACAACAGCATAGCACTTCCTACAATGAAGGCAGGTGGTGTGAATAATTGGCTATGGATAACACTGCAGTAGCCAGCGCACATGCCGAATACTACGATGGCTGGACAGTTTGCCAGTCACCATCATGTTAGCTCAGCAAGCTGTAGGTAGCAGTTTTCTCATCGATAGTTGCAAAGTTGGAAGGTCACAGTGACCAGGTGTGTTCACCAGCACTCTCGGAGACAGAAGTCATGTCGATGAACAGTGGCAGCTTATCAGTGGTTCGGCCTACTAGCTGCTCCATAGCAATTTAAAGACTGCCTCAAAGGCTCACAAGCCCGAGTTTTTCGTACTACTAGTCTGAGACAGTGACATTATGTTGGGCCAGTAACGAACGAGTGTGGCCTACATTTCCGAATGGCTCTCGGAGCTGCAAGTTGTAGCTGTCCCGCCATATCAGCAGGCTGGTAGATGTTATTGTGAAGCTTCCACTATTTCTATCGAACTCATGCTATGCCGTTACAAAAATGTGCTTGCTTCTCCATTACATCTACAACGATACTCCACAATCCACCTTACGGCGCGTGGTGGAGGGTACCACATACAACTACTATCCATTTCCATTCTCATTCCACTAGCAAACAGAACGAGGGAAAGTGAGTGTTCATGTGTTTCCAAATGAACCCTAATTTCTCTATTTTGTCTACCTGGTCCTTACGTGCAATGTATGTTGGAGGCAACAGAATCGGTCTGCAGTCAGCTTCAAATGCCGGTTCTCTATAGTGTCGCCTTCCCTCCAGGGATTTTGAGTTTCCAAAGGATCTCAGTAACACTTGCTCGTTGTTTGAACCTATCAGCAACAAATCTAGGAGCTTGCATCTGAATTTCTTTAATGTCTTCCTTCAATCCCACCTGGTACGAATCCCAAACACTCGAGCGGTAGTGAAGAATAGGTGGCATTAGCGCCCCATATGCGGTCTCCTTTATAGATGAATCACACTTTCCTAGAACTCTCCCAATAAACCAAAGTTGACCACTCACCTTTCCTACCATAATCTTCACATACTCCTTCCATTTAATACCTCTTTGCAACGTTTCGCTCAGATATCTAATCGATGTCACTGTGTTAAAGGGGACACTACTACTGCTGTACCCGAACATTACGGGTCTGTTTCTCCTACTCACCTGTTTCTTCTACTCATCCACATTAACTACTTTTTTTTTTCTTTTCTTTTAGAGCTAGCTGCCACTCATCATACCAGCTCACTGCTGAGGTCATGATGCCAAGTTTACGATTCGAAGTACGGCAATCTCTTCCAAGTGTTTCCCACAATGTCAGCTTCCTGCTTGTTTGTCTTTTTGATAGCGACAAAGGGCGTGGGCCAGGCTTACCTTGCTCATTGCTCACTGGAGGAGAATTTGAGGCGATTTTACATTTATCTATAATACATTTCTGCCTTGTAACGGCGAGTTATGGAAGTGGTATGTGGAACCACTATATAACTACAGTAAAAGAAACTATTTGAAGTATGGTGCTATCAAAGAATATTATAAACCAAGTGAAGTAGTGAAATATGAACTTAATAAATATTGAATAGAAGAAGAGTCGTATTCACAAAATTTATTTGGCGTCAGACATAAAAGTGACAGGGAGAGAGCCCCGTACTATCGAGAGTTGTTGTTATGCTTTAGCTTGCTCACTCGAGGCACCTGCACAGCCTCGTCACATGTAGAGTAGAATGAGGCGAGAGAAGTTATAAGATTGCGATGCGCACGTATACAGATGGGATAGTATCGCGTACACAGGATATAAAACGGAAGTGTATTGAAGCTATAAGGTGAAGCTGTAAGGTGATCCCCGTGGAAAGGTTTCCACGTGATTATTCCCACACGACTGGAATTAACAGATGTGAACGCAAAACGGTAGTCGGAGCTGGACGCATCGGACTTTCCACTTCGAAAATCGTTGAGGAATTCTGTATTCAGAGATCCACAGTGTCAAGAGTGTGACGAGAATACCACATTCCAGGCATTACCTCTCACAACGGCCAACACATTGGCGGACGGTCTTTCTTAACAGCCGCGAGCATAGACGTTTGCTTAGAGTTGTCAGTACTAACAGACAAGCAGCACTGCGTGAAATAATCGGAGAAATCAATAAGGAACGTACGAGGACGTATCCGTTAGGACAGTACGGTGGAATTTGTCGTTAATGGGCCATGGCAGTAAATGATCAACGCGAATGACTGCTCACTGCACGGCATCGCCTGCAGCACCTCTCCTGCGCTGGTGACCATATCGAAAAGACGCTACACGACAAGAAAACCATGACGTCGTCCGATGGGTCCGGGTATCAGTTAATTGATGGTGGTATTCCAGTGTGGCGGAGACCACACGAAGTCACGATCTCAGGTTGTGAATGAGGCAGTGCGCAAGCTGGTGGTTAATGAAATGACACTGTTTTCATGGAATCGTCTGGCATATCTCAACCGATCATTAAAAGGTTATGTTCGGCTATTAGGAGGCCATTTAGAACAATTCCTGGACATCATGACCCCAAACAATGATGGATTTTATACGGATGACAATCCTGATGTCAGTGGGCCACAACTGTTCGCAATTGACTTGAGGAACATTCTGGAGAACTATAGTGAATGATTTGGACATCCATGGAACATGCGTGCGACAGAATCGAGAAGTCTGGTCCTACACAGGATCCTGCACCGGCAACACCTTCTACATCTACATCCACACTCCGCAAGCCACCTGACGGTGTGTGGCGGAGGGTACCTTGAGTACCTCTATCGGTTCTCTCTTCTATTCCAGTCTCATATTGTTGGTGGAAAGAAGGATTGTCAGTATGGCTCCGTGTGGGCTCTAATCTCTATCCTCATGGCCTCTTCGCGAGATATACGTAGGAGGGAGCAATATACTGCTTGACCCCTCGATGAAGGTATGTTCTCGAAACTTCTACAAAAGCCAGTACCGAGCAACTGAGCGTCTGTCCTGCAGAGTCTTACACTGGAGTTTATCTATCATCTCCGTAACTCTTTCCCGATTACTAAATGATCCTGTAACGAAGCGCGCTGCTCTCCGTTGGATCTCCTCTATCTCTTCTATCAACCCTATCTGGTACGAATCTCACACTGCTCAGCAGTATTCAAGCTGTGGGTGAACAAGCGTACTGTAACCTACTTCCTTTGTTTTCAGATTGCATTTTCTGAGGATTCTTCCAATGAATCTGTCTGGCATATGATTTACCGACGATCAACTTTATATGATCATTCCATTTTAAATCACTCCTAATGCCTACTCACAGATAATTTATGGGATTAACTGCTTCCAGTTGCTGACCTGCTATATTGTAGCTAAATGATAAGGGATCTTTCTTTCTATGTGTTCGCAGCACATTATACTTGTCTACATTGAGATTTAATTGCCATTCCCTGCACCATGCGTCAATTCCCTGCAGATCCTCCTGCATTTCAGTACAATTTTCCATGTTACACTCTCTCGATATACCACAGCATCATCCGCAAAAAGTCTCACTAAACTTCCGATGTTATCCACAAGGTCATTTATGTATATTGTGAATAGCAATCGGTCCTACGACACTCCCCTGCGGCACACCTGTAATCACTCTTACTTCGGAAGACTTCTCTCCATTGAGAATGACATGCTGCGTTCTGTTATCTACGAACTCTTCAATCCAATCACACAATTGGTCTGATAGTCCATATGCTCTTACTTTGTTCATTAAACGACTGTGGGGAACTGTATCGAACGCTTTGCGGAAGTCAAGAAACATGGCATCTACCAGGGAACCCGTGTCTATGGCCCTCTGAGTTTCGTGGACGAATAGCGCGAGCTGGGTTTTACACGATCGTCTTTTTCGAAACTCACGCTGATTCCTACAGAGTAGATTTCTAGTCTCCAGAAAAGTCATTATACTCGAACATAATACGTGTTCCAAAATTCTACAACTGATCGACGATATAGATACAGATCTATAGTTCTGCACATCTGGTCGACGTCCCTTCTTGAAAACGGGGATGACCTGTGCCCTTCTCCAATCCTTTGGAACGCTACGCTCTTCTAGAGACCTACGGTACACCGCTGCAAGAAGGGGAGCAAGTTCCTTCGCGTACTCTGTGTAAAATCGAACTGGTATCCCATAAGGTCCAGCCGACTTTCCTCTTTTGAGCGATTTTAATTGTTTCTGTGTCCCTCTGTCGTCTATTTCGATATCTACCATTTTGTGATCTGTGCGACAATCTAGAGAAGGAACTACAGTGCAGTCTTCCTCTGTGAAACAGCTTTGGAAAAAGACATTTAGTATTTCGGCCTTTAGTCTGTCATCCTCTGTTTCAGTACCATTTTGGTCACAAAGTGTCTGGACATTTTGTTTTGATTCGCCTACCACTTTGACATAAGACCAAAATTTCTTAGGATTTTCTGCCCAGTCAGTACATAGAACTTTACTTTCGAATTCATTGAACGCCTCTCGCATAGCCCTCCTCACAATAAATTTCGCTTTGCCTAATTTTTGTTTGTCTGCAAGGCTTTGGCTATGTTTATGTTTGCTGTGAAGTTCCCTTTGCTTCCGCAGCAGTTTTCTAACTCGATTGTTCTACGACGGTGGCTCTTTTCCATCTCTTGCTATCTTCTTTGGCACATACTCATGTAACGCATATTGTACGATAGTTTTGAAATTTGTCCACTGATCCGCAACACTATCTGTACTTGAGACAAAACTTTTGTGTTGAGCCTTCAGGTATTCTGTAATCTGCTTTTTGTCACTTTTGCTAAACAGAAAAATCTTCCTACCTTTTTTAATATTTCTATTTACGGCTGAAATCATTAATGCAGTAACCGCTTTATGATCGCTGATTCCCTGTTCTGCGTTAACTATTTCAAATAATTCGAGTCTGTTTCTCACCAGATGGTCTAATATGTTATCGCCACGAGTTGGTTCTCTGTTTAACAGCTCAAGGTAGTTTCCAGATAAAGCACTTAAAAAAAATTCACTGGATTCTTTGTCCCTGCCACCCGTTATGAACGTTTGAGTCTCCCAATCTGTATCTGGCAAATTAAAATCTCCACGCAGAACTATAACATGGTAGGGAAAGCCTACTTTCACAATTATTGGCGGCTATAAAGGCACCATGGCTCAGTATTTGTGCAGGGGACTTGCAACGACTTGTTGAGTCCTTGTCACGTCGAATTGCCACACAACGCCTGGCAAAAGGAGCTCCAACGCCATTTTCATACGTATCACGTGACTTTCTTCACCTCAGTGTACATTTATCCAAAATTTACGGCCAGATGATGATTAGCAGCGACCTGCAGTAATTTGTTTGTAGAAGCTTTATAACACATAATTGTATAAAGATTGTGCGTCACAACAGATCACTGACCACTTGCCCTGATCTGTCTTGAACTCCGGCCTAGTCCATTTAGTGAACGGTAACTATAATAAGGGGCAACGGCCTTGCCGCAATAGATACACCGGTTCCCGTGAGATCACCGAAGCTAAGCCCTGTCAGGAGTGTCCGGCACCTGGATGGGTGACCATCCAGCCGACACGCGCTGTTGCCATTTTTCGGGGTGCACTCAGCCTCGTGATGCCAATTGAGGAGCTACTCGACCGAATAGTAGCGGCTTCGGTCAAGAATACCATCATAACAACCGGGAGAGCGGTGTGCTGAACCCACGCCCCTCCGCATCCTCCTATGAGGATGACACGGCAGGCCACTCGTGGCCTTGAAGACGGAATGCTTTAACTATGATAACGTGTAGAAAGTGCAGTCTCGATTTTCTTGTTGGTGACTGTAGTTGAGTCCTGATGCAGTCTTGTGTTGCTGTTGATACTGTCTTGATAGGCCGGCCGCGGTGGTCTAGCGGTTCTAGGCGCTCAGTCCGGAACCGCGCGACTCCTACGGTCGCAGGTTCGAATCCTGCCTCGAGCATGGATGTGTGTGATGTCCTTATGTTAGGTTTAAGTAGTTCTAAGTTCTAGGTGACTGATGACCACAGATGTTAAGTCCCATAGTGCTCAGAGCCATTTGAACCATTTTTGAACTGTCTTGATACGGGCCTTGCGTAAGCTTTTCTCCGCGTTTGATGGGCGGATGTGCAGTTGTGAACTGCTTGTGTGATGCAAGGTGGAAGGCGGAAGCAGTGTGCCCTGTGTTGCATGCCAGTCTTAAGTCAGTTGCTCCTGAATACTAGCCAGCTCGTCACTCTTCCATGTGCAGCTACGATCCGTAGCTTCTGCAGGGTACAGAAATAACTGAGGACAGAAGCCTATGTAAGACGCTCACCGAGAGATGACACAGGTTAGTGGAGCATTCATTACGGCACCCAGAAACAGTGAACTGTCGCTGGAAGGAGAAGGTCACAATTAGTAGAGGCTGACCAGGTCTAGAGAGGAAGCTGGGTGAAGCAATGACACAGATGTGTAAAAAATAGCACACGATGGGAAAAGGTGGAGGACAGCATCGTACCAGGTGAAAGTCTGAAAATTTAAATAAAAACCTACCTTCCAGTTATAGCTGTTACAGCATATACTGTTTGATTAGTGAGAAGTTTTGCGTAATAACCCACACGTACATTTGTTACAGAAGATGCATTCATCGAAAGGATGTACATAAACTGCAAGTGTAGCATAGAGAGGGTTAAGAAAGGCGTGGACAACTTCTTCTCTATGAGGACCAGGTATCCAGAGATGTCGATGAACCGTGACCCTATAGGACCCGACGTTGTGACAACTATGGAGCACCTGTAAGTACCCATGAAATCGATCCACAAGTTTTATGTTCTCTTGTCAAATACTGAACATTCTTTTGCAATCAAATAACTGACGGTATAAATTCAAGTGCGAGGAATAAAACTGGAAATGTGTAAGGCAATAATGTAGATTATCGTCCTGTTTTGCTTGTACTTCTAAAAACCGTAATTAGTTTTTTTTCCTTTCAAAAGAATTCAGCAAAACCTAAATCTGTTGCGACCTCCTTATGGAGATTAAATTCCGAACCCAATATGCCCCGACTCAGAGACACGCAACTAATTTTTAACGTTTAAAGCTGCCGAATAATGACACTCTGTATTTCTTAAATGAAACTAATTTTTCTATAATTTTAGAAAGAATTTTAGAAGAACGGTTCAACATAATAACATGTGTCGAATTTGGTTAGATAGTGACCAGATAACATTGGCGAAAATTACTGACGTGCCGTCTGGATAAAAAGTTCTTATGGTCATGACTGACACGTCAAGTGCTCAGCATTTTGGCTTTGTTCACTGATACTAGTAATTCCTAACAGACGAAACAGCACGATGAATTTCATCTCTACTTATCATGTCACGACATTTCATGTGTTGCGATGTCTTCAGATTCTCCTTAGGATTAAAGGGTGGAATCGACTGAATGAGTTTGGGATACCAGTACAATATTTAACTCATTTACTAATAACATGAATACGTGAGATCATACAGATTAAGATTTGTCTTGATCAGATCAACTGGCTACAATCATCATATTCACAAACTGAAGGTCCCCATCATTAAATATTAATAAAACCACAAATTATTAATAAAGATTTACATTAAATAAAATTTAAATCAATTTTAACATCATATAGTCATAAACAGAACACTTTCAAAGTGAAATTTTAACAACAGAAACAAATTACTTTCGGAAAACTCAGATTGATAAAAATTTAAATTAATTTTTACATCGTAATTACAACAGTCTAAGAAAATGAGCCACCATAAGGAAACTTCAGAGATACATTCAGTCTAAAAGATCAAATTCTACCATAAATTCTTTAACAATTAAGAACATTATTCTTCTTTTTTCAAAGAAAACGGATGTTTTTCGTTAGAAAACTGCCATAAACATACACCTTGTCGTACGATCCTCAGTCACATTCGCACATAAAAGGCTCACGAAAACGCCACAGAAACTAACCTAAAACATTTCCGTAAAGAAACAGAAAGCAACTATCTATTATTCTATCGACGACACAAGCTAACCATGGTAGACAGGACCAGTACAAAACATCGTTAAAACGTCTAGCAAACCGACTGTTCAAGTGTTAACATACAGTCGGTAGAAAACGTGTATCCTACACAGTAAACACAATACATTGTGGGAAGCCACCCCACATCATCAGTTATTAACCCCTTCTAGGGACGCACTGTTTGTGAGTCGCTTTCAGAAAATGTGGTTTTAGTAAATACCAGATTACGGAACGGTACCTGTTAGTGCATAATGCTGCATGGCACAGCCAGCTACATACACGCCACGGACATAGTATAAAGCCGTATGTCACATACCCAAGGAACCCCAGCACATTCCAAAATGGTTCAAATGGCTCTTAGCACTATGGGACTTAACTGCTGAGGTCATCAGTCCCCTACAACTTACAACTACTTAAACCTAACTAACCTAAGGACATCACACACATCCATGCCCGAGGCAGGATTCGAACCTGCGACCGTAGCGGTCGTGCGGTTCCAGACTGTAGCACCTAGAACCGCTCGGCCATTACGGCCGGCCAACACATTCCAGCCAGTATCCGTAAGCCACAGGTTCCAGCGACTCAAGTCTGTTCATCTCAGTAGGCCCACAATAAACGCCGTCCGTGCTGGCGATCTCACACAGACACGCCCCCTCTCGACTTGCACCAGACTTCTACTGGTGGCCCACCAACACCGTCAACACTCATGGCGTCTCTCACAGGCCACTCTGTCAGTCTTCTGCACCGACAGATGAACGCCTCCTCCGCCAGACATTCACGCCACTCTAGCTAACGGGAAACCACAGAAAGTGGTGCCAACCTAGGAAAGCTGGGCAAAACAATGCGATACTTGTCACACCTCGTAGAGCGGTTGTTTTAACTTTCCCCGCAGATAAATGTCCGTACGTGTTAAGGCATATGGAAGTAAGAAAAAGCCGTATAATTAAAAACTCCGTGGGTAAAGAATCAGCTAATCTTATTAGCTGATTAAGAAGCTTGTAAATGTTCAGAAAATACACCTATGTAGCCGATCGCAGCTTTAATCAGCTTAATAAGTGCCCGTTTGATTTAGGAAATGGAGTATTCATGAAGAATTCAGGAATATGTTAGAAACAACAGATATATGTAGCGAAGCAAACGCGATTTCATTATTACATGAGATCCCTGAAGTACTCGACAATTTATGGTTATTTGTGCAGATTCAAGGAGTACAGCAACCACAATGTGTATACTACTATAAAGACTGAGTTGTCGAAAGTAATCAAAAGAACTATTAGGAAGGGCTCACAGGCCGAAATTAGATTTTACGATCTCTTGTATCAACTGGAAGAAGCTAACCAAGTTGATTGGGTGGTAACATATGCAGACGATATCTTGGGATGTGGTGTCAAGGAGCTCAAGAGCGTAATTGGGGGAATGGTAGAGTGGACGTCTTCCAGACGCAGGAGTGGTGTGTAGATAACAAATTGAACATAAAGCAGCAGAAAAATACACATTAACTCTTAAAAGGTCAATTTTTATTATGCTGTAAAACTATTGTTATGAAGCATCTTTAGCTCCAGCGCACAGTACTTTAGTGTCCAGTTGTATGAAATGCGTAAATTATCACAATGTAGCCATAGAATATCACATAAAGCAGGCAAGATTACCTCCACACAACTAGAAGCCACCGCTGTAAGTGGTGAGGACTTTCCACGATGCCATTATCTTCACAATCATAAACTTTGCAGCAAGTGTCTTGGCACGGACACTTCTGTTCGCACAACAGGAAAATCCTGCGACGTGCACAAAAGGGTGTGCTCCTCAAACTCACAGGAGCCTTTGGCATCACATCAAAAAAAGTTTTGTTGGTGATTCTCCAGATCTGTCGAGTGGACATTACATCGAAATATCGTATGATCTCTTACTGAATACGTAAGAAGATTTGGCAAAAGCCCAAAAAACGATAAAAAACAAACAACAAATAAGATGAAGGGAAGTTTTATTTTATCTTATATAAGATGAAAGTTTGCATTCGCTAATGTGAACGAGCATAACTTAACTGGGGCTCATCACAACTGCAGTCTTCGTTTAATTCCTTAAGGAATTTGTATTAAATCATACTTACACTCTGGGTGCGGATGTTCTTCTAAATACGAGCAGAAAAAGCTATTATAATTCAGATAATTATTAAAAACATAGTAAAATTTGTCGAATTGAGTACTCATCATGTGTACACATAGAAAATCAACTATTACTAAAGGAAAAGGTACTTTGTAATAAAACTATGGTGGTATACATTTCAAAAGGTCACTGACAGATGGCACTGGTGTAACTGCAAAAAACTAAATTATCCCTTCCTTCCAATTTTCAGGCTTATATACTTTAAGAGCATGGAAAGAATCTTTCGTTATGCATTGTGCCCAACACCCAGTGTCTTTTAATTCAACAGAAGCGCACTCATATGATCACAGAACTATGGAAACTTCACTTGATCTCCAGTCCATACAGAACGAGAACAGTGTACTCAAAACCACGTTAATAACAATACCACAAAGAAGTACGGCCCGAGACAAAACTGTACCACGAATAAATTAACCAAATAGGACGTAAATTTGTGGATGTGACCTGCATGCACACACAAACAATTTTTTTGCAGTTTCAGGGAAACAGGATGTGATATTCAAGAGAAAGAGCTTCTCAAACTGAGCAAGTCATTAACGCACTGGTGCACCTCTGACCCTTAAGGAAGCAGCTATTCGGCTTGGCACTGATTGATAGAGTTGTTGTATGGCCTCCTGAGGGATGCCGTGCCAAATTCTGACAAACTGGCGTGTTGGATCGTCAGAACCCCTAGCTGGTTCGAGGACTTTACTTATAATACTCTTAACATTCTCAGCTGGGTAGAGATCCAGTGGTCTTGCTGGCGAAGATGCAGTTGACCAGCGTGGTAAAAGGCCGCAGAAATTCTCGCCTTGTGCAGGAGGGGATTTTCTTGCTGAAATGGAAGTCCAAGGTAGCCTGCTACGAAGAGCACCAAAACGGAGCATAGAATATCGACGACGTACCGTTGCGCTGTAAAGGTCTCGTGGATGACAACCAAACATGTCCTGCTATGAAATGGAATGGCACCTCAGCCCGTCACTACTGTATGGAGGGTGGCATCCATTTTGGTATCCCACTGCTCTCCAGGGCACTCTGTTCGGAGCGGGACTTACCACTGTAGACAATTCTACTCCAGTCATCGAGATTCGAGGCTACGATGACCATCAAAGACCTGTCTGGAGACCCCTCAGACAGCAGTAGGGTACCAACCCCTACTGTTGCCCGCCGTGCGGCCGGACAACCAGAAGTAAGGTCTGGGGTGCCACTTTATTTCATAGGAGGACCCCTCTGGTTGTCTTCCGTGGAACCCTTACAGCACTGCGGTACGTTGACGATATTCTGTGTTCCGTTTTGTTGCCCTTCATGGCAAGCTATACTGGGCTTAAATTTCAGCAAGATAAAGCCCACCGCCACGCGGGATTAGCCGACCGGTCTCAGGCGCTGCAGTCATGGACTGTGGGGCTGGTCCCGGCAGAGTTTCGATTCCTCCCTCGGGCATGGGTGTGTGTATTTGTCCTTAGGATAATTTGGAATAAGTAGTGTGTAAGCTTAGGGACTGATGACCTTACCAGTTAAGTCCCATAAGATTTCACACACATTTGAACATTTTTTTGATAAAGCCCACCCACAGGTAGATACAGTTACTACAGCTTGCCTTTGTGCTTGTCAAATCCTACGTCGGCAGGCAATATCGTCGGATCTCTCCCTAATTAATAACATTTGGGGCATCGCGAGTAGGGCCCTCCAAACAACTAGCGATTTTGACGA
Organism: Schistocerca americana; assembly: GCF_021461395.2. Taxonomy (NCBI): domain Eukaryota; kingdom Metazoa; phylum Arthropoda; class Insecta; order Orthoptera; family Acrididae; genus Schistocerca; species Schistocerca americana. Next base: position 645,635,835 of record NC_060123.1, read on the forward strand.
TCTCACAGCCAATTGTACAGAATTTGGTACAATATCCCTCAGGAGGGCACCAAAAACTCTATCAGTCAATCCCAAAATGAATAACTGCTTGCATAAGGACCAGAGGTTACTAAATTGCTCAATTTGTCAAACTCTCTCTCGTGAATAGATCACCCCAATTTTCTGAAATTGTAATAATCATTTGCTATCTCTACAGGTACATCACAACTACCGATTTCCTCCCCAGTTGGATAATTCTTTCGTAGCGTATTTTTTTTGTCTTGAAACGTATTTCTCTTCAACTGTCATCCTGACTCATTAAGCTCTATGTTGAATATTTTTTTTTTTTTAGAAAACGCTACAATTGTAAATAGTTCTTTTCTACAGTTTTGAAAAGGCAATTTAGAAATCATGTGAATCATGTACTTGACAACATAGCACCATTTGACACACAAATATGTAACAAAAAAGTATTATTGTGAAGCATTTAAGAATGACGTCGTTGGCATCATTGTGATGTCACCATATAATAACAAAACAAACTGTAGGCCTACAAAGCAATAGTTGCCAAAAACACGAAAACTGACATTCTTTTGAATTAAATGACTTCAAATTGTTTATATAATTTCATAGTATGTTGTTTATTTTACAAATATAACAAACATGATTATACTTTATATATTTCAGTTTAATGTAACCTACAAACTTTCTTTCTAACAGTAGTGATCACACATTTTATTCAACAACCTATAGTCCACCAACTTTTAACTATGTGCAGCCATGCATTTAAAATGTCAGGCAGTTTCAGAAGTTTTTCATGAGGTATTAGCATTTTATGCTCAGCAGTCAGATTATATTTTATAATTCGTACAAAACACTTTAGTAATTTTTCTCATACTCATGTTGACCTTCACAAAGTTGTCAACCAGAATCAAATACTACCAGTATACTAGACCTATTGCCTACTCTTCACGAAATATTGAAATATTGAAAAAGTATGCATGATAAACAATGACTCTACTTTCATGTTACTCAAGAATTTCAATCAGGAGATTAAATCAATCTGTGGGAGGTTTTAGTGAAAATGTTAACTTCAGTGATGGGTCAAAAAGTCGCAAACTGCCAAATCAGTGTTTCTAGTACATGCTTTGGTAAAGATTCACAAAAAAATTCAGATCAAATACTTTTTTCTTGAGATTCTGTTGTATTTGCACTGAACATAGCAGTGGTAAACTAGGGCACTTCTGATCTCACAGTACCATTTAATTAAATATAAATGACACACCTTTCTGGGACTAGAAAGCAAAATATAACATTTATTACGTTTTATGTTGGGAAACCTCTTACATACGAAACACTGTTTATATTTACGAAATTTTCAATATATCTGAAGTGTTTTATGCAAACCAAAGGTGGAAATTAGAAAACAATTTTTTATTAGATTATTAAATCTGTGGTATCCTATGCTGTATTACTGCTTTTTTAATTAGCTGAAGATAAATAGATATTAATTACTGTCATTTTGGGAAATATACATACATACATTCTGAAAAATAAATTTGGATTTTTACGTAAGAGGATGTCAGACTGATAATATTTTGCTGTTTATTATGTCTATAGTCAGCTGATGTTAGCAACCCAATACATCAAGATCCTTACTGCATTAATAATGCTTGAGAGAAACGAAGATATTAGATTTTTGCAAGCTGTGTCCACTCCATTACTGATGTCATGTCATTATGAGAGAAAGGCTCAGTGGGCGATGGTGTTTGTCAAACCCAGAGAATAAACAAATTATGAAAAATTATGCAAACTAAGGGTTGTATAAAATGTATGAAAGATCAGTAACAGCATCAAATATATTTCTTGGGTCAAAATGGACGATATGTAACTTTAAATGAATTATGAAGATTATGTTCAGAGCATTTTTCTATTTCTGGTATATTCATGGAATTAAACGTTTATGGATATTCTATTAAATTTGTATTGAGATGAAGTTTTGTGAACTATTCTGCATTTTTTTAGGTTTATTTAATGATAATAGGGTGACGATGTATTAGGGACTTATTTGTACTGTTCTGTAATGTACTGTACTTTTGTTTGTGATGGTATACTATGGAATATAATGTATACATGGTGTATATATATATGGAATATAGAGATTCGAGCACGCACGGAAGTTTTCCGGTAGTCGTTCTTCCCGCGAACCATACTTGGTTTTTCCCCAAAAACTTATGCCATAGCTTGCAACTGATTGGAAATAACTAAAGTACACCGCTCTAATACGTTCCTTGCTATATATACCTTGGATATTATTTTTAAGGCAAAACATGCTGAGCTAGGTTTCTGAGTAAGATATACACTGTGTTCATTCGAGTTTAAACCTTGGTCAATTAGCATTCCCTGAAACTTTGTGGTGCACGCTTTTTCTATTTGTTTGCTATCCAGCATAAGGCACATATTTTCCCCTTGACACTTGCTTCCTTACTGTATAAAGTTTGTTTTCTTTGTATTTAACGTCAGCTCATTTGATTAAAACCATGACTGTATGTATGAGAGCATTTTTTCTGCTGTAGTACACAATAATTCTTTTATATCACTAATTATGGTACTTGTGTCATCTGCAAATAGTAGAATTATGGCTGAGCTGTCTGAAGCCTATATATCACTGATATAAATTAGAAATAACAATGGGCCCAGAATGCTGCCCTGTGGAGCACCTATTTGCATTTGTTTTGGTTTCTGTTTCCCTAGGATAATTCTTAGTTCATCACTCCGATCAGGTTTCTGTCAAATTCTACATATTTTGAATTGCCAAATATATCCTGACTCACATCTATTACCGCCCACTCACTGCTGCTTTACTTTCTGCTTCTTTATTGTCGTTTATTTTAGCTATATTTGGGAGCACAACACCTTGTAAAACACCAAGACTAAGTTTCTTCGTGTATTTAGCATCTCTCTACCTCTGAAGTCTCATGTGAAAATCATATGGCTGTTCCTTTACCTTCATTTACTCGTGGTCTTTCTACGAGTAACTGTTTCTCTCCAAAGAGTTGTCCATCATAGCCATTTTCCTCTGCAATATTTCTTAATGACTCAACATTTCAATTCTACCTAGCAACATTCTTATGAAACATGAAAATTATATTTATGCTGCAGCCAAAAAGGCATATAAATCCTGGATTAAGCACCCAGTGTAAAGATCCTCCACTAATTTTCATTATTGGAAACACTAACTTTAAATTGCATTTCTTTTAAGGGAAGGCATTTCATATGCAATGTTTGTAGATAAAATTCAAGAGAGGAATCTTGACACGTACTGTTAATTATTTACTCAAATTGCCAATGGAATATGTGTCCAGCGGCGGTAAGAACAACATAGTCTTAATACAAATCATTAGGCCCTGGGTTGTTGAAACAACATGGCAGAAGTTAATGACATGTTTTCAGATTATAATGTTTTATTTCCACGTAACATTAATCAATACACAGTCAGAAACACTTTCTAAAATCACAGGGTAAATATCAGCTCAGAATGCAAATAAAAGTTACGAACAGATCCATTGCCCTTTTCACCACAAGCCAAAGGTCTTCACATCGTGTTCACTCTCATTGATGTGTAACGACTCTGATGCAGTTTCTGAAAGCAAAAATGGATGATAGGTCGCCCTTAGTTATTCAATTTCCTTTTCTTTTCTTCCAATGATTGTGATCTTCGTTTTGCATAATTTAGCGTTTGATCTTTTCGTAAGTGAAGTGGTTTTCGTCACCATCTCAGCAAGTTCATCTACGACAGTACAAAAACTGAATGGCAGTATAAACTCGGGATTTTCAAACGCGTCGTAAGGCAGAAAAAGGAAACGCTAATATTTGTAATTGACTGCGATATTTATTGCGGTTTTACATGATATTTGGTAAGACTATGCGTTAGAAATGTGTGAGACTGTTGTTGACTGTCTCGGATACACAAACTACACAGGTGAAGTGTTTGTACACTCATGTTCAGAAAAACAGATGACATTGAAGGACTAGAGATAGGGCGTTAGTAAGTTCTGCGGAAATGACTAGGTTTTCAACCATATCAGCCAGCAGGTTCAAGGTCAGCATCGATATCACGGAGCCACACCGCCTACCGGTAATATGTGTCTGCGGTTCTCATCGTCGCTATAAACCGAAGGTAATGGATCAGTGTGACTTGAGCAGACGTGCAGGATGCCTCGCAGAAGTATGTGCGAACCGTACCGTCAGAGCAATGAGTTTCAAAGAGGGTGCATTATTGGCATGAGATAATGTGGTGCATCCATCCGGGAAACTGCTGTCTGTGTGGGAGGAAGTGTTTCGATAGTACAACGGGTGTGTGCAGAATGGTTGACGGAAGGCTGTAAAACATGGTGGGGTGGGTCAGATCGCAGCATCCAGACTGCCTCCCTAGAAGACTTCATCCAAATGGTGTTTCAGGACAGATTTGTGTCTTCCTCGACTCTGGTGCAACAGTGGAACAATTTGACACATCATACACTATCGAGAGTGGCAGTCTTTTGTCATTTATTACAATATGGATTTTCTGATTAACTTTGACGGTTGTGCAGAAACATGCTAGACTGCAATGGTTCATCGAACGACGTCACTGGGGTCAGGAATGGTATCAGATAGCGTTTTCGGACGAATCCAGCTTCTGTTTGTTTGAACATTTTAGTTCGCCGCAGGCAGGGACAGCAGCATTACAGTGACAAGACATACAGCGCCGGCTCAAGGCCTTATGGTCTTGGGTGCTACTGGGTACAACCACAGATCATAGTTGGTGGGTGTCCAGGGCATTGTGAGCGGTGCCACTTACGTGAATGACATCCTGCGGCCTATAACCGTACTCTTTGTGCACAAATCCACAGACGCAGTTTTTCAGTAAGACAATGCATGACCACACGATGCTGAAAGAACACGTGAGACTTCTTGGTGTCACAGTATGTCATCCTTTACCTGGCCTGTCAGGTGACCAGACTTGTCGCCAATCGAAAGTGTGCGGGATATGGTTCAAAAATGTTCAAATGTGTGTGAAATCTTATGGGACTTAACCGCTAAAGTCATCAGTCCCTAAGCTTACACACTACTTAACCTAAATTATCCTAAGGACAAACACACACACCCATGCCCGAGGGAGGACTCGAACCTCCACCGGGACCAGCCGCACAGTCCATGACTGCAGCGCCCAAGACCGCTCGGCTAATCCCGCGCAGCGGAATATGGTGAAACGACAGGTGCAGTGCTGTCATCCAAGCACCACAGATGAACTTTGGAACCAGGTTGCGCAGCATGGATGGCTATACCACAGGGCGCCATTCACGCCTTGTACGCATCGATAACATCCATTTGTGTGGGCCCATGGCAGTCCCTGTGCCTACTCTGCAACAGGATGTATCGAGGCTATTGAAATGCTAATCATTTCTGCTGAACGTCCTAATGTACATGTCCCGTGAATATGAACGTCCTATCTCTAGTAATTCGAGGTGTTTGCTTTTTCTGAACATGAGTGTACAACTACGCCTAAACGCACCTAATTGTAAGTTCTGGTTTTTGGGCACACAGCAAGTTAAATACAGTTGATATTATTCTGTGTGGGTAACTTCTCACTGTGGTGCCTACGATGTGCCGACAGGAAGCTGGTGACGATGCCTCGCCTCACGGAGGACCTGTACCGCGTGCACATCATCGCGGACCCCGACCCGGACCCTGCGTGGGTCTCGTGGATAAATTACGGAAAAGTCGGCTCCATAGACCTCGACTTGATGTTATTTAATGACTACTCCCTCGGAGACATCGTTATCTTCGACCTGAAGAACGTACACGCCGGACACGCCGTCCGCTCTGACATCAACGTCATGCGTGCTATGGAATTTGGTTACAAGGTAGGTTCTTTCAAAACATTGTTCCACATACAATGTTCAAACGTCACAAATATTAGCTTTCTTGGAACATGCAGTACTTAAGCAGAATTTTGTCTGTATATGTAATTTGCACATAAGAAGATGAGACGAGTAACATTATCCTTTAGAATTATATATCAGTTGCTAGTATTTCTACACATCGTAATCACAGCTGTAGACCGAGCGAGGTGGCGCAGTGGTTAGACACTGGACTCGCATTCGGGAGGACGACGGTTCAATCCCGCGTCCGGCCATCCTGATTTAGGTTTTCCGTGATTTCCCTAAATCGCTCCAGGCAAATGCAGCGATGTTTCCTTTCCAAGGGCACGGCCGATTTCCTTCCCCGTCCTTCCCTAATCCGATGAGACCGCTGACCTCGCTGTTTGGTCTCCTTCCCCAAAACCAACCAACCAACCACAGCTGTAGACAAGGGCTGAAATCTGAGAACGAACTTAAGTGTCGGTTGCAGAACAATCGTGCAGATATTGACGTAGATAACCTTGTATAAAACATTCTTGATTTCCTTGCATCAGCAGGCCTGAGTAAAAACTCGTGATTTTGACGATTGCAGTAACTGACAATCGTTGCATTTGAACGACTTGAAAAGTGCAAGTGCTCATGTTGGTTGGCTACATATCAGGCCAATAACATCATCTTAAATACATGACATCATCAAGATGACGGTGGTGGGAAATTAAATAAAGCAAGCTGGAGGAACTCGCTCTGTTGTTCTACTGGGATACTCGAAGAAAATTCAATCACAAAAAATTTCGAAAACTCGAAATTAGCTCACTTGAGCTAGCAGCCATTGTGGCACCGTGCTCAAAAGCCTCTGAATGACCTGAAATAGGCGTTATTTTCAGAAATGACGATATTGATAATATTCCAGTATTTCCATGTCAAAAATGCTATCACTTCATCTGAATTTTGCGTAAACTGGCTTCAAAATCACAGTTACTGGATTATGTATCATAAATATACGAAGATATCGACTATACTGGTGTAACTCGCCATTTCGGTCGTTCGAGCACTGAATTGTACTTTGTGTAATGCACAATGGACCCTCAAGTCAGTTATCTCAAATTCTGAATTGCTCTATAAGACACAAAGTATATCAATACTACGGTATTTCCAAGTCTAAAAATACATCAGCTTCAACTGAATAGTGAAAAATGCTATCATGTTAAAAAAAAACCGTGGGTACTACAGTATTTTCGTATCAAAAAGTAGGGCTTACGCACCTAGAATTCCATACAGACTCAGTTATGTATGCAGATAGTTCATCCATCCCAGGAATCGAGGATCTCGACGATTTTTGCCTGTTATCGATATAGATACAGACAAGATAAAAGTCTACCTATTCCTGAGAAAAAGGGGCCTCAATGAAAGGACAGAATGAGTCGGGCAACAAATGACAAAAAGTACTTTTTCAAGTCATTTAATTACTAATTAACAATTTTAGACTTTTTTCCCTTTTGCTTGTACTATAAAACTTTACTTCTTGCCTAATTTCATGATTGCAGGTTAACGGAACAGATCCTCTTTGTTTTCATGAGTGCATTTGGAGTACAAAACGAGTAACACAAGTGGTCGTATCTTTTGATTGCATTGACGCAGAAGCTTACCTTACATTACACCGCTAAGGGACTAAAGACGTTAGCATCGTAAATTTCAAACATGATAAGTCGACCCGTTCTTGAGAAAAGGGGTTCTTAACAGACGGGCGAACAGATGGTCACATAGCAAATGACCAAAAATTTCGTTTCGTATGTTATAGTTATAAATTAACAATCTTCGCATTTTTTTCCTTTGCTTGTACTGTGGAACCTTCTGTCTCACCGAATTTCATTATTTTATCGCAAGAGGAAGTACTCTATAGGTTTTAATGTGTGAGTTTGCAAGTATCAAAATATATGACATAAATGGCCACATTGATCGCAATGTCTTAGAAGCTTCAGTTCTTTACACCCTCGAAGTACTGTGAAACGTAATACTGTAATATATGAGATAAATTTCAACTTGATATATCTGCCCATTCCTGATGAAAGAGGATTTTAGCAGACAGATAGATAGAAAGACAGGCAACAAAATTATCGTATAAGGGTTCTGTTTTTACCAATAGAGTTAAGGAACCTAAAAATACGTCAGCTTCACCTGAATTGTATAAATTAATGCTCTTCATCTCTCTCTCTCTCTCTCTCTCTGTCTGTCTCACACACATACACACACAATGTTGATGAACTTACAGCTTAAGCAACACTTGTAAAAATTCACCGTTCAATATCTATACCATACGTGGTATAAGGCACAATGGACTCTCAAAAAAATAGCTCACTACCAAACTGAGCTATAAAAGCACAGTGCTTGTCAAGTGGGACATTCTTAATTCAAAATCTAAAATGTCCATAAAAATATGTCATCAGCACAAAAATGCTAGGTTTATTTGATGCATTACAAAGTCATTTACACACGAACACACACACACACACACACATATATATATATATATATATATATATATATATATATATATATATATATATAACCTAAAATATAATTGTGGCCTCTCAAGTTAATTGTCTCATGCTATTTCCTCATTTAAATTGTTACACAACACATGTTGCTAAAAATAACATCATAAGCAGGTAGTTGATACTGTATTTTTAGCCCTAAATAAAGCAACATATCAGAACAAGCCTGACCAAATCTACAACCATAAAAATACTCGATGACTAAAATACTATGTGAATTAAACAAGCACACAAACAAATATGCAGTCAGAATTACTGCCAGATACTGGAAAAGTGCCATTAATGTGATTCTAGGCCTAAATGAAATTGTGAATAAAATTAAACCTGACCAAGCGTTATTGCAGGAGGGCTGAAGAAGATAATAACATACACACTGCATACATCAAATATCGCAATGCAATTTTCACATTTCTAATGTCCATCAGACATGATAATATTGCTTTTTATTACATTGGTCCAGGAACACTGCAGATAATGTGCAGAAACAAACGTTTGTGGAAATCGCTAATATTTACCGATTGTAACTTCGTGACAAGGCTCTTTAAAACTGTATTTTCATAACAAGCCACTATATACTGCCAAAAGTTAATCGTATAGCGCCTAAATATGCTATCTGCAAAAAACATGGGTGCTAATTTTAATTTATTATAGTTTTTGCTATAATATGGACAATGAAAAAATTTTATCTAAAAATGATGATCTAGATGGAATCCCCAGCAATGGATGTCCCCAGTATGTTACGTCTGAGTTGTTGATACACCAAGTAGTTGACACCACTGACACCCACTAAACATACACTCTGTCAACTACTGTCACTAGAATATTGTTTGCTCTCCAATAGGTGATATGGAGATGGAAGTGCTTTCGCAATTTTGACATCAAATTGATCTGTAAATCAATTAAACTGATCAATTAATTATCCCAAGCCCCCCCCCCCCTATCCCGCCAGATGATGTCACGTGTTTTCCTCAGCTGGCACATGGGTCTCAACCCCCTCCCTCTCCACCCTTCCACCTCCACCTCCACCAACTACCTTATTGGCGGGAATTTCGAATTTTGGTGGGAATTTTTTTGTCCCACAGTTGTGTTGACGTCCCACCCTGGGAAATTAAAAATGGCGGTGACATTTCCACAACACAAAACCTGGTCCTTCTGGCCTGAAACCCCAAGTGCAGCCCCCAACGTGTGCAAACTGACGAGATGGAGGAGAGGAAGGTTACGTTAATGTATTTTATTTATTTTTGGTTAAGAAGCTGAAGGTAAGATCGGTCCTAATAACGTAATTAATCATAAAATCGACCCTAGTAACACAACTACAACAACTACATACATAGCGCTACACAAAGAGTGCCTAAAATCCCTATACAGCTAAAAAAATGACGATGCCATACAACTCGTGTTATAATGCTGGGAAAAAGTTTCACGATACCACTCAAATCTAGTGGCAGATATATGCAAATCCCACTCTTCACCTACGAGCTGGTGGGGATAAGGCTAGGGTGTAAAATACTATCCCTATTCTTTTTGAAGGGAAATATGTTCAACTGACGAGGTGCCGATGTTGGACAGAGAGGAGTTTAATAAGTGTATTAACTGTGAACATACAACTGACGACTATATCTATCGCTGTTTGACATTAGAGTTCGCTATGGACGCCTGCTTGACAATCACCCTGCAGCTGAGGTAATTGAGGCGAATGCAGACTACCACAACTGGTGGAAATTGCATCACTGTTCTAATTACACATCGAAATTGTGAAAAAAAATAGTACTCATAATGAACAGATCATAATGCAACACATGTTCTGGGGAAAATCGTCATCCTAAAAGATTGGAGAGTAGGCAGTAGTTCAACGTGTGATCTCCTCAATGTATGATCAAAAACTGCCGCAAATTAGAGGCTCTCACCTCCCATCATCCCTCCCCCTCCCTCCCTCCACCAATGTCGGACAGGCTTTTTCAGATGGTCAACTGCTATCACCAAGTGCCTTGCGGCTTTTCTGTGGCCAACCGCCATTCCACCAGTGGAGCAGAGACACCCAGCGTGCCTTGAAGCGACGGTCCTTTCCCAGCAGAAAGGCATGTAAACCCCACTAATCAACAGGGGATAAATGAAGTACACCCCAAGCCACATGCTGTGTGCTGTCTGGAGCACAGATGCCTAGGATGACCACTCACCCACCCACACACACTCACCCACACACCCACCCACCCACACACACACACACACACACACACACACACACACACACACACACACTTATGTACACACACTAGATTGCCCAAACCCACTCGACAGTAGTGCCAGCTGTTATAAATGTTCAAATGTTACACTATAACCAATGTATTTAATGTCAACGCACTTCCTATAGTCGAGCATCTACTAAGAACAAGACAATCATGGCGATAATAAATGTTCTCTTTCCAAATAAATAGGTGCAGTCCATATTCTTTAGTTTTATGAGCAAAATCGTTATAGTTTACAAATTCGACTGCAGGATAAAATTCCCATCTCATTATTTTACAACATCCAGTGAAGTGCACCACTGCCCATTACAAATGATCAGGCTGCAGTGGGTTATACAAACCACTCTGCGTAAAATTGGGAAACATTTCAGTCACATGATATAACATTAGAGAATATAATCTTTAATACCATTAGCTCACATGTCGGAAAAAACACTATCATTTTACGTTCAACAACAAGAAGCTATAACTGAAGAGGATGTTGATGTTTAGTACACTAAAGCATGTTCCGTTTTACTAATGCAAAGTTATATCACACCTGAATTTACGAAACAAATCTGTAATAGCCTGTCTTGTAATAGAACACCTTTTAGAGTTCGTCTCTTTCTCTTCCGTTACGTCGAAACCAGCAACCATTTGAGTGCTTAAATTTGATATTTTTGCTCTATAACTCCCCTCTACCGACATATCTGTAATGTTTCTATCATACAGTAGATTCTTGCATTCTAGTTTTGTACGCAATTTGATCATCACAGGGTGTTTCACACAATCTACTCACATGTCGGGGAAAAAGCACTATGATTTTTACGTACCACAATAATTCAAGTGGTATCTACTTTATAATTAAAATGTTATGAAGTTTGAAATAGCGCAGGACTTGCGGTAACATCTATTTTTTTAACAAACAATCGTGATGATAATAATAGAAACTGTCATGATTTCAAAAGAATGGATACAGCGTATTTCTACAAGTTTTATGAGCAAAGTTGGTGTAGTTTTGAGAGAACTGTCTGCATTCAAACTTTTAACTGTTATACCACTCCTTGTGATTGAACCTCCTATAAGACTGCCGTGCCTTTCTCTTCAGATATATCGAAGAAACAAACACCATCTGTGTGTTGACATCGAGCATGTAAAATATACACATATCACTCCCCTGGGGCACATGGCCAAGCTGCCTGAAGTTTTGTTGACTTTACTGGAGGAAGACCATATCTGACACACTATCAATCACTAGGGAGGGTTCCTGTATTGTTCCTTCATAAGCAGTTCAATACATAGTTGTTGCAGCTGTAACTCAGAAAAGTAGTCTATGAAAACAGCTTTGTAATCTGTCACACATTTTGTTTTTTCTACCATGACGTCGAGGTGTGTGTGAGCTGCTAAACCGACATTAATACGTTTCGATCCTATGGCTCTCCATTGACTAATTAGGGGGACATCGTGTGTGAAATTCGTTGCAGTTTGACATTTTCTATTTTCTATTCCATAGTGTACTTCGGACTTTCCTGAACATTTTGGTGTATAATACATTAAAATCAGACAATTGTGAGAGCTTCAAATAATATTTTGAATGTTGACATGTGATTGTCAAATTTCGCGCCTATGCATATACTGCCACAGTTAGCAGTCATATATTAGAAACTACGCGGTGTAGAAGGCTGTGAATTGCTTTGTTTCGTGCCTACTCCTACGTCTCAGAAGTTGGCATTACGAATAAACAAAGCAGTCCCTTGTTTCTGATACCAGTTTTCGTTGAGAGTAGTGAGATCGTCTGCTATTTTTGTAGTAAGCTAAATTCTATTGCTTTTTATACGTAAATAAAGTGACTAAGCGTAAAAGTACGAGTAAATGCAAATCTGTGGGTAACAGATATGTGAGACCTGCATTTTGTTCTGAAGTACTTGAAAACATATGTGCTAGCAATGAAGGAAACCACGATAATCTTTCTGAAGTGACCACGCTCCATGGTGCATCGAAAAGGAAAATAACTTTAGAAATGGGTGACAGTGATAAAAGTAATGATATTATGGATAATGCCATTATTGATTTGCAAATCCTTCCACAAGTTCTTTCAGAAACTGTCTCTTGCTATGTTTGTGGTGGTGAAGTTAAACTTTGTGAGGATATTGGAGCTAGAATTGGTGTTGTGTCTAAATTAATTATTACATGTAAGAAGTGTCAAGACGAAAAAGCATTTAATTCTTTATCAATGTGTTCAGGTAATGAATTGTATGAAACTAATGTGAGACTGTTCTATGGCCTTAGATACATTGGTAAAGGTGCAAGGGCTGGTAATGTTCTCTGTTGCCAAAACCATCTTCTAGGTGTACGAAATATGTAACAGCAATTGGGGACTCTGTACATGCTGTGGCTGAAAATTCAGTGGTTGCTGCCACATCAGAAGCTATTGAACAAAATGAGGGTGACAGAGGCACGTGGATGGAACGTGGCAAAAGCGTGGGCTTAGTTCTAAAAATTGTTTTACATCTGCAATAAGTACTGACACTGGTAAAGTTTAGGAGTTTGAAGTTCTCAGTAAGTACTGCCAAGGTTGTACAGTGAACCAGAACAACAGATTACTTCATAAGCAGTAGTGTATAAAATTTTATGATGGCGCAAGTGAAGGAATGGAGGTAAAATGGGCAGATAACATTTTCCAGCGTTCGCAGGAGGAGAGAGTTGTCACATGTGTGAATTTCTTAGGTGGTGGAGACTGGAAGGCTTTCATTGCAGTACAAAAGAGTAAGCCATATGGTGTTCCTACACAAAAACTTGAGTGTGTACGACATGCAAGAAAAGGATTGGAACACGTCTGCATAACCTAAAAACCAATCTGGGCAACACAAAACTGTCTGATGGCGAGACAATAAAATGTGCTAGAAGACTAACAGACAAAGTAACTGATGAATTACAGGAATATTATAGGACGGACATTAGAGATAACTGTGATAATTTAGAGTAGATGGAAAGAGCTGTGTGGAGCACTTTCTTTCATTGAATATCAACCAATAAAGAACCATGTCATCCTTTGTGTCCATCTCCACCAAACACTCAGTGTAAATATGGGCAGGCCGAAATTCTGGCACCCTGCATGACTTTACACATAAACATTCTCTTCCTTTGTCAGTAATGGAGGCAACAGCGGAAAGGTCGGGGAAGAAGGCCAATGTTCACTCTGTCTGCTTGCCGGGGGTCTCATCCGAGATGTGGAGGAGGCCCTGCCGGTGGCAATAGAGAGCACTGGGTGCAACCGACTGCAAATTGCTGCTCATGTCGGCACTAATGACTCCTGCCGTCTGGGTTCAGAGGTCATCCTCAGTTCATACAGGCGGTTGGTGAAGGCGGAAAGCCTCGCTCGCGGGGTGGAATCTGAGCTAACTATTTGTAGTATCGTTCCCAGAGCCGATCGCGGTCCTCTGGTTTGGAGCCGAGTGGAAGGCTTAAACCAGATTCTCAGACGATTCTGCGGAGATCTGGGGTGCAAACTTCTCGACCTCCGCTATCGGGTGGAGAAATGTAGGGTCCCCCTGAGTAGGTCAGGCGTGCACTACACGCAGGAAGCGGCCACAAGGGTAGCGGAGTGCATGTGGAGTGCACATGTGGGTTTTTTAGGTTAGAGAATTCCCTCCCTAGGCCGGACAAGACGCCTCCTGAGACGCGGCAAGATACGAGTAGGCAAAATGCAGCAGGTAATAACAATATTAATCTGCTAATAGTAAACTGCAGGAGCGTCTATAGAAAGGTCCCAGAACTGCTCTCATTAATAAACGGTCACAATGTTCACATAGTAGGGGTCTAATAGGGACAGAAAGTTGGCTGAAACCAGATGTAAACAGTAATGAAATTCTAAACTCAGATTGGAATGTATACCGCAGGGACAGGCTGGACAGTGAAGGGGGAGGCGTGTTTATAGCGATCAGAAGTGCAATAGTATCGAAGGAAATTGACGGAGATCCGAAATGTGAAATAAATTGCGTGAAGGTCACGGTCAAAGCAGTCTCAGACATGGTAATTGGATATCAATATAGGCCCCCTGGCTCAGCAGCTGTTGTGGCTGAGCACCTGAAGGATAATTTGGAAAACATTTAGAGTAGATTTCCCCACCATATTATACTTCTGGGTGGAGATTTTAATTTGCCGGATATAGACTGGGAGACTCAAACGTTCATAACGGGTGGCAAGGACAAGGAATCCAGTGAAATTTTTTTAAGTGCTTTATCTGAAAACTACCTTGAGAAGTTAAACAGAGAACCTACTCGTGGTGATAACACATTAGACCTTCTGGCGATAAACAGACCCGAGCTATTTGAAACAGTTAACGCAGAACAGGGAATCAGCGATCATAAAGCTGTTACAGCATCGATGATTTCAGCCGTAAATAGAAATATTACAAAAGGAAGGAAGATTTTTTTGTTTAGCAAGAGTGACAAAAGCAGATTTCAGAGTACTTGACAGCTCAACACAAAAGTTTTATCTCAAGTACAGATAGTGTTGAGGACCAGTAGACAAAATTCAAAACCATCGACAAATATGCGTTAGATGAGTATGTGCCAAGCAAGATCGTAAGAGATGGAAATCAGCCACCATCGTACAACAACCGAGTTAGAAAACTGCTGCGGAAGCAAAGGGAACTTCACAGCAAACATAAACATAGCCAAAGCCTTGCAGACAAACAAAAATGAAGTGTGAGGAGGGCTATGTGAGAGGCGTTCAATGAATTCGAAAGTAAAGTTCTATGTACTGACTTGGCAGAAAATCCTAAGAAATTTTGGTCTTATGTCATAGCGGTAGGTGGATCAAAACAAAATGTCCAGGCACTCTGTGACCAAAATGGTACTGAAACAGAGGATGACAGACTAAAGGCCGAAATACTAAATGTCTTTTTCCAAAGCTGTTTCACAGAGGAAGACTGCACATGGTAGATATCGAAACAGACGACAGAGGGATAGAGAAACAATTAAAATCGCTCAAAAGAGAAAAGGCCGCTGGACCTGATGCGATACCATTTCGATTTTAAACAGAGTACGCGAAGGAACTTGCCTCCCCTCTTGCAGCGGTGTACCGTAGGCCTCTAGAAGAGCGTAGCGTTCCAAAGGATTGGAAAAGGGCACAGGTCATCCCCGTTTTCAAGAAGGGACGTCGAACAGATGCGCAGAACTATAGACCTGTATCCCTAACGTCGATCAGTTGTAGAATTTTGGAACACGTATTATGTTCGAGTATAATGACTTTCCTGGAGACTAGAAATCTACTCTGTAGGAATCAGCATCAGTTTCGAAAAAGACGATCGTGTGTAACCCAGCTCGCGCTATTCGTCCACGAGACTCAGAGGGCCATAGACACGGGTTCCCTGGTAGATGCCGTGTTTCTTGACTTCCGCAAAGCGTTCAATACAGTTCCCCACAGTCGTTTAATGAACAAAGTAAGAGCATATGGACTGTCAGACCAATTGTGTGATCGGATTGAAGAGTTCCTAGATAACATAACGCAGCATGTCATTCTCAATGGAGAGAAGTCTTCCGAAGTAAGAGTGATTTCAGATGTGTCGCAGGGGAGCGTCGTAGGACCGTTGCTATTCACAATATACATAAATGACCTTGTGGAGGACAACGGAAGTTCACTGAGGCTTTTTGCGAATGATGCTGTGGTATATCGAGAGGTTGTAACAATGGAAAATTGTACTGAAATGCAGGAGGATCTGCAGCGAATTGACGCATGGTGCACGGAATGGCAATTGAATCTTAATGTAGACAAGTGTAATGTGCTGCGAATACATAGAAAGAAAGATCCCTTATCATTTAGCTACAATATAGCAGGTTAGCAACTGGAACCAGTTAATTCCGTAAATTATCTGGAAGTACGCATTAGGAGTGATTTAAAGTGGAATGATCATATAAAGTTGATCGTCGGTAAATCAGATGCCAGACTGAGATTCATTGGAAGAATCCTAAGGAAATGCAATCCGAAAACAAAGGAAGTAGGTTACAGTACGCTAGTTCGCCCACTGCTTGAATACTGCTCAGCAGTGTGGGATCCGTACCAGATAGGGTTGATAGAAGCGATAGAGAAGATCCAACGGAGAGCAGCGCGCTTCGTTACAGGATCATTTAGTAATCGCGAAAGCGTTACGGAGATGATAAATAAACTCCAGTGGAAGATTCTGCAGGAGAGACGCTCAGTAGCTCGGTACGGGCTTTTGTTGAAGTTTCGAGAACATACCTTCACCGAGGAGTCAAGCAGTATATTGCTCCTTCCTACGTATATCTCGCGAAGAGACCATGAGGATAAAATCAGAGAGATTAGAGCCCACACAGAGGCATACCGACAATCCTTCTTTCCACGATCAATACGAGACTGGAATAGAAGGGAGAACCGATAGAGGTACTCAAGGTACCCTCCGCCACACACCGTCAGGTGGCTTGCGGAGTATGGATGTAGATGTAGATGTAGATGTATTTACATGGAATTGGCAAATCCTGAGCTACTAAAGAAGTGTTTACATGGGAAGACACAGATTGTGAATGATACCTTCAATAGTGTTGTGTGGTGCCATGTGCATAAAAATATATTTGTTGGCCTTATGACTCTAACGTTAGCAGTGTCTGATGCTGTAATAACTTTTAATGGTGGTAACTATGAAAGACTTAAAGTTCTGGAGAAGTTAGGGGTAAGATTTGGACAGAACACAGCTAAAGAAGGCTGTGGGAACTGGATGAGCTTTGTGTACGTGAAGCAGAGTTAGCTGCTTAGCAAATGACAAAAGAAGCAAGAAACAAAAGGAGGAGGCCAGCACTGGGCTGTTGTGACACTGAAGAAGACACAGACTATGGGCCAGGGCAATTATAGTGCATAAAAGACACAGAAATGTAAGTCTGTATAAGATTTTGTAATAAAAAAGTTTCAAACCTCAATACTAATGAACTACATTTTTTGCAATAAATGACCCGTTTTCTAAAAAAGTACTGATGGAAGAGACATGAAATTTTCACAGCATGCTAAGTGTGAGTTTCAACACATATGGAACTAGAATAATTAAAATATCTTGAGTTATTTTGTTTTTATGTTAATTTATTTACAAAATTCTGTCAAAAAGAGTGTATGGAAAAAAAGATAACATGTCCCACAATACAATTTTAGTAATAATTCTAGTTCAGTGTATCTAGAAAGATGCATTCAATAATTACAGAAAATTGTAAATTGGTGGCTTAAAATATTTCCATGATAATGGGTCACAAAATTGGATAATTTGACGTTGGTAGCATAGGACATAGAATGTCCCCTTAACAAAAACATTTGATAGAGCTGAGCATTCTGATCATAACGCCATGTTAAATACATTCCAAGTATGTGAAGATGTATGGATGAATGGTGAACTACGTAAAACTGCTTTTTGGTAGCATAATATAGTGTCAGAACAACGTCACAGGAAACGCATTGTTTACTTTATTGATTCCGCTCAACAATTGCACTTTAAGTTGTAAAGTAGATTAGCAGTAGTGACCACGTATGTTCTGCAGTGTTCTAGAACAAAATTTTCACATGTGATGAGAAGAGAAAAATAAAGGGACGTCTGCAATTTCTCGCCATAGGGCTTGATAACACTGCTAGTATCCAAGGCTGAAGTATTGTCGACTGTAACAATTCTATACAATGTGCCACTCTTGTCCCCGCATTAGCCGTTGTATTGTAGCAGACTGTGAAACATGGCAGCTGAATTGTCGATCTGCACCAAGGAGGAAACGAGGGTAGTGATTCGATTTTTGTTTGTGGAAGGTGTTCACCCGCAGAAATATTTCGTCGAATGAAAGAGCAGTATGGTGACAGCTGTTTATCATGACGCGAGATCTGAGAATGGATAGAGCGCTCACTCAGGGAAGGTAAGGCAGGCCATGGACGTCAACAACTGGGAACAATTTGAAAGTCGCTCAAGGTATGCTTATGAAAAACAGAGGAGTCACAGTGGACGAAATCACCAATACACATCAGTCACGGTTCAGCGTAGTCCATCTTGCACGACAGGCTAAATTTTCGGAAAGTGGTCTGCAAGGTGGGTACAGAAAGGATGGTCAGCGAGGCACAAGGCACAAGGGATGGATGCCATTAGTAAACATTATCATTGCAAGGGAGATTGATTTTAACAGGAAATTTTTACTGTAAATGATACGTGGGTGCATCATCACGAACCTGAAAGCAAGGCCGCGAGCATGGTTTGTAACCACCCATCATCACCAGGAGTTAAGAAATTTGACGTCAATCATCAGCTGCTAACACTACTCTGGGACATGGAAGGAGCCGTAGCGGTTCATTTCACGCCAAGAGGCGTGAACAGTGAGAACTATTTGATGTGTTGCGAACTAAACTGAAACCTACTATGAGACCCAAACGTCAAGGAAACTGCGAAAAGGCGTCATCCTGCGGCAAGATATCGCTCGGCCACGTTCTGCCAAACGGGTGGTCCAAACAATAAAGGAGTTGGGATTCGAATTCCTGGAATGCCCTCCATACACTCTGCACCTGGCTCCCAGCGATTTCCGTATGTTTGGACCATTGAAAAAAGCGCTCAGGGGAAGAAAATTTGTAGCCGATGCGGAAGTCATTGATGTGGTTCAAAATTAGTTACAAGGGCAACCAAAATATTTTATTTGGTGGAATCAAATAACGTGTGAAACGTTGAACAAAGTGAGTTAAAGTGCAGGGCGTATTCGGATAAATTTAAGGAGTGGTACCAAGACTGAATTAAGCTCGTTGACTAACCTGTAAGTTGTATCTGTAGTGCTAATGAGAGAGCTGTCTCTTCTTTGATAAGTAGTACAGACAATTTAGATGTGGAAATGTTTAACTTTACGGTTCATTGTGCTTGCAAAGTGAAGTACAGAAGCACAAATATGCGAGGCATGAGTTTTTTTTCCCTTAATCTTACAGAACAATTACGTTATGACACTAGCGCCAGATATACAAGATATCGACCATCCATCTCTGTTTTATTCCACCATTATCTTTCCCCATGTTCATCTCTGTCTTACTCCACCAGTTTCCTATAACCATGTTTAGATCTTGTATTCCGAGCATTATGATCGTATAATTGTGTATTACAGCAATATGCAGTTTAAGTGATACAGAGCAATAAAGATATCGTCAGAACGCCTACTTCTACATCTACTTACATACTCGACTGTTCACCTATAGTGCATATCAGAGGGTACCTTGTACCACTACCAGTCATTTCCTTTCCTTTTCAGCTCAAAAATGGAGCGAGGAGAAACTACTATCTTAACGCCTCCGTACAAGCCCTGATTTCTCTTACCTTAGCTTAGTGATCCTTAGGCGAATGGTTTGCTTCATTGATGAGCTACAATTTCCAAAAATTCTTCGAATATACCGACGTCAACTATTCGCCTTGCCGACTGTCACCTTTTTGTGCTCGTTCCATTTCATATTGCTTCACAGCATTATGCGTAAATACGAGTATTCAATCGATGCGACTGTCTCAGGCATCTCACTACTAACGCTTTATTCGATCATGGCACGATATTTTTCCTACTCATCTGAATTAACTTTTATTTTTCTACATTTACGGAGTATATATATATAGAGAGAGAGAGAGAGAAAGAGAGAGAATGAGAGACATCCAACCAAACTTCCCTGGGGCGCTGCTGGCGTACACTTGTCTCTGACAAACGGTCACCATCGAGGACAGCATATTGGGTTCAGTTACTTAAGAAGTTATCGAGTCACTCATATATCTAGCACCTGACTTATATGCTCGAACCTTCGTTAACAGCATGCAGTGAGGCACCGTGTTAAAGGCTTTTTGGAAATCTGGGAATATGAGATATATCTGCTTAATTCTGTCCATGGTTTTCAGGGTATCATGTGAGAAAAGGGCAAGAACGATGCTTTTTAAATCCCTGCTCATTTGTGAGAAAAGGCTTGTTCCTCTTCAGGGAACTCTTCTACCTCAGGGAAATTTATTATATCTGAACTAAGAATATGTTCAAGAATTCTGCAACAAACAGATACTACGGATGTAGGACTGTAATTATGTAGGTTCGTTCCCTTGTCATTTTTGTATGCGGGGGTCACCTGCACTTAACTGCAATTGTTTGGGACTCTGCATTGGGCGAGAGATTCACGATAAATGTAGTCTAAGTAAGAGATAAGTGCTGCAGCATACTTCCTTTAAAACCGAAATGGTGTTCCTTACGGATGGTGACTTCTTTGTTTAGAACTCTTTCAAAAGAATGGTTCAAATGGCTCTGAGCACTATGGGACTTTACATCTGTGTCATCAGTCCCCTAGAACTTAGAACTACTTAAACCTAACTAACCTAATCACATCACACACATCCATGCCCGAGGCAGGATTCGAACCTGCGACCGTAGCAGTCGCGCGGTTCCGGACTGAAGCGCCTAGAACCGCTTGGCTACCGCGGCCGGCCTTAGAACTCTTTCTGCTGCTTCTCTACATCAGGGATGCCTATTATTACTTATTACGTCCTTCATATGAGATTCTGTACGACAGTCGAACAACGGTTTGTTTCTGTATCCCCCCTACATGAGTGATTTCTTAAACGCGAAATTTAAAACTTAAGCTTTCCTTTTACTGTCTTCTGTTGCCACGAATTTCTACTACGTTTTTCGTCATCTGTGCTTTCTTCTTTGAACCGAGAGTGCAACAATCGCTGCTTTCTCAGAATTTTCCGAATTTTGTTTTCAAATCATTGTGGGCCTCCGATAGCTGAATGGTCAGCATGACGGACTGTCGTCCTAAGGGGCCCGGCTTCGATTCCCGGCTGGGTCGGGGATTTTCTCCGCACAGGGTCTGGGTATTGTGTTGTCTTCGTCATCATTTCATCCCAATCCTACGTGCAGGTCGCCCAGTGTGGCGTCGAATGGAATAAGACTTGCACCAAGGCGGCCGGAACTGCCCCGTAAGGGGCCTCCGGGTCTATGACGCCTAACGCTTATTTCCATTTCCATTGTGGGCCTTTCTCAATCTTAATCGAATTATTTGTCACATATTTCTCCAGATCACAATCTACAACCCGTTAAACTTTGCCCATAATTCCTCTATGTTCATCGTATTGAAACAAATTGATGTCCACTGTCTAATTGGGATGCCAATAATTGCTTATCTACTCTTTCTAGCATACCTGCAATGAATCCATAGACATCGCAGTCTATACTTGGTAGATCAAAGGTTCCTCCAACTAATATGGTATTATCTGAATATTCCCGCGCTGCTGAGCGTGGACTTTCTATGAACGCCTCTATAAGGGATACGGCTGAGTTGGGTGACCAGCACAAACATCCGATAATTGACAATGATTGACCTACACGTTTACTGGTGCCCAGATAGCTTCACAGTCAGACTCAGTTTTGGCCTTGGACCACACAACATGGTGTGGTGCCTAATCTGTCTTTTTCTATATGCATTCCATGCTCCCCTAAACATTTCGGAGCTTGCTACATCGGGTTTCTGCCAGCTCTCTGTTCTGAGAACTATTTGAGCATGATGAATTTTTTGGAGTGTCATTATGGAACATTCTTACGAATACTTCGACTTATACTATTAAAATTGTAACACTCAAAATGTCTTTACTTTGTACGAGGCCTCACTTCTCTCTCCGCACACTCGCTGGCGAGTGTTCGTCAGAGGATTTCAAACTACTGCAAGGCCTAAAAAATCCCATGGTCACAAGTACTCTGCTATCCATGTAGTGTATAGTAAACCTTTTCTCTACCAAGTGGTGTCCCACAACCTTCCACCTCTAATGCAGGCCTAGCAATCTACTGACAAGACCACCACGGAATTGTGGAACATTTGGTTGAGGCCTTTCACATGGCTCCAAACCACAGGACCCCGATTAACTGTGGAAACAATGAATTCCAGAATAAGATTTTCACTCTGAAGCGAAGTGTGTGCTGATATGAAACTTCCTGGCACATTAAAACTGTGTGCCGGACCGAGAGTCAAACTCGGGACCTTCACCTTTCGCAGGCAAGTGCTCTACCATCTGAGCAACCCAAGCACGACTCACGGGCCGTTCTCACAGCTTCACTTGTGCCAGTACCTCGTCTCCTACTTTTCAACTTCAGAGAAGCTCTCTTGCGAACCTTGCAGAAATAGCACTCCTGGAAGAAGGGATATGGCGAGACATGGCTTAGCCACAGCCTGGGGGATGTTTCCAGAATGAGATTTTCACTCTGCAGCGGAGTGTTCGCTGATATGAAACTTCCTGGCAGATTAAAACTGTGTGATGGAAAGTAGGAGACGAGGCACTGGCAGAAGTGAAGCTGTGAGGACGGCCTGTGAGTCGTGCTTGGGTAGCTCAGATGGTAGAGCACTTGGCCACGAAAGGCAAAGGTCCCGAGTCTCGGACCGGCACACAGTTTTAATTTGCCAGGAAGTTTCACAATGAATTCTGCTTGCACCTTGCAAACGAGGCCCGCACCCTTCACCACTTCTGTCAGCTACCCATAAGAACTGAGGATGGCCTCATAACCTAAGCGACAGGCGTCGTTGTTGACGACATGAGCTGTAACCTCAAGATAACTACAGCCTACACCTTCGATAGCCGCAGGCAGTGCCTTCTCCACATCCCAGACGAGAGTATCACGCAGACATACCGAGCATATATTGGACTTCTTTCGAGCCCTCGACGATAATTCCCTAAGGGTCTCCATAACGCACCTAACACTGGAGCCTTCGATAGCTAACAAACCCCTCCTCCTGTGTGCCTGCTTGGACCCTGCTAGAGGGTAAAATGAGGAGACCAGACGACCAGCCTCCACAATGACTCTCCCTCCTAAAATTATGCTTGCTCATTACGTTTGTCTTTGGCTATTTTGTGTATTTTAGAGCCCATACTTGGAGCATTACGATTTTATTTGATAGCTGCATTATTATATTCATCAGTTTACACTTAAATCGGACTTTGGCATTATAGGCTGCAATCGGTAACGTAGCTGGCTTAGCCAAAACCTTGTTTCTGTACACAACCTCCAGTATACCTACTCCAAATGTAGTTAGTATGTCAATGGACAGTTTAAACATGAAAATGGCATTGTGAAATTTGAAATGTACATTGTGTGTGTTATTGTAATCTTCGTCCTTCCTAAAATGGTTTGTCTTTAGATTTGTTTTTGTTCACACTCTCATTTAGCATAGAATACATTAGCTGCATTCTTTCAGAAGCTGGCAGTACGCATAATCCATACTGCCACTTGTTTCTGTGCTTGCCTACTTTGCTTAGTACTTTAGCCAACAGTTTCATTTGGTACCTCGCCGTGTTTATTCCGTAAAAAATACTGTTATCTATGTGATTGGGATCTTATTTTTAGCCACAGTGTTTTGACACAACTTATATGTGATATTAGAAAGGGAAGCTTTTAATCAGAGAAAAATGACGAATGAAAAGACCTTTCAACCGACTAAATTTCCACTTGATATTTTATTTGAGCAACCAGTTTCTTTGAAATCGATGGAAGGCTTTTAAACATGGCGTCATAATATCTGCGAGCAGAAGTGAGTTAGTTAGGCCATTTCAAAGTCTTTCGATTTTTGAAGATTTTTTCTTCTGTTTCAGTTGTTTATCAGCTTCTCACTTCCATAATTGGGTTAGTCCCGTCATCTTGCTCTTTTGAATTTAACACCACCACACTCTTTAACACAGCATTCATTCAAGGCCATTGGCAGTGTAATTGCCCGTGGCATGTAGCCATCCCACATTAGCTCTTGACTTATGGGGTCACTGAAGTGCGAAGTTAGCCGGAAGTAATATTGTTATGTAGCTCTTACATCCGTCATCTTCGTAAGCAACAGCTATGAGCTGGAGATGATCATTTAATGCTACAGTTTTTACTCAGGTCTGATGTGGGCCGAAATGCAAGAATGTTTTTTACATATATTGAAATCTTTAAATATATCATTGTAGTTTGTTGTACACCACAAAAATATGGACCTGCTAAAAATATTCTGAAGACATTTATTTAACTGCAAGAAAATGTATCATATTCTGATATCGTTTTAAATATCCTCCATCGACTCGCCACCGAACGATAAACAATGTGGACTGCAACCTGTCTTACCAGAACCCAAAAAGTACCCTGCTGCAGCTCTCCCCGACTACTGACAAGACATTATTCTGTTTGTGCTGTGCAAGCCTTACAATGCACACTCCATGAGCGGTTTATTTTTTGGTGTCGAGAAATCACATTCTAAACAAGTATCAAGAAGACTTCAGCAACTGTCATAGCAGCTCGCCATAGAGAGACAAGAGCTGACCATCATAATCTTTCTGAACTCAACACTGTGGATGTCTACATTTTACTCACCATCATAAATTTTACTGCCAGCGCAGTACAATTTTTCTTCTCATACCTGATGTTTCAACAACTGTGCCTAATGCGTGTAACTACAAAGTTGCATTGGCAGCAAGTACCATCAGTAGCAGCTTTTTAGTTTCGTTACTGGCTCTGATTTCTGCCACCAGTGATGTCTCAACCCCCTCCCCTCCTCCTTCTTCCTCACTGCTTTGGGTAAAACTGGCAGGAGAAATCCTAGATGGCGTAATAGATTAGTTCTTCTATGCAAAGAAGGTGTGAGATTCAGACATCAGTGTGAATGACCGACTTTTGATAAGTGAAAGTTCAGGTTGGACCCATCACGTCTCTTGGTCTTCGTTCTCACGGTGGACAGTCCCTCACAACGTTTTCACACCGGTCGGGTTCCAGTATGGAGTTCCAAGAATGGTATTATGTGTAAATTTTTTACCTTCCGGTTTTTTCGGTATTTTCCATTATTTCTATGCACCTCGATTTTCAGTTACATGGTAATAGTAGTGGTAGTGTGCTTATACATTCACCTCACTGTAGATAAACATGCAATCACAAAGTCATTTCATCCACACACAGACAACAAAAACAACAACAACAACAAAACACACATACACACACACACACACACACACATGCAAAAACATGTAAACAGACATGTAAAAGCACATCACAGACATACATGTAACCATGCATGCAATCAAGTACATACACACAGTACACAAACGTACACATTCACACTCCCTGCCACTTACCGTGCACACACTGGTACTTTCACAAGCTTCCACCAAAACACTAGACATGCACAAACATGCACTCATATGCACACTTTGTATGATAAATATCTCTTCATATGTTTGATGAGGTTAAAATATTTTTGAAGTAAATGATATGTTGCACTGATAAGACTATCATATTAGCAGCTGCTCATAAACTGTGTTAGACCTAAAATATACAGCGATAAAGACGAAGATTATTGTGAGGGTACATCAGAAAGTCACACTGTAGCCACATTGTAATAATTATCCATCATCATGCTTGATAAGCTCTAAACTGGATACGCAGGAGTCGATGTGTGTCTCTGCTGTGGCTAGCCATATGAACATATCTTATTACTGAAAGTGACTACCAGCAGTAGTGCAAAGACAGAGTAGTATTAGTAAACGTCAAAATGGAGGGATAGATACCGTTACTGTACACCTCAGTAGACACACACAGCTGAAATTTTGACATATGTACGCATATTATGAGTCACATGCCACTTGATACTGTTGCTTTTCACTGATGGAGAGTATTGTACTTCAGTAAACCTTTCAGAGTTCCTCCCCCTGACCCTGCAATAGAGGTTTAATATATTTTCTTATTTCATTTTTAAATGATGCCATTAAGTTTTTATACGCTGCAGTCTGTTTTCGAAAATACAAAAATTACTCTGAAAAATTACTGTTTTCCAAATGGGTATGGGTGTGTGCATTGTACTTAACGTAAAGTTTAAGTTACATTGAGTAATGTGTGAGGATAGGGACCGATGACCTCAGCAGTTTGGTCCCATAGGATTTTAACTTAAATTTCCAATTTTCATATACCTAGAAACATTTATTCGATTGAATTTTAAAAGCATTGCTGTCGAGAAAATCTTGTCAATACTGTTTTACTAGTCTATGTGTTACATTATTATTCTACCACACGTCAATAATCAGTAAGTGAAATCAAAACAAATTAAGTGGAAGTATTATTAAAAACAAGTTGTCAGTTACATATATTTTGAAATACAAGCTATTGGAAACTAAAACTAATTTCAGTTTTCAGGACTGGTAAAATAGTTAAGACTTTAAAATATTACATGTACCATGATAAAAGAACCTTGTTCTGTTTCAGGGTAGAAGATGGCATACAACCAACGAAGTACGGCTTAACTTTTCGCATGTCATAAAAATTGTTCTAAAAGTATTTGCCGTTTTACTCACGGTGGAGTACTGTACAAGAAAAATTAACAATATATTCCAAATAACTTCAAAGCACCGTACAGCACTTAAACACGTAGAACGCGAAATATTTGTAAATACTGCACAATGCACAACCTCATGTCTAACAACAACAAACACTAGAAAATGGCAGAACTGCTTATGGCCTTCCCGTGTACACTCCTTCATACGATTCAATCGCTAGACCGAAGTACTTACCACAACACATTGTGTGTTCCTATGTGCACTATCCTCTAGGTACAATAATCTGCCATAATGTATTCAAGTCAACCTTCAATGTGGCTCAAAGCTTTCGATTGCTGTGCTGAAACCTTGATAGGCCTTCCTGTTGGTTTCGATTGATTGCATTTCCGCTGATTTTTTATTGTTATACGAATTAACATGTTTCGGCTCAAGCCATTACCAGAATCATATTAAGAGTCACATGTCCACAGTACGGCTATACATATGAATTTGACGAGATAAAATGTATCAACAGTCTTCTAACGTGACTCCGATGATGGTTTAAGACTAAACGAGCTAATGCATAAAGTTAAAAAATTAAGGTGATCAAGGTGAAAAATTGCATTAATTGGTACACATAAAGTGTATGACCTAAAACAGCAAATCACATGAAGACTCAATAGCAGGGTCTACCAGGTGTGACCACATTGTCAAGTATGTGCACGAGTTTTTTGCGTAGAATAAATGACCTACATCTGCTACCATTAATTTTTATGCCGCACAAAATATTTTGTTTCTGCATTCTTGGACTGTTGGCCCAAAAGCTTTAGCTGAAGACTGGAAAAGTGAGGGATTAAGGTTACTTTACCCACCGGAAGTGACCCCTTCCGTGGCGGAAAACTGAACTGTGGAACAGTAGCCTCTCTAGGCAGCTACTGGTGTTCCCTATAGATCGTTATCAGGTCATCTATTATTCTACATAATTATTAATTATGTGCCATCGTCCCTGTCCCAATACTTATTCTTTGCTGCCGACCCACCCTCACATTAAATACAGATCCTAATAAGTTCAGGATAATGTTATATTATAGAGATGGGTAGAAGATATTAATTAATCAAAATCCGAAACTATTCTGGTTCATGAATGAGATTTTCACTCTGCAGCGGAGTGTGCGCTGATATGAAACTTCCTGGCAGATTAAAACTGTGTGCCCGACCGAGACTCGAACTCGGGACCTTTGCCTTTCGCGGGCAAGTGCTCTACCAACTGAGCTACCGAAGCACGACTCACGTCCGGTACTCACAGCTTTACTTCCGCCAGTACCTCGTCTCCTACCTTCCAAACTTTACAGAAGCTCTTCTGCGAAACTTGCAGAACTAGCACTCCTGAAAGAAAGGATATTGCGGAGACATGGCTTAGCCACAGCCTGGGGGATGTTTCCAGAATGAGATTTTCACTCTGCAGCGGAGTGTGCGCTGATATGAAACTTCCTGGCAGATTAAAACTGTGTGCCCGACCGAGACTCGAACTCGGGACCTTTGCCTTTCGCGGGCAAGTGCTCTACCAACTGAGCTACCGAAGCACGACTCACGTCCGGTACTCACAGCTTTACTTCCGCCAGTACCTCGTCTCCTACCTTCCAAACTTTACAGAAGCTCTTCTGCGAAACTTGCAGAACTAGCACTCCTGAAAGAAAGGATATTGCGGAGACATGGCTTAGCCACAGCCTGGTTCATTATTCATGTCCTATGAGCATACATTTTCATAAATTCCTCCAAACTGGAAAAACACAATTTTATGTTACTTTGTGAAGACACTAGCAGTAATATTAGATCAAACTCTAAACATGGCTGGATACATTTAAAACTTGCGAAAAGAATTAATTACTCCACGCACAGCGAAAATCAACTTCTGGAAGCATTGGTCATTCAGCAGTTCACTACAGCAATGACATACTACAAAGGTATTGTCATGAAATCTAACACTACTCCTGAAACGAAATAAATGTCTCCGTGACATTTACCATTTTGATCGTACTTCACCAACCTGCCTACACTTATTTTCACTACATAGACAAAATGATAGCTTCATTCATCCTTGTACGTGACAGTGGATGCTTGTCAAACGGAACCGGTCGTGATACATTTTACTGAGCAAGTGAGTGTACTACATTGCTCGGAAACAACCTTCCCTTCGGTCTCTCACATAGCAGATTCGCATTTCAATCTCTGAAAGGTAGCTAACTAATGGCTTCCTTAAATAACAGTAATGTTTGACTTGTTTCAAGGTAGTTACTCATGTTCCAGGGCGCATCGCTATAAAAAAGCCTATGACCATTTCAGTGTCTTACAACCCATTACTATCAGAACCTTTTTACTTCACCATTTTTGTCATATTCATATCAACATTTCAACAGTTATTATAATTAATGTTATTATTATTACCTTTATAGTTATTTCTCAAACACTATTATTTCTACTCTCTTAACTCTCCCACTACCAGTGGAATTACAGTGGCTGTTTTGGCATTGTTTATATCCAAACGTGGCCTCACCCCTATTAGGCAGTTGTTTCACATACCACTTATGTATCTTCATAATTATCTATAATAGTACAATAATATAAAAAGGTTTTGCTACTCACGTCAAGCCTGTTGGTTTGGATAGTTGAAACAGTTCACACTCAATTGTATTAAGATTTATACTCGAGTCACTGTAATTTTTAGTGTTCAATTTCAATTGGTCCTTTGCACCTTATCATCTGCCACATATGAGTAACCATACAGGATATTACAGTAAACAACAACTTTGACTTAACTTGACTATCTGATTGTTTTCTTTTTTTCAGAGTGCCTATTGCCGGAGGTTGAAAGGATTCCATTTGGTGAATGCGAACAAAATAACTGATTTCGTACTGAAAATTTTGAAGACAGCTCTCTCAGAAAAGTTGCAGAAAAGGGTAAGAAAAAATTACTCACTCGACTTTTCATTTTGTTATTCACTGCTCTTATTCCAATAAATGAGGGAAAATCATACAACAGGCAATATTTCTGGAGAATTGAACGCAATTGAGACCACGTTTGACTGCTTGATCTCCAGTATGCGCCAGTAATACATCTTTGTTGCGCAATTAAAACATAATTTTTCACGCCACGACTCGAAATCTCATAAAATATCTCACTGACTACATCCATAATGTGATGTCAGCGTGTTCTGTGCACAAAATACTTAATAATGATTGTATGTATATGATATGAAAAGCTTCATTCGTGTAGCCCATCTCTTGTCGCAAGAGGAGCGTTTTTAGTGGACATAGCAGTGTAGATTTCCATCAAATGAACTGGGCAAAGCTAGAACTCGACTGAAAGTCTATTGGGAAGGCCATGAGGCTTTCAGTCGCGTAGTCCAAGGGTGATACAAGTACAATGTCGACTGATGCAAAGTGTAAGACACCTGAGGGTGAAAGAGCTACAACACTCATTTTCTACACTGCCCAAGTCATATAAACTCAGGGTCGAGGTTTAGATATTTTACGACCGCGTGCGTAAACCTAACGTACATGGTTTTCCCGCAATTGTTTCCTTGCCTCCCCACTGTCAGCTAGAAGTGTAATCCTGCAATGTGTGTGATTACACAGTTTGGGGAGACACACGATGGGATCCAAGTTTGACAAGATCCAAATATATTCTGGTAACTAAATACTTTAAATTTTGGACTGCATTGTTCACAACTAATATACCGATAGTCGCTGTGATCATCCATTAGCACTTCACCCATGGTCTCCGCTGAAACGTAGCGAAGTCCACCGTTGAAAAGTGAACCACTTGGTACAAATCCCTGGAGCACAACACATAAAGTCCAGGCATTAGTCAGTTCTTGTGGAGTACTTAGTCTATCTCTCGAGAGTACATGCAGCCGGTTGCGACACGGTTGTTCGATGATTTATCTGGAAGATATACGGTCGAAAAGTATCTACACTCATGATATTTGGTTAAACCGATTATACGTTTCTCTATCATTTTTTATGTTTCCATTGCTTGTCCCGTAACCCACCCGATGCGGTTGATTGTTGCTCTGTCGACACGACACCCGATTTCGGAATTTGTCATTGTCAAATAAATCACCTCCAGTGAACTGATAACACTGATATGAAATACAGAAGTTTCGTGGTATGAATATTAATTGCGTAAACTGCGTTCTGCACTCACGGCGCCGATACTGCACCATACATGCACCACGGAACTTTTACAACCGCGCTCTGCGTTCACCAAAGGGCAAGTATCGACAACTGCATGGGGGATGGGCAACTGCCTAATAAGCAGTAGATTCCGGGATCGTGTTAACGGTACAGACAAATTTTCACTCATTACAGCTGATGCTGCACAAAATCTGCAGCTGATTTCAATAACCCTTTCGCTTTCCCCCCCCCCCCCCTCCCCCCCCCCCCCCCCCCCTCCCCCCCCCGCCACTCAAACCTCCGGTCAACCTTCAGTTAACATAATTTAGTAAATGTTCCTGCTATATAATAAGCTTTGTGAATCCCCACAAGGTTGCAAATGCCTCTCTCCTTGTGGTTTATTTACATCCCCACTTAGTTAGAGTCATGCTCACAAATGGATTAGTTTGTGTATCGTCGGGATAGAACTCCTCCACTTGGTCCAGATGTCCACCCAATCCCAAATCCGAACTGTCTCAGGCCAAATAAAAACTCCATATTCAAGTCTTGAAGTGAAAGTAACTGCATATTGCACAGTTGTTTTTTAATCTCTTCTAAGGCGCATTGGAGTTCGTCAGTCCATTGCCACAGAATCTGGTTAGTAAGATGCAGATGTAAACACTCTTATCGCTTGGTGTTGGCGGTGCGCCAGCGGGGACGCGCACACTAGTTCTGCTAGTGTGCGCGTCCGGGATAACGTTCCGCTGGCCACTAAGTCCTTGTCTAAGGTCAGTGTCCGCGCACAGTACATAAGCGAGCGCGCTCTCGCGCTCCCCTTATTCTGTGTCTTGCTGCTGCAGAGGCAACTGCATTGAACGCCGCCAACATGCCCTACAGGAGGAATCGTCGTAGCCGCACAACAGTCTACAAAACCATAGAAAACATTGAACTTACAACAACATCAGGAGACAAGAAAAATCGCATTCCAGTGAAGAGTGTTGCAGCCCACGCTCTCGTCGATGGACCTTGTGTATTTCTTGGATGTTCCCTTAATTTTAGCTTGGATATAAACGACACTTTCTCACATGGAAATGGATGGATCACCGTTGCCATAGTGAGAGGTGGTAGCGGAGTTCCTAGTGTACCTGGTCTTGAAAGTTTTAATGATAGAGATGTAATTGCCTATCGTACCTATCATATGTTTGAAATTGGTAGTAAAGATTTTGGTAAATCAGCTTATGACTCAACATCTCCTCTTGTCTTGTATACTCGTAGCAAAAGAAAAGTTAATCAAAATAACCACTAATAAACTCCCTATACTATCCACATCGCCTGAGAATTCCTCTAAGCTGTGTTTTGAAAGTGATGTGCTGGAAGTTCCTTAACTACTTGTAATTTTTTCTCATCGGGTTTGTATCCTTGTTCATTAATTACATGTCCAAGAATCTTAATTTCATCCATTCAAAACCAGACTTCTTTAAATTTGTCATTTCAACTGCCTATTCAAAAGTGATGAGTACCTCTTCTTTTTTCTTAACATGTTCTGGGTCAGAATAAAAATATCAGCTACACACATTGTCACTTTTTTAATTAATTTTTTACCAAGGACTGTGTCCAATGATCTTATGAAGCTGAGGCAGAAACATTCGGGCGAAACCGTAGTACACAGTACTGGTAGTTCCTTACTTCATACAAGGATGCTGTGTACTGCATGGAATTCTTGTGCAAAGAGATCTGCCAATATCCCGGCCTCAGGTCAATACTAGAATGAGATTTTCATTCTGCAGCTGAGTCTCCACTAATATGAAACTTCCTGGCAGAGCGAGACTCGAACTCGGCTTTACTTCTGCCAGTATCTCGTCTCCTACCTTCCAAACTTCACAGGAGCTCTCCTGCGAACCTTGCGGAACTAGCACTTCTGGTAGAAAGGATATTGCGGAGACATGGCTTAGTCACAGCCTGGGGGACGTTTCCAGAATGATATTTTCACTGTGCAGCGGAGTGTGCAGTGATATGAAACTTCCTGATTAAATTTAATTTTTAAACTGTTGCCCACCTTCTGTTTAACACTACCAACAAGCTATTGCATCTTGTTTTCCTCATTGCACACCTGTTCTAAATGATGTGCCTAAGCATCATGGTTTGGTATAATGGCCTGCACCCTACGTTTACACTCCTACATTTCCCTAGTCTGCCTCACAAAGTGCTCATCATAGACCGCAACTTTTTTGCCGAGTCCCTTTTGTACTTCATCGATATCAGATTCGACTGTCTCAAAACGTTTCGTATTTTCTACGACCTGCCGATCTAACTGAGCTGTGAGTGCGTCTGTCTCCTGTTTACGTTTCGTCACCCACCTTATTTATAACTTTGTCAGTTTGATCAATCTTTGCAGTTAGTTCCTTGGTACTGTGATCTATTTTGCAAGTGTTTTCTTCATATCCCAACATAATATCCATTAATGTCGTTAACATGTCAGACTCAGACCTTCAGTCTTCTCGTCTGAATGTATCCAGGAAACGTGACCAATCATCACCTCGACTTTGCATGTCTATTGACAAACTACAGTCCCTGAACAATGCATCATTTGTGATCTCGTTATCTGACATCATGAAATAATATATTTCACGCAAGCAGCGAAAAAAATATAACTGAATCACAATAATTGACTTTTACAGTACATGAAACATAACAATAAATCCAACTGCAATGCTTTAATAGTTTCAGCTTCGTATTCAGTGCTCAGAAGTAAATCAGACATAGAGAACAATGAAATAATATAGGAATGAAAATATATTTATACGGTGATTCAGTTCTGATTTAGCACTGCATTACCAAATCATCATGTGCCAAAGCGAAAACACTGGACAACGACATTTATCTTACTGATACAAAGTTGAAATACAAATATTATTAGTTGCCGTAAGTACCTTCACTAGTAACCGTCTGCGTGTGCTGAAATAGTCTGATCAAAGTTTTTTTTATCTGTCATTCCAGTGTTTAATTGCGTAAGAAATCGATGCCCTGCATCAACTTTACATTAGACAACTGTCTGCTCAGCGTCGAGCGCTGTGTCCATTACGTCGCGCCCCTACATCGCCGTGAGCTTATTTTAAGTCAATCATTATTTTTAAATTACGCGGTATGTATGACTTTCCACAACATTCAAAGATATTTTCGCTGTTTATGTCCATGTCATTCACAATTTTTAAATTAAAAATCAAATCGGCGTTTCTTCACCAATGATGACGAGTTCTAAAACGCATGTTGACTTGTAAGATACCTGGAGATAAAACAAGTAAATCGCTCACGTTGTACGCTCCCCCGTCACATAAACACAGGGACAAGGGATAGATATTTTACGACCGCTTGTCTAAAACCCACATGACTTGATTCCCTGTGACTGTCTTCTAGCTTCTCCCACATCCAGCTACAAGCATAGTCCGGTAAGGTTTGTGATTTCACACGTTTCAGAGAAGCACGGTAAGATCCAAGTTTATCTGACAAGATCCATAAAATATACATGAAATGTATTCGTAGTTTCGAATATGCATAACCATCAGCTTTACAATGGAATGACGACAGTGAAAACTTCTTTTGGGCCGCGACTCGAATCCGAATTTACCACTTATCGCAAGCGGTCGCCTCACCTTAGGCTATCTGAGCTGGCCAGACCCAGCCTTCCACATGTCGTCAACTATGTGTCAGCAACTTGCAATCGTAGATGCACGATGTACACTTCTGTCCATTAAAATAGCTATACCAAGAAAAAATGCAGATGATAAACGGATATTCATTGGACAAATATATTATAAGAGACCTGACATGTGATTATATTTTCACGCAGTTTGGGTCCATAGATCCTGAGAAATCAGTACGCAGAACAACCCCCTCTGGCCGTAATAACGGCCTTGATACGCCTGGGCGTTGAGTCAAACAGAGCTTGGATGGAGTGTACAGGTACAGCTAACCATGCAGCTTCAACACGATACCACAGTTCATCAAGAGTAGTGACTGGCGTATTGTGACGAGCCAGTTGCTCGGGCACCATTGACCAGAAGTTTTCAGTTGGTGGGAGATCTGCAGCAATCGAACATTTTCTGTATCCAGAAACGCCGGTACAGGACCTGCAACAGACGGTCGTGCATTAGTCTGCTGAAACGTAGGGTTTCGCAGGGATCGAATGACGGGTAGAGCCACGGGTCGTAATACATCTGAAATGTAACGTCCACTGTTCAAAGTGTCGTCAATGCGTACAAGAGGTGACCGAGACGTGTAACCAATGGCGCCCCATACCATCACACCGAGTGATAAGCCAGTATGGCGATGACGAATATACGCTTCCAATGTGCGGTCACCGCGATGTCACCAAACACGGTTGCGACGATCATGATGCTGTAAACAGAACCTGGATTCATCCGAAAAAATGACGTTTTGCCATTCGTGCACCCAGTTTCGTCGTTGAGTACACCACCGCAGGCGCTCCTGTCTGTGATGCAGCGTCAAGGGTAACTGCAGCCGTGGTCTCCGAGCTGATAGTCCATGCTGCTGCAAACGTCGTCGAACTGTTCGTGCAGATGGTTGTTGTCTTGCAAACGTCCCCATCTGTTGACTGAGGGATCGAGACGTGGCTGCACGATCCGTTACAGCCATGTGGATAAGATGCCTGTCATCTCAACTGCTAGTGATACGAGGCCGTTGGGATCCAGCACGGCGTTCCGTATTACCCTCCTGAACACACCGATTCAATATTCTGCTAAAAGTCATAGGATCTCGACCAACGCGAGCAGCAACGTCGCGATACTATAAACCGCAATCGCGATAGGCTACAATCCGACCTTTAGCAAGATCGGAAACGTGATGGTACGCATTTCTACTTCTTACACGAGGCATCACAACAACGTTTCACCAGGCAACGCCGGTTAACTGCTGTTTGTGTATGAGAAATCGTCTGGAAACTTTCCTCATGTCAGCACGTTGTAGGTGTCGCCAGTTGCGCCAACCTTGTGTGAATGCTCTGAATAGCTAATCATGTGCATACCACAGCATCTTCCTGTCGGTTAAATTTTGTGTCTGTAGCACGTCATCTTCATGGTGTAGCAGTTTTAATGGGCTGTAGTGTATATTCCCTACCGCAGAGACATTTTCATTGAAAGCTGATTGGCCAGTGTCGGCGGATAGATACGATACTGCGGTGCCTGTGTTATTCCAAATTACTGTGGAATGTCCCTTCTGACACGTATGCATTAATGTACCCCAACACCACCTACAGAGAGGTCCAGTGCATCAGCGAGGTGCTAGACTGTTATCCGTCGATCATTTCGAATGAGAAATTCCGCACATTCCAGTACTGCAGGAGTCACAGCTATGTGCTGCCAGCTGGCACGAGGGAGATCGTAGATGCGCGACCTTACTGCGATGATGAGGGAAGCCTCGCCCATCGACTCACCATGCTTTTGTTCACTGCCAGGTCTCTGTAGATATTCTTCAAACACCTATGAGTATCTACGATACTCTGGTTTTCCCCCAAAAGAGACTCAGTGACAGCTGTCCGGTTGGAATGCATCTTCATTGCAGACGCCATTTTGAAAAAATGGTTCAAATGGCTCTGAGCACTATGGGACTCAACTGCTGTGGTCATAAGTCCCCTAGATCTTAGAACTACTTAAACCTAACTAACCTAAGGACATCACACACATCCACGCCCGAGGCAGGATTCGAACCTGCGACCGTAGCAGCAGCGCGGCTCCGGACGGGAGCGCCTAGAACCGCACGGCCACAACGGCCGGCGCCGTTTTGAAGGCAACATATAGCGCCGCCACTTATCGGAAGATCATGAAACTATAGGATCTGAAGTATGAGTATTCCACTATGTCCCAGAATATATTCCGCATTTCTTCGGCCGAAATTGACGGAGAAATAATATATATTTCCTTGCTTATTGGATCATACTCGTAGTTTTTAATCTGTAATCGAACATTCTACAAAGATTTTAGAGCTTAGTACAAGACAAAATGGTGCCAGCTGTAGAAGAAATTACTATGAGGAGAGTTGCTTTTTCTTACACTCAGTAGTCCTCTGACTGCTCTATGCCAATCCCCTCCTCTTAGAGTAGGAGTTACACCAATTGTCATGGGTAATTTTATTGTTTGCGATAGGCACTTCTAACAGAACAGATTGACTGCTATAATGAAAGAATAAGCTGTGAGCTGGTTGGGAAGCAGGTGATCCACGTTCGCTCATTTGCGACAGTCACTCAAGTGCTAGTAAGTCAGTGAATCCTTAAAGAGCTGATACCCACTTCGCTTCAGCTATCTGACCAAGACTCAATCCCCGACTCAGACTTCCATATTTCGTCGTCCATGTGTCGTAACTATACTCTTACATCCTGTTAATGTTATTCCTGTACGGGGGAAACATGTTATTTGATAGCCGAAGAGGTTAAGGCAACAGCTAGTGATAATCCGGAAATTCAGCTTCCAATAATCCCAGCCCTGCACAAATTTTCATTGTCGTCAATCCCTTAGACTGCTGGATGTGGTTCGTATAGACATTTTCAAGTCAGCTTACCTTGGTTACACTGTAGATCGCTAAAGCTGGAATCGTACCAAAAGACATTCTAAGGCAGGCTACCGATATCTACCAATCACAATGACGGATCGAAGCTCATCTTTCATAGTTACGTTGCATTGTAATACATGTGTACTACTTTACATCTGCGGAGCCGATTTAAACTAGTGAGTAAAAAAAAAAGAAAAAAAAAGAGGACCAAATATCCATATTTGGTGTAAAGTAAGCTCTACCTTATTGGCTAAAAAGGGTGTATATTGTGTCCGCAAAGTCTCTCCGCAGCAGCAAACTAAACATGTCCCGCCTTTCGTTACGCGTAGCCGGCCGCTGTGACCGAGCGGTTCTAGACGCTTCAGTCCGGAACCGCCCTGCTGCTACGGCCATGGGTTCGAATCCTGCCTCGGGCGTCAATGTGTGTGACGGCCTTAGGTTAGTTAGGTTTAAGTAGTTCTAAGTCTAGGGGACCGATGAGCTCAAATGTTAAGTCCCATAGTTCTCAGAACCGTTTGAACCATTTGCGCCACGCATACGGTTGTCAGCACATTCATGTCGCTGCAAAAGCTAGGGGCCAGGGTTCACTGCTAGTGGTTGCAGTTAATTTGGAAGAAGGGATTCAACATTATCACAATTAAAACAATGCACTTAATTGATTATAGTAATTACAATTAAATACACTGCACTCATCAATATCAGAGCAGGTGCTAGAAATGGTGGTGGTTAGTGTTTAACGTCCCGTCGACAACGAGGTCATTAGAGACGGAGCTCATGCTCGGGTTAGGGAAGGATTGGGAAGGAAATCGGCCGTGCCCTTTTAAAGGAACCATCCCGGCATTTGCCTGAAGCGATTTAGGGAAATCACGGAAAACCTAAATCAGGATGGCTGGAGACGGGATTGAACCGTCGTCCTCCCGAATGCGAGTCCAGTGTGCTAACCACTGCGCCACCTCGCTCGGTGCTAGAAATATTCTTCTCTTTCCTGAAGGCATAGTTAAACACGTTTACATTTTTTTTACGAACCCGTTTACCAGTAGTTTACGTGTAATCGAATGCCCATAATTAATTATCGCTGTCTTCAGTTCATCTATTGTCTTTGTGTTATTTTGATACACAGATCCGCTGAGTGTGGGATAAGAGACTTTTCTTAATTATTCTGTCTCTATAGATTTCTTCTAAAAGTCGTAGCGACCAGTGTGCCGCACGAGTACTAGTGTTGTCTTGTTGGAAAAATAATTGATTGACCTCATTTTTATTCATCTAAATAGATAAATTACCTGGGAACAATAGACATCAGAAGTGGCGGTGGTATCGAAAGAGATCTGGCTTATAATTCGCACAAGCATTACGACCACCCACTCTCGGATTTTCTCTGCGTGCAATGGTGTCTCTCTTAAGGCATATTTTCTGATGACCAACTTCGTGAATTTTGGAAATTAACGTAGCCAGATCGGTGGAACCAAGCCTGATCAATGAAAAAGGTTCGATGTGAAACACCAGCTCCATATCAGTTAAAAAATCGCTGAAACCATTCAAAATACGGTACCATATTTGTTTCGCATGGTCCATGCTATGTAATTGTTGCAGAGCAGTAATTTTATACGGATACAGCCGCAATTCTTTGGTTACGGTCTTCTGTGCTGTCGTACGAGTCCTTAGCATCTTGCGCTATCCTCACTAATTTTGTTGGACTCTGCGACATGATGTCGGAAATTTCGTCGAGTTTTCGTTACGTTTAAATTGTGGGGCTATCAGTACGTGGTGCATCATGCTGTTGTATGGGATTTGCGAATTATGTCACGTACAGTGCCACGAAGTGGACGAAGCTGCAAAACGCAATCTAAATTGCCGCCTCACGTGCTCTTAATGTTGCCTCCAGTACGGAAAACCTCTTTCACTTAAAACCCTCTCGCTGTAATACTACGGGTTCTCAGTACACGCAGGTTACGCAAGAACTAGACAGAAACACAACTGACACCTGCGATGCACTCGCAAAACTACTTCCCCCACCCTACCACTGCAGGTCCACGGAACAGGCGCAGGCGAGACTTAAATGGGCTGCCACCCTGACGCTCGCCACGGGGCGAGATGGGAGACACGCCGCCGCGGAGAGAGTTGGCGGCCGCACAGTACTGGCGTAACGGACTGTAGCCCCACAAAGAACAGGCAGTGTCACCCGCTTTTCATAATCTATTGTTTGTGTTCTTTCTCTTTAATACCGGGTGATCAAAAAGTCAGTATAAATTTGAAAACTAATAAATCACGGAATAATGTAGATAGAGAGGTACAAATTGACACACATGCTTGGAATGACATGAGATTTCATTAGAACCAAAAAAATACAAAAGTTCAAAAAATGTCCTAGAGATGGCGCTTCATCTGATCAGAATAGCAATAATTAGGATAACAAAGTAAGACAAAGCAAAGATGATGTTCTTTACAGGAAATGCTCAATATGTCCACCATCATTCCTGAACAATAGCTGTAGTCGAGGAATAATGTTGTGAACTGCACTGTAAAGCATGTCCGGAGTTATGGTGAGGCATTGGCGTCGGATGTTGTCTTTCAGCATCCCTAGAGATGTCGGTCTATCACGATGCACTTGCGACTTCAGGTAACCCCAAAGCCAGTAATCGCACGGACTGAGGTCTGGGGCCCTGGGAGGCCAAGCATGATGAAAGTGGCTGCTGAGCACACGACGACCAACTTCGCGCGCAAGAGATCTTTCACGCGTCTAGCAATATGGGGTGGAGCGCCATCCTGCATAAACATCGTACGTTCCAGCAGGTGTTTATCAGCCAGGCTGGGGATGATGCGATTCTGTAACATATCGGCGCAGCTCTCACCCGTCACAGTAGCAGTTACAAAACCAGAATCTCGCATTTCCTCGAAGGAAAAAGGCCCGATAACGGTAGATGTGGTAAATCCAACCCATACCGTGACTGTCTCGTCGTGCAATGGAGTTTCCACGACAGTTATAGGATTTTCGGTAGCCCAAATTCTCCATTTGTGGGCATTAACAGACCCTCGGAGCGTGCAATGAGCTTCGGCGGTCCACAACACGTTACTCAACCAATCGTCATCTTCGCCATCTTTTGAAGCGCTCACACCGTAAATGCCCTCCGCTTCACTAAATCTCCAGGTAACAGTTCATGATGCCGATAGATTTAGTAAGGATAGCATCGGAGGGTA
Organism: Schistocerca americana; assembly: GCF_021461395.2. Classification (NCBI taxonomy): domain Eukaryota; kingdom Metazoa; phylum Arthropoda; class Insecta; order Orthoptera; family Acrididae; genus Schistocerca; species Schistocerca americana. The sequence goes on from NC_060123.1 coordinate 645,676,693, forward strand.
CGCCTCAGTGCCAACGAATCAGTAGTGTATGGAATGCCGGTGCGACGTGCGACTGCACGAGCGCTGACTTCCCCGTGCATAGACGAACTCGCAACAGTCTCCATTTCTTCCTGAACTGTCTCAGCAGCATTACGCCTTATGCTCGGTCGGCGACTACGGGGCCTATCGTCTAAATAACCCGTGGCTTCGAACATCGAAATCATTCTCGCCACAGCTGCATTTGTCAACGGACCTTTACCCGTTCGAATCCCCTTCCCATGGCGATAGGATCGTAACGCTGAACTATCAAATTCCCCATTCTGATAATACAGCTTCACTAAAAGCGCCTTTTCAGGTAACGTCAACATGCTGTGACTGCTGGCGCATCTGATTCTCTCTCTCATTACAGCTCCTTTCATACACGATTGTCATGCGCCGTCATTGACGTTTTGCTGTCCAGCACCATCTGTCGGACATTTTGTGAACTTTCTTTTTTTGGTTCTAATAAAACCCCATGTCATTACAAGCATGTGTGTCAATTTTTACCTCTCTATCTACATTATTCCGTGGTTTATTAAGTTTTCAAATTTACACTGACTCTTTGGTCACCCGGTAGGTACAGGTTCTCAACTGAAATATCACGGATTCAGTTCGGAAAAAACCATTTCCTTTAAGCAGTCGGTGACTGATTTATTACAAAGATTTTTATACACAATCATTCTTTTCAAACACAGTCATAGCTGGTTATGGCACAATGGCCGTCTTTAGATGTTGAGACACTGCATTTGGTGAACAAATGTTCATGCGTTGTCAAGCTCTTTCACATGATGAGAATCATTGGGAAACCTGAAAACGGACAAAGCGTCACGAATGTAGCCCAAACGTTTGACATTGCTTACGGGAGTCCCGGACCACAGGCACTTCTGCCCCAAGGAAGTGACATGGTCGACCACGGTCAGTGCAGTGGCAGATAACCACTGCACTGTACAACAGGCGGGAAGAGACCAACATGAAAACAAAGCGTGCAATTGCATTACCATTTAACAAGACTGCAAGTCACACAATCTCAACTCCACAGTAGCACGGAGACTCCATAGGGGTGTTCTCGCTGCCAGAGGAACAGTACGTTGTGTTCCGTTGGCAGCTGCTCATCGGTGGCACCGTGTTGTGGTGGTGCCAAGAGCGTAGGGACTGGACCACGAGGAGTGGGGTTGGGAGGACTTACCATAAAGATCAGATTCAGTCTGAGTAGTGATTCCGGGCGTATCCTCATATGGCGAGAGGTGGGAACAAGTAACGCTGTCAGGGACATAGTCGTTTGGTGGTCCAGAGGCGTAACGTTGTGGGGCCACACCGGTTTCCAAACTTTTGAACGCGGGACACTCACCGGTCAAAGTTATTCTGACACTGTACTCCTTCCACGTGTGTGTCTTTCCAGGGGTTCGCCACTGATTTCATTTTTACGGATGACGGTGCGCTACCTCTTTGAAAAGCAGAGGAGCCTTTTGGAAAAAGACTGGCCATTCCCCAGAGTTAGCAGAGAAGGAGGACCTTTTGGAAAAAAGACTGGCCATTCCCCAGAGCTATATCGCATGAACCACCTGTGAGATACTTTACGGAGACGTATTGCCACACTTGCACTTCCACCACGGCCATTCAGAACAGCGCTGGTGGAGGTATGGAACGCCCTACTGAAGGAACTCTTTACTAATCTTGTGGCCCTCATGGAATATGTTGCAGAGCATATATTGCGGACACACGTCGTGTTAAGAATCGTGTCCCAGCATTCGTCTTCAGATGAAACTATCACTTCTGGTCGTCTCACTGTGTATTTCTTTCCATACTGTACTGTAGCAGTTCTTTCTGTGTATGGTCAAAGTTTGATTGAATTATGTTGCTTAACAGCGACAGACACATCATGCAGATGTTACTTTGGTCGCTGTAGTTTCGCACAACACTGCATTTTATTTTCATAAGAACCTGACTTCCTGTACCAATAACAAATCATCAACTTCATTTTTCAAATTTGCTTTAGATGACAATGTATCGATTTTTTATGATTTTCTCTGTCAGCTCTCGTTACTCGCTTTTTAGTTTTCTCATAATTTTCTGGCAATCAGTTTCATGTCCGTGAGGATATTTTTTCTGATTATTCGACTAATTTCTTTCGGCAAAAGTTGTCTGTTGAGCCCTTCATTGAATGTAATCACAACCTTATTTTATAATGTGTTCATTTCTTCGATGGTGTTAATTGTTGGATGAAGTGACATAAAGTGAGCGAGGTGGCGCAGTGGTTAGCACACTGCACTCGCACTTGGGAACAAGACGGTTAAAACCCGCTTCCCGTCATTCTCATCTAGGTTTTCTATGATTTCCATAAATCGCTATAGGCAAATTCCGGGATGGTTTCTTTGAAAGGGCACGGCCGACTTTCTTCCCCATCCTTCCCTAATCCGATGGCGCCGATGACCTCGCTGTTTGGTCCCCTCCCCCAAATCAACCAACTAACCAAGTGACGTAAGATACATACGATTGTTTCTTCCTAAGTCTTCCTCTTTGCTTAGGCTGAAGTCAGTTAAGTTCGCTAGTCATACTGTCAGTGTAGGCGTTTCGCTCCTGTTTATTATGTTTCCGACCCTCCGATTTTTCATTTTGTTCTTGCTTGTCTCTTCTCTCTTACATCAAGCCTTGTGGGACTTTGCATTTTATCTGATAGTACTGAAGATTGACAACCTTCATGACAGATCAACCTACTCTCTCTTCACATCTCGATGTTTCCAAAAATTGTCTTCTGTTGAAGCATCTAAATTCACGGTTGTCGATTATATTAGAGTTATCGACTAAAAAGATTTTTTTTCACAGAATACACATAACACACCAATCTCGGAATAGATCTCATATATGCTCCAAGATTACAAATCGCAACCTGTAGCTGTTCTGTTCATTAGGAAACGAAATAATCATCATGTTATCTCACTGACAGTTTTTTAGAAATATATTGCAATATATACTGCATGTTGGAGTGCAAGACTTTTGACACCTCAATTAATTGGTAGCTTATATAGTTTAAAAAGAGAAATATATGAAGTGAAGTAAAATACACGGGAAATCAATAGTCTGTGGTGGCAGCAATAACAGGATTTCTAGTCAGATGACTACACAGTTACCAACACAACATCAAATAGCGGTAATGCAGGAGTTGGACTAATCATAAATAAGAACGTTGTAATCTGGGTGAACTATTACGAACATCGTAGTGAATGCATTATACCAGGTGGTAGAGACAGATAACCAAGACCAACTGCGATAGTACAAATTTATATGTCTACTAGCTCCCAAGAACATGGAGACATTGAAACAAATGTGCGATGAAATAAAATGCCTTTTTCAGTTCGCTAAGGGAGACGAAAATATAAATTCATTGGGGATGGAATTCTGTACTAGAAAAAGTAAAAGAATGAAAAATAGTAGGAGACCATGGACTCGGGGAGAGAAATGAAAGGGGAAGACGCCTGGTAGAATTTTGCACAGAGTACAATTTAATCATTGCAGACACTTGTTTTAATAAATTGAAGATACAGCAAGGCTTGGGGTAGAATATCAACTGCGAACCATTCTTCCAGCAAGTTAATTACTATCGTTTCTGGCACAGCGTTTTTATGTACAGTACTTGGTTCCTATGTGGCCCACTCCAGGACACTGTCACCTGTTGCTTTCACTCACGTCTGTCGATGCCCCACGTAAATATGATGTTCACACACTGTACCCGTAAACGTGTTAATTTTCTAGGTTCACCTGACTTTTAGCTATCTTTATATTTACTGGCTTTTCTCTTATTCGTAGTCACTGGTTATTTGTTGTGAAATTGACACAAAATGTCATTGCTACTGGGCGTCAGTGCACGAAGATAATAGTTTATGTAACACTTGTGGGCCTAATCGCAGAACATTGCTCAAGTGAATGGGGTACATATAAAGAAGGAGTAACTGGGATTTTGAACGTATGCTATGAAGGGCAGCAGGAAATGGTCACAAGTTTCCTTGACCCGCTGGATACCGTTACGGTAATGCTGGACAACCTCGACTCGCAGACGCTTGAAGACAGACACCAACTATCCATTGACAGTGAATTTACGAAGTTTCAAGAGGCAATATTAAGCTACGAACTGAGCCATATTTGGCAACCGCATACGTGTAGCTCACTTAGGGACTGAGAAGAAAGTTTACTGCACGCATATACAGAGTGGTCAGCAAAAGTCTCAAAAACTTATAAGTGTGATGCAGGGTTAAGGGAAAAAAATCGGTACGTTTCCGAGTTTATTAGCTTTGAAGTCAGCCGATCAGGGTTACGCGCGCAAATCAAGCTACATGCGAAATACAGTTAATGTCTGTTGTTCTCATAGCGTAGATGACAGCGCACGAAAATGCACAGCCTTTGACTCGGGTTCAGTCATCACTATCGTCCCACGTCCACCTTTTTTAGCCCTCGCTTGTTCGGTTTTAGGTAATCCAGTGAAGAACACGTTCGGCGATACCGTCTCTGGCAGACCGCTCGAAATTGCACTCGTAACGGCCTGACTGGCTAACTTCAGTGCGGAAACGCCACAACGTAAATATTTTTTCTTAACAATTATTTCTCAACACAAGCTACACTTCTGCACAGTTACGTCCTTTTCGGACAGTTTCTGACCACGCTGTATATATTCAAGCAGTCATTATCGCACCAAATGGGAATGGAATGGGAACAAACCGCTGATATGTAGTAGTGTGGAAAGTATCCGCTGGTTTCATTTTATATATTTTTTTACTTACACATCAAGTTCCGTAGGACTAAATTGAGGAGAATATGTCCTAGGTCATTTAAGGTGTCAGTACATGAAATTACAACATAAAAGTAATAACAGATAAAAATAAAATGTTTATGAACCTGAAAAAAGTCAAGCCATAAGTTTACACGAACGCAATCAACAATACAAGAATCAGCTTAATTTTTAAAGGAACTACTCGATAGAACGGAAGGGGTGACCCATGAGGAAACTCTTCAGTTTCAATTTGAAAGCACATGGATTACTGCTAAGAGTTTTGAATTCTAGTGGTAGTTTACTGAATATGGATGCAGCAGTATACTGCACACCTTTCTGCACAAGAATTAAGGAAGTCCTATAAAAATGCAGTTTGATTTCTGTCGAGTATTAACTGAGTGAAAGCTGCTTATTCTTGGGAATAAGCTAATATTGTTAACAAGGAATGACAGTAAGTAATATACATATAGCGAGGCCAATGTCAAAATACACAGACTCGTGAACAGGGCTCGACAAGAGTTTCATGAACTTACACCACTAATTGCCCGAACCGCCAGTTTCTGAGCCGAAAACAGTCTTTTAGGATGTGAAGATGTTACCCTAAAATATAATACCAGACGACATAAGCAAATGAAAGTGAGTAAAGTAGACTAATTTTCGTTTCGAACGATCACTCACTTCAGATACCGTTCGAATAGTAAAAATGCCAGAAGTAAGTATTTTAACATGATCCTAAACGTGGGCTTTCCACGACAGTTTACTATCTATCTCAACACCTAGAAATTTGAACTCTTCAGTTTCACTAATCATATGCCCATTCTGGGAAATTAAAACGTCAGGTTTTGTTGAATTGTGTGTTGGAAACTGTAAAATCTGAGTCTTACTGTGATTTAGCGTTAGTTTCTTTTCTATAAGCCATCAAAGTATGTCATAAACTGCAGTATTTGAAACCGAGCCAATGTTGCACACAATATCGTTTACAACCAAGCTCGTGACATCAACAAACAAATATTTTAGATTTAATCGTAATACTAGAGGGCACATCACTTATATAAATAAAGAACAGGAGTGGTCCCAACACTGATCCCAGGGGCACCCCCCCCCCCCCCCAACTTGACTGTACCCCACTCAGACCCCACATCACAGCCATTCTCAACACTGTGAATAATAACCTTTTGCTGACTGTTGCTAAAGTAAGATGTGAACCAATTATGAGCTACTCCCCATGTTCCGTAATGGTCCAACTTCTGGAGCAATAATTTGTTATCAACACAATCAAAAGTAGGTAAATCAAAAATTATGCCTAGCGTTTGAAACCTTTTGTTTATCACATCCAGTACATCACAGAGAAAAGACAATATAGCATTTTCAGTTGTTAATCGACTTCTAAATCCGAACTGTGCATTTGTTAGGGAATCGTGTGATTTAAAATTATCAATTATCCTCACATAAACAGCCTTTTCAATGACTTTAGCAAGCACTAATGGCATTGAAATAGGTCTAAAATCGTCTATATTATCCATTTATCCTGTTTTATTAAGCAGCTTTACTACTGACTACTTTAATCGTTCAGGAAACTGACCATTCCTAAAGGAAAAATTACATATACGGCTAAATACAGGGCTAACATGTGCAGCACAGTACTTAAGTAAGTCCTTAGTATTCAGTGATTTAACTATTGACGCAATCTCCCCCTTGTCTGTATCGCAGAAGAGTATTTCAGACACCAATCTCGGAAAGGCATTTGCCAAGAAAGTTATCAGATGGCCTGTAGAAAATATTTTTTTTTTAATTCACCAGGAATCCTCAGGCAATGGTTGTTAAATACTGCACATATATCTGACGTATCAGTAAGAGAAATATTTTTACTACAAACTAACTTCCTTCCACAACTGACTACATGGTTTCAATTTTATGCTGTGAATGAGCTATTCTATTTGCATACGACATACTCTTTGCCTTCCTAATAACATTTACAGCACCTTACTGTACAGTTTGCAATGGAAGGCTGTAGCTTGAATGTCACTACTTCTAACATGTTGATATAATTTACGCTTCACAGTGATTTGCAGAGTGTGGATATTGACGCAGATGTAAGTGCACGATGGGGCTCTTGTCACTGAGACTGCGTAACTGAAAATGTTGCTCTGTTTCAGATACACGTTCATCCCCCAGGAACGACGACGCTGTTTGACCACGTGGCAAAGGAATATCTGCCGGATGAACTAGGAGGCACTGCCGGTCCTATCGACAAATATGCCTGTAAGTATGCGACGACACTAGAGATCCCCTTAGAATGGTGGAACGATACTTTGAAGTTCACAAACTAATATCTCGTGATAATTCTGTTGCTTTCACTGTGGGCACTTGTTGGTAAACTATTGCTTGCAAATACACACTTTTTCGCAATTGTTTCACAAACTATTTATTTTTATGACCCAGGTTTCAGGTTAGTAGCCCATTGTCTTCCATTATTACTGAAAGAGATAAATATGCTGAGATTCTTTCGACTTTTTGGTTAGAGGACTGTGCAATCTTCTTTTACTGCATAACGAGTGCAAATAACGCTGTACTGGGTGGGATGTATTGGTGCCGAGTAGTGCGTCTTGTGCTGTTGTCTAACAGACGCCTGAATAGTTAAATGACAAAGGTGCAACCGCAAGTGCCATAGTCGACATACTTAAAGCAGACCGCGCTCCATGAAAGTAAAAAAAAGGGGAGTTGTCATTCCGTCGCAGACTTGAAGTAGACGTCCGCCATCTTACATATCCCAAAAGATTGGCGGCATCGCCCTCATACACTGAAGTGCCAAAGAAACTTGTACACCTCCCTAATATAGTGTAGGATCCCCGTGAGCACGCTCAAGTGCCACAACGCGATGCAGCAGGGACCCGACTGATGTCTGAAGTAGTGCTGGAGGGAACTGACACCGTGAGTAGTAAGTGGGTACGTTGAGCGCAGTCGCAGGTTACTTAATGATGATGTTATTCATTTTCTTATAAACTCTTTTCTCTTATAAACTCTTCACCTAGCCACTTACTTACCAATATTTTGTAGAAACGGATGCAAGCCACAAATTTTTAAAAATTTTCAACTAAAATTCTATGCTGCGAATCTTATGTCAAAGTCCTTTTACCATACATCACTACATACATAAATGTATCTTTCGGAATTTTATCATTGAAAGTTGCACACTGCTTCATTGTAGTTTTCTGTGTAGCTAAAACATTCATTCTTCTAGACATATTTATAACATAGACATTTTTATAAGGAAATAACTCTCGACAGATCCACAGAAAAGTGCAGAACATTCACTATCGAGCATCATCCACGCGTTTCCGCGTTCAGGCCTCTGCCCTGTATACACGACACTTCACGAAGACTAAGTTCAGAATTAACTGAACCGCTTCATTTTTTTCGAGTCGTTATTAAATACACAGGCGAGGATAGAAAATGTTTTCTCTAGTGGCTAGCACTACCCATGCATAACGTACTTCTGACTTCGTGAGATTGTGGCCATATCCTTCAGTCGACGTATCTGCAGTGAGTTTTGACAGATTAAAGAAGTTTCCAGTTCTACATATCTAGTTAGTATTTGTGTGACAAACCTGGTTCGAGAAAAAACAAAATTACACAGATTTCTAGTTCAATATTTTAAATAGTATTACTCAGAATAGCTGTTAAACAGTTTAATTAGATTATTATCAAAGTTTAAATGATCAAAATCGATGCAGAAATAGCAAAGTTATCGTAATATTAATTTTCTGCGTCCAGAGACGTCTATCGAGAGCTTGCTTAACTGCTGCAAGACAAGTGTAGCTGAGAGCGACAGAGACAGAGAGATAAGAGGCGGAGCTAGTTATCTGAAGGTCGCGCAGCTGTTATAAAAGTCTCCAGTTTCTGTTAGTCACCAGTGGAGTTAGCGATCTCATACGGACAGGAGTTATGCAATTTCTAGCGCACGCTGCGGCCAGACGCAGTCTGAAGACTGTCAGCAGACGTCGACACTTAATAATTACACAACAAACTCTCCATCATGAAATTCGTTATCATTATTTTTAGTTCTCGTCATTCTTTTATATTTTAGTTTAATTTTACCAACTTTAAAAAATTTTAAGTCCCAGTTATCCATTATTTTATTGAATCTTTCTGGCAAAATAATTTTAAGCTTATTATCGAGCTCAAGACGAATTTTATCACCATATCTAGTCTTTCAGCGTTCACAGTCAGTAATGTAATAGTGCTCGCTTACATCATGCTCACTAGTCTTTTTAAACAAATTAGAATTTTTACATTACTGAGATTCTTCAGTAAAGTGTCCATTTATATAGAATAAAATTTTAATAATCTTTTAAATTTTAATCTTTACAAATATGACTAATGGATGGGATGAATTTCAATTTGACATATTTGTCGAAAGAAGTTATAATACAAGAGAGAAACAAGCCATCATTAATTATAGAACACTTGAGAAGTCAGAGGCATAGTAAACATGTTAGTGCACTAAAGAGAATTTATGGAGAAGAATGCTAAAAGTACTTTGGTAACTATGAGGAAACAGATATAGAAATATGGGAGCAAAAAGAAAATTCCATTTCTCTCTTTTCTATGACAGTAAAACAAACAGTAGATTCTAATTTACCAACTAATAATCTATGTACAAAATTACATTAAAACTTATTCATTATTTTTGAAAGTTTATCACTCTATAACCAAAAAGTTAAACAATCTAGAATACAACAAAATACAACTAACTACTTTATTCTATTTGTATTAGTCATGTGGTATGAATTTTTTATTTACATTAGAAGATATAGATAATTTTTAATAGCCATAAGGCACTGTATCATAGTTATCTAAAACAATTCTTTTATCATACTGAAACGAAAATTCTTTCGTAACTTGTTTGTTTACCAGATTTTTAGTATCAATATCTCATGTTATCGGATTGTATTCTAACTGTATCTTTTCTTTAACTTCACTTTCTATTAACCTTATCATTGATTTGCCATTCAACTTTTGAATATTTCTGTAATTTAGAGTAAAGCCTTTTACCTTCATTTCTGTCTTATTATCATTTTTCTTGTAATAATAATTATTTGGACCTATTGAAGCCCAATGTGTAATCCAATTATTTCCTAATTCATCCGTCCAGTCACCTCATATACAACCTGTTTCCACAGTATTTTTACCATCATCAATATATGCTACAGAATCAGTATCAAAATATGCAACAGATTCTCCTAGTTTATCTAACATATCATACAATCTAAACCTTGCATTTGATGTAGTGAATTCAGCTATGAAAATATAAGTAGCTGCAATGTTTTCCACATAATAATCTTTGAAATTTTACCTCATCTGAACCATCTGCTCTATATTAAAATTTACATCTAAGTTATCTAATCGATCATCCAGTAATATCTCATAAAATCGTTGCAAATCTGTCACATATTCTGTTTGACTCATATTTTGCCTTTGTCCTAATTTGTCCCATAGTGAATTAAGACATATCTTATCAACCACTCCTTTTCCAGGATTTTCCTTTATTCTATCACGATTCAAGTCAATATCCAACTTCTCTTTAACTATTTTGATGTATTATTCGTCACTATCAAAATTATGAGAACTAGTTTCTAATTTTATTTTCATAAAGTCTTTCACATAATGTTCAAACAGGAGATTGCTTTTATTTTTAAAATCCCATACTTCATAAACTTTTAAAACTTTATATCCTTTTTCTACAGCTTTCTTTACTTCATCAGTCATGCAAGTTTCAATAAAACTTCTTTCTTTATTACTGTGATTGCATCTACTTATTTGTTCTTCTACACATTTGACACACACAGGAAACAATAGTTTTTCATTTTTATCGATTTGCATGCATAAAGGTAAAACAGGATGATAAAATCCTTTAGGAGCTAATACTTTACATTTTATTAAGCCATACCAATTTTAAGAATAATATCTTGGTCTATATATTTTTCTTGGATGTTGTTTAAGAGAGTAATCATGATATTGCACAGTAGGATAAATACCACATACATCAATATATCTAATTTTTGAGCTAATACCATCTGCTTTAGCTCTTAATTTTATTGCATTTGTTTGTCCACCATAAAACACACCTCTTGGACTCAATGGTTCAATGACTTCCAGTAATTGCTTAAGCATTTTATACTCTTTTGAGTTCATCCAATCACATTTCCACATTTCCATTAAATTGTATCCAGCATTCCGTAATTCTGCACTTCTTCTTAAAGTCTTTTGATAAATATCATTCATAGTTCCCTTATTTTTGTTGGTAATTGTTTCACTTATGAAACATTTTTTACATCCATGCCAATAACAACCAAGGTATTGATAAATAGTGTTAGTTTCTTTATCAAAACGATCTACTTTTGCTCCTGCAGTTCTTACTTCTCCACCTTTAAGAGCATGTGAGATATTATTGTTGTTTAAACTGTTCAACCAAGCTATTGATTGTTTACTGCAATTCTCCTTCTGTTCTTTATCCAATACAGCGATTGTATTTTCTGGTAAATATTTCGATCTGTAAATTGCCATACAAACGCCAGCAATTGTTAAATAACAGAATGGATCAATGTTAGCAATTTCCAGAAACTGTTTTCTTGATTCCAAACAGCCTCTTCTTAACATATCTACATCATAATTACAATAGTCGTTAATTTCTTTCTTCATATTTAACACATAATTTTCTTTAACTCTAGAGCTGTGCCATTTGAGAAATGCTTCTCTATCTTTCGGTTTCATAGTGTCAACACAGTAATAACTAGTATCAGGCATTGGTCCTATGCAGTTTTCATTTTCTGGCATATTGAATAAATGTGGGAAGTAACCTTTCTTCAAATCTTTCAAATCAAAAGCTTTTGGAAAACTACTATGTGGACCTTGTACAAAGTTACTACTATCTATAATTTTTATACCCTATTGTTTGATCTCCAATAACATTAGTTTAGTTCCTGTGTAGATGGTATATGGCCTTGTATTTTCAACACAGTACTTCAAAATGAATTGGGAATCATAACCTTTTGCATAGTGAGCTATGAATGTGTGATAACTGTTCTTTGCAGATATCATCCACGTACAGAATTCATCATTTGTCTTAAATTTATAAACAGTATCACCTTTAAAATTGTAGACAATTATAAGATTTGGAAAGTGTGTTCCAGTTTCTTGAGTTGCTTCGTAATGAAACCATATGTATCTCTCAGTATAGGTACAACTCACTTTCTTAGGGAAATCTTTTTTTACAACATTAAATTCTTCACCACTGACTACTTTATTGCATTTGAAAATTTGAAGCACTGGTAAATATAAAAATCTTGGAATTCTCCATTAACATAGCAACCTTCTTTACTACAATTTGGGCAACCTTGCACTATAAATACTTCACCAAATTTTCTTTCACAGATACCACCTTTTTGCAATACAGGTTGCAATTAACATTTATGATTTCCAATTTCCAGTACTTGTTGACAATTTCTACAAAGTTCAAAGCCACATTTATGTTCTTTAGATCTTAAACAAATCTTTTTACATCCTTCACACATGTAAGCTGTATCACAAACTTCTTCGTTATTGTTCAAGCATTCTTCAATATAACAGTATCTATTGCATTTCTCACAGTAAATCTTATTTTCTTCACTTTCATGTTCCGGACTTTTGCATAATATGCGTACTTTTCGCTGTACTTTACATCTGTGAGCATCATTGTTGTTATATAGCTTGTTGCATTTATTTCAGAAGTATACTGACCCCAAGAGAGCAGTCATACTATTAATTACATCAAAATGGTTGTGATCTTTGTACAGATAAATCTTAATTTCTTTCTCACAAGCACTATAGATAACTGCATTAAAATTTTCAGCACATACAACATTTATTTGAATATCCAACAATTCTTCTACATTTTTAATGACATCTAAAGTAAATCCTTCTTCATTGTATTTGCCCAACTGATTGCATAATATATTGGTTAACTCCTTATGTAATTTGTATTTATCTCTTTCTCTGATTTTCTTAATCTCGTTTGTAGTTAGTTCTCTTCCTAAAATATTATTTGTTTGGTATGTCAAAACCACAATTACAGCTCTAGGACAGCAGAGATTATCATCATTTTTAATTCTTGTGATGCATATCTTAGTCATTTTGTCTTCAGCCAGATTTATTATTTTTTTACCTTAACTGCCTCTGGGAATTGCTAACATCTGAATATTAATTGACGTTTCTGCTATATCAACAGTTTCATATGATGTTAAGATATCCCTCATTTTATAGTATAAGACTTCAATAGATTATTGAGTATTATTTGATGCTTTATAACCTGTAGAAATTGGATAAAACATTTTTGGGATATTGACTGTTATATTCAGTTTATCTCCTTTCCTGAAACTTGTCCTCTTTTTAGCTACTTCCATAGATTTGAGTGCTTTCGTTATATAATCTGTTCTGTCACTAACAGTAACGAGTTTTGCAATGTTAGCATCATTAAAAACAATTTTATAGTCAACAGACCATGCTTTAAATTTTTCATTAAATTTAGATCTAATATCTTTTTTCTCAAATAAATGGTTTTTAGTTGGCTCATCATCCTTTTCTTGCTCAAATATTTTACTACTAACTGGGTAAATTTGATATAACCTCACTATATATTCCTCTGTTGGTGGACGAGGTTTTGCAATAATATCAACATCAATTCTATAAAAGTAATTTATATTTGGGACACGCTTTGGTTTTGATCTAGTTGTTTGAAATACATCTGGATGAAATTTTAACTGTTGTAATACAATGGTATTAATTAACTCTGATTTCTTTAATGTATTCTCTCCTTTTATACCAATATTCTTAGCACTAGCTTTGAGTTCAGTTACTTTCAATTTTCAAGAGATCTTGTGGGAAGAGGTAAATTATTTGAAATAATTAAGTTGATAAGGCCATCTTTTCTAAGTGCGCTATATCCTTGTAAATTATTCATTCTGCAATAATCACGAAGTTGAGCAATTGTAAAACCTTTCAGAAATGCTTCCATTTATTAAGGATAAATTTTATTAGATTTGAAAAATTAGAAATTAGCAGCCAAGGTGACTACTAATTTATTTAAGATAATTTTAATGGATTTGAAAAATCAGAAATCAGCAGCAAAGGTGACTACTAATTTATTTAAGATAAATTTTAATAGATTTTAAAAGTTAGAAATTAGCAGCAAAGTCAAATTTTTAGTAGTATTTGTCTGTAAATCTTTTTTGAGATCGCTTTCAACTACTTCTTTTCCACACTCACACACTATTTTCCTTTTATGTCTATATTCTGGTTGACAAGTCTTACATCTACTTGTGAGCTTGTCCCTAGATATATGACTTACGTAAAAACAGCCAAGATCTTTAATTTTTTGACAGCCAATTATTTTTTAAAAATGTTTTAACTGCTGTTGTTGCTTGTGAAAAGAAAGAAAATCTTTCATGTCCTTAAACATTGCCGAAGGACTCTTATAATTAGATACAAACTGTTCAAAATAGTCTTTTTTGTTATTATATCCATTTCTTGTAAACACTTTATGAAATTCTTTACACATATATGAAAGCTTATCCTTTGAGTATTTGTGTGAATAAAAGTTATCAATTGATTTCTCTACATCACATTTTTACACTTCTTGTGCACTTCCATTTATTGAGATAAGATTTCATTAATAATTAAAATTTTTCCTTAATAAATAAATCCTCTGTCATGTTGCTGTGGGATTGATAGCTGTGTAGACAAAGTATTTACACTCTTAATTTTCATTCTATCACTAGTATTTCTACTGTCTTTTTTTTCCTTTATGAGTTTTTAGTACAATACACACTTCACGAAAAGGAAATTATTATCTTTAATGATACACTTTTAAAGCAATTGCAGACATCCGAATAGTTACGAAAATTTTAATTTACTAATGTATTTTTATTCTATATTAAATGTAAACATCTAATGCAGTTGTTGCATGTTCAGAATTTAACATTTTTGAATTCATTCAAGAAAGGAAGTATGAATTCAGTTTAGGAAGTTGGGTCAATGACAATTGGATTCCTTTGTTTGAAGAGAACAACGTGTTAATCACGAATGACGTTCTTAAGTTTTTGTATGGAAATACAGTATCCTCCTCCGGCTGCAGCAATGTCGGACATTTGATGTTTTACCGGATTCCTGATATCCATGATACAATTGTGAAATAGTCGTACAGGAAAATCCCCAGTTCTTCGTTACCTGAGAGATGCTGTGTCCAATCGCTGATGCACCGATTATAACACCATGTTCTAACTCACTTAAATCTTGATAACCTGCTCCTGTAACAACAGTAAGCAATCTAACAGCTGCTCCAGACGCTAGACTTACATGTTTTGCCGGCCGAAGGCCCGTGTTCGACCTGTTTACATATCTCTGTATTTGAATAAACATGCCTTTACCAGTTTCTTTGGCGCTTCATTGTGCATGGAGGTAAGAAAAATAAGGGAGGTGGCACTACAGACTCAAGTCATAGATACTATCGAATGTTTTTTTGTTCTTGGATGTGTATTTGGTCCATAATACAACACTGTAAGAGTGACGTCATGGGCAAGTGTCACTGCTGTGAACTTGGGGGTAGGAATGCGGTGACCCTAATGTTTTGGACTAGTTACGACGGCCGACATCGGATTCAAGTTTGTGTCGCAATGGTACCTACCCTATGTTTTTTAGCTCAATGCATTTATACCTGCTTGGTTAATCTCAGTGATATCTCCTCGTGACGTCACTCTGACGTGCCCTTTCTCAGTTTCGACCCTTCAGTATACTTATCGACTTTCCAGGCCGTATCCCAAATAGTATCTGGTGCTTTCATTGTGCAGAAATGTAGTTATTTCATAAAAATGCGTCGTTTACGGATGTATTAATCGATACGATCGTAATCCAAAATTTATGGGCTAACAAAGAGCATGTACGTAAGTTTTTTGCAAACGTTAACATTATAAATATTGTGCATACTACAGGCACTAAAAACAGTTTTCTATCACCTCGATTCCGAGAGTTTCGCAACCTGTACAATAAACTGGAATAGAGATCAACATAAACATCATTTCCTCCATTCCGAACAACATCGCTTTGGTTCACTTCGAGACGCCTGGACACTTCCCTTGTTGAGAGCCCTTCCTGGCAGAAAGTAACAACGCGGACGCGATCGAATCGTGGTATTGGCCGTCTAGGCATGGTTCAACTACAGAAAACAAGAGCTGTGTTCCTCCTTCCTGTTGGAATGACTAGAACTGATCCACTGTCGTACCCTGTCCGTCTAAGAGGTGCTGCTCATGCATGGTTGTTCACATCTTTAAGCAGGTTTAGTGACATCTCTGAACAGTCAAAGGGACTGTCACTGTCATACAATATCCTCAGTCAACGTCTATCTTCAGGAGTGGTGGAAACCAGGCTGATGCAAATTTTTTTTTTTTTGATCTGTGTAGTTGGAAGCAGAAAATGTAACGAACAATAAGCAGTACCAGTAAGCAAGCAAGCATTGCTTTCTCTGAGTTCCAGCCTCATTTGCTATCGATATAAATATAGTAAACGGGAAGTAAACCGATTACAAAAGCATTCTTTTCACACCACGTACTTCTCTTCTTGATTACTCGAGATACATCAACAAAAAATAGGTTACGACAACGAGGCTATATGTGATGTATCACTAGAGTAAATAAGCATTAAATGACAAAAAACGTTCGAAATTGCCTTCCTTACACTAAGTTTTTCATGAAAGCACCGTAATTTTTAATATTAAAAGAAAAGAAGGTGTTG
This sequence comes from Schistocerca americana, assembly GCF_021461395.2. Lineage (NCBI taxonomy): Eukaryota > Metazoa > Arthropoda > Insecta > Orthoptera > Acrididae > Schistocerca > Schistocerca americana. The sequence continues at coordinate 645,693,296 of NC_060123.1, forward strand.
CGTGCACACGACAGAATTAGGTGAATAAGGAGCAATCGTAAACAATCTGCTAATGCTTTGGACAAATTAAGATGCTTCAAACCAACGTACAGTGTAAGTTTATAGCGCCATCTCTCTTCTTTTTTTACTTCCATGCGCCGCCAGGCACAGTATTGTCGTATTGTCGGTGACGTCTCCACTATTCTTACTTCTTATGTCAGTGCTAAGTGTAATAAAACTCAGAAGGAGCGACCCTGGTTTTAATCATTCGTGAAGGTAGAAGTGTTCTAACCTGGAATATTTGTTGTTAACTGTATTGCACCATCTTAGGCACGTAAGAGAAATTTCATTTTTGAAGTTAAATAGATGTAAGAAGATTACTCTAAATATTTATGAAACTAGTTTTTCACTTAGAAGATCCATATTCATTGTATGTATAACAGACTGGGGCAGCATATAATTCGTGGAAGACTTTACATCTACATCTACATGAATACTCTGCAAATTGCACTTAAGTGCCCGGCAGAGGGTTCATCGAACCACCTTCACAATAATTCCCTATTATTTCACTTTCGGACAGAGCGAGAAAAATAACGAACCCTTATATCTTTCCGTGCGAGCTCTGATATCCTTTCTTTTATTATGATGATCGGTTTTCCCTGTGTGGGTGGCGTCAACAAAACATTTTCCCATTTGGAGGAAAAGTGTGGTGATAGATATTTCGTCAGAATATCCCGCCCCACCGAGAAACGCCTTTGTTTTAATGATGTCCACCACAAACCCTGTATCATGTCAGCGACACTCTCTCCCCTATTTCTCGATAGTAGAAATCGTGCTGTCCGTCTATGAACTTTCTCGAAGTGCACCGTTAATCTGGTAAGGGTTTCACACCAGGCAGAAGTACTACAAAGGAGGGCGCACAAGCGTAGTGCAGGCAGTCTTTTTAGTAGATTTGTTGCATCTTCTAAGTATTCTGGCAATAAAACACAGCCTTTCATTCGCATCCCGCAAAACATTTTCTATGTGTTCTTTCTAATTTAAGTTGTTCGCAGTTGTAATTCCTAGGTATCTAGCTGAATTCACGGCCTTTAGATCTGAGTGACTTATCGTGCAACCGAGGTTTAACGGATTTCTTTTAGCTCTCATGTGGACGGCCTCACACTTTTCATTATTTGCGGTCAATTGATAATTTTCGCACCATAGAGATATCTTTTCTTAATCGTTTTACAATTAGTTTTTCTGTTCTGAAGGGTTAACTAGATGATAAATGAGATTGTCACCTGCAAACAACCTGTGACAGCTGTTCAGATTGTCTCCTAAACCGTTTATGTAGATATGGTACAGCAGAGGGCCTATAACACTATCTTGGGGAATGCCAGAAATCATTTCGGTTTTACTCGATGACTTTCCGTCAGTTAGTACGAAATGTGATGTCTCTGACAGGAAATCACGAATCTAATCGCATATCTGGTGCGGTATTCCATAAGCACGAAATCTCATTACAAGCCATTTGTGATGTACGGTGTCAAAAGCCTTCTGGAAATCTGCAATTTCGACACGGTCGTAATATTTCTCTTGTCATCACTGGACAATTTAACTTGCAAATCGCATTCACTCCACTCACGAACACCGAATTTATATGTGACAAATCACCGTTGCACACAGCCGAGCCCATGATCTCCCTGCACCGCCTAGACACTATTTCTATGTAAAGATTTTCATGGGGCGCAGCAGCATCTTGAGACCAACGTATAAGATGGGTGAACTTCATCAAGTGAGTGGAACTGTCCACATGGTGTGAGTGATGAAGAGTTAAAGCTATAGCGGCAGATCATGCAGTAATGTCGCTCAGTATTAAAGATAAATAATTGCATCTTGACATCAGAACAAAATTTTATCTTTGGACATCAAGTGTAATTATTCGTGATGCTTGACAATGATGTTATTACTAAAAATTCAAGTACCTACGAAAGAGCTACTTTAAAGATTAAATCTGTTACCCAGCAGGACCAGTTGCGCCAACGGCCTTGCCGCAGTGGTAACATGGGTTCCCGTCAGATTACCGAAGTTAAGCACTGTTGGGCTGGGCTAGCACTTCGATGGGTGACCATCCATTCTGCCCAGCGCTGTTGAGTAGTGTAGTGCACTCAGCCCTTCTGTGGCAAACAGAGGAGCCGCTTTATTGAGAAGTAGCCGGCTCCACTCACGAAAACTGACATACGGCCGGGAGAGTGGTATGCAGAGGACATGCCCCTCCATATCTGCATCCAGTGACGGATATGGGCTGAGGATGACACGGCGGCCGGTCGGTACCGATGGTCCTCCATCCCTGTTCGGAAGGAGTTTTTTTTTAGTTTTATCAGTACCAGTTAGTGAACTATTGATTCAAGAGCTGAAATATCCAGCTACTTCGAACTTTATAATTTTCTCCGCATGAAATGGCATGCTCAGTGCGAGTGCGTACTGTGTAGTCGGAACTCATTAGATCACACACACCACTTGCTATTAAAACCACTTGACCTTGCCCATTACAAGCACTTTCTTATGGATACATACAGTTCAATAGCCAAATAACAAAATAAACAAAAACACACATCCTGTTCTGTACATAGTTCCGCGTAGTCAGCGCGTACACAACTTTCCCACTAGAGCGCGCCCCACTAAGCACAACAGCGCAGGTGCAGCACTCGTCCATCTCTGCACTACGAGATGGCGCTGCCTTAGAGATGGACCAAATTCTGCTCCCGTCAAACCGAGTATTAATATATAACGCAGCCAATGAGATTGCTGCTAACGTAGAACCTTCTCTCCTCGCGGATCACACTCACACAGTGATACATGAACGCGCGAGGTGTTAAACAAGTGTACAGACCTCCGATTAGTCAGTCTGATTTTGTCTGCACCAGTCTGCACCAGTCTGCATTAGTCTGTACCAGTATATAGTCAAGTTTCAGGCTGTACCTGAGAAGGTTACCATATTACTGTATGTAGCCATGAAGATAAATGTATAGACACTTTGTCAAGTATCAGAGATATGTGAGAATAAGATTAACGTACCAAGACTAAAGGAACTTCAGATTGTCAATTGTAAACAGCATCCAGAATCAATTTACGTAATGTCTATGCTTTTTATTATTTTAATAAATCTGTGTGAAAAGTAATCAAGTTCGGTTTAAAGCTGGTCACCGTCAATCTGATACTCTAAGCGTGCAAGCGGCATTTCTATCGTCTGACCTAACGGCAGAAGATAAACACACCATGATAAGACCACGAGACATATTACTGACACTCGCCTACTTCGTTAGAGCGATAAGTCAAATAATCTGATGGTGTGTGTACTGAAGGTCTTACAGTACGCACACCACACATCCACACACATTTCGGTAAAGACAGAGAGATAACGTACGTAGACTATTACAGTGAGAGCTGCCCTGCGATAATTCTTGATCGTTTCAATTAATTTTACTGTGGATATCTGGTGAAATTTGATTATATGGAAAAACACTGTTTAGCACTTGTTTGAGCACATCAGATATGAAAAATCTGCAAATCAATGCAGTTAGGTAAACAAGTACTTATAAAAGGTAACATAGGCTGTTGCTATGGAAAGAACATGTTAGTATACTATGCCACTTTCCTCCTCAAAATCCCACAAGCATTTTACAGTAAGAACTGTTGTAGGTCAGAGGCTCCACCAGACAATGATGGTCCTGCACTCACGTTCTGTTGTTCGTTCTTCTCGCCAGAACGTCATAGATAATAAATTGCCAGGTTTTCAAACTAAAAACATGGGAGATTTTGGAACTGTGCACAAAGTAGTCCCATGGTGAAATTATCGGTATGTTTGATCGTTAGGATGCCGCTATGTGTAACTGTACAAAGATAATGGGTGTTTCCCAAAATGTTTACGCACTGAAACTCATTTTACAAGACAGGCTGAAAGTTTACGAGAATTCATCATTGTACAGGATATGTAAAAGATATGGTTAAAACAACCTTCATAGCATTATCGCTCTATATATATTTATTGTAATGTTTAATTACAGCAACTTTCATAGAATCATAGCACTATTCATATTTGTGAAAATATTTAATTACAAAATCCTTTATAGGATCACAGCCCTATTAAAATTTACCATTTGATTTGCACTCGTTAAAAATGTGACATTATATTTTACATGTCTGAAAAACTCTCTACGAGAAAAGCTGATTTTTGTAACTATTTGTAATCCAGCTTTAATATGCTCAACAGAAGTTCTGTTTGTTACAGCAGTCAATTTGTGAGACATCGATGAAAACACCCTTTCCGTATGAGCATTTGGTCCTGGAATGCTCATTACAGGCCACGACATTTTTTCCAATGTGGCACATTATTTCCTGTGTTATGATTGTTGCATTCTACCAGTCTATCAATATCCTCCTGATACCTGACGGCAGTTGTCATAAATTTATTTGAAACAGATTTTATGTACCTGTTAAACCTGATAGTGAACGGGAAACCAGAAAACTTTAGAATTTTTTAAAAAATATCATCATGTTCAGAAATGTCGATTACAGTGGGCGCTCGGTCTCGGCCACATATAAGAAAGCTTAAGAAATAAGGTGAAAGACATAGGAAAAGTACTTTATTTGTACTTTATTTAACAAAATACAGTCTTATTAGGCAGATATTACTTGAGTCATTCTCCTATTATGAATTTAAAGAAAAGAACGTAAACTATGAGAATTTAATTTCTGATGATACACACAGAAACATTTGTTCTGTGATGTCAGAGGAAATCTGAACAGCCTCTGCCTTTATTTTAGTTTTCCTCACGAAGCTAGTGATCTAACACTGCATGCTGTTTTCCAACTCCGTTATTTCTGGCAAATTGGCTACAGTATCAGAGCGTGATTGTGAGGGCAGTAGTGTTCGCCTTTGAGGAGTAGTCCTCCTGTTCTTCATCACAATGCTGTCCCTCTCGGTCACCTAACAAATGCCCTGCAATTCTTAATTTGAAATCAAGATACTGCAGGATGCCTTTCTTTTGCTCATCATTCACAGATCTATGAAGTGAAAAATAGTATCTATGATCCACTTACTGGTGCTGATGCAAATCCTGTACAACCTCATGATCTTGTCAATCATGTCTGTGTTATCCATATTTTGGTTGTAGTAGCTGATTACATTTGGACTGGGAGCATGACTGTATCCGCCATTTTTCTTCGACCGCCTTTTACACTGATTGATAGGGTGCTTCCCAATCTTGCTCGATGCCGCTGTCGCTGGTTTTGGTCATACCGTTTTACAACAGAAATTAATCTTCTCTTACTGTCTGGCCAACAGAACCACGTCCATGATTTGCAAGAATCTTGTCTGCTGTTAGATGGACTGCTCTGGGTATTCATAGTTTCATTATTGTTCCAGAAAATTATGGTAGTAACATAACATATACTTCGCTTACAAAAGATAATAATGTTGTATCATACACTGAAGAACCAAAGAAACTGGTACACCTGCCTAATATCGTGTATAGCCGCCATGCGCACGCAGAGGTCCTGCAACAAGACGTGGCATGGACTCGACTAATGTCTGAAGTAGTGCTGGAGGGAATAGACACCATGTACCTGCACGGTTGGGAATTCTTCTGAAGAGTTTCAAGGAATCCCGGAAATGCTCAAAAATGTTCATGTGTGGGGAGTTTGGTGGCCAGCGGAACTCAGAAGAATGTTCCTATAGCCACTCTGTAGCAATTGTGGGATGTCGCATTGTCCTGCTGGAATTGCCCAAGTCCATCAGAAGGCACAATTTACACGATTGAATGCGGGTGATCAGACAGGATGGTTACGTACGTGTCACCTGCCAGGCTCGCATCCAGATGTATCAGGGGTCCTATATTACTGCAACTGCACACGCTCCACACCATTACAGAGCCTCTTTCATCTTCAACAGGCCCCTGCTGAGGTGCAGGATCGATGGATTCGTGAGGTTGTCCCCATACCTGTACGTGTCCATCCGCTCGACACAATTTGAAACGACACTTTCCGACCAGACATGTTTCCAGTCACCAACAGTCCAATGTCAGTATTGATGGACCCAAAGCTCTTTGTCGTGCAGTCATCAAGGATATACGAGTGGGCCTTCAGCTTCGAAAGCCCGTATCGATGATGTTCCGTTGAATGATACGCATGGGGACGCTTGTTCATGGTCTGGCATTGATATCTACAGAAGTTTGCGGAAGCGATCCACTTCTTTCACGATGAACGATTCTTTGCACTCTTCGTTGATCTCCTTCTTTCAGGGTCTTTTTCCGGCCCCAGCGATGTCGGACATTCGTTGTTTTACCGGATTCGTGATATTCACGGCACACTCGTGAAATGGCCATACGGGAAATTCTCCATCGCTACCTCGGAGATGATGTGTCCCATCGCTCGTGCGCAAACACCACGTTCAAACTCACTCAAGTCTCGAAAATCTGCCATTGTAGCAGCAGTAGCCGATGTAACAACTGCTCCAGACACTTGTTGTCTTATATAGTTGTTGCCGACCGCAGCGCCGTGTTCTGCCTGTTTACATTGAATTTGAATTGAATATTGTGTTTCACTATGTATGCCTATACCAGATTCTTCAGTCCTTCAGTGTATAATGAAATTCAGGAACAGTAGCAACAAGAAATGCATAAGAAATTAGCGAAGATATCCACGACTGAGGCGAAGGAATCAGTGTTCGAAAACGTGCCAGTAAGCCCCGGTGCCCATTGCAGTGGACATTAGTATTTTGTGAACAAAATTAAAGAAAAATGCAGTACTATCAAAATTTGCTTCACTGCAAAGGTATATAAACAACGCGTACAGACCATGTTACAATAAGTACATATTTTTATTAAAGAAGTTTAGAAAAACATACATTAACGAACGAGTGTCAGCTGCCACGTTAACACGTCGTAAGGAAAGCTGCTGTTTGGTGTGATGGGGTCGCAGTGACCGTTTGTCCCGCCAGCTGACTGTGCAATACCACCCATTCAAGTGGAGAAAAGGTATTGCGAGGGCAAAAGCAGAATCTTTTGTAACAGGACACTAAACACTATGTCCATTATAATGGGCATCAGGTCTTAGGACGATATAATAAATCAATACTTCACCTGTAGTTGATGCATGCTGAAAATATTGTCTTGCACCACCATGTGCTAAGCTTAATTCCCTTCCGCAATAGAACGAAAAGTTTTATGTTTGTTATTTATTACTGATCCCACCCAAAAATAAGTTTTTCCAAAATGGGGCAGATACACCCACATGTAGCGAGCCATCTTCTTTGGTAGCTTCGTCGAGGGATCCTCGTCATCACTTTAGTTAAACAGGTGTACCGAATACAGTACAAACTGCACACTGAATTGAGATCAAGTTGCCAGTGTTCACGCTACCGAAGCAGAAGACGGAAGTTTCCTCACAGAAGCTTCAAGCTTGCCAATGTGAAAAAGAGAGAACTCAGAGGTGATAAACAGGAAATATCGATTGTTGATTTGGGAACGATAATATTTGAATGATACGGAAATGTTAGCATAAGTAAACAAATGAATAAAACGTCATAAAACACGAGGCAAAACATTGTCAAATACGTCAGATACGTGAGATGGGTCGAATATGGGAGACCTGTCGAAAATTGTGGTGTGCATACGGTAAGACCTTCAGTACACCCACCATCAGATTATTTGACTTGTTGCTTTAACAAAGTAGGCGAGTGTCAGCAATATGTCTCGTGGTCTTATCGTGGTGTGTTTATCTTCTGCCGTTAGGTCAGACAATAGAAATGCCACTTGCACGCTTAGAGTAGCAGACCCACTTCCAACAGAACTTGATTAATTTTCACACACATTTATTAAAATAATAACAAGCATAAAAATTACTTAACTTAGTTCTGGATGCTATTTACAATTGACACTCTGAAGTTCCTTTGGTATTGGTACGTTAATCTTATTCCCAAATATATCTCTGATACTTGACAAAAGTATCTATACATTTACTTTCATGGCTATGTACAGGAATGGGGTCGCAGACTGAAACTTGACTATAGACTGGTACAGACAAATGTAGAACTCGTACAGACTGGTACAGTCTAATGCAGACTGGTACAGACTGGTGCAGACAAATGCAGACTGACTAATCTGAGGTCTGTACACTCGTTATAATACATCACAGGTTAATGTATCATTGCGTGAGTGTGATCCGTGAGGAGAAAAGGTTCTACGTTACCAGCAACCTCATTGGCTGTGTAACATATTAATACGCGGATCGGCAGAAGCAGAATTTGGTCCGTCTCTATGGCAGCGCCATCTCGTAGTGCGGAGACGGACGAGCGCTGTGCCTGCGTTGTTGTGCTTAGCGGGGCGCGCTCTAGTGGGAAAGTTGTGTGCGCGTTGTCTATGCGGAACTATGTACACAACAAAAATACAGCAGATAGAAGAAAACGAGGGTAAAATATGGGAGACCTTGTAACATGCGGCAGGCTTGTAAGCCTTGGAAGATAATGCTAGCACTTAAAATAACAATACCCATTACTGGCGACGACGTTAACTGTGCTGACAGGAATGACAACATAAGAGCAAGGTATAGTGGTGATTAAGGGAAGGTCATGGCGTCTACGCCCTCATTAACCTTGCAACCTGTGTGAATGGTACACAGCTTCATCTCTATGCACACGAGCGAGTAACACCTGCGCATGCTTACAGCGGGACAGCGGGGTCATAAATGGTTGCAGTGCACACACGGCAACAACGCATTAATGCTAAAGTGGAAGACAACCAAGGCAGAAGAAAGCAGGTATGTCTGCTTCTTTTGTTTATGAATACATTAAGAAACGTAACAGCAGGTTTTGAACTCACCCAATGATTAGTTCACGGCTGGTGAAAGGAGCGTTCGTGACATTGTTTATGGATTTACAAGAAGATGAAAGTAAATTCTCTGTTTTCGAATGTATCACGGTTGTTTGATGGATTAACAGTTAAAACCAGCTGTAACGTCAATGATGGATTTCTTCCAAATATATGGGTAATGGTTGCACTCTAATTGATCTGCATTATCAATACGGAATCGGCCATACAACACTGTGTAAAATATTAAGGAAAGTTGATAAAGCAATGTGGAAGTATTGCACAAAGAGTGCATAGCGAAATTCACAGCAAAAAAGGTGGCTGAAAAAATGCCAGGGCAATTGAGAAGCGAGCTATGTGATCTGGACATTGAAATCTTATCAACCTGAGGAGGAAGTTGAAATAACAGTAGAAGAAATGTTTTCGCTTATTACTTTATAGACAGTGTGGGAAAAGTACCATGGCAAGACAAATAGCCATAGTGACATTGAATCAGTTTATTCCCAGACATGAAAGACTATTAAATTTATATCACTATTCAAATGTGTGCAGTTATGTATTTTGTGGCAGATATAAAACAGTGCACTGATTACATTGAACCGACTGACGTAAGAGACTTTATTTTAAACTATTTTTGTTAGTTGAAGATTTTGTTAATTCCAGTGAAAGGACTCTCTCCAGAGATCAAAGCATTTGCTTCTTAGCCTATTTCAAGCTTTAAATAGCCACATTCGAGCAAAAGCGCCATCTCTAGAACACAAACACAAAACAGTTGAATTGTAATGTATTCCTGTATCATTTAGCTCTTGATTTTGTTTCTTAAAGAACCCTCAAAAAACTTTACGCCCACTAGAAATCGTGCTGCTCTCTTCTTCACCGAGCGAGGTGGCGCAGTGGTTAGCACACTGGACTCGCATTCAGGAGGACGACGGTTCAATCCCGTCTCCGGCCATCCTGATTTAGGTTTTCCGTGATTTCCCTAAATCGCTTCAGGCAAATGGCGGGATGATTCCTTTGAAAGGGCACGACCGGTTTCCTTCCCCATCCTTCCCTCACCTGAGCTTGCGCTCCGTCTCTAATGACCTCGTTGTCGACGAGACGTTAAACACTAATCTCCTCCTCCTCCTCTCTTCTTCATCTTATCGTGTTACTTCTTGGGAGATGTGTCCCACATTTGAGGGTACTTTTTCACCGCTTCAATGACCAATTCCACGTCCAAACCTGCTGCATCCATGACAGGCGTTGGCGGGTGTTTCTGGGGTTTCGAACGCGTTTGCACCGCCCCATTCACCTATAGTACAACGACTGTTGCTTCGCGGCAGCCGGTGAGATCAGTTTATTCCCGTGATGTGTGTAGCTCAGTCGTTTCACACGCACTACTGAAACGCGCGAGGAAATTACTCTGCGATCTCGTCATGTGCGTCCCTCATGAAGCCGTCTTTCTGCCCTATACTTTTGGTCAAATTACTTTTGCGCACACAATATATTCCTGCTGTGGCGAGCGGCGGGCGTATGCCCTTTGAAGCGCTCAAATTCGTGAACCTTTCTTGTTAGTTTAAGAACTGTGCCGATATCGTGTCTTCTGACCACTGTGCTGATACGATCTGCGACAGTTTTCGCGAATGGGAGGAAAACTTTGCTTGATTCTCTTTTTCACTAGGATTTCCAGATGTTGCTGACTTTGTTTAGGTTTGCGCTGGTATCTGAATCAAACCTCTGATGATGTCTCCAGCACTGGAAGGCAAAATGCTAGGCAGAGAAATATGCCTAGTACTGTGGCCCAGTGCCCATAAAACCAAAATCGCCGAAAACGGAGATGCATTCGTGCATTTGTAGCTAGTAGGAATAATTTCTAGAGACTGATAAATTAAGTGTACTTTCTTATTCCAGATGAATTCATCAGGAGGGCGGAGAAGAAGAGGGACTGGTTCCTGGAGCAGGACCGCTACATCTCGGACGAGAGTAAGAGGCCGCCAGACAACCACTTCGCCGACGACTTGTTCGGAGTGGCGGGCTCGTTCAAGAAGCTCTCAGTGGACTGATGCCGTTACTTGTGGACAGTAAACTGTGATACACAGGGTGAACCGGGAATCCACCAACAAAATTTCAGAGTTTGCTTTGTCATATTTCTTGAGTGTTTTGGTACAGCGGACACATGGTCCCCGGTGATGCGTTACTGAGTACTAACATTCAATTTGATGTTTTCCTGCTGTTGGGACCTTCAGTCAGACGACTGCTTTGATACAGCACTCCCTCTAGTCTGTCCTGTGCAACCTCTTCATCTCTCCATACGTACAGAAAATTACGTCCATCTGGACTTGCTTACACTATTGTGAAGTATTGGTCCCGCTATGTAGTTTATATACCCCCACCCACACGCTCCACATACACACATAAACAAACTTCCTTCCATGACGAAATTGACGATCCCTTGATTATAACTGTGGACGTGTCATTTCAACCGAACCATTCCTTTAGTGGAGCTGTGCACTTACATTAATTATTCAACACACCCATCAAACCCAGAACATTCATACTTCAATCACTCCTGGTCCCTTCTTGTCTGAATATTTAAGCGTCCACATTTCACTTCCGTACAATACTACACTCCAGACAAATACCCTCAGACGGAAAACTTAAATCATTTATATTCGTTGTTAACTAATTTATTTTCTTCACAAATGCTTTTCTTTAATTGCCAATTCGTATTTCATGTTCTCCCTACTTCGCCTAACGTCAGTTATTTCACTGCCCAAGTATCAAAAGGTATCTACTACTTTCACTATCTCATTTTCTAATTTAATTCCCTCAGCTAGCGTAATATAATTTCCTGAAGTTTAATTCCCTTTCCAAATTTCTCCATGACTCCCTTTACTGCCTCAGTATCCAGACTGTGTTATATCTATGACAGCAACCCTGTTTCACTCCTTCCTGAACTACCGCTTTCTTTTCATGTCTTTTGACTCTCACAACTGCATTCTGGTTTCTGTACACGTTCGACATATTTCGCTACCTGCAATCTCTTCCTTCTGCCTTCACACCTTCCCTGAACACAGTCAAAATTTTTTCTCTAAATCTATAAACACTATAAAAACGGCTTTGCCTTCACCTAATCTATTTGCTAAGATAAATCGTAGGATCAAAATCGTTACATATGATTCTACATTTTTAGAGACTCCAAACGGATCTTCCCCAAGGTGAGGTTCTACCCAATTCTGCAAATCATTCGTGTCAGTATTTACTAACCATGACTTGTTAAACAGATGGCTCCCTATTATTCGTCCCTGTCAGCACCTGCCTCCTGTAAAATAGAAATTGTTACAGTCTGGATATCCAGCCACCCTCCCCCTTTTGCTTTGTACCACTATTCCACTGAAAAATTTGGTAATTGAGTTAATAAAGCACCTAAGTCATAATTACATTATTATTCTGCAACCAGCCACTGAAGAACACGGGTTCTTAATAGCAAAATACTTGGGAAATGTCCTTCAACAAGTTCTGAAATATTGTCACTGGTTCGGATTCACCTAGTTATGTCATACAGGTGTTCTTCCATAGGGAATAGGTCAATAAAACCTCTGTCTCAAATATGAATCTTGTGTGAAAGTGAAGAAATAATAATAAGATGTTCCCTATCCTCGATCTTACGCATTTTCTCCTATTACACTTCCTTCTTCTTTAACTTTAATAAAATCAGGCTCGAAACGAAAGAAGACAAGCTTCAAGATGTTCCGTTCAGAGTCATCGCAGTCATCGTCACTGGTCGTCTGGAATTGTTCCTACTTTACGTTGCTTAAGTGCGTTGAAGATCTGTTTCTAGCAGTGGTAAAACCATATTGACTCAAAAACTCTCCACTCTTCCTGCCATCATGGATTAGTCCTAGTAAACACGAGAAATACACGATTGAAAAGACCTCTCTCTCTCTCTCTCTCTCTCTCTCACACACACACACACACACACACACACACACACACATACGTAGTTCCACTCATTTCAAAGAGTTTTTTGTTCTAGTAAGTAGAGATTTACTTCTGCAGGAGACCGAGCAGATACTACTACATACATAAAATGTTAGATTACTTTAATAAACTATGAACAACATAAAATACCTAGTTTTGGAAAAACTTCATGTCGGCAGGACTGAGATACGTATTTGTTAATGTCGCTGACGGTATAACTTATCACTTGATACAGTATAGGACGGTAGACATCTGTTAATGTATACTCGATTATTTACCTCGATCTACAATTCCGGCTTGTGACGCGACTCGCACTGCTGGTTCTGAAGTAACAAGATGGCTGTCGTCGTAAGCGATGATCGCTGAGCGGTCTGAGTGGCATTATGCCCTGACGTAAGCAATCTTCCACAAACGGCGGCGTACGGAAACTTTCGAAGCAGTGTCTACGCTTACGTCTCTCATTCGTTGCTGCGTCAGGCAGCGAGTGTCTTTACTTGCGGTTTCGTAGTGAGGTACAAACTTTGACGTGAAACCAACTCTATTCACACACTTTCACTTCAAATTTCCTCGTATATTATCATTCTTTTACCATCACTTACAGATTTTTTACTTACAAATTTAGTAATCGTAACTAAATTGAATATATTAATTTAGATGCATAAACTGAACTGTTTAAATACATATAATTTTGATAATAAGTCGATTAACATTGCTTGGAATAAAATGTGATGTCTAAAAGAGGAATAATGGTAACAGCAGGAATCGAACCCCAGCTGATGAATTACCAGTCGGTGAGTTTCACAGCTGGGTTACGACACCGACACGCTAACTGCTGCTCAGAAATTCCTTTACAGTAAATTTTACCTTTCCCTGCAGCTCACTGAAGGGAAATATTCCCGGAAGTTGAAAGGGTCATCTGCCTGCTTCTACTCACGTAGTTTGAGCCAAGTCGGTGAGCCCCACCGTACTATTTTAATCAGAGTAGTGTAACTCATTTAATGTTGTTCGATTTATGGGATAATGTTGTTTTGGTTTGTGAATAACCTCTCACTGCCTGTTTCTGTGTCTTCAATGAGTGTGCATCTACGGTTTCTCTGGTGTTCTAATAAATGGTATGATGTAGTCAGTTCGTTTTTTTATAAGAGATTTAGATTTGCCCTTCAGACCTTCCATTTGTTTCCGTTTAATACTCTCTAGTTTACTCGTTTTTTTCCTGAATGCGTGTGTCTGTGACACGCGATTTATGATACAGCTCCCTCAGTATTCTGCAGTACAATTCAAAAATTATTTAGTGTCTCTTGGTTTTGAGGCCCATAATAAAATAAACTTTACCTTATTTTCCATTTGGCTAAAGTGACCCACCATTCTGCTTTAGAAGATTAGTTATTTACTGAGGGTAGACAGGCATGCCACTTGGCACTGATAAATTCGACTATTTAGCTGTTTCCCAGATGGGTAATGTTCAGCTTCCACTGGCTTTTATACAGTTTGTATACAAGTTCACAGTTGCTTTAAGGGCACAACAATCAGGGAAACAATCCTTAATAGGTTTTTGGGGCTCCTTCACAAGAGATAAATAATATCTTCTTTGTAAAAAGTAGATGTCTCTGACCTGTTAATTACGGAGACATCATGAGGACTGCAACGTATCCCTCGTCCTCGATAATGTGTACTGGAGTGCTCTCTCTTAGTAAGATAGATGAACTTGTGCACTGATCAGGTGCTGCATTCGATATCATTCTAAAACTATATCCTGATATATTGAATAATAGTTACTACCTGTAATAGAACTATATCAGCTTCTGAGTCAGTGATGAACTGTTGTAAAGGTGCAACTTTTAATTCAGATTTGATTCTATTAATATTCAGAGAGAGTGTTTCATAAGCTTGAGTCATAGTCACAGAGAAACTCAGTCAATAATTCTTACTAGAAGATTGTTCTCTCATTCCATTTTCATCTGAATACCGGACTGGGATTCTTTACCATGAGGCTCGATACTGATGTCTTTGGAGTCCTAGTTTTTGTTTTTCTTCTGTACTACATTGACTTTTGTCTGGATTCCATACTACACTGGTCAGCCAGATCATTATTACCACCCACCTTACTAGGTGGTCCACTTTAGGCATGTATAACAGTGGCGACGCATCGTGGCATGAAAGCAAACAGGCCTTGGTAAGTCGCTGGAGGGAGTTGTCACCACATCTGAACACACAGATCACCTACAACAAAACAAATAAACACCATCCGAACAGACTTTGAAGTTTCAACGGGACTTACCTGCCGCTGTGTCATCTCCAGCCACTAGGTGTCACCAGATTCACAAGTCACCTAATTCCGGTAAATTCTGGAGAGGGAGGGGATGATGAGCTCTGACGCCACGTTCAGTCACATCCCAGATCAGGTTCAGACCTGGTGAGCTGGGGGCA
Organism: Schistocerca americana; assembly: GCF_021461395.2. NCBI lineage: Eukaryota > Metazoa > Arthropoda > Insecta > Orthoptera > Acrididae > Schistocerca > Schistocerca americana. The sequence goes on from NC_060123.1 coordinate 645,708,508, forward strand.
AGCACATCAAGTGGAACTTACTACTGTCTTTCTCGAACAACTCCATCACACTCCTGGCCTTGTAACAAGACGCATCATATTGCAAAATTCGACAGTCGTCGGTGATCATGATAGCCATAGTGGGGTGTAGATGGTCTGAAACCAGTGTAGAATACTCCTTGGACGTAGTAGTGCCTTGTACGAACTCCACTGGACTCATGGATGTTCGCGTAAATGTTACCCAGTGCATAATGGAGCCGCCAACAGCTTGCCTTCATCCCACAGTACAGGTGTCAAGAAGCCATTCCTCTAGAAGACGATGAACTGGCCTGCTACCATCGGCGCGATTAAGGAAGTGTCGAGATCCATCAGTTGCGGAGACCCATTGTTCACTGCACTATGTATTCAGACATAATTGTACTCTGTCCAGCAATAAATGGTTCTAATGGCTGTAAGCACTATGAGACTTAACATCTGAGGTCATGATCTAAGGACATCACAGGCCGTGCGGTTAAAGGCGCTTCAGTCTGGAACCGCATGACCGCTACGGTCGCAGGTTCGAAACCTGCCTCGGGCATGGATGTGTGTGATGTCCTTAGGTTAGTTAGGTTTAAGTAGTTCTAAGTTCTAGGGGACTTATGACCACAGATGTTGAGTCCCATAGTGCTCAGAGCCATTTGAACCATTTTTTAAGGACATCACACACATCCATGTTCGAGGCGGGATTCGAACCTGCAACCGTAGCAGCAGCGCAGTTTCAGACTGGATTGCCTAGAACCGCTCAGCCACAGCCCCCAGCATTAAAGTCTGATGTTAGTTTCGCCACACTTCACTGCCTGTCTTATTTTATCAGTCTGCCCAGCCTATGACGTCCGATATGTGTAATGAGGAGTGGTCACCACACCCCACGACCTCTGCACTTGGTCTCACCTGGGTTTCACCATGTGGTGAAGCTCATCAGAGCATCCTCGAACACCCGACAAGTCGGGCAGTTTCCGAAATGCTCATGCCAAGCATCTGGGCCATCACAATTTGCCCTCGGTTAAACTCAGATAGATCATGCGCCTTCCCCATTCTACAAATGGACAGCTCACTCTCTGATACTGCATGCATCGTGTGTATGTCTGGCCAGCAGTCATTCCTCACCAGGTGTTCCTGCAATCGCCTGGATGGGTTTATATCGACAGTTATTCAGTGGTCATAATGTTCTGGCTTATCAATGTATACCCTGTGTGCCAGTCAAGAATATCTCAGAAGATGGTCAATACCAGAACCAAAAATGTTCTTTGAATCACAGATGTACCTTCCTCTGTAGTCAGACTGCTACCGTTTTCCCATTCATTCCCTGCTTGTTTGTAGTAACGAAGTCCTTTCTCGTGTTTGTTTTGTGCCTGGGACGGCAACTCTTCTATTTGTGCACAAGCACTAATTGCTTTGTGTTGCTTATCTACAGCTCGTACTTGCTGTTGTGCTAGCCCGCCCGGTTGGCCGTGCGGTCTAACGCACGGCTTTCCGGGCAGGAAGGAGCGCCTGGTCCCCGGCACGAATCCGCCGGGAGGATTTGTGTCGAAGTCCGGTGAACCGGCCAGTCTGTGGATGGTTTTTAGGCGGATTTCCATCTGCCCCGGCAAATGCGCGCTGGTTCCCCTTATTCCACCTCAGTTGCACTATGACGGCGATTGCTGCGCAAACAATTTCTCTACGTAAGCGTACACCACCATTACTCTACCACTCAAACATAGGGGTTACACTCCTCTGGTGTGAGACGTTCCCTGGGAAGTCCACCGGGGGCCGAACCGCACAATAACCCTGGGTTCGGTGTGGGGCGGCGGAGGGGTGAAGTGGACTGCGGTAGTTGTCGTGGGGTTGTGGACCACTGCGGCTGCGGCGTGGACGGAACCTCTCCGTCGTTTGTAGGTCCCCGGTTAACATACAATACAATACATACAATACCGTTGTGCTTGTTTTGGAAATTGAAAATTTGTGATAAGAACTAGGCTTACGCACTACTTAGTCTAACTTAAACTAACTTACGCGAAGGACAACACGCACACCCAGGCCTGAGGGAGGACTCGAACATCTAACGGGGGGAGCCGCGCAAACCGTGACAAGGCGCCACAGACCGCACGGCTACCTCGCGCGACCGTGCTTGTTTTGTTTTGGTGACTTGTTGCTACACGTGCTGCACCTAATAGGCCTCTACGTGTTGTGGGTCGACAGCTGCCTACACGTTCGTTTGTGAGACTTCCTACACTGTTGCCTCGACAGCTTGTACTCTATTTTTCGAAACGTCCGTGTCAATTACAATCTTCGGACTCCCTTTCTGTATGATCTGCTCTAAATCGGTACGTCTTCGTTCATGCTACTCCCATCACACTTTCGAAGCCTCTTGTTCTCTAGTGTATGCACTTCAGGCAGGAGGGGTGGCTTTTTTACTTTCGGTTTAGAGGGTAAAGAAGGAAAACCTAGAGGTGGTAATTTTGGCTCCTGTTGTAACACCAAGCTAACCTGTCTCCATCGAGCGGTTCTCCATCAGGATTTCAGCTAGGTCAGTTTCCAGGGATGCCCTGACGAGTTCATTTTAAAAAGAAGATTCTTTTTGGGCAATTCGTTCTTTTCTGTCCACTTTCAATATAGATTAACCATGTTCCTAGCTGTTGTCTGCAAGTAACAAGCGCCCTGTATCCATAAACAATTACATGAGTTCTGATTGATGTGCATTCCATCCGATTGACTCCGCTAAAACACTGCAGTTTATGTTGGCTAGACCATATTTCGCTACAGCTACATACTTGGTTAAAATATCTTTCAAATAACAGTTTTCAACCTCAGGGGGCAAAGAAAACGTACATACATTTTTTGCACTCTATGTGAGCATTTTAAATTATGGCAGTGCACACCGAAGCAGTACGGTGACGAAATCCATTTTCCTCTCCATTTTCGAGCTGAATCCAGGGTTCGAGAGCTCCACGAAAAAACGGCAGAGTTCCATGTTGTAGAAAGCAGTGTGAACTTGATCTGACGTGACTTCCATAGCTTACGCGATCCAGTCGTACCTATGCAATGAATTCGGTTGAACGTTTCTGTATGACTTGTCGAATTTGGAACAGATCTTGCAGTTCCAGGAAAACATTGTTCACGTCTCCCTGATTTATCAGTGGTGGAAACTGTTGACACAGCAGAATGCAGAAAACTGTAACAGGAAGACAACGAGTAAACATTTAATGGTCACACAGAACACAGAGTAGGCAACTACCATTCACAGCTTGCCAACGCAACGGCAGAGAGGACGTACAGCACGTCATAGGTGCACGATGTCGCAAGCGGAAGTGATCACTGGGCCACGAACCGGTATCTCAGCCGCTCCTCTAAAATACTTCATACTCTACACTTGCACAAGACTTTACACGCACTTTCAAACAGAAATACCGATCTGGTGCTGTGAACTTCATCGCAGCACAGTGTCTGCAGGGTTGACGTCGCATTAGAGCGTACGCAGTTGAAAACAGACAGCTGCGTCCATTTCTGAGTGTAGCACGGCTGACCGTCATTTCGGCTCTCGTCTCTGGTTGCAAGTTATCAGGGAGGGAGCGCTAGGAAACAAGTTTTCATCCATTTTATTTGCGTATTACCATGCATTCAAAGGAAAAATGGCGTAATTTTAGTGGGACCTGCGGCTAGCATTCGAAAAGAAATGGCGTAATTTTAGAGCGATATCTAGAGTGTGCTGTAGCACATGATCACCAGCTACCACTGCCTTTGCCAGTTAATGGGTCACATCTCCTCATGCTGAAGCTTTGCATTCTGTTATGCACAATAACTGTGATTGTAATAAGGATGGTATTCTTACGTTGCATGGTATGTGACAAGTAATGACTTTATTGAAACTTTCTCGCAGATTAAAACTGTGTGTCGGACCGAGAATCGAATTCGGGACTTTTGCTTTTCGCGAGCAAGTGCTCTACCAACTGAGCTACCCAAGCACGACTTGAGCCACCTCCTCACAGCTTCAGTTCTTCCACTACCTCGCCTCCTACTTTGGTAGAGCACTTGCCCTCGAAAGGCAAAGGTCACGAGTTCGAGTCTCGGTCAGCCACACAGTTGTAATCTGCCAGGAGGTTTCATAACAGCGCGCGCTCCGCTGCAGAGTGAAAATTTCATTTTGGAATTACTTTATTGTTTTCCTCTCTTCCTGGATATTGTTTTCCTTTCCCAATGATGGCCAAGTGTCGAAACTGTCCAGATTAAATATGATTTTCGAAAAGAGCGCTGTGTCACGCATTTGTTTCAATATACACTAGTGGAAATGGAAAAAAGAACACATTGACACCGGTGTGTCAGACCCACCATACTTGCTCCGGACACTGCGAGAGGGCTGTACAAGCAATGATCACACGCACGGCACAGCGGACACACCAGGAACCGCGGTGTTGGCCGTCGAATGGCGCTAGCTGCGCAGCATTTGTGCACCGCCGCCGTCAGTGTCAGCCAGTTTGCCGTGGCATACGGAGCTCCATCGCAGTCTTTAACACTGGTAGCATGCCGCGACAGCGTGGACGTGAACCGTATGTGCAGTTGACGGACTTTGAGCGAGGGCGTATAGTGGGCATGTGGGAGGCCGGGTGGACGTACCGCCGAATTGCTCAACACGTGGGGCGTGAGGTCTCCACAGTACATCGATGTTGTCGCCAGTGGTCGGCGGAAGGTGCACGTGCCCGTCGACCTGGGACCGGACCGCAGCGACGCACGGATGCACGCCAAGACCGTAGGATCCTACGCAGTGCCGTAGGGGACCGCACCGCCACTTCCCAGCAAATTAGGGACACTGTTGCTCCTGGGGTATCGGCGAGAACCATTCGCAACCGTCTCCATGAAGCTGGGCTACGATCCCGCACACCGTTAGGCCGTCTTCCGTTCACGCCCCAACATCGTGCAGCCCGCCTCCAGTGGTGTCGCGACAGGCGTGAATGGAGGGACGAATGGAGACGTGTCGTCTTCAGCGATGAGAGTCGCTTCTGCCTTGGTGCCAATGATGGTCGTATGCGTGCTTGGCGCCGTGCAGGTGAACGCCACAATCAGGACTGCATACGACCGAGGCACACAGGGCCAATACCCGGCATCATGGTGTGGGGAGCGATCTCCTACACTGGCCGTACACCACTGGTGATCGTCGAGGGGACACTGAATAGTGCACGGTACATCCAAACCGTCATCGAAGCCATCGTTCTACCATTCCTAGACCGGCAAGGGAACTTGCTGTTCCAACAGGACAATGCACGTCCGCATGTATCCCGTGCCACCCAACGTGCTCTAGAAGGTGTAAGTCAACTACCCTGGCCAGCAAGATCTCCGGATCTGTCCCCCATTGAGCATGTTTGGGACTGGATGAAGCGTCGTCTCACGCGGTCTGTACGTCCAGCACGAACGCTGGTCCAACTGAGGCGCCAGGTGGAAATGGCATGGCAAGCCGTTCCACAGGACTACATCCAGCATCTCTACGATCGTCTCCATGGGAGGATAGCAGCCAGCATTGCTGCGAAAGGTGGATATACACTATACTAGTGCCGACATTGTGCATGCTCTGTTGCCTGTGTCTATGTGCCTGTGGTTCTGTCAGTGTGATCATGTGATGTATCTGACCCCAGGAATGTGTCAATAAAGTTTCCCCTTCCTGGGACAGTGAATTCACGGTGTTCTTATTTCAATTTCCAGGAGTGTATATCTGCTGTTCATTATCACCTGAAACACATCCACAGGTTGGGTATAAGGTGGTTGCTAATAAAGTGATCGCATTTGGTTTGGCTTCTTGCCCCAAAAAGTTATGCGTCGGTATTTCACTGAAAATGGTGCACAATATTGCATATGCCAATGCTGTGCGCTGTGTGTCTTGTTTGCATTCGCTCACCACCTACTATTGACAATAATAAACTTAACTCGTTGCTCTTAAGTTTTTATTCAGTACTGGTCGGTTCTGCCTAGAATTTTGTTTTCTGGCTGTGTTAGCTCTGATTAAAGGAATACACAGCAGTACTGTAGATATCCATTTGCTGTATGACTTCACTGAACGCAATCTTCCAATGTGTTATCAGCACTACGACACTATGCTGAGCCGTTCTCGCACCTGCGGCAACCACACCACCATACGTTCGCATCTGAAGGATGTTGCATTACTCTCTGTTCTGCGTTGTAGGTTTGGTTACTGCATTTTTTAGGCTTCTTCATTGTTGTGAAGTTATTTTCACAGAAAGAAGGCTCGCTGAGGTAAAAAAATCGAATAAATCTAAATTATATCATTACTCTGTAACGAGCCATCAGAGCCCCGTACACCAAAATACTCACAATGCATCCCTGAACAACTTCTAAAAATTTGTCGGTGGAGTTCTGGTCCATCCTGTAGATTACGATTCTGAATGTGGCACGAAGAAAATTTGCGCGTCGAAAAGCTATGTGCAATTTGTACAGACGCCAGTGTACAGTTACACAACCTGGACGCCCTTCTTCTCAAACTTACCGTCTTCTGGAAACGTCTCAAAAACGCAGGGCATGTGTTTCGTTTAGCGCCTTATAGCTTTATCCAAGCCACCAACCATTCAAGCGTCGTTAATTTTGACAGTGCACAATGCTTCCGTGAGTTTATTCCCGTGATGTTTGGCGTGCAAGTCGGATTATAAGGAAATTTTTCTCTTATCGTCCTCGGGCGTTCGTATTTTTTCATTTTTTAGTATTTATGTAACACGATTTGTATCTTACGCATCTTCTCACTGGTCAACGTCCACTGTTTTGTCGATATGGGCTTTGCGCTTATTCGCAGTCTTCAAATCTCGAACCATTTTCTGGCAGGGTTGCGATTTCCTGACGGCATGGAACAGTGACTTCTCACGCTACCCGTACGAATTCTCGCTAGCCGACTAGCGAACAGTTCGCGCTTATGCAACTCTGTTGACCTCATGAACAATGCCAAAAGGACAGGTCGAGCGGTAATTTGCTGTTTAATATTCGCAGAATATCAGACTCTTGCCTGGTAACCTGTATGATTACCTTCCGTGAAGAGGTGCAGGGGGTGGGTGGTGGGGGGGGGGGGGGGGGGAGTCTGAGATAGCCCTCAACGAGTAGCGCATTTTATAATGTGTAAGTTGCATCAGAAACTCAAATTTGTCTTCAGTTTGACACATTAATTCGCTTAAAATGCAATAGAGAACAATTGCTGTAGCTGGTAATAAAAGCTATATTTGCAATTTGATATTAAATCTTGGGTAATGCACCTCCACGTCTTCGTAGTTATCTGTGCGATACCGGAAGATAAATAGATATTCAAAATAGAACTTTTCCTTTAAAAAACAAAAGGAACGTAGGTAAAAGATACGAAGAGGATTGATGCAATAACTGCATCTGGAATGCAGATCAGGTGAAATGGGTAACAATCGGTTGACGGAAGTGTTTGGCAGCTTGACACCTGTTTTCGTTAGCAGTCATATTATTCAACCGTTTAAATGTCAGCAACTAAATTAAGCAATAATTTTTTCCGCCAGCGCTCTCTCTTGATATACCCTACGTAATACACAACAGCTACATCAAGTTACCTAACACCGGACTGTAGAGCCAGAAAGATCTTAACGAGAGTCCGGAAGAACATATGTTTATTCTTCACGGTTGACCAGCAATGATGGCTTTTGTCTTTGGAAGTAGCCTCTATCATCACCTACAACACAGAAAAGGATGACTGTGTCCCATCTGTACAAGATAAACATACGCCCTCCGAGACTGTTTTGTAGTTCTTTTTGAGGTCTACAATTTAGTACTAACTCAAATGATTTTACCCTAATAGTTTAGACGTCTAGCGCAATGGCAGGCCACTTTTTCGACCTGATTTACAATTATTACCAGTGCATATTGCTTATGTAACCTAAATTATCTAAATATATACTAAAATACAGTCAATGAATATATGTGAAACTTAAAAACACAAGTGTGTAAATCGCATAGGTGAACAAACTCTGGTAAGAGAACACCACTTAACTTACTTTATGACATTTTCTTTAAAAGTCATACTGAAGAATTTAAGATATCACGGCCGAAGTAGAAAGACAAAATACTTTGATACAGGTAACTTGTTTCATCTGAAGGACGATGATTAATTACTACGATTTAATTAAAACGTTGATAAAAATTTATCAGTAACTTCGTTGATAATTTGTATTGACAAAATGTGATTCGAGATGTGTATCCTATCAACCAGTAGCGATCATGGGTTCAGATTCTATTTTGACTTTTTTATAGCGATTTTCGTTTTTCTATGTCCCCTTGTCATCGTGATTCAATAAGGTCGTTGTATGTTTTGCAAACTAAACCGTCTCTCTGTGATGGACCCCGAAGTCTAATTTGGCCCTCTGATTGATACTGAGAAGCGGCCCACAGTATTATTTGAAATTGTACGAATGATTGATGAAATATTTTCGGTTAATCAGAGAGCCGTGCCATGCTGTTATTATAATGTTTCGACCTATTCCCTAGTCGTCATCTTCAGGTGAAGTGTCGGGTCCATGTCCGGTTTGTTTCATTACAGCCGCTGGGAAACTGCGAACCATCGGCTATAAAAGAACGAACTTATAGTAAAGAAGTGCCGTTAAGCGGACGACAACAGGCAACCTCCTTAGCACTTAGCACCACTCTCTTACGGAAGGCTGACGCTAGAGCGTATACTGGTCTACCCATCGACGAGGAACGCTTCAGATATTGATAACAAAGGTATGGGTAATAATAATTTATTAATGACAGTCATTTTGTAGCAAAAGAATGAAAAATACAGTGTCAAAACGCGTGATTAGTTGCTTCTTCCACGTGAAATTTTCTAAGCGTAACACTTCTAACCGATGTTTGGTCTTTTCTTCTTGGACGGTATTCAACAAATTAATCTGACGTTAAACATGAATAAAAAGAGCACCCTACTGCAGAAAATAGTTGCTGTTGTCGAGGAGGCTTGCTAGCTCGCAGCAAGTACCCTGCCCTCACAGAGGGCGATATAGGGTAACATTAGTACGAACGTGGCAGTAGTTTAATGTTGACTTGCACTGGTCTTTCTTTAACGCTGGCCTAGTCCTGTGTCCAGTCAACGATAACTACGATCACTTGCACAGTGTCCAGTTGGGCTCTTCTTGGCAGCGATTGTACAGGATGAAAATTATTGAACTTCATGAAATAAAATCGTCACAGCTTCTGATTGGTTTGCGTTATGACGACTAAACTGCACGGATTGCCAGCGGACCATGATGGGAATTTTGATGTGAATGTGGTTTGGTTTAGCAACGAGGCCCAGTTTCATTTGGATGGGTTCCTCAATGAGCAAAACTGGGGCGTTTGGGGGACTGAGAATCCGCATTACGCGATCGAAAGTCTCTTCATCCTCAACAGGTGATTGTGTGGTGTGCAATGTCCAGTCAATGAATAATTCGTGCATTATTCCTTGACGGCACAGTGACTGCCGACGGTAAGTGAAGATTTTGGATGATGATTTCATCCCCATTCTATCAAGTGACCCTTATTTCGGCAAGATGTAGTTCATGCAAGACGGAGCTCGACCTCACCGAATCAGGGGAGTGTTTGTTGTCCTGGAGGAGAACTTAGCGAACGGCGCGCAGGCTCTGGGGTGCCCAGGGGACACTGCCATGGGCCTCGATTGGCCGCCAGATTCTCCAGATCTGAACACACGCATCACCTTCTTTGGGGCTATATTAAAGACAAAGTTTACAACAATAACCCCAAAACCATTGCTGAGCTTAAAACAGTCATTCATGAAGTCATCCACAGAATGGATGTTCCGACAGTTCAGCGGGTCGTGCAGAATTTCGCTATTCGTCTGCGCCACATAATCACCAATGATGACAGGCATGTCGAACATGTCATAACCTAAATCTGAATACCTATAGTGACGTTTACATGTTCGATAAAGTGTGTGCACACCAGAGTTTGTAACTAATTTATGTTTTTTACATATAATTCAATAATTGTCACCCTGCATACACAATCCTGCCTCGAAGTACCGAGTGATCCAGTTTGAAACTGTTGATGATGGTCTGTTGATACTGTCGGTTATAATGATTGAGAGGATCTGTATTCGCTTATTTCAACGTTTATCAGATGTATGTGAACTTAGGACTGTCTCAATGACGTATGGCGGAAGCTTAATAATAGGTCTTGTCCATTTGCTCCCTCTCTGAAGCCTAGCTTTAACTCAGCCAGAGTCTAGACGCTGACCTCGCCGTGTGGCGCTGTGGTGGCCTCTTTGTACATGGCCACAGCCCGCATCTTCTGGACATGGCCACAGCAAACACTTAGAGCTCCTTTAACTGTAATTCAGTCAGAGGTAGACTACTCGTAGCGTACTCACCCAGCTTCCTCTTACTGGCGCTACAGTCCGGAACCGCGCGACCGCTACGGTCGCAGGTTCGAATCCTGCCTCGGGCATGGATGTGTGTGATGTCGTTAGGTTAGTTAGGTTTAAGTAGTTCTAAGGTCTAGGGGACTGATGACCTCAGAAGTTAAGTCCCATAGTGCTCAGAGCCATTTGAACCATTTTTTTTTCCTCTTACTACAACGCCTGCTGGCTCCCTCTCGGGCATCGAACCTTCCTGCACTTCAAGGAGAACCACGTTCAAAGAAACTGGTACTACTTCATCAGTCATGAGTTTACAGCTTCCTGAAAAAGCCGTGGTTTATGTATTTCTGTTCGTATTAACTGCACACGTCAACGAAATAGGGATACTGTTCCTACAGTACTACATTACCTGACAGATATCCAAGAAGTGGATTACTTCCTGGCTGTAACAGATCTAGAATTGATTTCTTCGCTCCTTGAGACGTATTTGTTTATTACATAATAAAAATGAAACACCTACAACTACCATTTTTAACGCTATTTTATAATATTGCACCCAGTTTCGGTGTCTAAGTACACCATCTTCAGGCCTTAAGTGACGCTGGCGGGATGAACTCCAATCGTACATACGATCCCATCGGTGGCCAACATCTGTGAAATTGAGTCCGTAGAATACTGTGAAACAGATGTTGTGTCTGTAACCATCAACTACCAACATCAAAACAACGTCTGTAGGTGATTCGTTATATTACGTAAGTGAATGGCCGAAGTAGAACAGACCATCAATCACGAGGACGGATATACAAAAACTATTGGTTTATTCGCTATTTGTTTCTAGTTTATTCTTCTTTGATCTCTTTCTCACATTTATAATCATTTTAGAAACACTATTTTATTTTAAATCGATACCAAATCCAGTATCAAATGTGCTCTTTCTCTAGGGATATCTTTTTGCTTTTTCGATCTTGGCACTTTGCTTTTGTTTGAACTGTGGCCGTAACGTTTTATAAGTTCCGCAAAGTCTATTTTAATATCAGCTCTTTGTTCCATCATTGTGGAACAGCACAAGTGTTTTACTGTGAAGAGCAACGTGGAGAGACCATACTTCATCACAGTGTTTTTCTCAACTTTTACGCACGATGGATCAAATAAACCGATAAACCTTTGGTAGTACCTTGCGAATTCGATTCAGTTTCACCGCCAGATTTCCGAGAAGGTTTAAACTGTGATTATTGCATCTTTTTTTAAGGTTGCGTCATATTAGATGCACTCTTCCAGCCAGCACACGAACAGTTTCCAATACACTACGACTATGTCTAAGAAAGTGTAAGAGTACATAATACACATCAATGCAGGGTGTTACAAAAATACTTTTACATATTCTGAGGGCAGATTCCTTCCACAAAGTAAAGACGAAAGGTCTAAAATGCTTACCTTACGAGCTTTACAGTATTGCGATATTGTGAAGTACATCTCTTCTACTGCAAGTTCTTTGTTTTCCATATTTTGGGAGGAAGTAGGGTTGAGCAAAGCAATATAACAATGTGCAATGAACATGGTCTCTAAAATACATGGCTTAAGAGCTGTAAGCACTTGTTGCATAGAAGAGATGTGTTTCGCAGTAACGAAGTGAAAAAAAATACTCGTAGCTCTTGAGGTTTTGCATTTAGAGCCCACATTTGCTTAATATATTTTTCTTGTTTTGGTGTAGAGAACCTGTCCCAATATATGTAAAAGTATTTTTGAAGCACCCTGTATAATATATCATTGTGGAGCTTGTGGCGCAATGAAACCTTCAGATCCATTTCACCTGTAAAATGTTATACTGAAAGCAGCTTCCGAAGCTAGCTCGTTTCACTGTGAATGATGTATGTACTGGGTAAATTTATTTACTTGATAAATAATCCGTAAGGTTAGAAGTTTTTTAACCAGCGGTATTCGAATCAGAGGTATACCTCTTGATTAGCTGCATGCGTCCCACTGGACCGTCCCAATTACGACGACCCATCCACGCAGCAAAGACGCCCGCCGAAATTTATCCGAGAGGCGAAATTCCAAACTCAGTCGTTTTAACCCCTTGCCGTATCATTTAGTTCGACAAAATCCTTGCTCAAGACACGTAGACGACGCGTGCGTAACAGGACAGTGTGAAGCGAGACACAGTCCCAATGTGAGCCGTCGTCCGAATACCCGTTACCCAGCTCCACTTTTATTTCTTTCACTTGATACTCCTCTTACAGATGTTAACTGTAATTTAATTATAGTTATACAATACTTTAGGTAATTCTTCAAAATATAATGTTTTACACGAAGACTATACCTTAATAGAAATTACAGTCTTCATGGGAGTCTTCACGTGTGACTCCTTCAGAACCAATGTAATATTACGACACCGAAACGTAGATATTGTCAATATAAACTATAATTACAACAAGAGATACCGCCACCCCCCCCCCCTTGAATGAATTTTGAATAATGAAATACACTGAAGAGCCAAAGAAATTGGTACACCTGCCTAATGTCGTTGGGCAACCACGAGGACGCAGAAGTGCCACAACACAGCGTGGCATGGACCCGACTAATTTCTGAATAAGCGTTGGAGGGAACTGACACCATGAAGCCTGCAGGGCTGTCCGTAAATCAGTAAGATTTCGAGGGGGTTAAGATCTGTTCTGAACAGCACGATGCAAGGCATTCCAGATATGCTCAACTATGTTCATGTCTGGCGAGTTTGGTGGACAGAGGGAGTGTTTAAACACAAAAGAGTATTCCTGGAGACGCGCTGTAGCAACTCTGGACAGACCCATTGTCCTGCCGGAATTGCCACAGTCCGTCGGAATTCACAATGGATATGAATGGATGCAGGTGATCACACAGGATGCTTACACCTGTCAGAGTCGTATCTATACGTATCAGGGGCCCCATATCACTCCAGCTTCACACGCCCCACACCATTACAAGGGGCCTCGACCAGGTTGAACAGTGTTCTGTTGACATGCAGGATCCATGGGTTCGTGAGGATGTCTCCCTACCCTTACACGCCTATCAGCTGGATACAACTTGAAACGAGGTTCGTCAGACTACGCAACATGTTTTCAGTCATCAACAGTCCTATGTAGATGTTGACGGGTCCAGGTGAGACGTAGAACTTCATGTTGTGCAGTCATTAAGGGTTTACGAGTGGGCCTTCTGCATCGAAAGCCCATATCGGCGATGTTCCTCCGAATGGTTCGCAAGCTGACACTTCTTGATCGCCCAGCATTGAAATCTGCAGCAATTTGCGGACGGCTTGCAGTTCTGTCATGTTGAACGATTCTCTTCAGTAGCCGTTGACTCTGTTCTTGCTGGATCTTTTTATGGCCGCAACGATGTCGCAGATTTGATGTTTTATCGGATTCCTGATAATGAGAGTACACTCGTGAAATGGTCGTACGGGAAAATCCCCACTTCATCGATACCTCGGAGATGCCGTGTCTCATCGCTCGTGCGCCAGCTATATCATCACGTAACTCTCTTAAATCCTGATAACCTGCCATTGTAGCAGCAGCAACCGATCTGACAACTGCGCCAGACATTTGGTGTCTTATATAGGCGGTGCCGACCGCGGGGCCGTATTCTGCCTGTTTATCTCTGTATTGAATACGCATGCCTATATCAGTTTCTTTGCCACTTCACTGTACCTACAACTGTAAAAATTAATAGTCATGCGTGGCATGGAGGTTTCAAAACAGCTGTGGTAAATATAAAGATACGTTTCTCTCCGTACACTCCCAGGTCCTTTCGTTTCGTACTTTCTATTTCCAGCAGTCTATGCCCTATCCTTCTTTGTAACGAATCGATACGTTTCGGGAAAATTTGCGTTTGGAATCGTTGTAGTCGTAGGAGCGTATCACCTAGTGACTGTTTTCCACGCAATTCGTAGTCTGGCAATTAGATATCTTTTAGCATTACTTCAGCTATATTCATTCGGTAATCACCGTATGTTCCCTTTCTCTGATCATGTATTGCGTTTTGAATACAGCCACATCCGGCACGCAAAAATAAACTGTGGCCCGACTTTCGCTATCGCGAGCATGACTCGTGATGTTTACATTGGCTGGGCACTTGTTTCCATGCGTCAGAGTGGTCAAAGTACGGCAACGGGATACTATCGGGTCTGACCTACATTTGCCCGGAGTAGTGCAGGAAATCGACGTTGCATGGACTCAAAAAGTCGTTGGAATTCCCCTGCAGAAATATTAAGTCATGTAGGCTCTATATCCGTCCGTAATTGCTAAAGTATTGCTGTTGAACGATTTTGGGCACGATCCGACGTCCCGATTATGTCCCATAAATATTCGATGGGCTTCACGTCAGTCGATCGGGGTTGCCAAATCATTCGCTCGATTTGTCCACAATATTCTTGAAACCAATACCGAACAGCCATTTTCAGTCACTGATCGGTTGAGTTTACCATAGGATCCAGTCCATTCTACGTGAACACAGCCCTCACTGTTCTGGAGCCACCAGCGTCTTGCAAACTGCCTTGTTGACGAATTCGTTCCATGGCTTCGTGTGGTCTGCACCGTACTAGAACTCTATCATCAGCTCTTACCTACTGACGTCGAGACTCATCTTACCAGACCACGGTTTTCCAGTCGTATAGGGCCCAACCGATACGGTCGTGAGCCCAGGAGAGGCGCTGCAGACGATGTAGTGCACTGGGCAGAGGCACTCGCGTCAGTCCTCTGCTGCCACAGCCCCTTAACGCCAGATTTTGTCACACTGTCCTAACGCATACGTTCCTGGTGCGTCCCAAATTCATTTCCGCGGTTATTTCACGCAGTGTCGCTTGTCTGTCAGCACTGACAGCTGTACGCAAACGCCGCTACACTCAGTCGTTAAGTGAAGGTATTATCGGCGCAGGTTTGACACGGAGTAGGATCACGGAATATTGAATTTCCTAACGATGTCCGAAACGGAGTGTCCCCTGGGTCTAACTCTAACCACCATTCCGCGTTCAAAGTCTCATAATCCTCGTCGTGCGGCCACAAATAGGTCGGAAACCCTTTTACATGAATCACCTGAGTACAGATGACGCCTCCGTCAATGCAGTGCCCTTCTGCACCTTGTTTTCGTGATACTACCACCATCTGTATATGTATTTACTGCCATCCCATGACTTGTCACCTCAGTGAATCACAGATTTGGTACATTTAAAAACGTGTCGTAATCCAGTAACTGAATTTTACAGGAAGTACACAAAATCAATTAAATTTCAAATGATTTATTGTAATCCACTTGGTATTTTTAAGGTGCCTTACATTTATACCTAAAAGATAATTTCTATGTTAGGATGAAAGTGGAAATTAAAATCCTCAGATGTAAAAAAGTAAGAACGACTGATAATGTCTTGACGGATATCGAAAAAGCTAACGAACAAAAAAAAGGCCAAATTAATATTCCTCGAAGAGAAAAAGAGTGAACAAACACTTAAAATAGCTTAAAAACTTTTTTCCATGTACGAAAAATTGTTTTGTAACAAAACTTCTCTCACGTTAATGGCTGTGTTCCATTAGTTTCCTGCTTTCTGGTTTTAATGTTGGCCAGCACCAGGTAGGCTGAAAAGAACGTGTTATGACAGATAGATTTTTTGCTGTGGTGAGGTAAACAGTAGCCTAAGGAGTTAGACGCACGTGTTGAGGTGGCCCCACTGGTTCTTGAAGGCCACGCCAGTAGGTGTCTTGCTGCCCGCCTATCAGCAGGTGCATGCTGCGAGCTGCGACTGCGCGACTGTGTGGCTTCGTGAAGGCGACTTCGCTGCCCTCATCTGGATTCGTGACTTTTTCGCAAATCGGTGAGTAAGATGGCTGCAAACGCTTGTAGGAATTCTACGGTACCGTGCACTTCCGACAGGAACGCGCAGACACCAACAGGATTCGAAATCTTCACTTGGATACGGGATGTTTTGTATGTAACAGGAACAAGTGTCAACAACCATCGAAATTATTATAAAAATGTATTAGTTAAACAGTCATGAGGTGCATGAAGGTGCTTTATTCGCAACTACCGTTTTCACGTCAGTGTAAACACATCTTCAGGCTTATCTGTCAGGAATACAAATCACCGTGTTAAATTTGTGAAATGGTTGAAACACAGACTCATAGTGTTGGCATTCAACAAAAGGCAATTACAGTTACTCATAATAGTTATATTTCCATAATACAGATGGAGTATTACGGAGCCCCAGCTATTCTGAGGTTATCCTCCTTAAGAGTCAAATCTTATGACAGGTCGTCATAATAGAATTGAGTACATCCGGAAACGCTTGTCAAAATGTACAAAGCATGAATGTTGGACGAGTCAGGAATAGAGAATCTCAGGGAAAACTAATCATTTGAATGGGATACTACTGTGGAGATAATATGGGTAAATATTAATTAACGTCTAGGGAAAGAATTGTTCGTACACAAAAAATATCATTAAAAAAATAATTCTTCAGTATGGAACCAAAATGTCGAGAATGTAACAGATCTGAAAAATAGTTTCCCGGATAACACCCCGGAAGATATTTTATAAGGTCCGATAGACAGCAGTTGTAAAACTTAATAGTCCCATGTAATGTTCGTACTTTCGCCGTATTGTTAACGTGCCGATGTGCTGCAAGTGGTCCATGGAGGCTAGCAGTACACCGGTAGGCGCAAGGCCACGGTGCCTAAGAAGAAAATAACAGACACGAACACCTGCAAGGAGGAAATCCTAACTAGGAAAATAACCGATGGCTGGGAACGGCATTACATAACTTAAAGAAATCCGTAGTTTATTGTCGGTATAAAATAGAAAACAGAACCCAATACGCTTTACATCAATACCTCAATGTTATAATATAGCGAAGGAGTAGTATTTGAGTATTATACATTCGCTAAATTACTCATCTTTGTAGCAACCGACGACAATTCAGGTAATCAAAATTCTATAGGACATTGTAGTGTTTCGATTCTGTCTGGTTATTAAAATTGAACCTAGGGCTCTCTTAATGCCTTCATCGTATGTATTTCTTCACAAGGATTTAATATTTTCCTTTTGTTTCCATAAATATAACATGCAAATTCTTTTCAATACTGGAAACAGAGTGACCCGTTTCTTTGAGACAAACTAAGATAGCTAATTTGGGACTGGCGAGGTTTAGGTGTTCTTCAAATGGCATATTAAAATTGCGCCCAATCTGACCTGTACATTAGTGAGGGCAGTCATTGCAGCCAATCTCAAAAACCCCAGGGCCCTTATATTTATTTTATTGGGCATTTTCACTATACCTGTATCAACTACCAACATTCCTTGGAATAAAGCATACTGGACGGATATTTTCCTTCTTAATTGTTGTAAGTTTTATGACAATTTAAATGGTATTGAGTGTTGAGTGTTTTTTGCGTTTTTCACAGTGTCTCTAAACTGTGGTTGCCATCATCAGAAAGTTGTTTGTTTTGTATTTGTCACGAGACGAATAAGTAGGCATGCAGTTATTCGTCAACCCCCATTCGTGTTTCCTCAAGTAAGCAAACCACCCTATCTGTGAACGATTAGTGACGGAAAATGTACAAATGCGAAAATTCAAGCGTGCTGACGGCAGCATTACTGTGAAACACACAGAATACGGATTTCGAACTGTGCAGATTTTCAAAATACCTTTCGAACATCCTAACCAGGATGCGTTAAGTTAACACACAGAACTTCTCAGCGCAACAAATGAAAGCTGGTCCTGTGCCTGTACTGCTGTCGCGTCGACAGCGGTGTTCTGTCCACTCGAACTGACTTACGCGTGCGCATTCCATCTCGCTTGTTCACTGGTCGATGCACAGTGACGTGACGTAAGTCATGGGATAGCCATACCCACACACACAGATGGTGGCAGCATCGCGAACACAAGGTATAAAAGGGCAGTGCACTGGCGGAGCTCCCATTTGCACCCAGGTGATTCATATGTAAAGTTTTACGACCTAATTATGGCCGCACGACAGGGATTAACAGACAACGGAATACTGGTTACAGCTAAACCCATGGGACACTGCATTTCGAATATCGTTAGGAAATTCAATAATCTGACATCCACAGTGTCGAGAGAGTGTCGAGAATCCGAAAGTAGAGGCGTAATGTCTCACCACAGACAACGCAGTGGCCAACGACCTTCGCTTAACGACCGAGAACAACGGCGTTTGCGTAGAGCTGTCAGTGCTAACAAACAACCAACAGTGCGTGAAATAGCCGCAGAAATCAGAGTAGGAAATCTACGTGCGTATCCGTGAGGACAGGACGGCGAAATGGCGTATATGAACTATAGCGGCAGACGGCCGACGCGAGTGCCTTTGCTAACAGCACGACATCGCCTGCGGTGTCTTTCCTGGACTCGTGACCATATGAGTTGGACTCTAGACGACTAGGAAACGGTGGCCATGCCAGATGAGTCCCGACTTCAGTTAGGACGAGATGATGGTGGGATTCGAGTGTGGCGCAGACCCTGCGATGCCACGTACACAATATTTCAACAGGGCATTGTGCAAGGGTAGTGATAGCTCCATAAATGGGTCGGCTGTGTTTACACGGAACGGACTGAATCCTCTGATCGAACTGAACCGATCATTAATTATAAATAGTTATGTCCGGCTGTCTGGAGCCCATTTTCACCCATTCATAGACTGCATGTTCTCAAACAATGACGCAGTTTTTATGTGTGACAAAACGTCGAGTACCTGGATATAGATGTTCGCGATTTGTTTGACAAATATTCTAGACAACTGGAGCGTATGATTTGGCCACCCAGATCGATCGAAATGAATCCCATTCAACATTTATGGCAAATAATCGAGGGATCAGTTCGGGCACAAAATCCTGCACCGGCAATACTTTCGCAATTATGAGCAGCTATAGAGGCAGCATGGCGCAATATTTGTGCAGCGAACTTCCAACGACTTGTTGAGTCCATGAAATATCGAGTTGCTGCCCTACACCGGACAAAAGGAGATCCGGCACGATGTTAGGATCTACCCCACGACGTCTGTCACCTCAACGTAGGTCGTACATATTATAAAACGGATAAGAACGGACAAGCGGAATTTTTAACTCTGTGGAGCACCTTCGGAATGATAGCCCCAATACAGGGCGGCGACCTGTGCAACTGTCTAGTGAACGTTCCATTGTCGGCAGAACTGCGTCACAACCTCTGTTGAGCGAGAGAGTTCAAGGTATTGTGGCACTCCTCAGAACCGCCGCAGGTTCAACAGGTAGAGGTGAAGGTTCACGTTGTCGAACAACCGCAGCCT
This sequence comes from Schistocerca americana, assembly GCF_021461395.2. NCBI lineage: Eukaryota > Metazoa > Arthropoda > Insecta > Orthoptera > Acrididae > Schistocerca > Schistocerca americana. Next base: position 645,728,155 of record NC_060123.1, read on the forward strand.
GATGAAGTTGAAAACCCAAATTCAGTGTATCTGATCAAGAAGCAATGTAAGCTCGCTTGCCGTCTAAGGTTCTGGAAACCAAAAATGAACAGCAAAAGTAGCACCGGTAAGGACGCTTCTGATACCGTGGACTGCAGTTACGAGAGTGACCAGGAGGGATCTCAGCCGTCTCCGTTCGTGAAACCAACGAACGAAGCACGTAGCGCGGACACAGGGAGCAGCAAATCTTGCAAAAACCTCGACGTGAGAAACCAGTAACATCGGAATAGGACGAAAGCGATGACCTCTCTTCGACTGCGCCCCAGGGTTCGCGGCAGCACTCGTGCAGCGAAGGCCACGAGCAAAATAAAACACGACAGGCTGCTGCAAGGTCCAGAACGGCGCCCACGACATATACGGCCCCTGCAACGAATGGTAGTCGGCTTGCCCGCCACACTTCGTTTACCCTCGGCTCCGCGCAAGGCCCACGAGAAATTACGTAATGGAAAACGTGCCCACTGAAGGGCGTAACTTTGTCGTGTGCTATCGAGAGCATGCATACATCAAAACGTGCGGTCTAGAATTATTAAATTCGTCTGAAACAGTTACTTGCTCACCGCCGGAGGTCACTGCCAGCAATTGTAGCCCAGCAGTGTTACGCGCTGTGGGGTACGCACCACGGTCTGTGTTTCTCGTAGGACTCGGGTCCGAAATAGGAAAGCTCACTGCCAACGGTCTGGGTGAAAGAGTGGAGATGGAAGAGAGTGCAGGAGCAGACGTTGAACTGCCATTTTAATACGTCTTCCTGTTCTACATATGTGCCCTGTAGTGCATCGGAATGATTTCGTTGTTACGACTCTGAATATGAATAAACTTGAATGTTCCGCTCAACTACTGTTAAATGAGATGTAGCCCTTTTACAAGATGTGAGCACCGCTAAAATCTTGTACCGTCCAGGTTCAAAAACTCTTTTAAATCTCGACCAAGAATCGGAGTGAGGGACCGCAATGGTAGTCAACCAAATGCTAGATTTTAAAAAATGTTTCCGGATTCCCGAATGGACATTGCGTGCGGAAACCGTACAGTTTCTTAATATTTAGGCTCCGACACGAAGAGACAATAGTCGAGCTCGTTACCACTTTTCTAACGTGTGATCACCACTGCAAGGCCGCATCGTCGTCGTAGTACTGGAAGGTGAGTTTAATTAATGGCCACACGCAAGTAGATTTCCGCCTGCGGCCACTTCAGCGGGTATGTCTCCGACGGACCTGACACGCCCATTTGAGGCCCTTCGTTTCCCACAAACGTGCAGACCCCGCCCGTAGGATTTATAGCCTCTCCAATCTGCCGCAGGCCGGATCCGTTTGAGATTTTGCGATTTACCTGCGAACCAAGGACCCGTGCATACTCGACAGACCAGAGGGTACGGGTGACGGTTTACAGAGGCGGCACCGGCCGCAGTGGCCGAGCGGTTCAAGGCGCTTCCGGATGGAACCGCGCGACCGCTACGGTCGCAGGTTCGAATCCTGCCTCGGGCATGGATTTGTGTGATGTCCTTAGCTTAGTTAGGTATAAGTAGTTCTAAGTTCTAGGGGACTGATGACCTCCACTGTTAAGTCCCATAGTGCTCAGAGCCATTTTACACGGGCCGCGACTGGGGCTCACCGCAGGTACGTTTTATAAGATTTTTTTTTGTTTGTAGTACATTTTCGCAGCTTGAAAGCATGGACGATGCTAGGAACATACTTGTGGCTGTCGCCGACTCTTTGGGCCTTTGTGAAGTAGAGTAATTAGTAATACCTGTAAAATACTGGACATAACACAGTTATGTTATCACATCAGGTAATGAACATACACTGCTGGCCACTGTAAATGCAACACCCTGAAGGAAGCATCCGAATCAAGTGAAATTTACACCATGGGTTTGCAGCGATGAGATATGCAACTGATTAGAATTTCAGCGCAGACGCACATCACGCGCGACTGTGGCGCCACCTCATAGCGCCATTTAAGGCTTGGCGATTTCGACGAGTGTACGTTCGGCACGTGTGTTTACCTTGTGGTTCTTTCACAAGACGATCAGTTATGCCTCGTAGACAACAGCGAACATCGTTTGATCAAGTATCCGAGTTCGACAGAGGAAGGATAGTGGCTTACCGAGATTGTGGATTATCATACAGAGAAATCGCTAGTCGTATTGGACGAAACCAAACAACTGTAATGCGGATATGTGACCGTTGGATGCAGGAGGGTACGACGGACCGACGTGGTCGATCGCATTCACCTCCGTGCACCACTGCACGTGCTGATAGGCAAATTGTGCGCATGGCAGTGACGGATCGCTCAGTGACATCCCGAACCATAGCACAGCACATTGCGTCTGTAACGCATCATCCAGTGTCTGCGCGTACCATTCGACGCCGTTTACAGCAGAGTGGTCTGTCCGCAAGACGTCCATTGCTTCATCTACCATTGACGCAGAACCACAGACGTCTCCGTCGCCAATGGTGTGATGACAGACGGATGTGGACGACAGAATGGAATGACGTTGTCTTTACTGACTCACACTTCTGTCTGCAGCACCACGATGGTCGGATTCGAGTGTGGAGACACCGTGGAGAGAGGATGCTGGACAGCTGCATTATGCACCGCCACACTGGTCTTGCACCGGGTATTATGGTATGGGGCGGTATTGGATATTACTCTTGCACGCCTCTAGTACGCATTGCCGGTACTTTAAATAGCCGGCGATACATATCCGAGGTGCTGGAGCCAGTTGTCCTTCCTTACCTTCAGGGCTCGGCCACAGCCCTATTTCAACAGGATAATGCGCGACCACACGTGGCACGTATTGTCCAAAAGTTCTTCGTCAATAACCAGATTGAAGTGCTTCCCTGGCCGGCTCGCTCTCCGGATCTTTCGCCGATAGAAAACATGTGGTCCATGGTTGCTCAACAAGTGACCCAGATTACATCCCCAGCTGCCACACCAGATGATCTTTGGCAACGTGTGGAAGCTGCTTGGGCTGCTGTACCCCAGGAACACATCCAACGTCTCTTTGACTCAATGCCGAGACGTGTGGCAGCGGTGATCTCCAACAATGACGGCTACTCTGGCTACTGATTGTGGCAGGAACCACATGTCACAGACGTCTGTAAACGTAATCATTTGATACTTGGTCAACATGTTATCTACAAAATAAATTTTGTTGTGCTACCTCTTGTCTTTCTTGGTGTTGCATTTATGGTGGCCAGCAGTGTATTAGAAGCAACATTTTATTGCTGCTCGCTATTGTGTTGGTTTATCCAATTCATCCCCATCCCCCACCGCCCCACCCCCTTCACCTCTTTCACGACTCTTTGAAGAGATTCACACTTTTCTGAGATTATTTACGGTATGTTAAAACCTTCTTGGTATTTGTAGCAAAATGCTCATTTTTGTCAGTAAATGCGTTTCGTTTCATTAAAATAAAGCGTTATCATGGTCAGTAAGGAATGATATTTACAATGTGGCTTGCCTTCTCCATCTAAAAATAGTTCGCAACCAAAGATGTGGATGTTACTTGAAATATGTTATTTCTGATTTTCGCTCACGCTGTCGGCTTGCATGTTTTTGAGGTATTCCCCCGTTTTTCGCTGTTGTTAGTGTTTATAACACTTTGGTCCACAGTTGGTACACCGTCTATAAATGTTTCAACCATTTCCATTGCACGCCCTATTTCTTACATTCTTCTTTGTGAAATGATCATCTGTCAGTTTTCACAAACAATGTATTTCACGGAAGAGTTATACAGGTTTTTCGATGTGGTCATTGATCCACCCTCTTTAATATTAATTGTATCAACTAAAACTTGCATTCAGCTGAAAACCACTCATTCATCAGTGACAAATTTCGAGTATCACCTACATTTCTCTGGTTACCATGTTAAAACTTGCTTCTTTTGGAGAAACAGAACTGAGTTAAGACAATGTCACCTCGCTGACATCCTAATGCAGTTGCATCTGCAACAGAATACTGAAACAGTGGTTTATTAATTGAGGAACTAACGACAAATCAGGTAAAAGCTTATGAGAAAGCGAATTCTCGGTATAAGTACAGAAGTATCCGTTAGGGCGGTGTGGCGAAATTTAGCGTTGACTGATTATGGGGGAGAACGACTGGCGCGAATGACTTTGCTGTCAGCACCACATCACCTGCAGCGCCTCTCCTGCGGACTGGAAAACCGTGGCCTGGTCAGATGAGTCCAGGTCACAGTTGGTAAGAGCAAATGGTAGCGTTCCAATGTGGCGCACACCCCAAGAAGCCATGGACCCATGTTGTCGCTGTGCAAGCTGGCGGTGGCTGCGTAATTCTGTGGTCTGTGTTTACATGGAACAGACTGGGCCCTCTGGTTCAACTGATCCGATCATTGTCGAGCGAATCATTTGGCCAACCAGAGTGCTCGACAGGAATCCCATCGGACGTTTACGGCGCCTAGTTGAGACGTCAGCTGGTGTAGAAAAGCCAGAATCGGCAACACTTCCACAGTTGTGGAAGGCTGTAAAAGCGGCATAGCTCAATATTTCTACAGGGGTCTTCGAACGACTTGTTGAGTCCATTCCTCGTCGAGCTGCTGTACTATGCCGGGCGAAAGGAGGTCCGACACGATATTGAGGGGGGGGGGCGGGGGGGGGGTATTCCATGGCTTCTACGTCTTCATCTACATTTATACACTGCAAGCCACCCAACGGTGTGTGGCGGAGGGCACATTACATGCCACTGTCATTACCTCCCTTTCCTGTTCCAGTCGCGTTTGGTACGCTGGAAGAACGACTGCCGGAAAGCCTCCGTGCGTGCTCGAATCCCTCTAATTTTACATTCGTGATGTCCTCGGGAGGTATTAGTAGGGGGAAGCAATATATTCGATACCTCATCCAGAAACGCACCCTCTCGAAACCTGGACAGCAAGCTACACCGCGATGCAGAGAGCCTCTCTTGCAGAGTCTGCCACTTGAGATTGCTAAACATCTCCGTAACCCTATCACGCTAACCCTGTGACGAAACGCGCCGTTCTTCTTTGGATCTTCTCCATCTCCTACGTCAACCCGACCTGGTACGGATCCCACACTGATGAGCAATACTCAAGTATAGTTTGAACGAGTGTTTTGTAAGCCACCTCCTTTGTTGATGGATTACATTTTCTAAGGACTCTCCCAATGAATCTCAACCTGGTACCCGCCTTACCAACAATTAATTTTATATGATAATTCCACTTAAAATCGTTCCGCACGCATACTCGCAGATATTTTACAGAAGTAACAGCTACCAGTGTTTGTTCCGCTGTCATATAATCATACAATAAAGGATTCTTCTTTCTATGTATTCGCAATACATTACATTTGTCTATGTTAAGGGTCAGTTGCCACTCCCTGCACCAAGTGCCTATCCGCTGCAGATCTTCCTGCATTTCGCTGCAATTTTCTAATGCTGCAACTTCTCTGTACACTACAGCATCATCCGCGTAAAGCCGCATGGAACTTCAGACACTATCTACTAGGTCATTTGTATATATTGTGAAAAGCAATGGTCCCATAACACTCCCCTGTGGCATGCGAGAGGTTACTTTAACGTCTGTAGACGTCTCTCCATTGAAAACAACATGCTGTGTTCTGTTTGCTAAAAACTCTTCAATCCAGTGACACAGCTGGTCTGATATTCCGTAGGCTCTTACTTTGTTTATCAGGCGACAGTGCGGAACTGTATCGAACGCCTTCCGGAAGTCAAGGAAAATGGCAACTACCTGTGAGCCTGTATCTGATATTTTCTGGGTCTCATGAACAAATAAAGTGAGTTGGGTCTCACACAATCGCTGTTTTCGGAATCCGTGTTGATTCCTACAGAGTAGATTCTGGGTTTCCAGAAATGACATGATACGCGAGCAAAAACCATGTTCTAAAATTCTGCAACAGATCGACGTCAGAGATATAGGCCTATAGTTTTGTGCGTCTGCTCGACGACCCTTCTTGAAAACTGGAACTACCTGTGTTCTTTTCCAATCATTTGGAAGCTTCCGTTCCTCTAGAGACTTGCGGTACACGGCAGTTAGAATCGAATTGGTATCCCGTCAGTTCCAGTGGACTTTTCTCTGTTGAGTGATTTCAGCTGCTTTTCTATTCCTTGGACACTTATTTCGATGTCAGCCATTTTTTCGTTTGTGCGAGGATTTAGCTTTTCTCACTTCAGTGTATTTAGGGATACTTTAACGCGGCAGTTCTTTTTTCTTATGGGGATGCTTCGATCTATGGTTAAGTAACATATAGGTAGAGGTAAGGCCAGACCTACCACGTTCACGACCATACTAATATCAGTAAGCAATTGTGCGACAGGTGTTATAAAATGATTTGTATACTCCCCTTTCCTTTCTGTTACGCGTAGCTCGTGGTTGCTCTTCATATTTTGACATCCCAGTCCAACACAGGGTTCGAGGTTGATTCCTACGACAAGAGAATGGTTCGACTCTGCTGACAATGCGTCAACTCTGCTTTTGCTAAAACGAGAAACAGTGTTGTAGGCTGCCGGTGCTGCGAGAGGGGGTCGGGTTCATTGTTCTGCATCGCTCCTCTCCACTTTCTCAGCCGAATATCTCGTTTTCTTTACACTGGTGATGCACCTCTGATGGTGTTAGATTGATGGGTCACTAAGGGAAATAGCCTTTGTGAAGTACTCGACTCAAAATGCCCTTTGCAAGCAATCCCTTAGCAGTGTTCGCTTGAAAATTGGTTCAGGCGGACCAGCATTCACTGACAGTACCAATACCTATTAGCTTTGAAACAGATTCTTATTGACAGGGCGTGATAATTGTGTCTGGCCGCTGTTCGTTAGTATCTTTTTACAACCACTGTACTTACATCGTCAAACATGGATGTCTGTAGTGATGTAGGCTGAAGCAGTGAATTAAAATTTGTATCAGCACCACTAACTGCTGCGTCAAACTGGCACTCTGGCTGCGAGATCTGCATGGATTACCCTAGGGCGCCTCCTTTCCCAATACAAATTCCAATTCAGTCTTCACCCTGTTGCTGTTCCCCTTCTGAGGTGTGAACTATAATTTGTATTGGTGAGGGAGACGCAGCACGGTAATTCGTGTAGCTGTGGTAGCCACAGTACCAGTGTGGCGCAGCAGTCAGTGCATATGCCTAATAAGCAGAAGTCATGTGCTTTACTGGGCTACGTGTGCAAGGAGGAATGAAAGAGATAGATTTTCCCACTCATCACTCACGCACTGTATATAAACACTTCATACATATCAGTACTCGAGAACCCCGACGATTTTTGCCCGTTTTGAAGCTGATACTGGCAAGATATCGGACCCAAGGACTACAAGGTTTTGAAGAATGTTTTAATTTCAGTTATATCATCCAGGAGGCAAGCGACCATTATTTAAATAATCGTAGTTTTGAATTTAGTCTGAATGGGTCGGAATGGTAAAAGTTAAACAAACTTTTTTTTGAATATTTGTTTGACATACAACTTGAAACGCCTTATCTACGTGCATCAATCACTCCTGGGTATCTGATGATTAATAAATACCGAGACGCTTCTTACGAGCAATGAAGTCACTTCTTGCCTCATGTTTAACTTTTGTCATTGCGACCCACATTGCTGTAATTTCAGATTTAGCGTCGGATAGTAATGACAAAAAGAAAAACATTTTCGTGTTATATAATTACGAATTAACAGTTTTAGAAATTTTCTCTTTATATGTAATGTTAAACTTTCCTTCTTGTCAAATTTCATGATTGTAAACGAAAGGGAAGTACCCTGATGGTTTTGACGAGTGCGTTTGCGAGTACCAAATCATTTAACTTAAATGGCTGTGTATTTTGATTATACTGACTTAGAAGATAAAGTTTTTATGATTCCAAAGGCCTACAGACCTTTGTATTTGATATAAATGGCCATATCGTTCGGTGGCATTGACTTAGAAGTTTACATTTATTGCACCACCAAACGCTTATAGACCACTGTATGAGGTGTGATTGGAAAGTTTTAAGAATGGATCCGCTACTACTTACTGGTATGGCGGGCAGCTACACCGTGGGTGGGGAGTGAGTCATTGCCTTATCCTTGAACGCCCTCTGACAGGAAACTGAGTTTCTTTTACTCAGTTCACTATGACAGCAAGTTGAGTGCGGGTCTGTTAGGGCTTTCTGTCGGATTGTGTCTGCTTGAAAATGGACGTAAAAACTGAGGAACGAGTTTGTGTGAATTTTTTTTAAACCGGGAAATCAGCTTCTGGGACTTACGAACTATTAAAAAGAGCTTATGGAGATAATTGTACGAGGGATATTTGGAAAGTAAGGAACGATCGGTCGCGAATTGGAAAATATGATGAAAATCTGATGAAGCTTTGCAAAGATTCGTTGGACACTGTGTCTAGTACGTCCGTCGATCGCATCATGTCACTCTTTTCAGTTCTGAGCTCACAGTCAGAACGTAAAGATGGCTGGAAATTAGCGTCTCCCGCCAAGTATGAGGGCCTGGCGACAGATTTCGGCAGAAGCTATGCAATCCACATAACATAGCTGTCATGCGGTTCGTTCCACACGACTATTCTCGGCCGCATTCAGCAGGGGCAATGAAGATGCTCCTGCAGCATTTTCGATGGGAAGTGTTTGATCACCCACAATACAGTCCGTAATTAGCTACCCCTGTGGTTCATCTCTGCTCAAATGAACCTCTGGCTATGAAGACAATATTTTAACACAGACAACGAGCTGCAGTCCAGAGTACACAATTTTCAAAAAGCACTGGCGGCTGTCTTCTATATTAGAGAATTCAAAAGATGGTACATCATCACGACAGATGCCTAAGTCTGAGCGGCGACTGTGTAGAGAAGTAGCTGGAAGGTGTAGCTAACCGTTGCAAATAAAACAGTTCTGATTTTCACTGTGGTTTCCATTTCGCGAGCTATCGTTCCTTACTTTCCGAATAGCCCTCGTATGAGCCAGTCAGATGTTTTTGTCTGGTTTAACAGATTCAAAAATAGCCACGAATCATTAGAAGATGAACCACGGTCCGGCCGTCCATCCACCTCAAAGACGAATGAAAACGTTGTGAAAATTCGCAACTTAGTGCGCTCAAATCGTAGACTTACAATTAGAGAGATGGTTGATGAACTTAATTTAAGTTTCTATGCAGTTCGGTCAATTTTAACTCAAGATCTGAACATGCGTCAAGTGTCCTAAAAATTCATTCCAAGTGTTTTCAAGTGACTAGAGACAACACCGACTTGAAGTGTGCCAAAAACTGATTAATCGGACTAAAAATGACCCAGATTTGTTAAATATGGTAATTACAGGTGACGAATCGTGGGTATATGGGTATGATCCTGAAACCATAGTGGAAGCCTCCAGGTTCACCAAGTCCGAAAAAAGCACTGCAAAGTTGGTGGAAGGTGAAGACAATGTTGGTGATTTTTTTTCGATTCTACCGCCTATTGTGCGTCATCTATTTACCCCTGGAGGACAGAAACTTAACTAGGAACACTGCAAATGTGTCCTTGAGCGTTTGCGCGAAAAGGTGTGGAAAAAAAGGCCTTCATTGTGGAAAGACAGGACTTGGGTGCTTCAACGTGACAATGCTCCGGCTCATCGTGTCTTCTCCATCGTTGAATTTTTGACCAAATTCAAAATTTCTGTGCTTCTTCAACCGCCATATTCCCCTGATTTGGCCCCTGCACCCTTCTCCCTTTTTCCTAGACTGAAATTTTCACTGAAAGGCAAGCTGGGACGTTTGAAGACATCCAGGTAAATACGGAGAGCGTCCTTAACACACTTCAGGAAAAAAATTCCAGGAATGTATCCAAAGATGGAAACACCTTTGGAGTCAGTGTGTTCAGTCAGAAGGGGACTATTTTGTAGGAGATGCATCACAGCAGCATGTAAGCACCACCATTGTACAATTACAAGCCCATTCCTAAAACTTTCCATTCGCACCTCGTATGTGACACAAATTTAAACTTGATACGTCTACCCGCTCCTGAGACGAAGGGCTTTTAACAGCCTGATGGACAGACGAACAGACAAAATGATTCTGTATTACAAAATTTGAATTGGAGGGGGGGGGGGGGGGGGGGGGAGCATCTCGTGGTCATGCGGCAGCGTTCTCGCTTCCCGCGCCCGCGTTCCCGGGTTCGATTCCCGGCGGGGTCAGGGATTTTCTCTGCCTCGTGATGGCTGGGTGTTGTGTGATGTCCTTAGGTTAGTTATGTTTAAGTAGTTCTAAGTTCTAGTGGACTGATGACCATAGATGTTAAGTCCCATAGTGCTCAGAGCCATTTGAACCATTTTTTTTGGGGGGGGGGGGGAGGAGGAGAAGGGCAAGGCAGGGGAGGGACTACTGATGGGATTGGAACCCATGATCCCATAGTTACTAAGCAGTTGCTTTCGCTAATGTGCCATCTGGACTCAGTGTTTATTGTAACTGCACGGACTATCTCAACGCGCCACTCGGCCGTTCGCACTCCCACCTCGCGCCATGTCCATGTCCATGCTCGACGTGCCTGTTAGTTTGGAATTCCCGCAGGAGGTCGGACGTAATTGTGCATCTGTACTGAAAGTGGTAAATTCATTGCCCATCTATGCGAATAAATTGTATGAATGCATGATGTCTGTTTCCGGACATATCCGAAAGAAAAGAAACCAAGCATCGAGGCGAGTCAATTATATGAATGCGTGATGTCTGTTTTTTCGGGCATGTCCGAAGGAACAGACACCACGCATTCACATAATTGATTCACCTCAACGGGCAACGAATCCACCTTCTTGAGTGCAGATGCACAAATACACTACTGGCCATTAAAACTGCTACACCAAGAAGAAATGCAGATGATAAACGGTTATTCATTGGACAGATATATTATACTACAACTGACTTTAAATATTCACGTAATTTGGGTGCAAATATCCTGTGAAATCAGTGCCCAGAACAAACACCTCTGGCCTTAATAACGGCCTTGATGCGCCTGTGCATTGATTCAAACAGAGCTTGGATGGCGTGGACAGGTACAGTTGCCCATGCAGCTTCAACATGATACCACAGTTCATCAAGAGTAGTGACTGACGTATTGTGACGAGCCAGTTTCCAGGCCACCATTGACCAGACGTTTTCAATTGATGAGAGATCTTGAGAATGTACTGGCCAGGGCAGCAGTCGAACATTTTCTGTATCCAGAAAGGCCCGTACAGGACCTGCAACATGCGGTCGTGCATTATCCTGCTGAAATGTAGGGTTTCGCAGGGATGGAATGAAGGGTAGAGCCACGGGTCGTAACACATCCGAAATGTGACGTTCACTGTTCAAAGTGTCGCCAATGCGAACAAGAGGTGACCGAGACGTGTAACCAATGGCACCCCATACCACCACACCGGGTGATACGCCAGTATGTCGATGACGAATACACGCTTCCAATGTGCGTTCACCGCGATGTCGCCAAACACGGATGCGACCATAATGATGCTGTAAACATAACCTGGATTCATCCGAAAAAAATGACGTTTTGAAATTCGTGCACCCAGGTTCGTCGTTGAGTGCACCATCGCAGGCGCTGCTGTGTGTGATGCAGCGTCAAGGGTAACCGCAGCCATGGTGTCCGAGCTGCTATTCCATGCTGGTGCAAACGTCGTCGAATTGTTAGTGCAGATGGTTGTTGTCTTGCAAACGTTCCCATCTGTTGACTCATGGATCGAGACGTGGCTACACGATCCGTTACAGCTATGCGGATGAGATGCTGTCGACTGCTAGTGATACGAGGCCGTTGGGATCCAGCACGGCATTCCGTATTACCCCCCTGAACCCACCGATTCCATATTCTGCTAACAGTTAGTGGATCTCGGCCAACGCGAGCAGCAATGTAGTGATACGATAAACCGCAATCGCGATAGGCCACAATCCGACCATTTATCAAAGTCGGAAACGTGATGGTACGCATTTCGCCTCCTTACACGAGGCATCACAACAACGTTTCACCAGGTAACGCTAGTTAACTGCTGTTTGTGTATGAGAAATCGGTTGGAAACTTTACTCAAGTCAGCACTTGTAGATGTCGCCAGCCGCGCTAACTTTGTGTGAATGCTCTGAAAAGCTAATCATTTACATATCACAGCATCTTCTTCCTGTCTGTGAAATTTCGCGTCTGTAGCACGTCATCTTCGTGGTGTAGCGATTTTTATTGCCAGTAGGGTACCTCCAACTTCCTGCAGGAATCCAAAAATAGCGGCCTTAGAGGAAATGGACAGGGACCGCAGGTAGGTGACAGTAGTCCTATAGATATTTGTATGTGACATTAATTTCAACCTGATACACCTCCCTGATCCTGATGAAAAGGCTTTTTATCAGTCGGACAGGCAGACAAAATATCTCTTTTACGTAAATTAAAAGCTGAGAAAAGAAAGGAAAGGGGCTATTGATGTCAGCTGCATCGGTACTTTATGTGGAATCAGCGGCGACGAGCGAAAATATGTGCCAGACTAGGATTCGAACCTACGATCTCGTTATTACTAAGCAGTTGTGTTAAACTGTTCACTACTGCGCCAGCCGGACACAGCGTTTATCTCAATTACACGGACTATCTCGGAACCATCATTCTCGTCTAATGTCACCTATCTGCAATCCCTGTCTATATCCTCCATGCCCGCTACTTAGAAGTTTCCACATGAAGTCGGACGTAGTTGTGCATCCGAACTCAAGGCGGTGGATTTATTGTACATCGACGCGAATAAGTTTTGTGAACGCTTGTTATCTGTTCGTGTGGACGTGTCCAAATGAAGAGACACCACGCATTCCTATATTTGATGCGCCTCGATGGGCAACGAATCCACCTTCTTCAGTGCAGATGCCCAACTACGTCCGCCCTCCTGTGGAAACCTCAAAATATCGGACAGGGCCGGCAGATGGGTGACGCTGGCTGGGAATGTGGGTCGACCGAGAGGCGTGCTGACGTAGTCATTGCAATCTCAATAAACACCTGTCCGTGTGGCGCAGTGGTTAACGCAGCTGTCTAGAAAGCAGAAGACCTCAGGTTCGAATGCCGACCTGGTACAAATTTTCACTCGTCGCCACTGAATCCGCATCAAATTTCGATGCGGTTGACAGAAACAGCTCCTTCCCTTTCGTTTCCTCTCCCCTTCCTCCACCTTCACTTTACATAATATGAATCACGGATGCGGATTCCACGTGGTCTCTGTTCTTTCGGACATCTTCAAAAGAACAGACACCATGCATTGATATAGTTGACGCAATAAGGGTTCCGTTTTCACCGATTGAGATACGGAACCCTAAACACTGTTTCTTTTCGAATGAGCAAAGAAGTAACTGGTCATATTGCACCGAAGCAGAAAATATCTTTGTCACGAGAGGCGAAATTTGCACCCAAGGTCTGTACTTTTGAGAACTGTATCACCGGTCCCTTTTTGGCAGTACGCCCTTCCTTCTGCTTACAGAATACCAGCCAGCAATGAGCGATCGCTACAGCTTCATCCCTGCGACGCGGGAGCAGGTGGAGACCATCAGGAAGAGTCTGGGGACAGACGAAGAGGACATCAAGAGGGCCATAGCGTCTGTTCGAGACTGGCTCAGGATGCAGCCGCATCTGCCCGACGAGATAGGTCAGTCAGCTTTCTGACTATTCTAGTCTACTCTTCTAAAATCCCCAAACCATAATTGTGAGGTTCGAGTTGATTCCTTAAACTATGATTTCGCTCTTCAATTCTGAACAAGTCGTTTCCAAACGTTGCTGTTACAGTGGTTAACTAATCAATCCAGTCCCAGTGCGTTGAGTTTGCTTACGTGAACTGGATCTGTCATAAATATATTATTTTTTGAATAATTTTTAATATCTAAGTAGAGCATAGAGTAATGACCAGTTGCAGAGTCACGGACTTTTCAGCCAAGTGTCAGACAATCTGTTAGCGAGTCACAGAGAGACCTGATTGGAACGTTTTGGGGGCAGAATTTCACTCATACAATTTACCTCGCAACCACGAAAAACCTCCGGGAAACCTTGTGACAGACTCGAACGCTCCATTCGCTGGTTGGATTTCGATAAACCGAGCGTACCTCAATGTCTGGAAAGTTTCTAGCACTACATATGTAAACTGATTAAGAGCTGAATCAGCAGCTCCTGCAGTAAATTTGGTCCCTGAGGCAGAAGGAAAAGTAAGTACGAGTAGATCCAAAGTGACGGGAAGAACGAATGTTGATTGGCTTTTTCAAACTAATGTGGAAAGTAGGAAAATAAATGAACAGAGGTTTAGATCTGATATTTCTGTTTTCGTTAAACCTGTTAAGATGTTCCAGTTATGCAACTAATGCTTTCTTTTGTTTATTGGTACTTCATCTCCCAGACCCATATGGGCAGGTAGTGGGCTGTCAGTGATACTGTCACTCGGCTGTTCACCCAAGTGGATAAGTAGTACGCACACAGGCGAAAATGCAATAAATTTAAAGATGATAGATTTACAAGTGATTTTAAAATTCGTTAAGATGAAGGTTTTATATAAAATAAACTTTACTTTCATCGTCGTCAATTTTAAATAGGAATACTGAAAAGTGAAACAAAATCAGAAGAATGCATTTGAAAGAAAACTATAACTTTAAGATTAAGCATTAAACTCTCATTGAAAATGAAGGGGAAATGGAAAAGCTCCGAAGGGGAAGTAAATAGTGACTTGATTAGGTAGGGTGGAACTACAGTTGGTAGGATGGGTAAATGTCGGGACGGATTTCATTGCCTTTGGGAGGGAGTCGGTTGAAATTTTGTTGGGAGGGGATGTGGAGAGTTTACAGGTGTGGGGTTGATGGAATGTGTCGGTGTAGGCGCGGCAGTTTGCCAGGATTGACTATCAGACGGGAGACAACAGAATTATTGGAGTCGTGTTTGCGAGTGGTGCAGATTGCTCGAAGGTATTCAGTATAAGAAGGGGTGGTAATCTGACGTGGTATAGGATCCATATGTTGGTAGGTAAACGTATGCGATAATTACGGCAAAGTAGATTATCCATTGCACTTAATGATTCAGGAAACAAAGATATGGAAGGTTAAAAAAAAGAGTGAGGTGATGTAGTGGGTTTCCTTAGAATGGAAGGAGTACAGGTAACGGGAAATTTATCAATGAATGGCGCAAGTGCACGGAGAGCACTGCATGTCCGTCGCAATTACGACTCTCAATCTGGTCTTTGGGACAGTGGCTGCCCCCTCAACTCACCGGTGTTGCACAGTGAGGCTTCCACTTGCTAGATAGTGCCACCGGTAAAGGGGTGTGGCGTTCCAGACCGTGCGTCATCAACCAACGACATCCGTTCGCTTCCGCCACGCCTTGACTCTTCCCACGGACGTTCAGTGTTCTTCGTATACTTGTGCCATTCTTTGATGAATTTTTCTTGACCGTACTCCTTCCGGTGTAACTAAACGCACTTTCCTCCATTCTGCCCTTCTTTTGAAGCTTTCATTTCTCTGTTTTCAGCACAATGGACGTGCCCGACCTGTAGTCACATGGGTGTGCACCCATATCCCTCTAGCGGCGAGTTTGGGTCCTCTTAGCTGGCAGACAATGGCGCTACTATCTCTACTGCGATTTTCGTTAGCGTCTGGTTTGTTTCTTTTTTAATGCTGCTTGTAGACAGAGGGAACTGCCATGCAATTTTTGCATAGCAGGTGATGGATTGGCTCAACATTATATAGATGAGGGGGAGATTGGATGCGTGTAGCCCCTGTGTGCGGCCAGTCAGTAGTTTTAGAAGTTTTATTCTACAGAAGTCATGGGGTAGCGATATGCAGGTACACAGATGACGGTAGTACCGCGCACACAAGGTGTAAGAGACAGTCCATTGGTGGAGCGTCATTTGCATTCAGGCGATTCACGTGAAAAGGATTCCGACGGGATTATGGCAGCACAACAGGAATAAACAGACTTCGAACTCGGAATGGTAGTTGGAGCCTGGCGCATGGGACATTCTGTTTCGGAAATCGGTAGGTAATCCATTATTCCAGGATCCACAGACTGAAGAGTGTGCCGAGCATACCAAATTTCAGGCATTATGACGGCCAATGCAGTGGCCGCCGGCCTTCACTTTACGACCGAGAGCAGAGGTGTTCGGGTTAAGTTATCAATGCTAACAAACAAGCATTCCTGCCCGATATAACTGCAGAAATCATGTGGAACTTATGACGCCGTATCCGTTCGGACAGTGCTGCGAAATTGGTCATTAGTGGGCTAGGGCAGCATGTGCATTTGCTAACGGCACGACATCGCCAACAGCACCTCACTTGGGCTCGTGGCCACATTAGTTGGACCTTAGACGACTGGAAAACCGTAGCCTGCACAGATGAGCTCCGATTAGAGTTGGTAAGAGCTGCAAGCAGCCATGGTCTAGGGGTGGACAGCACTGCAGCTCAACATGTTCGATCAGAGGCTCAGGTGCCCTCTGTAACAAAAAAAATTGAGTGGATGGATAAAATATGAAATTGTACAAGCATCATGGGACGTCCACACCGAACAAATAAAACGACCAATAACGAACAAAATGACATGAACAAAAAATAAAAAGGGGGGTATCGTCTTTCATTACTAATCGAAACATCTGCATCCCTCCAACGCTTAAATTTTGAATAAAAATTTCAATAGTAGCGGCCAAAGACCTCTGGGATAAGAAATCGCCCTTATACTGCCAAAGGCTTTTTCAAAAAGAGTGGAGGAAAGGACAGAGGTTCAGGAAGTCTACTGCCCTTGGGGTGGTGCAGCAGAGAGTAGGTTCCTGTGACTAGTTCAATCTAGGGTTTTTCTCATCAGAATTTACAGCAAACCCAACCGACGACAATAGTTCAAGCATACATGCCGCCGCCGCAAGCATAAGGTAAAGAAAAAGAGGAAATATATGAGGACACTGAACTGGTAATTCAGTATGTAATTGGAGATAAAAATCTAATAGAGATGGAGGACTGCAATACGGGTGTAGGAGCAAGTGCAGAAGAAACAGTTACGCTAGTATATGCGATTGGTAGTAGGAATGAAAGAGGAGAAAAGCTACTTGAGTTCTGCAATAAATTTCAGCTAGTAACAGCGCGTACTCTACTCAAGAATCGCAATAGAAGGAGGTATACTTGGAAAAGGCCGCAAGATATAGGAGGATTTCAGTTAGATTACATCATGGTAAGGCAGAGATTCCGAAATCAGATAACCAATTTTAAGGCATACCCAGCAGCAGATATAGAATCAGATCACAATTTAGCAGTGATGAAGAGTAGTCTGAAGTTCAAGAGAGTAGTCAGGAAGGATCAGAGCGCAAAGAAGTGGTATTCGGAAGTACTAAATAATAAGAAGGTACACTTGACGTTCTCTGAGGCTGTAGACACTGCGATAAGTAATAGCTCAGTAGGCAGTTCAGTATAAGAAGAATGAACGTCTCCGAAAAGAGCAGTTACGGAAATTAGGAACACGTCGGTACAAAGAAGGTAACTGCGATGAAAGCATTTCTTAATGCTTCAGTTGATCCACGAAAGAATGAAATACAAAAACGTTCAGGAAAATGTAAAAATATAGTTTACTTAGGAATGGAAGAAACAGGAAGTGCAGGGAAGCTAAGGCGAAATGGCTGCAGCATAAATGCGAAGAAGTCGAAAACGAAATGACTGTCGGGAGGACTGACTCAGCAAATCAAAACAACCTTTGGTGAAATTAAAAGCCAGCGTAGTAACATTAAGAGTGCAATAAGAGGAGAGGTTCAAATGGTTTAAATGGCTCTGTGCACTATGGGACTTAACTTCTAAAGTCATCAGTCCCCTAGAACTTAGAACTACTTAAACCAACTAACCTAAGGACATCACACACATCCATGCCCGAGGCAGGATTCCCACCTGCGACCGTAGCGGTCGCGCGATTCCAGACTGTAGCGCCTAGAACCGCTCGGCCACCCAGGCCGGCGCTAAGACGAGAGAGCAGATGGGAGGAAGGACTACATCGAAGGCCTCTATGAGGGAAAAGGCTTGTCTGATGACGCAATAGGAGAAGAAACAGGAGTGGATATAAAAGAGATAGGAGCTTCAGTACAAGAATCAGAATCTAAAACAGCTCCCGAAGACTTACGAACGAATAACAATTTCTAAAATTGTGAACGGAAATGGCAACAAATCGACTATTCACATTGGTGTGTAGAATGTATTAATATGGCGATATACCATCTGACTTTCAGAAGAACATCATTCACACAATTTCGAACACTGCAATAGCCGACAAGTGTGAGAATTATCGCACAATCAGCTTAACAGCTCATGCAATCAAGTTGCAGATCACAGTAATATACGGAAGAATGGAAAAGAAAACTGGGGATGTGTTATGTGAGATATATTGGATAACGATTACTTTGGCTTTAGAAAATGTAAAGGCACCGCAGAGGCATTTCTAACGTTGGAGCTAATAATGGAAGCAAGACTGAAGAAAAATCAAGATACGTTCATAAGATCTGTCGACCTGAAAAATCGTTCGACATTGTGAAATGGGGCAAGATATTCGAAATACTCAGGAATATGGGCGTAAACTATATGGAAAGACGGGTAATATGCAATATTATAAGAACCAAGAGGGAATAAGAAGAGTGGGAAACGAAGAACGAAGTGCTCGGAATAAAAAGTATGTAAGACAGGGATGTAGTCTTTCACCCCCATTGTTCAATCTATTCACCGAAAAAGCAATTACGCAAAGGTTCAAGGGTGGCAAGGGTGGGAATAAATTCATGGGGTAAGGGATATCAATGATAAGATTCGCTGATGACATTGTTATCCTCAGTGGAAAGGAAGAAGTATTACAGGATCTGCTGTATCGAATGAACCGTTTAATGAATACACAATATGGAGAGTAAATCGAAGAAAGATGAAAGTAATGCAAAGTAGCAGAAATAAGAAGAGTGAGAAACTTAACCCGATACTGGTGATTACGAAGTAGATGAAGTTAAGGAATTCTGTTACCTAGGCAGTAAAACAACCAATGACGGACGGAGTAAAGATGACATCAAACGCAGGCTACTACTGGCAGAAAGGGCATTCCTGGCCAAGAGAAGTCTACTAGTATCAAATACACGCATTAATTTAAGTAATAAATTTTTGAGAATGCACGTTTGGAGCATTTCATCGTATTTTAGTGAAATACGTATTGTGGGAAAACCAGAAAAGAAGAGAATCGAAGAATTTGAATACGGTGTTGCAGAAGACTGTTGAAAATTAGGAGGATTGATAAGGTAAGGAATGAGGAGGTTCTCCAGAGCATTGGGAAGAAAAGAAACATATACAAATCACTAACAAGAAGATGGTAGGACATCTGTTAAGACATTAGATAATGACTTCCTTGGTATTGGTCGAAGCTGTAGAAGGTAAAAACTGTTGAGGAAAACCGAGACTGGAATACACCCAGTGAACGATTCAGGACGTAGATTGTAATTACTTCTCTGAGATGAGGAGGTTGACAATGAAGAGGAACTCGTGGCGGCCCACATCAAACTATCCAGTGGACTGATGATTCGAGGGTGGTGCAGACCTCACCAAGCCATGCATCCAAGTTGTCAACATAGCACTGTGCAAACTTGTGGTGGGCTCCATAATGGTTTGGGCTGCGTTTGCATGGAGAGTGATTGGGTCCTCTGGTCCATCTGAACCGATCATTCACTGGAAATTGTTATTTTCGGATACTTGGAGACCATTTGCAGCCATTCGTGGACTTCGTGACCGCAAACAAGGACGGAATTGTTATGGATTACAAAGCGCCATGTCAGCGGTCACAATTGTTCGCGATTTGTTTGAAGGACATTCTGGACACTTCCAGCGAATGATTTTCCCACCCACTGAATATTTATGGGGTATGGACAAAATCCTGCACCGTTGTTTACCTTTGTCAAGCATAAAATTGCACGAGTTACTTAACTACGTATTCAGTAATAGTTTCACATAGAAGGAGTCAGCAGCATTAAGTCATGCTTTCTACAACGAAACCGTCGGCACTACAACATTTCCACTCCGTCTCTTTTGCCTTCCATCACATGAACAGTCGAGCAAATCACGCTTGTTAATTGCTGACCAGAATAATACACAGAAGAATAGTATCAGTTTCGTTTCAGAAAGGGAAGAGATACCAGTGAGGCAATTCTCCCATTGTGCTGTAAGATAGATTCAAGGAAACAGAATAACTTCTAAGAATTTGTGAATGTAGAGAAATTCTCAGACAATGTAAGACGAAATCGGTTGTTGTCAATCCTTAAAAGATTGGGACAAAAATACACAGACAGACGAATGTTCTGTACAAACTCCAAGTGTGAGCAATAAAATTGGAAATGTGTAAGACGATGTTGCAGCTTATCATCCTGTTCAACTTGTAGGTCGAAGGAACAATAAAAGAAGTGAAAGGAAATTTCAGAAAATAAATACTCGGCGGTTACAATTAAATAGGGCTGCTTACTGAGGTCCAATGTGAACTGTAATTATCGTATGGTAGCGTAAAGTGGCAGAGAGTTTAGAGTAGTATTAGACTTAGTACGTTACCACGGGACCGATTTACGCTGGAAAAAATTAGTTACAATTTTGCCCACAAAGTGCAAATCTGGCGCTGTAAATGCAAGAAAGACGTTCAGAAATGTTTCCATATCGAATGGATTAGGACGGCATGTGGGCGGAGAAGCTCCAACAAGGATGAAAGGCAGATGTTGATTCTATTATTAACCGCCACTTACACATTTCTTGAATATAAGAGCGGGAGACGTCGACGAGATGGTGTACACCGCCAGATTTGCCCCTGGTGGCCGACGGTAGTTACATTCCACACTGGACTTCCGTGAGTAGCAGCACTTTAACGATAACCCGCTGGTGTAAGTTCAAGGGGGACAGCAGCGGGTGCTGCTAATGTTAGCAGACGATGTACACCTTCTTGCCAGATGTAAGAAAGACTTAGTAGACCTGTTGAAGGGAATGGACAGAAGACGTAAAATGAAATGTAGCCTGAGGATAAAACAGGACAAACATGAAGAAAATTGGGAGTACTAGGAATGACATAATGACTTGATTAGAAAAAAATATGGGAAGATACAGTATTAGATGTAGTGAAATAGTTTTTCTCTCAAGATATCAAGATTACACAGTCTGGTCGAAGCAAGGAAGACACCAGGAGCTGATTCGCACAGACGAAGATCTCTTTCTTCAACAAAGTACCTCTCTTCTTACTGATGTGTTGCGGCCCATCACGAATTGCCCTGTTGTCCCAACTATTGAATCACGAAGTAACGTCCAAATTTATTCACCGAATGTATTCCAACCTCTGTCTCCCACATCCCGTACAGGTGTCTCTAGTACCATAGAAATTACTGCCTGGTGTCTCAATACGTCTGCTATCATCCTGTCCTTCTTCGTTGTCAATGTTCTTCATATGTTCGCATTCTCGCCGAGTCTGCAGAGACCTCCTCACCCCTTATCTCATCAGTCTACCTAATTCTCAACATCCTTCGGTAGCATCACATCTCAGACGCGTTGATTCGCTTCTGCTCCGGTTTTCCAGCCGTTCAATACCATAAAATGCTGTGATCCAAATGTACGTTCTCAGCAATTTATTCCTCAGATTATAGCAGATGTTTGATACTAGCAAACTTCTCCTGGCCAGGAATGTCCTCTTTGCTTGTGATAGTCTGTCTTTAATGTCCTTGGTTCGTCTGTCATATTTTATTTTGCTTCCAAGGAAGTGATTTCCTGGACTTGGTCTACTTCGTCATCCCTAATGCTGATGCTTCATTTACCACTAAATTCCGACTAAAATTTCTTGGTAGTTGACATTTCCAATGTTGCAGCTGTTTTCCTCCAATCAGAGCGCTCAACGTCACGCCCGAACCGTTCGCCTTGCCAAACTGCCGCAGTAATTAGTTCACTCCCTGTTCCTTGTCTGATGTTTTTGGATTTTGAATCCAGGGCCCACCCCTTTTATTTCGTATTTCACTACACGTGATAATCACATCAAAAAAACATCGCACACACACACACACACACACACACACACACACACACACAACTATGTTAACGAAATCCACATGTCTCATACACAGAACTTAGCAAACACTGATGGATCCTTTCGCACAAGACGTGGTTCAGCGTCATTTACACAATTATTATAATCACAAAGATCGGGTTACATTAGATAAGCTTCGCACGGCATGGCTTGAAGGCCAATTTTTGAAGGCTGTCAATTAACCGTTGCGCCTGGGACACCAGGCATAGCATAGTGGTTAGCGTTGTAGAAGATTTAAGTTGTAATCTCATCAAATACAACGGAGTTTTTTACCTTTTCTAAATCCTACTGAATGTCTTTGACCAAACTTTTTATCCATTTAATTGTTTTAAATGTATTTTTTTATTTCTAACACTTCTTCGTGTCGTTTTCATCACCATACTGACTTTTTTATTTCTTATTTTTTTATGATTCTGTTTTTGTTTGGAATCTGCTTGTGTCGCTTGTAATCTGCAATCAAGTGCCAACTGGGACCGTTCATCTGTTGGTAACACGGCACGCCGTGTAGCCAGTGTGAGGATAGTTTCAGGTAAACAATGACAGCGAGAAATTACAGTTTGCTTTTACCGCTAAAACTGAAATTTTGCTGCGGAAGATTGCTATGCAGGCAAGCATATTATGAAATTTTTCTTTCCTGAGCTTGCCCGTAGTGGTTAGTCTTAAGAGCAATGAACAAAGCGATCGTGATTTCAGTTTGTCCCACAGATTGTTGATCGCCATTTTCAACACTGGACGTTGAGCTTAGGTTAGGACATGACTTTAAATTCAGGGCTACAAAACCCGTCGTCTGTTCCATTTTAGTCAGTAGTAACCTAAAAACTTTCGGCTGAGGATCTGCCATTTCCGTCATACCTTGTGGCGGCCACTTCCAACATTGCTCTGCGTTATACTCTAACAGCACTTGTGAAGTGACCCACCTGTTTGTGTGTCGCCTACAACCCAGATGTAGCCGACAGCTGATGTGGCAACGCTGCAGCGGCAAGTGACAGACGTCAACTATCAAGTAATTTTAATCGGACTGCAGTCACATTATTGCTACTCCACGTCACTTTTGTCTTTCTTCATTTTACTCTGAATAATGTTGATTCCATTCAACACGTGCAGTAACTCTTCTTAACTTTCACTGAGGATAGCAATGTCACCAGCGAATCTTATGATTTTCACTCTGACCTTTCTTGCATATCTATACATAGATAAAGCAGTAGGGGCGAAAGACTACATCACTGTGTTACACTCTTTTTGATATGAGCATCTCGTTCCTTGTCCTCCAATCTTACTGTACACTCTCGGTCCTAAACGACCTAGATAATGCAGAGACAATTAATTGAATATAAAAAAGTGGTATCACAAATGTGGGGTAATACCCCAAAAATGGATGAGAAATGTTGAACGTATGACGTCACCGGATGACGTACCTCGCCATACGTGCTGCGGCTGAGCGTATCTGTCTCTCGCAGCTGCTCACCCCAACACTGTGGCCCTGGGCTCACGTGTGCGACTTTAGCACATGGGATTCATGTTTGGGCTACTTCGTTGCATCAGTCAATTATGTGTTTACTTTGAGGTAAGATTTAATATTTTATTTACTGGTCTCACGGTCTTCGCTGATTTATTGCTAAGTACAGCACAACAAAACCGACCATATTGTGTCACAAGCCAAACACTATAAGCTTCGGAATCATTTACCAGTAAATAATCTACGTTTTTTACTGAATAATGTATGTAAAGAGGTGAAAGAAACACAAAATAAGAATAGCTTCTAATTGGTTGCAGTGAGGACAATAATTTCATAACTTCAACGTTAACAAAACGGCTTCTAAAAAGGCACCGTTTGCTCGAATGCAAGCAAGTATTGCATTGCTCAATCATCCCATCACGCCCAAACTCAGCCACTACATGTTCGGAGAGGTACGTTATCTGATGATGTGACATTTTTATTATTTCTCATGTCTTCTTGGGGTGTATCCTAACATTTGCGATTGCATGTATTTTATATTAAATTGTATGCTTCCGCGTCATCTTCGTCGCTTCAAGGGCTGTTACACGTTAATAAAACTCGTCCTGTTTTTTACATGGGTTGGACAAAAAGTAGTGCCAACACTGCTGTAACATGAAAGACGTGGGTCACATGGTATGCCCGCTGTCTGTAGCTCATACCAGAAGGTTATCTGAAGTAACGCTGTAAACGGCGACGGCTGTGTTTGCGCCAGTTGCAGTGTGTACTGCCTGAAAGTGCGGGACGCCACTAGTTCACTAAGAAAACGTTTAGAAAACACGAACAACATGAGTGTGTCAAGACTAAAGTAACACGTGGACGGAGAGCGCAGCAGTGTATTTCATTCAGCCACTGCATCCGGAAATGCACGATGCCACATGGCGAACCCCGTGCACGAACTGCTGCATATGTGGGGTGAAAAATGCTGGAACATTCATCGCATTCATCGTATACGAGTCCATGCGATTACTATCTGTTCACCAAAATGAAGGCACCTCTTCGTGGCACATGCTAAAACAATAGAGAAGGCATCATCCGTGTCATAAGGATGGATATTCTGACAATGTACGACGCCTTCCACCTGTGTGGGAGAAGGTGATCGATATGAGGCGCGATTATATTGAGGGAATATTGCGACGTAACACGGCTACTGAAGGTACTGATAAAATTCCACCGAGTAGGATGTTTCAAATCGCTTTTCATGTCCTAATGCTTCTGCAAGCTACCCCCTGTGGTACTGGTTTACAATACTCGTGTGCTCCACGGAATTACCGGCCCCTGTGAGTTATTGCTGGGGGGTTAATAATTTTCAGCGGGTGGGTTCAACTTACCTGTAAAAATTTGAAAGCAACCGATAACGCAAACTTTATAACCACTAGAGAAGGTACCTGTGCTGGGTTTAATAGGGAGTATAGAGCATTAATCATTTTTATTTGTTGACCCAGAATGCGACTGAGGTAGGGACTAATTGGGGTTTCTCAATCATCTGCAAGGGATATTTTATAATTTTCTATTTTCCATTTTCTAGGGAGGTTTGTATGCTTTAGGTTTTACCGATTCTTTAAGTTGCTAATGATAAAGGGACGAAAAGATCAGTAGAGGATCTCGATTAATTGTGATTTACTGACTACCTGTATGAAAAAGAAGCAATGTATGTATTGGCACTAGTTAGTGCCCATTCATATGCAACAGCAGGGGCTCTCCCACATCATGACAAATAGTCTCTCTAATAAACAGTATTTACTTTCACCATGTAGTTATGGAAAGGGAGAGGGGAGCGCAGACCTGGCTTTAGTGGAATTTTATGCAGGCACGCAATTATACCTAAACCTATGCCTTCCATTGATATTAAATTTAATTACTACAGGTCATCCAGAACAATTTCAGCAAGACACTGTCGATGAACTCGGTCAGGTTGGAAGAGTATCTGCCTATTTATTTCACACTTCATCAAAACGTCTGCCAAAGATGTGGTAGCAAATGGTCCACTTGACTCGGAATGGCAATTTTGGTTTAATCTTGCGTCCCGAAACAACACGACGTTACTGAACTGGGGGCGCAAGAACATTTACTACCAGGTGGCGGGAAAATCTTTTAAGTCTCGATCCTAACAGAAAATGTCAACAAAATCGACTAATCACTTTTTGAGACTATTTGCTGATGATGGACCTCTTAATAATTAATCTTTGATTAACTCCAAGTCACAAATTAAACTAGTACAAAAATATACAGTGGCACATTAGGTAAGTCACAAATTTCACGGGAAAAGCAACATTGTACTCTAACACGTAAGATCAATAAATAAATAAACAAACGCCGTTTGGAGCATTCTCTCCTGCTTTTTACCACCTGATTTATTTCTGCAGAGAAAACCTTCTCGCTGTTAATTCTCTTCCACCGGAAATTTAATGAGAAAAAATGTTCCATTTGAATATAATTCGGTTAACATCTCTCATTAAAGTCTAGTATGAATTATAACCGTATTGCCACTACTTCACATTCAATCCATGTGTGCCCGTAGATTCCGCTTTCTTTCCTAATAATTTCGGATTTCTACGCCAGATATTGACATGGAATCTTAGTAAAAGGGCACTCAGAATATACGGCTGGAGCACAGTTGAGACCTTTTCTCTTGTTGGATGACGGAGCATAGAGTGCAATGCAGCAGACCAATCAGAGTCCCGGGTGCTGATGATACAACATCAGCAGAACAAGAATTTACTGCACCAAAGTTTACAACCGTGTAATCTCCTCTGTGGCGGCGTCCAGGCCGGCGACGGTGCGGCACGCAGTTTAGAAACTTGCTGACATTGTCCCAGAAAACTCCAGCCGACGTCGCTCTCGGCAGCCGGCTTATGTAATCACAGTGTCGGGTGGAAGGCGGGGCTCGTAGCCGAACGACGTAGTCTGTGTGCCAGGCGTGGCTTCGCAGGATCTCCAGAGCACTCGCGTTGACGTTGAAGGGTAACCTCTCAGCAAGTCTGCGTGGTGCGGAGGTGAACAGGAGCATAGCACTTGCCCTCAAGTAAGGCAGGGGGTGTCAGTGACTGATAAAGGATACCGCTGCAGTAGTTAGCACACCTCCCGAATACTACGAGAGGTGGAGAGTGTGTCAATCACCATCATTTTAGCTCAGCAAGCCGTAGGTAGCAGTCTCCAGATCTTATCATCAATGGTTGCAAGGCTGGAAGCTCACAGCGACCAAGTGTTGTCACCAGACAGGTAGCACTCTCGGAGGCAGAAGTCATGTCCGTAAACATTAGCGGCGCATCACTGGTTTGGCCTACTAGCTGGTGCACAGCAGTATAAAGACTGCGGCAAAGGCTCGGAAGTCCGAGCATGTCTTACTACCAGTTTGAGGCAGTGACAGTATGTTGGGACTGTGATGAACGAGTGTGACCTACATTTCCGAATGTCTTTCTGAACTGCAAGTGTTTGCTATTTCGCCATATCAGCAGGCTGATAGGTGATCTCGCAAACCTTTTACTCTTTCAGTCGAAATCGCACTCTCCTTTTACAAAGATGTATTGCTCCTACATCGATATCCGCAATTCACCTTGCGGCGCGTGGTGGAGGGTACCACGTACCACAACTAGCCATTTCCTTTCCTGTTCCACTCTCTAACAGAATGAGGGAAACATGACTGTTTATATGCCTCCATATGAGTCCTAATTTCTCGTATCTTGTCTACGTGGTCCTCACGCGCATTATAGGTTTGGGACAATAGAATCGTTCACTTCAGGGATTCCCATTTGAGTTCCCGAAGGATCTCCGTGGTAATTGCATGTTCTTTGAACCTACATGTAACAAATTTAGCTGACCCAGATCTCTATTGCTTCAATGTCTTCCTTTAATCCCACCTGGTACCTATCCCAAACATTCGAGCAGTAGTCTCCTTTACAGATGAACCACACTTTCCCAGAATTCTCCCAGTGAACCAAAGTCGACCATTAGCTTTGCCTACCACAATCCTCAAATGCTCGCCCCATTTATTATCGCTTTGCAACGTTTCGCCCAGATATTTAATCAATGCCACTGTGTTAAAGAGGACACTACTAATGATGTATCCGAACATTACGGGTTTGTTTCTTCTATTCGTTCACATTGAATAACGTTTTTCTACGTTTAGAGCTAGCTCCAATTCATCGAACCAACTCACTGCAAAGATTATGTTGCCAAGTTTACGATTCAAAATAAGGCAATCTCTTCCAAGTTTGTTCCGCTTTCCGCAATTGAGTTGGAACTTGTTGTACCGTTCCACATTTTTCTCATTAAATTTCCGGTACGAGAGAATTAACAGCGAGAAGGTTTTCTCTGCAGAAGTAAATCAGGTGGTAAAAAGCAGGAGAGAATGGACCAAACGGTGTTTGTTTATTTATTTATTGATCTTATGTGTTAAAATACAAAGTTGCTATTCCCATGAAATTTGTGACCTACCTAATGTGCCTCTGTTTGCTCTCTGCCTGTTTGCCTTTCTGGTGGCGACACAGCGCGTTGGCATAGCTGCACAGCCTCCTCATAGGTTAAATACAATGGACAAAAGCCATAAGACTGCGATATGCACGTATACAGATGTCGATAGTATCGCGTACACAAGGTATAAAAGGGCAGTGCATTGGCGAAGGAGTCAATTGTACTCAGGTGATTTACGTGGAAAGTTTTCCGACGTGATTATGGCCGCACGGTTGGAATCAACAGATTTTGAGCGCGGAATGGTAGCTGGAGCTAGACACATTGGACACTCTATTTTGGAAATCGTTAGTAAATTCTGTATTCTGAAATGCACAGTATCAAGAGTGTGCCGAGAACACCAAATTTCAGGCATTACCACTCACTCGCACAACACAGTGGCGGACAGTCTTTCCTTAACGTGCAAGAGCAGTGGCGTTTGCGTCGAGTTGGCAGTACTAAGAGACAAGCAACACTGCATGAAGTAACAACAGAAATCAGTGAGCGATGTTTGGCAGTCGACGATCGATGCGAATGCCTTTGCTCACTGCACGACATCGCCTGCAGCATCTCACCTGAGCCGGCCGCGGTGGTCTAGTGGTTCTAGGCGCGCAGTCCGGAACCGCGGGACTGCTACGGTCGCAGGTTCGAATCCTCCCTCGGGCATGGATGTGTGTGATGTCAGTAGGTTAGTTAGGTTTAATTAGTTCTAAGTTCTAGGCGACTGATTACCTCAGAAGATAAGTCGCATAGTGCTCAGAGCCATTTGAACCATCTCACCTGACTCATGATCGTATCGGTTGGGCCCTACACGTCTGGAAAATTGTGGTGTGGTCAGATGAGTCCCAACTGCATATAGTAAGATCCGATAATATGATTAGAATGTGGTGCAGACCCCACGAAGCAATTGATCCAGATTGTCAAAAAGGCACTGTGCAAGCTGGTGGTTAATGGTACGGCCTCTGTTTCCATGTGATGGACTCGCTCGTCTGGTCTCAATCGATCATTGACTATAAATGGTCATGTTTGGTTATTAGGAGACCATTTGCAGCCATTAATAGTCTCCATGCTCCCAAACAACAATGGAATTTGTATGGATGGCAACCCGCCATGTCACAGGGCCACAACTGTTCGCGACTGAACATTCTCGACAGTTCGAGTGAATGATTTGACCATCCATGGACCTTTTATGAGACATAATCGTGAGGTCAGTTCGCTCACAGAATCCTGCAGCGGCAACATTTTCGCAATTGAAGTTAAAATCTTCTGGGTTATTAGGCCGCGTCATGTCTCTTCTAAAATGGTTGACGTTTCGACCCCTCTCCTGGGACATTCCTCAGGATCTTCTGGTATCCACTACTGGTAGAACACTCTAGCATCCTGAGGAAGATCCCAGCAGAGGGGTCGAAACGTCGACCATTATAGAAGTAACATGACGTGGCCTAATAACCCAGCAGATTTTAACTTCAGTGACAACGGCCACGAAAGCCTGCAGACTTACATTTTCGCAGTTATTGATGGCTGTGGAGACAGCATGGCTTAATATTTCTGCAGGGGAATTCCAACGACTTGTTGAGTCATGCCACTTCGAGCTGCTGTACTCTGAGTAGCTGTACTCTGTTAGCCAAAAGGAGCTCCAACACGATATTAAAAAGTATCATATAACTTCCGTCACCTCAGCGGACGTTTAGCAAATATTTATGCTGAAATAATGATTGACAACGATTTCCAGTAGTTTATTGAATAAGCTTTATAATATGTAATTGTAGTATCAAGATTGTGCGTTGCCGTAGTTCAATGTTCACTTGCTCTGACCTGGCCTAGTCCTGAATTCAGCGAAAAATAACTACTATTACGTGTAGAAGGTCCAGTTTGGATTTTCTTGTTTGTGAATGTAGTTGAATCGTGACGTTGTCTTGTGTTACTGTTGATACTGTCTTGATACGAGCCGTGTGCCTGCTTATATGGGCTTGTGATGGACAGATGTGCGTTTGGAAACTGTTTGTACGAGGGTTGGAACTTAAATAGTGGCAATTATTTATTTACAACCGAAACCAAAGAGTTATATGTTTGCACATGTTACTGTCTTTCAAATTAGTCACCCGCGTTGTGTAGAACCCGTTGCCAGCGATGTGGAAGGCGTAGTATACCATCAGCAGAGCGTGTTCGGTTCATGGTGCGAATGGAGCAGTCTGTTGCCTGTCGACGCTCTGGAACTGTTCTGAAGCGAATGCCACGAAGTGGTTCCTTCATCAAATCAAAGTCACCTGCGACCACCTTTGCGAAAGAAGCGGCGGCACTTTCTGCGCAACCCACCCACCATTTTGCACGACAATGCGCGGGCGCATACAGCGCAATATTTGGCAGCTCTGTTCGGTCGATAGGACTAGGAAGTACTGTATCAACCACCATACTCCCCGGACTTAAGTCCTTGTGACTTTGATTTGATTCCGAAGATGAATGAACCACTTCGTTCCATTCGCTTCAGAACTGTTCCAGAGATTCGACAGGCAGTAGACTGCTCCATTCTTTTGTATCTGTTGTGAATAAATAGTTTCCACTATTCAAGTTCCAACCCTCGTATGATGTAAGGCGAAAGTATGAAACGGCTAGTGCCAACTCATCACTCTTTTATGTACAGCTACGTTCCGTAGCTTCTGGAGGATACAGCAATAACTAAGGACGGAATACTACAGAATACACTTACCAAGAGCTGGCACAGGTTAGTGGAGCATCCACTATGGCATCCAGGAACAATTAACTGTCGCTGGAAGGAGAAGTAGAAGGTCAGAATTAGTAGAGGCAGAGCAAGTCTAGAGAGAAAGCTGAGTAAAGTAGTGAGTTAGAAGTGAAAAAATTAGCACACGATACGAAATGACGGAGGACAGTATCGAATCAGATGAAAGTCTGAAAACATCATTAAAAACCTACCTTCAATTTATAGCTATTAAAATACATTTTCTGTGACTGCTGAGAAATTCTGTGCAATAACCCACGTGTACATTTGCTATAGATGACGCACGCATCGATAGGATGTACGTAAACTGCAAGTGCAGCATGGAGAGGGTTAAGAAAGGATTGGATGCCTACTTCTCGCTGAGGACCAGGTATCCAGAGATGATGATGAATCGTGACCCTATGGGAGCCGACGTTGTGAGCACCATGGAACACATGTAAGTACCGATGAAACCCATCCTACAGTTTTGTGTCCTCTTTTCAAATACTGATCATTCTTTTTCAGTCAAATAACTGACAGTGTAAACCCACACATGATGAATTAAGCTGTAAATGTGTAATGCAGTGCTGCAGCTTATCATCCTGTTCTACTGGTACATCGAAGAAACAATAATACGCTTTTCTTACTGAATTGACCTAAATCTAAATATGTTGCGACCCCCTCATGAAGATTAAATTCCGAACCCAATATGCCACGACTCAGAGATACGCAAGTATTTTTAACGTTTAACACTGTCGAATTACGACTCTCTATTTTTCTTAAATGGAACTAACTTTCTGTAATTTTAGAACGAACATTAGAAGAATTCTTGCGGCTGCACACCCGAAACTTAACGGAACATTAGAAGAATTCTTCGAGAAAGTAACGTGTATGTAATTTGGTCAATTAGTTACAAGATAACAGCGGCGCAAATTACTTGGAAATTTGGAGAAAACGTCTGCTACACAGAGAACAAAGTAAACAAAGTCGAAACACAGATACAATTATTATGGTTATTTTCATGTCTCGCACGTCAAGTGCTCAAAATTTGACCTTGGCCAATGATACATTCAGTTCCTGACAGACGAAACCGCACGCTGCATTTCGTCTGTACTTGCCACGTCACTGGCCCTCGTGATACGGTATTTCTTTTGTTGAGAATTCCTCAGTGTCTCCTTTGTGGGCCCTTAGGATTAAAGGCTGCAATCGATTGACAGAGTTTCGGTTACCAGTACAATATTTACACATTTATTGATAACATGAATAAACAGAATCATATAGACAAACATTTGACTTGATCAGATTAACTGGCTACAACCATAAGATTCACAAACGGAACGTCTCCAAGGTTAAACATTAATAAATCAATAAATTGTTTATAAAGTCCCGTATTAAATAAAGACTTTAAAATCATAGTTACTACCTCTTCAGGACAATCGGTTACAACTACTCGAGTCATAAACAGAACACTTCCAAAGTGAAATTTTAACAACAGCAACAAAGACTCAGATTGAATCAAATTTAAATTAATTTACATCGTTATTAAAGCAGCCTAATAAGATGATCCGAACCCAAGAAACTTCAGAGATACATTTAGTCCAAAAGATAAAATGTCTACCATAAATAGTGTATCAATTAAGAACATTAGCTTCCCTTCTGCAGGACCACAGATGTTGAAAACTGCCATAAAGATGCACCTTCTCAAAAGACCCTCAGTCACATTCTCACATAAAAGGCGCAAGAAAATACCACAGAAACTAACCTGAAACATTACAGTAAGGAAAGAGAAAACACATATGTATTATTCTGTTAATGGCACAAGCGACATGTGGTGGACATGACCAGTATAAAGTATCGTTGAAATGTCTAGCAAACCGACTGTTCAACTGATAACATACAGTTGGTAGAAAACCTATACCCTATACAGCACTCGTAATACACTGAGGGCAGCCACCTAACCTCAACAGTTATTAATACATTGTAGGGGTGCACTGTCTGTGGATGCTTGTTAGAAAATGTGGTTTTACTAAGTACCAGATTACGATACGGAACCTGTTAAAGTATAACGCTGCATGGCACAGCTACATATACACAACTCACGGACATGGTATAAATCCGTACGTAAGATATCCAAGGAACATCAACGCATTACAACTAGATATCCATAAGGCACTGGTTCCAGCGACTCAAGTCTGTTCATCTCAGCAGGCCCACAATAAATGCCATGTGTGCAAGCGACCTCACACACAAACCCGTCTCTTGACTCGCGGCCAGGCTTCTACCGATGGCCCACCAGAACCATCAACAGTGGTGGCGTTGCACACAGTCCTCTCTCTCCACTCAGCTCTCTGCAACGACAGATGAACGCCTCCTCCGCCAGACAGTCATGCCACGCTAGCTAGCGGGGAATCACGGAAAGTGGTGCCAACATAAGAAAGCTAGGCACGCCTTGTAGAGCGGTTGCTTTAATTTTCCCAATAGATAAAAGTCCATAGGTGTTAAGACAGATGGAAATAAGAGAAAGCTATATAATCAAAGGGTTTGTGTGTAGAGAACCACCTAATCCTATAAGATTATTAACACGCTTGCAAATGTTCAAAAAATACACCTATGTAGCATATGGTAGCATTAATCAGCTTAATCGCTGTCAATTTGGCTTTAGGAAAGGGAGAAGTATTCCTAAGGAATTCAAGAAGGCATTCGAAACAATAGGTAAATGCAAAATAATAAACGCGATTTCATTGTTACATGAGATCTCTTGAGTATTCGACAATTTATAGTTATCTGTACAGATGCAAGGAGTACAGGAACCCCAATGTCTGTACTATTATAAGGACAGACATGTTCAGTGGTCAGTTGGCATGCAAAAAGTAATCAAAATAACTATTAGGGAGTGCCCACAGGGGTTGACACGAGGTTTTAGGATCTTATAATCGAACCTCTCTTGTAATAATTGGAAGAAGCTGACCAAGTCGATTCGGTGGTGACATATGCCGACCAAAGCTTTGGATGAGGTGTCAGGGAACTCAAGAACCGAACTTGGTGAATAGCAGATGTGGCGGCTCACAGAAGCAGTGATGTTGTTTACGCAAAGAAACTGAACATAAACCCACAGAAAAATAGACACTTACTCTTAAAAGGCCAATTTTTATTATGTAGCAATACTACAGTTATTTTACTAAAACATCTTCATCTCCACCTGAACAGTAACACAGTACCTTAGTGTCCAATGGGATGGCATGCATAACTTCTCACAACATATTCATAGACCATCACACAAACCGAGCAACAATGCATACAGACCTATAAGGTACCGCTGCAAGCGTTGATGACCTACCATGATGCCGTTATCATCTATTTTGTAGCAAGTATCTTGACTCACAGACTTCTGCTTGTGTAGCTGGGCAAATCCTACTCAATACACAAATGGGTGGTGGGTGGGCTCCCCTAACTCACAGGAGCCTTTGGCATCACACAAAAAGAGTTTTATTGGAGAGATTCTAGATCTATCCAGTGGACTTACGTCAATGTATCGAGTAGCCTCCCACTGGCTACGCAAGTGGAGTTGACAAAAGTCCAACAAACGATAAAAATCAAGCCATAAATAATATAAAGTAAGACGAGTTGAAAGCAGAACAACAGGGACAATAGTGAAAGAGATTGATGAGTCCATTTCTTTATCTTGGTTATATGTGAAGAATGTTCTCAATTCACTTAATATTCAATTACACTCTGAATGACAGTCGTATTACATTTATAAAAATTGAATTAAAAAGTTCCATCGATCAACTCAGTTTTCACATGGATTAGCCTTTGTGAAAAACACTGTGTTTTTATTGATGTTTTGTTTGGTCTTAGATAAGATGACAGTTCCTATTCGCCAATGTGAACGACCATAAATAACATAACTGGGTGCTCATCACAAGCTTAGTCTTCGTTTCATTCCTTAAGTAATTTGTATTAAACCGTACCTACACTTTGGGTGAGGATGTTGTTCTCAGCATGAGTAGAAAAAGCTTTTAACGTTCAGATAATTATTAAAAACATAGTGAAATTACTTGAATTGCATACGCATCATGCGTATGCGTAGAAAATGAACTTTTACTGAAAGAAAAGATCCTTTTTAATAAAATTATGGTGGCATACATCTCTTTACGCCACTTGCGGGCTGACAAATGGCAAGGTGTAAGTGCAAAGAAACATAAAAACACATTACCCTTTCTTCCTGTTTTCTACGTGTTATATTTTTGAGAGCGTGTAAAAATATCTTTGACTGTCGCTGTTTATTGTCACCAAAACCCAATTTCGTTCAGTTAAACACAAACACGCTCATATGATTACAGAATCACGAAGATTTTGCTTGATCTCCAATCCAAACAGAATGAGGACAGTGTACATAGAACCACTTTAAAAACAATATTACAAATAAATATTCTGGGAGACAAAACCGAGCCACGAAGGATTTAACCGAATGGGACGGAAATTAGTGTATGTGACGTGCTTGTACACACAAGCAAATTTTTGCAATATCAGAAAAATTCGATGATTTATTCACAAGAAAGTGCTTCGCAAACTGAGTAAGTCATTACAGCACTGGTGCACCTCTGACCCTTAAGGGAACAGTTATTCGCCTTGGCATCGGTTGACAGAGTTGTTGCATGGCCTCGTGAGGCATATCGTGCCAACTTCTGTCAAACTGTGGCGTTGGATCATCATAATTGCAAGCTAGTTCGAGGACTCTGCCACTAATGCTCTTAACATTCCCAGTTGGGTACAGATCCAGTGGGCTTCCTGGCGAATATAGGGTTTGGCAAGCATAGAAAAAAGCAGGAAAAATTCTCGCCGTGTGTACGAGGGGATTTTCTTACTCAAATGTAATCCCAAGTTGGCTTGCTACGAATGGCAACAAAACGGAGCATAGAATACCGTCGACGTATCGTCGTGCTGTAAAGGTCCCGTGGATAACAACCAAACGTGTCGTGCTACGAAATGCAATGCCACCCCAGCCCGTCACTACTGTATGGTTGGCGACAGCCACTTCGGTATCGTACTGCTCTACAGGGCATCTACAGACACGTCCTCACTGGTCGTCAGGGTTCTGTCCGATACGGAACTCATCGCTGGCGACAATTCTACTCCAGTCAATGAGATATCAGGCCACGATGACCATCGAAGAGCTGTCTGGACAGCAATAGGATATGAACCTCGCTGTCAAGCACCATACAGCCCGAGGAAAAGGAGTGATAATCTGGGGATCCAGATTGGGTGTCATCTCCGGAACTCTGACAGCACTGCGGTACGTCGACGATATTCAGCGCCCCGTTTTGTTGCCCTGCATGGCAAAGCGTCCTGGACTCAAATTTCAGCAAGATAAGGCCCCCTGCACATCGAAAGGGTTCCTAAAGATTGCCTTCTAGCTTGCCAAATCCTGCCTCGGCGAGCAAGATTGTCGGACCTTAACCGAATTTCGAGCCCTGTGAGCATGGCCTTCCAACCAGCTCGGGATTCTGACGATCTAACGCGCCAATTGGGCAGAATTTGGCACAACATCCCTCAGGAGGACATCCAACAACTCTGTCAACCAATTACAAGAAGAATAACGGTTTAACTGCTTACATAAAGGCCAGACGTGGAGCAATATTTTACTAATTTGCTCAATTTGTCACACACTCTCTCTTGAATAAGTAATCCATATTATTTGAAGCTGTTATCATTTGTTTGTGTGGATAATTTTTTTTTTTTTTTTTTTGGTCTTGAAATGTATTTCTCTCAAAAAGTCTGACTCATTAAGCCTTGTGTTGAATTGTAAATAGTTCTTTTTACAATTTTGAAAAGGTAATTTCGAAATCATGTACTCGCCAATATAATACCTTTTTGACACATAAGCATGTGCATGCGACAAAAAAGTATTATCAGCAAGCTTTAAAGGAAGGCATCATTGGTGTCATTGTAATGTCACCATACAACGACACAGCACATTGTACAAAACAATTCTTCCCACAAAACTCAAAAGTTATCCTTCATTTCACTTAAATGACTTCCTATCGATAACATAAGCTCAAAGTTTGTTTGGTAAATATTACAACTATGAGCACACTTAATATTAAAGTTGTAATGTAACCTAGAAACATCTTTTCTAATAGTAATGGTCCCCTCATTTAGCTGAACACAGTACATTCCACCACTTTTTAACTATGTGCAGCCATGCATTTAAAATGTCAGATACTTTTAGAAGTTCCTTATGAGGTATTAACAGCAAACACATTATGCTTAGTACATCATACAAACAATATCAGTAATTTTTCTCGTTATGTTGACCATCATGAAGTTGGCAAAAAAAAATTTAGATACTGCCAGAACATCAGACCCATTACCTACACTTCATTAAATTATTAGCGTAACCACAGACCATTATTCTACACCAACATGTAGCATAAATTCGCCTTGGTCATTTCCCAGAATTATGCACAGTATACTATCGCAATATGTCACAGAAAAGAGCACAAATAAGTCCCTAATACATCATCACTCTATTATCACTAAATAAACCTCAAAAGTGCAGAATAGTTCATAAAACTTCATGTTAATATAAATAATATATACATCATAAACTCTCCATAAGCTTCAGATAATTCCATAAATACACCCCAAGTAGAAAAATGCTCTAAATCCACATACCTCATTCATTGTAACATATTACGAATTTTGAAACCTGAATTATATTTTACATCGCAAATGAACTTTCAAGCATCTTATATATTATTTAGTTTACATAAGCTGTTTATTTTTTTGCTTTACCTGCTTTGCTTTGACAAACACCATCTGTCCCTGAGCCTTTCTCCCTCAATAACATCACAACAATAGTTAAACTGACAAAGTTTGAAAAAATATAACATTTTCATTTCTGTAGATGTTTTGTGTTGCTGACATCAGCTGACTACAAACACAATTAACACTAAGATGTTGTCATCTTACTTCCCCTTATGTAAAAACCCAATTTTTTTTTAAATGCATGTAAACTTCCTAAAATGGCAGTAATTCAAACCTATTTATCTTCAAAAAAGCAGTAATGAAACATAGCATACCATAGTTCAAGTAAACCAATAAAAAAATTATTTTCTCGCTTCTACCTTTGGTTCGCATAAATATCACACACTTCAGATACAGCGAAAATGTCAAAAATATAAATATTATATGTAAGAGGTTTGCAACATAAACGATAATAAGTGTTATACACTCCTGGAAATGGAAAAACGAACACATTGACACCGGTGTGTCAGACAAACCATACTTGCTCCGGACACTGCGAGAGGGCTGTACAAGCAATGATCACACGCACGGCACAGCGGACACACCAGGAACCGCGGTGTTGGCCGTCGAATGGCGCTAGCTGCGCAGCATTTGTGCACCGCCGCCGTCAGTGTCAGCCAGTTTGCCGTGGCATACGGAGCTCCATCACAGTCTTTAACACTGGTAGCATGCCGCGACAGCGTGGACGTGAACCGTATGTGCAGTTGACGGACTTTGAGCAAGGGCGTATAGTGGGCATGCGGGAGGCCGGGTGGACGTACCGCCGAATTGCTCAACACGTGGGGCGTGAGGTCTCCACAGTACATCGATGTTGTCGCCAGTGGTCGGCGGAAGGTGCACGTGCCCGTCGACCTGGGACCGGACCGCAGCGACGCACGGATGCACGCCAAGACCGTAGGATCCTACGCAGTGCCGTAGGGGACCGCACCGCCACTTCCCAGCAAATTAGGGACACTGTTGCTCCTGGGGTATCGGCGAGGACCATTAGCAACCGTCTCCATGAAGCTGGGCTACGGTCCCGCACACCGTTAGGCCGTCTTCCGCTCACGCCCCAACATCGTGCAGCCCGCCTCCAGTGGTGTCGCGACAGGCGTGAATGGAGGGACGAATGGAGACGTGTCGTCTTCAGCAATGAGAGTCGCTTCTGCCTTGGTGCCAATGATGGTCGTATGCGTGTTTGGCGCCGTGCAGGTGAGCGCCACAATCAGGACTGCATACGACCGAGGCACACAGAGCCAACACCCGGCATCATGGTGTGGGGAGCGATCTCCTACACTGGCCGTACACCACTGGTGATCGTCGAGGGGACACTGAATAGGGCACGGTACATCCAAACCGTCATCGAACCCATCGTTCTACCATTCCTAGACCGGCAAGGGAACTTGCTGTTCCAACAGGACAATGCACGTCCGCATGTATCCCGTGCCACCCAACGTGCTCTAGAAGGTGTAAGTCAACTACCCTGGCCAGC
The DNA here is from genome assembly GCF_021461395.2 of Schistocerca americana. Classification (NCBI taxonomy): domain Eukaryota; kingdom Metazoa; phylum Arthropoda; class Insecta; order Orthoptera; family Acrididae; genus Schistocerca; species Schistocerca americana. Next base: position 645,767,144 of record NC_060123.1, read on the forward strand.
AAGATCTCCGGATCTGTCCCCCATTGAGCATGTTTGGGACTGGATGAAGCGTCGTCTCACGCGGTCTGCACGTCCAGCACGAACGCTGGTCCAACTGAGGCACCAGGTGGAAATGGCATGGCAAGCCGTTCCACAGGACTACATCCAGCATCTCTACGATCGTCTCCATGGGAGAATAGCAGCCTGCATTGCTGCGAAAGGTGGATATACACTGTACTAGTGCCGACATTGTGCATGCTCTGTTGCCTGTGTCTATGTGCCTGTGGTTCTGTCAGTGTGATCATGTGATGTATCTGACCCCAGGAATGTGTCAAAAAAGTTTCCCCTTCCTGGGACAATGAATTCACGGTGTTCGTATTTCAATTTCCAGGAGTGTATTCTGCTTTCCAGGCCACAAGTGGTTTGTCATTTTCGTTTAATTAATTGGTACCATGAGATAATAAGAACACTGCACAACTACGTTATTGTGTCATGCACTAGTAAAAACAAGATAGATTGACAGTAGGAGGTAATTGTACAAGGATAGAAGAAAACATGCACTACAGAAATTTTAAATTATTGAAGTAATATTGCAAGAGCATTGAGGTCCTGGTTTGTGATCCTCAAAGAATGTTCCTGTTACTGTACCTCAACATCAATCTCTTGGTCTCCATCTAATTCAGACACTGTTTCTGTTTCAATGACAATTTACCACTACTGGGTTCAGTGCAAATACAGCACAGAGCCCAGGAAAATATGTAAACTGTCTTTGAGCAGAGTCTCTGGGATTCTCTACCAAAAGCATGTACTAGGAACACTGGTTTGACAGAGATCTATCCATATTGTAGTTTGCAACTCTGTTGACCCACCGTTGAAGCTAACATTTTCACAGAATTCTCCCATCGATAAAAATTTATCATTGAAATTATTGAGTAACATGAAAGTACAGTCATTGCTAGTCATGCATACTTTTTCATTGCAAGGTTCTGCTATGTTTTCACATAATCTCTTGAATACTGTTATCCTAAAACTTCTAGAAGTACATACTGCTGCTTTTCTACTTTGTGCAACACTTTAGTCAGTGTTTGGTGGGGCTGTGTTAACACATGATTCTGGCACAAGAGCACTACTGCTTTCTACAACTGACTGTTCTTCTTTAACAACAGACTGAGTTTGTTATTAATTACATTTACTCTGCTATCCAGTAAGTTGATTACTTATTTGTTCACTGTTTGTCTTTGTAGTAGATTTTAAGTTTTCTGGTCCTGAAACTAAATTTTCTCCACTGTATTTTATTTCAGACACTGACAGGATACTGCTAGATTTCACTTGGTCACTATTACATTTCATATCTGTTTGCATATCTCCCTCTCTCCCTGAGATAATTCTTTCTTACTGCACAACACTGATGAGGTGTCCTATCAACATCTACATCTTTTCCATAGTGAAAGATATCCTGACTCACATCTATTACCATCCACTCCCTGCTGCTTTATTTTCTGCTTCTTATTCATTTTAACTACATTCGAGAGCAGAGTACTCCACAAAATACGAAGTTTAATGTTTTGCCCACCTCCTCTCTTCCTCTGAGGTTTCTTGTTAAAATCGTGTGGTTCTTCCTTGTTCTCAAAACATGTGTCTACCATAGTATTTTGCAATTTTTCTTACTGCCTTACTATTTGGGTTTTACTGTGTAATATTCTTATGATACACAAAAATTATGATAATGCTTGAGCCTAAAAGTCTGTGAATCCTGGGTTCAGTAGCCACCTGCAAAGATTCTCCCTTAATTGTCAACATCGCAAATATTCATTTTAAAATGCATTTCTTTCATGTGTAAGTCTCTTCATATGCAATGTTTGTAGATAAAGTTCAAGAGAGGAATCTTGACACAAATTGCTAATTACTTACTTAACTCACCAATGTCATCAGTGATAGTCTTAATACAACTCATTAGGTCCTAGGTAGTTGAAATGACAGGATGGAAGTTAGTGACATGTTTTCAGTTTTTGATGTTTTATTTCCACTCAACTTTAATCAATACACAGTCACAAACACTGTATGAAATCGCAAGGCAAAAACTATGAATTCACATATACGTTATGAAAAATGCATTAGGTACTGGGAGATGAAGAAGCTAGCACAGGATAGAGTAGCATGGAGAGCTGCATCAAACCAGTCTCAGGACTGAAGACCACAACAACAACAACATGAAAAATGCATTGCCCTCCTCACCTCAACGAGTTAAAAGATCTGCACATTATATTCACTATCTCTGTAATGTGGCTAATGCTATTTGTGCCAAGCAAGAATAGTACATACGTCGCTGATAGTTCTGGAAGTTTCCAGAAAGTTCTACAGGCAAATTACTATCCACGTGACTTTCGTTTTTCAGTTTTGCAATATTTTCAATTCAAAGCTTATGTTTGCCATATGTAAATTCTTTTAGAGATTGATAGCTAATAATAGTACTGTCAATTTGAACGAGATATTGCCAAAGTTATTTGCATTATGTTAAATTGATACCTTATCATGTATTGATTGTAAATCAGTAACAGTGTAAATACATACAATTGTCTTGAATGACTTGAGATGACTTTCCAAAAATAGAATGAGTGATAGTATTCTCTTTCTCATGCTTTTACTTGCATTTAACGGAAAACTGATTTTGATGGTATAATGTTGTACCATATGAAACTATGGATATATAAATGGAAAAAATATTTGTAAAGCAAAGATTTGCCTGAGTGTTAGAAAACTTCATAAATGTCCACAATTGTTAACAAAGGACGTATCTACATTAACATTAACACCACCTATGATGAACATCCTCCCAGTCTTCTAAAATTGCCAATGATGTCTGATGAGCCACCGAATTATGTGAAACAACCACTTTAAAATTAATTTCTGCTTGTTATTTGATGAACTGATTCGGACGTTTCATTTCTCAAAACCGAAAACTTGAGATGTTCATACTGTATGACAGCGACTGGAGAAACAGAAATCACAGATGATAGTCATATTGCAACAAAAGTTGATCAGCGAGTACCTTCAGCAGCAGTTCCCCCGTTATGCACACGGTTATACACTCAGAATATAGTAAAGACCTTGGCAGAGGCATCTATCTTGGATGGTAAAGTGTGTTCCATGTTTTCTACTCTACAATAAGTCAGTACAGCTTCAGTTTACTTCCTGGTCTGTCTGAGAAGCCGTTTATGTACTTGGAGATCACAACACTTCTATGGGGCGTTTCTGTTATCACCTTTGTCTGTGATGAACTCTCGCCGCCCATGACAATGTACTGGTTTCTGCCATTAAATAAATCTACGAGACAGTTGCAATTTGAAATATGTATTATGTATTCTAGAAATAATATAAAGTGTCAATAACAAATTCTCAGTTTACAAGCCGAGCCACTTAGAATAAAACTCTCGAAGCTTCAATAGCTGTTTCTGCCATCGTCATCTGGAGTTAAGATCACAGACTGCCGATGCTGGTACGGTGTTCTGCTTATATACTGGTAGGTGGAGACACTGTTCCACAATATATATTTGTCCTCGGAGATTTCTGGGATGGCATGTTTCAGTAAAATCTTCTTGGTATATGAGCTGCATCAATGCATGAGCAGAACACTGTGGGGGTCCTGGAAGTCAGTGATCTTAACTCCTGATGACGATGTTACAGGCAGCTATCGAAAGCTCCTGTGTTGTAATTGAAGTGACCTGATTTGTAAGCCAAGAAGATTTTATAGAAGCATGACACCACAAACATGCCTTATAAATCCATGCAGATTTATGAGTTTGTGTCGACGGTACTCAATGAATATGAGATTGGAATCCTCCCAACTATGCAGCATTAGATCTATGTTAAGAATGTTGATCCAAAAGTCCTTCTCTTTTGTCCACCTAATACAAGTTAAAACCGTCCACCAACGACAAAATATTGGAGTTTGTTCAGGCATATTTTCTGATTGGTTTGGTATAAAGGATCTGCGGTATTAGTAGAGAGTAACAATTTAATTGTGAGTTATTGGGTTTGGTCTCACAGTTACCATTGTTTTTGTAAAAATATCTTCAAAGTAGTTGAAAGGCCTCTAACATGCAATCAGTAAAACGTACAACATAAATTACTGAGTCTTGTATACATAGTTCCGAATAGTCAGCGCGTACACAACTTTCCCACTAGAGTGCGCCCCGCTAAGCACAACAGCGCAGGCGCAGCGCTCGTCCATCTCCGCACTATGAGATGGCGCTGCCTTAGAGACGGATCAAATTCTGCTTCCGCCGATCCACGTATTAATATGTAACGCAGCCAATGAGATTGCTGCTAACGAAGATCCTTTTCTCCTCGCGGATCACACACACGCAGTGATGCCTCAACGCGCAAGGTATTATAACAAGTGTACAGACCTCCGATTAGTCAGTCTGCACTAGTCTGCATTAGTCTGTAGTCAAGTTTCAGTCTGCGCCTAATAAGATTATCATATTCCTGTACATAGCTATGAAGAGAAATGTATAGACACTTTGTCAGATATCAAGACCAAACGAACTTCAGATTGTCAGTTGTAAACAGCATCCAGAATCAAGTTACATAATATCTATGATTTTTATTATTTTAATAAATGTGTGTGAAAATTAATCACGTTCTGTTTAAAATTGGTCACCGTCAATCTGCTACTCTAAGCGTGCAAGTGGCATTTCTATCGTCTGACCTGACGCCAGAAGATAAACACGCCACGATAAGACCATGAGACATATTGCTGACACTCGCCTACTTCATTAGAGCGACAGGTCAAATAATCTGATGGTGTGTGTACCGAAGGTCTTACAGTACGCACACGACACTGAGTAATGCAACAATACTCACATCATTGTGCTGCTCATCCATTGGATTCATTTAACTCATAAGCATAACGATCTTCATCAGTAACCCTATCAACATTGCTGACTATCACTACAACCAACACTGCCAGCAGAAGAAACTCCGGACAGAGCCGACAAGAACTGGATGTAACGTAAGCTGGAGGGCGAAGAGTAGAAGTGGACATTATTATTGCCAGTATCAAAATACTGACAGTGAACGGAATGAGTTTCTGAGGCACACGCACTACAAGTACTGCTGCCATTTGTGCTGTTGTCTAGTTATTTTCAGTGCAATACAGGCACAAAGATCAGTGGGGGTAAGAAATCAAACGAAATGCTGTTACGCTCTAACGAGCAACTTGAGATAGTGATCTCTTACATCTTAGTAATCAGAAAGTATCTCTGGACAACCCCCAAAATTTGTTGTTCTCGTTCGGGAATCACTTTCACAGGGTGGGGCAAATAAAAGTGGTCCACAGAACAGAGTTCCTGGTACAGAGGAATACAGCAGAGAAACGGAAATACAGTACTAACCTGAGTATATCAGATGTTGAAAGAGACCACCATTCATCTGTGGGCACTTTTGGGCCCAAGTCAACAAGTTGCTGAATGCGGATCGAAAATAGACTGCTGGACTGCTGCAGTTTCATCCATAATGTTCTGCTGCAGTTATTGAAGACTATGAGGGTTGTTGCGATACACCTTAGACTTGAAGGCTTTCCACACACTGACAGATCAGGTGGCCTGAGTGGACACTACGGGCCGTGACCAGACTGACCTTTGTTAACAACTGCGTCACACGTGAAGACTGTGGAAACGTGCTGCAAGGTTGGACCAGCTGTACAGACAGTGGTTCCATCCTGTTGGAAGTAACTGTAGGCCTTTTTCTCCTCCGTTAATGCTGCCACAAATTCACAGTCAGTTGTATCCACTGGTCTGGGCCACTTTTACTTGCTCCACCCTGTATAAGTAAATGCATAAACAGACGGAATGTTCCTCCCATCTTCTCTGATTTCACATGGTTTCCTCAATTCCCTTTTATTTTCTTTTGATATTTGGGACCTGCGTTTTCCAAAATATAGCATTTGATATTTGCGTCAGTGACAAATTTATCTCACATTCTCAGCAACCTCGATCACAATAGTACAAAAATCGAGTAATCGTATGCATTCACAAGGTTCAAACGCGCCGTGAGTTACAATAAGATATTAATATTTGTGGTTTATTGTGATATTTATTGCAATATTATGTGGTCTTTCGCAAGAGTGTGCGTTAGATGATGTCGTCGTCGATTGTCCGATACACAAAGTGGAGTGTTTGTATAACTACGCCTAAAACCGCCTAACTGTAAGTTTTCTTTCAGATGCATACAATAATTTACGTACAGCTGGTACTCCTGTGGATAACCTCTCACTGTTGTACCTCTAATGTGCCGACAGCGTGATGCTGACGATGCCTCGCCTTACCAAAGAGCTCTACCGGGTGCACATCTTTGCCGACCCCGACCCGGACCCCATGTGGGTCTCCTGGACAAATTATGCAAAAACCGTCTCCATAAACCTCGACTGGATGCTATTGAATGACTACTCGCTCGGAGACGTCGTCATCATGGACCTGAAGAACACGACTGCCGGACACGTCCTCCGGTCTGATATCAATATGATACGAGGTATTGAATTTGGCTACAAGGTAGGTTCTTTCAAAACATTGTTCTACATACAATGCACACAAATCACAAATATTACCTTCTGTGGAACTTGTAGTACTTAAGTAGAATTTTGTCCATATAACGAGACGAGTAACACTACCCTTTAGAATTCTGTATCAGTTGCTTGCATTTCCTCGTATCAGAATTACAGCTGTAGACATGCTGAAAACTGAGACAGAAATTTCTCCCAGGTTTCCTTCTCCTGGAAGCACTTAAGTGTGAAATACAGAATAATCCTGTAGATGTAGATATAGATAACTGTGTATAAAACTTTCTTGGTTTCTTTGCAGCAGCACACCTGAGTAAAATCTTGAGTTTTTGAGGTTTACGGTAATTGGCTAACTTTACATTTGAACAACCTTTAAAGTGCAAGTGTTTTGTGAGTTGGCTCTATACGAAGACAGTAACGTCACAATGACCTTGAATGCACGACATCTTCAAGTTGTGAGAAATTCAAAAAAGCAAGCTAGTGGAAATGACCCAGTTATCATAGTGTTACATTCGAAAACAATTCAGGCACAACAAAGTTCGAAAACTCGAAATTACCTCACATGTGCCAGCAACCATTATGACCCAATGCTCAAAAGTCTCTGAATGATCTGAAATTTGCGTTATGTTCAAAAATATGTAAGGATTTTGACAATACTGCAGTATTTCCATGGAAAAATTGCTATATCTGCACCTAAATTGTACGTAAATTAGCGTCATCTTCAAAACTATTCTTTTATTTGTCAGAAATACACGAAGATATTGACTATACCAGTGTAACTCGGCGTTTCTGATCTAATTCAACGGTTAAGCAGCAATTGTGTAAGTCCATTATTCGATCTCTGTACCATACTTGGTGTAAGGTATAAACGGCTCTCTAATCAATTATTTCTGCGTCTGAATTGTCCTACAAGACAATGTTTACTAATACTACATTATTCCACAGTCTAAAAATACATAATCTTCACCAGAATAGTGTAAAATAGTGTCATGTTCAAAAACAATTTGTCAGAACCACAGTGTTTCCATAAAGAAAAATAGGACTCAAGCACCGAAAGTTCCATACAAATTTAATTATATAAATAGATAGTTCATCCATCCAAGGAGTCGGAAATCTCGAAGATTTTTGACTGTTATCGATATCGATGCAGACAAGATAAATGTCTGCTTATCCCTGAGAAAAGTGGTTATAACGAAAGGACAGACAGAGTCGGGCATCGAATGACAAACAACAAATATTTTTTCGTGTAATATAATTACAAAATACAATAATTACAAATTTATTCATTTTCTTGTACTGAAAATCCCTACTTCTTGCAAAATTAATGACTCTAGGTCAACAGCGAGTACCCTCTTGCTTATGACGAGTGCATTTGCGAGTATAAAAGGTGTAATATAAGTAGTCGTATCTTTGGACAACATTGAGTCAGAAGCTTACATTTATTACACCGCCAAAGGACTATAGGCCTTATTATGCGAAACACATTTCAACTTGACTCGTCGACCTGTTCCTGAGAGAAAGGAAAAATGACCAAAAATTTATTTCGTATGTTATAATTATCAGTTAACGATTTTCGGATTTGTCATCCTTTACTTGCCTTGCAGAACCTTGCTTCTCTCCAAATTTCATTATTCTGCGCCAATTGGAATTACATTCTAGGTTTTAACGTGTGAGTGTGAGTATCAAAATATATGACACAAATGGCCATATCTTTTGATCACATTAACTTAGAAGCCTCACTTTTTGACACCCTAAAGGGACCGTGGTTCGTAATGTCGTAATATGTGATATAAATTTCAGCTTGGTACTTCTTCCCGTTCCTGCGGAAAGAAGTTTTTAACAGACAGACGGACAGATAGACCGACCACAAAGTGATGCTATAAGGGATCTGTTTTTACAGGTTGAGTAAAGGAACCCTAAAATCACGTGAGCTACACGTGAGCTGTATAAATTAATGCTGTTTATTTCTCTCTCTGCCTCACACAAATACACAAACAATGTTGATGAACTTACTAGTTAAGAAGTACTTATCTCTTTACCATAATTGGCGCAAGGCACAACGGACATTAATGAAAGGTGGTTCGCTACTAAATTGATGTAAAAAAATCATAAAGCTTGTCAAGTGTCACATTATTAGTTCAAAGTCTGAAGTATCCACAAACATACGTCATCAACTTAAAAATGCAATGTTTATCTCAAGTGTTACAAAGTCTATTTCCCAAACACACGACACACACACACACACACACACACACACGCCCACACACACACAAACACACACACACACACACACACACACACACACACACACACACACACACACACACTCACAATCACACACACAAATATCCATCAAAACTGAATCATAAAACAGAGCTGTGGGCTCTCAAATTCATTGTGCCATGCTGTTTCCTCATTTAGAAGGTTACAAAACACATTTGGCTAAAAATAACATCATAAGCAAGTAGCTGACACTCCACTTTTAGACCAAAATGAGGAAATGCATTAGACCAAACCCGACCAAATCTAGAACCTTAAAAACATATGCTGGCTAAAATATTATGGATCAAATGGTTCAAATGCTTCTGAGCATTATGGGACTTAACATCTGTGGACATCAGTCCCCTAGAACTTAGAACTACTTAAACCTAACTAACCTAAGGACATCACACACATCCATGCCTGAGGCAGGATTCGAATCTGCGACCGTAGCAGTCGCGCGGTTCCGGACTGAGCGTCTGAACCACTAGACCACTGCGGCCGGCTATTATGTATAGTGGAAAAGCACACAAACAAATAAGCATTCTCAATTGCTGCGATCTGCTCGAAGAATGCAATTTATGTGATCCTAGCCTAAATGAAAGTATCAGTAAAAACAAACCTGACTAAATGTAATTGTAGTGGTTGGGGGCGGGAGGGGGGGGGGGGGGAGAGAGTAGACAATAACATATTAACTATAATTGTCAAGTATCACTGTGTTATTTTGACATTTCAAATGTCCATCAGACATGCTAATATTGATTTTTATTACAGTGGTCTTGGCACATTGAAGACTATGTACAAAAACAAACGTTTGAGGAAAGCAGTAACATCGATCGATTAGAACATTGTGATACGCCTCTTTAAACCTGCATTTCATCTACACACAAGTGCAAATTTTAATAGTTTTGTTGTAATATAAACTAAGAACAAATTTCATGTAGAAATGGTAATGTATGGCTTACTTGTTACAGGTAAGCTGGAACACGACAAATATTTTACATTTTTGCTGAAAAGCGTCGATCGATAGGGCTTTTTGTTACAATTCTGGGGTAACATGATGACGTATGAGGGAATATACGGTGTGTATATATATATATATATATATATATGTATATATATATATATATATATATATATATATATATATTTGTGTGCGTGTGTATGTGTGTGTGTGTGTCAGTATATCTACAGTGTCCAGTGTCTCAGACCAAAAGCTCAGTTTCTTACCAAGGTGCATAAGTCTCCAACTATCTATGCTGCAACTGAAGTTGAAGTCTTACTTAAAGAAATGAACTATGTAGACAGCAAAATTATAACCGTACTCTATGGGGCCAGAGCCATCCGAAAGCTGCTGACTGAACCAAGACTGAGTAAAATGATAATATTGGGAAACATGTTTTCGGCGTTGATGCACTAGCAACCAGGTCTTCCAACAGCTTCATCTTCCCTGGTGACGTATTAACAAAACATTTGCTAGAGGTAAGCATTCTGATCATCTTGTCATGTTAAATACATTCTAATCGTGAGAAGATGTGTAGATGAATGGTGAACTAGCTGAAACTGCATTTTGTGAGCTTAAAATAGTATCAGTACAAACGTCAGACGAATAACAATGTCTAGATTAGTAATTCCAGTCAACAACTGCAACGATAGTGACTACGCGTATTCTGCAATGTTAAGGAACAAATTTTTATTTATTAGAATTGTGATAAATTTAAGGAGTGGTACTAAGACCGAACTAAGCTAGTTGACTAACCTCTGAGTTGTATCAATACCACCAATAAACAAGCTGTCTCTGTTTTGACATGTAGTACGGATAATTTTGAGGTCGAACTATTTAATTTGAGGGTCCATTGTGCTTGCAAAGTGAAGTACAGATAACAAACTTTGATCATCAACAGCTGTTGCTTAACCTGTAAGTTTTGCAAATAGCACAAATTTGCGAGTCATGTGTATTTCTTTCTTCATGTCACAGAACAATTACGTTATGACGCTAGCGTTTCGTATACAAGATCTCCACCGTCCACCTCAGTTTTCTTCCACCATTGTCTTTGCCCATGTTTCATCTCTGTCTTTTTCCACCAGTTGCCTGTAGTTATGTTTACATCTTGCGTTCCCAGCGTTGTAATCGATTAATTGTGTATCACAATGATATGCAGTTTCAGTTTACAGTTTCTTGACAGCATAATATTTAATCGACGTGGCTGTGTCAACCAACACACTACTTAAGCTTTATTCGAACGTTACATACACTACTGGCCATTAAAATTGCTACACCAAGATGAAATGCAGATGATAACCGGGTATTCATTGGACAAATATAATGTACTAGAACTGACACGTGATTTCATTTCACGCAGTTTGGGTGCATAGATCCTGAGCAATCAGTACCCAGAACAACCATCTCTGGGAGTAATAACGGCCTTGATACGCCTGGGCATTGAGTCAAACAGAGCTTGGATGACGTGTACAGGTACAGCTGTCCATGCAGCTTCAACACGATACCACAGATCATCAAGAGTAATGACTGGTGTATTGTGACGAGCCAGTTGTAGTTGTAGTTGTAGTTGTCGACACCGGCACCACCCTTGTGTGAATACTCTGAAAAGCTAATCATTTGCATATCAGAGCATCTTCCTCCTGTCGATTAAATTTCGCGTCTGTAGCACGTCATCTTCGTGGTGAAGCAATTTTAATGGCCAGTAGTGTAATATTTTTCCTACGCAATTGGATTAACTTACATTTTTCTACATTTAGAGCAAGCTGCTACACGTCGCACCAACCAGAAATTCTACCTAACTCAGCTTGTATCATCCTACAGTTACATACAGACGACATTGTCCCGTACACCAGAGCGTCACCTGCAAACAGCCGGAAATTGCTGCCTGTCAGGTCATTTATGTATGTAAAGAATAAGTACGGTCCCATCAAACTTCCCTGGGACACTCCTGGCGACATCCTTGTCTCTGATAAACAGTCGCCGTCGAGGACAACTTACTGAGATCTAGTGCTTAAGAAGTTTTCGAGCCACTCATGTCTGGGAACCTGCTTTACATGCTCGAACCTTCGTTAACAGTACACTATGTGATCAAAAGTATCCGAAAACATACGTTTTTGATATTAGGTGCATTGTGTTGCCTCCTACTGACTGGTACTGCGTATCAGCAACCTCTGTATTCATTAGAAATCGTGAGATGTCGCGGAACTTACGAACTACGAACGTGGTGACGTGGTTGGGTGTCACTTGCGTCATACGTCTATAAGCGAGATTTCACCAGTCCTAAACATCCCTAGGTCCACTGTTTCCGATGTGATAGTGAAGTGGAAACATGAAGGGACACGTACAGCACAAAAGCGTACAGGTCGACGTCGTCTGTTGACTGACAGAGACCGCCGACAGTTGAATAGGGTCATAATGTGTAATAGACAGACATCTATCCAGACCATCACACAGGAATTCCAAACTGTATCAGGATCCACTGCAAGTACTGTGTCTGTTAGCCGGGAGGTGAGAAAACTTGGATTTCACGGTCGAAATGCTGCTCATAAGCCACACATTACGCCGGTAAATGCTAAACAACGCCTCGCTTGGTGTAAGGAGCGTAATCATTGGATGACTGAACAGTGGAAAAGCGTTGTGTGTAGTGGTGAATCACGGCACACAGTGTGGCGATTCGATGGCAGGCTGTGGGTGTGGCGAACGCCCGGTGAGCCGGCCGATGTGACCGAGCGGTTATAGGTGCTTCAGTCCGGAACCACGCGGCTGCTACGCTCGCAGGTTCGAATCCTGCCTCGGACATGGATGTGTGTGATGTCCTTAGGTTAGTTAGGTTTAAATAGTACTAAGTTATAGGGGACTGATGACCTCAGATGTTCAGTCCCTTAGTGCTCAGAGCTATTTGAACCATTTGAACCATTTGAACGCCCGGTGAACGTTATCTGCCAGCGTGTGTAGTGCCAATAGTAAAACTCAGAGGCGGCGGTGTTATTGTGTGGACGTGTTTTTCATGGAGGGGGCTTGCACTCCTTGTTGTTTTGTTTGGCACTCACAGCACAGGCCTACAGCGATGTTTTAAGCACTTTCTTGCTTCTCACTGTTGAAGAGCAAATCGGTGATGGCAACTGCATCTTTCAACACGATCGAACACCTGTTCATAAAGCACGGTCTGTTGCGAAGTGGTTACACGACAATAACATTCCTGTAATGGATGGCGTGCACAGAATCCTGACCTGAATCCTGTAGAACACCTTTGGGATTTTTTGGAATGCCGACTCCGTGCCAGGCCTTACTGACCCATATCCATACCGTTACTCAGTGCAGCACTCCGTGAAGAATGGGCTGCCATTCCCCAAGAAACCTTCCTGCACATGACTGAACGTATGCCTGCGAGAGTGGAAACTGTCATCAAGGCTAAGGGTATGCCAACACGATATTGAATTCCAGCATTAGCGATGGAGGGCTCCACGAACTTGGAAGTCATTTTCAGCCAGGAGTCCGGATACTTTTGATCACTTATAGTATGTAGTGAGGTACCGTGTTACTCGCTTTCCGGAAATCCGGGAAAATGACATCTACCTGTTACCCTCCATCCATGGTTTGCAGGATATCGTGTGAGAAAAGGGCAAGCTGTGTTTTGCAGGAACGATGCTTTCTAAATCTATGTTCCACTCGCAAATAGAGCGAGGGTAAGACGACTGTCTATATTCTACCGTACGAGCCTTGATCTGTCGTACATTATCTTCGTGGTACTCACACGCAATATCTGTTGGCGGCAGTAGAATCGTTCGGCAGTCAGCTTTGCTCACAGCGATAGCCTGTCTGTGTTTAGGAAACTCTTCTGTCTCAGGGAAATTTACTATATCTGAACTCAAAATATGTTCAAGAATTCGGCGGCAAACAGATGTTAAGGATATAGCTCTGTAATTATGTGGGTCCGTTCTTTTACCCTATTTCTATACGGGAGACACTTGCACTGTTGTCCGGTTGCTTGGGACTTTGCAGTGAGCAAGAGATTCACTATAAATTAAAGATAAGTTGGGAGTCAGTTCTTCGGCATACTTCTTTCAAAATAAAATTAGAATTCGCTACGGATTCCGACTTCTTGGTTTACAACTCTTTCTGTTGCTTCTCTACCCCAGGGATGCCTATTATTACTCATTACGTCCTTCATATTGGATTCTGTACGACAGTCGAACACCCATGTGTTTGAAACTTCCTGGCAGATTAAAACTGTGTGCCCGACCGAGACTCGAACTCGGGACCTTTGCCTTTCGCGGGCAAGTGCTCTACCATCTGAGCTACCGAAGCACGACTCACGCCCGGTACTCACAGCTTTACTTCTGCCAGTATCTCGTCTCCTACCTTCCAAACTTTACAGAAGCTCTCCTGCTGATAACAAATTGCTTCGACGTCTTCCTTCAATTTGACCTGGGATGGATCCCAAACACTTGAGCAGTACTCAAGAATAGGTCGCACCTTTGTCTTATATGAAGTCTCTTTCACAGGTGAACCACTCTTTTCTAAAATTCTCCCGATAATCCGAAGCTGACATTTCGCATTCCATACCACACTTCTGTCATGCCCGTTCCGCCGCATATCGCTTTGCAACGTTACGCCCAGACTTATAAACGACTTGGAAGAGTCAAGCAGTAATAGTATATCCGAACATTACGAGTTTGATCTTCCTACTCATCCGAATTAACTTAAGTTTTTCCACATTTAGAGCTAGCTGCTATTCATCACACTGACGGGGAAGTTTGTCTAAGTCGTCTTGTATCTTCCACTAGTCACCCAACTTCGACGTATTACTGGACACCGTGACATCATCAGCAAAAAGAACGCAGACTGCAGCCCACCCTGTCAGTCAAATCATTTATGTGTACAGAGAACAACATGGGTCCTATCACACTTCCCTGGACCACTTCTGACGATACCCTTGTCTCTGATGAACACTTTCCATTGAGGACAACATACTGGTTTCTATTATTTAAGAAGTCTGCGAGCCTCCATGTGTAAACTTATTCCATATCCTCATACCTTTGTTGCCTGCATTGGGGCACCGCGTCAATTGCTTTTCGGAAATCTAGAAATATGGAATCGGAGAAACTGAGTTTCGTACGAGAGATGCTTCGGCGAACCGTGCTCATTCATGGACATAAGCTTCTCAGTCTCAAGAATGGTTATTTTATTCGAAGTGTGAATATGTTAAAGGGTTCTGCAAACAGAAGTTAAGGATATTTATATGTAATTTCACGGGTACATTCTTTTACCCTTTTTATTTACTGGAGTCACCTGCGTTTTTTTTTTCCAATTCGCTTGGGATTTTGTGTTGGACGAGAGATTCACGATAAATACAAGCTAGGTAAGGGGCCAATGCCATAGAATATTCTCTGTAAAACGGAACTGGGATTCCATCTGCACCTGGTGCTTTCAAATGTCTAAGTTGTTTCTCTACGCCAGGTATGCTTATCTCTATGTCGTCCATACGGGAGTCTGTACGATGGTCAAATGACGGCAAGTTTGTACGATCTTCCGGTGTGAACGATTTCTTGAACGTGAAATTTAAAACTTCGAATTTCGTTTTGCTGTCTTCAACTGCCACACCAGACTGGTCAACAAGGAACAGAGTGGAAGCCTTAGACCCGCTTAGTGACTTTAGGTAAGACTATTCCTGCCTCTATACTGACCCTTTTAATAAGGTCAGGCCTGTTTGTAGCTACAAGGCCGAAAATATTTCCATTGTCTGTGGGCTGTAGAACTAGTCACTCGAGATAGTTTTCGGAGAATGTGTCCGACGATACTTCAGAAAACTGTCTCTCTGCACCATCTAGAGTGACTCCATGGACGTCGCAGGCTAGCCGTAGTAGATCAAAGTCACCTCCATCTAATACTGCGTGATCTGTATGTACCTGCATTACTAAGCGCAGGCTTCCTTAGAATGCCTCTACAATTGAAACGGCAGAACCTGGTGGCCAATAAAAACGACCGATAATTACCGTTTGTTCACCTACGGCTGCTACATGTTTCCAGATAACTTCACAATCAGACTCAATTACCCCTTCATAAGCACATTTTTGTCAGCTGTAATCAACGCTCTCCCTGCTATTGTACATAATCTGTCTCTTCGAGATACATTCATTGTCCGGTAAATATTTCGGAGCGTACTACAGCGGATTTCAGTCATCTGTCTGTTCTGAGAACAATTTAAACCCGACGAATTTCCTGGAGGGCAGACAATTTTGGAACTATTTTATAGCTACTTCCACTACGCACTGTTAAAATTGTGACAGCCAAAACGTCTTTACTTCGTACGAGGCCTCATTTCCCTCTCTGCACATTGACTGGAGGGCTTTCGTAAGAGGACTTCAAACTGCTGCAGAGCCTAGGAGAAACGCCATGATCACAAGTATCCTGCTACCCATGTAGTTGCTTCTTATGCATAGTGTACCCCTGCCCTAGCTAGCGGAGTCCTACAGTTCTTCGCCCCCCTAATGCAGGTCTGGAAATATACTGACGAGACCATCACAAAACTGATGGAATCTTTGGTTGAGACCTTTCACTGGGCTCCAAACCGCACGATAACGGTCAACTCTGGGATCAATGTGCTCTGCTTGCGCCCTACAAACGATTCCATCACTCTTCACCACTTCTGCCAGCCACCCATAGGAATTGAGTGCGGGGGCATGCGCTCATAACCCAAGCGACAGGCATCCTTGGTGGTGACATGAGCCACAACCTGAAGATAATTGCACCCTTCTTAGCTGCAGGCAGGGGCCCTTCCGCAACCCGGATCAGGTTCCCAGGCAGACATACCGAACATATATTGCACTTCATTCAAACACTCTACGCTAATTGCGTAAGGGGCTCCAAACGCGCATAACAGTGGTGCCTTCGATAGCTAACAAACCCCTCTTCCTGTTTCCCCGCTGGGAACCTGATAAAGACTGAAATGACGAGGGCAGGCGACCAGCCACCACATTGACTGTCCCTCCTAAAATTATTGTTGTTCAGTAGGTTTGTCTTTGGCTACTTTGAGAATTTTAGATCCCATATTTTGGAGATCTGCGTTTTTATTTAATAGTTGTGTTATTATATTTAGTAGTCTACATTTTACGAGAGCCTTGGTACTGAGGGTTGCAATCGGTAATATTGCTGCCGTCTCCAAAAGCTTGTTTCTGTACATAACCTCCAGTAATCCTACTCCAAGTGCAGTTAACATGTCTGATGGACAGTTTAAAATAAAAATTACATTGTGACACTTGACATGGACATTGTGTGTACTGTTGTACTCTTCGTCCTCCCTAAAATGATTTGTCGTCAAGTTTGTTCAGCACAGGATACATGAATTGCTTTCCTCCAGTAAATGGCTGTACACCCAATTAGACTGCCATTTTTTGTGTGCTTGCTAACTTTGCTTAGTATTTTAGTCAGCAGGATTGTTTTGGCATCTCGCTGTAGTTAGGTCTAAGAACAGAATGTCAGCTACCTGATTGGACATTATTTTTAGCCAAAGTGTTTAGTAACAATTTAGATGTGGAATTTGAATGGTAAGCACTTAACCTGAGGAAAATGTCGAATCAAAACAGGTTTGAGCTATATAAATTTCCAATTGTCATTTTATTTGAGCAACCAGTTTCAGCGCTACATTACGCAATCTTCAGGACCCCTAACAAACGTGTAGGAAGAATCCCACCTCTGGTCCAGTCACTGACAGGTATCCGTAGATGCTCGACACATTGAACACTTTGATCATCACCTGCCGACCGAGGTCGATCAGAGGGCGTGAAGATGGCGTAATGTGGAGCCGAAACTACTTGCTCAAATAAGATAACAAATGGAAATATAGGCGGCAAAAGGTGTTTTGATTCAGGACTTTTTATTGAACAACCAAGGTCACGCAATCATCTGTATAAAGATGGACTCACAGAGAGTTACTTTGAGACTCCATAGTTTCGTACTAGGCACCAGTTTTGACATGTGTATGTGTGCGTGTGTGTGTGTGTGTGTGTGTGTGTGTGCGCGTGTGTGTTTTTCTGATGGAGTCACTTTGTGTAGTTCAGTTGAAGCTTGAATATTTTTCGCCACTGAAATACTGTACTGTTGGAATTACTCACGTTTTTAGAACAGTTTGGATGTGTAAATGTTCTCTTGTGCCCTAATCAATTATAGTATACAGATATAGTATACAGATCGAACGATGGACATTCACATAAGCTGCTTAACATATAATTAGTTTAGTAGTGCCAAGTCACTCCAGTACTGACAAAATCTTCGGTGTCGCTAGTGGTGGTAAAAACGTGTGTGTATGCATATATGTGTGTGTGTGTGTGTGTGAGAGAGAGAGAGAGAGAGAGAGAGAGAGAGAGAGAGAGAGAGAGGTAGGGAGAGAAAGATGAATAAAGCCAATTGATGCAATTAACTTGAAGCCTGGGATCTTTTTGGCCTAGAAATACGGTAGAGTTGCAATATTCGTAATTTTTAGAACAACTTAGATGTGTAAATATAATACTTGATTTGAGGGTTCATTGTGCTGTTCTGAATGTCTAACACAGACATCAAACGATGGGCATTCACAAGTGCTGCTCAACCTGCAGCTGGATAACTAATGCCGAGTTACACCATTACTGGCAATATTTTCAAGTATTTTTCATAAATAATCCAATAACTTCGAATGTGACGCCAGTTTATGCTTTATTCAGGTGAAACTTATGCATTGTTGACATGGAAATACTGCACTATTGTCGATATTTTTACATGTTTTTGAACATAACACAAATTTCAGATCGATGTAAGACTTTAGGCTGCTAGCACAAGTGAGTCAGTGCCGGCATTTAAAAGTTTCTTCGATTTTTTGAATTTTTATATTTTGTTTCAGTAATGTTTGAGTTTCCCTCTAGTATAACTGGGTCAGTTACACCATCTTGCTCTTCTGAATTTCGCACCACCGCCCTCTTGATGATATCATGCATTCAAGGTTATTGTCGATGTCATTGCTCCTGGCATGTGGCCAACCCACAATAGTGCTTGCACTTTTCGAGGTAACTAAAGCGCAAAGTTAACCCAAAGTAATGTTGCTGTTCTACTATTACATTTGTCATCTTCAGGAGGAGCAGCTGTCACTTGGGGATGATCATTTAATGCTCAAGTTTTAGTTCAGGTCTTACGTGGCCCGAAAACCAAGAATGATTTATACATATAATGAAGTCATTAAATAAATCATTATATTTCGTTCGGAATCACTAAAATATAGATCTGCTAAAAAACTTAGTGTGCTAAAGACACTTATTACACAGCAGGAAAATGTATCACATTTTGACATGGTTCCAAAACCCTTCCTTCGATTCACCACTGAACAATACACAATGGAGACAGTAGTCTGTCGTTCGAGTACTCAAGGCGTACACTGCCGTAGGTCTCTGTGACTACCACACGATATATTTTGCTGGCGCTGTGCACGCCCTTATCACACAAACACCATAAGCAGTTTGTTAACTTAGTGTTGATAAATCACCTTCTAAGCAAGAATCAAGAAGACTTCACCAACTGTCATAACAGCTAATCCTGGACAAGAAAGAGGTGATTATCACAATCTTCTTCGATATGTCAGTCTCTATGTTTTACTTACTGTCATAAAATTTACTGACAGCACAGTACAGGGTTTCTGCTCATCTGCTCATACCTGATGTTTCAACAACTGTGCCTATTGCGTGGAACGACGAAGTCGCAATGGCACCAGGCACCATCAGCAGCTTTTTTTCTTTCAGTTACTGCCTGACAGCTCTGATTTCTGCCACCAGTTATGTATCTGCCCCCTCCCCTTTTCTCTCTTCATCACTGCTTCAGGCATTGGTAGGAATGACCGACTTGTGATAAATGGAAATTGGACCAATCACGTCTCTTGGTCTACATTCTCATGCTGAACAGTTCCCCCACAAAGTTTTCACACTGGATAGGCCTGCGAATTGAGTTCCAATAGTGGTATTATTTGTAAAAATTTTATCTTCTCGTTTTACCGGTATTTTCCACTATTCTCTGCCCCTTGAGTGTCACTTATGTAGTTGTCGATGTGGTAGTAGTAGTTGTAGTAGTAGTAGTAGTAGCAGTTATGTGCCAATACATTCAGCTCAATGTTCATATGCATTCAATCATAAAGTCATCAAACCCAGACACAGAAAGCAACAACAATAACACTAACAAAAACAGTAAAACAACAGACATGAAAACATACAAGTAAAACACACCACAGACATATGTACAACCATGCACACAAACAGCATACATACAACAACACCAAAACCTACACATTCACACACCTCCATCAAAACACTGGCACATGCATAAACATGCAATCACATGCTCACTTTGTACATTAAGTACCTCTTCTTATGACTGATTAGAGCAAAATATTTTTGAAGTATATGATATATCAGACATCATTTGATCTGTTGCACTGATCGCAAGACTAGCACTTACGCAGCTCCTTGTAAACATCATGAGAACTAAAATATACAGGGATGAAAAGGAAGATTGTTGTGATTGTTCAGGAGGCATCAGAAAGTCGTACTGTAGCCATATAATAATAATCATGAATCATCAAGCTTGATGAGCTCTAACCTGGAAATGAAGGAGTCAATGTATGTCTGGATTGTGGCTGACCATGTGAACATATCTTATTACTGAAAGTGACAGCAGTTGAGCGAAAGCATGATAGTGACTGTATTAATAATGTCAACATGGATGGATAGATATGGTTATTGTGCTTCTCAATGGACACACACAGCTGAAGTTTTAACACATGAGTGCATGTTATAGGTGGCATGCCACTGATTCTGCTACTTTTCACTGGCTGACTTTATAATAGAAGTTTAATGTATTTTCATATTCTGGTTTTAAATGACAGCCGTCAGTTTTTAGGTACTACAGTCTTTTCCGAAAATACAGAAGATACTCCAGTAAATTACTGTTTCTCCAAATGTGAAAACGTGTTCGGAGGCAGAACATGGTCTTGTACTTGAAACATATATTCGATTGATATTTAAAAGCACTGCTATCGATAAAATCTTGTCAATACTGTACCACTCATCAATAATCAGTAAGTGAAATACAATTAAGTAGAAGAATTATCAAAAACTAATTACCAGTTAAATACATTCTGGAAAAGAAGCTATTGGTACTGACAGAAATTTCTATTTTCAAGACAGACAAAATCGGTAATACTTTAAACAAACTCAGTGCATTAACAAATATAATATGTTCCATGGTAAAAAGAAACTATTTCTCTTACGAAGTACAAGGTGATACACAACCAATAGGGTATGGCTTTAAAAAGCCATCTTTTGTTTCAATATACTAGAAATATACAACCAATGAAGTGTAGCTTAACATTGCATATGTAATATAAATAGTTCCATAAATATATAGCATTTTACTCACTATAAAGTGCTGTGCACAATATATTCCAAATAACTTTAAAACACTATATAGCACTTAAACATGTAGAACACGAAATACTGACAAATGCTGCCCCAGACACAACCTCATGTCCAACAATAACAAAAACTAGAAAATATCGGGAATTGCGTATGGTCTTCTCATGTGCACTCCTTTGTATGATTCAGTCGGCAGACCGAAGTACTTACCACAACACATGGTATGTTCCTGTGCACACTATTGTCCAGGTAGAACACTCTCCCATAATGTGCACAAGTGAACCTCCAATGTGGCTCAGAACTTATGGCAGCTGCAGTGAAACCTTGATAAGGCTTCCGGGTGAAATAGATAACTGTCGCTAATTCTCATTTCCATCATGTTATCTGCGTATGACCCAAAATAAGACGTGTTTCTATCATTTATTGTACTGAATTTCACGTATTAAGAAAGTGAACCATGTCAGCTTTCCAGTAAAGAAACCTTATTTAATGCTAAATTGAAAGTCTGTTTCTCTGCTATTTGATCAACAAAGTAAATAATCGCAAAAATTACAGCAACTAGGTTATAACCTAGGAAGATCAAACGCAGCACTTAACAATATTTAATGGAATTTTTTCGCCATGATTGTTTTAACTCTTTTCATAATTATACATCTTAAGATGTTTTGGCTCAAGCCATTACCATAATCACATTAAAACTCGCATGCCCACAGTACAGCTACATGTGTATCAACAATCTTTAAATGTAGCTTTCGTAATCATTTAAGACAAAACGATTTAATGTATATAATTAAAAAAATAAAAAGTGATCAAGATGGAAAATTACATTATCTAGCAACAGTGATTGTGGACCGTTTTTTTGATTTTGTGTCATTTAAATCCACTTATACTTTAAATATGAAGTATACACTGAGATGCTCTAATACAGCAAATCACGTTAAGACTCAACACTAAGGGCCTACTGGGAGTGACGACAATGTAAAGTACATGCACACAGTTTTTATGTGGTAGAAATGACTCATTTCAGCCATGTTTAATTTTTATGCAGCATAAACATTTTTTACTTCTGCACACTTGGGCTGTTTGAGACTGGCAAACTGAGGGGTAAAGGTTATTGAGCCACCAGAACTGATGCCTTCTGTGGCGGAAAACAGAACTGTGGACCAGGAGCCTCCCTAAGCAGTTAGTAGTCTCTCCTATGGCTCGTTATTAGGTAGTGTATTATTCTATATGATTATTCACATCATTCAGTGCCTATTCATACCATTCAGTACCTATTGTTTGCTGCCGATCTATCTTAACGTTTAAATACAGATCATAATAAGATCAAGATTATCGAGATGGCTTCAAGACATTAATTAGTCATAAACCAAAACTCTTTGAGTTCATTATTCAAGTGTAATGAGTGCACACCTTCAGGAATTCCTCCAAATTGGACAAGTATAACTTTTGGTACTCTGTGAATACACTAGCAGTAACATTAGGTCAAACTCTAAGCATAGCTGAACACATTTACAACTAGCAAGAAGGCGTAATTGCTCCATGTATAGCAAAAATGAACTTCTGGAAGCACTGGTCATTCAGTAGTTGCTTACAGCGATGACATACCGCAAAGATTTAGTCAGGAAAGCTGACAGTATTTCTGGAATAAAATAGATGCCAGCATATCATATATCTGTGACATTTACCATCTTAATTGTACACTTATTTTCACTATACAGATAGAGTGGTAGCTTCATCCATCCTCGTACATGGCAGTGAAATCTTGACATCCAAAACAGGTCGTGATATGATGTTCTGTGCAAGTAAATACACTATCTTGCTCAGAAGCAACCTTTCCCTCGCTGTATCACACAGCAGATTCATGTTTCAAACTCTGAAGTTAGCTAATTAATGGCCTCTTTAAATAACTATAATTTCCTTTTGTAAATGGTAGTTACTAGTAATCCAGTGCCCTTGACTATAATACAGCCTATATACATTTTAATTTCTTACAACACATTATTATCACTTCCCTCATTTTTGCATTAACATTATCAACAGTTATTATAACTAATACTACTATCATTACCTATATAGTTGTTACTCAGTTGCTATTGTTTCTAATATCTTTACTTATTCCACCAGAAGTGGAATTACAATAGCTATTTCGCCATTGTTTGTATCTAAACTTGGTCCCAAGCCTATTACCCAGTTTCACATACCATTTAGATGGTGACAAATATTGAACTATATGAAAAAAACGTAAATTAATTACAAACTACGCCATGTATACACTTTATTCAACATGTAAACGTCACTATCGATATTCGGATTTAGATTCTTACATGTTCGATATGCTAGCCATTAATGGCTATGATGTGGGGCAGGCGAATGACGAAATTCTGCATGACCTGCTAAAGTGTCTGAAAATCGGTGCTGTCTATGACCTCTTGAATGGTAGTTTTCAGCTCAGCTATGGTTTTGGGGCTATTTCTGTGCATCTTGTCTTAAATATGGTCCCACAAAAAGGAGGGCGTGTGCTGAAATCCATAGAATATGGCGGCCAGTCGAAGCCCATGCCAGTGGCCTCTGGGTACCCCAGAGCCAGAATGCTGTCCCTGAAGTGCTTCTCCAGGATAACAAACCCTCTTCCGCTTTGATGGGGTCGAGTTCCACCTTGCATGAACCACATCTTGTCAAAATAAGGGTCACTTTGGATAATGGGGAAGAAATCATCTTCAAAAACCATCACGTAAAATTCGACAGTCTTCTGGCCAAGGATCATCGATTATTCTGTGACTAGACATTGCACACCACACAGTCATCCGTTGAGGGTGAAGAGAATACTCGATCACGAAATGCAGATTCTCAGTCCCCCAGATGCGCCAATTTTGCTTATTGATGAACCCATCTAAATTAAACTGGGCTTCCTCGCTAAACCAAATCATATATGTGTATAGTTATTCTCATCATGCCTCACAGCCAACTGTGCAGTTTGAATGTCCTAGTGCAAACCATTCAGAAGGTATAACGATTTTATTTTCATACAGTTCAATAGTTGTCACTCTGGGTGTATATTGGTAATTATCTATAACAGTACAAGAAATAGAGACTCAGGAAGATATACTCAAAAACATCCACAAGTTTTGCCACTGCTGTAAAGTCTGTTTGCTGAATAGTTGAAACTGTCCATCGTGAGTTGTTTAAAGATTTATACTTGTGTTACTGCAATTTTTAATGTTTCATTTCCATCTATCCATTGTATCTTAACATCTGTCAAATGTGAGTAAACATACAGAGTACTGCAGTATTAAACAATGTTGGCATAACTCGACTGTCTAATCGTTCTATTCTTTGCAGACTGCCTATTGCCGGAGCTTGAAAGCATTACATTTGATAAATGCTGGCAAAGTAGTTGATTTGGCAATGAAAATATTGAAGGCAGCTCTCTCCGAAAAGTTGCAGAAGAGGGTAAGAAATGATTTATTTTGTTATGTATTTCTCTTAGTGCTATAACTGAGGGGAAATCATATAACAGGAGGAGAATATATCTGTAGGTTCTGGCTCACTTTCCATTTTCTAACTCACTCACTTGTTTCCCTTGCTCATCGACTAGTAAACGAAAACTTATCCAGAACCTACAGAAATATTCTAATACAATCCACTTTTCAGGTCTAACTAGCTTAATTTCATTTAAATTATTTAGAGCACTTAATAAAAATGAATATTTTTTCATATCATATTCACCAATTTTCAAAATAATTATTGTTTTCATATAAAAGGGTAACATAGGAAAATAAAATTTAGTACTTTTTGTAAAAATTTTGCTAATTCTTTCTTCTTGAGCTGCGATAAGATTTTTATGATCTGTTGTTTGATACATGACTTACTTACAGTTGTATCACATTCACAAGTAACTTTAATTTCCTGATGTCCCGATATACATTCTTTACAATTTTTGTAATTCACTAACATTCTTCTTCTCTAGACAGTCAGCATACTGCTTTAGCTGTTTGGTATTGTCCATTTAAAGATTATAAAATTTAATAGGAAAAAAACTGAATTCATTTTCTAAAACCGTGAAGCAGCCACCGCATTGTCGTTTTATGGACTCCTCTGACCCTATGTACACAGCGCTACATGAAGACCGACTTGTGTCTCAACATAAACGCTTCATTTATCCGAGCTGTTATTAAGTACCTAGGTGAAGGTGTTGACTGTTTTGACAAATGGCTAGCTCTTCTCCAACCACTGATACTTCAACAACTTGGTGAGATAATGGCCAAAATCCTTTAGTCTACATACTTGGTTTAGAGGTATGACAGAGTGAAATAGCTATAAGATTGTATATAAAGTTGATATTCGATTGACAAAGTGCTACTTTCATCAGTTTATTTCGTATGAATAGTTTGTTATGAAATTATATGGAGTTACATCAGTGTCTGATTTGAGTAGTGTAACTCGTTTAAAATCGAGAAATGCGTCATATGCTTTGAGAAAATTATTTAGATGGTTAATATACCACATTTCCTGTCGGAAATCTTCGTTTCTTCCATTTTTCGATTATATGTTCTGTAGTTTAACGTGTTCGAATAATGAAGACCCTACATATCTAAGAATTACAATTACAAACACTTTGAATCAGAATGAACACACACAAATTGATGTGGGGAAGGATAAACAATGATTGTGTTTTATTCAGAGGACACTTAGAGAATGTAACAGATCTACTAAAGAGAGTGTAATGGGATCCTTCTCAGGTAGGGTTGACAGAGCACATCGAAAAACTTCAAAGAAGAGCTACACATTTTGTATTATCATGAAGTAAGCGACAGAGTGTCACTGAAATGATACAGAATTTGCAATGGACATAATTAAAACGAAGGCTTTTCTCACGAAATTCCAATCACAAACTTTCTCCTCTGAATGCGAAAATATATTGTTGACGCCGACCTACACACTGAGAAACGATCAGGTCTTACATGGAAAGACAGAGATGTTCTTTCTATGCATGCACAATACGAAACTGGAATAATAGAGAATTGTAAAAGTGGTTCGATGACCCCTCTGCCAAGCTCTTAAATGTGATTTCCAAAATATCCATTCAGATGTAGATGTAGATGCAGATTTTTGCGATTTGTCTGAAATGTAAGAAACACAAAACATAGCATATCAAATTCAACTGACTTATAGTAATTTGTGATATCTAGTTTGAAATTTTCTTGTCACTCAGTTCTGCAGTTTATACAGTTTGTAGTTCATAAACATTATTGGTTGATAGTTATATTGTTGCTCCAGCATTGTTCAATTGCAATAAAATTAATCATTTGTATGATTATTCAAAAGGGTTAGATCAACAACAAAACAAGAATTTATAAGAAGGTGTGAAAAAATAGAAGATAAGCACAATAAAAAATTACTACTCTTATTGGAAAAAACGAAGAAATTATTCCATTACATCTGTGCCAAAATAATTCAGTTATTGTATTTGATGACAGCATTCTTTAAAATCAAGATGTAGTTACAGAATATTTTACTTGAGGAAGATATAAAGGAAAAGACTGTTATCATTCAGTTCCAACTTATTCAAAAATACCAAAACAAATAGTCAAAGATAACTGTAATGTTTGAAGATTTTCAGAGAACATGACAAATTTAAATCCTGTTTTTCATGAGTTTGTTGGTGGTGATTTAAAATTTGATGATTTTAAAGGAATTTATGGTTAATATTGGAATCATCAATTTAGAATTTTTACAATAGACATGATTGGAAAACCGAATGAAGGAAAGTTCAGAAATAAAATACAGAATTTCAAAGCAACATAAACCTTAAAGAAGAATGAGTAAACATAAACATAATTGCTTAAAATGTTTAATTAATGTTTCTTTATCTGTAATAAATGTTTGCAAAATACCATATAGACTTTGATAAAAAACTAAACAGAATAAAAAGAAATCTGAAGAATGGAAAAAATAATTCAAGATCTTGAAGAAACAACCACAAACAGAATATGAAAAATATAAAAAAGAAAAGAATCAGTTATTGATACTCTTGAACAAGTTAAACAAGGAATGGAAGGATTAGGTGACAATGTTTTGAAAACTATTGAAGAAAATAGAGAAGTTGAATAACTGTTGGTTCCTTCTCATCAACATCCTCATTTAGAATAATGTGGAGATTTATCACCAATTACAAAAATTCAAGATTGTCTGATGATTTTACTGGTAAGTGTGACTATACATTAAGTGAATCAGACATTCAAGCTGCATTGAAAACATTTGAAGACGAAAAAATAGGTGCTGTTAAAAACATAAAAGAGGATGCTCTTAAAAATATAGAAGGGGATGAGTTAAAAACAGTAATGTTAGTGAATGAACGTTAAAGTATAATAATCATAGTGGAGAAGCAACTTTTGGATTAAAACTTGTTCACAGATTCAAATTTGTTGAACATTTTGCAGTTGATTTCAATGTGAATTAATTAAAAATTGGTGGAAAGTTATACAGAGGCACAGATGATCTAATGAATCATTTAACTAAAAAACTGTTTAGTATGGAAGATACGGGTGAAAAATTTGATTCTCTTGATTTATCAAACTATGCCATCACATTTTACAATAAACTGATACAATAATTAGTTGCAGTCTATATTAAATATCACCAGATTCAGAATATTCGGATGCAAAGACATGTTGAAAATATACAGAGAAAGGAGTCGAATATATTTGGATGAATCATAATCGAGATTTACTCGATAGATTAGCAGTAATTCGTGTTAAAGTATCAGCTGGAAATTAAAATTATCGTAATCAAAAAGTTTGTTTAGCACTGATGTTAACAAAAAACTTTAATGATTTCATAATCGATAATCCAAAAATAATTTCACATTTTATGTGGTTTTTAAATAATTTAGCATATACGCTTTGTAAAAGTGGAAAACATGGTAAAGGATTAGGAAACCTAGCTGTTAAATAATTTACCAATGCCAGAGATGTATCAACCAGGATTTACTTACAGTGGACCATTTACAAAGCTTGAAGAAAAACTATCGCATGGTGATCCAGGAATAAATAAATTAGATGAAGCTTGTAAGAAACATAATTAGCCTACCTTGAACATAATGATTTAGAACCTAGATATCGAACTGATGAAGTACTTCAATCAGCTACGAAAGACAGTATATACAGTTCAGATGCTAGTTCGAAAGAGGAAATTGCAGCTACTGCAGTTAGAGCAAGAATATATGGAAAACTTAACTTATGTATGGGAATTGAACTAGACGACATTGGCTGGGAATTATAAAATTAATATTTGTTTCCTTTGGTAAAACGTGCTATATTTAAATGGATGTGATGCATGTGACAATATTCAATATTACAAATCACATTGACGATAAAATAAGTATAGAAAGTGTGACTGTAATGTTATGTAGAAGAATGGCTCTTCCTCGAGATGTTGCCAGAAAAGGAAATCAAAAACCAATTTCATCTCATATGAGCAATTTAGGAATGGAGTGTTTTAGAACTGAACTTATAAGATCTGTTGTTGTTTCATTAAGGACAGAACTTAGAGTTGACAAGCTGAATTAAATAGAGAAGTATAATAAATCAACTTAATTGAATGTACTCTTCGCATATTCTTAATAAGGCGCAAAAATGGTACATTAGAAGATATTACTATTACAGAAAAATAGAAGTAGACTTAGAATGCAAATAAAATGTAATAAGCAAAAACCACTTAAAGCACGAATTATGTAGTTATGTAGAATAGAATAATAAAAGTTATTAGCCCTTATAAATATTTGTCTATGTAAAAGAATAACTTATCAACTGATGCTATCTTGGTATTCAATGGAAACACTAAAGCAAAATAAATTAAATTTATCCTGAATCATATCTCTACAAACTGGAATTAAATACATAAGAGACAGAATATTACTAGCAATTAATGCACTTTTTCTTCAAATAATGGAGACCTAAGATTTCTAAACCAACTTCCTATATGTAACTGACAATTAGTGTTTCGAAAATAATTCAAAAATATCATCACAGATGATTCTGTATTAGAAACAACATTAGCATAATCTGAAGCGGACCCTTACTATTCTTTAAATTCTCAGGGTTGATACTCCTTGACCTTAGATTATTGGTTAAATTTTCAACCAATGCCAACATATTGGCTGAAATTCCATGTCGAATAAAACACAAAATTTCATTATTAATTAATACATAAGGTCACAATATTATAACATTAGCCTATTCTCAAAATTTATCGTTGTTATCACTATGAGGATCATCAACTAATAATATCATCAAAATGATTAGTAATAAACTTTTCATTAAATGTTTTAATAACGCTTCTACACACAGTATATTTAATTTGTTGTTTTACCCATGCATCAATACTCTCTTTATGAAAAATATGATTACAGCTTATTTTTATAAATTGGTGATTTTCATTACTTAAGCTTATAGGATACCCATATTTTTTACTGTGTTCCATTAGTATTTTGTAAGGTTTAATTACTTTTTCTAGGAATTCTTCTCATAGAGTGTGAGTCCTAAAAATAATTTTTGAATTAAACTTATCTTTAAAATCTATTAAATAACCTTCATACGATTTTTTCACCTGGTTCCAGTTGAATTTACCTTGAAATTCTCTCATAAAATCTTCAGACATTTCTTATCAATATGATAAATTCTACCAGTGTAATTGATCTTGTAATTCCTTCAGAAATAAACAGACAATACTTGTTCATTTGATGTATCATCCATACTTACTTGATCTTGAAATTCCTTTATAAAATTCGTCTATAATTCTTGTCTGCATGATAAATTCTCCCAGTATAATTTACTTTGATATACCCTCTTAATATCTTATCATTATCCTTGTCTAGATAATATATTCTCCCAGTTTAATTGTTCTTGAAACTCCCTCATGAAAGCTTATGTATATGAGCCCAATTGAATTTATCTTGAAGTTCTGTAATAGATTTTTACATACCATTTATACAATTGTTGAAAATATCATTATTTACATGTAAGATGAATAATCTAAGTAAAGTGTTCTTTTTAGTTTCTGAATGATTCATTTCTTCTTTAATGTGGCATGAACTCGCATTTGATTCATTAATATTATAATTCATTTCTTCATTAATAAGATCAATAAATTATTGTTTTCTCATTTTAGAGTAATATCTAAGACCTAATTCTTATGCTCTAAGTATCAGCTCGTTGGGTTTCAGATTACTTAGGTTCGCCATTGAGGCGAAATAACTTTATTAAATCTGTAAGAAATAGCACAATTCCTTGAATCAGAACTTGTGTTAATTACATATGATGTTTGTGCCTTTCAGTATAGAATTA
The DNA here is from genome assembly GCF_021461395.2 of Schistocerca americana. Classification (NCBI taxonomy): domain Eukaryota; kingdom Metazoa; phylum Arthropoda; class Insecta; order Orthoptera; family Acrididae; genus Schistocerca; species Schistocerca americana. Next base: position 645,797,720 of record NC_060123.1, read on the forward strand.
AAGACCAGAAAACTGACACCTGTAAAAATACACATTTCAATTTGATTTATGGTTAAATTTCTATTCTCATTCAGACAAAAAACAACAATTAACTCCACAAAATAATTCAAAGGAGCTTCATGTCTGTAAAAAGTTACAGACCTAGATAATAGAAGCTTTCAATATAATTTACAATCAAATTCATATGCTAATTCACACTGTAATCTTCAAATTACTTCAAAAAAGGTCAACTATGTAAAATTTTTACAGACTTGTAAAAATAGATATTTTAAATACGATTTAGGACCAACTTCATACATCAATTCACTAGAAAAACAGAATTCAAGTCCTCAAATTGTTGTATATTAACGAAGATAGTGCTGCTATTGCTTATTGTTAAAACAGTACTTTCAGTAGTGCCAGGTGTAGGCCAGGAACAAGATGACAGAAATATAGCAATTCAATATTTAAATGAGTTTCGTTAGTTAGATATTCAAATGGATGAATCAATACTTGCTCAAGGGAATGATGATTTATTAAGAGAATCAGTAATGTTGTTTCCCTAACACACAATCTTGAGGTAAATGGTGACTTGAATGAAGAAACTTTAAGTTTTATAAACAGGCCAAAATGTGGTGAAAAAGGATTTTTCGGTAGTTGTAGAACTAGTATCTATAAATCGAAAAAGAAATACAGATAATGGAATTATAAAGGAGCCAATAAAGAAAGATTAGGAGTAAAGAGGTAGAATTTCGTTTATTTGAAAAGATATTAATATTCACCGTGTAGATGATATTAATAACACTAATATTTTAATTACAAATTAAATATTAGTACATACACATAAAATATCTGCTCATTGATTTTCATAGGAACTGGATGGAAAAGAAAATGTGATAGGTCACACATTTTTTTTTCAAATAAGAATAGTAATGTTGTAGAAATACATATGGATTGAGATGCAAATTGGAATGTGGAAATTGATGAAGCACACAAAAATATCTAACCAATTTATTTGTAGTTTTAGTTTATTAAAATGGAGTCTCATTAAGTTTGTATCATTCACATATTTATGAGTCAACAACAAATCCATTATATAACAGTTCTTATTTAGAATTATTTCAAGATGATATTGATGGAAATGAAAGTTTATATGGTACAAGAATATCAACACAAAAGACTATACCAAAATCTACATCAATAATATCAACAGTTAAATGAATCAGTTAAAGCAGTAATTGAAATTAATATACTAGATCACTTATTAATTATAAATGGAGATCTATATTTTAATGATAAGTGTGTACAAATAGATATTCATATGAATTTACAGTTAAAAACTAATCGGTTAAAATTTTTACATCTAGATTTACAAAAATAGATGGAATATACCGAAGACCAGGTGGATAAATCATATTATATGTTCAGAATATCATATATATGGAAAAATTACAAACATTACAATTAATTCTGGAATCTCCAAAGGCAATATATAGTACAGGATGATGTAAAAGATTTATTTTAAAATGTGTAGTCAACACTTCCAGTAGTACATTTTATTGTTTAATGAAATTATTTATACATTTTATACATAAATCATGTGGAGTTGCAGCTAGAGATTTTCCAGGGTTACCTATAAGAATGAATTCTGCACAAATACATTAATTTATTGTTGAATTTTTTTAAGGATGGTGCTGTTTAGAAAGGAAATTTATTTAGAAAAAATATAATTGGCATTGGTGCAGGTGATTTATCTTTTTTCGATATTAAATATACAACATTATTGCATAATGTAATAGATTTATTAAAAGGTACAATAGAAAAACTAGAGAATATTACTTTTTCACTAATTTAGCAATTTTTTCTATATATATATGGAGCATGGTCAGCAACCAGAGCAGTTTCTGTGATATCCAAATTTGTAAATACTGTGATGCTAAGAAGTCAATAGACGATTATACATCACATAAATATACAATGCATGGACAGTGTAATATTTAGACAATGTGTAAGTAAATGTCATGTAAAAATACAATGATAATCAAATTGCCCATGTATGTGGGAAAAATATTTCTAAATATTATTTAAAAAAATTTTTACAACAAATTCCAAGTAAAGAACATTCGAAAATATTATTGTCAATGGGAAATGAGGAAAAACAAGAAACCAATACAGCTACAAAGGAACATAATGAATGCCAAGAGGTTTTTAGAAAATTCTTCTCATTAACGTAAGTGTAAAAAATGTGTTTTGGAATATGTGGAAAACAAAATAGGACAATTATCTCATACTTAATTTTAAGTATCTATTAAATGAGACTTCTCACTGATTGGATTTTGAAAAATTGATTTTTACATATCTAATGAATTTTATTTTCTGTGAATAGAAGGCCACATGGAGCAGTTCACAGATCTTCAACTTATGATTATTGCAAAAGAAATAATTTAAGAGGATGTCATTAATTAAATAAATCTGTTCTAGTCTGATTTATTGACAGATATCAAATCACAAATATAAATTTACCAGGAGAAAGTCTTTGGAAACAACTATGATATCATAAATTGATGATATTTTCAAAAATATAAAAGATAAGGCATTGAAAGAAATATTCTCGTTTCCTAATGACATCATTTAGAAACAAAAGAACTAGAACTAATATTGGAGATAAACCCATGAAAAAATATTTTCACTTTATACTGAGGGGATCATGAAACAAAAAATTAGAACTATTAAACAAATATTATTTTTGGGTCTAATTTATTTGAGAAACCAAGGGACAGAAGAACAGTTAGAGATTATCTAGTTGATACAGCATTTAAAACTGTATATTTTATAAACTATAATTTTGAAAATAGTATAAATTCAATTTAACCTAATCAGAAAGTGATTACCTGTATATAACACATTAATGCAATAAATGCTCAACATGATGTCTGTCAACTTCAATGCGTTTGCCAATACATGTAACGACATTCCTCTCAACAGCAAGTAGTTTGCCTTCCGTAATGTTCGCACATGCGTTGACGATGTGCTGACACACATTGTCAGGTGTTGTTGGTGGATCACGATAGCAAATATCCTTCAACTTTCCCCACAGAAAGAAATCCATGGACGTCAGATCCGGTGAACTTGCGGACCATGGTATGGTGCTTCGACGACCAGTCCACCTGTCATGAAATATACTATTCAATACTGCTTCAACTGCACGTGAGCTATGTGCCAAACATTCATCATGTTGGAAGTACATCGCCATTCTGTCATGCAGTGAAACTTCCTGTAATAACATCGGTAGAACATTATGTAGGAAATGAGCATACATTGCACCATTTAGATTTCCATCACTGAAATGGAGGCCAATTATTCTTCCTCCCATAATGCCGCACTGTACATTAACCCGTCAAGGTCTCTCATGTTCCACTTGTCGCAGCCATCGTGGATTTTCCGTTGCCCAATAGTGCATATTATGCCGGTTTACGTTACCACTGTTGGTGAATGATACTTCGTCGCTACATAGAACGCGTTCAAAAAAATCTGTCATTCTGCCGTAATTTCTCTATTTCTCTTGTGCCCAGTGGCAGAACTGTACACGACGTTCAACTTCGTCGCCCTACAAGTTCTGGTGTATAGAAATATGGTACGGGTGCAATGGATGTTGATGTAGCATTCTCAACGCCGACGTTTTTGAGATTCCTGATTCTCGCGCAGTTTGTGTGCTACTGATGTGCGGATTAGCCGCGACAGCAACTAAAACGCCTACTTGGGCATCATCATTTGTTGCAGGTCATGATTGACGTTTCACATGTAGCTCAACACTTCCTGCTTCCTTAAATGACGTAATATCCGGCGAACTGTCTGGACACTTTGATGATGTCGTCCAGGATACTGAGCAGCATACGCAGCACACGCCCATTGGGCATTTTGATCACAATAGCCATACATCAACACGATATCGACCTTTTCCGCAATTGGTAAACGGTCTATTTTAACATGGGTAATGTATCACAGAGCAAATACCATCTGCACTGGCGGAATATTACGTCATACCACGTACTTAAACGTTTCTGACTATTACAGCGCCATCTATGGCAAAGCGAAAAAAGTGGTCCAACTAAAACATTCATATTTCTTTACGTACTACACGAATAAGTAATACGAAATGGGGGTTCCTATTTAAAAAAAACCCGCAGCTGATGTCCGTTTGACCCATGGCAGCGCCATCTGGTGTCCCCCTTCAAGCTAGACGAGTTTCGTTCTTTGTAGTTTTTTCGTTTGATGCTTATTTCGTGAGATATTTGGCCCTATCAATGCACCACCCTGTAAGACCGCACGTTATTCATTTACACTTGGCGTACTTTGGACGGTGGAAATTAATTTTTGGAAATTTTTCAGGAAAAGTGTGTTAGCGAGCTCAGTTTTTTCATTAAGAATATGGTCTGTAGAGCTGTTTTTGTGTTTCTATTTATGTTTCTTCCAATATATTCATAGTGGCCCCGAATCTGCTAGATGTAAAATTTTTAAGTTGTTCTCATTGTTTCTCACTGAATGGTTTCCTTCAGTACTATGGGCTGCAATTGCAGATTTGCTCAAGTTGCCAAGCCTTAAAGCATCAATGTGTTTTTTGCATCTAATTTCGAAACTAATGCCTGTCTGTCCAATGTAGAATTTTTGGCATGTATCACATTTGAGCTTATGTATTCCTGATTTACTGTAGGGGCTCTTGGAGGTGTTTACAGCATGGAATACTTTTTGTTGTAATTTATTATTTGTAGAAAAGCTGATTGTGATATTTTTCTTTTTAAATAAGTTTTCTACTTGGTATGATAGTGGACCTATGTATGGGAGAGCAGCATATTTAGGTTTGGCTTCTGTGTCACACTAATTTGGCTTATAGTGCATGTTGTGTCAATTGCCGTTTGTGGCTGGTTGCCGTCTCAACACCATCAACATTTGTCTTCAAATAACAGCCACAGTCACCAAGCATGTCACCATACGACAAAATCATATCAATTTTTTTTAAATTTTTATTAATTTATCTAATTTAAACGAAATTAAGTGACTTAAACCTGAAAAGTGGAACATAGTAGGATATTTCTGTAGGTTGTGGATAAGTTTTCATTTTCCAGTGAACAAACGAGTGAAACGATTGGATGAGCTAGAAAATGGAAAGAGATCAAGAACTTTCACAGATATTTTACTAATATGGAATATTTTGGGAGAAATGAACCCAACTGAGACCAAGGTTGACTATGTTATTATCAAAGGAGTGCTGAATGAAATTACCATGTGCGAAACAGGAGTGCTTCAGCCTTTTTTGTCCATTCTGTACTTACCAGATAATCGCATGTCTGATGCTAGGAGGGCATTTGGTGCTGATACAGTGAGAGGAGACAGACATAAGAGTCAGTGTCGTGTTGAGGCGCCGTTTACCAGACGATCTTTAGGGAATGGCTTAGCGGAAGTGGATAGCTTATTAAATGCTCGTCCTTCTGATGTAAACTGCATGTGGCATCAATATCTAAATCAAAGGTTCGGTGTCCAAAACTCCCATCTAAGCACAGTCTTGAGCTTCGTCGTGCACCAGCTACAGGACATCTTTGTTACACATTTGAAACATAGCGTTTCACGTCACGACAGCAAATCCCGTCAAGCACTGCGCTGACTACAACCACAGTAAGTGTGGTGTGACCAAGTCCTGTGCACAAAAGACGTAATAATGATTGTATATATATGACCTGTCAAGCCTTGGCAGCGCCCATGTGTAGAGAGCTCCAGCAAAGCAACGGAGCAAACTTAGAATTCGGCTGCAAGTGAGAACGCCATGTGGTTTTCAGTCGGGTTGACCAAGAATAGTACAAGCACAATGCCCACTGACTCAAAGTGTATGACACCTGGGAATGAAACAGCTATAATGCTCGGCTTGTACACTGCCCAGTTCGTATAAAATGAGAGTCAACGCACAGATATTTTACGACTGCGTGCCTAAACTTACATTGTCATCGCACAGCTGTTTCTTGCCTCTTGCCTCTTACCTTGATGTTCCCATTACTTGTTGCATAGCCGACCCGACGTAGTCGATTGTTGTTCTGCCGACAGACACACGATTTGAGAATTTATCATTCTCGAATTAACCAGCAACAGTGAACTGTCAACGCTGATATGAAATACACAAGTTCTGTGTTATGAATATTAATTATGTGAACTGCATTCTGCACTAACGTCATCGATACTGCAAGATACATGCGCCACAGAAACTAAACCACGACTCATTTACAATAGCTCTCTGCTCTCAGCAGAGAGGCGACTATCAGTACCCGATTGGTGGTAGGCAACGATACTGCAATATGTTTACGTTTCCGTGCAGAAATGTTTCAGAATTCTGGAAGGGATTTTCGGAAAATAAGGAACGATGTCCATCCTGTAGTAGTGGTTGGGAGGAGGGGGATGGGTCCAATCCAATTGTTACAGATGTAACTAGATGATGACCACTTGGGCATACCATGAAATTAGACCCAAACATGAGGAAATATAAGATTACAATCCACATCCAAGAAATCGTGTATATTTAAGGTTCAAAAATGGTTCAAATGGCTCTGAGCACTATAGGACTTAACACCTGTGGTCATCAGTTCCCAGAACTTAGAACTACTTAAACCTAACTAACCTAAGGACATCACACACATCCATGTCCGAGGCAGGATTCGAACCTGCGACCATAGCGGTCACGCGGTTCCAAACTAAAGCGCTTAGAACCGCATGGCCACACCGGCCGGCTTTAAGGATCTACCTACAGTGTAGCCTATTATAAGGTGGCATAATATAATGTTAGTCAATTTTGAAATCTCAAAGACAACGAAGGTAAATATAAAAAATAGCATTAAAGTTACGGCAATGGCAAGTACAGATGCATTAATGTTACACAAGACATAGACATGTTTTACACTGAAGAGCCAAAGAAACTGGTACTGCTGCCTCACATCGTGTAGGGCTCCTGCAAGCATGCAACAACACGATGTGGCATGGAATCGACTAATGACTGAAGTAGTGCTGGAGAGAACTGGCACTATGAATCCTGCAGGGCTGTCCATAAATCTATAAGAGTACGAGGAGGTGGACTCTTCTGAACAGCACCTTGCAAGGCATCCCAGATATGCTCAATAATGTTCATTTCCAGGGAGTTTGGTGGCCAGAGGAAGTGTTTAAACTCAGAAGAGTGTTCCTTGGGCCAGTCTGTAGCAATTATAAACTTGTAAGATGCCGCACTGTCCTACTGGAATTGTCTAAATCGATCGGAATGCACATTGGGCATAAATAGATGCAGGTGATCAGGCAGAACGCTTATGTATGTGTGTCATATCCAGATGTATCAACGGCCACATATCACCTCAACTGCACACACCCCGCCACACCATTAGAGAGTCCCTACCAGCTTCAGCACTCCCCTGTTGACATTCAGGGTCCATGGTTTCATGAGGTTGCCTCTGTACCCGTTCATGTCCATCAGCTCGATACAATTTGAAACTAGACTCGTCCGACCAGGCAACAGGTTCCCAGTCATCAACAGACGAATGTCGGCGTTGACTGGCCCAGGCGAGGCATAAACATTTGTGTCGTGCAGTCATCAATGCTACACCAGTGGGCATTCGGATCCGAAAGTCCATGTCGATGAAGTTTTGTTGAGTGGTTTTCGCGCTGACACTTATTGATGGCCTAGCATTGAAATCTGCAGCAATTTGAGTAAGGGTTGCACTTCTGTCACGCTGAACGATTCTCCTCAGTCAACGTTGGTCCCTTTCTTGCAGGATCTTTTTCCGGTCGCGTCGATGTTGGAGATTTGATCCTCAAATTCACCGTAAACCCGTGAAATGATCGTACGGGAAAATCCCCACATCATCGTTACCTTCTAGATGCTGTGTGCTATCGCTCGTGCGCCGACTACATTACGTTTAAACTCACTTAAATATTTATAACCTGCCATTGTAGCAGGCACTTGTTGTCTTTCATAGCCATTGCCGACCGCAGTGCCATGTTCTGGATGTTAACATGTCTCTGTATTCGAATATGCGTTTCTGTACGAGTGTCTTTGGTGCTTCAGTGTACATTGCCAACAATTCCTAGAAAAAAAATGCATTAACTCCTCGCTGTCTACACGAAAAAAAAATCTTTCACTGCTCATAGCACTCTTCAAAGCACTGCACGAGTGGGGTGTTCGTTATGTGAAAGTGTGGGGAGCGTTGGTCTATTGCTGCACCGCCCACTTGCAGAAGCAGATTACGCGGCCCCTTCTACGCCATACGACAGTCGCAGTTCACAATCATCAGGTTGTCATCTCCGCCTAGCAGTAATCCGTAGGTGACGTACATGAAACATGCGTAGCAGCGCACTAACGCAGCTGCGCTCCTCCAATCTACTCACCATACATTTAACTTACGTCCAACAGTAATAGCTCTTTATAATATACACAGCAGACCTTAAAGAGGAAAAAATGAGTATCAGTAACATCTGAATGATTTTATCTGAGACAGCATTCATCGCAAATGTTGTGCTCATCGTAAATGTGCACTGTGTTGGCTAAATAGAATAGTAATTCATATCTCTGTTAGAGAAAAATTATCCAAGAAGCCAACATATTATGAAAATATTTGCAAAGTGTAACTCTAGCTATATGATTGCTTCGCAACAAAAATATATATACATAACAAATCTCACCATACACACAAAATATAGACAGAACTGCAGATTACGTCGGTACGTCTCAGTAACCCACAAAGTATCAGCTATTCGTGGGTCATCACTCTGCATCTCTAAATAGAAAAAGAAAATTCTTACTCATTTGTTGACAGAAATTTCAGTAAACTCTTACATGCTACGCAGAAACTGGCAATGTATCACGCTGGGTATCCACAAAGTCACACACATTATAGAATTATGTCAGTTTACATACTGACTAGGAACCAAAAGTATGTTAGTCTTTAAGACTGCTCAGAATAATATGGTTTCACGTTCTTCAAATGGAGTTTACCCATATGTTTATCAGATCGCACGACAGTCTTTGGACACTCAGTGCCTATAATACAATATGGACCTTGTATTTAAGATCGATTTTCCGTATCTTTTCGTTCACCTTACTTGAACGTCTATGATACTCAATTAACACAAGATCCTCTGTCTAATACTTATTTGGCTGTACTCTCCTCCACGGCGTTTCTTTCTTCAGTGCTTCGCCTCGGCTAACCGTTCCATGGCCAACTCTACCTTCTCAATCCACGTTCGATTTGTGGCCGGAGAATTACACACATCACAAAACGTTTTGCATCACTTCGGTTCAGAGAGTTCCGGAACCTGTACAGAAAATTGGAACCGACATCAACATCATTTCCGCCCTTTCCATTGCTAATGAAAACCACACAATGCAACTTGTACCAGCATACAGCGAGACCTTCAGACGTGGTGGTCCAGATTGCTGTACACACCAGTATCTCCAATACTCAGTAGCACGTCCTCTTGCATCAATGCATGCATGTTATACAGATCCTAAGAAGGCATAAGCAGGTTTTCTTGAGTAAGCCAGTGGTGATATAAATGGCAGAATGTAAGCTGAAGCTCAGAGAATGTGAGCCGTTTTTTACGGAAATTTATGGTTCCATAGTCTATATGTGAAGTGATGGAAGAGAAGATTCAGAAGATGCAAGGGATGAGCGTTATCGATCAGCCGATCACCCAGTATAATAACACATTATTTGTGGTAGAAAAACGAGATGGTGATGTCACAATCCTGCCGGATGCACGCTCAGTGAACAACATATTAATATTCCACAGATGGACAAACGCAAAAGTTTATATGGATTACTCCACAAGTTTCTTGGTCAAAAGGTGGGGTTATATGAGGAGATCTCCATGCACGACGATTCCAGGTAGCACACAACATACTAATATGGAGGAGGGAGCCACCAGTAATGTGTGCTACCGTTTGGCTTAAATATTTCTACCTCAGCTTCATAACATCACTGGACAAAGTTCTCACCGAAAAATTAATCAAAAATGTGACCACATGTGTAGATGCTGTTTTAATTGCAACCTGCTGTTTGGAAAGATATATTAAGATAACTGAAGAGGTGTGCATCGCTTCTGAAGAGGTAGGTGTAATAGCAAATTTAGAGAAGTTGGAACTTGGAAGGAGAGAAATTATGTTTCTGCGATATGTTCACAATGCACAAGGAATTAAACCTGATGACGAAAAATTACAAGCAATTGAGGACTTTCCAGAATCTCGTTGTAAAAAATATTCTTCGTCGCATACTATCCACAATCTCATAAAGGCACTGTTAAAGTAGATTGTCCCTTTCTTCAACGGTGATTCGGCTTAGATCCCTCACAGTAGTTGGGGGGTCACGTCGTCCATAAACAGCCCTTTTCAGTCTATCCCCGGTATGTTCGATAGGGTTCATGTCTGGAGAACATGCTGGTCACTCTAGTCGAGCGATGTCGTTATCCTGAAGGAAGTCATTCTTTAGACGTGCACGATGGGGGCGCGAACTGTCGTCCATGAAGACGAATGCTTCACCAATATGCTGCCGATATGGTTGCACTATAGGTCGGAGGATGGCATTCATGTATCGTACAAACGTTACGGTGCATTCTTTGACCACCAGTGTCGGCCCCATGTAATGCCAACCCAAAACCGCAGGGAACCTTCATCTTGCTGCACTCACTGGACAGTGTGTCTGAGGCGTTCAACCTCACCAGGTTGCCTTCAAACACGTCTCCGACGATTGTCTAGTTGAAAGCGTATGCGACACTCATCGGTGAAGAGAACGTGATGCCAATCCTGAGCGATCCACTCGGCATGTTGTTGGGCCAATCTGTACCGCGCTGCATGGCGTCGTGGTAAAGATGGACCTCGCCACGGATGTCGGGAGTGAAGCTGCGCATCATGCACCCCATTGTGCACAGTTTGATTCGTAAAGCAATGTCCTGTGGCTGCACGAAAAGCATTATTCAACATGGTGGCATTGCTATCAAGGTTCCTCCGAGCATAATCCGTAGGTAGCGGTCATCCACTGCAGTAGTAGCCCTTGGGCGGCCTGAGCGAGGCATGTCATCGACCGTTCCTGTCTCTCTGTGTCTCCTCCATGTCCGAACAACATCGCTTTGGTTCTCTCCTAGCCGCCTGGACACTTCCCTTGTTGAGAGCCCCTCCTGGCCCAAAGTAACAACGCGGACGCGATCGAACCGCGGCTTTGACCGTCTAGGCATGGCTGAACTACAGACAACACGAGCCGTGTACCTCCTTCCTGGTGGAATGGCTGGAACTGATCGGCTACCGGACCCACTTCGTCTAATAGGTGCTGCTCATGCATGGTTGTTTACATCTTTGGATGGGTTTAGTGACATCTCTGAACAGTCAAAGGGGCTGTGTCTGTTATACAGTATCCACAGTTCTGGGAACTGTGGTGATGCAAAAAATTTTTGATGCGTGTTCTTAAAACCTCCAATAGTATACTTTTAGGCCCTTGGTTAATCAGAAGTTCCTAGTTTATTGTTTAAGTTCCACAGATTCGTAAAAAGAGATATAAGTAAATTTTAACATTTCACCTTACCTCTAGCGCCCCTCTAGCGCCCCCATGAGTTGCGTAAAATTACAGAGAGATTTTCGTAGTTCATCAAGTAAATCGATGGCCACAAATCTTTTCTTGGTATTATACGATGCATAGATCCTTGGCGTGCAATGGTAGTTGTCTTCACCTTCTGACGTACGTCACATTTGTGAATCTTTCCATTCATTCGAAAGAATATACACTCCGTCTTGCATTTCTGTAAAGATTTGTTTGCACCACAGCAGGCATTAGCGAAGTGCGTATACCACACCAGCTTCTCAGTTGCGTCTCTCACAATATACAACAACCAATCTTGTGATGGGCTCATCCACATGACAACAAAGAATGGTGTGATGAATCGAATAGTACTTTCTCAATCTCTCTTCCTGTGCACAACCATACTTCACCGTAATATTCTTCAATGATGGTTGGTTGTTTTGCTCCCTTCGAATATTCTTTAATAACTTTGTCATATGTTTTTTGTATTGCGTTCCTTTTATTAAATTAATGCTCAATTCCTTCTCTATAGCGTGTTTACCTTGACATCTTGTACGCCCAGCGGCGGCCTCAAAAGTGCATCTGGAATCATGTTTTGGCTCCCAGGTCGCTAAATAACACTAACTAGTATTCTTGCAAGTTAACTGCCCATCTAGGGTAATTTGCTCTCGAGCAAGAAATACAATATTTTATGGTCTGTTACAACTTAAGTAACGGTACCTCTTATATAATATCTAAATTTTTTTAATCACCATTAGGCTGCAAGCGCCTCTCTCTCTATTATGTTATATTGCCGTTCTCTCTTACAGTCCTGCTCACGGATGAACAGTTTACATGATGTTGGTATTGGCCTTATCTGCTTGTTACAGATGTGCACCGATTCCAAAATCCGGAATGTTACTGGCCAAGTAAAACTCCTTATTCAAATATTGGTGTGAAATCAAATGTGGACTACACAGTTCCTTTTTAATTAATTCAAGACCCATTGGCATACCTCAGCCCATTAATACAGCAATTTTTTTGAACAAATTTAAGAGTTGCAGGTTGTAAAGTAACGGGCCACTAATGAACTTCCTATGTCATCAACATAACCTGAGAAATCCTCTAAACTATTTTTTACAACGAGATTCTGGAAAGTCCTCAATTGCTTGTAATTTTTCGTCATCAGGTTTAATTCCTTGTGCATTGTGAACATATCGCAGAAATTTAATTTCTCCCCTTCCAAGTTCCGACTTCTCTAAATTTGCCATTACACCTAATTCTCAGGAGCGAAGCACACCTCTTCAGTTATCTTAATATATCTTTCCAAACAGCAGGTTGCAATTAAAACAGCATATACACATGTGGTCACTTTTTTGATTAATTGTTCAGTGGGAACTTTGTCCAGTGATGTTATGAAGCTGAGGTAGAAATATTTAAGCCAAACGGTAGCACACATTACTGGTAGCTCCCTCCTCCATAGAAGTATGCTGTGTGCTACCAGGAATCGTCGTGCATGGCGATCTCCTCATATAACCCCACCTTTTGACCAAGAAACTTGTGGAGTAATCCATATAAACTTTTGCGTTTGTCCATCTGTGGAATATTAATATGTTGTTCACTGAGCGTGGATCCGGCAGGATTGTGACATCACCATCTCGTTTTTCTACCACAAATAATGTGTTATTATAGTGCATGATCGGCTGATCGATAACGCTCATCCTTTGCATCTTCTGAATCTCCTCTTCCACCATTTCACATACTGACTATGGAATCATAAATTGCCGTACAAAAAATGGCTCACATTCTCTGAGCTTCAGCTTACATTCTGCCATTGCTATCACCACTGGCTTACTCGAGAAAACCTGCTTATGCCTTCATAGGATCTGTATAAAATTTTTCATTTTTGGCCAGTTTTCATGTTCTAGGGACTTGATTTTGTGTTCAGCTGTACGATCAAGGTTTCCTGACATTGCCCTCCCTTCGCATTTCCATTGCTTCTTACATAATGGTGCGACGTCTCCCTTTGTGGTAGTCTCTGGTGCTGTTTGCAGATCAGATAAATAACATGACATAGTCACTCCTACCACTTCTCTATCATTAATTCTCCCTTTAAAGCCAATAATTGTTCCGTTCTTTCCTCTGAATTTCTACACAACCTCTTCCAGAATTCCAATAAGCTTTCTGCTTTGATAACCACTCAACGTCTAAGGTTAGGAGTAATGGCAACCCAGGCACCACAAGTGCTGATACATCACAATCTTCATCATTTAGCTTCATTGTAATTAAGACCCGCTTTTTAATTATCTTGATTTTGCCCTCACATCTCCTGTAATATATATTCTGTGCACTGGGATGTTTGTATTTTTCTTCCATGCTTCATCCACATTATATACGACTTTTGTGACACAGCATTAGCTTGAAAATGTGAGTCGACCAAAACATGCATCCAAGTTCAAAAAAATCGGCTTCTGCAATAGGCTGCATAATTTCACCAGGCTCTTCATCATTTTCCTGCATCAAATCGTCCATCATCTCAGTTACATCTTCCCTCATCGTATTCACATAACCAATGGTCCTATGTCGTGTGTTCCTGACTGGACCGCATCAGGAACACAATCTACATTTCCTAGCCTGTCAGGGTCGTTGTTTGCATTTCGTTCCCTGTCATCCAACAGACCTTCCTGTATTGTTGTGCGCTCTATGTTGTGACGCGCGTAGCTGCCGCACTGTCCGCAGTAGCCTCTTCAAACTCGAAAACTTTGTTCAAATCTTCTGTCTCCGTCTCAATTACGACGTTGGTCATTACATCCTGTATGATTATGCGATCGCATACCGGTGTCCTCTCGCTGTTTCTTGACAGCTCTCTATCATAATCAGATCCTTCTTTTCCTCTTTGTTCATACAACATATCCAGTTGTCCCAAAGCCGACGCCATCGTGTCGGCATCGTTCTTGGGGATCACCAGCAACTTTTACTGAACTGCTACCGACAATGTATTTTCAGTCTTAATTGGTTTGTCTAAAAACAGATTCCTTTCTTAATAATCTTGGAAAAGCGTCTTCAGATGTCTGTCATGTTCTCTATCAAACCTTCTGAAATCATGTAAACTGTTTTGCTCACCACTCTGCTATTGTATGGATCTATGTGGTTTTAAAAACTCCTGTACAAAGCACACGTCTCGCGTTTTTGTCAGATTCTTATTTCCCATCTACCAGCTTTGTCCTCCGTTCTCCATGCAACAAATCGTATCTTCTGGTGTTCGTGCCACAGCTAAGGTAGCACATCCTTAAGCTGATCCAAATAATCTCTCAGATACCAACATCTGTCTGGATCAAATTTTCTGAAATTTCCGATACTATGGAAGACATTGTCATTTTGTATAGCCAGTACCTAGTCTCCTCTTGTACCTCCATCACATTCACTTCATTGTTTACCTGTTGCCCTATCTCCTGCTTAACACTGCCAACATGTGATTGCATCTTAATTATCTCATTGCACACCTGCTCCATATCGCATGCGCGAGCATCTTGGTTCAGTACAATGGGCTGCACTCTATGTTTACACTGCTGCATTTCCCAAATACACCACTGAAAGTGCTCACCGTAAACCGCACCTTTCTTGCAGAGTTCCTTTTGCACTTCATCGAAATCAGATTCGACCCTCTCAAAACATTTCGTATTTTCTGTGACCTGTTGATGTGACTGAGCTGTGAGTGCATCTCACTTCTGGTTACATTCGTCATCCACGTTCTTGACAGCTATGTATGTTTCATCAGTCTTTGCTGTAAGGTCCTTTCTACCTTCGTCTCTTTTACTAGTGCTTTCTTCATATCTCTACTTTAGCATTTCCATTAATGTTGTGAGCATATCAGAACCAGACCCATGTTGTTCTCGTGTGGGTGTATCCAGGATAGGTGACGATTCGGCACCTCAATTTTGCATGTCTACTGACAAACTGCATTCCCCTATACCGGAGTCTTCCAACAGCTCACGATTGCCTGCTTCGTTTTTTATCTCTATCGGATCATTTTCGCCTGACGAGTCCACTTCTACATTCTGATAACATGGACTAAAATATTTCACACAAGCAGAGAATATAGGAAACTGAATCACAGTAACTGTCTTCTACAGTACATGAAACAGAAGAGTAATTCTAACTGCAACGCTTTACTCAGTTCAACGCCGTATTCAGTGCTCAAAGGCACACCAGGCATACATCGAACTAGTGTAGGAATGAGCTTATATTTATACAATAGGTTCACTTCTGATTTGCCACTACAAAAAGACTGGGCAATGACATATGCCAAATTGATTAATGAGTGCCAAGTTATAATACAAATATAAGAAGTCGCTATCAGCACATTCGTTGGTAAATGTTTGCATGTGCTGGAATTATACGATCAAAGTTTGTTTTGTCAGACAGTTAGGCTCCAGTGTTTTAATTGCGTGAGAGATCGCTTTGTTGCAACAACACTTACATTACACAGCTGTGTGCTCAGTGGCGCGTGTGTGCGTCCACTACATCGTACCGCTGCATCGTCATACTGACACGCAGCAGTGCCTTCTGCTGTCCGTCCTTTGAATCACTGCAATAGTCGCCTTGTAGTTGCTCATGTTGCTCCTAGGTATCACATGCTCACAAGTAACATAGCATGAACAGTGGCATCACTCCTCAAAACAAGTTCTTTGCACCGCACAAAGATGTGTAACTGCAGTCCAAGCTCCCTGCTCCATGCTGCGCACTGGCCATCTGACATCTCACAACAATCAAAATCCCGGTCACTGTTTATTCTAACAAGTTAGTCACCATTTCTATATTACGCAATCTATCTGATATCACATGAAAATCGGGAATATGTCCACTGTTTATGCTCAAGTCACTTAAATTACGCTGTGTATCTGACATCACACAACAATCAGAAATATATTCGCTGTTTATGCTGAAGTCACTCACAATTTTTAAATTAAGAACCGAGTTGTCACTTCTTCAACGAAGATTACGAGTCTCTAACCGACGTCGCTATGTAAGACGTCTGGGGCATTTCAACTATAATGTTCACGGTGTACGCCGCCCAAGTGACGTAAACACAGGAGAGAGGTCATTAGTGCCGTAGAACTTAGAACTACTTAAACCTAACTAACCTAAGGACAACACACACATCCGTGCCCGAGGCACGATTCGAACCTGCGACCGTAGCGGTCGCGCGGTTCCAGACTGAAGCGCCTAGAACCGCTCGGCCACACTGGCCACAGGAGAGAGGGTTAGATACTTTTCGACAGCTCGCTTAAACCCCACATACATGGTTTTCTACCGGCTGTCTTTTTGCTCCTCCCTCTGCCAGCTAGAAACAGAATCCTGCAATGTTTGTCATTCAACAGGTTGAGGAGACACAGAGTGAGATCCAGTTTTATCTGCCAAGATCCAAATATACACACGAAATGTATTCGCAAGTGCAAATATGGGTCATCGTCTGATGTATAATGGAGTGACGACAGTGAAAATATGTGCCAAACTGGGACTCGATCCTGGATTTCCCGCATATCGCGAGCGGTCGCCTCAGCATTAGGCTATCCGAGAATGCCTCATGGCCAGATCCCACCTTCCATGCGTGATCAGCCATGTTTCTGCAACCTATGCTGGTGCATCCTTTTCGTATGTTCCCGTGCAGGGGAGACATTTTAATTGAAAGCTGCCTTTGTTATTCCGAATTACGATGCAGTGTTCCTTGGGACAAGCATGGATGCATTACCCCACCTACCAACGGAGACGTCCAGTTCATCAGCGAGGTGTTTGGCTATTATCTTTCGATCACCTCGAATGAAAATGTGTACACATTCCAACATTGCAGGAGTCACAGCTGTGTGCTGGCGGCTGTCACGAGGGAGATCAGACAGGTGTGTGTGACATTGCTGCTGTGATGGCAGAGGCCTCGCCCAACGACTCGCAATACTTTTGTTCACAGCCGTGTCTGTATAGACATTCTGAAAGCGCATATGAGTATCTGCGATGTTCTGGTTCACCGCCAAAAGAAACTCAGCTCTCTGGTTGGAATTTACCTCCGTCATAGACGCCGTTTTGAAGGCTACATATAGCGCCGTTACCTATCGGAACCCCATGAAACTATAGGGGCTGAAGCGGGAGCATTCCACAATGCCCCACAACAAATTCTAAATCTTTTCAACCGAAACTGGCCGAGTAAAATTGCATTGCTTTACTTATTGGACCACAGCTAGTTTTCAATTTGTAATCAAAGACAACAGAAAGACAAAAAGAAAAGTAGCTATCTTCTTCCAAGTCACTCTCCTTCTCTCAGACCAACAGTTACACATATTATAGTTGTTAACATTATTGTTTTCGGTAGATACTTTTAGCGGATTAGATTCACTGGTATAATAATGGAATCAGCGGTGAGTTGGTTGCAATGCAGCTGATCCATTTTCGTTTATTTTTTTATACTCAGCTGCTAGTAAGTCACTGAATAATTGCAAGGCTGTTACCCACATCGCCTCAGGTACTGGAGCATGACTCACGGCTGGACACAAACTTGCTGTCCATGTGTCATAGCTATACTCGTACATCCCATTAATGTTATTCTCGTACAGGAGAGGCAACCTTGTCCCGTCTGTCTCCAGATCGGTCTGCCGCTGTGGTTGTCCCGGTTGCTGCCCGCAGTGGGGCTGAGCTCTCGCCTGTGGTTGATTGGGAGGTCGTTCCAAGGCGTGGCAGGCAGCGAAAGACGTCCCCGGAGGCTGATCATAAAGCCTCCCCGGCACGTCTGACAAACAGGTTTCAGGCACTGTCTCTGGCTGAGCCCTGTTTCAGAGGATCATTCTCAGCCTTCCAAGGTCCGGGCAATCGCAGAGGGTGGGCTTATTGGTAGTTGGGAGCTCCAATGTTAGGCGCGTAATGGGGCCCCTTAGGGATATGGCGGCTAAGGAGGGGAAGAAATCCTGTGTTCACTCCGTGTGCATTCCGGGTGGAGTCATTCCTGAAGTGGAAAGGGTCCTTCCGTATGCCATGAAGAGCACAGGGTGCAGCCAGCTGCAGGTGGTGGCACATGTCGGCGCTAATGACGTGTGTCGCTTTGGATCTGAGGAAATTCTCTCTGGATTCCAGCGGCTATCTGATTTGGTGAAGGCTGCGGGTACTGCTTACGAGATGAAGGCAGAGCTCACCATCTGCAGCACCGTTGACAGAACCGACTGCGGACCTTTGGTGCAGAGCAGGGTGGAGGGTCTGAATCAGAGGCTCAGACGGTTTTGCGACCGTGTTGGCTGCAGATTCCTTGACTTGCGCCATAGGGTGGTGGGGTTTCGGGTTCCGCTGAATAGGTCAGGAGTTCACTACACTCAGCTGACGGCTACACGGGTAGCGGAGGCTGTGTGGCGTGGACTGGGCGGTTTTTTAGGTTAGAAGGCCTCGGGAAAGTACGGGGTGGGCTGCAATCTTAAAGGGAGCATGGCAAATACAGGACGTGCTTGGATCAAGGAACAGTCGGAATTGTAGTTGTAAACTGTTGTAGTTGTGCTGGGAAAGTCCCTGAGCTACAAGCACTAATAGAAAGCACAGAAGCTGAAATCGTTATAGGTACAGAAAGCTGGCTAAAGCCTGAAATAAGTTCTGCAGAAATTTTTACGAAGTCTCAGACGGTGTTCAGGAAAGATAGATTAGGCAGAATTGGTGGAGGAGTGTTTGTGTCTGTCAGTAGTGGTTTATCTTGTAGTGAAGTCGAATTAGGTACTCCGTGCGAATTGGTATGGGTGGAGGTTATACTTAACAGCCGAACTAAGTTAATAATTGGCTCCTTCTACCGACCCCCAGACTCCGATGATACAGTTGCTGAACAGTTCACAGAAAATTTGAGTCTCGTAGCAAATAAATACCCAAAACATACGGTTATAGTTGGTGGGGACTTCAACCTTCCCTCGATATGTTGGCAAAAATACTTGTTGAAAACCGGTGATAGACAGAAAACATCTTCCGACATTGTCCTAAATGCTTTCTCCGAAAATTATTTCGAGCAGTTAGTCCACGAACCCACGCGAATTTTAAATGGTTGCTAAAACACACTTGACCTCTTAGCCACAAACAATCCAGATCTAATAGAGAGCATCATGACTGATACAGGGATTAGTGATCACAAGGTCGTTGTAGCTAGGCTCAATACCGTTTCTTCCAAATCCACCAGAAACAAACGCACAATAATTTTATTTAAAAAAGAGGACAAAGTGTCACTAGAAGCCTTCCTTAGAGACAATCTCCAATCCTTCCGAACTAACTATGCAAATGTAGACGAGATGTGGCTCAAATTCAAAGATATAGTAGCAACAGCAATTGAGAGATTCATACCACATAAATTGGTAAGAGATGGAACCGATCCCCCATGATACACAAAACAGGTCCGAACGCTGTTGCAGAGGCAACGGAAAAAGCATGCGAAGTTCAGAAGAACGCGAAATCCCGAAGATTGGCTAAAATTTACAGACGCGCGAAATTTGGCACGGACTTCAATGCGAGATGCCTTTAATAGGTTCCACAACGAAACATTGTCTCGAAATTTGGTAGAAAATCCGAAGAAATTCTGGTCGTATGTAAAGTACACAAGCGGCAAGACGCAGTCAATACCTTCGCTGCGCAGTGCCGATGGTACTGTTACCGACGACTGTGGCCTTAAAGCGGAGTTATTGAACGCAGTTTTCCGAAATTCCTTCACCAGCGAAGACGAATGGAATATTCCTGAATTTGAAACACGAACAGCTGCTAGCATGAGTTTCTTAGAAGTAGATACCTTAGGGGTTGCGAAGCAACTCAAATCGCTTGATACGGGCAAGTCTTCAGGTCCAGATTGTATACCGATTAGGTTCCCTTCAGATTACGCTGATACAATAGCACCCTACTTAGCAACCATATACAACCGCTCGCTCGCCAATAGATCTGTACCTACAGATTGGAAAATTGCCCAGGTCGCACCAGTGTTTAAGAAGGGTAGTAGGAGTAATCCATCGAACTACAGACCTATATCATTGACGTCGGTTTGCAATAGGGTTTTGGAGCATATACTGTATTCAAACATTATGAATAACCTCGAAGGGAACGATCTATTGATACGAAATCAGCATGGTTTCAGAAAACATCGTTCTTGTGCAACGCAGCTAGCTCTTTTTTCGCACAAAGTAATGGCCGCTATCGACAGGGGATCTCAGGTTGATTCCGTATTTCTGGATTTCCGGAAAACTTTTGACACCGTTCCTCATAAGCGACTTCTAATCAAGCTGCGGGCCTATGGGGTATCGTCTCAGTTGTGCGACTGGATTCGTGATTTCCTGTCAGGAAGGTCGCAGTTCGTAGAAATAGACGGCAAATCATCGAGTAAAATTGAAGTGATATCAGGTGTTCCCCAGGGAAGCGTCCTGGGACTTCTGCTATTCCTGATCTATATAAATGACCTGGGTGACAATCGGAGCAGTTCTCTTAGGTTGTTCGCAGATGATGCTGTAATTTACCGTCTAGTAAGGTCATCCGAAGACCAGTATCAGTTGCAAATCGATTTAGAAAAGATTGCTATATGGTGTTGCAGGTGGTAGTTGACGCTAACTAACGAAAAGTGTGAGGTGATCCACATGAGTTTCAAAAGAAATCCGTTGGAATTCGATTACTCGATAAATAGTACAATTCTCAAGGCTGTCAATTCAACTAAGTACCTGAGTGTTAAAATCACCAACAACTTCAGTTGGAAAGACCACATAGATAATATTGTGGGGAAGGCGAGCCAAAGGTTGCGTTTCATTGGCAGGACACTTAGAAGATGCAACAAGTCCACTAAAGAGACAGCTTACACTACACTCGTTCGTCCTCTGTTAGAATATTGCTGCGCGGTGTGGGATCCTTACCAGGTAGGATTGACGGAGGACATCGAGGGGGTGCAAAAAAGTGCAGCTCGTTTTGTATTATCACGTAATAGGGGAGAGAGTGTGGCAGATATGATACGCGAGTTGGGATGGAAGTCATTAAAGCAAAGACGTTTTTCGTCGCGGCGGGATCTATTTACAAAATTTCAGTCACCAACTTTCTCTTCCGAATGCGAAAATATTTTGTTGAGCCCAACCTACATAGGTAGGAATGATCATCAAATAAAATAAGAGAAATCAGAGCTCGAACAGAAAGGTTTAGGTGTTCGATTTTCCCGCGCGCTGTTCGGGAGTGGAATGGTAGAGAGATAGTACGATTGTGGTTCGATGAACCCTCTGCCAAGAACTTAAATATGAATTGCAGATGTAGATGTAGATGTAGATGTAACCGGAGCTGCTAAGGTGACCTATCACGTAAAGCGGGAAATCCGGGTTCGAGTCGCGATCCGGCACAAATTTTCACTGTCGTTGTGGTGTCACCGCCAGACACCACACTTGCTAGGTGGTAGCTTTAAATCGGCGGCGGTCCATTAGTAAATGTCGGACCCGCGTGTCGCCACTGTCAGTGATCGCAGACCGAGCGCCACCACACGGCAGGTCTCGAAAGACGTACTAGCACTCGCCCCAGTTGTACGGACGACTTAGCTAGCGATGCAACACTGACGAAGCCTCGCTTATTTGCAGAGAAGATAGTTAGAATAGCCTTCAGCTAAGTCAATGTCTACGACCTAGCAAGGCGCCATTAACAGTTGCTATTATTTATAACATACCGCCAAGAACGATGTATACAAATGATGGATTAAAGTTAAGTATTCCAGCCGCTACGTACTTTTCTTTATAGCATTCATTACATATCCTGTTTCAGACCTCACGCCAGCCTGCGTAAGTTAAGCGCGTGCCTTTCGGTTACCCGTCACTGTGGATTGGCTGTCTTGCCAGTCCACAACAGTCGTCATTCTGTTAGGCATCTGCAGGTGGATGATATTCGCAACTCGAATGCATTTCTGTCGACTCACCTTGCTTATAAAGTGGACCGCTGAGGCCGGTCGCAGTTGTTGACAAAAGACAGTCTACAGGAAGGTTACGAATATGTACTAATCACAATTCGGGAACGAAGCTCAACTTTTATATTTACGCCGCTATTTACTATATGTATACTATGTTAAATCTCCAGCGGCGACTTGTGATCTTAAGAAAACAGAAATGATGCCCGCGACGTGTCGGAATGCCGTTCAAACCGAAATTAGGCCCTGCTCCTTGTGACCAGCGGGACCAGCTGCTGCTATCGCCTCTGTAGGGATCAGGTCTGCATTATGCGCTCTTGACGCCCATCCAGCTGTATGAATTATAGCACAGATGTTAAGTAGCACGCACTAAGTAAAGTTGTCCCCAGTTTTTGATGCGTGATATACGAGTAGCTTAGGGGCTGAAAGGGATGTATTAGCGTAAAGAGTCCGTAAGCCTACTCGTTGCTTGGAAATCCGACAACAGTTTCAGTGAGGTTGGACAGAAACCCCGCCGAACACAGACAGTGCCACCAAGTTTTGATTATCTGTTATTTGTCGTGTTCGTCTTTAATAGGTTCCAGTTCTCAACTGAGAGGTCAAGAACTTGGAAACATAATACCCGGTTTAAGTAGACGGTGACTGACTTACTATAATTTTTTTTACACACTCACAATTTTTATAGAGACAATCAAAACAGGTTTCGGCCACAATGACCATCTTCAGATCCTAAGAACATACGTAGTCAAGCTCTTTCACGCGGGGAATATCCTCCAGAAAGTAGAAGAAAGACAAGGTGTGATATATGTAGCCCAGGAGTTTGATATTGCTCACAGCATTGTTCGAAATGCATGGGGCATGTTCCAAACCACAGGCACTGCTACCCGAAGGAGAAGTGGTCGACTATGGTCAACTGCAGTGGTAGAGGCACTGCTACCCGAAGGAGAAGTGGTCGACTATGGTCAACTGCAGTGGTAGAGGCACTGCTACCCGAAGGAGAAGTGGTCGACTATGGTCAACTGCAGTGGTAGATGGCCGCAACACTGCACAACCACTTCGAACGGTGAGTGCAAATGGAATCACATTTAATAGCACTGCAAGGGACGCAATCTCATGTTCCACTGTGGCGCGGCGACCGCATGGGGTTGGTCACTTTAACTCACCACTAGCGCTTTGTGTTATGTTGACAGCTGCACGTCTGCGGCGCCGAATTTCGATGTTGTCAGGAGCATAGGGACTGGGCGTTAAGGCTCGGATGCTCTTCTCGGATAAGAGCTGATTCAATGTGAGTAGTGGTTGTGGATGTATCTTCATAAGGTGAAAATTGGGAACACATGCAGCAAGGACTATTGTCGAACAAGGTCGTTTTGGTGGTCCAGAGGCATAATGCTGCAGAGACGCTCACCATTCAGTGTTCTTCTGACACTGCACTCCTTCCACGCATGCGTCTTCTCAGGGGTGAATTCGGCCCTTATTTCATTTGTACGAATGACAGTGCGTGATCAGTCGAACAGCGCAGCAAGAGGAGCTCTTGGAACGAGAGGACACTCGGCGAATGGACTGGCCATTCCGCCAACTTATATCCCATCGACCATGTGTGGGTTTCTTTGTCGAGACGTATTGCAACACGTCCATATTCTCCACAGCAGTTCACTACAGCGCTTGTGGAGGAATGGAACTCTCTGCCACAACAACTCCTTACCATGCTTGTGTCGCTTATTGAGCACGTTGCAGAACATGCACTGCCGCCCATGTTGATCACACATCCGATTAAGAACCATGTCCAGGTTTTTGTAATGTCCAGAGGACCATCACAAATCGTGGTGACTTCAGCGTAATCATTGTCTTCGGATGTAATTGTCGGCTATGGCCGTCACGCTGCGTATATCTTTCATTTACGTTATGTGCTACACGCTAGCAGCTTTCTCTGTGTATGTTCAAATTTTCATAGAGCTATGTGATTTTGTAATGACACGCCATACAGAAGTCACTTTGGTCGCTGTAGTTCTCCACAACACTGTATTTGCTTTTAATAAGAGCCTAATTTCCTGTTACAGTAACAAATCATCAACTTTATCTTTGAAATTTACTTAAGTTGACAATCTTCCGATTTTTTTATCATTTCCTCTGTCAGCTTTTGTTACTTGTTTTTTAGTTTTTGCACAATTTTCTGGCAGTCGATTTCATGTTCGTTACGATATTTTTTTCTGAATATGTGACTGTTTTCTTTCAGCAAAAGGTCTCTACTTAATTGTTGTGTTTTATGTAAAATGACATAAGATACATACCTTTTTTTGAGTAAGTCTTCCTCTTTGTTTGGACTGAAGTCAGACAGGTTTGTTAGTCATAGAGTCAGTGTAAGTATTTCATTCCTGTTTACTGTGTTTGCAACCCTCGTATTTTTTTCTGTTTTATTCTTGCTAGTCTCTTCTGGCTTACATCAAGCCTTCAATGTGGAACTTTTTCATCCAAGATTAACCTGTCCTGACTGTCTCCGCACATTGTGGTGTTCAAAAATGGTGTTTTGTTGAACCGTCGAATTCAATTTTGGTGATTTTCTTGGAATTATCGAGAAAAGAATTTTTTCCCAGAATTCATATAACACACCAACTCATATGTCTCATATATGCTCCCAGATTATAAATCGCAACCTGTAACCATTCTGCCCGGCAGGAAACAAAATATACTGCAATATATACTGTACATTGGTGTGCAAAATATTTGATACCTGAAGCGGGTAAGATGCTGAAACAGTTTAAAAAGAGAAATGTACAAGCAGAAGTTAGATACAGCAGGTGTCAATAAAGTGTGGTGGCAGCAAGAACAGGATTTCTAGTTGGGTGAGTACACGGTTGTCAACCCAAAATCAAATAGCGCCAATGTAGAAGTAGGACTAATCATAAATGACAAACTTGGATTTTGGGTGAACTATTCTGAACAGCACAGTGAACACATTATGCCAGTTAAGACAGACAGAAAGCTGAGACCCACTTCCGTAAACAAGTTTGCATACCTACTAGCTCCGGGGAGGATGGAGAGATTGAAAATTATGTACTATGAGATAAAGTGCCTTATTCAGTTCGTTAAGGGAGACGAAAATTTCATTTCATGGGCGAATGGAATTCTATATTAGAAAAAGGATAAGAACGAAAAATAGAAGAAGACCATGGACACAGGGAAAGCAATGAAAGCGGGAGCCACTTGGTAGAATTTTGCACAGAGTACAGTTTAATTATTGCAAACACTTGGTTTAATAACCATGGGGGATTATTCTATACTCGTAGGACAATTGAAGATACCACAAGGTTGCAGGTACAACATAACTACAAATCCTTCTTCCAGTATGTGAATTGCTGTTGTTACTGGCATAGCGATTTTATGCTCAGTGCTTGGTTCTTATGTGGCCCACTTCAGGCCACTGTCATCTCTTGCGTTCACTGGCGTCTGTTGATGCCCCATGTAAATATGATGCTCACCCACTGTATCTGTAAACGTGCTAATTCCTTATGTAAACGACTGAAATTTGTAAAGATGTTTACATGACATTTAACTATATATTTACTGTCACTCCTATGAAATCTCTCCTTCATAGTCACTGTATATTTCTTGAGATACTGACGTAGAGTGTCATTTGCTAACGCCGATGAAAGAATACTGGGAAAATGGCGTCAGTGTACAAAGATAAACGTTAACATGGTACTCGTGCGCCTCGTCCCAGAACAGTGGTCAAGTGAGTGGGATTTAGGAAGTACAGCATGCGTACCGTATGCAGGGTGGTCAGAAGCAGTCTAAGAAGCTTCTAAGGGCGTTGAAGAGTAGGTCGTACTGAGCTACAATCGTTAAGGGAAAATTCAGTACTTTGCGTCGTTTCCGGGTTAATTGGCCTTAAAGCTAGCCAATCGGGTCGTTGCGCGTGTAAATTCAAGGGACCTGCCAGATAAATATCGTAGATGAAAGAGCACGAGACTGTTCAGCTTTGGCTCGGGTTCGATCCTCACTATCGTCCCATGTCCAATTTTTGTATCGCTCTCTGGTTCGGTCTTACAACAGCAAACAAAGAACACGTTTGGCGACACTGCATCCGGCAGACCGCTTTAATTTGCACACGCAACGACCTTATTGTTAACGTCAATGCTAATTAACTCTGATACGGCTGAACGTGTCGATTTTTTTTTTATCTTATCAGTTATTTCTCAGCACAAGTTACCCTACAACACCGTTACCTTCTTTTCAAGTAGTTTCTGGGCACCTTGTATACATTTTAGCAGTCACTCTCGTTCTGTATGTGAATGGAATGGGAGGAAAACGCTAATATGTAGCACGGTGGGACGTACCCTCTGGTGTACTCTCCACACCATTTTGCAGAGTATGGATGTTGATGTAGGTGTAAGTACAGGATGTGGTTTTGTCACTGAGACCTTGTAACAGGGAATGTTGCTCTCCTTCAGATACACGTCCATCCTCCAGGATCAACGACGCTGTTTGACCACGTGGCAAAGGAACATCTGCCGGACGAACTAGGAGGCACTGGCGGTCCTATGCACAAACTTGCCTGTAAGTATGCACTGACAATAGCGATCTACTTAGAATGGTGGAAGGATACTTTAAAGTTCATAAATTAATATCTCGTCGTAATTCTGTTGCTTTCACTGTGACCACTTGCTGAATAACGATTACTTGCAGCTACTCACTTTCTGCCACTCGCTTCACAAACTATTTGTTTTTATTACCTTGGTTATAGATTATTAGCCCATTTTCTAGCATTATTACTGAAAGAGATGTATAATGGGGAAAACGTAAGTCTTTGTACCATAAACGCTGAGATTCTTTCGACTTTGTAGTTCGTAGTCTGTGCAATCTCCTTTTATTTCGTGTGTAAACCTATAACAAGTGCATATATATAACAAGTGCAAATAACTCAGTGCTAGCATTTCGTGCTGTTATGTAACACGAGTCTGGAATTCTGAAAGCGAAAGGTGTAGCTATTTGCGCCAGAGACTACATACATACCCACGAACATAACATTACTAGGCTGGCAATATCGTATAGATATCACTCATTTCAGTGAAACATGTCTCCGACCACAAGGAAGGAGTAAAAAGCTGTTTAACTAGAATCTGCCAGGAAGTTTCAGCTGTTTATCTACTAATGAAACAGTCGTAATAAATGGTGATAAACTGAGATAACCACGTTACCTTTAGAGTTTTAACATAATGGTTAATGCATGTTTCGTCTTTGGTTGTAATATTTTGTACAGCAGGTGGAAGATAAAGCGAAAGGAACGCATCTCCATGCACGCAATTGTAGAAACGTCGTATTTTTGCTTTTGTAATATACGTAACCCTAAATAATTACATCACAATTTGTCTTATCTAAAGTAACGGGGGTGTTTACATTCTTTACGTGTTTAATAAACCTAGTGTTAACAGACATATCTGAATGTTCTGTTATTAACCAGTCTTGATAATCTTAGGCTTTTCTTCGAGTAGTATAAGCACAAAGTGCTATTTACCATTGAGTGTTCTTACGATATCTACAGTCTGCTTTAATCGTATTTATGTATTACTTGATGTTCTTCTCATAACAAGATTCTACAATGCATGTGCTAATCTCCACTAGTACACAAATATTTTTTCAAGTGCAGGACTTGCTTAGACCACCTCGTGCAACTTACCATAAACGAATTTCCTGATGTCGCCATCATACCTCACGAAACGTCAGGCTTCAGTAAAAGATGTGTGTTTGCCGGTCTAGTAATGTGTTATGTCTGTGCACTTTCGCAAACGCCGTCTTGAAGGTAAGAAAAGAAGGGAGATGGCGCTATAGACTTACGCTGTACGTTGTTTTGAAGCCAGAGTGGGCGGAGCCTGCCACCATCTTAAATAGCCGAGTACATTAGCACACTGCTCTTTGCGATTATTTCTTGTTCAGCATCTCTGTCGCGTGCACGCAACATCTATCTCAAATACTAAAGATTACAGTGCTTACGAGAATAACATAGCATCAGGAACGCAATTCCGAACTTTTTTTTTTAGTTGGGTGAGTATTTGCTCTAGTATTACGAGACACGTGGCTTCGTTAATGTGACTTGTTTTTCATTGATATATTTCGAATATACAAAAACAGAAGGAAGTGATGTCAAAGGCATGACTTCATAATCCACTTAATTCCTCCTTTGCTGTTTTTGTCTCGATAGTAATGAAGCTGGAATTCGTATGCACAACAGTTTTAAAGTTCACAGTTGCAAAAAACTTGCGAACGTGTCCTTTGATATTTCGTAAACGTCTGCAATAAGGAAAGAAGTAAGGCATGCTGTCGTACGTTGTGCATATTAACAAAGAGAACGATTATTGAAATGTCAAAGAAACAGAACTGCATAGAGGTACACCTCCAAGCAGAATAGAGTTCTTGTTTTGTTAGATTATTAGTGCATTAGTTTCAGTGTAGTTGACTCATCTTCTCACTTTGAAATCTTATCTACGATGCCTCACTCAGTGTCGGACCAATGATGGCAATTTAAAGGGTAAAAACCCGATATAATTTTATATATGTGTTCCAGTAGTGAGCAATGCTATCATTGTGATTAAGTGAACTCACTCAAACTGTTAGACCCCGTAAAATGGACATTTTGGTTTAACATGTATGTAAGTCATCTTTTAGTAATGATAGCCTAACCAGTGTAACATATAGTCATACCTTTCCGCCCGTAGCCTATTTTCGTCTCTTCTCGGAATATTTCTCGACTGTAACTTTCAGTTTTTCATATTTGCATATCACAGCATCTTTTTCCTGTCGGTTAAATTTCGCGTCTGTAGCACGTCATCTTCGTGGTGTAGCAATTTTAATGGCCAGTAGTGTAGGTAAATGGTGCTGCCAGGTTTTCAAACTAAAAGTACGGGATATTTTCGAATTGTGCCCAAAGCAGTCCCATTGTGGCATTATCGGTATGTTTTACCTTTAGGTCAAAATGTACAACTGTATACAAAAGTAAACACCGATAATAAGTGTTTCATGAAACGTTTATGTATTGGAACTCCTTTTGCAAACAGTTTGAAAAATAAATGGAATTCGTTATTGTACACGGTACATAAAACTATTCAATTAAATTGTCTTTTACAACATTTTTGCACTAGTCATATTTAAGTTCAGTAACTTTCGTAGCATCACAGCACTCTTAATAATCACTGAAATATTTAATTACAACAACTTTCATAAAATTATAGCCCTATTAGTATTTACCATTTGATTTGTACTCATTAAAAATGTGACTTCATCTATTATTTGTTTGAAAAACTCTTTACACGAAAAGTTCAGATTTGTAACTATTTGTAATCCAGCCTTAATAAGTTGAACAAAACTTCAGTTTCTTACAGCAATCCATCTGGTAGTCATCAATAGAAACAATCTTCCAGTATGGGCATTGGATCCTGCAATACTCGTTACCATACTCAAAACTTTTTTTTTAATTTGGCACATTAATTTCTTTGTTATAAGTGTTGCATTCTACCAACTTAATAAATTACTACTTTTTCTGTGGTTGATGCCAACATTCTCTTACTCGTCCATGTGCTATGTTGAATTCCCTTCTGCATAAAGCAGTGTTATTCAACCTTTTTGAATACACGACCCCGTCCCAACTAAAAAAGAAAAAAAAATCTAATCTGGCGACCCCCCACCCCCACTATGTCATTGATTTCAAAGGCAAAATATTTTTATTTTTAGTGATACTAAGCGGATTGTGATGTCAAGTGCACAGTGTAAGGCAGTCGCAGCGCCCTGTGAGCAGTGATATACGAGTACGACTATATTCTTTGCCGCTTGTTGGCGGCGGGTGGGGGGTGGGGGGGGGGGGGGGTAAGCGAGAACTGGTCAGCGGTCGCATAGGTGCACATGTCCACTCCTTTCAGTCAGTTTTACGAGTACGCCAGCGAGTACGGACGTGATAAGACCGTGTTTGCGCTTCGGTCCGAGCCAGCATAAAATGAAGAAGTTTCTCAAAAGATCTGTACAGCTCTCCATGCTTGGTACGAGTGATAGTAGCGGATGAAAATCGTATTCGAAAAAAATATGTTTTTATTTTGCAAAGCACTGTCTGCGAACACTAATGACCAGTATTTGCACGACATGTTTTTAGAAAGCCCTCGAAACTACAAGATCTATTGGACCAAATGTATCGCCATTTCTACTAATGGTGCTAAAGCTGTGAATGGCAATAAAAGTGGGCTCGTTCTGAAATTAGAATCAGTAATATCAGATGATTCGTGGACACACTGATCTCTTCATCGCAAGTTCTGGTAGCTACGGTTTTAACTTTTGATTTAAAAGATGTGCTTAAAGAGGTGATCAAAATTTGTGAACTCTATTAAAGGTACAGCGTTGCAAATTCGACTGTTTGGAATCATTTGGGAGGACATGGAGTCGCTGCACCAAAATCTCCTTTATCAGGCAGAGGTCAGGTGGCTTTCCAAAGAAAAGGTAGTTACACGAGTTCCGGAACTAAAAGATGAATTGTTAATGTTCTTACAAGGTTTTAAATCGAGATAAGCAAATTATGTTTGTGACCTTGTTTGGATATTAAAATTAGCATTTCTCGCTGATCTTTTAACCACCTAAAATTTTTAAATAAAAGCCCGAACGGGATACATCAAATGGTACCTTACAAAACTTCGTTTGTGGTCAATGTCTTTACAAAAGATGATGTCTGAGTGTTTCCCTTCCATTCAGAAGAGTGTCGAAGAAACTGCAATCGACCAGTCGGTTGTAGTAAGTTCTCGCATTCCTTAACGATACAAAGTTTGCATAATTTGGAAGAGAAACTATTAAGTTACTTTGCAGAAATGAACTCTGAAGCTGGCAACGGGCATAGATGGATTGTAAATGCTTTTCTGGATGTGTCATTACAACTGGTTCGTCTAGCCGGCCAGAGTGGCCGTGCGGTTCTGGGCGCTACGGTCTGGAACCGAGCGACCGCTACGGTCGCAGGTTCGAATCCTGCCTCGGGCATGGATGTGTGTGATGTCTTTAGGTTAGTTAGGTTTAATTAGTTCTAAGTTCTAGGCGACTGATGACCTCAGAAGTTAAGTCGCACAGTGCTCAGAGCCATTTTTGAACTGGTTCGTCTGAGCATGAGGATGAAAGAAACGCTTATAAATTTTGCTGCTGACAGCATGCTTAAAATGGAATTTAATTCGCAAGAGATTGTAGTCTTTTGGATGAAGAGAGAAGATGAATATTTACGGCTGGCAAGGGAAAATTTGAAATTATTAGTGGCGTTCGCCAATTCTTACCTGCATAGGCTTCAATAATAAAACGATTTGGTAATTTATGTCTTAAAAATAGAGCCACTATTCGACAAGCTGTTTATAAATAAAGAGTTACAGCCTCTGCATGGAAACTGTTGTATTTTTATTCTGGTTAAGTTGCACCAATGGCAGATTCTCTGGTGTCAACCTGTTATTGAAAAATTTTAGAAATAATAGTATCCCGAGAAGTGTAAAACATGATTCAAAATAATTCAAATGACAGACGGTGGTCATTAATAATAAAATTGCAGTTGTGCCGGTAAAGCACTGTTTATCTGCTAATAATCACTGAATCCTACCGTTATGGTTGCTGACTTTACTCTTGATTGTGTGGTTTATGCACCGCAGGAAAGAAATGACAATGAGATGATAGAAAATGTGGAAGGATAAGTAGCCTAATCTCTATACCATTGTTACTTGGCCCAGTCACTGTAATTTGACCATTTATTACAAACCTGAATAAGCACCTCTTGCAGAGCGGACCACTGCTAGCAATGTGAGAAGGGAGCCACCTAAGTTCTGGAAGATACCGACAGGGACATTGCTACCAGCGCTGGAGCCAGCTGCATTTGGCTTGTCGGTCGAATATCCATTGCGAGAAGAGATCGAGTCCCACAGATTGACTGGTTTTAACTTAGGGAGTTTGGTGACCAGAAGTGTATTGTAAACTCAGCCTGGTTCTTTTCGAAGCACACACGCACACTGCGAGTTATATAACTCTTTGCATTATCATACTGATAGATGCCAACGTACAGAGGAAAGAATGGAATGAATGTAGGGGTGTACATGGTCCCCAAGGGCAGACGCATACTTGTGTTGTTCCATTGTTCCTTCCAAAATGATAAGGTCACCCAGGGAAGGCAACGAAA
This sequence comes from Schistocerca americana, assembly GCF_021461395.2. Taxonomy (NCBI): domain Eukaryota; kingdom Metazoa; phylum Arthropoda; class Insecta; order Orthoptera; family Acrididae; genus Schistocerca; species Schistocerca americana. The sequence goes on from NC_060123.1 coordinate 645,830,355, forward strand.
GCGTTCCCCAGACCATAACGCTTCTTCCTCCGACCTGGACACTTCCCGCGATTGTTCCAGGGTCGTACATGCCCACTGCCGTCTGTCCGATGGAGCGTAAAAAGTGATTCATCTGGAAAGACTACCTGCAGCCATTCTGTGGACGCACAGTTGCGGTATGGGCGTGTAAACTACATCCTTCGTCCCCGATGAACAGCAGTCAGCGTGTTTGCATGCACTAGGTGTCTGCTGAGGAGGTCCATTCGCAGCAACGTCCACTGATCCGACGTTGAGGAGTCACTGCCGGTAGACCCTTGGTTTAGCTGGGCCGTCATCTGCCCAACAGTTGCCCATTTATTCGCCCATAGCCTTTCTTCACCCCTTCCGTTTATGGCCCGCCGTGGACTACAGTTACCTCGGTGCCAGTTTTGGATAGCGACATTTTGTCATGCACAGTACGCTTTAACCATGGCGAGATTCGAACAGTTTACTAAATTAGCCGTTTTTGACGTCAGATAAATGGCTCCGTTTCCGCTCTGCGTTGTTTTCCGCACTTGCTCCCGCCGCCGAGCCACGCTTTATACACCCTCTACTGCTAGTGCTGCCACCTGCGGTCTGTGAGTTGTTGTCATACGCTGATACTGAACATTAATGTGGCATTAATGTGACTGGACCGCGTATTATTATGATGAACAAAGTACAGTCACACCTTCTATAAAGAGTGATTCGCATAACGATCAATACACAACGTAATTTTGTATAAGGTTGAATCACTTAACGGGCTACGATTCGCATATCGAGTCTGTTCAGAGCCTTAATTTTCAGTCTTGGGTAACCAGTTCTGTGGTGTTGGCCGAAGAGCCAACACCGTGTTACTAGAGGAGGCCGAAATGCACGCGTTTAAGCTCAAGCAGGCTGGCGTGAGGAGGGAAGAACTATACTGACGTGAGGTCTGGAACATGACAAGGAATTAGAATTCAGAAAGCGGACGTAATTACTTTGATACTCAACTTTAATCCATTAATGATGAACGTCGCTCTTGACGGCACATGATTCACAATATTATCTGTTCAGAATACTTATAGTAACTGAACATGGCGCCTTGCTAGGTCGTAGGAAATGACGTAGCTAAAGGCTATGCTAAACTGTCGTCTCTGCAAACGAGAGCGTATGTAGTCAGCGAACGAGCGCTAGCAAAGTCGGCTGTACAACTGGGCGAGTGCTAGGGAGTCTCTCTAGACCAAACCTGCCGTGTGGCGGCGCTCGGTCTGCAATCACTGATAGTGGCGACACGCGAGTCCGACGTATACTAACGGACCGCGGGCCGATTTAAAGGCTACCACCTAGCAAGTGTGGTGTCTGGCGGTGACACCACAATTTCAGATACCTCTTCAGCGGCTGTAGTTGGGCAACAAGTCACACGCTGATGTATGATCTTCCGCCGTGAACAAAAAATTTGTGGTAAGGACTTATGGGACCAAACTGCTGAGGTGATCGGCGCCTAAGCTTACACACTAGTTAACTAACTTAAACTAGCTTACGCTAAGGACGACACACACACACCCGTGCCTGAGGGAAGACTCGAACCTCCGACGGGGGTAGCCGCGCGGACCGTGACAAGGCGCCTCAGACCGCTCCGCCGTGTACAGCAGAAGTTCTGATCAGTGACAATGATGCCGATATTCCTGTATTCAGGTGTACTGTGAGCGGTGCTCCTTGCGCCTTAGTTGTTATTTCCAGTACATCCACTTTGTCCTCCTTGCCGAATTTGCAAACTCTCTGTGACGATATTGGATGCTCTCCTAACTTGGAAGGCTCATGTTAATTCATGGTGTTGAAATACCTATTTATGAATTCCATTTGAGACTAGTCTGCCGATAAGCAACACGAATTCAATAAAGCTGTCCATAAACCAATAAGTTGGGAGATGTTTCTTTCAACTAGTCGTCTTCTGCTTTTAGCACTCATTTTAAACAGTAGGCAAAAACAATCGTCTTTAGAAAACTTTCTGGTAAAAAAGGATGTATACTATTATACATTAATTTACTGTTTTACAAATATTATTAGTACCTTTCGGAATGGAACGTTGTGCCCTACTTTTATGTGGATTTCTCAAGAGCAATATGATTCACATAACAAGTGTTTCATGTTGCAAGTAAGACCCAGAAGCGAATTATGCTCGTTAAGCGTGATTCCACTGTATAATCAATTTGTAAGGAAGTAGGTCTTCTTTCGAACTTCTCCAAGTTATTTACTGTATCTTTTTCACTTAGTTGTCTACCAGTTCATGAAAAAAAGGTTTCAGGTTTTGCGTTTATTCATCGTTAACAGTCTTACATTCTTTTCAGTTCGGAATTAATGTTAAACGAGGAGTTATGTAATTGCAATAGATTTTTGTTTATAACGGATTTGATGGTGAAATACTGTTGATGAAGGTGGTTTTGATAGTAATTTGATTTATTTAATTTAACTGATATTGGCTCTGAGGTTTTTTTCCATTTTCTTAGATTACGTTTTTTGTACTAGGCTGGTTGTTGTACTTGCGTTCATCCAATTTCAAAAGAAGACAAAATTTCTTTTTAATCAGTTGCTACAATTTCTGGTATATGTTACTATAAACTATGTATTGTAGTAGTATTCAAAAGATTTTTTTTAATTGTATAAAGCGCTGTCAAGATAACAATGGTTCACTTCATCGAAATCACAATTAACAACACGAAGGAAATGAGATGTGAACTAGGCGCCAAGCAACGTCGACTTCGTACTAAAAAAAAAAAAAAAAATATTCAATCTGACGTGAGGTCAAGCATCCTAGATGAGATCGATAGAAATTGCTATACTTCATGCCTTCTCTCACTGATGCCAATCTCAGGGATATATTGCTTTGTTCGAAACACGGGAGTTGAAATGAATTCTAGCAACCATGGTGAGAAGTCTTGCACGTGAGCTGTGAGTGTGTTGTTGCAATCATTTTGTGTCACGTTTCACCACGAGCGATATATTCAAGTTCTGTGTAATATTTTACCACAATAGTTGAGCGGCACGAAAGCTAAATTGTCAGTACTGCACGGAATTCTGGACCCGCACCGCCGTACTGCCCTGGGGGTATTGTGATCCCTCCCGTCTCCCGACAAACCTCTCAGTAAAAGAACTCGCTAATTCAGTCCGTACAGCACTTAGTGGCCCTTGCTGCCCTATTTCCATACTGCAGTTATCGAAGATTTCGAAAAGCATCGTGTCACTTCCGGCCGCTACAAGTCTTTGCGTATTTGACGTGTTCAACAGGTTTAAACTAAATTAATGTTCATTACTACAAATAAGTGCCGCAACTGAACCTGAATGACTTTACAATGTGCTTTCATTACGTTTCTGCCATAGCTGATGATGCATCATAATAAAGCCACTCTGGAAATTCTTGTTGTATCATTTAAAGTGGTTAAATTGTAATTGCTCCTGCGACTGCGACACCCCGAGCAAGACTTTGGACCCCCAGAGGGTACTGACCCGCAGATTGAAAAACACTGCCATAAAGAAACATAAACATTTATGAATGTCATTTTTACTGATCCCAACCAAAAATATGTTTTCACCAGATATAGTGAGCGCTCTTATTTGGTAGTGTCTTCGAGGGATCTTCGTCGTCACTTTACCTGCCCACAGTTAAACAGGTGTACCGAATACAATACAAACTGCACACAAGACTGGGATCGAACTGCCCGTCTTCACGTTACCGAAGCAGGAGAGGAAAATATCGTCGCGGAACCTCCAGACTTACCACATGAAAAACAGACAATTCAGATATGATAAACTGGAAATGTCGATTGTTGATTTGGGAGCAATAATCTTTGAATTTTGGCATAAATGAATAAATGAAACTTTATAAAACACGAGGGAAAACATTATCAAATATGCAAAAATTGTGAACTACGTAAAATACGGATAAACCGTAATATAAGGGAGACCTCTCAAAAATACGGAAGAGAGAAGAAAATGAGACTAAAAATATGGGAGACCCCACTAAATACGTGCGACCTGTTAGTCGTACAGCTAACACTTGCACGTAAAATAACAGTAATCACTATAGCTAACGACGGTAACTGTGTTGACGGGAATGGGGACATCAGCCCAACACATAGTGGTGACTAAAGGAAGGGCATACACTCTATGCACTCTTTTAACATCACAATCTGTGTGAATGGTGTACAGCTTAGTCTCGAAGGACACGAGTGAGTAAAAACTGCGCGTTTTCGCAGCGAGACAGCGCCGTCAGAAATCGGTTTAATGCACACAAAACGGTATTGCAGTGATGGTCGCGCAACAGTACTAGACTGTAAGCCAAACATTATGCACGCAGGCAGAGAAAAACAGGCAGTGTTTCCTTATTTCGCTTATGACTACATCAAGAAACGTAACAGCAGGTTTTTAACTCACCTAATAGTTAGTTCATTGCTTCGTAAAGGAGCTAAAAAATTCAAATGGTTCAAATGGCCCTGAGCACTGTGGGACTTAACATCTGAAGTCATCAGCCCCTTAGGCCTACAACTACTTAAACATAACTAACCTAGGGACAGCACACACATCCATGCCCGAGGCAAGATTCGAACCTGCGACCGTAGCCGTAGCGCGGTTTCGGATTGAAGCGCCTAGAACCGCTCCGCCACAGTGGCCGGCCTAAAGGAGCGTTCGTGTCACTGTTTATGGATGTAATACTCAGTCGGTATCGGAGCCGGGCATAGACATAAAAACTATTACTGCATTTTCTAGACAGGCAATCGGACAAAAATATAAAGCAATGAGCACAGACAATTTCCATTGTTTTTTGGTACTTATTGACATCAAAACAGCTTTATAGAATCTAAACATAACAATGGCCTGTTTCAAAATTAATATCTCACTTCTGCCCAGTTTCAGATTGTAATGTATATGTCAACTGCTAGAAAAAACTTTAAATAATACCTTTGGTGCTTAAAAATAGAGAAAATTTACGTTCATTAGTGTTCAAAATATAAAACAAAAGAAAAATTAATCAGGTAAGTTTCAGTTCAAGGTAGTTTGACAAACCCTGAATTTTAATAAATTTTCATTCATGCACACACAGGTTGCAGACTGAGTTATATCGGTTGAGCCCGTAGAAAGTGATCTGTTTTGTTCCTTCAATAACTTGTTGACATTCATCATCACCTGATAATTATGAAGTTCAGACTCAGTATCGTGTTCACTATTGCGTTCAGGATCACTTTCGTTGGCAGTTTCAGTATCAATGTCTAGTATCTTCCACATCATGTAACCATTGTTACTGTTGCTGTTACAACATAGTCCATAACGTGTGTAATCGACAGCTGTAACTACTGGTATAACTTGGTCTGTAGACCTTGGTAGCATGAGGACAGATTCACTGGATAAGAAAACGGTCACCTCGCTACTGACAACAGTTGCAAGGTGTTGTGGCACAGACGAAGCTAAGTTAAACGAAAGATACATAGACATCTGACTCTAACTGCGCCTAACCAACACTGATTGGTTAGAATGGGCCGGTATGGCCCCTAGCTTTTGTACCACATTGTATACGTTCCCGCAGACTTCCAGTTGGTGGCAGAGCGGTTCTAGGTGGTACAGTCTGGGACCGCGTGACCGCTATGGTCGCAGGTTCGAATCCTGCCTCGGGCATGGGTGTGTGTGATGTCCTTAGGTTAGTTAGGTTTAAGTGGTTCTAAGTTCTAGGGGACTGATGACCGTAGATGTTAACTCCCATAGTGCTCAGAGCCATTTGAACCATTTGAATTTCCAGTTGGTTTCTAAGTTTGAAGCACTTAATACCTTGTAGATCTTGATGTCTGCCTGTGTCGGAAAATCCGTGGGACAGTAATCAGCTTTACACGTGCCGAGTCCACCAATCAAAGAAATCGAAAGCAGTGGTATGTACAAATCCAATAAGACATGCTTTGCACTCAGTCACCTTACCTGTTGCGACCACATTACATACCCCTTTCCTGCGAGATTTTTCCGGTGCAGAAAGAATATTCGAAAGGTCTTCGTAAAAATTCAGTATCTGAGACTTCCACCAACACTTTTTCGACTTATCATACAAGCCAAGATTTCACGACCGGTATTTCCGCCTTTGGTGAATTCTATTTTATGGCCATTATGTCACTGTAAAAGGCACATTTCTTGGCACTTGGCCAAAAGTTTCGTCCTACAGTCCTAGAGGCATTGTCAGAGCATGTAAAGACTTAGATAGCACTATAGGCTCAAACAAACTCAGGAAGCTGACACATATCCACGCAACTGTAGGTTCGTGACGTCATGAGACCGCTGCCTAATATGGCGGAGTCCCGCTGGCGTATGCTGCGGAGCTTGTAGTGGGGAGGAATTGGAGCTGTTTGTCTTGTTTAGCACTAACGTTCACAACGTATGTAATTTCGATTCTTCTTCTTTTCTATTTAAATTGTTTCTGTGCTTTCAAATTTATGTGGCGTCTCAGCACGTCATAGAGTTGTAATCACTGGATCTTAATTAAACCATAGCAATAGGGAAACGAACGAGGTGGTTATCTCAGTCGCAGAGCACACGATCTGCTGCTGCCAGTTTACCTGTACTTCTCAGACGACAGTTGCTCTTGTACGATATTGCAGTGCTTGTGTTATTCTGATTACGATACGAAGCTCCTTGGACATGCAGGCATGCAAAATCTTATTTATCTGCCGATACCGGGCAAACGGCTTTCAAGCACAGTGTCTGACCTGTACGGGAAAATACGTGATGGATGTACGAGTACAGGTCGTAGACGCATGGTTGGCGGCATATGGCAGTTTCGATAGGGTTGTTGGTCGTGTGCGGAAAGCAAAATGGTAAGGCGACCGCTCGCGATAATCAGGAAAACCGGGTACAAATTTTCACTGTCGTTATTCCGTTCTACAGCTGACGGCAGTCCTTATTCGCAATTGCGAATTCATTTGACTTGCTCTTGTGTTACTTAAGCTTGGTGTTAATGCTTCTTTTTTGTCTTTCTTAACTACACTTGAACGGATGTACACTAGAGCGCATGTACGGAAAAACAATTTGACTGAAAGTGTAGGGCAGAAAGACAGCATCAAACGAAGGAATTTGAACATAGGAAATAGGGGTCCAGTGAAAACGGGGGTCAGTTTAGACATTTGCTACGACATACTTACGTTAATTGTAGGTACTCTTTGTGTAATATCAATCTCATCTTTCGTTTACTTGACCTTTTTAAGACATACTGAAACATCAAACACGGATATGTGATTGTTTTCATTTTTAAAGAAACGCTGTGTGGTATGACAGCTAGGTACAGTTCCCATGTATCACGTGATTTGAGTTTTCTTGTTCTCATCGTGACGATTGGTGAGTCCAAACAAATTGTTTACCTGTACTGTTTCTATGAATTCCGTTTTATTTTGAGTAAAGACGTCCATATGTCAGTTTTCGTGCAGCACAGAAAATATGTCACTGCGCCCCTAGTTCCTATACTCAAATTCGTTTGTTTGCTGCGGTCTTGGTGCCCTACACTTTTGGCCAAATAGTTTTTCCGCACGCTGTATGTTCCTGCTGTGGCAAGCGGCGATAGTATAATATGCAGTGCTCAAATCCACCCATCATTCTTGTTAGATAAAAAACGGTGTCGGATCTGTCTCTTCTTAGTACTATGCTTATGCAACCTGTGACATTTAATGCGAATCGCGAATGGGAGGAAAGCTTTCATTTTAATTGTTTCTTTTTCACTATAATTTCAAGATGTTGTCACCTCATTTAAGTGTTTACTGGTATCTGAATTTTTGTGGTTTCTGATGATGTCTTCAGCGTTAGAAGACGAAACGCTTGGCAGAGAAGTATACCTTGGACCACAGCGTAATGCCCGTAAAACTAAAATCACCGAAGACAAAGATGCATTCGTTTAGCTGTCACTTGTACGAATAACTTTTCTTCTATCTGAAAAATTGAATGTAACTTTCTATTTCAGATGATTTCTTCAGAAGAACGGAGAAGATGCGAGACTGGTTCTTGGAGCAGGACCGTTACATCTCGGACGAGAGCAAGAGGCCTCCTGATAACCACTACGCCGACGACTTGTTCGGAATAGCGGGCTCCTTCAAGAAGCTCTCAGTAGACTGACGCAGTTTCATTTAATATTGTAGATTCTGTTACTTGTGATAGTAAACTGTGATACACAGGGTGAACTGGGAATCCACCAAAAAAATTCCAAGCTTTTTTGTGATAATTTCTACTTTGGTGTAACGGACCGATGGCCTCCGGTGGTTCGTTAGAGAATAACAACATTTCGTTTGACGTTTTCTTGTTGAGGTCTTCAGTCGAAGCCTGGTTTAGTACAGAACCCAATGCTACTCTATCCTGTGCTCAAACGTCTTCACCTCTCCACACGTACAGAAACCGCCGCCCATCCCACCACTTCCTTCCACTACCGAACTGACAATTCCTTGATTCCTGTGAATGTCTCATATCAACCAATACCTTCTTTCAGTTGAATTACACGCTTTCATTATTTATTCGACCTACCCATAAAATCTACAGCATTCTTCTGTAGCACCACGCTTCGGAAGCTCCTGTTCTCTTCTTGTCTGACTATTTAATCATCCACGTTTCCCTTCGATACAATGCTACACTCCACATAAATACCTCCAGAAACAAACCCTAAATTACTTATATTCATTGTTTAAGAGATTTATCTTTTTCACAAATGCTTCTTTTGCGATTCCCAGTCCGCATTCTATATCATACCTACTTCCGTCATCGTTAATTATTTAAATGCCTAATCATCAAAATGGTCAGTGTCTCATTTTGTAAACAAATTCCCTCTGTTCGCCACATACAATTGCCTGAACTTTAATTCCGTTCCAAATATCTCATTAATTTCCTTTACTGCCTCAATATCCAGACTGAATTACATGTACGAATGGCTACAGCCCTGTATCAATTCCTCCTAAACTACCGATTTCCCTTTGTGCCGTTCGAATCTGGTAACTGCAGTCTGTTTTCTGTACAAGCTCTAGGACTTTCAGTAACTGCATTCTTTCCCTTTTACCTTCACGGTTTCCCAGCCAACACTCTTTAAATCTACAAGCGCTTTAAAAATGGGTTTGCCTCTACTCAGTCAATCTAAGTCGTAAGATCATTATCGCAAAAAAAAAAAAAAAAAAAAAAAGTCGGCTTCCACCAATTTCTCCATTCTTCTGCAAATTTGTCGTGTCAGCATTCTGACACCAATTTGTTATACCGATGGCTCTCTAATATTCGCACCTGACAGCAGCTGCCTTCTTTTAATCAGTAATAATTACAGATTTCTCACCTGATCCCATTTCTGCTTTGTATCCATATTACACTGAAAATATCTGGTGATTGGGATAACAAAACGAATAAGTCATAATGAAATTATTACTCTGTGACAATCCACCAGAGATCACGGCTCCTTTATACCAAAATAATTAGGAAATGTCCTTGAACAATCTCTGGAATTTTTGTCAGTGATTCAGGTTCACCCGGATATGTCGTACGCGTGTTCTTCCACAGGGACTAGGTCTATGAGACCTCCACAATCACACTGCATGCTCCCTGTGTCTAATATGTATCTTGTATGAAACTGAAGACATAATAATATTGTGTTTCCGATTCCTCGATCTTACACATTTTCTGCTTTTATATTCCCTTATACATTAACGTTAGTAACAACAGGCTCGAAGCGAAAGAAGACACGCTTCAAGATCTTCTGTTCAGAGTTATTGCAATCATCATCACTGAATGTCTGCAACTGTTCCTACTGTTGTTTAAGTGCGCTGAAAATATGCTTTTAGCCACGACAGTACCATATTGACTCAAAACTCTCCAGCCTTCCTGCCAACATGGATAAGTCCTGGCAAACACGGGAAATACTGGTTTGAAAAGATCTCACTCCCCCTGCCCCCCGCCCCTCTCTCTCTCTCTCTCTCTCTCTCTCTCACACACACACACACACACACACAAATACATCTCCACCTGTGTCAGATATGGTTCGTTTCGTCGTCCACGGGACCCAAAGGGAACATTCACAGACTGTCGTAAAGGACTTTCTCTCAGTTTCTCTTACATCCCATCGCGTAGGAGAATAATTAAGAACTATATGTTGCCGAAGAATGTCCAAGGTCACCCTCAACAGACTTAATAACGGATTTTGCAAAATACAGAAAAAGGAATGTTCCACACACAGGTCCAAACATACGGCACTGAGACACAAACTACGACAGCAACTTGTTTTTGTACTCGTACTTGAGGAGCAATGCAAAGAATCCACGACATGAACAGCCGTACCATAGCAACACTGTTTCTGAGAATCTCAAAGTATTCTGACACTTCGTGAAACAGCTTAGTGATCTAAACCTTCAGAGCAACGTGTTGTATAACAATGTCCTGTCTAAACAGAAGAAAACAGACCGAAAGCAATACAAACGTTTGTTCATCACGATCTGATTGAGGGAGAAACTTACAGACGACTCATGCAGGAAGAAACACCCTGGTTTGTGATCATTTGAAAGCAAACAGTAAAAAGGCATAGGTCTCGGACTGACCACGGCGCGCATTCATGATTTACCATTCCAAATCCCCAATGAAACTGTTGTGGATTGGCAGGAGAGCAAACCCACTAATGTTAGAGGAAGCCGAAAGGAACGCGTTTAAGCTCACGCAGGCTGGCGTGAGGTCTGGAACATGACAAGGAAATTAGAACTTAGAAAAACGGACGCAGATGGTGGAATACTTAACTTTAATCCATTAATGTTGAATGTAGCTCTTGTCTGTACGTTATTTACAATATCAATAGCAACTGATAATGGCGCCTTGCTAGGTCGTAGCAAATGACGTAGCTGAAGGCTATGCTAACTATCGTCTCGGCAAATGAGAACGTATTTTGTCAGTGAACCATCGCTAGCAAAGTCGGTTGAACAACTGGGGCGAGTGCTAGGAAGTCTCTCTAGACCTGCCGTGTGGCGGCGCTCGGTCTGCTATCACTGATAGTGGCGACACGCTGGTCCGACGTATACTAACGTACCGCGGCCGATTTGAAGGCTACCACCTAGCAAGTGTGGTTGGTGTCTGGCGGTGACACCACAGAAACCATTAGAAAACTGCTGGCGCCCTACAGAACTGAATCAGAAGTGCTCCGGGAAAAATGATAAATCAACAGACGTTACAACGTGGACAATGCGGTTCGCGTAATGTGCATCGATTTTCGAACATACAAAACATCTTTGTTGTTGGTTGTAGTAAAGCTAGATTCACTACTTCAGGAGGCCGAGCATATATTACAACATACACAGGATATTAAATTACTTTATCTAACTCTGAATAACATCAAATACCTAAATTGGGAAACAATCCATGTCCACAGGACTAACATACGTACTTTTTACTGTCACTGCGCCAAGACGTAAGTAATCTTCCAGAAGCGACGGCGCACGGAATCTTTTGAAGGTGTGTTTCTCATTCGTTGCTGTACGAGGCAGCGGTTGCCCTTACTTGTGGTTCAGTCATGAGGCTTCAACTTTGACTTAAAACCAACGCTTTTCATACGTTTCATATTAAATGTCCTCGTATACCATCCTTTTTTTACTAACACTTACTTTCGACTTACAAGGTTAGTGATAGTAACTAAACTGAATATATTAACTTACACATATAAATTGAACTTTTAAAATATATTTAAATTTTATAATGAATCGTTCAATATTGCACTGAATAAAATAAAATGGGGAAAAGAAGAATAATGGTAGCAGCAGTAATCGAATTCCAGCTGATAAACTGCCAGCAGGTGAGCGTCACAACTGGGTTTGCATTGCACCACGCTTTAGACACCACTGACTCGTAGAGAAAATACTGTATGAACAAGCTCTAACAGCACTGCAATACGTAGGTGAAAAGCAACGTCGGACAATGTACCTCACTCTTGTAATACTACAATAAGCTGTCCTGACAAGGCCTTCCTACACTCTTCGACGTAATCTGTGTATCTTGAGATAGTCGTCTGTATTAACGACGTCACGTAAGATTTGATATTCAGCTTCTCACGCTGTAAATCACGCTACAGCTAGCTACGACATCGCTATGTACTAAAGAATGGACACAGTAACACTTTTCGTGATGTAATGTTGTCCGATAAATGGATATTAATTACAAAAGCGCATTTAGCTCTCAGGGTTCACTAACTTCGAAAAAACTACCACCAAAGCTAGTATCAGTCACCATGAAAATACTAAATGTGTGTGTCTACGGGGAGTAAGGATGATGTATTTACTTTACCAACAACAGCAACCTAAAGTGAAGCTTTGACAACACAGCTAAACATTTTCTCAACAATATAAGTACCAGAAACGATAACTTTCATATATAACATATGAACCCGTCATATAGATCCGTCGCCTCTTGTAGTTCCTCCTCTTTTAAAGCTTCAATGAATAATCGTAAATACACCCTATTAGTGTGAACGTTCTAAATTTTTACGTGTCCTGAAGAATGCGCTTATATGGCAAAGATATAATTTAATATTGTTTAACTCTCTTTGTCAGTCAACGATAATTATAATAATGTCCTTGACTGTACTGAAATTTTACCATTATAAACTAGTTCGTTAATCTCAATCTTTCAGAATTAAATAGAATAACTTTTCATTTGTAATTAATCACTTTTCAATAAAATGTAAACTTGCTTTTCGTATCTAAATAAAGATAATTATCTTTCTTTCCGTTCCAAGTTATTATCTGAAAATTACTATTCATTTTCTTTAATCTTCACTTTAATTTCTTTAAAGTTTGCCTTTATCAGTATTCCAGCCTTTTACTTTATTTGCCTTTGGAATTAATTTATTATACAGAACTATATTTACGATATTAGTCTCCTTTGAAGTAAGCATTTGATTATTTTTTGTCAGTCTGTGTATTAAGGACAAGGCTGGTACTGACTTTTTCGGTTTACAAACGTTAATTCTTCATTTCCTGCAATTAATTGTTTACAGGTACAAGTCAGCGTTATACTTTACGAGTGCTGGTTCTCTATTCCAAACCCTCCTAAACGGAAATGTAATAAAAAAATAAAACAAAAAACCTAAATTTCACCGTGTTGCGTTTTTGAGGGTTGCCTAACAAATGGTTCTTGATTTGTCGTTTAGGAACAAGGAGAAACGCTATCAGATCTTCAATCAACTTTCGACTGTTTCTCAATAAGCAACTATTACGTGGGACGACCGCTCTCTTTAATACAGACCACACATTCAGCATCCAACGTAATTTAAGGTACCTATACGACACTCACGCCGAAGTCACATACTAAATCCTAACCCAAATATCGCCAAGTCACTCCTCCATAGTCCTTGCGCACATCTATACAACCACAATAATACAATGCAACGCTACTGTCCCTTAGTGCGTGCTAAAATAACTAAACGACTTCACGTGAACACGTCTCTTCACTTACACCATCCAACGGAAAAGCTCACAAAAACACTGAAACACGGTTTACCTACAATCTCATGGCTATTAAAGCAGTGTAACGCATCATTAATCACAACTAGAAGAAACTAATCCGACACTTCACTAAATAGGAGCCTTTCCTACACCTGGCGAATCTACACTGTACAAAATCCGGCGAAATAATCATTTTCTACACAAGCCGATAATCCTCTCAAAATATCTTTCTAAACGACTTAGAACTGCTTTGAACACACTTGAAATGTATCCCCCATTGCAGACTAATTCACGTATCGTATGTGTGAATTGATGTCATGACACCCTTGAGATAATCTCTCGCGCGGCTCATTGGTGAACAGTAATCGGATACTACTCTGAAATTCTGAGAGTACCAGCGAAGAACCGTTATCTGTGAAAAACAAACCACGTCAATTCTCTCTTTAACAGTAACTGCTTCTTCTTTGCAGTCGCCGGCAAACGTTTGCAGTGGCCAGCTGCATCGTAGTTGTTTATCTTTGCCGCACGCCGCGATTTAGCAGTCGGCTGGGCGTAGCAAACTCGCTGACTTGACAGGACACAGCTTCTCTCGACCATCAGCTGTCAGATATACGAAATATTTTAACACAAAAATACAAGAAAACTGTAGAAAAAACTTAACAAACTCTTCATTCTCCTAACATTTAAAACTCGATAGTACGTTGAGACAGTACAAACAAGAGATGCGCATTTTTCGAGCTGAAAACTGTTTGGCGTATTGAGGCACCGATACGCAAACTGGTCCTCAAAAATCCCTCACATTCTATTCACAGATCCTTCCAGTACGTTTTGCCATTTCCTAGAGCACACTCAGGTGAAATATTCCCAGAAGCTGAAAGTGGCATCTGACTACTTCTACACACATAGTTTGAGCCAAATCGGCGAGCCCTATTCCATCATTGTACCATTTCGCCTATTGAAGCTTCGTCTCTTTAATCAGAGTACTTTGAGAGTTTTCGGACAACTTTGTTTTGGTTTGTGAGTAAACTCCCATTGTCTGTTTCTAAACCTTCAGTGAGTGTGCGTCCACGGTTTCTCTGATAACTGAATAAATGATACACTGTTGTCAGTTCACCTTCTATAAGAGACTTTGATTTGTTCTTGATACCCTGCATTTGTCTCCGTTTACTACTTGTCAGTTTATTCGCTTTATTTCCTGAATGAGCTTGTCTATCACACTGTAGTTATGATACAACTCCCTCAGTAGTGTATAGTAGAATTCAATAATCATTTAGCGTCTCTGGTTTTTTAAAGCCATAATACATTAAACTTCCTCTTAGTTTGTATTTTGCTGCAGAAGCCCACTATTCAGCTTTATTTACTGTGTATTCAGATATTTAGGTGTCATCAATAAATTCGGCTACTTTGCTGTTTCTCAGATGCGAAATGTTGAGCGTCGACTCGTATCTATACCTTATGCTCAGCTGTTTATCTAAGTTTACAGCTTCTTCAAGGGCACAATATTCAGAGAAACAAGCCAATATCACCTCAGTTGCAAGGACTCTTTCACGTATGGTTAAGGATTCTGCCTAGCTAGCTGCGCAAAGATGAGGTGAAGAACGTATACTTCACTAAGCCGTGATCCTTCGACTCCCAAGTGTCTGTCCGTAGTTAAAAATCACCAGCTATTAAAAGGTTTTTGTTACTTCTTCCTAAGGGTAAATACACACATCAAAAAAAGCTTTGCATCAACTCGGTCCCGAGAGTTTCGGAACCTAAACAGAAAATTGGAATACAGATCAACATTAAACATAATTTCCGCCCTTTTTATTGATCATGAAAACCACACATTGTATGTTGGGCCACCATACAGCGAGACCGTCGGATGTGGTGGTCCAGATTGCTGTACACACCGGTACCTCTAACACCCAGTAGCACGTCCTCTTGCACTGAGGTATGCCTGTATTCGTCGTGGCATACTATCTGCAAGTTCATCGAGACACTGTTAGTCCTCATTGTCCCACTCCTCAACGCCGATTCGTCGTAGATCCCTCAGAGTGGTTGGTGGGTCACGTTGTCCATAAACAGCTCTTTCCCATCTACCCCACGCATGTTCGATAGAGTTCATGGAACATGCTGGCCCCTCTAGTCGAGCGATGTCGTTATCCTGAAGGAAGTCATTCACAAGATGTGCACTATTGGGGCGTGAATTGGTGTTCATGAATATGAATGCCTCAACAGCATGCTGCCGATATGGTTGCACAATCAGTCGGAGGATGGCATTCACGTATCGTATAGCCGCTACAGCGCCTTGTATGACCACCAGCGGCCTACCTAGGCCCTACATACTGCCACCCCAAAACATCAGTGAACCTCCACCTTCCTCCACTCGCTGGACAGTGTCTAAGGCGTTCAGTCAGGGTTGCCTCCAAGCACATTTCCGGCGATTGTCTGGTTGAAGCCATATGCAACACTCATTGGTGAAGAGAAAGTGATGCAGTCTACTCGGCATGTTGTTGGGCTAATCTGTACCAAGCTGTATCGTGTTGTGGTTGCAAAGATGGACCTCGCCATGCACGCCGGGAGTGAAGATGCTCATCATGCAGCCTATTGCACAGAGTCGTGACACGACCTCCTGTGGCTGCACGAAGAGCATTATTCAACATGGTGGTGTAGCTGTCAGGGTTCCTCCGACCCATAATCTGTAGGTATCGGTCATCCACTGCAGTAGTAGCTCTTGGGCGGCCTGAGCGAGGCACGCCATCTACAGTTCCTGTATCTCTGTATTCCTTCATGTCCGAATAACATCGCTTTGGTTCACTCCGAAACACCTGTACATTTCCATTTTTGAGAGCCCTACCTGGCACAAACTAACAATGCGGACGCGATCGAACCCCGGTATTGACACTCTAGGGATGGTTGAACCGCAAACAGAACGAGTCGTTTACCTCCTTCCTGGTGGAATGACTGGAACCGATCGGCTGTCGGACCCCCTCCATCTAATAAGCACTGCTCATGCATGGTTGTCTACGTCTTTGGGCGTATCTAGTGTCGATATTGTGTACTGGTGTGCTCTCTCTTATTAAGATAGCAGCACCTGTGCTTTCTTCATGTGGTACATTCGATACTGTATAAAACCAGGTACTGATATTTTGAAAAAACTTTCTGATATATATATCAGCTCTTGATTCACAGTTAAGCAATGGTGGAGATGCCCTTTTTAATTCAGATTTAATTCTCCTAATATTCAAAGACAGCGTTCCATAAGCTTGAGCCATAGTCACAGAGAAGCTCAGTAATGCTGACTAAAAGATCGTTCTTTTATTCCATCTTCATTTGAGTTTCACATTAGGATTCTTTACATTTACGCACAATACCGACGTCTTTGCACTCTATGTTCCTGCTTTTCTTTTGTACTGCATTGATTTTGATGGATTGTGTTTACATCGAGCAAAAAATTGGTTCAAATGGCTCTAAGCACTATCGGACTTAACATTTGAGGTCATCAGTCCCCTAGACTTAGAACAACTTAAACCTAACTAACCTAAGGACATCGCACACATCCATGACCGAAGCAGGATTTGAACCTGGGACCGTAGCAGCAGCGTGGTTCAGGATTGAAGCGCCTAGAACTGCTCGGCCACAGCGGTCGGCTACATCGAGCAACCAGCACATTATGACCACTTGCCTAATAGCCGGTACGTCCCCCTCTGGTACATATAGCAGTGGCGATGCTTCGTTGCATGCAAGCAATGAGGTTTTAGTAGGTCGCTGGATGGAGTTAGCACCACTGCTGCCCACACAAGTCACATGATTCCCGTAAATTCCGGGACCGTGAGGGGGGGGGGGGGGGGGATGAGCTCTGACGTCACGCTCACTCACATCCGAGATGTGTCTCAGCAGGTGACTTGGCCTATTTAGCAGATCACAGGAGCATATCCAGTTGCCGCCTTCCACGCGGGATTCAAAAGACGGGTAGTAAACACTTAACGGTTACTCCATCCATTCATAGCTTGCAAACGCAACAGCAGAGAGATGTATAGCACGTCAGAGCTGCAGAGTTTCGAACACGGAAGTGATCACTGGGCCACGGCACCGATAACAGAGCTGCTCCTCTAAAATCCTTCACAGTCTACACTTGCACAACACTTTACAGGAACTTAAAAAAAACTGACATCGTGCTGTGAACTATGTATCACCCCAAAGTGAATACAGACAGCTGCGTCCCTTCACTGAGTTGAGTGTACCATGGCTGACCGTCATTTCAGTACTCGACATTGGTTTCTAGTTATCGTGGAGACAGCGCTACAAAACACGTGTTCGTCCATTTTATTTGCATATCAGCGTACATTCAAGGAAAAAGTGGCGTAAATTTAGTGGAACTTCCGGCTCGCATTCGAAGAGAAATGGCGTAATTTTAGTGCGAAACCTACAGTGTGCCGTAGCGCATGATCACTGGCTGGCACTGCATTTGCCTCTGAGTGGGTCACATGATCTCATCCTGAACCTTTGTCATTCCGTTAAGCACAATATCTGTGACTGTAATAAGAACTGTTAAGTTCAATCTAGTTGTCAAATACGGGGTGTCTAGGAAACTGGCTTTCTCGGATCGCTAGACAAAATTCAAACAAATCGTATTAATGAGTTTTATTAGAAAAGGAAAAGATTACAATACTTAACTTTCACTATCACACAGAAGTGTCGCAAGCAACCGGCGACATGCAAAATGAGCAATGTTCTCCAGTATAATCAATCCTAAGTCAGAGTAAGATCCAAAGAAGAGCGGCGCGTTTCGTCACAGGGTTATTTGGTAACCGTGATAGCATTACGGAGATGCTTAATAAACTCAAGTGGCAGACTCTGCAAGAGAGGCGCTCTGCATCGCGGTGTAGCTTGCTCGCCAAGTTTCGAGAGGGTGCGTTTGTGGATGAGGTATCGAATATATTGCTTCCCCCTACTTATACCTCCCGAGGAGATCACGAATGTAAAATTAGAGAGATTAGAGCGCGCACGGAGGCTTTCAGACAGTCGTTCTTCCCGCGAACCATACGCGACTGGAACAGGAAAGGGAGGTAATGACAGTGGCACGTAAAGTGCTCTCCGCCACACACCTTTGGGTGGATTGCGGAGTATAAATGTAGATGTAGATGTACGTACATTGTACAAGCAAAATAACTAGTGCCGATGCTGCAATAGAACTGGGCGGCGATTATTCGGGTGCGGCGCTTATGTCCTCTTCGCATAGAGGCCGCTGCTGTCGCGTTGTCGTCCTGGAGAGGGGACGGTCAGCGTGCGACTGGCTGACGTCTTCTCACAGCCCTCTCTTCTCTGTCATTCTCGACTGGCGTGCCGGCGCTTGACTTTATACTGTAAAAGATGGTATTCCCAAGTTCCATGATGTATGACAACTAATAAATCTATTGTTTTTCTTTCTTCCGGGATATAGTTTTCCTTTCTTCTTTGATGATGATCAATGATCGACACGATTGAGAATAAATATGAATTTACAACACAGTGCTGTGTCATGTATTTCCAACAGTCTATTTCTGCTGTTGATTATTCAGGGGATGTTGAAGGATACCTTCCGAGCATTTTGGTAAAAGATTTCTTATAGTGATTACATGTCGTTTGGTTTCTTGCCCCAATTAGGTATGCGTTGGCATTACACTGGAAACAGTGCACAGCAGTGCAAATGTCAATTGCGTGCGCTGCATGTCTCATTTCCATTCGCTTACCACTTCCTGTTGGCAGTAAGGTACTTAACTCGTTGTCTTCTGGTTTGCGTTCAGTAGGGGAAGGTTCTGTCTAGGGATATGTTTTCCGGCCCTGTTAGCTGTGATTAACAGGAATACACAGCAGTACGATACACCTGTTTGCTGGTAAACATTTGGTTGAGATCCAACTCGTGTTTGGATTCACTAAAAAGAAATGTCCCAGTATTTTCACAGAAACGAGGCTGATTGTGGTAAAAATCCGAATAAGTCATAATTACATCATTATTATGTAACGAGCCGCCAGAGATCGTGGGTCCCTTACGCTAAAATACTCACATTGCATCCCTGAACAACCACTGAAAATTTGTCGGTGGAGTTCTAGGTCACTCAGTAGATTGGCATTGCGAAGGTATCAGAAATAAAATTCACGGATCGAAAACTTTCCTGAAGTTTTTACGGAAGCCAGACTACAGTTGTACAAGCTGAACTCCGTTCTTGTCACACAATTCGTCTTTCTAAAAAAGTCTCATAACTGTGGGACATGTGTTTTAATGCAGCGCCTTGCAGCCGTATCTAGGACAAAAACCATTCCAGCGGGGCTAATCCTCGCGGTGCTTAGTGTTACCGTGAGTTTATTCCCTTACTGGTTGGCTTGCAAGTCGGGTCACAAGGCGAGTTTTCTCTCATCCTATTGCGCCACTTTTCAGTATTTCTATAACACGATTTGACTCAATTGTCAACGTCCACTGTCTTGCTGGTATGGGCTTTGCGCTTTTTCGCAGCGTTCACATCTCGAACCATTTTCTGACAGGTTTGCCGATTGGCCCAAGATGCAGCACAATGACTTCTGAGGCTGCTCGTTCGCGGATTCTCGCTAGCCGGCTAACGAGCAGTTAATGTTTTGCAACTCACCTGACCTCGTGAACAAGGCAAAAAGAATAGCTGGGAACTCTTAAGCGCCATTATCGAGATATCTAGAGGCAATTTGCTGCTTAATATTTGCAGAATATCAGATTGCGGCCTGGGAACCTGTGTGACTACTTTCAGTGACGGGCGGAGAGGGCAGGGGGAGGGGGGGGGGGAGGCTGAGATAGCCCTTAACTAGTATGACATTACATAATGTGCAAGTTGCATCGGAAACTCAAATTTGTGTTTCGTCTGACACATTAATTCGCATAAAATGCAATAAAGAACAATTTCTGTGGCTGATAATAAAAGCCGTATTTGAAATTTGATATTAAATGTAGCGTTGTACACTTCCCCGCCTTGAGAAGGTTCTCTATGCAATTCCGGTACGTAGATACTCAAACTAAGACTTATTTCAAAAAGATACGTTTACACTGGGTAACTGTCGGTGAAAGGACTGCAAAAAAATAGATAAAGATCTAGAAAGTACGATGGATGTGACATAATAAGTAAACAGAGAGACTGCAACTGGAATGCAGACCAGACGAAAGGGAAAACAGCTGGTGGCCAAATATGCTTGAGCTAGACACCTCGTTTCTTTAACAGTCCTTTCTAACCCACTTGTAGGCAGAGTACCTTAACATTCTTTGCACTTCAGCTAAAGAAGTTGAAATCCTCAACGAAATGTGTCCTGGAATGGATTTGTTCACTATCATATGATGTCTAACCTACCAGATCGGTCATTAATGACATCAGGAAGAAAGAAACCCTTGTACCTTACTGAACATCTCAATTCCTGAAGTTCCTAAGTCTAAAGCAATGCCTGGTAGTTGTGATGTAATTCCTTTGAACTGTCTGCTGTTCTTATCAATCTGCGAGCAATCACACAATCTATACCGGTATCTCATTGATTATTTCATCGTCATCTAAATTTTCGCGTGACAGAACTAGTCTGGAGTAACATTACAGATAGTTTTGGCTACAATATCAATTTTTTTCTGAAATCGTCCGTTTCTTTTCATATCCGTCATTTGGCAGCATTTATTTTGTTAGTTTTCATCGTCTGATACAAGTTGTTACATTTGGTGTCCCGTAACAAATTAACCTCAGCATTACCATTAAAATTTATTGGTAGGTCGAACCATTCATAGTGAAATAACAAGTTTCGTGGACGATATCTTCCGTATCGCGATCCCACGAAATTTGGTACGAGAGCACTGTGTAACTTACTTTTTGACATTTCCTTTAAAATCATGCTAAAGAATTTGAGATATTACCGCCGAAGCAGGAAACCAAAATACACTGCTGAAAATAATTTCTTTCGCGCTTTTAGAGACTTCCAATTCACTCAAAATGTATTGTTGCAACTGTGCATATTGAGTACAGGAAATCATTGCATTTACAGATTATTAGCACAAGCAGTTCTGAGGTACCAGGTCGTGCAACAACATCCATACTAGTACGTGGTGTAGCCCGCGCGGGCGGTAATGCAGGCGCTGGTTCTGGCATCCAGTCGATCGTACAGATGGCAAATGCGTTCTAGGATACGTTATGCCACTTGTTCACATAATTCTGTAAGAGATGTAAGTTGACGAGCCGCAAGGCTGGACACAACTCCGGAGATGGTGCTGTCCGGGGAAGTTGCTGCACGCCTTGCAGAAAACGTTGACTTTCACGGGCAGTGTGTGGGCGAGTATTATCCTGTTGGAACAACAAATCACCTTCCTGCTGCAAGAACGACAAAAGAATGTGTTTAACAACATTCTGCACGTATTGAGCGCTGGTTAGCGACGACTCCAGAAATACCAATGGTGAATGAGAGTTGTAGCTTATCGCACCCTAGACCATAAGGCCTGGCACCAATGTGTCTTGTATGGATGCACGCTACGAGACAGCGCTCAACGAGATTATACCGCACGCCCAAATGACCATCACCTGCGTGCAGGCACAATATGTTTTCATCACTGAAGCCCACGGCGTCCGGTTCCATCTTCCAAGCGATCCTCTGACGGTACCAGTCGAGCCGTGCCCGTCGATGCTGTGTGTGTGCCCCTAGTCCCACTGCTAATAACCGGTTCGCAGCAGTTCGTGTTGACTCGTCTGGGCTCACAAGTCCTCTCACCTGTGCTGTGGTAGCTGTTCGATCTGTCACTGGCGCCATTACAGAACGACGATCCTGGCATCTGCGTTGCGCGGACGTCCAGAACCTCATCTACGGGTGTAAGAATGTGCGCGTAATCACTAATACCAGCGTCGTTGCACAACTGACGGAGAACATCCAACCTGTGTGGCAATTCTTAATAGAACCATCCCGCCAGTCGGAAGGCCACAATCTAATAACCTTCAAATTGGCTCAGTTGGATGTAGAAGGCACGAGTTCGTCTGCGTGGCACGCCTGCTTCCTTCACACGCTTGCACCACACTGACTCTTCTGGATGAGAACATTCCCTACCAAAGTGTAGACTCAAATGGTGCCCCCTGCTAGCTACGACACTACGCTTTCTGTTGGTGGACGGCGTTGAACCTATTGCACAGGCCAACGGAAATATCTTTTAAGAAAACTTTTTTTTTAATTTTAGATTTGATCTTTAGAGATTTTTATGAGCTCAGTCAAATCTAGCCTCCGTTTATTTTGTATCAGCCATAGTTTTCGAGCAATATACTTTTTACTGTGTAGTATAAAATCGTGTACTATACGGTAAACAGGGAAATTAATCAAACCCTTTGTTACATCAGCATGGTTTGTATTTGCAGTAAGCTACTTAAAATAACGGTATGTGTTAATAGAAGTTTCACTTGTCAGCTGTGTGGTATCGATAGCTACGATGCCACGGCGTAGGTACAAGTTCTTAGGTTGGCACTACGACACCGACACCGACGGCAGCGCCCTCTAGCCGGCGCTGTGCAGCTCTACGAGCGCCGCTCCGGACTCGGCCCATTTGATTCCGAGGAGACGACCAACCAACATTGTTTCTATTTCATAGCGGGCGAGCCACTACAGATTTGCCTTTATAATTTCTAGCCGATGTTGGATTTAATGTACAGCTTCGCACCTACCTGCTCGTCTCAGCCAAAGTTAAGTTAGAGTTTATGAATTCAAGTTATTTGGTAGTGAGATATTAAAACCATTTCTAAGAGTAGTACCGAGAGATTTTTGCCTGACCTGTTCCTACTCCCTTTCTACATTCGGCCTACCCTTCAGTTTACAGGAGCAGACCCACGCGCCGCCTACGCCTACCAGGCGGGACACAAAAAGCTGGAATTGGTTTGTATTTTCTTTCTCTTTTTTCACTGAAGCTTCTTCTATAGCTTTTTCTACGATGAGTCGCTCGCTGAACTTCTCGGTGAAATAACCAACAGTCGTCTCCATCATGTTGATGTTCCAGCGGCCTTATTAGCGTTTTTCCATCACTTTAACGTCCTGGTGAAAACGCTCTCCTTGCTCCTCACTAACATCCTCGATATTGTCCTGGAAGTAATCAAGGTGACTATTCAAAAACTGAACTTTCAGGCTCATTAAACATCCTAAAGTTTTAAACTTCTTTAACATTATAGCTACAATAGAAACATATTTTGGGTCTTTTTAATGTCCTAAGGACTTTGTAATGACTTGCTTGAATGATACCCATGCTTCTTTGTGGATTTAAAGTTAACATCAAACACAGATTTTCTAATGTCACGCCAAACAAAGACGCCTTCTTTTGGTTTAGCTTCTGAAAGGTGTGGAAACTTTTGGCAGAGATACTTAAAACATGGTCCATCTTTAGGCAAATCCATTAAAAATTGTTTCATTAGGCCTAACTTTATATGTTGAGGTGGCAGGAGTACGTTTTTTGGGTCTACAAGGTTTTTGCGTAAAATGTTCTTCTCACCAGGTTTTAAAGACTCCCTCGAAGCCAGTTCTTTCTGCAGCAGTGTTGATCCCTAGCCCTACACAAGAAACGTGGAAACTTGTTAAAGCCACGTTGCTGACCAAGGAGCATGCACGTTACTTTTACATCGCCACATATTATCCAGCCATCAGCAGAATAGCCTATTTTATTTAGCACTATTTATAGGTTTTCATAGCTTTCTTTCATATGTACACACTGTCCAACAGGTATAAATGCATACATTTTACCATTGTATAATAAAACAGTCTTTAAACTAGTTTTCGACAAATCAATAAACAGCCTCCAGTCTTCCTTTTTATATTCGATATCAGTCTCATTCATCAGACAGGGGGTATCTCAGCAGTGCACTAAATCGCCTTCTTGTTGAAAAAACTTGGAAAATTGTTGCTCTCTCTTTCTGTACATGTATTTGCTGGTTCCAACTGCCAATAAGTTCTTTTCTTCTAATCTAGAGCCAAGCGCTTCAGCATTTTCTTTTGTTAAGGTCAGATCCCTAGCCAAATCGTTAAGCTCGGTCTGAATATACAATTTGGACTCTAGACTTTCTGTATTACAATGGAATTCATCGTCATCTGGTTTATCTAAATCAGACTGTACACCAGAAAATACTTCTTTTGAATAGAATTTAAATCATCTGGTGGTTCAGGAACTGGTAAATCTACACCATGCCCTACTGGTCGGATGGTGGACGGGAGATTAGGTCAGCATACTACCTTCTTGGTTTTCGAATTATGACCAGTAATATCAACACTGCAAAAGTAGCAATCATTGGAATGATTTCTTGGCTCACTCCATATCATAGCAACAGAAAATCTAGAGGCTATTTTCTCATTTTTGGACCATTTTCTCATATCTTCAACCCACGGATAACATACCTTATGTGGTGCCCAAGATTTATCTTGATCACCAAGTGTAGATCCAAAGTATGATAGATAAAACTTTTTCACAATGTCTGTAATGTTTCTTTCGTGTTTTTTAATCACAAATTCACTACAAATATAACAAAAACTGTCAGCACAGTTTTTACAACCAGGCTTAGACATTGTCCTGAGCACATGTATAGGAAATGGGAAAGTGAGGTTAGGTTGACAGTAAACAAAACACCATCTGTTAACACAAAAACAGAATCGACCTTTTTTGCCAGCAAATGTTTTTCAGCAATGCTACTAACACCATCTAAATTCATTACACCTCCTTTTTAAATTATTTTAACTTTATTAAAGCTTTTAAATTCTTTAAAAAATCGCTTAATTTAATAAATTTAACTGTAAAATGTGAAGAAATGGTAGGTGACCCAGGTTTTTATGTATCATATTTGGATTTACAACCCTAAAAACCATAATAATAAGGTATTTTCACCAAAAAGTTCTTCCATTGTTTGCCTGAGTTACCAGTCATCTACTATCCCACAGGCGGCATACGCCATCATTGGGTCAAAACCGACGTCGTCTTTCCAGGTGTACGAATTTTTTTTCCTGCGGTGTACCTCGATAAAGGTAACTTGTTTCATCCAAAAGACGTTGTGTAATTACTATAATTTAATTAAAACGTTGATAAAAATGTGTCGCTAACTTCAAAGATATTATGTCTCAAAAAAATACGTTCCCAGATTTGTATCCCACCAATCAATAACGATCGTTTGACATGCATATGAACCACAATGAGTTCAATATTTATTTTGACATGTTTACAGCGATTTTGGTTTTTGTATATTATTGGAACTTCTGATATCATGTTATCCCGGTTCAATAACTACACTGTAAGTACGATTTGCATGCAAACAGAACAGTCGCTCTATAATGGTCTCGGAAGTCTATCTTGGTCCACTCAGTCATACCGAAAAGCGGCTTTCAGTGTCATTTGAAATTGTAAAAATAGTTAATGAAACCTTCTCGATTTATCAGCTGAGTCACAGTGTGCTGTTGTCCCAGCGTTTCGGTGACTTTCCTAGTGGTCATCTTCATGTGAAGTGTCATTTCTATGTCTGGTTCGTTTCCTTACAACCGCTGGGAGTCTGCGACCCCTCGGCTATAAATGAACGAACTTATAAAGAATTATCAGTCTTCTGATAAGTTTGATGCGGGCCGCCTAGAGTTGCTCTCCTGTGCCAAGTTCCTCATCTCAGAGTACATCTTGTAAACTACATTCCTAATTATTTGCTGTGTGTATTCCAATTTTTATCTTACCCTACAGTTTTTATCCTCTACAGCTCTATCTACTACCATGGAAGTTATTTCCTAATCTCTTAAGAGATGTCCTACCATCCTGTCCATTCTTTGCGTCAGCGTTTTCCGTATACCCCTCCACCAGTCAATTCTGCGGAGAACTTCCTCATGCCTTATCAGTCCACCTGATTTTCAATATTCATCTGTAACACCACATCTCAAATGCTTCGATTGTCTTCTGTTCCGGTTTTCCTACAATCCATGTTTCACTACCATAGCAAAAGACTTGGAAGAACAGTTGAACGGAATGGACGGTTCTTGAAAGCAGAATATAAGATGAACATCAACAAAAGCAAAACGAGGATAATGGGATGTAATCGAATAAAATCAGGTGATGTTTAGGGAATTCGATAAGGAAACGTGACACTTAATGTAATAGATAGTTTTGCTATCTGGGAAGCAAAATAACTGATTATGACCGAAGTAGTGAGGCTAAATAATGAACACTGGCAATGGAGAGAACAGCGATTCTAAAGAAGAGAAATTTGTTAACATCGATTACAGATTTAACTGTCAGGATGTCCTTTCTGAAAGTATTTGTATGGAGTGCAGCCACCTATGAAAGTGAAACATGGACGACAAACAGTTGAGTCAAGAAGAGATTAGAAGTTTTGGAAATGTGATGCTACAGAAGAATGCTGACGATTAGATGGGTAGATCACGTAACTTAAGAGGAGATACTGAACAGTATTGGGGAGAAGAGAAATTAGTGGCACAACCTGACTAGAAGAAGGGATAGATTAGTAGGACATGTTCTGAGGCTTCAACTGATCACCAATTTAGTACTGGAGGGAAGCGCGGAGGCTAAAAATCCTAGAGGGAGACCAAAGAGATGAATACAGTAAGCAGATTCAGAAGAATGTACGCTGCAGTAGTTACTCGGAGATGAAGAGGTTTGCACAGGATAGGGTAGCATGGAGAGCTGCATCAAAGCAGTCTTTGGAGTGAAGGTTACATCATCAACAACAACCATGCTATCTGATGCTTAGGACTCGATTTCGCAAGTGATCTGCGGCGTCTGATTGCCCTCAATCGCATGCCTTATCCGGTCTGAAGCCATCCTAAACTCTTTTAAATTATTACTCCTATACTGTCTCCCCCACCTATTTCCTGTTGACTCCTGTACGTTCTTCTGTCACGCCATCAGACAAGTCTTCCTCCTCACAGAGGCCTTCAGTGTACTGTTTACTCCTACCCGCTCTTTCCTCTGATTTGCTGTGGAATTCACATTGCAGACTTAATGTTATCACTCTTATTTTCAATCTCGTCGAAGGTAATTTTGAATTTTCTATAAGCTGAGTCAGTTCTTCTGACAATCATTTCTTTTTAGACTTCTTCACATTTTTATGTAGCCATTCGCCTTAGCTTCCCTAGGCTTCCTGTTTATTTCATTCCTAAGTGACTTGAATTTCTGTATACCTGAACCCCCTTAAACATTTTTGTACTTCCTTCTTTCATCAGTTTATCTTCTGTTGCCCAAGGGTTCCTTCAGCGTTACCTTCTTTGTACCTTTTTCTCTCCAATTTGTGTGACTGCCCTTTTTAGAGGTGTCCATTCCTCTTCATTTAAACTGCCTACTGAGCTTCTCCTTATCGCAGTATCTATAACCTCATAGAACTTCAAATGTATCTCTTCATTCCTTGTCCACCTGCTTAGCTGCGCGGTAACGTACTTGCTTCCTGTGCAGCGGGCCCGGCTTCGATTCCCAACCAGGTTGAAGATTTTCTCCGTTCGTGGACTGGGCCTTGTGTTGTCCTCATCATCATTTCATGCTCATCACCGGCGCGCAAGTCGCCCAATGTGGCGTCGACTGATATAAGACTTGCACTTGGCTGCCGAACTTCCGCGGATGGGGCGTCCAGGCCAATGATGCGATACGCTCATTTCATTTCGTCTTCATTCCTTAGCACTTGTGTATCCCACTTCTTTGCTCGTTGATTCTTCCTGGATAGTCTCTTAAACTTTAGCCTACTCTTCACCAATATCAAATTGTGATGTGCGTCTGCACCTGCTCCTGGGTACGCCTTACAATCCAGTACCAAATTTAGGATTCTCTGCCTGAGCATGATGTAATCTAGCTGATATCTGTCCATATGTTCCAGCCTTTGCCAAGTGCATCTCCTCCTCCTATATAATCGCTATTACTGACAGTCGACGAAACCAGTGCCCAAGTATTGGAGACGATGATTCCATAACGGTCCAGTGTGATGTGTGGTACAATGGCAATATGAGCCGATATCTAACTATACCTTCATTTATTTCACGAGATGCTGCTATTGCAGACATCAATTCTAATTTGATTCTTGTTCATCCGTATCATAAATACTTCAAAATCTACATTTTTACTCACAAACAATACTGTTGACTCCTGTACGTTCTTCTGTCACGCCATCAGACAAGTCTTCCTCCTCACAGAGGCCTTCAATGTACTATTTACTCCTACCCGCTCTCTCCTCTGATTTGCTGTGGAATTCACATTGCAGACTTAATGTTATCACTCTTGTTTTCAATCTCGTCGAAGGTTATTTTGAATTTTCTATAAGCTGAGTCAGTTCTTCATTATAATATCAATGGGCGTCTTCGCATCTGACTTCTTCAGAGACAATGCAACATCATGACGTCTAAACGTAGTTATTGTCATCATAAAATGTAATTACCAGAAGAAATGCTCCCCTTGAACGAATCTTGAATGAGAAAATACCTACAACTCTAAAAATTTGTAGTGTTGCAAGGCATGGTAGTTTCAAAAGCTCTGTGGTACATGTAAAGCAACTTTCCTCTTCGTATATTCACAAGTCGCTTCGTTTCGTATTTTCTGTTTGAAGCAATCTTTGCGCTTTCTTTCTTTGCGTAGAATTGATATGTTTCGGGAAATGGGCCAAGTATCGCGTTTCGAGTCGTTGTAGTCGAAGAAGTGTGTCACCTGGTGATGGTTTTCCACTCTTTTCGTAGTCTGGCACTTGGACATTTTTAAGCATTACTTGTGTTATATTTATCGATAATCAGCGTATGTTTCCTTTCTCTGACCGTGTATTGGTTTTTGGATAGTTTACGTACTGAACAGAGCTACATCCAACACTTTGGCCAGACTTTCGTACTCATGAGTGTGACTCACAATATTTATGTATGAGCCAGCCGGAGTGGCCGAGCCGTTAAAGGCGCTACAGTCTGGAACCGCACGACCGCTAAGGTCGCAGGTTCGAATCCTGCCTCGGGCATGGATGTGTGTGATGTCCTTAGGTTAGTTAGGTTTAAGTAGTTCTAAGTTCTAGGGGACTTAGGACCACAGCAGTTGAGTCCCATAGTGCTCAGAGCCATTTGAACCATATTTATGTATGCTTCGCATTTGTTTCCATGAGTCGGGCTCGTAAAAGTACGGCAAGTGTATGACACACTGAGGTGACAAAAGTCACGTGACAACTCCTGATATCGTGTTGGACCTCCTTTTGCCCGGCCTAATGCTGCAACTCAGCAAGTGGTTGCAAGTCCCCTGCAGAAATATTCAGCATAGCTGCCTCTGTAGCCGGCCATAAATGGGAAAGTTCTACATCTACATCTACATACACACTCCGCAATCCACCATACGGTGCGTGGCGGAGGGTACCTCGTACTACAACTAGCATCTTCTCTCCCTGTTCCACTCCAAACCAGAACGAGGGAAAAAGGGCTGCTTATATGCCTCTGTACGAGCCCTAATCTCTATCATCTTATCTTTGTGGTCTTTCCGTGAAATATAAGTCGGCGGCAGCAAAATTGTACCGCAGTCAGCCTCAAATGCTGGTTCTCTAAATTTCCTCAGTAACGATTCACGAAAAGAACGCCTCCTTTCCTCTAGAGACTCCCACCCGTGTTCCTGAAGCATTTCCGTAACACTCGCGTGATGATCAGACCTACCAGTAACAAATGTAGCAGCCCGCCTCTGAATTGCTTCTATGTCCTCCCTCAATCCGACCTGATAGGGATCCCAAACGCTCGAGCAGTACTCAAGAATAGGTCGTATTAGTGTTTTATAAGCGGTTTCCTTTACAGATGAACCACATCTTCCCAAAATTCTATCAATGAACCGAAGACGACTACCCGCCTTCCCCACAACTGACATTACATGCTTGTCCCACTTCATATCGCTCTGCAATGTAACGCCCAAATATTTCATCGACGAGATTGTGTCAAGCGATACACTACTAATGGATTATTGAAACATTACAGGATTCTTTTTCCGATTCATCTGCATTAATTTACATTTATCTATATTTAGATTTAGCTGCCATTCTTTACACCAATCACAAATCCTGTCCAAGTCATCTTGTATCCTCCTACAGTCACTCAACGACGACACCTTCCCGTACACCACAGCATCATCAGCAAACAGCCGCATATTACTATCCACCCTATCCAAAAGATCATTTATTTAGATAGAAAACAACAGCGGACCTACCACACTTCCCTGGGGCACTCCAGATGATACCCTCACCTTCGATGAACACTCACCATCGAGGACAACGTACTGGGTTCTATTACTTAAGAAGTCTTCGAGCCACTGACATATTTGGGAACCAATCCCATATGATCGTACCTTAGGAGTCTGCAGTGGGGCACCGAGTCAAACGCTTGCCGGAAGTCAAGGAATGTGGCATCCGTCCATGGTTCGCAAGATATCATGTGAAAAAATGATGATTTGCGTTACGCAGAAACGATGCTTTCTAAAGCCGTGCTGATCCATGGACAGCAGCTTCTCTGTCTCAAGGAAATTCATCATATTCGAACCGAGAATATGTTCGAAAATCCTGCAACAAACCGATGTTAAGGATATTGGACTGTAATTTTGAGGATCCGTCCTTCCACCCTTCTTATATACAGGCGTCATCTGCGCTTTTTTCCAATCGCTCGGGAATTTACGTTGGGCAAGAGATTCGCGATAAATTCAAGCTAAGTAAGTAGCCAATGCAGTAGACTACTCTCTGTAAAACCGAATAGAAGTTTTGCTGGTGCAGGATTTTCTGCACAAACTGACCTCTCGATTAGGTCTCATAAATGGTCGACGTGATTCATGTCGGGCGATCTGGGTGGCCAAATAATTCACCCGAATGGTCCAGAATGTTCTTCAAACCAATCACGAACAACTGTGAAATCGCGTACTGTCACCCACTAAAAAATTCCATCGTTGTTTGGGAATACGAAGTCCACAAAGGGCTACATATGGTCAACGATCGTTTCAGTTGGACCAGACGACCCGGTTCGTTACACGTTAACAGAGCCTTAACACAGCCCACACCGTTATGGAGCCACCACCAGCTTGCAACTTGCGTACATCGCTTTTTGGGGTCTGCGCCACACTCCAAACCTACCATCAGATCTTACCAAATTAACCCAGGCCACGGTTTTTCAGTCGTCTATGGTCCAGCCGGCATGGCCACGAGCTCAGGACATCTACATCTACATCCATACTCCGCAAGCCACCTGACGGTGAGTGGCGGAGGGTACCTTGAGTACCACTATCGGTTATCCCTTCTGTTCCAGTCTCGTGTTGTTCGTGGAAAGAAGCATTGTCGGTATGACTCTGTGTGGGCTCTAATCTCTCTGATTTTATCCTCATGGTCTCTTTGCGAGATACGCGTAAGAGGGAGCAATATACTGCTTGACTCCTCAGTGAAGGTATGTTCTCGAAATTTCAACAAAAGCCCGTACCGAGCTACTGAGCGTCTCTCCTGCAGAGTCTCCCACTGGAGTTTATCTATCATCTCCGTAACGCTTTCGCGGTTACTAAATGATCCAGTAACGAAGCGCGCTGCTCTCCGTTGGATCTTCGCTATTCTTCTATCAACCCTATCTGGTACGGATTCCACACTGCTGAGCAGTATTCAAGCAGTGGGTGAACAAGCGTACTGTAACCTACTTCCTTTGTTTTCGAACTGCATTTCCTTAGGATTCTTCCAATGAATCTCAGTGTGGCATCTGCTTTACCGACGATCAACTTTATATGATCATTCCGTTTTAAATCACTCCTAATGCGTACTCCCAGATAATTTATGGAATTAACTGCTTCCAGTTGCTGAGCTGCTATATTGTAGCTAAATGATAAGGGATCTTTCTTTCTATGTATTCGCAGCACATTACACTTGTCTACATTGAGATTCAATTGCCACTCCCTGCACCATGCGTCAATTCGCCGCAAATCCTCCTGAATCTCAGTACAATTCTCCATTGTTACAACCTCTCGATATACCACAGCATCATCCGCAAAACGTCTCAGTGACCTTCCGATGTCATCCACAAGGTCATTTATGTATATTGTGAATAGCAACGGTCCTACGACACTCCCCTGCAGCACACCTGAAATCACTCTTACTTCGGAGGACTTCTCTCCATTGAGAATGACATGCTGCGTTCTGTCATCTAGGAACTCTTCAATCCAATCCACAATTGGTCTGATAGTCCGTATGCTCTTAGTTTGTTCATTAAAAGACTGTGGGGAACTGTATCGAACGCCTTGCGGAAGTCAAGAAACACGGCATCTACCTGAGAACCCGTGTCTATGGCCCTCTGAGTCTCGTGGACGAATAGCGCGAGCTGGGTTACACACGATCGTCTTTTTCGAAACGCATGCTGATTCCTGCAGAGTAGATTTCTCGTCTCCAGAAAAGTCATTATACTCGAACATAATACGTGTTCCAAAATTCTATAACTGATCGACGTTAGAGATACAGGTCTATAGTTCTGCACATCTGTTCGACGTCCCTTCTTGAAAACGGGGATGACCCGCGCCCTTTTCCAATCCTTTGGAACGCTACGCTCTTCTAGAGACCTACGGTACGCCGTTGCAAGAAAGGGGGCCAGTTCCTTCGCGTACTCTGTGTAAAATCGAACTGGTATCCCATCAGGTCCAGCGGCCTTTCCTCTTTTGAGCGATTTTAATTGTTTCTCTATCCCTCTGTCGTCTATTTCGATATCTACCATTTTGTGATCTGTGCGACAATCTAGAGAAGGAACTACAGTGCAGTCTTCCTCTGTGAAACAGCTTTGGAAAAAGACATTTAGTATTTCGTCCTTTAGTCTGTCATCCTCTGTTTCAATAGCATTTTGGTCACAGAGTGTCTGGACATTTTGTTTTGACCCACCTACCGCTTTGACATAAGACCAAAATTTCTTAGGATTTTCTGCCAAGTCAGTACATAGTACAGGCGCTGCAGACGTTGCGGTGCCGTTACCAAAGGTACTCGCGTCTGTAGTCTGTTGCCATAGTCAATATTGTCACCTCGGTGTATAAATGATTTGCTAAAATTGAAACCGTGTCGTGTCCCAGTAACTAAATTGAACAGGAACTATAGAATATTTATTGCGTCTCAAATGCCTATTTGTTATCCACTTGGTATTTTTAAGGTAGCTTACTTTGATACCCAAAAGATAAGATGAATTCAATATTATGATGAAAGTGGAAATTAAAAATCAAGCATGTAAGAAAGTAAGAACGACTGATAAAATCCCGCTGAATTTCGAAAAAAGTAAGGAACAGAATATGTCAAATTAAAGTTCCTCGAAGTGGAAAGAGAGTGAATAAACACTGAAAATAGCTTACTCACTGTGTATGGTGCACAAAAAATTGTTTTCTTACAAAATTTATCTCACGTTAATGGTTGTATTGCATTACTTTCCAGCTTTCTGGTTTTAATGTTGGCCAGCATTACGAAAGTTGAAATGTACGTGTCTGAATGCTTGATTTTTTTGCAGTAATTAGGTAAAGAGTAGCCTGAGGCGCTAGACGCGTTTGCCGAGGTTGCCACACCGGTTACCTGGAGGCCACGCCAGTAGGTGTCTAGACGGCCGCCCGTCAGCGTTCGCGTGCGGCGAGCTCAGACCATGCGACTGTGCGGCTTCGTGGAGGCGACTTTGCTGCCCTCAGCTGAGTTCGCGAGTTTTTGGTGATTGTTTCGGAAATCGGTGAGTGAAACAGCTGCAAACGCTTGTAGGAATTTTACGGTGCAATGAACTTTCGACTGGAGTGCGCAGACGCCGACAGGATCCGAAAACCGCGCATGGATACGAGATACAGTAACAAGAGTCAACACTCAATAACCATCGAAATCATGATAAAAATTATAGCAATTAAAAAGTCAAGAATGATAAGGTTCATGTAGGTTATTTGTTCACAACTATCGTTTTCAGGTCAGTATATACACATTACCAAGTTTATCTTTCAAAAATACCAATCACTGTATAAAATTTTTGAAGTGGTACAAATACACAATTACAGTGTTGGCAAAACAATACAATTAGTAAGTGGACTGTTACGGAGCCCCAGCTTTTCTGAGGTTATCCACGTTAAGAGTCGAATCATAACGGTGGACTGTGATAATAGAATTCAGTATACCGAGAAATGCTTGCCAAAATGTACAAAGCATGACTGCTTAGTGAGTCAGGTCTAGAAAAAAGTGAGAGAACAACTAATAATGAATGGTACGCTCTTGTGAACGGGGTTAAAATTGCTAAAAGTTAACTAATGTCTAGGGAAAGTATGGTTCGAACATGTCAAATATTATCCAAAAAATAATACACCAGTATGGAATCAACATGTTGGGAATGGAAGGGATATGGAAAACAGCTTCCAGGATAACATCCTGTAGGATATATTATAAGGTCCGGTATACACGAGCTGCACAAAACAAACGAAGTAAAACTTAAAAATCCCCCAGAATGTGCGTACTTGTGCCGTATTGCCAACAGCCCGATGTGGTGTAATCGGCCCATAGAGGGTAGCACTACAACGGCAGACGGAAGATTAAAATGGTTCAAATGACTCTGAGCACTATGGGACTTAACATCTGAAGTCATCAGTCCCCTAGACTTAGAACTACGTAAACCTAACTAACATAATGACATCACACACATCCATGCCCGAGGCAGGCTGCGACCGTAGCACCACCGTGGTTGGACTGAAGTGCCTAGAACCACAGCGGCAGGCTCAGAGAACAACAAATTAAAGACGCGAAGAGCTGCAAGGAGGAAATCACAGCTAGGAAAACAACCGAAGACTGGGAACCACATTACATAACTTTAAAAAAGTACATAGTTTATTATAGGCATCAAATGGAAAACAGAACATAATCTGTTTTACATCAGTACCTCAATATTATAAATTATCAAAGGGGTGGTATTTGAGTATTATACAGTTGATAAATTGAAGTGAAAATGATCCTTGTAGCTAACGGTGGCAATTCAGGAAATAAAAATTCGATAGGATATTGTAGTGTTTTGATTCAGCTTGATTATTCAGAACTGAAACTAGGGGTCCCTTTACTGCCTTCATGATATGTGTTTCTTCCAAAGCATTTAAAAAGTTTCCTTTGGTTTCCATAAATATAACATGCAAATTCTTTTCAGTACTGGAAATAGAGTGACCCACTTCTTTTAAGTAAACTGAGATAGCTAATCTGTGATCGTCAAGGTTTAGTTGTTCTTCAAATCGTATATTAAAATTATGCCCAGTCTGATATATATATATATATATATATATATATATATATATATATATATATATATATATATATATATATATATATATATATATGAGGACGCTCATTGCAGGCAGTTTCATAAACCCGAGAGCCCTTATACTTATTGTATTCGGCTTTTTCACTTTGCCTTTATCAGCTACCAACGTTCCTTGGAATAAAGAATGCAGGACGGATATTTTACTTCTTAATTGTCACAACTTTTTTGAGAATTAAAAATGATATTGAATTTTGAGTGTTGTTATCGCTATTGACAGTGTCTCTAGGATGTGGTTGCCATCCCCAGAAAATTGTATGTTTTGTATCTGGCTCTGGTTCAAATGGCTCTGAACATTATGGGACTAAATGTCTGACGTCATCAGCCCCGTAGAACGTAGAACTACTTAAACCTAACTAACCTAAAGACATCACACAAATCCATGCCCGAGGCAGGATTCGAACCTTCGACCGTAGCGATCTCACGGTTCCAAACTGTAGCGCCTAGAACCTCTCGCGCACACTGGCCTGTCTTTTGTATCTGCCATGAGACGAATGTGTAGGCATGTAGTTAGACGTCTACCCGCATTCGTGTTTTCTCGAGTTAGCAAACCACCATATCTGCGAACGGATACTGCCGGAAAATGTCTAAATCCTAAAATTCAAGCGTGCTGAAGGCAGCAGTACTATGCAACATTCAGGATACTGCATTCAAACTGTGTAGATTTTCAAAACACCTTTCGATATCCTAACCATGAAATAGCTAATTCTTTACGTTAGCACAGACAACCTGTCAGCGCAACAAATGAAAACTGGTCCTGTGGCTGTACGGTTATCACGTCGACAGCGGTATTCGGTCCATTCGAACTGACTTACGCGAACACATACCGTCTCACTTGTTCGCTGGTGTATGTATACTGACGTGCCATAAGTCATGGGATATCGATATCCACATACACTGATGGTGTTAGTATCACGTACACGACGTATAAAAGTGCGGTGCATTGGCTCAGCTGAGACTTTGAACGTGGAATAGTAGTTGGAGGTAAGTGCAAGCAAATTTCATAAATTGTTAGGAAATTCAACGTTCCGAGATCCACATTATTAACAGTGTGCCGAGAATACCAACTTTTAGGCATTGCTTCTCACCACGGACAACGCAGTAACCGACTGCCATGACGGCCATCATTTAACGACCGAGGGCAGCGGCATTTGCATGGAGTCGTCAGCAAGCAACACTGCGTGAAATAACCGCAGAAATGAATGTGGGACGTACGACGAACGTGTACGTTAGGTAAGTGTGGCGAAATTTAACGTTAATTGTCTATGGCAGCAGGCGACCGGCGCTAGTGACTTTGGTATCAGCACCAAATCACTTGCAGCGCCTCTCCTGAGCTCGAGACCATATCGTCTGGACCGTAGACGACTGGAAAACCGTGGCCTGGTCAGGTGAGTCCAGATTTCAGTTGGTAAGAGCAAATGGTAGGGCTCGAACGTCGCGCACACCCCACGAAGCCATGGACCCACGTTGTCAACGACACACTGTGCAAGCTGGCGATGGCTGTATAATTCTGTGGGCTGTTTTTACATGGAACAGACTGGGTCCTCTGGATCAACTGAACCAATCATTGTCGTGCGAAAGATTTGGCCACCCAGATTGCTGGACAGGAATCCCGTCGAACTTTTATGGGACCTAGTTGAGAGGTCAGCTGGTAGACACAAGCCTGCATCGGCAACACGTCCGCAGTTATGGATGACTGTAGAGGCGGCGCAGCTCAATGCTGCTGCAGGGCCGCAAAGTTTTAAACATGGCTGCTTGGTTCAGTGACCGTTTCTAAATTAAAATTGAAACGAATAAGCCCTCGGTCACTATTATTTGCAGTCTTACTGACCAGGTTTCAACACTTCTAAGAGTGCGTTCATCAGAATTAAAACAGTTAAAATGGTCTATAGCATAGTTACAAATTTATAGGAAAAGACAATGTTTGCTCTTTAGTTATCTCCTACAATTCTGAATAGATTTTCAAACCTTAGATTTTATTGCGAAAATAATATTTCGGAACTGCATGAGGATCCGACTCCAGAATTACAATAAGAAGTCAGGTCAGCCATCAATAACGCAAAATTTCTAATCAAACCTTTTTCAGAAGAACATGCTCATTAACATAAAACCTCAGTCCCAAAAACTTCGGTCTCAACTTAAAATCCACAAACCTAACCATCCGATACGCCTGATATCTAATACTATGAATAGCGCGTACCATGATTTCTACATGAAATTCTGAAAAAAAGTCATTCGTTGTCGAGAACAATTATTCCGTCCCCAATAGCCACGCCTTAGTCCAAAAAATATAAAATTTAGAATGCGGTTCAGACACCATGCTGCTTTCATTATGCATAAAAAATCTTTATACTCGTGTCCCTGTACAGGAAACGTTTACAATCGTAGAAAAAAATTACGTCATTTCAAAAAAGATCTTTTAGATGAACACATCACTGACCTCATGAATCTCATCACGGTCGCAGTCAAGTACAACTAATTTTAATTTAATGAACAACTGTACCAGCAATCCGACGGTCTCTCTATGGGAAATCCCTTAATGATATTTTCATCAACTCTCTAGAAGAAAAGTTTTTTAACTGTTTTTCAGTTACATCACTAGGCATTCTCTCCTACTGCAGGCACGTTGATGATATTTTAATCATCTTTCAGTGATCTTCATGAGAAAATATCTTTGACCATCAAACTTGAGAACGAGGCCCGCCAATTAAACTTTCTTGACTTGGTACTTGCAATAGAAGATAATAAAATCTCATTCAGTATTTTCCGTAAAGAAACATATACTGACCAGATCGTACCTGCATCCTCCATTCATCCACAGTCTCATAAAAACGCCTTCTTTCATTCTGCCACTCTCCGAGCTACTTCCATTCTACTTTCCAAAGAAAAGTTCAACGACGAAATCAATTTACTCAAAACGATAGCAGATAATAACGAGTATAAAGCTAGCATAGTAGATGATATCCTTAAAAAGAAAACTACTAAAAGAGTTACTACGGTCGGCACCTCTATCATTCAATCCAATGCAAAAAAATATTTCTCTATTCCTTTCGTGGGACACGTCTCCTATCACATCCAACGCCTTCTCCGTTGTAAATACAACTGCAACGTTCCATTTTCTACCAATAATAATTCGAAAAAAACCTTCATTCATGATTTAAAATCGATTCGTCCCCCTTTAGAAAGTTTTGGCGTCTATAAGATTGCCTGCGATATGTGCTCTTATTACTACATAGGACAAACAGGACGTGCCTTTACAGCCAGATATAAGGAACACCTTTTAAGAAAAAATGGCAGTAGTCCCCAAAATTCGTCTTTCGCCGACCATCTAATTACAGGTCACGTGCCTAAAGCTATTTGCGATATCAACATTTTGCACACAGAGAAGAAAGGATGTAAATTAGACGTTCTGGAAGAATTAGAGATGTTTAAACTTCTCCAAGTGATAATCTCATTCCTGATGAACAGCTGTAGTTGCGTAATAAATATTTCTTCAACGGTATGAAGCCGTTACTTGACATTTAATTTCGCGTCTCCTTGTGCAGTTCACCGAAATGTTTTTTTTTCCATCTAAGTTAACTCATAATGTTTCATTTACTAAACGGTTTATTGGCAGTATTTCGTTATATCGCTTTCTACCAGCCTTCCTGTATTTTCTATAATGACATTTTTATGCTTCAAACTGTACTGCTAAGCTCTGATGCAGGCGGAATGGTACTTCATTTGTCACTGTTAAAATATTACCTTTTACATTATGTACTGAACAATATTCATTATAATTTTCTGTGTCTACATTTGAATATTGAGTAGCCAAGTTGCACCTGCGGCTACCAGATGGAACTCTCGATGCATTGTCATGTTGACTTGCCCGCACTTCTTAACGCGGGCACCTCACTCCGTTGCAGCCTCTGCCTGTACAGGTACGAGCAGCCCACTGTAGCTCGCCTTAACGCATTCCTTTTTATATATTTTGTGACTGAAGCCCTTCTGGCCTGTTAATTATTTTATTTGTGACATGTAAGAACTACCTCTGTCGTTTATTGTTTGGCAGTACTTACACTTTTTATATAAAAAATGTGTTTTCCTATAAATTTGTAACTGTGGCATAGGCCATTTTAATTGTTTTAATTCTGATGAAGGCGCTCTTTGAACTGTTGAAACCTGGTCAATAAAACTAAAAATAATAGTGACCGAGGGCTCATTTGTTTCAGTTCTACTGCAGGGTCTTCCAACGACTTGTTGAGTCCATGACGCATCGAACTGCTACACTTCACCGGGAAAAGGAGGCCCGACACTAAATTTGGGAATATTGCACGACTTTGGCACTTCAGTGTGTTTTTCGGACACTTGATTTTTTCTTACGGGATTGCTTCCATCTATGGTTAGGTAATATACAGGTGGAGGTAAGACCAGAAGTGCCACGTTCACGACCATGCAAATATCGGCAAGCCATTGTGCGACAGGCGTTATAAAATGCTTTGTATACTCCGCTTTGCTTTCTGTTATGTGTAGCTTGTTGTTTTCACCGTATTTTGAAATTAGTGAAGAGACTAATTGTTATCCAACACAGGGTTAGAGTTTGAATCCAACGACGCCAGGGGGGTCCAGCTCTGCTGACCCCACGTCAACTCTGCTTTTGCCAGAACGAGAAACACTGTTGTAGGCTCCCAGCCCTGTAGGAGGGAGTCGGGTTCATTCTTCTGCATCGCTCCTCTCCACTTTGTAAGCCTAATTTCTCGTTTGTTTATAGTGGCGTTGCCCCACTGATGCTGTTAGGTTGATGAATCACTACGAGAGATAGCCGTTGTGAAGCACTCGTCTCATAATAGCCATTGCATGCAGTTCCCTTAGCAGTGATCGTTTGGAAACTGGTTCAGACGGGTACGCATTCATTGACAGCATCAGTTCCTGTCTGCTTAGACAGGACAGGGTGTGATAATGGTCTCTGGTCGCTGTTGGTTAGGATAGTTTTACAGCGACTGTCCTTACATCGTGTGACATGAATATCAGATGTGATGTAGGTTGAAGCAAAGAATTAAAATTTGTACCAGTGTCGGGATTTTAACCCGGGTCTCCTGCTTCCTAGGCAGCGACACTAACAGCTGCACCTCAATGGCAGTGTGGCTGTCATATGTGCATGGGGTGCCCTCGTATGTCGCCCTTCCCTATACAATTCCAGTTCACGCCTCTGCCCACTGCTCTTCCCCTTCTGGGGTGTGTCAGTGCTGGCGTAGCTGCCGCTTTGTGGGGGGCTCGTGCGAGTGGGGCACCTCGTCAGCCGTGTGTCGCTGTAGTTTGTGAGCACAACGCAGCCATCTAGCTACGGAAGCTCAGAGTAATAAGTCTACGGCGAAATTTTTGTTCCCGTTCGGATATGACAGGTCTAAACTTTGTGAAATCGACGACTGGTTGTTCGAGAAGATAGGCTTACAAGACGATGTCGTTCACGGCTTGGCATATGATTTCCTTGGTAATGCAGTGTTTGTTAAAAGTGCGAGACGTTGAAACAAGTACCCGGATTATGACGAAAACAGCAGGTTTCGCGAACTTTCTTCATTCCAATGGTGAATCTTGTTCAATCGTGGCCAGGTATGCTGGTTTACTGTTGCGATCTGTGCACATATTCAACCTCCCATTTGAACTGAAATTCGATCTCATCAAACAAGCGTTAACGATCTATGGAATGGTTTTGCAGATTACTTGTGGAAATCGACGGGCAACAAACATTTCAGTGTTGACAATGGTGTGCGAAATGCTACAGCTGATCTTCATAAGCATATCCCGTCGTATATTATGGTTCAAGGCTTCAAAGCCTCGGTTGTTTATGACGGCCAAACAAGGACCTGCATACTATATGGATGCAGGGATTATCTTGAGGCAACCTGTCTCCGTGTAAAGTCTTTACGGAGGGAAAACCAGGCAGTCACCTCCGCGGGCAGTGTGCGACGTCAAGAAAAACTGTTGTATGTGGAAACCTTGTCAGCTCAATTACAGGAAACTTGGAATGGGCAGGGCCCTGACATATCATGTCAGGAAGAAAACAAAGGAAATCAGGATTCAACTGCACGTAGCGTATTGAGGAATGAACAGAGTTCAACGGTTACCCTGCCAAAATGTTCGAGTCAGGTCTCTCGAAGACAGACTAATCCCCAGATGTTAGACGGTAGCATGACACCAGGGGGGAAAAAAATTGGAGTGCTTGTCAAACATCCCGATGTCTCACAAGGTTGCAATCCCAATGATGTTCCAGCGTCATCAGTAGGTAGTGACATGCTAGTTGACGAGCACACAAACCCAAAAACGCAACATTCAACGACCGGTCCGGTCAGCCAGTATCAAATAAGGACAATTCAAAAAAGTCTTCTAAACAAGCAAAACGGCCCCCTAGAATACAAAGTCAGAGACACAGTAATTAGAAAGGAAAAGAAGAAGCACCAGAGATATCCCTAAGAAATCTCAGACAGTTTAAACGGCAGTTGCAATGAGGGTAATGGCTCCCATTCGGAATAATAACGTACAGATGGAGATAATCACATGAACACAACCGTGTTAGCATCTTCCATGTCTCTTCCGGTACCGAACACGCTTTGGTCGGAAGACGGATGTTGCCATGTTAGAAGAGGTTGTATCAACTAGCGGACATAACAGGTTATGAAACCATCATCAACATCGGAAATGAAGGAAGAACAGCAGTTTTAATCATAACATGTAACCTTTCACGGCCGGCGTCTTCATTAATTAAGACTTCCAGGCTGAATTGCAGTGGTCCGTATATAAAACTTCTTCTCCTTCCTGACGTTTCGTTGCCGGCTGGGGGCAACATCTTCTGAGGTGAGTCGGCGATTGGCTGCTAGGCGCTGGAGGTCCCACTTACATAGAGCGCTTAGATGGCGCCACCACTCGTCACGCGCTTTCGACTTTAAAACTAATTCTGGCTAGTGCCACCTCTCTCTCGATTACAGGTAATCGATAGTCACTTCGTTGGTACAAAGTCGACTGCCATATCTTGTCTAGTTTTAACCCTTCAGAGATAGTTTTAAAGTCGAACATGGCAACATCCGTGTCAGCGGCATAAAGATGACCGCCGAACTTATCCGGTAGACTTTAACTGCAGCCATCTTGTAAGTCCGCATATAACTGTTTACTACTGTTCAATATCTTCCGACCAAAGCGTGTTCGGTACCGGAAGAGACATGGAAGATGCGAACACGGTTGTGTTCATGTGATTATCTCCATCTGTACGTTATTATTCCGAATGGGAGCCATTACCCTCATTGCAACTGCCGTTTAAACTGTCTGAGATTTCTTAGGGATATCTCTGGTGCTTCTTCTTTTCCTTTCTAATTACTGTGTCTCTGACTTTGTATTCTAGGGGGCCGTTTTGCTTGTTTAGAAGACTTTTTTGAATTGTCCTTATTTGATACTGGCTGACCGGACCGGTCGTTGAATGTTGCGTTTTTGGGTTTGTGTGCTCGTCAACTAGCATGTCACTACCTACTGATGACGCTGGAACATCATTGGGATTGCAACCTTGTGAGACATCGGGATGTTTAACAAGCACTCCAATTTTTTTTCCCCCTGGTGTCATGCTACCGTCTAACATCTGGGGATTAGTCTGTCTTCGAGAGACCTGACTCGAACATTTTGGCAGGGTAACCGTTGAACTCTGTTCATTCCTCAATACGCTACGTGCAGTTGAATCCTGATTTCCTTTGTTTTCTTCCTGACATGATATGTCAGGGCCCTGCCCATTCCAGGTTTCCTGTAATTGAGCTGACAAGGTTTCCACATACAACAGTTGTTCTTGACGTCGCACACTGCCCGCGGAGGTGACTGCCTGGTTTTCCCTCCGTAAAGACTTTACACGGAGACAGGTTGCCTCAAGATAATCCCTGGATCCATATAGTATGCAGGTCCTTGTTTGGCCGTCATAAACAACCGAGGCTTTGAAGCCTTCAACCATAATATACGACGGGATATGCTTATGAAGATCAGCTGTAGCATTTCGCACACCATTG
Organism: Schistocerca americana; assembly: GCF_021461395.2. NCBI lineage: Eukaryota > Metazoa > Arthropoda > Insecta > Orthoptera > Acrididae > Schistocerca > Schistocerca americana. The sequence continues at coordinate 645,874,075 of NC_060123.1, forward strand.
TCAACACTGAAATGTTTGTTGCCCGTCGATTTCCACCAGTAATCTGCAAAATCATTCCATAGATCGTTAACGCTTGTTTGATGAGATCGAATTTCAGTTCAAATGGGAGGTTGAATATGTGCACAGATCGCAACCGTAAACCAGCGTAGCTGGCCACGATTGAACAATATTCACCATTGGAATGAAGAAAGTTCGCGAAACCTGCTGTTTTCGTCATAATCCGGGTACTTGTTTCAACGTCTCGCACTTTAACACACACTGCATTAGCGAGGGAATCATATGCCAAGCCGTGAGCGTCGTCGTCTTGTAAACCTGTCTTTTCGAACAACCAGTAGTCGATTTCACAAACTTTAGACCTGTCATATCCGAACGGGAACAAAAATTTCGCCATAGACTTCCTAATATGAGCTTCCGTAGCTAGATGGCTGCGTTGTACTCACAAACTACACCGACACACGGCTGACGAGGTGCCCCACTCCACTCGCGCGAGCCCCCCACAAAGTGGCAGCTACGCCAGCACTCACACACCTCAGAAGGAGAATAGCAATGGGCAGAGGCGTGAACTGGAATTGTATAGAGAGGGGCGGCATACGAGGGCAACCCATGCACATATGACAGCCACACTGCCATTGAGGTGCAGCTGTTAGTGTCGCTGCCTAGGAAGCAGGAGACGCGGGTTAAAATACCGACACTGGTACAAATTTTAATTCTTTGCTTCAACCTACATCACATCTGATATTCATGTCACACGATGTAAGGAAAGTCGCTGTAAAACTATCCTAACCAACAGCGACCAGAGACAATTATCACACCCTGTCCTGTCTAAGCAGACAGGAACTGATGCTGTCAATGAATACGTATCCGTCTGAACCAGTTTCCAAGCGATCACTGCTAAGGGAACCGCATGCAATGGCTATTATGAGACGAGTGCTTCACAACGGCTATCTCTCGTAGTGATTCATCAACCTAACAGCATCAGTGGGGCAACGCCACTATAAACAAACGAGAAATTAGGCTTACAAAGTGGAGAGGAGCGATGCAGAAGAATGAACGCGATTCGCTCTTACAGGGCTGGGAGACTACAACAGTGTTTCTCGTTCTAGCAAAAGCAGAGCTGACACATTGCCAGCAGTGTCGAACCTTTCTGGCGTCATAGGAATTAAACTGGAACCCTGTGTTGGATAAGGATTAGTCTCTTCACTAATTTCAAAATACGGTGAAAACAACGAGCTACACGTAACAGAAAGCAAAGCGGAGTATACTAAACATTTTATACGGTGAAAACAACGAGCTACACGTAACAGAAAGCAAAGCGGAGTATACTAAACATTTTATAACACTTGTCGCATAATTACTTGCCGATATTTGCATGGTCGTAAACGTGGCACTTCTGCTCTTACCTCTACGTGTATGTTACCTAACCATAGATGGAAGCATCCCCGTTAGAAAAAAGAACTGCCGCATCAAGTGTCCGAAAAAGACACTGAAGTGACAAAAGTCGTGCAATATTTCCAAATTTCGTGTCGGACCTCCTTTTGTCGATGTAGTGTAGCAGTTCGATGTGTCATGGACTCAACACGTCGCTATAGGACCCTGCAATAGAATTGAAGAATTCATGCGTAATATTGATACTTGTGAGATATGGCCTGTAAACTTCTCCGATTATTGTGCATGCGATATTTCATTTGGGTACATCCGACAAAAACTTTTCATGGCCTTGAGGTATGGCAACTTAACGTCGAACTGTTGCAGGATGCTGAAATTAAGCAACAGGCTAGACAGACTTAGTACAAATGCTTACGCTCTCCAACGAGTTATCGAGCGCAGATCATTAGGTCGACCGAATATGCACAGCCCTGTCTTCGTAGATGCATTACATTATGCATAAGCGAAGCATATTGCGCAAACAAACGGCGGAATATTACTTCTCCCGTTTGCGAGACCTTTCCGCAATCAAAGTGAAACGCTTTAAGTAGAAAATAACCGCCCTAGCCCGGCAGCGTCTGGACTGGTTGCGTACATCGTTCTAGCACGTAATGATGGAGACACGTAGAGGGAAAAAGAGAATAATAACGGCGCTGGCGGACGATGGAGGAGGAGAGTACACTACTCAGATCGCCATAAAACAATATGATTTTTGCAAGTCTGACCCGACTAATTATCACGTTCTAACAGTCACAGACCCACAAATATTCGCGAGTTAAACATTCGGTCGTTTCAGTGGTCTTCTTCGAAGGAAGTGCTTCCAAAGTATTCCGTATAGAGCAAGAAACATGCCACGCGGAATTTTTACTATGACCGGAAATTTCACACGCTCATAACTTTCAAACTATTTAATTTAGAACCAAGAAACTTTAATTAAAATGTTCGTAACTCGAATCGCTTCAGTCACGACACGTTGTGACCGAAATTAACTCATTAGTTCTTCATCTTACAGACTATTTTCACGAAGCTGTCTAACATGGTGTTATCCGTAGGTCGGTTAGCAAGCGACTCTCTCAAACTATTCTACTCACTGCCCACTCCACCATATTCGCGTGGGGACAGCTTAATTCTGATTGGCTGTTGATCTAAACGACCAATCAGAATGTTCCTTCCAGATCATTTTCGGAGCAAAACTCGCCTTATCCAATCAATAATCTGTTAGTAACTGATGTCATTAAAACTTCAGTTTCTGGTATATTGTTTAAAATAACGGAAGTACGAATTATGCTCCAAATTGATAAATAAACGTATTCCGTCTCTAACTTTCATTCTGGCTGCTTTTTTTATACAAAAGCAAGCTCACATCTGAATCATGGCCGCACCATAACTTTCCCACGGTCTATTTGTACAAGTTTTTATGAAAAATGACATTTTAAGTTTTAACGAATGTCCCACATACACTCTCTCAATCATTCTCACCCACTCACACAACAAAATTTAATCAAATAATAATTTTGACCGATTTTTGTATTACATAATGCACAGTGACTAAAGTGTTAAATAAAGAAAATTCTAATTAATTGAGTTTTATGCAATGGTAACTTTGTAATGGCTTCAAATGATAATGCTAGTCAATCTCTATTTGTTCCCGACATGGTTTTAAGAAACAAGCATTGGTTTTAGGACTTTTTGGTTATTTTCTTTATCTCCGGCACTATAATCAATAAAACTCTGAAATTTTGACAGCATCATTCCATTAATGACAAAAGGCTGTATACCAAACTTGAACAAAATCGGATAACAACTAATATGGATTATTTAGATTCGTAGAAGGTATGAATCTCCATATTGACTGTTACGCTATGCAGTTCTTACGGCAGGCAGCGTCAGCTGCGCTGTGAGTAAAGCAACATAAAAAACATAGCCAATCTGTAGCCACCGTACCAAACGGCTGCGTGCCTTACTGCAACGAATGCACGTAATAAATTGCTACGTTACAATGTCCTACAAGGTACTCACATCATTGGAAGTGGCAATCTGTTGTTTATATTAGCTTAATTACTACTCCAGTTTTGTTCTACAATTTAAGGCATATGTGGGAACAAAGGTGGGAATACATGGGAATAACGGAGCAAACTTGTGACAGGTATGGAGGAGGCATTGTAGCCAGACCTTGGAATCTTCGACCCCCGCCCTCTTTACCTCCGCCTACCTGGTGCTGAAAATCTTCTCAAAGTCAATAAAAATAGAAAAAAAAGATATATTACAAGAAATGTGAATGGTTGACAGGTGTGGGGTCGGCATAGTGGCCATGTTCCCCCAGTGGAAAAAGGAAAAGATAGCGTAGTGGTTAACGCCTGAAAAAAAGGTGTGGTGCAGTAGCTAGCGCATTGCCTAGTATGCGGGAGACCCTGATTCGAATCCTAGCGCTGGTGCAAATTTTAGTACATTGCTTCAGGCTACACCATTATCATAGATAAAGTTGAGACTCAGTAAGTCTCAAGCAGATATTTTATTATTCATCAGTTGTTCGTTCTTTGTTGTGACTTCTTGCGCATCAAAGTATTCTTAGATTAGGTGTTAGCTGTAATTATTTATTCTCGTAATTTCTGTGTCTTTATCTATAACTGTAGACTCTTTAGTGAAAAGCCTTTAAAGTACTAATAGGTACTAGCTACTGACTCTGACAACAAGCAGCTGGTATGCACAACACCTTTACTGTATTTTGACACTTCAGCACATATGAAATGTTGTTATGCCAACTCCGACTCCACCTCTTTAAATCATCGTGGCTCATTAAACGCTCAAAAAATAATGCTTTGATTCACATTGTTCATAGTGACTAATAATGTTATAAGCTGTGGTACCCGAGTAACATTACTATTTCTTAAGCAGTTTATGTGTTTTTCAATTCACAAGGAAATACTCCACTTTCCACTTTTCTCGAAAGTTACGACATTCGTCAGCAATTCACTGTTGCTTTGTTACTAACACTTTGTTTTAACAGCGACATGACGAATACAAAGGTCTGAATAAAATTATTTATTGTTAATTTAATAAAATTAACAGTAATTTACAGCATACCACAGAACTCCATATTCTGAACTGTGAAAACGAGTCAGTTCATGTTAGGGGCACCGTACAAATCAAATTGAACCATCCATTATTATTTTTCTTGGCAGCTGTTTTCACTGTTGGCAACGGTACAAGACAATGATTCTCAAAGAACACATATTCTTTACTGGGCTATGTGTACGAAAGCGAGGAGGAAAGAAAGAGACATATTTGTCCATTCATCAGTCAGTGAAAACTGAAAGTTTTGCCGAAGATTTATTCGTATACAAAATAAAAAGCTGGCCAGCTCCGATTCAGACTGAGGGTTCCTTACAAACTTCATTATGTATATAGACAGTTCATCCACACTGGGAATTGAGAATCTGGACCATTTTTGCCTCTTGTCGACATTAATAGTGGCATCACATCGCTTCAAGGATTCCAACATTTTCGAGAATGTTTTAATGTCAATACTACAAATATGACATAGAGTCTTGCAGGAGGCAAGTGACCACTATTAAAATAATCGGTAGTTCTGCAGGCTGGCTGGTTCGCAACGGTAAAAGTCGAATAAAGTAGCGCGCTAATACTTGTTTCACATACAACTTAAAACTCCATATCTAATTACAGCTATCCCTCCTGCATATCTGATGATGGATAAATTACGGAATGTGTTGTATAAGCAATAACTTCACTCCTAGCCTGATATTTGAATTTTAACGTTGCGACAAAAAAATTTTTATTTCAAATTTGGCGTCGATGAAAACGACAAAAGAAAATTTCTTTTCGTATTTGCAGTTACGAATTAGCGACTATCCAATTTTTTCCTTTACTTCTACTGTGAAATCTTGCTTCATGCCCAATTTCATGATTTTAGGCGAGAGGTAAGATTGGATGAGTCAGTTTGCGACTGTCAAAATATGTGGCATAAATAGCCGTATCTTCTGGTGGCATGAACTTAGAAGGTTACATTTATTGCACAACCTAAGGCTACAGACATTTGTAAGTGACTTGAACTTGATATGTCTACTCGCACATGAGAAAAAAGGTTTTTTACAGTCGGACAGACAGATAAACAAAGTGATTCCATATTATGTAAATTGGAGGTGGAGGTGGGAGAAAGGAGGGGAAATGGGAGGGACCATTGATGCCAGCTGCATCAGGACTTTATGCAGGATCAGCAGCGACGACTGAAAATGTGTGCCAGACTGGGATTGTAACTCGGGATCTCCTGCTTAGTCACTGCACCACCCGCACACAGTGTTTATCGCAATTGCACGAACTGTCTCGGCACGCCCCTCAGCCCATCACATTCCCACCTAACGCCACCTGTGTGCAGTCCCAGCCCAGATCATCCAAGCCTGCTACTTTGAGATTGCCCACAGGAGATCGGACGTAACTGTGCATCCCAACTGAAAGTGGTAGAGTCATTGCGCATCGAGGCAATAAGACCAGTTAATTCTTGTTTCACTCTAATATAACAGGTTTTAGTGTTCTGCACCTCAATCGGTAAAAACGGAACCCTTATAGTATCAACTATATGAATATTTGATGTCCGCTCTTTTGGACATGTCCGAAAGAACAGACACTCCGTATTCATATAGTTGATCCTATAAGGGTTCCGTTTTTACCGAATGAAGTAAAGGACCATAAAACCTGTTTATTTTCGAATGAACAAATAAATGATCATTTTGTGCAGAATCAGCAAAGCGGCGAAATTTGCAACCACTGTCTGAAGTTTTGAGAACTTTGAGTGTCGGTGCGACTCTCTGGCAACGCGCCCTTTCTTCTGCTTACAGAAAACCAGTAATGAGCGATCGCTACAGCTTCATCCGTGCGACGCGGGAACAGGTGGAGACCATCAGGAAGAGTCTGGGGACAGACGAAGAGGACATCAAGAGAGCCATAACGTCTGTGCGAGACTGGCTCAGGATGCAGCCGCATCTGCCCGACGAGATAGGTCAGTCAGCTTTGTGACTATTCTACTGTACTCTTCTCAAATCCCCAAACCATAATTCTGAGTTTAACGTTGATTGCTTAAACTATTATTTCGCTCTTCAATTTTGAACAAATCGTTTCCAAACATTGCTGTTACAATAGTGTGGTGAATGTGCGTATATGAACTGGATCTGTCGTACGAGACTGCTACAGTAATTTTTACTATGTATAGCACAGAGTAATGACCAGTTTTAGAGGCACGGATGTTTCATCCAAATACCAGATGAGTTGTTGGTGGGACACTGAGGGACCCAGTTGGGAACATTCTGGGGCAGATTTTCAGTTCTAGAATTTACCTTGCAAACAAGAAAATCCTCTGGGGAACCTTGTGACAGACTCGAGTGCTCCACTCGCGCGTGGGTTTTCGATAAACCGAGTATAGCCCAATGTCGGGATGGTTTCCAGCACTAACACTGCATACGTGCTGATCCTAAGCGTTAGCGGTTTCTCCATGATATCAAGCAGTTGTAAATTTAGAAGCGAAGTGCTCTTTCAGAAGACAGTAATAAGCATAGAAGAGTAAATAAGAGGTGAAACTGCAGCTCCTGCAGTAAATGTCGTCTCTGAGGCAGAAGCCACTGTAAATACGACTGCAGTGCAAAATGACTGTGATAACGAATGTCGTTTTTTGAAACTGGTGTGGACGGCGGGAAAATAAACGAACGGATGTTGAGATCATATACTTCTGATGTTTTTGTTAAACTTGTTAAGATGCTCCAGAAATTCAACTATTACTTCCTTTTCTTTATTGGTTTCATCTGCCTGTCCCATATGGGGAGGTCGCAGGGGATAGGGCGCTGTCAGTGTTACTGTCAATCGGCTCTTCAGCCAAATGGATATGTAGTACTCACAAAGACGAAAATGAAATAAATTTAAGATGACACAGTTTGAAACGCCCTGCCAAACCCGCAGGACAGTACATGTAGTTGGAATTGTGGAAAGGGGCCACATTTAGCGGCTGTCAGTTACACTCGAACACATATAACTTTATTTATTTGACCAAACGTTACAGTAGAAATTCTTGAACTTGGTTATCGGCTGAATACGCCGCCCTATCTTATGCCTAAAGGGCAAAACCACTTTAATTTAAAAGGAACGGCTAAAAGCCATTAACTCAACATTCAGACGCCAAAAATAATATTTAGAAGTCAGAAGACCACACGTTATATCACTTCTATAATTTGACTGAAGGCCCAAAACTCCAAGACTTAAAAAGGAACAACCTTAATTTAAAGACGGCTGAAGGCCGATGATTTAAGATTCAAGGTAAAATTAAATAAAAACAACACAAGGCAGAAGGCCTTATCTTCAATTAGGCTGAAGGCTCCAAACAGTCTTTAAAATTCAAGGTAACATAAATTTAGACAACAAAGCCTTACCTTAAATTAGGCTGAAGGCCCCTAACAATCTAACACTTGACAACCAAGTGTAAGTAGGCTGTTTATGTTTTCTTATTGGCAACGTTACGTAGCGCTCTGTATGGAAATCACTGGCTGTGCTGTGTACAGTCTGTGGCTAGTTTGCATTGTTGTCTGCCATTGTAGTATTGGGCAGCGGCAGCTGGCTGTTAACAGCGCGTAACTTTGCGCAGTTGGAAGTGAGCCGCCAGCAGTGCTGGATGTGGGGAGAGAAATGGCGGAGTTTTGAAATTTGTAAGACTGGATGTCATGAACTGCTATGTATATTATGATTTTTCAACACTATTAAGGTAAATACATTGTTTGTTCTCTATTAAAATCTTTCATTTGCTAACTATGCCTGTCAGTAGTTAGTGCCTTCCGTAGTTTGAATCTTTTATTTAGCTGGCAGTGGCACTGGCTGTATTGCAGTAGTTCGAGTAACGAAGATTTTTGTGAGGTAAGTGATTTGTGAAAGGTATAGGTTAATGTTAGTCAGGACCATTCTTTTGTAGGGATTTTTGAAAGTCAGATTGCGTTGCGCTAAGAATATTGTGTGTCAGTTTAAGCACAGTCTTGTATAATTGTTCTAAGGGGACGTTTCACATGTCGACCCTTAGCCGAGGATACCTCACTGGAATCTTCTGATTTTTTTCTTGTAGTTTGCGTAATTAGTGTAGCTATTGTTTGTTGCTAGCGCGTAATTGTAGAGAGAATCTCCTTTGTAGTTGCAGTCTTTCACTGTTGTTGTGGCATGCATGTAGATTTGCACCAAGTATTTCGCAGCTGCGCTTGCAATTAACTAGATATTATTTTCAGTGCTTTGTTAATGTGTTTTCTTATTTTACTCTTCCAATTGTGTTTTTCTGTGTTATTGTGACAATAATGGCGTGTGAAAAACGTAATACTAGGCTCCAAAGTAAACTGAGAAATGACAGTGAAGACGAAAGCAGTGTGTTAGCGCCACCGAGTAATGAATTAACTAATGCTCAAAGTAGTAATTTGGTAATTGTGCATAGGGAAATGGAGCGGGCGGCAAATAATGGTGTAAACTGTGAAACAATTAGTGAACAGGGAAACATTATCGATCGATCGGTCAGCAACAGTTCGCCTCAGGAATCCGAAATGACAGGACACAATCTTGCAAATACTATAGGTTCAGGTTTTGGGTCCTCACCGTTTTCTCAAATAAGTCAAGACACATTTTCTGCTTGTCAAAATGTGCATGTGCCGGTGCACCTTCACTGCCGAAAAGCACTGAGGAACATGTTTCAGACACCAGTGCATTGTTATTACAGTTAATGCAACAAATGGGACAAAGGCTACAAAAGTTAGACACAACACTTGAACAAAATCAGAAACAAATGGGACAAAATCTTCAAAAGTTAGACACAATGGAACAACATCAGAGACAAACACAGCAACAGTTAGACGCAATGGAACAAAATCTTCACACCACGCTTGAACAAACACGTGAAGATTTCACTACTGAGTTACATAAAATCGAATCGAAATGTCAAAAAGTCTGTAATGACGTAAAAACACAAATTTGTGAGCATTTCCAACCTATTTTTTCGCGTCATGAAAATGCATTACAGAATCACGAAGCAGCCATAAGAGAACTGCAAACTATTGTTCATGAAAATCATGAGACCTTGCAAGCTAAAATTGACTCAGCTGCATCTACCGATTCGGTTACGCAACTTGGAAAAACTCAGGAAAACTAAAAGGACACAGTAGATACTCTGAAAATTGGTTCAGAAAGACACATGGAGGAAATTAGTTCATTATCAGGGAAAGTAGTTGAACTTTCGGACCAGCAAAATAATTTATCTATGAAGGTAGATGATAATCTGAATGACACAAATCCGGTAGTCCTTAATGGCACAGAAGAGTGCGAACAAATTAGGAAATTCAAACAAAATCAGAATCAAATTAATACGCAACACCAAAGAGAAATCCGGGAAGTACAAGATCAGCTGACACAGGTAATACAAGAATTACGTATTTCAGAGGACACTCGCGCCCCAATACGGGAAGAGGGACATAGAAATACGGAACAGCCACAAAATGATAACACAGCGCATTTCGGAAATTATGAAAGAAATTGGCAAGGTGCACCGAACTTTGAAATGGAACCGCCGAAACGACGTAACAATGACCGATATGCGACTAGCCGACATGATGATTTTGACTATAAGCTGTTCATTACTACACGTAAATTTAAAACATTTAAGAATTCTGACAGCGACATTCATCCACAAGCGTGGCTCCATCAATTCTCTCATTGTTTTCCTCCCAACTGGTAATTAGAGCACAGATTAGAATTTATGTGTGGCTATTTAGAGAATGAACCAGCTGTAAGAATGCGATCGGTCATTCACGATTGTCACAGTGAAGGAGAATTTTACCATGCCTTCCTCTCAGCATATTGGTCTCAAGCTACACAAGACCGAGTAAAACATAGCATCATAATGATGAAACATTTCGAACAATCTGAATTTTCCAGTCTTGTGAAATATTTTGAAGACATGTTGCACAAGAATCACTACCTGTCAAACCCATTCAGCCCCTCAGAACTTTGCTTAATCAAATTACCTGAACATTTACGACATATTATTTTGGCAGGACGTTGCAGAGACGACATTGAAGCTTTTAAGGGACTCTTACAAGAATTAGAAATTGACACTGACAATCGCGGAACGCGAAAACAGGAACACAACAATTCCAGGTCACATCCGTCGCAATTCCGCGATGAAAGATATAGTAACTGGACACGACGAGGCTATTCTCACAACACAAATCGTGACCAAAACAGACACCACCCGTATGACAACCATTGGCAGAGTAATAGTTACAGAGAAAGTTCGCATTTCCGTAGTAATGAATATGACAGAGACAATCATAGAAACAGACAATATGGTAACCAGAACTATTATTATCGAGGGAGACAGAATAATTTCAGACGCAACAGCTCAGCGCGCAGTTACGATTCAGGGAGAAATTCTCCACCACGTGACCGACAAGAAAGAAACTATGGAATCTACCGACATGACGACAGACGATATGATCGTAACGGCAGAGCTGAATTGCATCAGAGCTGGCGGGATTCAAACAGAGCAGGGCCCTCTCGACAAGGTGAATTTGTAGAAGTTAGACCTCCAAATCCCAATAACGACGTGCGCCAACGAAGAGACAGACAATGACTCGCACCGCACGCAGCCACGTGCGCCGGCTGGGCTTCAGAAAAATAACATAGACGCTAACCTTGAGAAAAATTTGAGCATTCTTTACCGATGTACGATATACCACATGATAATTCCGTTACAGCTGGAGCTCTGCATACTAGGAAGAGTAAAGGCTTGCACCACATTTCACGTGTAAAACCGTTTATTGAAAGATAATCTGCTTTTTAACTTAGTCTTTGCCATAAAATATTTCACTTCACGCTACTAGTACAATTTGTCACACTGAGAAACTGTCAACATGTAACAATGTTTTGAAGTTAACTATCCAGTCTAGAACCTAGGGAACATTTTTAAACAGAAATTACGAACGCATTGTTATAGTGAACAGAAGTCACAGTGTTATTGTGTGTGTACATTCTTGCTTGTTAGTTGCACGATTATGTAACGACTATAAGGCTTACATACTTAGAACATATACTGGTATTGCAACATTTTGGTTTACTTGAAAATACATTTTGGATTTAAAGTACTTTCTGTGAGATACCAGATGACACAGTGGTTAGTTTATGTGACAGCTACACGATTTTATCACGACGCTGCTAATGAGTGACAATTTACAATGTTGCTTTTGCGGTGTTTCTGTTTTATATCTGCACAGTTTTTCTGTATTATTCTGGAAAGTAAAACATGTTTTAGTAGTAACTTTTGTGGTATAGCTACAATGAGACTGCCTTTTCCGAGGCACAACAATACGTTACAGCACAGTACTTTCTTCATCATGGCAATAAGCGTAATAACTAAGATATCTATACACAAAGCATTTCACTTTTGTTTATCATGAGGTAAGTACATTGGCTCCTGCACAACTTAGCTTTCGGAGGACAATAACTACAACACTTCCACAGAGATTATCTTACAACAAGACGCACATTTAGCGCTACAGGACACGTATTTGAGTGATTAATTTTGCACTTAAATCATTTATTTTTAAAGATATTTGAAGTACAATGATACAAAGGTTTTCCGTGATACATTTCATCCCATTGCTGTAATCTGTAACACCTGAGGGTATAATTACATTAATCCTCAGGGGGGTACATGTTTACTTTGGGTACCATGTGTTTGGCAAGCACAAGAAGCCCTAGCTAATATGGTATTTGCTTATACAACTTTACAAAAAAATGGTTCAAATGGCTCTGAGCACTATGGGACTCAACTGCTGAGGTCATTAGTCCCCTAGAACTTAGAACTAGTTAAACCTAACTAACCTAAGGACATCACACACATCCATGCCCGAGGCAGGATTCGAACCTGCGACCGTAGCGGTCTCGCGGTTCCAGACTGCAGCGCCAGAACCGCGCGGCCACTTCGGCCGGCTACAACTTTACACATCGGTACCATATTTTTCTAACACACAAATTACACAGCTATCTGATCATTTAACTGAGAGATAAACATTTTTTTTTTCTACATCAGTGACACATGTTTAGGCAATTACACAGTTGGGTAACTTCACACTTATGAAATTGTATTTTGTCTGTACTTTGTGAACTGTTCATATTTTTCGGAACCATGGTGATACTATGAGAGCTTTGAATGATGTATTTGGTATGGGATCATGATTTTTAAAGTACGTTTGAGGTAGATGACACTTTTGACATGAGCAGAGACTTTTTTTAGGTTTTGACATTATTGCAGAAAGCTACGACATTTTTGAGATTTGACTGAGGTGTTATGATGTTATTTTTATGATGACGATGTGTATTATGCTGTTGAGGTATGTTTATGATCAATAAGATGATGCTACCGTATATGAGGAATTTGATTATGCTACGTATTTATTATGATGAAATATTGAAGAAGTGTCGACAAATACATATATGAACAATGAGCAGTGGTTAGGGACTCTGATTTGTGGAAAAGGATTTTGGAAACCAAGAATCGTACTTTAAGAGTTATGAAATGTACGTAAATGCGTGAATGTATTACAATGCCGACGAAATTTTTTTGGACACTGTTATATCAATAGGATTTTGTTTCTACAGATTTGTAACGCAAATTCTTGAACTGTGAAATATTTTTATATGAGACTGTCACTGTAGCGGAAACTGCTGTCGTAAATATTTCGGTAAGAAAGTTAAGTGACCACCTTCATGTAATGCGTTGTGGGCCCCCAGCTGCGTGACAGATGCCTGGAAAAAAGCCATTAGTGTGTGCCTTTCAGAGGCACAGGTGGAGAAAAAAAAAGAGGCCATTATCCTCGCTATTGACATTTCTTTGTAGAAAGCATCGTAAATACGACACCCTCAAACCTGAAAACATGATTACACTGTAGAGTTCTTAATTTATGGTATTAACTGAAATGAAATGATGAGAAGCATTTCATGTCTATTGTCTTGCTAGTTGAAAGGCTGTGAAATGCCATATGGCTAGTGAATGACGTTTCACGTCTTGCTTTGCCTATTTTGTTTAATATCTAGTTCCTAGCTGGACTGCAGCATTGGTTAAAATAAAATTTTATAGATGTACTAATATAAATATTTTATTCCTACAGATCCAGTAAGAAATAACTTTATGATGGATGTACTCCAAGAAAATGAGGGAGCACAAAAAGACATTTCCACCTCACAGGAATTGCATACATAAATTTTGTCAGTGACTTGGTAACTTGTCTGCTAGAGCAAGTTACAGTGATGCATCACTCTAGTGTTAAGATGTGACATAGGTATTAAACATGGCCCTTTTTACTGTAATATTTTTTCTGCTTGAGCTTTCTCATGTTTAGATATAAGTTATTGCATTTGCTGCGGCTGTTTGCCAGGCATAGTGCTACTAAATTTCACTTTGTATTACTCTGTTAAGCTAGTTTTACTACTGATTTATTTTTCTCGTTGCTGCACATTGGCTCATATTAGTTGTAATGTTGCATTGCTTGGTAATTTAGATTTACTGTTGCTTGCTTTGCCAATTTGAATTTTTGTCATTGCTGTTTGTGTTAATTTGTTAGTGCTGCTGCATTGCCTCATCCCTTAGTTTATGCATCTGAGCTCAGTAGATTTAAGATAGCTTAAGAGGGGGTAGCCTATAAGAGAATGAGTTGCGATGAATTTGAAGAAATTCACTGAGAGGTTATATGAGAAAAGTACAGAAAACAGGTATAGATAGGACTTTTTGGAAATAATGAAGAACGAAGGGAGATCTCCAAGAAGTAAAGAAAGTTTTGTTTGCAAAATACTGCAGTAAAACAATCCCTGTCCTTTCCTTGTGTTATCCCACTATGTGTTTGTGTACCCTTGTGTACCCTTGTGTATTTATGTTCTTCCTGTCTTTATATGTTTATCTGATAAGACTTATGTTGTAGAATTTTTCTAATACATAGCTACATGAACTATGATGAGGAATACTGTTATGCTCTTATATAATTTGCATTAATAATATGTTATTTACTTTGTAAAGATGTTAGACATTATTAATTCTGTTCTGTTTTAATGCTCATGTGTGAAGTTGATGTTTCAATAATTATTCTTATCTTTTATATATTTACTTATCTCATAATTCCTGTAACACTGATGTATATGTTTATTTGTATTCTTTTGTAAAGCCCCTATTACTACAAATGTTATCTGTATTATTATGTTTTTAATGATGTTTTCTGTATCTTTGTAATTGTATTCTCATGTTATAAAATTGTAATTGACACCAGTTTATCAAATTAAGTAACTTATAACCATTCATTTCAGTGCACACATTTCTGTTGGTCATAGTATATGCACAATGTGTGAAAAAAAGAGGACTGTTAGTGTTTGCATGTGTGTTAATAATTCAGCAAGGGACTGGATAACAGCATTGCTGGTTCTAAGGACATTTCAAAAAAAATTTTTGTGAGTGCACTAGTGGTGGTGGTTCATGGACTTGATAAATTCTCCGCAAGACTCTTCAATGGTGATTGTTCACCTGCACAGTCACTGCAGATGGCTGCTAGCCATCTCTACAAGGACTACAGTGGGTCTACACCTTTGATGACTCACCAATTCCATTATTTCTACAAGGACTGCACTGGGTCTGCACCTCTGGTGGCCCATCAATACCGTAATCTCTACCAGGACTACAGTTGGTCTGCTCTGTGATGACCTACCTACCAATATTCTTCAAAACTTCGACTGACTCTGCTGTGGGTTTGCTCTGTTGTGGCCCATTACCTGTCTGCATGTCGAGAGTCTGCACTGTCTTTCCGTTGAAAGGACAACACTACTTCAAGACTGCATGGAAATCCACTACTTCCGTGTGCATTTTCTTTTACTGCTCAGACTTTGAGAAAAACACTGCAATTTTACTGTGATGAATGATCAGAACTGTCTTTATGGACTGTGAGAAAATTTTAGCTTATGACCAACATTGTATCAATAAGTGTGTGCATTTGATATCTTTGTTATTGTAATTTTTTCAAATCTGTATTGGCCAGTGACCAAAACAATTTGTAAAATTTTTGTGGGGTGCATGGGGGCTATGTAAGTGGGCTGTTTATGTTTTCTTATTGGCAACGTTACGTAGCGCTCTGTATGAAAATCACTGGCTGTGCTGTGTGCAGTCTGTGGCTAGTTTGCATTGTTGTCTGCCATTGTAGTGTTGGGCAGCGGCAGCTGGCTGTTAACAGCGCGTAGCTTTGCGCAGTTGGATGTGAGCCGCCAGCAGTGCTGGATGTGGGGAGAGAAATGGCGGAGTTTTGAAATTTGTAAGACTGGATGTCATGAACTGCTATGTATATTATGATTTTTCAACACTATTAAGGTAAATACATTGTTTGTTCTCTATTAAAATCTTTCATTTGCTAACTATGCCTGTTAGTAGTTAGTGCCTTCCGTAGTTTGAATCTTTTATTTAGCTGGCAGTGGCACTGGCTGTATTGCAGTAGTTCGAGTAACGAAGATTTTTGTGAGGTAAGTGATTTGTGAAAGGTATAGGTTAATGTTAGTCAGGGCCATTCTTTTGTAGGGATTTTTGAAAGTCAGACTGCGTTGCGCTAAAAATATTGTGTGTCAGTTTAAGCACAGTCATGTTTAATTTTTCTAAGGGGACGTTTCACAAGGAACTTTAATTTTGAAGTGGCTGAAGGCCCATGACTTAAAATGCAACTAAAATAATTTTTATCAGGCAGAAGGCCCAAGACTTTATCTTTAAACAATATATCAATCAGGCTTAAGGCCTTAACAATCTAACACTTGAAAAGCAAGGAATATTTAATTTTAAAATGACTGAAGAACCATGACTCAAAACACAACTAAAATAATTTTTAGTAGGTAGAAGGCCCAAGGCTTTATCTTTAAACAATATTTTAATCAGGCTGAAGGCCCAAACAGTCTAACACTTGAAAAGCAAGGAACTTTAATTTTAAAGTGGCTGAAGGCCCATGACTTAAAACACCAGTAAAAACCATCGGCTATGAGCCATACAAATACACACAGCAGACAAAAAGAAAAGAAAGTGCAGCTAACGGCGCTCAGAAGTTTCGGGGGTCGACCAGCGCTTGAAATACTAACATTCACTTAGGTGAGACAGAGAGCCGGCCCAACCATTCTCCATCCGGCGACAACCCAACCAACAGGCAGCCAACGGACCCACTGACAAGGTAACTTGCGATCCACTCGACCAGCGCACAACTGGGAGTTCAATGGAAACGTAAAAGGCATGGACGCCCACAACGAAGCATACATTAAGCTGTTGAACTACACACCATGCTGGACAGCGACAACACAGTGAGGAAAGGACACTGCCTAAATTTACGTCAACGGTCAGGTCAGGTAACGGGAACGTTAATGGGCACAAGGCAGAAAATTCCGCTGGTGCACTATGCACTATGGTTCTGAGCACTATGGGACTTAACATCTGAGGTCATCAGTCCCCTAGAACTTAGAAGTAATCAAACCTAACCAACCTAAGGATGTCACACACATCCATGCCCGAGGCAGGATTCGAACCTGCGACCGTAGCAGTCGCGTGGTTCCGGACTGAAGCGCCCAGAACCGCTCGGCCACCGCGGCCGGCCCGCTGGTGCACTTCGATTGCAAATAACCAAATACAGTTAAACTGACAACTGGAACACGCACATTGTTGCTCATGGGAATATCCCAACAGCCAACAACGAGAACGAAGCGGCACAATCTGAACAGTCTTGACTTGCTGGTAAATTAAATCCAAATTCAACTTTACTGTCCAGGGTCGGTGAGCCACAGGCCTCCTAACAATGGGAACAGCGCCACACACTCAGACACTGCATTGAGACCGCCAGCGGGCCCGGCCAAACCACGCCCCGCGGAGATTTCCTCGCTGCTCCACACCAACCGACCGAATGCCACACTTCAGCACGGAGACAGCACTAAAATAACTGAGCAGTGACATCACAAGGTACATACAGTTTCACAAACACTTGCACGATGGACTAGACAATACTAACGGCAGCGAGTGTGCAATAACAAGGACGAATCACGAGTCGGCACATGCAGGCAACTCATAGGCGATCGCTGGCCAACATCCGAGTACACGTCGTCCGACAAGACGACTTATCGACGACCAATGAAGGTGGACCGTACTCAAGTGATAGGCAGCGGCAACCGTCGCGCTAGTCATGGCTGTCCGGACCTCACTGCAGCCGCGCCCCACTGAACTTCTGCCGCGTCCTAAGTCAAACACTGCCAGGTCCGAACTGCACTCCTGGCGCCTCCCAACTCACTGGTAGATCCGGACTAACCCCGTACACACGACAACTGGGAAGTAATAGCAGTCAGCAAAGATAATACGCCAGGGCTTATATGGATAAGCGCCGCTGCTGCCGCTCACGGGCAGGCAAGGCGGCAACTCAGTGACACCAGTAATTGAAATTAACATAACAACGTGGTAGTACGGTAAAAACAGGATGACAAATGATATATGGCACGAACACGAGCCACGCACGGCTCACAGTTAAAAGTGATTTTAAAATTTGTTAAGAATAAAAGATAAAACAAAAGAATAGCAATGCATTTTGTGGTATTCACCACCATTAGATCTCCGCTCCATTACGCGCGGTCGAGGAACGCATCGTTGGCCGCCACTTGCCGAAGCGCGGTCCGCAGGCGGCCTTCGCGCGCGCGCTCTTCAAGCCACAGCAGGTTGCCGACCAGAACACACAGCGATTGGCCGCCAAGAATATACAGCGACCCCAGCCGGCGACTCTATTAGCTATGAAGCCTTATTTAACTCCACCACCGACGTCTACAAGGCAGTTCTCATCGTGCTACGTTCTGTCCACAACTCGGAATAGCAACGCTGCGGTGGCTGTTTCGTCTCTCGGAATGGTGTACCTGCTGCTCATGTTGACTTGGCTGCTCTCTGAACTTAGAAACTGGTTGCCATAATGGAACTTGGTCTTCCACGTTCACTAGGCTTGCTGGTCCTTTACATTTGATGTTTTTCTCTGTGCGCCGTTGAAGTTTCGAACGTACTGGCAAATAGCAGAGCCGCAGTACAGTGTCAAAATGGCGTCTACATACGACTCACGTTACAAGCAGTGTGCAGTTATTTTAATTCTTGTGTGCAGAAAAAGTACCGTCGTGAACATCCACAACCGTTTGTGTGCAGTGTATGGCGATGCTGCAGTTGATAGGAGTACAGTTAGGTGATGACTAAAGAAATTTACAGCGCCAGGAAATGAAGAAACAGAGCTCCATGATCAGCCACGTTCGGGACGTCCTGTCACAGCCACAGCTCCAGACATGCTGAATCGAGCGGATACCACTATTCGTACCGACCGGCACATCAAAACTTGACAATTGGCTCCACAGCTGCCTGTCAGCATTGGAGGCGCGTCTGCAAAGATCGAGACTCTCGGATATTCATAGAGGTGCTCACCTTACAGTCAAGACTTTACACCTTTGGACTTCCACCTCTGTGGGTCGCTTAATTCTTTCAGGGGCAGTGGTTATCAATGTTACCCACACATTTTTTTTTTACTCTTTGAAGGGCAAGAATTTTTTCAAAAATGAAAACACGTGATTTGTCAAAAATATAAAACCTCTTAATAAACAAAACAATTTATTTAATTACAGTTTTACAATATTTTGCTTACTTTTTTAATTACAGTCAATTAAATTGTGGTTACCTCTACTAACCATCACCCATAATACTCATTAGTTATTTATTTGCCGAGAATTTTTGAGAGGTAAAATTTTGAACAGTTTTCTTAGGAAATTATTTACACAAACAACTCAAAAGTACATCATTATTGAGAATGAAATGTTTGAAAGCAAGATTTGCCTTTTCGTAGACAAAGAGGCACATTACATGAAGAACACATCCACACTGTTCTAACAGGAACAGCATGTGTGCTGCATACTGCACATCTTCTTGATGTGGCCTGTTTTGGCTGATGTGCACTACCTTCCAGTTTGATTTGTTTGTCCACGTGTGGTTTATGTTTAAGGAGAGTTACGCTCTTCCCTTTTTGACTTTGGTCACTGCGATGGGCAATTGCCTTGGCAAGAAGTCCCTCGTACCCTTTCCTTCGGAAGTCTTTATTCGTGAATTGTTCCATTTCAATTTCTTTGTGTATAATAAACGCATTCGCTACACATATATCAATAAAGTGGAAAAAAGCCTATGCCACCATTGTTTACTTTTGCGCTCACAACCATACTCTCCTTTTAGATGATCAAAATTGTCGACAAAATTCATGCTCCTGTTACAGTCACTCAATGCACGGGCACATGCCACTACAGTAGCTGATCCATCTTTTTTCTTCCGATTTACACTTTTGGTGTCACTGGGATCATGCATAGTAGAGATCAAATTCACAGCTCGTTCGTCCATCCACTTGCAAAATGCTACACCACTATTGCTGACTTTGTTGTCAAAGCCCCCTCGTTTCATATTTTTATTTTCCTTCAGTTTTGGGAGGAATTTACGTGTAGGGTTCACGGTTCCAACTGCAAATGTTTTCTGGACTTTTACTAGGAAAAAAATTATCCATGAAAACAACATGACTCTTGCCATAAAGTTCCTCACATAAATCTGTTACTACCCGTGCACCCAGTACCAGTTCAGACTTCTCTGTAGCTAGTCTTCCAATACAAATTTGGAACTTCAAATTATATGCAGATTTATCACACAGCATCCATATTTTATAGCCTCTTTTCACAGGATTGTCCCTCATGTATTGCTTTATTCAGCTTCTGCCTTTAAATTTCACCATTGACTCATCAATTGCTACTTTTTGATGAGGCTGATAGCATTGTGAAAACCTTTTATTTAACATTTCACCATTTTAAAAAGTTTTTCAAAATTGGCCTGTCCCCTTTTAGGCATAGTACAGTTGTCATTTGAATGGTTGTGACTGAGGAGAAAACTGTATCGTTTTACGGTCATCAAGTCACATACATGTGACTCATTTAAATCTGGAGGGGAAGTCCAATAATCTCGATAACTTCGTAATTTTTTGACACTCATAAATAAATTGATGCCTCAGAAAACCCTTATCTCATCTTCAGTAGTTGGGATGAAAGGCTTTCGTTTTTGTGTGGCGCACAAATTGGTGTGAAATGTAATATGTTTTACCATTTCTTCCAAGTTTATTCTGATTTCCACAATGTCACCTTTCTGCCTGTTTGTCTTTTAGATTGCTACATGGGGCGTTGGCCTGGATTACCTTGCTCATTGCTCGCTGCAGAAGAATTTGAGACAATTCTACATTTTTTCATAATACATTTACGCTTTGTGACAGCGGTGTCTAGAACTGAAATGTGGAACCACTGTACGTCTAGAGTGAAAGAAACTGGAAGTATCTGAAGTACGGTGGTATCGAAGAAAGTCATAAACCAAGAGAAGCAGTTAAGTATGAAATGAATCAATACTAAATCGAATAAGTGTTGTATTCACCAAATATTCTTGGCGTCAGACATAGATGTGACAGCATGAGAGCCCACTACTACCGAAAGTTCTTGTTATGTTTGGCTTGCTTACTCGCAGCTACTGCTCAGCTTCGTTACACTGAGGCGACAAAAGCTATGAGATTGCGATATGCACGTATGAATATGGCGGTAGTACGGCGTACACAAAGTATAAAACGGTAGAGCGTTGGCGAAGCCGTCATTTGTATTCGTGTGATTCATGGGAAAAGGTTTCCGACCGCATGACTGGAACTAACAAACTTTGAAAGCGGAATGATAGGAGGAGCTAGATGCATGGAACATTCCACTTCGGAAATCGTTAGGGAATTCAGTATTGCCAGATCCACAGTGTCAAGAATGTTCCGAGAATACCAAGTTTCAGTCAATACCTACACTCCTGGAAATGGAAAAAAGAACACATTGACGCCGGTGTGTCAGACCCACCATACTTGCTCCGGACACTGCGAGAGGGCTGTACAAGCAATGATCACACACACGGCACAGCGGACACACCAGGAACCGCGGTGTTGGCCGTCGAATGGCGCTAGCTGCGCAGCATTTGTGCACCGCCGCCGTCAGTGTCAGCCAGTTTGCCGTGGCATACGGAGCTCCATCGCAGTCTTTAACACTGGTAGCATGCCGCGACAGCGTGGATGTGAACCGTATGTGCAGTTGACGGACATTGAGCGAGAGCGTATAGTGGGCATGCGGGAGGCCGGGTGGACGTACCGCCGAATTGCTCAACACGTGGGGCGTGAGGTCTCCACAGTACATCGATGTTGTCGCCAGTGGTCGGCGGAAGGTGCACGTGCCCGTCGACCTGGGACCGGACCGCAGCGACGCACGGATGCACGCCAAGACCGTACGATCCTACGCAGTGCCGTAGGGGACCGCACCGCCACTTCCCAGCAAATTAGGGACACTGTTGCTCCTGGGGTATCGGCGAGGACCATTCGCAACCGTCTCCATGAAGCTGGGCTACGGTCCCGCACACCGTTAGGCCGTCTTCCGCTCACGCCCCAACATCGTGCAGCCCGCCTCCAGTGGTGTCGCGACAGGCGTGAATGGAGGGACGAATGGAGACGTGTCGTCTTCAGCGATGAGAGTCGCTTCTGCCTTGGTGCCAATGATGGTCGTATGCGTGTTTGGCGCCGTGCATGTGAGCGCGACAATCAGGACTGCATACGACCGAGGCACACAGGGCCAACACCCGGCATCATGGTGTGGGGAGCGATCTCCTACACTGGCCGTACACCACTGGTGATCGTCGAGGGGACACTGAATAGTGCACGGTACATCCAAACCGTCATCGAACTCATCGTTCTGCCATTCCTAGACCGGCAAGGGAACTTGCTGTTCCAACAGGACCATGCACGTCCGCATGTATCCCGTGCCACCCAACGTGCTCTAGAAGGTGTAAGTCAACTACCCTGGCCAGCAAGATCTCCGGATCTGTCCCCCATTGAGCATGTTTGGGACTGGATGAAGCGTCGTCTCACGCGGTCTGCACGTCCAGCACGAACGCTGGTCCAACTGAGGCGCCAGGTGGAAATGGCATGGCAAGCCGTTCCACAGGACTACATCCAGCATCTCTACGATCGTCTCCATGGGAGAATAGCAGCCTGCATTGCTGCGAAAGATGGATATACACTGTACTAGTGCCGACATTGTGCATGCTCTGTTGCCTGTGTCTATGTGCCTGTGGTTCTGTCAGTGTGATCATGTGATGTATCTGACCCAAGGAATGTGTCAATAAAGTTTCCCCTTCCTTGGACAATGAATTCACGGTGTTCTTATTTCAATTTCCAGGAGTGTATCTCACGGACCAACACAGTGGCCGACGGTCTTTACTTAACGACTGAGAACAGTGGCGTTTGCGTAGAGTCATGAGTACTAACAGGGAAGTAACACTGAGTGATATAATCGCAGAAATCAATGAGGGACGTACGACGAACGTATCTGTTAGGACAATGTGGCGAACTTCGTCGATAATGGTCCGTGGCAAGAGACGATCGACCCTGGCGGCTGCAGCGCCTCTCCTGGACTCGCGACTGTGTCAATTGCTCCCTATAAAAGCGAAAAACCGTGTCGTGGTCAGATGAGTCCCGATTTCAGTTAGTAAGAGCTGATGGTAGGATTCGAGTCTGGTGCAGACGACACGAAACCATGGACCCTTGTTGTCAACAAGGCATTGTGCAAGTTGGTGATTAATGGTGTGGGGTGTTTTTCCCTGGAATGGACTGTGTCGTCTGGTCTACCTCAACCAATCATTGACTGTAAATGGTTGTGTTTGGTTACTAGGACACCATTTTCAGCCATTCGTGGACTTCATGCTCCCAAACAACGGTGGAATTTATATGGATGACAATCCGGCATGTCATCGGCCCACAACTGTTCTGGACAGTTCGAGCGAATAGTTTCGCCATCCATGGAACATTTATGGGACACAATTGAGATTTTAGTTCCTACACAGAATCCATCGCTGGTAACACTTTAATACTAGTGACGGCTCTAGAGGTAGCGAGGCTCAGTACTTCTGCAGGAGGCTTACAGCGACTTGTTGAGTCCACGTCATGTCGAGTCGCTGCACTACGCTGGGATAAAGGAGCGCCAACACGATATTAGGAGGTATGGTGTAACTTTCGTCACCTCAATGTGCATTTACCCAATATCTATGGCCAGATGATGATTAGCAAAGATTTGCAGTAATTTATTTGTAGAAGCTTTGTAATAAGTAAATTTAGTATGGAGATTATGCATTAACTGAAACTTCCTGGCAGATTAAAACTGCGTGCCGGTCCGAGACTCGAACTCGGGACCTTGGTTTTTCATGGGCACGTGCTCTACCGGCTGAGCTACCCAAGAGCGACTCACGCCCCGTCCTCACAGCTTTAATTTCGCCAGTACCCCGTCTCCTACCTTCCAAACTTCACAGAAGCTCTCCTGCGAACTTAGCAAGAGAGCTTTTGTGATGCGAAAGGCAAAGGTCCCGAGTTCGAGTCTCGGTCTGGCACACAGTTTTAATCTGCCATGAAGTTTCAGATCAGCGAACACTCCGCTGCAGAATGAAAATTTCATTCTAGAAACAACCTCCAGGCTGTGGCTAAGCCATATCTCCGCAGTATCCTTTCCTCCAGGAGTGCTAGTTCTGCAAGGTTCGTAAGAGAGTTTCTGTGAAGTTTGGAAGGTAGGAGATGAGGTACTGGCGGAATTAAAGCTGTGAGGAACGGGCGTGAGTTGTGCTTCGGTAGCTCAGTTGGTAGAGCACGTGCCCGTGAAAGGCAAAGGTCCCGAGTTCGAGTCTCGGTCCGGCACACAGTTTTAATCTGCCAGGAAGTTTCAATCAACGCACTCTCCGCTGTAGAGTGAAAATTTCATTCTATACATTAACTGTTCACTTGCTCTGATCTATCTCGAACTCTGGCGTAGTCCTGAATTTAGTGAATGGTAACGGATTTTCTTGTTGCTGCCTGTAGTTGAGTCCTATGCTGTCTTGAGTTTCTGATATGAGGCGTGTGCCAGCTTATATCAGCGTTTGATGGACGGATGTGCACTTGGAAACTGTTTATGTGATGTAAGGCGGAAGCATGAAATAAGTATCATTACCCTATGCGCCTTCTGTTGCATCCTATCCTTAACTCAATTGCTCCTGAGTACTGACCAGCTCGTCACTCTCCTCTGTATAGCTATTTTCCTTATCTTCCAGACGATACAGCGATAACTGAGGACGGAAGACTATGTAAGACACTAACCAAGAGATGGCACTTGATAGTGGAACAGTTAACAGTCGCAGAATGGAGAAATAGAAGATCAGAATTAGTAGAGACAGACAAACTGTGCCGGCCGGAGTGGCCGTGCGGTTAAAGGCGCTGCAGTCTGGAACCGCAAGACCGCTACGGTCGCAGGTTCGAATCCTGCCTCGGGCATGGATGTTTGTGATGTCCTTAGGTTAGTTAGGTTTAAGTAGTTATAAGTTTTAGGGGACTAATGACCTCAGCAGTTGAGTCCCATAGTGCTCAGAGCCATTTGAACCATTTTGAACAGACAAACTGTAGAGCAGAAGCTGAATAAAATAAAGCGATAGAAGTGAAAAAATTAGCAAACGATAGGAAAAGATGGAGTACAGCAACAAACCAAGTGAAACATTGAAAACTTAATTAAAATCTACCTTCAATCTATAGCTATTGTTTTTGTGATTACTGAAAAATTTTGTGTAATAACGCACGTGTACATTTGTTACAGAAGACGCACGCATCGAGCGGATGTACATAAACTGCAAGTGCAGCATAGAGAGGGTTAAGAAAGGACTGGACGCCTACTTCTCGCTTAAGACCAGGCATCCAGAGATGATGATGAACCGTGACCCTAGGGGACCCGACGTTGTGAACACCATGGAACACGTGTAAGTACCTATGAAACCCATCATAAAGTTGTGTGTCCTCTTTACAAATACTGAACACTCTTTTGCAATTAAATCTAAAGATGAGGAATAAAACTGGAAATGTGTGAGCGAGTGTAGCAGCATATCATCCTGTTCTGCTTGTATGCCGAAGAAAAAAAAATCGTTTTTTTCTTTTCTGCAGAATTCAGAAAAATCTAATCTGTTGTGGCCTCATCACAGAGATTCAATTCCGAACTCAATATGCCACAGCTCAGAGATACGCAAGTAATTTTTAACGTTAACAGCTGCCGAATTATGACTCTCTGTAGTAGTTATATGAAACTAATTTTCCTGCAATTTTTCAAAGAAAATTAGAAGAACATATCGACAAAATAACATGTGTGGAACTTGATCAATTAGTGACAAGATAACAGTGACGCAAATTACTGACATACCATCTGGAGTAAAGGTCTGCCCATACGGTTATTATGGTTATTTTCATGAGTGTCATGTCAAGTGCTCAACATTTTGATCTTGGTCACTGATACATTCAATTCCTGAGAGACAAAACTGCACGCTGAACTTCATCTGCACTTATCGCGTCATAGGCCCTCCTGAGGATGAGTTACCAGTACAATATTTACACATTTGTTGATAAAATGGATAAATATAATCACACAGCCAAATATTTGACTTGACCAGATTAACTGGATACAAACACCCGATTCACAAACGGAATGTCTCAAATCTTAAATATTAATAAGGCAATAAATTGTTAATAAAGACTCACATTAAATAAAATTTAAATGAATTTTAGCACAATAATTAGGGCCTCTTCAAAACAATCAGTTACACTCACTGGAATCATAAACAGAATATTTCCAAAGTGAAATTTTAACAACAGAAACTAATTATTAGTGGGAGACTCAGACTGAATTAAATTTAAATTAATTTACGTCGTAATTGAAACAGCGTAAGAAAACGGAAAGGTCCAAGGAAACTTCAGAGATACATTCAGTCGAAAAGATCAAATTCTACCATAAATACTTTAACCATTAAGAACACTATTTTCCAGGAAAACGGATGTTTGTCGTTTGGAAACTGCCATAAACATACACCTTGTAGTACGATCCTCAGTCACATCCGCAGATAAATGGCGCAAGAAAATGCCACAGAAACTAACCTGAAACATTTCCGTAAAGAAACAGAAGGCAACTATGTATTATTCTATCGACGACACAAGCTAACCATGGTAGACACGACCATATTAAAACATCGTTACAACGTCTAGCAAACTGACTGTTCAACTGTTGGCATACAGTCGGTGGGAAACCTGTATCCCACACAGCAAACACAATACACTGTGGGCAGCCACTTCACATCATCAGTTGCTAACCCCTTCTAGGGAGGCACTGTCTGTGGATGGTTGTCAGAAAATGTGGTTTTAGTAAATACCAGCTTACGGAACGGTACCTGTTAGTGTATGATGCTGCATGGCACACCCAGCTCTATACATGTTACGGACATAGTATAAATCCGTAAGTTAGATACCCAAGGAACCCCAACACATTCCAGCCAGTATCCGCAAGCCACAGGTTCCAGCGACTCAAGTCTGTTCATCTCAGTAGGCCCACAATAAACGCCGTCCGCGCTGGCGATCTCACACAGACACGCCCCCTCTCGACTTGCGCCAGACTTCTACTGGTGGCCCACCAATACCGTCAACACTCGTGGCGTCTCTCACAGGCCACTCTGTCAGCCTCTGCACCGACAGATAAACGCCCCCTCCGCCAGACATTCACGCCACTGTAGCTAACGGGAAACCACAGAAAGTGGTGCCAACCTAGGAAAGCTAGGCAAAACAATGCGATACTTGTCACACCTCGTAGAGCGGTTGTTTCAACTTTACCAGCAGATAAAAGTCCGTACGTGTTAGGGCATATGGAAATAAGAAAGAGCTGTATAATTAAAAAGTCTGCGGGTAAAGAATCAGCTAATCTTATAAGCTGATTAAGACGCTTGCAAACGTTCATAAAATACATCTGTGTAGCAGATGGTAGCTTTAATCAGCTTAATCAGTGCCGGTTTGACTTTAGGAAATGAAGAAGTATTCATTAAGAATTCAAGAATGCGTTAGAAACAACAGATACATGTAACAAAACAAATGCGATTTCATTATTACATGAGATGCCTGGAGTACCCGACAATTTATGGTTATTTGTGCAGATTCAAGGAGCAGAGGAACCCCAATGTCTATACTACTATAAAGACAGAGTTGTCGAATGGTCAGCTGGCGTACTGAAAGTAATCAATAGAACTAATAGGAAGTGCCCACCGGCGGCCGAAATGAGATTTTAGGATCTGGAACCTCTCTTATGCCAACTGGATCTAATCAAGTCGATAGGATGGTGACATATGCCGACGATATCTTTGGATGTTTTGTCAAGGAACTCAAGAGCCGAAATGGGGGTACGGTAGATGGGGGCGTCTCCCAGATGCAGGGGTGGTGTGTAAACAACACATTAAACATAAACCAGCAGAAAAATACACATTTACTCTTAAAAGGTTAATTTCTATCATGCATTAAAACTAAAGTTATGAAGCATCTTCATCTCCAGCACATAGTGTGTTGCAGTCCATTTGGATGAAATGCGTAAACTCTCACAATGTACTCACAGAGTATCACACAAAGCAGGCAACATTACGCAAAAAGTGTTCCACCCCTCAAGCGGTGAGGACCTACCACGATGCCAGTATCTTCACCATCATAAGCTTCGCAGCAAATGTCTTGGCGCACAGAGTTCTGTTCGCATAACAGC
The DNA here is from genome assembly GCF_021461395.2 of Schistocerca americana. NCBI lineage: Eukaryota > Metazoa > Arthropoda > Insecta > Orthoptera > Acrididae > Schistocerca > Schistocerca americana. The sequence goes on from NC_060123.1 coordinate 645,902,254, forward strand.
AAATCCTGCGACTTGCACAAAAGGGTGAGCTGCTCAAACTCACAGGAGCCTTTAGCATCACACCAAAAGAAGTTTTGTTGGCGATCCTTTAGATCTGTCGAGTAGACATTACATCGAAATATCGTGTGGCCTCCTACCGGTTACGTAAGTAGATTTGACAAAAGTCCAACAAACGATAAAAAACAAACCACAAATAAGATGAAGGAAAGTGAGTGGATAACATGACAACGGGACAACGGTTCAATACTAAAACAGACCGATGATTCCACCACTTTATCACGCATGTATATGAAGAATGTTGTTAGTTCACTTAATTCTCAATTACATTCTGAATCACACTCGTAAAAACTTATTAAAATAGTATTAAAAAGTTTAATCGATCAACTGTCTCTGTTTTCACACGGATGATCTTTTGTGAAAAACCCAGTGCTTTTGTTGACGTTTTGTTTCGTCTTATACAAGGTGACAGTTTGTATTCGCTGTTGTTAACGAGCATAAGTAACATAGCTGGGTCCTCATCACAGCTGCAGTCTTCGTTTCATTCCTTAAGGAATTCGAATTAAATCATACCTATACTATGAGTTAGGTTGTTCTTCTTTGCATGACTAGAAAAAGCTTTTAAAGCTCAGACAATTATTAAAAACATAGAAAAATTTGTTGAATTGAGTACTCATCATGTGTACACATAGCAAATGAATTACCACTAAAAGAAAAGATACTTCCAATAAAATTATGGTGGCATGCATGTCTTTAGCTCACTTGTGCATTGACAAATGACACATGTGTAAGTGCAAAGGAATATAACAGAAAGAGCTTCACAAATTGAGCAAGCCAGTAGCACACTGGTGCACCTCTCACCCTTAAGGAAGCAGTTATTCGGCTTGGCACTGATGGTCTCCTGAGGGGTATCACGACAATTTGTGTTAAACTGTTGCGTTTTGTCATCAGAATCCCAAGCTAGTGCTCCTAAAGTTCTCAGCTGGGAAGAGATCCGGTGGGTTTGCTGGCGATGATGGGGTTTGGCAAGCATGAAAAAAAGCAGTGTGGGGGAGGGGATTTTCTTGCTGAAATGGAGGCCCAAGGTGGCTTTCCACGAAGGACAACGAAACGGAGTATGGGATATCGTCGACGTACCGCTGTGCTGTTAAGGTCCCATGGATGATAACCAAATGTGTCCTGCTATAAAATACAATTTCACCCCAGCCCATCACTGCTGGTTGTGGGGCGTTATGGTGGATGGCCGCCACTTTGGTATCCTGCTGTTCTCTAGGGCATCTCTTGACACGTCTTCATTGGTCGTTGGTGCTCATAAGTGAAGACAATTCTACACCATTTAATGAGATTCCAGCCCATGATGACCATCGAAGACCTGTCTAGAGACACCTCTGGCTGTAGTAGGATACCAACACGGCCCTAAACCGCCATATGGCCCAAGAGCCAGGGGTGGTGGTCTAGGCTGCCACTTTATTTCATAGCAGGGCCGCTATGGTTATTATCTACGGAACCCTTACACCAATGTGGTACGTCGACGATATTGTACGGCCGTTTTGCTGCTATTCATAACAAGGCACGATGGGCTTAAATTTCAGCAAGATAAAGCCCACCTGCACATAATGAGAGTTCCTACACTTCGCCTTCGTGCTTCCCAAACACTACCTTGGCGAACAAGGTCCTCGGATATCTCTCCAATTAATGATATTTGCAGCATTGTGGGCAATGCCCTCCAACTAGCTCGGGATTTTGACGATCTAACGCACCAATTGTATAGAATTTGGCACAACATCCCTCAGGAGGACATCCACTCACTCCATCAATCAGTTCTAAGACGAATAACTGCTTGCATAAGGCCCAGAGATGGAGCAATACGTTACTCACTTGCTCAATTTGTCAAACTCTCCCTCTTGAATAAATCATCCAAATTTTATGAAGCTGTAATTATTCGTTTTGTCTGTATATGTACACCACATGTACCGATTTCCGTCCCGTTCGATCATTCTTTTATGGTGTATCCCTTCCTTTTCTCCATTTTCGTCTTGAAATGAATTTCTCTTCAAAAGTCATCGTCCCTCATTAACCACTGTGCTGAATTTTTTACAAAACATCTTCCACTGTAAATAGTTCTTTTTTACAGTTTTGAAAAGGTAATTTAGAAATCATGTACTTGACGAAATAATACCATTTTGGCACACAAACATGTAACAAAAAAATATTATCAACAAGCATTTAGGGAAGGCGTCGTTTGCAGTATTGTAATATCACCATATAAAAACGCAACAAATTGTGCAAAGCAATACTTCTCACAAAACACAAAAATCTACCGTCTTTTCACTTAAATGGCTTCATATCATTTATACAATCGACAGTTTTCTGTTTATTTGGTAAATATAACAACTATGATTATAGGTATTTTATATTCCAGTTGTAATGTGACCTAGTAAAATCCTTTCTAACAGTAATGATCCCACCAGTATAGCCCACTACATTTTAACTATGTGCAGCCATGCATTCAAAATTTAAACAGCTTTGGACGTTTTTCATGAGCTATTAACATTTTATAGTCAGCAGTCACATTATATTTAGTACTTCATACAAACAATTCTCATAATTTTTCTAATACCAAGATTGTGTTGACCATCACGAAGTTGTCAACCAAAATTCAAATACTACCAGTAGTTCAGACCCACTGCCTACACTTCATGAAAATCATCAGCGTAACCACAGACTATTATTCTACGTCAACATGTAGCATAAATTCACATTAGTCATTTCTCAGAATCATGCACAGTATACCATCACAAAAAAGTACAAAACATTACAGGAGAGAGCACAAATAGTCCCTAATACATCATCGACCTATCATCATCACATAAACCGCAGAAATACAGATTAGTTCACAAAACCTCATCTTAATATATGCGTCACACATTCTCGATAAGCTTCACATAAATCCATAAATACACCTCATGTAGAAGAATGCTCTAATGTAATCTACGCACCTCGTTCATGGTAACATATCATGTATTTTGAGCAAAGAAATATATTTTACATCACAACTGTTCTTTCAAACATCTTCTATAACTTATAGTTTTCATAGTTTGTTTATTATTTTCGTTTAAGAAATACCATTCCCCACTGAACCTTGTCTCACAATGATATCATAACAGTGATGAAGTTGACAAAGCTTGTAAAAATCAAAGATTTCCATTTTCGAAGACGTTTTGTTTTGCTGACACCAGCTGACTATAAACACATAAAACAGTCCTACTTCCCATTATGTAAAAATCCAAATTTGTTTTTCATAATGCATGAAAGATTCCCAAGATGGAAGTAATTTAAATCTATTTATCCACTACTAATACAACATAACACACCATAGTTTAAGTAATCCAATAAATAAATTATTTTCTTGTCTCCACCTTTGGTTCACATAAATATGTTAACACTCCAGATACAGCGAAAATTTTCAAAAATATAAATAATAATGTTTCACATTTAATAGGTTTCCCCAACAGAAACAGTAATAAATATTATATATTCCAGTCCTCAAATGGTTTGTCGTTTCTGTTTAATTAGCTAGTAATGTGAGATCATAAGAAGGCTACATAACTACATTATTGTCTCTTACACTACTAAAAGGAAGACAGATTGACAGTAGGAATAATTCTACAAGGATAAAATGATGGGTAGGAGAAAAAATGAAGTACATAAAGTTGAAATTATTGAAGTAATACAGCAAGAACATTTAGGCCCTGGACCTGTTACATACGTATCATGAAAGAGGTTTGTGATCCTCTGGGAATATTACTGCTACAATTCCTCAACGTTTGTCTCTTCGTCTCCATCTAATTCAGATTTTGTTCCTGTTTCAATGAAAAGCCCCAGTTTTACCACCACTGTGTTCACTGCAAGCACAATACACAGCCAATAAAAATGTCTAACACGTCTTTGAGCTGAGTTTTTTGTTAAACTGTACCAAAGCATGTACTTACAACACTGACTTATCCAGATTGAAGTTTACAACTTTTTTGACCCATCACTGAAGCTAACATTTTCATGGGAATCTCTCACAGATAAAATTTTATTATTGAAATTCTTGAGTAACGTAAAAGTACAGTTATGTATATCATACACACTTTTTCAATAAGTAGTTCTGCTATGATTACACATCTGCTTTCGAATACTGTTTTCCTAAAACTTCTATTAGTGGATACTGTTTCTTTTCTACTTTGTGAAAAAGATAAGTCAGTGTTTGGTAGGGCTGTGTTAACATAAGATTCTTGCATAGGATCACTACTGCTTTCTATAACTGAATGTTCTTCTTTAACAAGTAGGCTGATTTTGCTGTTAGTAACATTTACTCTGCTATCCAGTAATTTGATTGCTTATTTGTTCATTGTTTATCTTCATGATAGATTCTAGGTCTCCTATTCTTGAAAATAAATTATCGTCATTGAATTTTATTTCTGACCTCAATAGGTCATTGCTACATTTCATTTGGTCACTATTAGAATTCATACCTATTTGCATATCTCCCTGTTTTCCTAAAATAAGTCTTAATTCAGCACAACTAATCAGGTTTTCTGTCAGCTTATACATCTTTTGAAATGTGAAAAATTAGCTGATACACATCTATAACCCCTCCCTACCCCTGCTTTACTTTCTACTTCTTTATTGTTGTTCATTTTAGCTATATCTAAAAGCACAATACGCCACAAAAACCAAAATTAAGGGTTTTGTTGTGCTTAGCTTCTCTCTTCCTCTGAATTCTCATATTAAAATCATGTGATTTTTCCTTTACCTTCATTTACTCATGGTCTTTGCATGAGTAATTGTTATTCTCTGAACAAAGTGCCCATCATAGCCTTCTCCCCTGCAATCTTTCTAATTGACTTAACTTGTGGATTTTCGTAGTATTCTTATGGAAAAAGCTACATTAACTATTGAGCCAAAAATGTCTGTAAATCATGCCTTCAGCACCCACCTGAAAAGATTCCCCTTAATTCTCAACATCGCAAATATTTATTTTTAATGGCATTTCTTATATGTAAGTCTATTCGTACGCAATGTTTGTAGATAAAGTTCAAGAGAGGAATCTTGACAAAAACTGCTAATTAGACACTTAATTTGCTAATAGCATCAGTGATAGTCTTAATACAATCAATTTGGTCCTAGGTTGTTGAAATGACACAGCAGAAGGTTAATGACATGTTTCTAGATTGTGATGTTTTATTTTCACTTAAAATTAATCAAAACACAGGCACAAACACTGTTTAAAATCAAAAGGCAAATATTAACTCTGAATACACATAAAAGTTATGAACAGATCCACTGCCCTTCTCACCACAACGAGTCAAAAGATCTTCACATCGTGTTCACTCTCTCTTATGTGTAATGAGGCTAAGCAATTTGCGCCAAGCAAGAATAGTGTATATCGTGACGATAGTTCTGGAAGTTTCCAGAATGTTCTACAGGTCAAATTACTATCTACATAATTTTCGTTTCTCAGTTTTATAATATTTACAGTTTAAAGCTTATGTTTAGCAAATGTAAATTCTTTTGGAGATTCATAGGTAAAAACAGTATTGTATAATTGGAGTAAATATTACCAGAGCTATTCCCGTTATGTTTAGTTGATACCTTATCATATACTGATTGTATATCAGTAATTATCTAAATACACTCCTGGAAATTGAAATAAGAACACCGTGAATTCATTGTCCCAGGAAGGGGAAACTTTATTGACACATTCCTGGGGTCAGATACATCACATGATCACACTGACAGAACCACAGGCACGTAGATACAGGCAACAGAGCATGCACAATGTCGGCAATAGTACAGTGTATATCAACCTTTCGCAGCAATGCAGGCTGCTATTCTCCCATGGAGACGATCGTAGAGATGCTGGATGTAGTCCTGTGGAACGGCTTGCCATGCCATTTCCACCTGGCGCCTCAGTTGGACCAGCGTTCGTGCTGGACGTGCAGACCGCGTGAGACGACGCTTCATCCAGTCCCAAACATGCTCAATGGGCGACAGATCCGGAGATCTTGCTGGCCAGGGTAGTTGACTTACACCTTCTAGAGCACGTTGGGTGGCACGGGATACATGCGGACGTGCATTGTCCTGTTGGAACAGCAAGTTCCCTTGCCGGTCTAGGAATGGTAGAACGATGGGTTCGATGACGGTTTGGATGTACCGTGCACTATTCAGTGTCCCCTCGACGATCACCAGTGGTGTACGGCCAGTGTAGGAGATCGCTCCCCACACCATGATGCCGGGTGTTGGCCCTGTGTGCCTCGGTCGTATGCAGTCCTGATTGTGGCGCTCACCTGGACGGCGCCAAACACGCATACGACCATCATTGGCACCAAGGCAGAAGCGACTCTCATCGCTGAAGACGACACGTCTCCATTCGTCCCTCCATTCACGCCTGTCGCGACACCACTGGAGGCGGGCTGCACGATGTTGGGGCGTGAGCGGAAGACGGCCTAACGGTGTGCGGGACCGTAGCCCAGCTTCATGGAGACGGTTGCGAATGGTCCTCGGCGATACCCCAGGAGAAACAGTGTCCCTAATTTGCTGGGAAGTGGCGGTGCGGTCCCCTACGGCACTGCGTAGGATCCTACGGTCTTGGCGTGCATCCGTGCGTCGCTGCGGTCCGGTCCCAGGTCGACGGGCACGTGCACCTTCCGCCGACCACTGGCGACAACATCGATGTACTGTGGAGACATCACGCCCCACGTGTTGAGCAATTCGGCGGTACGTCCACCCGGCCTCCCGCATGCCCACTATACGCCCTCGCTCAAAGTCCGTCAACTGCACATACGGTTCACGTCCACGCTGTCGCGGCATGCTACCAGTGTTAAAGACTGCGATGGAGCTCCGTATGCCACGGCAAACTGGCTGACACTGACGGCGGCGGTGCACAAATGCTGCGCAGCTAGCGCCATTCGACGGCCAACACCGCGGTTCCTGGTGTGTCCGCTGTGCCGTGCGTGTGATCATTGCTTGTACAGCCCTCTCGCAGTGTCCGGAGCAAGTATGGTGGGTCTGACACACCGGTGTCAATGTGTTCTTTTTTCCATTTCCAGGAGTGTTTATACAATTGTCTTGAATGACTTCAGATGACTTTTCAAAATAAGAATGAGTGATAATATTCTCTTTTTAATACTATTTCTAGCATTTATTGGAAAAGTAATTTTTATGGTATAATATTGCACCATAAGTAACTATAGTACATGAGTGGAAAAATATGTATAAGGCAAAGATTCGTCTGAGTACTAGAAAACGTCATAAACAGATCAGAGTACAGAGGACATTCTCGATTAACATTAACACCACTTTTGACGAACATCCTCCCACTCTCCTATATAATACAGTGCAACTATTGCCGCTGATGTCTGAAAAACCACCGAAGGCTGTGAAACAACCACTGTAACAGTAATTTCAGCATGCTGTTTGATATGTTGATTCCGATGTTTCAATTCTCAAAACAGAACAATTCAGATTCTCATGCTGCCTGACAGTGACTATAGAAACAGAAAGTGACAGTAATATTGCTACGAAAGTTGATCACGAGTATCTTCGGCAGCAGTTCGTTTCATAATGCTTGAAGGTACTCTGTTATTTAGTCAAAATACATTAAAAACCCTTGGTATAAGCATATAGGTTAGATGGTTAAGCGTGTTCCATGTTCTATAATCTATAATCAGCCTGTCCGACAGGCTATTTATGTAATTGGCGAACACTAAACTGCTATAGGGCATTTCTGGTTTCATCTTTATCTGTGATGAACTGACGCTGTCCATGACAACGTACTGGTCTCTACCATTTAAAAAATCTTCGAGACAGTTGCGTATTTAAATATGTATAAGGTATTCGAGGAAAAATATACAGCGTCAATAAAATCTTCTCGGTTCACAAGTCGCATCACTTCACAAGCAGAACACCGTGGCGGTCGTGGCAGTCAGCGATCTGGACTACTGATGATGCCAGAGACAGCTAACGAAAGCTCGAGTGTTTTATTCGAAGTGATGGGGCTTGCAAGCCAAGAAGATTTTATTGAAGCATGCAACCACAAAAGACTCTAAGAACAAATATAAAGCGTGGTGCAGTGTCGAATGTTTTCCGGAAATCTAGGTATGTAAAATTAGTATGTTGCACTCTTCTGTGGCTTGCACGATATAAATTGGCCTTCTAAATCCTTGCCGTTTTATGAGTTTCTTTTTAGGGAACTCTATGAATATGAGCTTAGAATACGTAACATTAGATCTGGGTCAGGGATGTTGGTCCACAATTTTGAGCATCTGCTCTTTTGTTCATCTAATACAAAGTGAAACAATAAACCAACGACAAAATTTCGGAGATTGTTCAGGGATATTTTATGAGTGGTTCGGTATAAGGGACCCACGGTATTGGTAAAGAGTAATAATGTAATTAAGAGTTATTAGGTTTGTTATCGCTGTTATCCTTGTTTTTGTGAAAATTTCTTCACAAGAGTTAAAAAGCTGCAACATGCAAACAGAAAAACGTACAACATTAATTGCTGAGTAATGCAACAATCGTCAGATCATTGTGTCGCTCTTCCATTGCATTCAGTTAACCATACGCAACCAGCTCTTCATTAGTAACCTTATCACTCCAGTGTTCAACCAACACTGCCAGTAGAATAAACTCTGGACAGAGCCGACCAGTACTGGATGTAATATCAGCTTGAGGGGGAAGAGTGAAGTGGACATTACTATTTCCATTAGCAGAATACCTAAAGTGAACGGAATGAGTTTGTTTTCAAAGAAGACGCCGATCACGTTCTGCTGACATTTGCGCTCTTGTCTAGTTATTTTCAGTGCAATGCTGGCACAAAGATAAATGGGGGTCAGAAATCAAACGAAGTGCAATTAGTCTCTAACGAGCCACCGGAGATCAAGAATTTCTGATGCCTCAGTACTCCAAAAATATCTCTAAGCAACGTCAAGAATTTGTTGTTGACTTTCGGGAACCACTTTGTGCAGGGCGTGGCAAGTAAAGGTGACCCACAGAACAGAGTTCCAGGGTAGAACGAACCACAGCAGAGAAAAGGAAATACAGTACTAACTTGAGTATAGTAGATGTTGAAAGAGACCACCATTCATCTATGGGCACTTTTGGGCCCTGGTCAGCAAGTTGCTGAATGCGGATCGAAAATGCACTGTTGTAACTGCTGCAGTCTCATCCCTAATGTTCTGCTGCAGTTACTGAAGACTATGAGGCTTGTTGCGATACACCCTAGACTTGAAGGCTTTCCACACACTGACAGATCAGGTGGCCTGAGTGGACACTATGTGCCACGACCAGACTGACCTTTGACAGGTCAGGCGTGCACTACACACCGGAAGCAGCTACTAGGGTAGCAGAGTACGTGTGGCGTGCACACGGGGGTTTTTTAGGTTAGAGGGACCCCCCCTTGGGCGAAACGATAAAATACCTGACGACTTACCAGAGAGGACATTATCATCGTTGATAAAGAACGTCCGTCCTCAGAGACCAAAAACAGGAAAAGTTAACGTAATATTGGTAAACTGCAGGAGTATCCAGGGCAAGGTTCCTGAATTAGTATCTCTTATTGAAGGAAATAGTGCGCATATAGTATTAGGAACGGAAAGTTGGTTAAAACCGGAAGTGAACAGTAACGAAATCCTAGACACAGAATGGAATATATACCGCAAGGATAGGATAAACGCCAATGGTGGAGGAGTATTTATAGCAGTAAAGAATTCAATAATATCCAGTGAAGTTATTAGCGAATGCGAATGTGAAATAATCTGGGTTAAGTTAAGTATCAAAGGTGGGTCAGATATGATAGTCGGATGCTTCTATAGACCACCTGCATCAGCAACCGTAGTAGTTGAGCGCCTCAGAGAGAACCTGCAGAACGTCGTGAAGAAGTTTCGTGATCATACTATTGTAATAGGGGGAGACTTCAATCTACCAGGTATAGAATGGGATAGTCACACAATCAGAACTGGACCCAGGGACAGAGACTCTTGTGACATTATCCTGACTGCCTTGTCCGAGAATTACTTCGAGCAGATAGTTAGAGAACCAACTCGTGAAGCTAACGTTTTAGACCTCATAGCAACAAATAGACCGGAACTTTTCGACTCCGTGAATGTAGAAGAGGGTATCAGTGATCATAAGTCAGTGGTTGCATCAATGACTACAAGTGTAATAAGAAATGCCAAGAAAGGAAGGAAAATATATTTGCTTAACAAGAGTGATAGGGCACAAATCGCAGAATATCTGAGTGACCACCATCAAACGTTCATTTCTGAGGAAGAGGATGTGGAACAAAAATGGAAAAAATTCAGAAACATCGTCCAGTACGCCTTAGATAAGTTCGTACCGACTAAGGTCCAAAGCGAGGGGAAAGATCCACCGTGGTATAACAATCATGTACGAAAGGTACTACGGAAACAAAGAAAGCTTCATCATAGGTTTAAGAGTAGTCGAATCATAGCTGATAAGGAAAAGCTGAACGAAGCGAAAAAGAGCGTAAAGAGAGCAATGAGAGAAGCATTCAACGAATTCGAACATAAAACATTGGCAAACAATCTAAACAAGAACCCTAAAAAGTTTTGGTCATATGTAAAATCGGTAAGCGGATCTAAATCCCCTATTCAGTCACTCGTTGACCACGATGGCACCGAAACAGAGGACGACCGAAGAAAGGCAGAAATACTGAATTCAGTGTTCCGAAACTGTTTCACTGCGGAAAATCGTAACACGGTCCCTGACTTCAGCCGTCGCACGGACGCCAAAATGGAAAATATTGAAATAAACGATATCGGAATTGAAAAACAACTGCTATCACTTAGTAGCGGAAAAGCATCCGGACCAGACGAGATACCCTTAAGATTCTACAGTGATTATGCTAAAGAACTTGCCCCCTTTCTATCAGCAATTTATCGTAGATCGCTGGAAGAACGTAAAGTACCTAGCGACTGGAAGAAAGCGCAGGTCGTTCCCATTTTCAAGAAGGGTCATAAATCAGATGCGAATAATTATAGGCCTATTTCGCTTACGTCAATCTGTTGTAGAATAATGGAACATGTTTTGTGTTCTCGTATTATGACGTTCTTAGATAACACAAATCTCCTTCATCATAACCAACACGGATTCCGCAAACAGAGATCATGTGAAACTCAGCTCGCCCTATTTGCCCAAGAAATTCACAGTGCCGTAGACACTGGCGAGCAAATTGATGCCGTATTCCTGGACTTCAGGAAGGCATTTGATACGGTTCCGCACTTACGTTTAGTGAAAAAAATACGAGCTTACGGAATATCGGACCAGGTTTGTGATTGGATTCAGGATTTCCTAGAAGAAAGAACACAACATGTCATTCTTAACGGTTCAAAATCTGCAGATGTAGAGGTAATTTCGGGAGTACCGCAGGGAAGCGTGATAGGACCTTTATTGTTTACAATATACATAAACGACTTAGTTGACAACATCGGTAGCTCCGTGAGGCTATTTGCAGATGACACGGTTGTCTACAAGAAAGTAGCAACATCAGAAGACTCGTACGTACTCCAGGAGGACCTGCAGAGGATTAATGCATGGTGCGACAGCTGGCAGCTTTCCCTAAACGTAGATAAATGTAATATAATGCGCATACATAGGGGCAGAAATCCATTCCAGTACGATTATGCCATAGGTGGTAAATCATTGGAAGCGGTAACGACCGTAAAATACTTAGGAGTTACTATCCGGAGCGATCTGAAGTGGAATGATCACATAAAACAAATAGTGGGAAAAGCAGGCGCCAGGTTGAGATTCATAGGAAGAATTCTAAGAAAATGTGACTCATCGACGAAAGAAGTAGCTTACAAAACGCTTGTTCGTCCGATTCTTGAGTATTGCTCATCAGTATGGGACCCTTACCAGGTTGGATTAATAGAAGAGATAGACATGATCCAGCGAAAAGCAGCGCGATTCGTCATGGGGACATTTAGTCAGCGCGAGAGCGTTACGGAGATGCTGAACAAGCTCCAGTGGCGGACACTTCAAGAAAGGCGTTACGCAATACGGAGAGGTTTATTATCGAAATTACGAGAGAGCACATTCCGGGAAGAGATGGGCAACATATTACTACCGCCCACATATATCTCGCGTAATGATCACAACGAAAAGATCCGAGAAATTAGAGCAAATACGGAGACTTACAAGCAGTCGTTCTTCCCACGCACAATTCGTGAATGGAACAGGGAAGGGGGGATCAGATAGTGGTACAATAAGTACCCTCCGCCACACACCGTAAGGTGGCTCGCGGAGTATAGATGTAGATGTAGATGTAGATGATAACAACTGCGTCACACGTGAAGACTGTGTAAACACGCTCCAAGGTTGGACCAGCTGTACAGACAGTGGTTCCATCCCGTTGGGAGTAACTGTTTGTCTTTTCCTCCTCCGTTAATGCTGCCACATATTCACGTCCAATCGTATCTACTGATCTGGGCCACTTTTACTTGCCCCACCCTGTATAAATGAGTGCATAAACTGACGGAGTGTTCCTCCCATCTCCTGTGTTTTCATACGGTGTGCTCAATTTCCTTTTCTTTTCCTCCGATGTTTGTGATCTGCGTTTTCCTAAATTTAGCATTTGATCTTTTCATCAGTGAAAATGTTTTTATCACAATCTCAGCAAACTCAAGTACGACATTACAAAAATCGAGTAACAGTACGCATTCACAAGGTTAAAACGCGACGGGAGGTACAATAAAACACTAATATTTTTTTGATCATGATATTTATTGCAATTTTACGCGGTATTCCGCAAGAGTGTGCGTTAGAAATGTGTGCCGGCCGAAGTGGCCGTGCGGTTAAAGGCGCTGCAGTCTGGAACCGCAAGACCGCTACGGTCGCAGGTTCGAATCCTGCCTCGGCCATGGATGTTTGTGATGTCCTTAGGTTAGTTAGGTTTAGGTAGTTCTAAGTTCTAGGGGACTAATGACCTCAGCAGTTGAGTCCCATCGTGCTCAGAGCCATTTTTTTTTAGAAATGTGTGAGGGCGTCGTTGACTGTTTAAGGCACCTAACTATAAGTCTTGTTCCAGTGCAGGCAATAAGTTACGTACAACTGGTGTTTGTCTGAGATTTTGTGAATAACCTCTCACTGTTGTGTCTATAACGTGCCGACAGCAAGGTGGTGACGATGCCTCGCCTCACCGAGTACCTCTACCGGGTGCACATCTTCGCAGACGCCGACCCGGACCCCGTGTGGGTCTCGTGGCCAAATTACGGGAAAATTGTCTCCATGAACCTCGACATGATGTTATTTAATGACTACTCGCTCGGAGACATCGTAATCGTGGATCTGAAAAACCTGACTGCTGGACACGCCCTCCGGACCGATATCAATATCATACGCGCTATTGAATTTGGCTACAAGGTAGGTTCTCTCAAAATAATATTCCACATACAATGTACACACGTCTCAAACATTACATTCCTTGGAACATATAGTACTTAAGTAAAATTTTGTCTGTATGTGTAATTTGCACATAAGAAGGCTAGAAGAGCAGCGTTACCCTACACAGTTCTGTATCAGTTGCTAGTATTTCCTCGTATCAGAATTACAGCTGTGGACATATGCTGGAATTTGAGACAGGAACTTCTCCCACATTTCCTTCTCTGGCGAGCACTTAAATGAGAATTACAGAACAATCATATAGATGTAGATAAAGATAACTTTGTATAAAACATTCTTGGTTTCATTGCTGCAGCAGACCTGAGTAAAATCTTAAGCTTTTGACGATTACTGTAATTGGCTAGCTTTATATTTGAACAAAGTGCAAATGTTAGTGTGAGTTGGCTACATACCATGGTAACAACGTCTCATTGACCTTCAATACACGATATCATCAAGATGACATTGGTGGGAAATTCAAAAAAAGGAAGCTAATGGAAACAACCAAGTTGTTTTAATAGGATATTCGTAAACAATTCACTCGCAAAAAAATTCCAAATCTCGTAATTAGCTCACATATTTCAGCAGCCATTATGTCGCCATGCTCAAAAGTCTCTGAGCTATATTCTAAAATATGTAAGGATATTGACACTATTGCAGTATTTCCATGTGAGAAATGCAATACCTTAACCTAATTTTGCGTAAATTGGCGTCATCTTCGAAGTTATTTGATTATTTATCAGATACACGCGAAGATATTGACTATAGTGGTGTAACTTGGCATTTATGATCTAATTCATAGGTCAAGCAGCAATTGTGAACGTTCAGTGTTCGATCTCTGCATCATACTTGGTGTAATGCACTATAGACTGCCAAATCAATTATTTCTGCATTTAAATTGTTCTATGAGACATAAACTTTACCGGTACTACACTGTACCACCGTCTAAACATACGTAACTATCACCAGAATAGTGGAAAAGTGTGTCACGTGAAAAAAAAAAATTGCAGTACGACAGTATTTCCATATCTAAAGGTAGGACCCATGCCCCTAGAGTTCCATACAGACTTAATTATGTAAGCAGATAGTTTATCCATCTCCGGAATCGAGATTATCGTCAATTTTTGCCTGTTATCGATATCGATATAGACGAGATAAACGTATACCTATTTCCGACAAAAGGGGTCCTAACGAAAGGACAGACACCGTCGGACAACAAATGACAAAAAAATATTTTTTCGTGTGATAAAATTACAAATTAACAATTTGCGGATTTATTCCCTTAGTCATACCAACAAACCTTAGTTCTTGCAAAATTTCATGATTCAACAGGAAATACATTATTGGTTATGATGAGTGCATATGCGAGTGTAAACTACGTAACATAAATGGTCGTATCTTTTGATTGCAGATTGCATTGACTCAGAACTTTACATTACACCGCCAAGGGACTATAGACCTCATTATGCGAAATAAATCTCAATGTGACATGTCAATCTGTTCCTGATAAAAAGAGCTATTAACAGACGGAAGGACAGGCATAACAGCTGACAAAATTTTTTTCGTATGTTAAAATTATAAATTAACAATTTTCGGATTTTTTCCTTTATTTGTACTATGGAACCTTGCTTCTTGCCAAATTTCATTATTCTACCCCAAAGGGAAGTACACCATAGGTTTTAATGTGTGAGTTTGTATCGAAACATATGGCATATATGGAAGATCTTTGATCCCAGTAACTTAGGTAATACCGTGATATGTGACAAATTTCAACTTGATACATCTACCCATTCCTGAGGGAACACGTTTTTAACAGACAGACAGATAAAAAAGTGATCCTATAAGGGATCTGTTTTAACCGATTGAGTTAGGGAACCCTAAAAAAATGTGACCTTCACCTCAACTACACAAATTAATGCTGTTCATCTCTCTCTCTCTCTCTCTTTCTCTCTCTCTCTGTCTCTCACACATACACAAGCACACACACATTATTAATTCAGAGTCATCCACATAAAAAATGTATATTTCCAGCATTACAAAGTCATTTACACACACACACAAAGATCCATGAAACTTGACGCCTGACACATTACTGTGGGCTCTCAAATTAATTTTCCCATGCAATTTTTTCATTTAAAGCGTTACAAAACACGTAAGAATAAAAATAACATCATAAGCCAGTAGCTGACACTCCACTTTTAAACCTAAATGAGGCAGTGTACTGGAATAAACCTAATAAAATCTGTAACTTTAAGAAACATATGCTAGCTAAAAACTATGTAAATTACACAAGCACAGAAACAAATAGGCAGTCTGAATTACTGCCAGCTACTGGAAGAAAGCAATTAATGTGATCTTACGCCTGTATGAAAGTATGAGAAAAAATAAACCTGACCAAACGTCATTGCAGAGAGTGAGAAGGGGAGGGGGGGGGGGGGTGGAGAAGATAATAACATACCCACAGTACATGTCAAGTATTGTTGCAATGCTGTTTTCACATTTCAGATGTCCATCAGGCATGCTAATATTGCTTATTATTATGTTGGTCTAGGCACACTGAAGATTGTGTGCAAAAACGAACTTCTGTGGAAAGCAGTAACATTTACTGATTGTCAGGGCTCTTTAAAACGACATTTTCATAATCAGCCACTAGATGCTATACAAAGGTAATCATACTACACCGAATACAAATTTTAATTTATTGGAATATTTGCTATACTATGAACACTTAACAAATTTTATATAAAATGGTGGTGTATAGGGTACTCTGTTACAGTTTAGCTGTAACAGGACCAATATTTTACATTTTTACTGAAACGCAACAATGTATATGGCTGTTTGTTATAATTCTGCAGTAACATTATGACATAGGGGGAAGTATTTTCCTTAAGTTTCTTTTGTTACTTGTCTTTAAGAAAATGAGTAGTTGACCCCCAGTAGCTGTCACCGCTAGCGGCTAATGACCCCAGTTTGTAACACCGCAGTTGCTGAAACCCCAGTAACTGACACGACTGACACACGCTACACATACACACTGTCACCCGCTGGTGCTGCAATACAATTTTAACATCATTTCTTTCCCAACCTGTAAATCGATCATAATTGCCTCACATGCAAACTGACTGTCAATGCCCCACCCTATAAACTGATAATTATAGCCCCTCTTGTAGATTGACAACGTGCAGGGTAATTAGCTACAATTTTGCTATGACGTGGCGTAGTATGGGGTGATTTGTTATAACATGCATCTATGTTTTACAGTTTTGCTGAAACATGTTGATGTATGGGCAAATTTTTTACAGTTTTCTTGTAAAATGCCGATATATGAGGAAATTTATTACAACTGTGAAGTAACATTGTAATGCATGAGGCTGTTTGTTACACTTTTGCTGTAACATGGGACTATTTCCTACACTTTTGCTGTAACATAGTGCATTTTGTTACATTTCTGTGATAACAGGGGGTCAATTTGTTGCAATTTTGAGATAACATAGTGATGTTAGGGGCAAGTGGCATGAAGTTCAGTAGCAGAAAATGACAAAGGTTTTGTACTGATGGATAAAGTCAGTATTCTAGCAGGTAGACATTGTAATGTTTGGTTGAGTCTGATATCGGTTGAAGCTGAAACAATACGAGATTTTGTCAGTATAACTACTGTGTCTCAGAGCAATAGCACAATTTCTAAACACGGCGATTCAGTCACCAACTATTGATGCTGCAAGTGAAGTTGAAGTCTTTCTTAAAGAAAAGAACGACCACTATAGAAAATTTATGATCTTAATCTGTGGTGCTGGATCCATCCTAGGTTGCAGATTGAACCAAGCTCTCTGTTCTGAGAACAAGTTTAGCCGGACAGCTTCCCTGGAGGGCAGTAAATTTTGGAATTTTGTACGAATACTTCGACTATGTACTGTTAAAATTGTGACTGTTGAAGGGTCTTTACACTGTACGAGGCCGTATTTACCTCTCTGCACATTGACTGGCGGGTGTTGGTTACAGGAATTCAAACTAATGCCGAGCCTAAAATGAAAACTGTGGCCACAGTAGTGCACCTATGCTCTCTCGAGCCGTGTCCTGCAGTTCTCCACCCTCTAACGCAGGTCTAAAAATCTACTCACAAGACCGTCACAAAACTGGTGGAACCTCCGGTTGAGACCCTTCACTTGGTTCAAACCACAGGACCCCGATCGACTGTGGGAACAATGAGCTCTGCTTGCAGCCGACACACGGGGCTAGCACTCTTTACTACTTTCGCCAGCCACCTGTAGGAACTGAAGATGGCGTCATGGCCCAATCGACAGGCGCCATTGGTGACGACATGAGCCACAACCTGCAGCCTTGATGGCCACAGGCAGCGCCTCTTCCACATCTCATTGGCAGACGAGGCTCTCAGATAGACATACCGAGCATACATTGGACTTCTTTCGAGCTCTCGACGCTAATTCCCTAAGGGGCTCCATAACACGCAAAACACTGGCGCTTTCTGTAGCTAGCAAAACCCTCCTCCTGTGTGGTTACTTAGACCCTGCTAAAGGATGCAATGACTAGACCGGACGACCAGCCTCCTCACTGACTCTCTTTGCTAAAATTATGCTTGCACATTACGTTTGTCATTGGCTATGTTGTGTATTTTAGATCCCATATTTTGGAGCATTTCATTTAATAGTTATATTATTATGTTTAGCAGTTTGCATTTAAAGAGGGCCTAGGCACTATAGATTGCATTTGATAATGCTGCTACCATCCCAAAACCTTGTTTCTGTACATAACCTCCAGCACACCTACTCCAAATGAAGTTGACATAGTTCATGGACTGCTTAAACACGAAAATTACATTGTGACACCTGACGTGGACATTGTATGTGTTGTTGTAATCTTCATCCTCCCTAATATGGTTTGTCTTCAAGTTTCTTTCGCACAGGATACATTAACTGTATTCTTCCAGTAGCTGGCAGTACATGTAATTCAGACTGCCATTTGTTTGTGTGCTTGCCTACTTTGGTTAGTATTGCAGCCAACAGTTTGTTTTGTCACTGTGCCATGTGTAGGCCTAAAAATAGAATTTCAGCTACCTGCTTGGGACGTCATTTTTAGCCAAAGTCTTCAGTAGCAATTTAGATGTGGAATTAGAATGGGAAGAACTTAATGTGAGAAAAATGTCGAATCAAAATAACTTTGAGCTACCTAAATTTCCATTTGTCATTTTATTTGAGCAACCAGTTTCAGCGCCACATTACGCCGTCTTCAGGCTCCCTGACCGACGTGTAGCAAGACTCCCACCTCTGGTCCAGTCACAGTAGGGACCAGCATTTAGTGATTGGTATCCGTAGATGTTCGACACAGTGAACTCTTCGACCATCACCTGCCGACAGAGATCGCTCAGGCGGCCTAAAGATGGTGTAACGCAGCGCCGAAACTGGTTGCTCAAGTAAAATAACAAGTGGAAATTTAGACGGCTGAAAGATGTTTTGTTTTGAAATTTTTGTTGAACAACCGAGGTTCCGCAACCATCTGTATAAAGATAGACTTACAGAGACTTAATCTGTGATCCATAGTTTTGTTTTAGCCATCAGCCAGTTTTAACAAATATTTGTGTGTGTGTGTGTGTGTGTGTGTGTGTGTGTGTGTGTGTGTGTGTGTGTGTTTGTGGGTGGGAGGGTATGGGTGGGTGGATCATGGGATGGGCAAATAAGTTTCTGAAACTTGACATGAAAGTTACTTTTTTGTGCTGCCGGCTTATTTTTGTGATCATTTCAGACTTTGAATTAAAAATGACATTTGACAAACATTATTTATTTTTTAGAACAATTTATATATGAAACTATTTAATTTGAAGGTCCTTTTTTTTCATTACGTATCTCTTCATATGATTGATGAGGTTAAAATATTTATGGCGTTTACGATTTATCGTAATGATCTGATCTGTTACACTGATCACAAGACCAGCACATTAGCAGCTCCTCGTAAACGTTATGAGGCGTAAAAGAGATATATTGCTGTGATCATTCAGGAGGCAACAAAGAGTCATACTGTAGCCACAGTATAATAATGACGACCTCTAACCGGATATGAAGGAGTCGATGTATGTCTGTATTGCTG
Organism: Schistocerca americana; assembly: GCF_021461395.2. NCBI lineage: Eukaryota > Metazoa > Arthropoda > Insecta > Orthoptera > Acrididae > Schistocerca > Schistocerca americana. The sequence continues at coordinate 645,921,802 of NC_060123.1, forward strand.
CTGGCCATGTGAACATATCTTATTACTGAAAGTGACTACTAGCAGTAGTTCAAAAACAGAGTAGTGACTGTATTAGTAAATGTCAACATGGAAGGATAGGTATGGTTATTGCACTTCTCAATGGACACACACAGCTAAAGTTTTGACACATAATTGCATATTACCTGTCGCAAACCACTTGGTACTGCAGCTTTTCACTGGTGGGAAGTGTGTTACTTCGATAAACCTTTCAGACATCCTCCACCTGACTTTTCATTTTTAAACGCTGGCATTTATTTTTTACATGCTGTAGTCTTTTTCTAAAAAGAGAAAAGCTCCTCCGGTAAATTTTTCCAAATGTGGAAACGTGTTCCAAGGTACAACATAGTCATGTACCTAGAAACATACATTTCATTGAAATTTAAAAGCACTGCTATCGAGAAAATCATGTCAGTACTGTTTTACTAGTCTGTGCGTTATATTATTACTCATAATCAGTAATAATCAGTAAGTTAAACCAAATTAAGCGGAGATATTATCAAAAACTAGTTATCAGTTGAATAGATTTTGAAACAGAAGCTTCTGGAAACTAACACAAACTTCAATTTTCAAGGCAGGAAAATAGTTTAGACTTTAAAGAAACTCAATGCATTTACATGTATAACGCGTTCCATGGTAAGAAAAACCGTCTTCTGTTTCAAGCTACAAGATGAGGCAGAATCAGCGATGTATGGCTTAAATTTACATATGTTATATAAATAATTCTAAAAATATATAGTATTTTACTCACTGTAAAGTAACATACATGAAGAATTAACAACATATTCGAAATAACATGAAAACACTATACAGCACTCGTAGAACGCGAAATATTTACAAATGCTGCACAGTACATAACCTTATGTCTAACAACAACTAGAAAATAGCAGGAACTGCTTATGGTATTCTCATGTCCATTCCTTCATATAATTCAGTCGCGGCACCAAAGTACTTACCACAGCACATTGTGTGTTCCTGTACACACTATCGTCCAGGTACAACTCTCTCCCATAATGTGCACAAGTGAACCTCCGATGTGTCTCAGAACTTCTGACTATTGGAGTTAAACCTTGCCAGGCATTTCGGTTGAAATAGGTAACTGTCGCTAATGCTCGTCTCCATCGTGCTATTTGCATGTGATCCGAAATAATAGGTGTTTTTATCATTTATTAACCTGAATTTGACATATAAAGACAGTGAACTATGTCTGCTTTCCAGTAGAAAAAAAACACATTTAATGCTAGGTAGAAAGTCTGTGCTTCTGCTACTTCAACAACAAAGGTAATAATCGCTAAAATTACAGCAACGTGGCTGGAAACTGCGTTCTAGAGCTCACTCACAATAGGAATATCAAACGCAGCACTTACAGGGTATTTCAAAAATGACCGGTATATTTGAAACGGCAATAAAAACTAAACGAGCAGCGGTAGAAATACACCGTTTGTTGCAATATGCTTGGGACAACAGTACATTTTCAGGCAGACAAACTATCGAAATTACAGTAGTTACAATTTTCAACAACAGATGGCGCTGCGGTCTGGGAAACTCTATAGTACGATATTTTCCACATATCCACCATGCGTAGCAATAATATGGCGTAGTCTCTGAATGAAATTACCCGAATCCTTTGACAACGTGTCTGGCGGAATGGCTTCACATGCAGATGAGATGTACTGCTTCAGCTGTTCAATTGTTTCTGGATTCTGGCGGTACACCTGGTCTTTCAAGTGTCCCCACAGAAAGAAGTCACAGGGGTTCATGTCTGGCGAATAGCGAGGCCAATCCACGCCGCCTCCTGTATGTTTCGGATAGCCCAAAGCAATCACACGATCATCGAAATATTCATTCAGGAAATTAAAGACGTCGGCCGTGCGATGTGGCCGGGCACCATCTTGCATAAACCACGAGGTGTTCGCAGTGTCGTCTAAGGCAGTTTGCACCGCCACAAATTCACGAAGAATATCCAGGTAGCGTGATGCAGTAATCGTTTCGGATCTGAAAAATGGGCCAATGATTCCTTTGGAAGAAATGGCGGCCCAGACCAGTATTTTTTGAGGATGCAGGGACGATGGGACTGCAACATGGGGCTTTTCGGTTCCCCATATGCGCCAGTTCTGTTTATTGACGAAGCCGTCCAGGTAAAAATAAGCTTCGTCAGTAAACCAAATGCTGCCCACATGCATATCGCCGTCATCAATCCTGTGCACTATATCGTTAGCGAATGTCTCTCGTGCAGCAATGGTAGCGGCGCTGAGGGGTTGCCGCGTTTGAATTTTGTATGGATAGAGGTGTAAACTCTGGCGCATGAGACGATACGTGGACGTTGGCGTCATTTGGACCGCAGCTGCAACACGGCGAACGGAAACCTGAGGCCGCTGTTGGATCACCTGCTGCACTAGCTGCGCGTTGCCCTCTGTGGTTGCCGTACGCGGTCGCCCTACCTTTCCAGCACGTTCATCCGTCACGTTCCCAGTCCGTTGAAATTTTTCAAACAGATCCTTTATTGTATCGCTTTTCGGTCCTTTGGTTACATTAAACCTCCGTTGAAAACTTCGTCTTGTTGCAACAACACTGTGTTCTAGGCGGTGGAATTCCAACACCAGAAAAATCCTCTGTTCTAAGGAATAAACCATGTTGTCTACAGCACACTTGCACGTTGTGAACAGCACACGCTTACAGCAGAAAGACGACGTACAGAATGGCGCACCCACAGACTGCGTTGTCTTCTATATCTTTCACATCACTTGCAGCGCCATCTGTTGTTGAAAATTGTAACTACTGCAATTTCGAAAGTTTGTCCGCCTGAAAATATACTGTTGTCCCAAGCATATTGCAACAAACTGTGTATTTCTATCGCTGCTCGTTTAGTTTTTATTGCCGTTTCAAATATACCGGTCATTTTTGAAACACCCTGTATGATATATAATGGAATATTTTTGTCTTTATTGCGTTTTAATTGCTTTTTTAATTATGCACCATTACATGTTTCTGCTCTAGCCATTACCAGAACTACATTAATGTGACATGTCCGCAGTATGGTTATACATATGAATTTGACGCGACAAAGTGTATCAATAGTTATTAAAGTGGCTGTGATGATGGTTTAAGACGAAACGAGTTAATGTATAGAATTTTAAATAAATAGGAAAGTAAAAAGTGAACAAGATAGAATAATTAAACAACTGGTAACAGTGATTGTGGACTTTTCTAATGACTTCATGTCATTATATACAATTATAGTATACTTGTGAAGCGTATACTGAGATGCTCTAAAATGGAAAAAACACATCAAGACTAACACTAGGGCCTACCAGGTGTGACCACAGATATGTGAGTAGCCCCAAGACTTCTTAAGTAGTAGAACCCAGTATGTTGCCCTCGAAGGCAAGAGTTCATCAGAGACTAGGGTTTCGTCTGTGGTGGCCCAGGGAAGTGTGATACGACTGCTATTGTTCCCTATGTACATAAATGATTTGGCGGACTGAGTGGGCAGCAATGTGCTGGTGTTTGCTGATGATGCCGTAGTGCACGGTAGGGTGTTGAAATTGAGTGACTATAGGAAGATGCGAGACGACTTAGAATTTCCAGTTGGTATAATGAATGGCAGCTTGCCCTATATGTGGAAAAACGTAAATTAATGCAAATGAGTACGAAGATCAAACCTGTAATGTTCGGATACACAGTTACCAGTGTCGTGCTTGACAGTGTCAAGTCGTTTAAATATCTGGCCTTGACGTTGCTAAGCGATATGAGGTGGGTCATGCATGTGAGAACTGTGCCAGGGAAACCGAATGGTCGACTTCGGTTTATAGGGAGAATTTTAGGAGGGTGGTTCATCTGTAAAGGAGACTGCACATAGGACGCTGTTACGACCTATTCTTGAGTACTTCTCGAGTGTTTCGGATCCATACCAGGTCGGATTGAAGGAAGACATCGAAGCAATTCAGAGACAGGCTGGTAGATTTGTTACCGGTAGGTTCTAACAACACGCAAGCGTTACGGAGATACTTCGGGAATACAAATGGGAATCCCTGGAAGGAAGGAGACAGTCTTTTCGAGAAACACTATTGAGAAAATATAGAGAACCGGCATTTGAAGCTGACGGCCCAACGATTCTACTGCCGCCAACAAACATTGCGCGTAAGTACCACGAAGGTAAAACACGAGAAATTAGGGTTGGGCTGTTTTGGGGAAGGAGACCAGACAGCGAGGTCATCGGTCTCATCGGATTAAGGAAGGACGGGGAAGGAAGTCGGCCGTGCCCTATGAAAGGAACCATCCCGGCATTTGCCTGGAGCGATTTAGGGAAATGACGGAAAACCTAAATCAGGATGATCGGACGCGGGATTGAACCGTCCTCCTCCCGAATGCGAGTCCAGTGTTTAACCACTGCGCCACGTTGCTCGGTGTGAGAAATTAGGTCTCATACGAAGGCAATTAGACAGTCGTTTTTCCGTGGCTCTATTTGCGAGCGGAACAGGAAAGAATGTGACAAGTAGTGACACAGGGCACCATCCTCTACACACGGTACGGTGGCTTGCGAAGTATCTATGTAGATGCAGATGTATAGTATGTGCAGGCCTTTTAGCTACTTCGACATAGATTACAGCTACACCTAGACCCAAGCCTATTTCGCAGTAGCACATACCACTTACACACAGACATTTATTCAACTATATGAACAAAAAACGGTCTCGCGGTTCTAGGCGCGCAGTCCGGAACCGTGCGACTGCTACGGTCGCAGGTTCGAATCCTGCCTCGGGCATGGATGTGTGTGATGTCCTTAGATTGGTTAGGTTTAAGTAGTTCTAAGTTCTAGGGGACTGATGACCACAGCTGTTAAGTCCCATAGTGCTCAGAGCCATTTTTTTTAACAAAAAACGTAAATTAGTTACAAATCACGAAGTGTATACACCTTATTCAACATGTAAACGTCACTACAATTATTCTGACTTAGGTTACTACATCAATGGCGAGGATGTGGGGCAGACGAATAGCGAAATTCTGCATGACCGGCTGTAGTGTCGGAACATCGATGCTGTCTCTGACCTCTTGAATGGCTGTTTTCAGCAATGATTTTGGTGTTATTGCTGTGCACCTTGTCTTTCATATAGTCCCGCAAATAGGAGGGCATGTGTTTAGATCCGGAGAATATGGCGGCCAATAGAAGCCCATGCCAGTGGCCTCTGCGCACCCCAGAACCAGAACGCAGTCCTCAAAGTGCTCCTCCAGGATATCAAACACTCTCCTATTTCGATGGGGTCGAGCTTCGTCTTGCATGTACCACATCATATCAAAATCAGGGCCACTTTGAATAATGGGGTGAAATCATCTTCCCAGACCTTCACGTACCATTTGTTAGTCCCCGTGCCATCAGGGATCATCACTCGGATTATTCCGTGACTGGACATTGCACACCAGAGAGTCATGGCTGAGGATGAAGAGACTACTCGATAGCGAAATGCAGATTCAAATAAAAGTGGACCTCGTCGCTAAACCAAAGCATACACGTGCATACTAATTCCCATCATGTCCCATGCCCAACCGTGCAATTTGAACATCGTAGCACGAACTGTTCGGAAGCTATTTCACATAATTCAATAATTGTCCCTCTGGGTGTATCTTAATAATTGTCTATAATAGTACAAGGACATAACAGTTCAGTGAAGAAATATTGCAAAACATCCACAAGTTTTGCAGCAACTGTAAAGTCTGTTGGTTGGCATAGTTGAAGCAGTTCATTGTGAATTGTCTTAAGATTTATATTTGCGTTACTGCAGTTTTTACTGTTTCGTTTCCATTTGTCCCTTGTATCTTAACATCTGTCAAATGTGAGTAAACATGCAGCGTGCTGCAGTATTAAACCGCATTGACGTAACTTGACTGTCTGATTGTTCTTTTCTTTTCCAGACTGCCTATTGCCGGAGTTTGAAAGCACTGCATTTGATAAATGCTGACAAAGTAATTGATTTTGCAATGAAAATTTTGAGCTCAGTTCTCTCCAAAAAGTTGCAGACGAGGGTAAGAAAAAATTCGTTACTCGACTTTTCATTTTGTTATATAGTGCTCTTACTCCTATAATTCAGTGAAAATCATATAATAGGTGAAGGATATTTCTGTAGATCCTTGCTCTCTTCCCATTTTCTAGCTCACTTACTCGTTTCGTCTGTTCGCTCACTAGAAAATGGAAACTTACTCAGAACCTACAGAAATATCCTTCTGTAACCCACTTTTCATGTCTAACTCAGTTAATTTTATTTAAATTACCTAGAAAAATTAATCAAAATGATTATTTTTTCGTACTATGTTCATCAGTTTTAAAATAATTATTTTTTTCATACAAAAGGTTAACGTAGGAAAATAGGATTTAATTTTTTTTCTATAAAAGGTGAACATAAGAAAATAATAAGGAAATAATAAGACATTAAGGCCTATATTTGATACTGCTAGACTTCTTTCGACCAGAAATGCCATTTTTGCCATTGCTTTTAATGTCATCTTAGCTTCGCCCATCACTAGTTATTTTACTGCCTACGTAGCAGAATTCCTTAACTTCATCTACTTTGTGACCATCAAATCTGATGTTAAGTTTCTCACTCTTCTCATTTCCTCTACTTCTCATTACTTTTGTCTTCTTTCGCTTTGCTCTCAGTCCATATTCTTTACTCATTAGATTGTTCATTCAATTCAGCAGATCATGTAATTCTTCTTCACTTTCACTTACTATAGCAAAGTCATCAACGAATCGTATCATTGATGTTCTTCCGCCTTGGATTTTAATTCCATCCCTGAACCTTTCTTTTATTCCCTTCATTGCTTCTTCGATGTACAGATTGAAGAGTAGGGGCGTAAGTCTACATCCCTGTCTTACACACTTTTTAATCAGAACACTTCGTTCTTGGTCGTCCACTCTTATTATTCCGTCTTGGCTGTGGTACATATTTTATATTACCCGTCTCTCTCTATAGCTTACACCAATTTTGCTCAGAATTTCGAACATCTTGCACGGTTTGACATTATCGAACGCTTTTCCCAGCTCGACAAAATCCTATGAACGTTTCTTGATTTTTCTTTAGTCTTGCTCACATTATCAACCGCAACGCCAGAATTGCCTCTCTCGTGCCTTTACCTTTTCTAAGGCCAGACTTATCTTCATCTAACACGTCGTCAATTTCCTTTTCCAACCTTCTATATATTATTCTTGTCAGCAACTTGGATTCATAAGCTGTTAAACTGATTGTGCGATAGTTCTCGCACTTGCCAGCTTTTGTATTCTTCGGAACTGTGTGGATAATATTTTTCCGAAAGTCAGATGGTATATCGCCAGACTCATACATTCTACACTCCAACCTGATTAGACGTCTTGTTGCGACATCCCACAATGACTGTAGAAATTCTAATGTAATGTTATCTACCCTTCCGCCGTATTTGGTCGTAAGTCCTCCAAAGCTCTTTTAAATTCTGATTCTAATACTGGATCCCCTATCTGTTCTAAATCGACTCCTGTTCCTTCTTCTATCACATCAGACAAATCTTGCCCCCTCATAGAGGCTTTCAATGTATTCTTTCGACCTATCCAGTCTCTCTTCTGCATTTAATTATGGAATTTTTGACTTTCCTATATGCTGAGTCCGCCATTCCGACAATCACTTCTTTTTCGATTGCTTCACATTTATCATACAGACATTTAGTCTTAGCTTCCCTGCACTTCTTATTTATTTCATTCCTCAGCGACTTGTATTTCTGTTTTCATGAGTTCCCCAGAACATTTTGTACTTCCTCCTTTCATCGATCAACTGAAGTATTTCTTCTGTGCAGATGTACAGATGATTTCTTCACAGTTACCTTCTTTGTACCTATGTTTTTCTTTCCGACTTCCCTGATGGCCCTTTTCAGAGATGTCCATTCCTCTTCAAGTGTGCTGCCTACCGAGGTGTTCCTTACTGTTGTATCTATAGGCTTAGAGAACTTTAAGCTATCTCGTCATCCCTCAGTACTTCTGTATCCCACTTCTTTGCGTATTCATTCTTTCTGACTAATGACTTAAACTTCAACCTACACTTCATCACTACTACATTGAGATCTGAGTCTATATCTGCTTCTGGGAACGCCTTAGAATCCAGTATCGGACCCCGGAATCTCTGTCTGACCATGATGTAATCTAACTGAAATCTTCCTGTATAACCCGGCCATTTCCAAGTATACCTCCTCCTCTTGTGATTCCTGAACAGAATATTCACTATTACCAGCTGAAAATTATTACTGAACTCTATTAGTCTTTCTCCTCTCTCATTCCTCGCCGCAAGTCCATATTCTCCCGTAACCTTTCCTTCTACTCCTTCCCCTACAACTGCATTCCAGTCCCCCATGACTATTAGATTTTCATCTTGCTTTACTTACTGTGTCACCCTTTCAATATCATCCTATACTTTCTCTATCTCTTCATCTTCACCTTGCGACGTCGGCGTGTATACCTGAAGTATCGTTGTCGATATTGCTTTCCTGTCGATTCTGATAACCCTATCACTAAACTGTTCACAGCAACACACCCTCTACCCTATCTTTCTGGTCATAACGAATCCTTCTCCCGTTACACCATTTTCTGCAGCTGTTGACATTACCCTATACACCAGAATCCTTGTGTTCGTTGCATTCCGCTTCACTGACCCCTAGTACTTCTAGATTGGGCCTTGGATTTCTCTTTTCATTTCCTAGTTTCCTACCACGTTCAAGCTTCTGACATTCCACTCCCCGACTCGTTGAACGTTAGCCTTTCGTTTATTATTCTATCTCTTTCTAATGGTCAGCTCCCCCTTGGAAGTCCCCTCCCAGAGATCCGTGTGGGTGACTATTCCGGAACTTTTTGGTGATGGAGAGATCATCAGTGCACTTATCCCGTCGATACACGTTGCGTCTCATTAATGCAGTGGTTTCCTTTGCCTTCAGCATCCTCATCCGTTCATCACTGCTGCTACTTCCGCCTATATGGGCAATTTCCCAACCCTAGGAACAAGAGAGTGCCCAGAATCTCTGTCCGGTCCTCCGCCCTCTTTGACAAGGCCGTTGGCAGAATGACGCTGAGTACTTATGGCGGAAGTCTTCGGCTGCCATTGCTGATTGTTAATCAAAATTTGAGTAGTGGTGCATTCAGAACCCAGGACCGAGTACGTTTTGATTATTAATCAAAGACGCTACCCCTAGACCACGGCATTCCATCATCAAAATGCTAGAAAACCTGGAATAGCAGGAGCTTGAATACAGAAGCTATCCCATGAAACTCAATTGACAAAGTTTCAATAACCAATATTAAACTAGGGATTTTGAAATATAGCACAACCACCTACGAATACCGGAAGAAGGAACTGAGGAGACAAATTACAGCACGCATGTACAGGGCGGTCAGAAACAGTCTAAAAAGCTTGTAATGACGTTGTAGAGTAGGTTGTTATGAGAATTAATTAGCTTTAAAGTTAACCAATCAGGTCTTTGCGAGCGTATATTCAAGCGACTTGCCAGATACACAGCGTAGATGATAGCACCCAAGTCTGTTCAGCCTCTGGTTTGGGTTCGGTCCTTACTATAGTCCCATGTCCAGTTTTTGCCTCGGTCTCTTATTCAATTTTGGGGCACCGAACAAAGATCACGTTTGACGACAGCACCTCTGTCGGGCAGTTTGGATTTGCACGCGCAACGACCTGATTGGCTAACTTCAACGCTAATTAACGTGGAAACGACGCAACGTATGGAATCTTTTCTTAACAATTATTTCTCAGCACAAGATAGCCTGCAGCACCTTTACATTCTTTTCAGACAGTTTCTCACCATCCTGTATACATTTAAGCAGTCATTCTCGTTCCGATTGTCAATGGAATAGGAAGAAAACGCTAACACGTAGTACGGTGGGAAGTACCCTCTGGTGTGCACTCCCCAGAATTTAGCAGAGTATGGACGTTGATGTAGATGTAAGTACAGGATGGGGGTTTTGTCACTAGAACATGCAAAAGGAAATGTTGCCCTGCTTCAGACACACATCCATCTGCCAGGGTCAAAGACGCTGTTTGACCACGTGGCAAAGGAATATCTGCCGGATGAACTTGGAGGCACTGCCGGTCCTATCGACAAACTTGCCTGTAAGTATGCACTGACTTGCAAATATACACATTTTTCCACTCGTTTCACAAACGTTTTATAAAACAGTCGTAATAAATGGGGATAAACTGATACAGCCATGCTACTTTTAGAGTTCTCCTATAATGATTAATACATGTGTCGTCTACGGTTGTAATTTTTTGCCCAGCAGAAGGAAGATACAGGGAAATGAACATTTCTCATTGCATGCATAACTAGAAACATCTCTCGTATTTTTGAGTTTGTACTACACTCCTGGAAATGGAAAAAAGAACACATTGACACCGGTGTGTCAGACCCACGATACTTGCTCCGGACACTGCGAGAGGGCTGTACAAGCAATGATCACACGCACGGCACAGCGGACACACCAGGAAACACAAACGTTTTATAAAACAGTCGTAATAAATGGGGATAAACTGATACAGCCATGCTACTTTTAGAGTTCTCCTATAATGATTAATACATGTGTCGTCTACGGTTGTAATTTTTTGCCCAGCAGAAGGAAGATACAGGGAAATGAACATTTCTCATTGCATGCATAACTAGAAACATCTCTCGTATTTTTGAGTTTGTACTACACTCCTGGAAATGGAAAAAAGAACACATTGACACCGGTGTGTCAGACCCACGATACTTGCTCCGGACACTGCGAGAGGGCTGTACAAGCAATGATCACACGCACGGCACAGCGGACACACCAGGAACCGCGGTGTTGGCCGTCGAATGGCGTTAGCTGCGCAGCATTTGTGCACCGCCGCCGTCAGTGTCAGCCAGTTTGCCGTAGCATACGGAGCTCCATCGCAGTCTTTAACACTGGTAGCATGCCGCGACAGCATGGACGTGAACCGTATGTGCAGTTGACGGACTTTGAGCGAGGGCGTATAGTGGGCATGCGGGAGGCCGGGTGGACGTACCGTCGAATTGCTCAACACGTGGGGCGTGAGGTCTCCACAGTACATCGATGTTGTCGCCAGTGGTCGGCGGAAGGTGCACGTGCCCGTCGACCTGGGACCGGACCGCAGCGACGCACGGATACACGCCAAGACCGTAGGATCCTACGCAGTGCCGTAGGGGACCGCACCGCCACTTCCCAGCAAATTAGGGACACTGTTGCTCCTGGGGTATCGGCGAGGACCATTCGCAACCGTCTCCATGAAGCTGGGCTACGGTCCCGCACACCGTTAGGCCGTCTTCCGCTCACGCCCCAACATCGTGCAGCCCGCCTCCAGTGGTGTCGCGACAGGCGTGAATGGAGGAACGAATGGAGACGTGTCGTCTTCAGCGATAAGAGTCGCTTCTGCCTTGGTGCCAATGATGGTCGTATGCGTGTTTGGCGCCATGCAGGTGAGCGCCACAATCAGGACTGCATACGACCGAGGCACACAGGGCCAACACCCGGCATCATGGTGTGGGGAGCGATCTCCTACACTGGCCATACACCACTGGTGATCGTCGAGGGGACACTGAATAGTGCACGGTACATCCAAACCGTCATCGAACCCATCGTTCTACCATTCCTAGACCGGCAAGGGAACTTGCTGTTCCAACAGGACAATGCACGTCCGCATGTATCCCGTGCCACCCAACGTGCTCTAGAAGGTGTACGTCAACTACCCTGGCCAGCAAGATCTCCGGATCTGTCCCCCATTGAGCATGTTTGGGACTGGATGAAGCATCGTCTCACGCGGTCTGCACGTCCAGCACGAAGGCTGGTCCAACTGAGGCGCCAGGTGGAAATGGCATGGCAAGCCGTTCCACAGGACTACATCCAGCATCTCTACGATAGTCTCCATGGGAGAATAGCAGCCTGCATTGCTGCGAAAGGTGGATATACACTGTACTAGTGGCGACATTGTGCATGCTCTGTTGCCTGTGTCTATGTGCCTGTGGTTCTGTCAGTGTGATCATGTGATGTATCTGACCCCAGGAATGTGTCAATAAAGTTTCCCCTTCCTGCGACAATGAATTCACGGTGTTCTTATTTCAATTTCCAGGAGTGTATATGTAAGCCTAAATAATTCCTTCACAGTTTGTCACGTCTGAAATAACGGCCGTGTTGAAATACTTTATGTGTATTTTAAAGGTTTTAATAGATCTATTGCTAACAGTCATGGCTTAATTATGTGTTTTTAACTAGTTTTGGTAAGCTATGCTCGTTACTAGCCTGCTCCTATAAACAGAAAATGCTATTTGTCGCCGGCCATTGTGGCCGAGCGGTTCTAGGCGCTTCACTCTGGAACCGCGCGATTGCTTCGGTCGCAGGTTCGAATCCTGCGTCGGGCATGGATGTGTGTGATGTCCATAGGTTAGTTAGGTTTAAGTAGTTAGAAGTCTACGGGACTGATGACCTCAGATGTTAAGTCCCATAGGGCCTAGAGCCATATGAACCATTTGCTGTTTGTCATGGATAACAAGTGACTTTTTTCATTTGAGTGTTCTTACGAAAACTACAGTCTGCTTTAAAAATGTGTGAGTATAATTTGTTGTTCTTCTCATAATTCGATTCTGCAATGCACGTGTTAAACTTATCAACTACAGAACTTGCTTAGACCACCTCGTCAAACTTACATCATTTTGTATCAGAAGATCGTAGTAATGCCATAAACAAAGTACCTAATACCGCCATCATACCTCACCAAACGACAAGCTTCAGCAAAAGATGCGTCTTTGCCAGTCTCGTAATGTGTAATGGTCGTGTACTTACGCAGACGCCGCCATGAAAGTAAAAACAGAAGTGAGAGGCCGCTATTGAATTACGCTGTACGTTGTTTTGAAGCCAGAGTGGGCGGGGCCTGCAGCCATCTTAAATAGCCAAAAACGTTAGCATACCACTGTTTGAGATTATTCTGTCATGTACATATCAGCAAATGGTAAAAATTACAGTGCTTACAAGAATAATATAGTGTCAAAAAGGTAATTCCGAAAGTTTTTCACCTATTGAACGCGTATTTTCTCTAGTAACACGACACATGTGGCTATGTTAGTGGAGCTTGTTTTTTGTTGACATATTCCCAAGAAAGAATAAGGAAGTGATGTCAAAAGCATGGTTTCGTAATCGACCTAATTCCACGTTTGCTGTATTTGTATCGATAGCAAATGAATCTGAAACCCCGAAACTAGAACTTGTTTTTTAACTGGTACTGCTTCTTGTTCGTTAATTTTCAGCCTTACATTTTTAATGTTCACGTTTGAAAAAAAAAAAACTTACCAACATGTTCTTTGGTATACCGTCAATGTGTGCCATAAGGATAGAGGCTAGGCATGCTGTAGTATCTTGTGCATATCAAAAAAGAAAACGATTATGAAATGTCAAGGAAACAGAACTGCATAGAAGTCTACGTCCACGTAGAATAGAGTTCTTGTTTTATTAGATTATCAGTGCGTTAGTTTCTCTATAGTTTACGCATCTGCTCACTTTGAAATAATACCTATGATGCAGCGTTCAGTGTGTGACCAATAATAGCAATTTACAGGGTAAAAAAACGATATAATTTTTTTTAGATATCTTCCAGCACTGAGCAATCTGTAAATGTGATTAACTGAATGGACCCAAACGGTTAGACCCCATTAAATGGATATTTTGCTTCAGCATGTATGTAAGTTCAATTGGCTCTAAGCACTATGGGACTTACAAGACTCAGAACTACTTCAATCTAACTAACCTAAGGACATCACACACATCCTTGCCCGAGGCAGGATTCGAACCTGCGACCGTAACAGCAGCGCGATTCCGGACTGAAGCGCCTAGAATGCTTGATCACAGCGGCCGGCCGTATGTAAGTCATTCTTAGACATGATAGCCTAACCGGTGTGACATGTGTAGTCCTACTTTTACAACAGTAGCCCATTTTCTTCTCCTCTCGAAATATTTCTTGCCAATAACTGTCAGGAATAACCAAACATATTATCACTGGAATGTATGTCTACTTTCGTAACTGCTTCACTTCAACATCTGAATTTCATTTTGAGGTTTCCAAAGTCTGTGCCATGCTTTGTCTTGGATCAACAGTTAGTTCGTTAGTTTCGTGTTCTATGTACGTACCATTTGCACGATAAATCGTAATGATGTGGAACGCATCTTTTTACAGTATATTGCCATTAATTTGTATTAGATATGTCTGATCATTTATTAATTTTAGTTTTTTAATTAAAGGCAGACACATTTTAGGAATTAATTCCTGTCCATCACCATTTACACATTACAATAATGTATAGTCTTCCGCGAAATAGCAGTTATCAAAGAGAAACGTTTTCTGTTTGATTTTTAAATTTTGGTTTGCTGTTGTTCAGGCATTTTATGCCGCTGGGCAAGTGTTCAGAACTTTTCGTTGCAGCATTGTCGACCTCTGTTAGTGCTACAGACAGCATTAATCTGGTGTAATGAATCACATTTTTTTTTCTTCTGCTATTGAAATTCTTTATATCATTGTTGCTTTTGGACTGCAGTGGATTGATTACAACAAACTTCATGAGGGAATAACTATTCTATGAAGCGGATGGATTGGTACTTACACACCGAGCAACAGGCATGCTCGACGAACAGCGTTCACACACGTTTTCGTTCAAAGTCTTCTTCTCAACGGAAGCAAAGCATGCACCCAAATTGATACAAACATGCACACAAAACTCATACACACAAGACATCTGTCTCCGGCTGTTGTAGCCACAATGTTTTTTTATTTAAAGAGGGAGGAAACGTGAACAATGGATAATTAAAGGCGGGAGAAACCTTACGGGATGACATGTTGCACCTACAATCAGCGCCTTCACGTAGCCATGCGTTGTGCGGGGAAGAGATCGCTGATACGGTATTGCTCGGATGTCGGAGCGTTTGCAGTTTGGGAGGCAATGAAAAACACAGAAAAGAATAAAAGTCAACAGCGCAACCATAGCGGACGTATTCAACCGAAAACACTGTTTGAACGACTCCACTTATGACTTAAATATGATTCTTTTAAACTTTATGCTACTATCGGAACGATTACCACACCTGTAAACGACGCAAGCTGGCAAGCTGCGCAATACAAGCACCAGATGCATTTAGGATACGGCCACAAAATCCGATAGATATCCTCAACGGTCGAAACTGGACACGGGCATATCAGAACGTCATCACGGGAAATATCACCGCTTTGAATCATGAAAGTATAAGTACAATGAACGTAATGTTTTGGGCTACACAAGATGGCGGATGACGGCTTCAAGAATCTGACGTAATGACAACACACTTTTTTTTACCTTCATGGACGAGGCTCGGTGCAATACTGTCGCTGACTTCTTCATCATTCTTAGTTTTGTGTAACTGCTAAGTGTAATAAAACTTAGAAGGAGTGACGCTGGGTTTAATCGTACATGAAAGTAGTCGAATTCCACTTTCTTGTTAATTGTCGTGTGCAATCTTAGGCACATAAGAGAAATTTCATGTTTGAAGTTAAACGTAAATGAAAGTGTGATGTCAACTGTATGGAGAATGTTGCAGGGAGATTACTTTATACGTGTGCGAAATGAAGGTTCGCCTTCAGAATTAATTTTTAACTTACAAAGAACCATTATCACTGAATGACTGCTACGCTCTAGTCTGTCGTTACATACAGTTCGGTTGCCTGGAGTAATCTGCAATTCCTACACAGTCGTAATATTCATTTTGCCATCACTGGACAGCTTAACTCGCAATCCGTATTCTATCCGGTGACAACTCCGAATGCATATGTGACAGCTCACCACCGCACCGAGGAGAGCCCGTCATTTGCCTGCCTGGAGACTGTTTCTACGTATGTCGTACTAAATAATTTAATGTGGCATAGCAGCTTCCTGAGATCACCATAAAAGGTGATAACTTCAGTGCGGTAGCGTTCTCGCTTCCCACGCCCGGGTTCCCGGGTTCGATTCCTGGCGGGGTCAGGGATATTCTCCGCCTCGTGATGACTGGGTATTGTGTGCTGTCCTTGGAATAGTTAGGTTTAAGTAGTTCTAAGTTCTAGGGGACTGATGACCATAGATGTTAACTCCCATAGTGCTCAGAGCCATTTTGATAACTTCATCAAGTAACTGAAAACTGTGTGGTGTGAGTGATCAAAAGTTAAAACTACATCGACTGATTATGCAGTTATGATGCACAGAATTAAAGATCGATAATTGCATCATTGTACCAGTTCAGAATTTTATCCTTAGACATTCAGTGTAATTATTTGTGGTTCGGGGAAATGAATGCTGTCGTTTAAAAGTCAAGTTCATACTCAAGAGCTACTTTAAAGATCAAATCTGTTAGCTGGAAGTATGAGTTAGTGAACTATTGATTTCAGAATTAAAATATCCAGCTACATATATATCTTCCTCTACATGGCTACTCTGCAAATCAGACTCAAGGCGCTGGCCAAGGGTTCATCGAACCACTTTCATAATAATTCTCTGTTATTCCAGTCTGAACAGCGCACAGAAAAAACGGACACCTGTACCTTTCTGTGCAAGCTCTCATTTAACTTATTTTATTATGATGATGGTCTCTGCATGTGTAGGTCGGCATCAACAAAATATTTTGGCGTCCGGAGGAGAAAGTTTGTGATTGAAATTTCGTGAGGAGATCCCACCTCAACGAAAAACGCCTTTCTTTTAATTATGTCCACCGCAAATCCTGTATAATGTCCGTGGCACTCTCTCTCGTGTTTCTCGACAATACAAAACTTGCTATCCTTCTTGAACTTTCTTGATGTACCCTGTTAACCCTGTCTAGTAAGAATCTCACACCACGCAGCAGTACTGCAGAAGAGGACTGACTAGTATAGTGTAGGTAGTCTCTTTAGTAGATCTGTTGTATCTTCTAAGTGTTCTTTGATCCGCCTTCCCCATATCATTTTCTAAGTGTTCTTTCCAGTTGAACTTGTTCATAATTGCAATTAGTAGTCGTAGTAGTAGTAGTAGTAGTGGTAGTAGCTTTATTCATCCGTAGATCTCTTTTTATAAGGATATAGGACATGTCAAAGTATTTACAAGTTTAGATCAATTTAAAATAAGCTAGTATTTATACACATATATTTGCATACGTATAGTTAGACATAATCATTAGATTTACTCCTGGTTCACAACACTTTTTTTACAAATAACTTATTAAAATAAAGTAATGCCACACTGTTCACTCATATCTCACTATCAGTCACTGCACACACTACTGCACACACACACAGGTGATCTATGGGCCATTTTCTGTACCGCAACTTTCCATTTGCTATCCTGAAAAGCTGTCTCAGCATCCCTCCATAATGAGTGAGATGTTGAACTCAGAAAGAGGAAGAGGTGTTAGTATTGTGCTATGCATAGCTTGGGGGTAAGTATTTTTAGAAAGAAAAAAAACAAAGTGAAGGTGTTGTGTGGAATGTTGGATGTTTTATAATAATTTTTATTATTATTATCATTACTTATTTGCACAACATTCTTTATCAGACCCCTACTCTGTTACATCTAAGTAATCCTTCAATGTATAAAATGTACTGCATAACAGGTACTTTTTAGCCGCCTTTTCAAATAAGTGTATTTTTGCAATTTCTTTAATCTCTTTTGGTAATTTATTGCACAGTTTTATTCCTTGGTAGAAAATACTGTTCTGAGTTTTATGTTTATTTTTTATTGGTAAATGTAAGTTGAGTTTATCTCTTGTTGCATGCCATGGACAGAGCTGTTTTTGCAGTAATTACCAATGTTATTTTTGATGTGTATAACTGACTGGTAAATGTATTCACATGGAGCAGTTAAAATCCCCAGTGTTTTCAACAGATCTTTACAATGAGCTCGACTAGTAATTTTGATTCTTATTCTTATTGCTCTTTTCTGCAGTTTGAAAATTGTGTTCATGTTTTGTGCGTTTGTTCCCCACAAAGAATGCTATAGCTAAGAATTGAGTGTGCATATGAATAATATGTAACTAAAAGACACTGCATGTTACACACTGATGATAGGATTCTAAGGGCATAACAAGCTGATGACATTCTAGAATACGATTTACAGAAGCTCTCCTGCGAACCTTACAGAACTAGCACACTCTCCCCAGAGGAGACGAGATACTGGCAGACGTAAAGCTTTGAGGACGGAGCGTGAGTCGTACTTGGGTAGCTCATATGGTAGAGCACTTGCCCGCAAAAGGCAAAGGTCCCAGTTCGAGTCTCTGTCCGGCACACAGTTTTAATCTGCCAGGAAGATTGATGACATTCTGTTTGCAAGTACCTTTGTGTGTTCACACCACTTCAACTGAGAATCAATATCCATTCCTAGAAATTTTGCGTTTGTTACACAGTCTATAGAGGTGCCACCTACGTTTAATTTAACATTGACATTTTTCCTCTTCAAACTGAGGGTCATGGTATTAGTTTTCTTTTTGTTCATTGTCACTTTATTGCTTATTGAGCAATCATAAACTTCCTTGAGAGTTTCATTTGCTGTCTCGGCAAGGAGTTCTTTTGTTTTCTCAGGGACTATAATATTGCTGTCATCAGCGAAGAGAACTTCTTCACAATGAGTAACACTAGTGGGAAAGTCATTGATGTATATCATAAATAGTATTGGTCCTAATATGCTACCTTGCGGAGCCCCTATATTAATGTATTTTGGTTCTGATAAGTGTTTTACTAAATGTTTGGATCTATTTCAAGTATGTGTTATCTCTACTCTTTGTACCCTATCTGCTAGGTATGATCGAAACTAGTCATTAGCTACCCCTCTTATTCCTAATGCTTCTAATTTATTTAACAGAATCTTGTGGTCCACTGTATCAAACGCCATTAGAAAGATCCAAAAAATATGTCTGTGACACATTCATCTTTATCAAGAGCATCAAGCACAACTTTTGTGAATTCTACTATGGCTGACTCCGTATTTTTGCCACTTCGGGACCCAAACTGTGATTCGCTTAAAATATTGTATTTATTCAGGTAATTCATTAACCTGTCTTTCGTAATTGCTTCTATTAGTTTTGAGAATGCTGACACCAGGGAAATGGACCGGTAATTTTCTATGTCTTCTGCATTACCTTTCTTAAGCAAAGGTACAACTTGCCTGTTTTAACTGCTCTGGAAATGTCACTGACGTGAAGGATTCATTCATTATATCTGTTAAGGTGCCTTGTATAATCCCTATGCATTGTTTCAGTACACACATTGGTACTTCATCTAAGCCTATTGACTCCATTTTTTTTAGTTTTTAAACAGTTTTATTGACATGATTCTCTGTGGTTGGAAGTTACATCATTGTACTTAGTGCACCATTATTTATAGGTAATATATTTGTTTTGGGGAATTTTTGTTGTAACTTCTCTATAATACTTGAAAATGCTCCTTTAGATAGTTTGCTAAGTATTGTGGATCATTTATTACCTTATCCCCCTCCCTTAGCAGTATGTTATTCTGCGATTGTTTGTCTCACCCTGTTCCCTTTTTTACAAC